>NC_045569.1:4305000-5740000 GCF_009819795.1 Aythya fuligula | reverse complement strand
TAATCGCTCATGGGAATGTCCAGCATTCAAAGCCAATCAAATGCGTATACTGATGCTTACTAACGAGAAGGGCTTTTCTTTCCTTTTTTTCCCTTTGGCATAGTTTAAAGTGTATAACTGTATAATTTTATATTGATGTGTCTCTCATAAGTGTGAACAAAATAATACATATAGCAAAGAGAGGTACACAACATGAGGAAGAATCTGAATCAATCTGTGTGGTAAATAATGCCTTTATGAACTAAAACAGTAGGCAAGGCATTCTGTGCAGAGCAGATGATAAGACATGATGAAGGAAGAGCATGTGGTGATTGATTGCAACAGAATGCATCTATAAATGGGGCTTTGTTTTTAATTTTTTTGTTTGATTTTTGTTTTTAAAACTCTGTCTTTAAATACTTAGCCATGAGTGTCTTTCCTTTACAGTAAAATACTGACATAAATAAAAACTTAAGTTACTGCAAGTAAAGCTGATAAGGAATGCCTGTATTGTATCTAGCCATGGATTGGCTGATGATGGCTCTGCTGTATGCACTAAGATTTGCCAGTATCACAGTGCCTTCATTTACACTGACTTTTGTTAAACTCTGCAGTGTGTGGAGAGATGCACAAACTGCATGTCCCTCCATGATTTAGTATTCTCTCAGCCCTATTCAGCAACCCATTCAAGAAGTAAAAGAGTGTATCATTTCATGATTTTTCAGAACTATGATAGGTAGTTTGGGGCTAGAAGGATTCAAGACAAGAAAGGACATGAGCCTGTACCTCCCAAGCCACTGTCTTAATGCCAGACAAGGTAGGAAAACAGTGGCAGGCTCTTTAGAGGACACTGAGATAAATGCAGCAGGATGTATAGAAGTACACTTAAAATTCTTTTTGTTTCTCATAGCTCCAAGCTAAGAAAGCTCTTGCTGAAGCCTACCTGCATGTATCGAGTCTAACAAGAACCTGATGTACAGAACTTCTGCATGACTTTCAGTAAAAGACAACCAATGTCATGCTCTGTCAAAGAAGAGATGAGTTCTAAGCAGGCTCAGGTACCAGAAAGTTTAGATCAGTATTAGGCTTTTCCTAATTTCTTTTTTATTTTTAAAGAAAAGGGAGGGAAAAAGTAACAACTAGCAGGAATGCTACAAATCTTCATTGTATGAACAAGTAGCACAACAGTTAATATAACTGCATTAACAAGAACTGGTCCAAATAGAGCGCACCTACAAGCTCCCAAATGAAAGTGAAATAAGCAGGAAAGACATTTGGCAGACTTTTCTGTGAGTTCTAGCAAAAGAATACAGTTACACGAGAGAAATGTGCTCCAAATAAATTGATTAATCAGAGCACTGCAATTCTGTAAGTGTAACTTGTTGTGAGGTAACTTTGGTGAAATATGAGCAACACTCACTCTCATAAGGTGGACTAAGAAGGTCAATACATGCTGTACATTCCAGCAGGATTATTACAGAACAGGTCTTGGAAAGGAGGTAATGCCCCAGCTTTCAGTCTGCCACATGAAAGCGGCATAGATGTGATTGCTACAGCTAGATTAGCAGAGGATTTTTAATGTTTTTAAAAGGTCTGTATAATATATTGCACATGCACTTTAATTCATATATATATATATGTACATGTACATACATATATGTGGTCCATATTTATGCTTTGTGCTTTACAAACACACACAAAAAAATCCAGTTCCAATTCTGATTTGTACCTGTTAAGAAAACAACTATTGCACTGTGCCTGAATAGTAGAAATGTAAATGTAATCCTCAGTTCGTATCCTAAGAGTGTTGGTGAGGTGAGGGATATCTTCCAACAAACCTCAGGTGCTTTGACCCTATCCTTTGTAAATAAACCACAGCTGAACACGTGCTGATTTTCTGCAGACCACAAAAGGGTTACTTGGAAAACTTTGCCATTATTCTCAGCTGCTGCTGCTTAATTACTAGGTTTTGAATTTCCCTTCTGAAGAATCCAGATAAAGGCTGACGTGGTTGGCTGTACAAGTGTCCCATCACAAACGTGAAGGAAATGGAGGTGATCGCTGTTTATTGACGTTGCTGCTTCTGACAGGTGCTTTGTAGAGCACAGTTTGGTTGCATTTTGTGCCAAAACCAGTACCAGACCTGTTTGAAGGAATGTGCTGTTTGTGTGCCTGACCCTGAAGGTCTCAGTAATGACTGCACGTTGTGCTCTGTTCCAGCAGGACCTCCTGCCTGACCCTTTCCATGCTTTCTCCACACTCACAGTCACACAAAGACTTCACTGTCACTGCTGGAATGAGACCTGGCTTTCTCATTTGGAGGTGGAGGTGATAACAAAGAAACACATCGACACATTCTTTCTCCTTTGTCCTGCTCCTAACTGGAGTCTGGCTGTGTAGGTTTCCATGCTACAGAGGCTGTCCGACACCGTATTCTCAGTGCCTTCTCCTGAAGCAGCTTGGAGCTTGTGCTGCTGCTCTGTTTGCCACCAACCTACAGTTCATTTTCAGCTACTTTTGTGATGTTGCCTGGGGCTGTATGGTTCTCCTGCACACTTCTGTGACAGACTGGTAGTGAAGGTTAAGCTTAGAGTATTATTACATGCTTAGACTGTTGATAACGGTTAGGCTTGGGTTGTTACTCTGTGTTTCTGATCATGTACAGAATCACCAAATACATTAAGTTTCCCCAGTCTTTCCAAAAAGAAGAAATGAATAAAACTTGGGGCTGCCATATTCAAAACATGAACTCCCCTCTGTGATAGAGAACTTTATATAAGAACGTCTTGAATAGAAAAACAGAAGGTCCCCTATATACATTTTCATAATGACTTTCAAACTCTACAACTTTTCAAGGTGAAATAATGACGTTATAGCCCCTGTGTTTCTTTTATCTAAGTTTTAGGAGGTGGTTAGAAGTGCAAGTTTAAAGGATGAATTATTCACATATGTCTCATGAAATATAACAAAATAGAATGTTTATTAAGAAATGCTTGTGTTTCTTCAGTCACTACCATGCTGTTGTTAGTGTAGAAAATATTTGCATAAAACTTTAAATATACTGGGGAGAAAATTCCTAAACTGTATTTTAGCAGTTGTGCAGCTGAAGATTACTGAAAGTAAATACGATTTGGAGTTTTTTTTTCCCCAGTAGTTCTTAGAATTATTAACTTCAGAATCACTCTAACATGTATTTACTGCTTGCTTGCATTTCTGTTTTAATTAGTGGGAGGAACATAATGAGTTTGACAAAGCTGAAAGCTGCAGTGCCTCATACTGTTTCAGCAACTTACTGTGCTTTTAATTTCTTTTAACCCCTGGATTGATCAGCAGGACCCACATTTCTGACAGTAGATCTCCATCCAAATGAACACGTACAAGCTGCATGGCTTGGGAGTAATACAGACTTCACAAAACTTTTTATGAGCACGTAAAGTAGCTGTTTGCTGTGTAAGACTAAATGGGACTGAAATGTAAGTCTTATTAACCATAAGACTAATCTGTGTCTATGTATTAAACTATTCAAACACTGCCAGAGAAACACAGAATAATCACTCTGTTTATTGCAGAAGACGCTGTTTTACACCATTTTAAAACTCTCGGTTGTGTGCTAAGTGTGTACACCGAGTTTCAGTCCTGTTGACTTCATTTGAACAGCTTTGTGTGGATGCTGCTGTTTCATGGCAGTCAGTGGGGCTGTTGATGGCTATAAACTTACGCGTGTACCTGAGCAGTTGCAGAATCAGGAGTTAAGCAGACTTCTTCATGGTAAAACCTGGCTGTGAGTAGGCCAGGTAGGAGAGGAATTCAGCAGCTCGGTACCTTGCAGCAGGGCTGGCACGGAGCTGGTGCTGGTACGTTGCTGCTTCCAGCGGTCAGCACTTTTTTCTTCATTGTTCTACTCGCCTTTGATGTCAGTTGTGCTTCAGTAGAACACACAGTTCATTGCTGGTTTTGCTGTGCAAAGCCCCTTCAAACATACACACACAAAGGAGGGAGAGAGAACTGTGCAACATACACCATTGCCACTGTTGCTATGCGAAGTCTAAAAGAGTTTCCATGAGGGAGGAGTTGTACTTATGGCACTTGACTGAATTACGAAAACACTTATCAGTGAAATCTTGCCAAAAATAACTCATTTCCCTCACGCTTCTCACAGGATGCAGCAGATGTGGCATTAGCGTCGGATAAAAGAAGCTGTGTCAGTTTGCCTGTGTTCCACTTTAAAAATACTCTTTTAAATTCTAACCACTTGACAAGCTCTAGAGGGATGCTACAGATAAGTTCAGAGATGAAGTAAAGCAGGCTGTTATCGGAGCTGTACACGTGTGTCATCCAAAGAGAAAGTGCTGTGGTAATACACCAAAGTTGAAAGAAGCTATCAAATAGATTTTACAGTCCTGCCCATATAAAAGCATTCATTCCCTGGCAGTATATTCTTTTAACAGGAGCTCTGCGTTTTCAGTGGAGTGCAGATTGGGAATTTCTACACAGGAGGGAGTTAAGGGGAATGCTTCTTACTGCTGTACTGCATGATTTCATCAGATCCTACTCAAGGTTATAATAAATAAATACTGGGGGTAATAGGCTGTACTGCAGACTAGGCAGGTAACTCCGTTGCACATCCAGACCTGTTTTGTGCAGGGATTATTGCATTGCAAACCTGTAGCTTGCTTTATAGGAATTAGGCTGAGAACTAAGCCGTTTCCCATCACTGCTGTTCCTGGGCTAATTGATTGTAAATTACCTTTCGAGTTGTTTGTATTCGCTGCTTGACACCGCAATACCTGGGTAATTCTTCCCTGGTATCGAGAGGATTTCTGGTCGCTTTGTAGTCACGCCATTTCTTTCCTTTTAGGGGTGGTTGTTTTTTGCTTATATGAACTCAGGTGTTATTGGAGCTCTAGAGGCTACGGTCAGGGCTTTGCCCTGCCTTCCGTGCACCAGCACGTTCCCTATTGCAGCAAGGCCATGGGCTTGGAAGGGGAAAGAAGCCAAGTGTTCCTCTGGAGCTCTTCTCCTCAGTACATGAAAATCCTTGTTGCTTTGGGTGAGAATGGTGTTCTGTCTTGGGGATTTAGTCACTGACTGCAGCTGTGTATTTGAACTTATCAGATCATGTCATTTATGCCTTTCAGCTGTGCCAGGTAGCATATATCTGGACCAAATGCTACCCCTGCCTCCAAGAAAAAATAAATAGACCCAAGGCTACTTTGAATCTAGTTCACCCCTTCAGTCCTGCACAGTGCTCTGAGGCCAAGACACTCAAATCCTCTGCTCTTCTGTTTGTTTTGCCTGGGGGGAAGGGAGTCAAATAGTCCACTTAGTTGCAGATGTGATAGTGGCATCAGGTGGTATCTGTTGGATCAGAGTCTCTGGGGAAATACACTTTTTAAAATGATTACATTTTTGAATAAGTAAGAGACCTGCATTTCCAGGGTTGATTTTTGTCTTTTTGTAAGTGCTGCTGCTTCGCAGGATGAGTTTTATGTGGTCAATCGAAGGCTTGCAGTGAGTGGTCATGAATTTTGTAGCTACAGAACAGAATTATTAGGCAGGTTATTAAAAAAAAAAAAAAAAAAAAAAACCACTATTCTGTTTTCATGTGAACAAGCTTGTCATGAGTAATCCATCCTTTTTTCTTTGTCCATTCCTGACCGAGTCTCAGTGAGCTTCTGTTTCCTCGCAGGCAGATTGCTATCGTGTCATTTCTCATCTGTGCTGACATCTGTATCTGTGACATTTGTATTAATGCTCATCCCAAGTTTCAGTGGTTCAATGGTGTCACATCCTGTGAAATATTAGTCATTGGTTCAGGATTTAATTCAGCTGTGAAAAAATACAGGCTTCTCTGAGCTGCAGTTTGTCTAGGTTATGATAACAGGCTGGGCTGGTAAATAGCATTTGGTTCCTCTCAAAGCTCAAAATTCAGGTCCTGAGGAGATTTTTATATTGCTTTTCTTTTCTTTATTCCTTCAAAGTTTTCTTAGTTACGTTGCATTGTAATTATTGTTCATTCCTTTATGACTTTAACGTTTATAGTTTACTGGAACTTTTCAGAGTTGTATTTGGTCTGCCGGACTGTGAGGAAGATGATAATCTTCAGGCATTTTGCCTGTAGTTTTGCTCAGTTCCTGTCTATGTACCCCTTTATATTAATGTTTTGTGGAAAAAATCCGAAACGTTACATCATTTTACAATGCATTTTGGCATTTCTAAGTCCAGTTCCCACATTTCCTATCTGTAAATTTCATTTTGATATATGAATGCGCTAGTCACTACCTGAAACTTTTTAAAAATCTGTTAGAGCTTACAGAATGCTTCCAAGAAATACAGAAGAAGAAAACAAGGGGAAAAATATTTCTCTTGTACTAGATGTATTAATTTGCTTTTATTAGAGGAGTATTTCAAGACCAGTAAGCATCCGATATGAAATGCAGTCAGTGAAACTTGTTATGTTGTCCATCTGCCTGTTGATTCCACTGATACAGACGCCTTTGGGAGTTACCAGCAGGCACATCAGATCTGAGAAAAGGGTAATGTATTTTATTTTTTACCTTTTTGTAAGAAAATACTATTAGCTACATTCATTAAATGAGCAATTAATTATGCCAGCCTATGTTTATAACTGAGAAAAATGTTTATTTTTACTGTGGTCTCAATTATTCATGCATAAATGTAATTGATTACCCTGATAGATCTAGATTGACATCAGTTGAAATAAAACCGTAAGAACTCATTGCTCTTTGAAGATAAATAAGTTGTTTGCTATCAGTGGAGCAAATATATTTTATTTTGGGGGTGGTAATAAGAACATATGTTGACAGTGAAGGATGTAAATCAAACTGGTTTTTTGGCATGGACTAATGCCTCTATAGCTTATGTGAAGATACTGTTTAAAAGGATAAAAACAAACTCATCTGTTTGACATTCCTACTTCTTCTCTGCAAGCATGTGGTTACCCAGTACCACTGGAAACCAAGGGTACTTTTTTCTGAGACAGTCACAGTGAGGACAGCAGAGAGATGCATACCTTTATCCCTTTCCTTCACAGTGCATTTATATCAAGCCATGCCACAAAACAAACTCCAAGCGCTGTAAGCCTTCCCATAGTATGAGTGCAGGCATCCATGAAAATGATCTTTTGTGTAGTGGCGTTTTCTCTGAGAATGTCATTTTTTTCACTCATGTGTGTTATTCCTTTGAAATCTGAATGAACACTTTGGCTGAAGTTGACAGTATTATATATGAGAAATTAAATGCCCGTGAGTTCTTCCTCTTCCCATGCAGAATGTGCTCATAGGCCTTTGAGACAGGAAGCACAGCAAACGGTAGGCTGTTTGCTCTTCACACTGGAAGTGCACTTTTATTGGATTTTAGCAGACTTGGTGCTTTATTTTACAGTGTACAAGTTCCTTTGCTTTAAGTGGCAGTTTTCCATGCATACACACATGCAACACATAAGAGGAATTAACTAATATAATTATTATAATACTATTGTGCTGTATGTATGTATATATATATATATATATTCACATCTTGTGTTACCTGAAATACTGTTCAGAACATTCTCATTAGATGGTAGGCATCCTGTCAAGCTTTGGCTTTGCTTAAAAGAATCAATCTAAAATTTGTGCTTCAAAATTTACATGAATTGTTTTCTCTTCGCAATAGCAAGTGAGGAAAATATTCGTACTGCCCTTAGAAGGTGTCCTTGATGTCAGTCACCTTAATCTGAACACGGTAACAGCTGCAGTTTTTTTCTTTTGTCTCAGTGGACATGGCTTGCTTACTTTTTTTCATCAGTCTCATTACTTAAACTGCAGTGCCAGAGCAGTTACGGTGCTGTAAAACTATTGAATTTGCGTTATGTGAAGATTCAGTGAACATTGTATTTTGATTTTTAAAAATACTGCACTTTCTTAGGTGTACATTTCTATCACTTCTGCTTGAGCTTAACATGTGGAAGAACAAAAGGTACAGGTGTGATGTCTTGAATATTAATTCTTAACCGCATTTTGAAGACAAAGCATTTTATTTGTATAGATATAACTCACATTTTTGCAGTTCTCTAAGGAGAACTCGTTCATTAGCAAAAAGGAATTTGTTCCTTTTTATCCTCCATCGCTATAGAGAACCCAGGCAGAGAAACTTACTGTGCTGTGTGTCTGAACTCCACTTCTAGAAGGGAGTTCAAGTGCCCAGTTACTGTTTTTACTATGTTTTCTGACTTAGATATTTTTGATAATAAATATTTCTTGCTGTTAGTCCAGTAGGTCAACTTTTTCCCTCTCACAGAGAGGACAATGTGCTCCAGACAGAAGGGTCATCCATGAAGCCAGGATGTCTGAAATGTGGTTTTCACTGAAAGAACATCTGTTGACTTACCCTCCATGTCTGTGCTCAGCTTTTAAGGATTGTGGGCAATGGCTTTGAGCCCCCTCCTTTGCTTGAACAGGATACCAGACAGCTGCTGGTACAACAGGAATTTAAGCTCAATGCAATTTCAGAGATGAGAGCTAGCAATTTCAACTTGATTTTGAAACTGTAGAAAAGGAAACTTAAGTAGCTGCGGAGTATAGCTGTGATATGCCCTGGTTAGGTGCCTGTTGAACAACAGTGACAGAGTCTGATCCAGTCTTCTGGATGAAGGCTTTAAGTAGGAAATTCCCTAACTAAAGGAATAATCTGTACTTCCATTATTTGTGGAGTGCTGTATCCCACACGGATTTATGCTTGCCTTTTTTGACTTCATGCTGCTAATCATGTCTGTTGCCTTCTCCAAAATGTATCAGTTCCTTAAACAGAAATGAATGCAAAATTGATTTGCATTGTGGTTTTCCAGAGGTTTGTCTAACTCTTCTGTACTGACATTGTTGTCCCTCATGAAGTCAGAAGGAATTTTGTCTCGTTAGGAAGAGCAGGATCTGGTCCTAAAATAAAGCTGTTACAGCTGCATGCTTTGGTGCTTGGGGCAGGGCAGAAGTTGAAGTTGTATCTCTAAAATACTTATTTGTCAGTCACAACGGGATTTATGGTTAGTGTGGTGATTGGATGTAGGAACAGTGAAGTAAGATCAGTCAAGCAGACTTTCCGGCTGCACAATGCAGTGCAGCAGAACAAGGAGTGAAACTGCATTTGGGTCTAAACAGTGTAATTCTTACATGCGGTCCTGGGTGCAGTGCTCATCTATTTGCAGTGTTGGCACTCTGCACAGCAAGGTGGATATTGGAAAGTTAGAGCAGAATAAATAACTACCTGCAATGCATTATGTCCTTTGCCATTGATAGTTTTAAAGTAGAAGTTGCAGAAGTCCTTTGCAGCAAAGGAATTAATTAAATTGACAAAAGCAACAGAGTATGAAAATGCATGTGATATGTAAAGTTACAAAATGAATGGGTTATTTACAACTTCAGCTGGTTTAGTACAACATTTTTCCTAACTTCAAATTGTTCTAAAAAGGATTAGGTATAATTAATGCTGTATGACCTCCTTTTTTCTTTTTTTTTTTTTCAAAGAATGTAGAGCTGTACGTCTAATGAGGACCCCTGAAAGGACTATTATGTCCAATTGTCTCAATTATGCAAATAACATTGATATTTTAGCAGAAGGGAGGGGATACTTCAAATTAAAAGTTTCAGCTCCCGCTTTAGCCTTTCTGCAGTGCTGGCATTTTTACAGTGAGTATATCCAATGTTTGAAGAGAGGAAAGGAGGTTTAACAAATTGGAGATTTGGGCACTATCAAAGTAGATTTGTTGTGCCTTGTTCCACCATGAGATGAAAATACCCTCTGGGCAGGGAGATGGGTCATGAGACTTCTAAAGGATTACCTTCAAAGGGAGTCATGAGATTGGTTTGAACAAAGAAGCTGCTCACATGCTTATCATATGAGATTCTCTTCTTAAAGTGGTGGAAACCCATCTCCTTGGGAATTCTCATGAACTTCAGAGAGACTGGAAGTCCTACCAGTGAGATGAGTGAGGAGTCCGAACAATAAACAGAAAGATGGGACAAGCTCAGAGTTAAATGCAATTTATTTATTCTAGATGTGAATCATCTTTCCAAACTCTGAAGCACTTCCAGTGGCAAGCAGGTAGGACGTAATTTAAAATGTTTTTTTTTTGTTTCATTCCTGATCATTTTCTGCCTTGCTACCTTTTTAGCATCGTTGTGCATAATTTAATTTTGCGCTGAAGAACTGTATCAAGCTGTGATTGATTGGAGAAAGATAACTCAGTTGAAATAATAGTACTCTGACTAGAATACTTTGTAGATTTCTCATTGTTTTGAAAGACATAGAAGCTGAACTACTAATGGCAAGAAGGCAAAACAAGTTTTCAGGTTCAAAGAAAGGTGTTTCATAACATTTTAAAAGTAGGAAATTGCTTTGGAATGACTGCAATAAGAAGTAGAAATGCCGGAAAAGAGGGATTGGGTGGAAACATCTTACATATTTTGGTGCCTTAGAGCTACTCTGCAGCAAATGGGATGGAGTTCTGGTTTACTTGTTTTGTAGGTTGAGTCTTTGATTTGTTTTTGTGGTGTTCTTCAGATATCAAAATTTGCCAGTAATGCTCTTGGGAGCTCCCAGTTGGCAACAAGCCTTCTGATAAGCTTCTTTCTGTGTGTGTTTGTTTCTAATTTGATTTCTCAGGGGCTGATGTTAGGTCAGGTATTACGGAAGTCTTAGAACAGAAGAGGGAATGGGTTTTGGTGTTTTTTCTTACACCAGTAAGGGCACCCAGTGAAAAGTATTTACCATACATTTATCAGCAGCAACATCATGTTTGTATCAGCAATGCTGCTGCTTTTATTTGAAGTCAGGCTTTTTGGCTGTAAAGCATGTTGGGCTCTGAAAGCAGAAGTCTCCGAACTTCCTCACCAAGATCCAGCCTACACGTTCTCCCTTGCTCTTCACATCCCAATTGTTCAAATGACCGAGGAGCCTGAGAAGTCCTGGCCCGTGTAAGCCTAGCTCTTCAAATCCCAATCCCGAAGAAGGCTGCTCCCACCTGCTCTTCTGGCATTCCAGCCCTTTTGCTGGAGGGCACTGGGGTGCTTGGGGAGGGACCTCTCAGGGTAGCAGGAGCTCCAAGACGATGTATCCTCCTAGTTCCCTGTGGAGCCAGAAGCAGCTGTGAACAGAGGTCCTGGCCTGTCTGAGTCTCCTTTAACGCACCCAATTCAGGCTTTACAATTCTGGTACATTCACATGATGTGGACTTGGCTTGGCTCTTTACCTCAGAATCAGAGAATCAAATTTAACTGTGCATATAGAGGAATCTTTACCCCGTGCATTTTGTATCACCCAAGCTAAGAAACTGTTGTCTGGCTTATTTCTTGACACCAGTCAAAATCTGTGCGTGGTGTAAGGACATGTAGGTGCATATGTTTATCAATTGCTCTCAGAGAAAATTTGAAATGTAGGAGTCCTTTTAGAAGTTTTAGGCATGAACTACGAAATTTTAAGATGTATTTCTGGAAGAAAATAAATCCATTTATTATCATGTTTGAAATTTAATGGTAATAGTTTGAGATTAATTCAAATGGTACATTGCAGT
This sequence comes from Aythya fuligula, assembly GCF_009819795.1. Lineage (NCBI taxonomy): Eukaryota > Metazoa > Chordata > Aves > Anseriformes > Anatidae > Aythya > Aythya fuligula. The sequence continues at coordinate 5,728,458 of NC_045569.1, read as the reverse complement.
TAATGCTCTAAAGACAAATCCATTGCTGAGTTACACGTAATATTTGAGATCCGTAAATGACACTGTGTATCCGTAAAGGCAGAGTATCTCCTGTGTTTCCTGGATCATAGCTGTTGAAGTGTGATCTTCTCTCTCTTTAGAGACAAACTCTGTGTTACATACCGTACAAAACCATCGAGGAACATCACTGGAGATACTGCTCTCTGGTTCTGTTGTACCACTGAATTCTTTTCACTCCCAGGTTTGGTGGTTTTACATGGTATAAGGACTGGACAGAAAGTTGACCCCATTTTCCGAAAACTGTTCTTATCTATAAACAGCTACAGACTCATTTGAAATCTCCTTTTGCTCTCTTGTCTTTTGTGATTTTTTTCAGTCCTAGAGTATTCAAATTTTCAGAAAGTTCCTGGTGAATCTTGGCAACTCTCGGGTGTATATAATACAGCAAGTGTTTGAAACATACGTATTTATCCTCTCTAGGAAGAATTTAACCTTTGAGTTCCAGTTTTTCCATAATGATTTCTAAAAGATTACAAAGAATAATTCTGTACAGATCCTGCAGCCCAAGAGTTACAGTAGTTGGAAATACTTTCTTTTTGAAAATTACAGAAAGCAACACGGTGCAAAATGTGGCTGATTGCGCTGTGGCATATTCTGTTAAAGCTTCCATGCTAGCCAGTGCCTGGAAAGTAATTGCTTCACTGAGTGTAAAATCGCCCACAGCAAGTCGAACATTTTCAACAGTTCAAACTATTTAACAAATTTCTACCTGTGGAATCTTGCTTTCAGGAAAGCCTTATGTGCTGCAAAATGGTATTCATTTCTTAATGGATGGACTGTATTTTTTTTTTTTTTTAATTGTATTACATGTATAAGAGTGTGCATATTCACAGAAAGCAAAAGGTGGAGGTAAATATTTGTTACCAGCATGTCCAGATTTTAGGGACATCTGGGATATGCATATATTGTGTTATATTGCAATTATAGAAATTTTACGTAGTAGTGGTTTTAAAGTATTTTATTAACATGCTTAGCAGTATGCCTTAAACAATGGCTTTATTTTACCACATCTGAAAAATGTTAATATAATAAAGTCTCCAAGTCTACACGCTTAGTGCGCTGTGCATTTGAAGTAGCGCTGATTGGGACGGGGCACTTAGAACACGCTCTTCAGAGACACGCAGTGAGATACAGAAGGATCTCACACATCAGGAAGTCGTTCTCCTGAAAATATTTTTTCTTCTCATGGTTTCCAGTGTTTAACTGAGAACAATAAAAGGATTTCAAACCATACCATTACATCACGTGTGAAAAATCAGCACTCTTAACTGGTTTATCAGAAATTTTATAGAAGTTCTCTTTGAATTAGTAACCTGTAAACTCTTACAAAGAGCAAAGGAATAATTGTATTTTTAACCTCTTTACCATGTCCCACATACATATCCGTTGTGTGTCCTAACTTTCTTTAAAAATATGCCTAGCAAAGAGTCTTTATGTTAGGGCAGGTAAGTACTGCTGTACAGAAGCAATTCCTGAGCCTCTGCAAATCTAAATACCAGTGTTGTCTTTTATCTTCAAACAAGGATTACTGAAGAATTATAGTGGAAAATAGTAATTGCCAGGCTACTTAGGCTTGTGTAATGTCAGAGGCTGCTTGCCCTCTCTCCTTACTCATCCACTGAGCTATATGGGGCCTCTTCAGAATGTTTTTTTGTAGGCAGGGCTGACTCCTCTTCCCACAGACTAGCATCTTGCTTTGTGTTCCTTACAGTTCTGCTACTCAGGTGCTTGGAGTAAAACTGCAGTGTCTGCCTCAGCCTGAAGGTTTTTTGGGAACAGAAAAATCCAAACCAGATCTCAGAAAGGCAGTTAAGTACAGGTACAAGTGTTCCTCATCTCCCCAGCATCTAGAACAGGAGGACTTCACAAGTTAGTGAAGGAACTGCAGTAGGTAACAAATGGAGTCTATCCACTATAGTTACCATTTCCTAGAAAATCTCGTCCTTGAGATGTGTCACAGTACAGGGTAGGACAGAGCTGTTGCAGGAATTCTTTTGCTGTCTTCCAATGTGGTAGATATGGTGTGTAACCTGGTCACTGAGACTTTTGTTGCATTTTGCAAAGGAAATTTTAAAAAAACAACTATATGAGGTATGTTCTCTGCAGGCAAGCACTGAGCTGAGCCTTCCAGCTTTGTTCTCCAAATGGTTGGTTGGTCGCTTGGTGCTAGCTGTGCTGGCCGTATGGTTTTGTGCCCAAGCAGCTGCGTCTGTCTCGCAGTAGGGCACCGGTGCTCAGCCAGCACATTGCTCCAATGTGCCTCTGTGGACGTTGTGCCAGAGTTGGGTGTATCCAGTCGGGTCAGAGCAACCCAGGTCTGCGGTGATGGTGAGGCTGTAGTCGTTACTCATTTCAAGCCTCTGGGAAAGAGCTGCATCTGTAGGAGACGTGGCAGAATTGTGTAACTTTGGGAAAAGAGAGCTTGTTACTTCCTTTTGTAGTCTGTATCCCTAAGCTAATCCAAGGGGAGAGAAAATGATTGCTCTTGTTCCAGCAAACGTTTGCTGCCTGCCTCACCAGCAGGTCAGGACCACAAAGCATAATGAAGACACGAAGCACTGTTTACTGGTTTCCACATCAGCAGCAGGAGTGTTTTCTGGCCTGAGTTTGAAATACCATATGGCTAAGTGGCTCTGCCGTCCTTCCTGTGCTGTGTTTGTCTCATCCACAGAGCAATCAGTGGGTTCCCTGACAAGGCTGCTGGAAGAGCATGGGTGAGTGGGATGAGAATAAGAATCCTGACAAAGGAAATAGTCATTCCTTTGAAAGAATCTTAAAACTGTCATAACTCCTTTTTTAATGCTTTGCTTATTAGCAAACAAGATAGGGAATCCTCTTTGTTGCAGAATATTGTTTGTTACTTCACATTCAGCAGTTACTCAGTAACTGCTAAAACTCTGGTTTGTTGTATTTATCACTGCTTTTGATAGAATTCATGCAGAGCAGGGTTTTGGAAACTTAGCTTTGTTTCTCAGGCCGTAACTGTTTCACAGTTGGGCACATTATTTATGTCTGGTTCCCTAGTGACATACGACAAATTAAGAACATTATTGTGGTTTTATGTCCTGTCTTTTCTCAGCAATGATCAACTTTTCAGTGAAGGTTTATCAGTTTGTGTATATCTACAACATTGGCTATTGGCATTCATCACATAACTTGCAGTATATTTCTCCAAGCAAGAGCATTGTTACTGGAAAGACAGCTCTTCTGGGTAGGGCTGCATTTATTTCACACTTTTCCTAGAACAGAAAGGGTATCTCCCATAACATTTTTATTTCCCTCATTTGTGATTGGAGTCCAGTTCCAGAATGTGATACCATCCCACGTTTTTAACAGTTTTTGGCCCACCAGTAACATCCTAATGAGCAATGAAGAGATATGGTAAGAAAAGAAACTGACGCCAACAGCCCTGGAGAGCAGAGTCTGGTGCAAATTTGTCAGGATCCTGTGCAGACTGGCTGCATAGGAGAGCCCTCACAGATTTCTGAGATGGATCTGAAATGGAAGGATGGTTTGTAGGCTTTGGAAATACACCACAGATACACCAACTTGAAGATTTCTTCAGCTACAAAGAAATCAAGATGTTTATTTCTGGAAAAAGGGAGAATTAGAGAAGAATCAATCTAGGGGTGATGCATCAATATATGTAAATGAGAACAAATGCAAGTACTGCTGGCCAGACATGAGTCAAGTCTGCCTTGGAAGCTGAGAAGCTGTGTGTACGTGGCACTGCATATAAGCTAGTGAAGGGCTGGTGCTTTCAGAATTCCCATTTATGACCCCCTGAAAAGGACCTGTGTCCCCAGAAGAGTGGAGCTGCCATCACAGGATAACCCGATCACCTTAAAGGGTGACTAGTTGGGTACTTGGGAAAAGTATCCCTTCAAGGTGAAAAAAAATGATGGATAGCATAATTGACAGGTTGCAGTTTACAGAAGCTTAAAGTAGAAACCTCTCTAGGATCAATTTCTAAGGCCTAGGTAACAGAGTCTCTGCTGATACAGTGGTTTGTTTTCCTTTTTTCTCCTAATTGTTTATTTGGGGGAGTTCTCATTTGTTATTGATGCTGGTTTTTGTTTTTTTTTTATTATTTTTTTTTTTCTCAAGTAAAGGCAACTGACTGTGATTACCTGAATGGCATTTACAAAAGGAGTTGTTTCCACCACGAGTGGAATTGTGCTTACACGTGCTCACAGCATGAATTTCATTCCATCTCCAGTTATTTCTTTCTCACTGTCTCACCAACGCAAACATCTCTGCTGAAATGCAGCATGAATATTCCAGTTTAATTCTGTAGGTCATTCTAATTAAATAATTGGGCAACAGAGTTGAGATTTGACTTCCCTGGTGGTGCCACCTTTTGCAGCATGCTGCAAGCTGGATTACCAAAAAATGTTGGTAAGGTGATGTGAAAAGGGTTACAGCTGTGTGTTCCTATAACTGGCAGTCATCAGTCCACATCATAACGAAACATTGGTGAAAATAATTTGTATTGCTGCAGCAGATGTGAATGCTGCTGCCCAGCCAGCTCCAGTTTTGTATTATTCTGTGCTTGATTTAGCCTGCCCCATATTATGCAGAACACATTTAGTTCCCCTGCCTACTCCCCCATTGCATCTGTGCCCGTGGCGCTGCGCAGCACGCACTGCTGTCGGCCTGCCTCCTTGTCTGCTGCCCAGCTGTGCCTGGTACAGGCAAAGCCTCTCTGGTGTACAGCAGCTGGGGAGCGTGTGCTCTTTAATAGGGCCCCAGCTGCCAAGGAGCTTTCCTACAAGTGCTCTCTAACGGCCAGATAGGGCCAAAGTCCCACCCTGTGCTGTGAGCAGCAATTCAGTCGTGTCAGCCTGTCCAGCAAGGGCATGTCCCTGTTGCAAGGAGCTTTGCTTTTTGGGGAACATGACAGATAAGAGGTCTGACCAGTTTGGTTTCAGGTCTGGTTGGGTTTAGGCTTTGGATGTGCTCCAGCGACACTACAGCTCTCATCCCTGACCACGTTCAGGTCCACAAATTCTTCTACTTCCTACAGTAATAATGTTATCGTTCTGATTTTGCAGAGACCCTAAATACTCCTGCTGTCCTGCAGGTTTACGTGGCAAATGAGCTTCACAGGTTCTGGTGTCCCAATGGAGCATACATTTGTCTCTCACCATTTCCAGTGAGTTTGCTCTCCTGTATTAATTCCCACCCTGCATTTTTTCCGGAGGGGCATTGGTCCAGAGCCCGCCCTGTGCTCTTGCATGAAGCCGCAGTGAAACAGAGCCTGCAGCTCTGCCTCAGTGTAGCCTGAAATTCAGGCCCACTGCTGGTTCATTGAATGGCTGCTTATATACGAAGCCAAATACACACAATTCTGTGTTACTTCAGCAGCAAACTGGAGTTGTCTGTATGTGGTGGTAAAGATTATTTCCCTCAGTTGAGTTCCTGTGTGTCTGCAACCTGATGTATGCATGTTTCTCACCAAACAGTTTGTTTGTGGTATTCCCAGGACAGCTGGTCGTAGTGGAACTAATTATTTTGTTTATTAATGGCAGTGCTTGAAAGGAGATTGTTTGTTTAGGGTCTTGATTTTTATTAACTCATTTATTAACTTATTTACAAACTAACAATAATTTCCAGTCTCTTCTACAGGAGACAAATGCCCTCTTTTAACGCTAAGAGGACCAAAAGAATCCATGAGGAGGGTAATAAAACACAGGATTATTTAATACTGTTTCCTGGCAATATATTGATTTCTAGGCTGACGACCAAGAATTAGCAGTGGTTTGTTTTTTGTTTTAGGAGACCTGTTGTCAGTTTTCATAAAGGAGAACAAACATGCCACTGAACATCTGAAGTACGCATTTTTTCAAGATCAGGTACCCTGATAAATACATTCAGGATTTGCAGTAATAAGCAGGTTTGAACTTCGCTACTATCAGCAACTTGGGATCTTGCTTTTTTTGTGTTTCTTAGAGGTCAGTGGAAAACCCGCAGTATTGTTGGTGCCATTATCTTGCTGGCAGCACCCATTTGTCTGCCAGCCTAATACTCCCACTGGCCTGAAAACTGTAGCTGATCTGCCGTAGCCCTTTCAGAATTCACCCATTCCAAGGCTGTTAAAAAAATGCTCTATTTTTTTCAAGCTCACAAGAGACAGTATGTGTAATTACATTTTCCCTCAAGCAAACAAACAAATTTCATTCCAGAGAAAAAAAAAGTACAGAATCTGTATCAAACAAGTGGGGAAATTGCCCATTTTCTGACGCTGAATGTCTGCTCAAGTATTTGCATCGGATTATAATCAAGCTTTGGTTAAGCAGATTAAACAGACAAAGGCAGTGAAACTTCAAAGGCTGACCAAATGTGCTGAGTTTTTATTTCCCCTGATCTGTAATGCCTGCTTTTGCCTACTTCTCATTAGCACTGAAAAAATAAGCCAGTGGAGCATAGTGTATTGTCCAACTGGAGAGCCTATAGTGACTGAGCTTTAACGGGGTTTTTAGGTGTGAGAATAAAATGTGTTGTTTTTTTTTCAGTGTAGCCATAGATAATAGACTTCCTGTGGCAGGGTTTTTAACAATGAATGCTCAGCTGTACTGTAGAGCTCGTTTTTGATACCAAGATGCGAAAGCTCCTTTCCAAACACGTATTGTCTGTGATTTAATCCAGTGACTAATGAATTGTTTTTACATGAAACACATGAAATAGGAAAGTTTGTTCTTTGACAAGCTGTGAGGTAAAACGATAATCAATGACGTGGTGTAAAAATCCAAGTTGTTTTGATATTTCTAGCTTACATTTTCCAGTATTCTGCACAAACCGGTTAAATCAATCTGTGACGAGTGGTATACTGAAGAGTGCTTCTCCCAAGGTGGGATTGCTTTGGGCATTTGTGTCCCTCAGTCAAGGAGTTAATAAAGACCACACAGAAGCCTAAAATTTTATTCAGACAAAAAATGAATATATTTAACAAGGAAAAAAAAAGGGGGATAAATGATGCGACCTCTGTAACAGGATCCTGCTAAGCTCATTTTATAACGTTAAAGACCATAAGCTAGTACAGTGGGCGTAAGCACATGTGACATCCTTGGGCAGAGTTGTAAAAGGGCAGTGAATTTGGATACTGTGTGGTTTGGGATCCATTTTTAAAAACTAATGTAATTCCTGTCATACAAAGTGGTTTGGGCCATCTGAATATTTTGAATTGCCCGAATGCCTGTGAATTAGCCAAATCTGGTTCCAGAGAGGAAAACTGCAAGTGTTTGCTCTAGCCATCCACCTCCTGCTATCACAGAGCCTCGTGGATCTCCCTCTCTTGGGTGCTTACTTCTCTGCCTTGCTAGAACTGCGCCTTGATAACTTGACTCTAATGCTATAAAATTAAAATGTTTTCTCAGCTGTTTCTAATAATGTTATCACTAAAATTTGTCATCTTGTACGAACCTGTCCAGAAAGTGTGTAAAAAGAACCTTTGAAATATTTTTGGGAACAAAGGCTTTTTAGGCTCATTTGAAGAGAGATTGGATTGAGTCAAGACAGCTGACCATGTCATGCTGCCTTTAGATACTAAATCTAATATCCTCTTGGCTTCAAAATCTGCTTGTGATCAAGATCTTTATGCTAAATGCCTGAAATATATGCCTCGTCATTTAGGAAACAAGTAACGTTGTAAGCTACATATTTTTATTTTTTTTCTAATAAGTTCTTAACTCTTTCCTCTCGGGTGAACAGTTCCTTTTCACGTGAAACGAGGCAGTTCTGTCTTGGTAAATCAGTAACTATTTCAAGTGGAGAGCAGAAGTGCAGGATCTCCTAGACCACTGGCTGTCGAGGCATTCAGGCTGAGAGGCACCTGAGAGAGGCAAATATTAGCTTACCTGGACACATTATGGGCAGCTTTTTCGTGGAGCAAAAGCTTTTATCAGCAATCATGGAATTGGGTTTGCAACTTATTTACAGTGAGGGAACTTCAATAATCTATTATTTCAGACATAATGGAGGAAATTAAGAAGCCGGACAGGACCCAACAAGTCAGCGAACAAAGGAACTTCAGAGACAGCCTCAGACAAGAAAAAATGAGAAACTGCCACACCCCTCTATTCATCACGCTGTAGTCTGTGCAGCAGTTAGTCCAGGGATGGAGTGGCCCTCTATTACCAGACAGCCTGACGGAGTTTTCTGCTGACAGAAATCTGCAGATGACTTTAAAGTTTACATGGCATTTTTAGCTTTTGCCTCTGCAAAAGTTTCATTTCACTTTCATAGAGGAAACTAAAGCAATGCACTTGGCATTTGCTTGCTCCTTGAAAAATGAATTCAGACTCTAATTCCCTAATCCAAACTTAGAAGAAGCATCTTTCATCATCAAGGCAAAGTTATCCGTGCCATCAAATTGTGAGTGTACTTTAACATTTTTTATTCCTTTAAAATGTAAGGGGAGCTGCTTTTGAGTTTATTTTTTCAAATTCACTACTAAATATTGTTTAGTATTGCCATCATGATGATACTTTGCCTTGTTGATGATTGCAAGGACAAGCCCTAGAGTTTGCAAGTAAGAAAGTATGGGAAACATTGGCTTGTAGCCGTTTCTGAACTCACTCCCTTCAGCATTCCCAGGCCTAAGTGGACTGCGCTTTCAGAATAAGCTTTCTAACAGCATTGCAGATCCGTGGTTCTGTTCTAGCTTGCCTACAGCTTGTTTTCTTTCTTTCTTTTTTTTTTTTTTTTAATGGTTGTGAGCTTGGTCTAATTAAATCTGGTTTGCAGACCCAGCCAACATGATCCTATTTTGTCTTCAAGGTCATTTTCCCATTTCACAGGTAACACCATGCCTGAAGAGTTTGTCCTTTTTCTGCTAAATGTTCTTTCACTTTTCTCCTCTAGACATGTCTCATTTCAGAGTTAAATGCCTTTGGAATGATTGGAACGTGATTTAAAACAGGACAAAATGAGAAGATAAATCATCAAACTGGGAAAGTTTTTTAGGAAGTAATTTCTTCATACAAGGAACAGTATTAAAGCGTTGTTTGGATTAAATATTGTTGATCTGTTTATGTCACAACTTACGCTGTTTTTCTGTACTACTTGGTGTCCACTTGCTATTTGCTAAAATAAGAAGCAAATGTATTTTCGGTAGAGCTTCAGATGAGCATTGTACTTGCAAGACCAACGTGTTTGTACATAAAGGTTTTTACATATATTCTAGCTTTGATTTTTACCCAAATCATAGAAAATTCACATCACTTAATTGCTTTGTGGGTAGATATATATGGTGTTTTAAGGTGATTTATTGAATTCAATGCTTGTGTTTCAGAACAGGATGAAAATATTACTATATTTGCCCCAGAACCGTTTCATTATGTTTCTTATTTTTTTCCCTTTAAGGGTCAAAAGGCTTGGATAGAGAAAACCTTTTCAAAAAGAGAATGCATCTATGTAATTGCCAACAGCAAAGACATTAGCAGGTAACCTTTGAAATTTTTGCAATAGCCAACAGAGAAGTTAATACTAAGGAAACTGGGCTCTATTTGGGTTTATACAGGTGAAAGTGAGACCAAGTTTACTTATTGCTCTTAAGGACATGTTAAAGGGCAACAGAAGTGCAAGACATGATTGCATTCCGGTCGGCACAGAGCTATGGGATGTACTGTACAGACACGATAAGGCTGTGCAGTAAGGAGAGGCAGTGAGTTGTTAGTTCCTAGCATTGAAGATATGACCTAGACCTGTTTCTGTGAGTCAAGTAGAGCGAGGCATGATAAACTGAAAATGCCATTTCTGATTTATTTGCTTTTTAGTCACAAACCTGTAGTGTGGATACTGTGTTCAAATTTGCTTCAAATTGTAACTTTCAGGTGCTGCTGTGGACAACTCATTAACCAGCATATTCCACCTCCTCCAAGTATAACAGCTAATAAAAATGGAGAAGAAACAAAGCAAGTGGAAGCTCAACCAGAGAAATGGTCTGTCAGCAAACACACCCAGACATACCCAACTGATGCCTATGGAAACCTTGAATTCCAGGGAGGAGGACATTCAAATAAGGCCATGGTAAGGAGCACAGGCTACTCTAAGATACTCATTTCATATGCTAGCTTAATAAGATTTCAGCTCACATAGTACATAATTCGTTGAAAACAGAGGGAGTCTCTATTGCCCAAGAAAGGTGTGGAGAGGATGCTCAAAAAGAGAAAAAGAGAAGAGGGAAGAAAAATAATACTGTTCTAGAAAGCACCTTATAGTGTCTTGGGGAAACACTGTCACTGAAGTTACTGTCAGTAAATATCAGCTGGGGATGCACCTTAGTGCCCAAGGTTCTATCTATTTGTGTTAGATTTGTTAGCTTGTGGGCCAAATAACCCAGAATGGATATAGAAGTTGTTTTAAGGTTTGAGGTCTAATAAAATCAGAAGTTAATTTAGCTTTCCTGAGAGAAGAGGCTTCATGGAGCTGGAAAATGAACTTTTCAGTTTCCTTAGCAATGGGTAACAGCAATTCAAGCTTTTACAAAAAATATCTTCCTGTTTTGCATCTCAGATCCAAACCTGGATTTGTTCCTTTGCCTATTTGCTTTCTTATATCTCTACTGAGACTGCCAGTTAAAACAGTCATACCGCAAGAGCTTATCTAAAATATATGGGAGAGCTTGATGATTTTTGGTAGTAGTTATTTTTAAAACAGAAATAAGCCCAAGTCTGTTTCATAGCTTTGTTTCATAGAGTAGTAGTTTGAAAGGAAATCAGAAAGGCGGAACTAAACTGAGACTAAAAATCATTGCTGCAGACATGGAAACGGATGTCAGCAGTGAATGGGATAAATGTAGCATAGGTTTCCTATTCTTATGAAGATCATTGCTTCTCTTTGGCAGTCAAACCAAGATTTTAGGAATGACACCTTCCAGACATTTTAAATTGGTAACTTCCAACAGGGCAGATTTGTAGTAAGAGCTTAGGATCACTCACTTGCAGTCGGTTTTGAAGGGAGGGAGAGGAAAGTGGTGCTTTTAAATCATGAAGTGAATGGTAAATTCTGAATAGCAAAATGAAAGTTTTCAACCTATTTCTTTTAATCATAAGCAGTAGGTAAGTTTAAGGTGCTGCTTAATAATTGTAAAACTCTTTGTCAGGATGGGTGGCTTAATGTAACCATTCTGTGCTTAGTCAATGGACAGTTTATGCAGTTGACAGGGGGATAATATTATGTGTTGGTCTTTGCAGTATATCCGTGTGTCATATGACACCAAACCAGATTCTCTGCTGCATCTCATGGTGAAAGACTGGCAACTAGAATTGCCCAAACTCTTAATCTCTGTCCATGGGGGGCTCCAGAACTTTGAAATGCAACCAAAACTGAAGCAAGTGTTTGGAAAAGGTCTGATAAAGGCTGCCATGACCACTGGAGCCTGGATTTTCACTGGAGGTGTTAGTACAGGTAAACTATTCCCAGAACTTTTAGTTTACTTAAGAATTCATTCATTCATTTTCAGCTACTATTCTTTCCCAAAGGCAGAAGATTTAAGTCTACATGAATGAGTTATTAGCCACTAGACCAAAAAAAGGAACACTGTAGCAAGGAATCTACGACTAGATGTGATATTTTGTCAATTCTCCTCATAGTTAAGAAATCTTCAACTTTGAATTGGCCTAGTTTTAACTTCTTTCACTGTTTTTTTTTTTTTTTTTAATTATTATTATTATTATTTTTGCATAGGTTTTTCTCTTACTAGAAGTCTATTTCCTGTGCCTGTTTTTATACACAGTGTTTTTATCAAACTACAAAGGCTGAGTTCCTTAAGACTGTCACATTTTTCCAGTCCTTCAGTCTTTATCACACCTCTGCCTTGAACTCTCCTTTTATTTATTTATTTAACAGTTTTCTTAAATTTTAAATGCTGCAGTTTTTGGTACAGTGCTTGATGAAGCTTTTAATCTCTGGAGTGAAACATGCTTAACACACTGTCATCTTCCATTTGACACTTCCTTGTTCATGCAGCCAAGGACTGAGCCGTTAGGCTGTGTGATCTGTCTGAGAGTTAGTGATCAGCTGATTATCCATCCTAAATGCCCTGTCCCTGAGTCACTGTCTCCCTGGATCACCTATTGCTATGAATACCTACACTCTGACTTGTAATTATATGAGGTATTTATTCTTAAAGGAATTACTGTAAATTAATGATCTTGAAACACAAATCTGTAAGTTGGGTGTAAATGATGCCACAGTAGTTGGAGACACTGTGATCTCCTGTTTGTGTTTTCTTCCAGTCTTCAGGCCACCTGAAAAAGTTCTGTGTCTTTGTTTCCTTTTTGACCATATCTAAAACATCATGTGTAGCATAACTCCAGATAACCCCACTGGAGGTTTTTAGTATTTCTCATGGAGTCTCTGAAAAATGTGGCGTTGATTTGATGTCCAGAATTTGAAAGATGTGTTGAAAGATAGCTGACTCGTTATATACTATTATGTTTGGAGACCAGTTGGTTTCTAATTCATTTCTCTTTAATATGGATTGAAAGTGACCTTCAAAGAACAATCAGGTGCAGATTTTCATTATAATATTTCTAGGCCACTATCCTCATGAAATAAATCTTTGTATTACCTCTCAGAAAGCTACGCAAGATAAAAGTGAGCTCCTTTGACTTTACTTTTACAAGAAAGATATATCTTTAAGGGAAGGTGATGACTGTTGATCAGAGTAATTTTGGAGTGGAAAAACATCTATTAGATAACCCGCATGCTTTTTGCTTGCTTAGACCCCAAGTTTGTAAACTGATAGCATTCCATATGTGTTCAGCATTGTGTACAATGAATGGTGTAATTCCATTTACTGGTACAGATTACACTGTGGTAAGTTAAGTAACTGGATAAGTTTTCCAAATGCTTGAGTGAATTCAGAACAAGGATGTGAAAAAAAATAAGATTTAAACAAAATATAAGCATGTGTTTGTTTGCATTGCATATTTTATCATAAAGAACAGTTTAGGTAGTGAAAGTAATGCAGAAAATTAGGGAGTTCAGTGAGAAGCAAGAAGAAAATTCTGTTATTTGGTAATCTCTTAAAAGTGTCAAGAATTAATTCAATGATTTGTATCTATAGGTGTCATTCGTCATGTGGGAGATGCCTTGAAAGATCATTCTTCAAAATCCAGAGGACGAATCTGTGCCATAGGAATTGCACCATGGGGCATTGTAGAAAACAAGGAAGATCTGATAGGAAAAGATGTAAGTGTTTTAAGGAAATTCCTTTTTAATTAGTAATGTCCGTTCTGTAGCAAAATACACAGTTCATCTATTTGTAGTATTAGTATTTTCACTATTTTCACTGTTTCTAAAGCATTGCTTAAGAGCTGAAATTGGACAATTTATTGAAAAAAGGCTGTTGTTTAAATACGACAGGATGTCATGTATGACCACAGAGTGCGTAAGGAGCTAGTTAGGTTTCCATTACTTTCACTAGTAGAGACCTCTCTGGTGTGAGCTGGTTTTAGGTTCTACCTTCAGCGCGGTTATGCTGAGTTTTATAAATCATGGAAGTGCCGAGTTTTATAAATCATGGAAGTGCCTTTTTGCTTCTAGAACTTCATCGTAGGTGGGTACTCAGGAGTGGCTTATTAACCAGTAGTGACTCCAAGTGAGAATGTATTTTCTAATGCAGCGATAGGAATACATAAGACAGTATGTGATCAAGCAGAGTACATCAATGAGCGTAGGTGAACATGCAGGAGAATGCACAGATATGACTGATTCTCCAGTGAAAACACTGCTGTGAAGAGTTCAAGTTTTGAGTGTAAAGGCTAGCTCCTTTTCTAATTCTCCTCTGTTTTCAGTTACAAACATCTGGTTGATTTCTTTCCTCATAAAGTGTGTGCTTCTGTTGAATGTTGTGGAGGATTTTCGTGTTTATTTGGTAGCTCTAATGTAGGTGCACCTCTCCTTTTGACAGGTAACACGTGTTTACCAAACAATGTCAAACCCTCTAAGTAAGCTCTCTGTGCTCAACAGTTCCCATACCCATTTCATTCTGGCAGACAATGGTACACTAGGTAAATATGGAGCTGAAGTAAAGCTACGACGTCAGTTGGAAAAACACATATCCCTCCAGAAAATTAATACACGTAAGTACAGTGGGGCAAACTGTAAAAATAATGTGTTAAAGAAGGGAGGGTAGAGGGAAATACTTGAAATACTTCAGGGTATTGGAATTAAATGTTTCTTCTAACTCTTCCTAGCAGGAATTTGATCAGGACTATGTGACTAAACTAGATGAAAGAGCCCACATCTAACATCATAGAAAACCCAGAAAAGTAAGGATCACGTAAAAAAAAAAAAGAAGAAAAGTTGAAAAATAAGTGAGGTGAAGGTTCAAAGCTGTAAGAATTTAAGGAAAAGAGAATGCAAAGTATTTTTGCAGTTCTAGCAAGAATTTTTAAGCATCTGTAAATACACAGAATGGGGCGATGTTATACTAACTTTATGTTTATACTAACTTTTTTTTCTCTTTTATATGAATTTTTCTTTTAAAACACCACACTCAAAAGTCTGTGATCTTCCAGATAAACTCAGTTTGAATTTTGATTTTTATTGAAGCAGTTACTAAGATAATTTCTCATCAGTGCCTCTATATTTAGAGTTCCACGCAGTTTTAAATTTTTTGCTAGTTGTTACATCCTCTCTAAAGCAACTTTCTAGATTTGTTTTTGTCACTATTTAGAAAAAAAAAATAGATACTTTAAAATGCATTTTTCATTAAAACTTCTGTTGAAAAAATACTTTTTAAAAAATGTTAAATAAATAAGAAGTGCTAATAGCTGTGGCTTTCCAGCAAGTTAAACAAATAATTAGAAACAGTCAAAAAATATATTAGTCTTGGATTCTCGACTTCAATTAAAAAGTGCAGGAAAATAGACATCAGTTCTGCCAGCTAGCCTTCCGACTTCTGAGAGATGTCCTTAGAAGCTGTGCATGCCTATAAAAATAAGATAAACAAAACATTCAGAATGCCAATTGCATTTGGACTGTATAATAGTCTTCAATAGGGTTTAAGTGCCCTTTATAGTAGAGCAGAAAAGTGAAGTAAAGAGCTGGTTTACAGACTAAAGATGCATTAAAAGATCTGCCAAAAGATACTAAAGCATTCTCGAAAGTCTTCAAATACTGCTTTTTGCTTACAGTTGGCTTAAGAAACTAAACTCACTAAAATAATGCCTATTGCCTTCAAGCATGGAGACAGCGTCACGCACTGTTGCCCATGGACAGACATTGGAAATGGCTAACATGGCTTTGCTTTTTTCATCTTTGTCATCTGCAGAAATGCTGGGAGAGTTGTAACATTATAAAAGAGAGCACTGGCTTGGAAGATAAGGAAGTCAGGGCCCAGAGGCAAGATATTCTGTATAATTTCTTCTAATACCACTTGGGGCTGGGAGTATTGGTTCTAATTTAAATAGTGTTTGTTTGGTGATTCTTGTCACAAAAGGGGCTTACTTGGGAATACGTGTAGAAATTTTGAGTTCTGTGAAGCTTTGCAGTACACTTGCCAGTAACAACATACAGGGAGTTGTTTTGTTTCTTTTTAGTCGCTTCAAGCACAGGCACCTCTTCTGGAAATCTCAGCAGCAATCACTAAGGATTTCATGGACACAGAGGCCGGCCCAGGCTCTGTGACTCCTTATCAGAGCTGGGGTATATTGACAGGAGGATGTCAGGAAGCTTCTGCTGTTACTGTCCATGATGTTCCTGTTCTTCGGAAAGGAATGAAGGCTAAAACTGCAAACTCAGCAGTACAAAAAAGTACATCTTTACAAAACACTGGTCATTTCACAGATTAAGAACTGAATTCAAATGCTTATAATAGTGGGATTAGTCAGCCTTCAGGTAATGTTTTGTTCCTCATTTCCCCAAGTGATCTTGTGACCGAGGCTACTGAGACCCTGTGACCTGTGGGCTTCCCTTTGTCATCCTATGCCTGGAGATCACAGTGAGGCAGGGACAGCAAAGGGATGCTCAGCTGTCGTCTCTTCCATCGGCCAGCCATTTCAGCTTCATGATAAAGAGACTAAATTCCTATTCTTTATCTTATGAGAAAGCATAGGTGTATGTCACCTTACTGAAGACTTCCTGTAGGTAACCAATGAAGACTTAAAGCATCAAAGGCACAGTGGTTTAGGAGCCATCTAAGTTATAGTGAAGATAATGAAGTAATAGCAGAATCATGTTTAGCTGTTTTATCTCTGCATGGTGTCTGTTGAAAGAGATTACAAACATTTCACCATCACTGAGTGAACAAATGAACAATATGAACCTGACGGAAAAGCAAGGTGTCCTGTGTCATCTGGGATAGAGTGAATTTTCTTCATAGTGGCTGGTATGGTTCCATGTTTTGGATTTAGGAAGAAAATAATGTTGATAACACAATGACATTTCAGACACTAAGTCAAGGACTTTTCAGCTTCTCGTACTGCCCTGCCAGCAAGGAGGCTGGGGGTTCACAAGAAGGTGGGAGGGGACAGAGCCAGGACAGTTGACCCAAGTTGTCCAAAGGGATTTTCCATACCATATGATGTTCTGTTCGACCATAAAACTGGGGGAGTTGGCCAGAGGAGCTGCTGTTGTTTGGGGACTGGCTGGTGGTGAGCAACCGTTGTCCATCACTTGTTTTTTGTATTTTTTTTTTCCATTTTCATTCCTATTAAATTGTCTTTATCTCAACTCATGAGTTCTACTTTTTTTTTTTTTTTTTTTTTTTTTTTTTTCCCCCAGTTCTCTCCCCCATGCCACTGGCAGGAAGTGAGCAAATGGCTACATGGTACTTAGCTGCCTGCCAGGTTAAACTACAAGGGCAAAGAGATATCTTAGACTTTTCTATTTGGGGTTATGAAACAGTGTATGGACATCTTTCTGTAAGGGTATCTCCAAATCACATCCCTTCATAACATATCAACCTCTTAACCTTGGTTTTATTGACACTTCTTTTTTGTTTCTGTTCTGTTTTTTCAGGGCTGGGACAAGGTGTTCCTGTAGTTGGACTTATCGTGGAAGGTGGTCCTAATGTTATCTCCATTGTCCTGGAGTGTCTACGAGAAGAACCTCCTCTTCCTGTTGTGATATGTGATGGTAGCGGACGAGCATCTGATATTCTGTCATTTGCACACAAATATTCAGAAGAAGGAGGGTAAGATTGTGAGATCTTCACCAAAGCTACATCTTGCTCAGGGGGCGCAATGCCTTGCTCTTCTAAAAGCTTCGTAAAAACAAAGCTCAGGGACAAAATGCTTCTAACAGAAGTATTCTGCTGTTAGTCAGCTTTTGATGCCTGTTTGCTCTTAGTCCTGGTGTTAATGAGTGGAAGTTGTTAGCACTTGGAATGTATTTGGTGGTCCATTAAAATAAGCTTGGTCTCAGTGCAGTACACTGTCATACAAGCTCCACCAAAGTTTGCTGCGCTGTCCTTGCTGCTGGGTTGGGTGCTTTAAAAGTGAGAAACAAGCGGTTCCCAAGAATTATTCCTTTTCTCAGGCCGGGACTGTGATTAATTAGTTCACATCTTTTCAAAATGTGTACTGCCGGCGCCTAGCATGTTGTATGAATGACATTGATGCTCCAAGATTGCCAGACCAACTGACCAGATGTTGGGCTTTCTTCCTTTGTTTCTTGCTTCTTTGACAGCTGCTCATGGCAGTTAGTGCTGCTTGGTGCCACAGAGTGGAGGGTGCTGTCTGGAACATTCTGCTTCACAGCCCTCCTGTCTGCTGTAACAGTTGCTTCTAATGCAGTGTTTTCTGGAAGCTGTAATTTTTATGATTGGCTGTTTGTCCTTTTGGTTGGTAGAATACAGTTTGTTTAAAGAAGATTTGAAACCTGTATTTGCAGCAGAAAGCTCATTGCATTGCAGAGTAAAAGATCTCTCCTGACAAATACTCCAAGCAGAAGCAGAGTATTGCATTTTCTTATTTCAGTATTGCTTCTTCCAGTCAAATGAACATGTTCCCCGTTTCCACTGTTGCTACTGAAGATAGAATCCTGATATTAAGATTCAGGGAAAAATATAATGTATTTTCTTCCCTAGGGTACAGCACACCCTCCTTACACTGAAGAAACAGTCTCTGTTTCTTTGACAGAGACATACTTTCAATTTTTTTCACTGAAACTTAGATTGGATGAAATATTAAGCAGACAACTATTACTGTCGAGCAGTGCAGATGTCATGTGCTGAATTGGAAAAACAGTTCTGCTGGATGTACGCATATAGTACAGCTTTAATCCTACCAGCTATTTATGATTCAGCACCTTTCTTTCTATTGAACAAGCCTCCTTAGCTTAGATCAAATTTGCCTTTTTTTTTTTTTTTTTTTTTCTTTCTCGTCCATCTTTCCCATCAGCTCACAGGTAATTGAAAGAGATTATTAGGATCAATCTGTACAAGATCTGCTCACTGCATGACTTTATTTCCCAGTACACATAATGCAGTGTCCAGTTTTCCTTTCCAATAATGATGATGAGATAAATGTGTTCACCTGGTAAGGCAAGTCTGTAATGAGAAATTTCTGGCATCCCTTCTATCAAATTACAAAAAATCATTTTTAACAATAAACTTTGAATTTTTCTGCACTTGGCAGGCTCAGCTGTGTCATTGCTTTAAATGCCTTCTGGTTTTGTTTGCTATCATCTGAAAATATGTGTGTTTTATTAGGAAATGAGTGAAATTGAAGAGCTCTATTTCAGACTGTTTTATGAGATCAATCATTTCTGATCTTTTCTGGAATGTTTTCAATCTATCTTTTTTAATCACCTTTGGTTTATATGTTTCCCAATTGATATTACAAGGTTTCACATACTCTAGCAAATAAATTCTATGTTTAAGAAGTAAAGAATAACCAAGGTGACATACCAGTAGTGTTGAAATAGTTTGGGTTTTCTGGCTATACTCAAAGGGCCTTGAAGTGTTTAGAGACAAAGGTAGGGGTCCAGTTAAGTGTACTGCTGAAATTCTGAAGGCCAAACTTCTTAACAAAAGTGTATATATACATAAACAGGAAGAATAATAGCTACCTTATAATACAGATACAATATTCAAGGGCAAAATGGTAGTTCAAGTTCCCTGCTGATTTTTCAATCAATATTAAGGTGCTGGGATGCGTAAGTGCCAGTCTGGGTATAAATCTCCTGATTACTGTTAATTTTTCATGAAATCATCAGCCTTACCCATACTGAATGCAGAGATCCTGTGTATTTTCATTTATTTTCAAAATGAAGTCACTGCACTGGTGCATGAAAAAATATTTCTCAAGCATAGACCTTCATAACATACATGTATATTAATTCTGTCAATGTTTTATGTCTCCTTTTTCATTTAGGGTAATAAGTGAATCCCTCAGGGACCAGCTACTAGTTACAATCCAGAAAACCTTCAACTACAGCAGGAATCAAGCTCATCAGCTGTTTGTCATTCTTATGGAATGCATGAAAAAAAAGGAACTTGTAAGTGTTACAAAAGTAGTTCACAGAGATAATTTCCTTGACCAATTTTTGTAAAGTACTTTCAAGTGTCATTCTCACAGGGCTACAGTTTGTTTTTTTTTTTCCTTCATATAGGCTCATAAATATACACAATCACTCATCCATAAATCTAGACACCTGGACTTAGAAAGGGATTTTATCTTCTGGAAAGCCTCTGAAACCAGAATCTGAAACCAATTTCAGATTCTTCTCCTGTGTAAGGTGATAGGAGTTTTTCTATGAGACCAAGTATAGACATCCAAAAGGCAGACTACAACACTTAGATAAATGCATTAAAAAAGCATCAACTTCAGAAAGTAGAGGAAAGATCATTGAAAAAAGGATTCCTAGGAGCAATAAGCATTCAGGGTACATCAGCACAGCTTTGGTCCTCAACTGTAGTTACTTTTTAAAAGCATTTCATGCCAATAAAATGGGCTATTCGAGTCTTTAAAAACAACTGAAACATGAAGTGTTCCTGAAGATCCCAGCTGTGCTTGATCCTGGTTTGCTACAAGGCCTGTTCTATGTACTGTACCACTCAGACTCCTGCCAGTAACCCAGCTGCAGAAAAAAAGTGCGCTCAGGAAAAGAAAATCTTCAGTATTCACATCTGTCATCTGTGAACAGTGCCTTGAAATAGTGTTCACTGTGCCTGTGCCTTTACAGGCGAAGTGGGTCTTTGAGTGTTTTCCTTTGACTAATTGGTGAATAAATGTCAATATGACCTTTCCCTCGAGTCCTGGTAGAATTCCATTTCATGCCTTTATACAAACCTTAAGCAAGTGCTTTAATAGCACGTGAATAGTATAATGGATTTTTTTTTATTACAATTAGAACTGGTATAGCTGGTATTTTTTTCTTTTGAAAAAAAAAAAAAAAAAGAAAAAGTTGCATATTTCTGTAGATACAACAGAATTACCACAGCCTTCTCAGACTCAGATGTTTCAGGAATCAAACAACCTGCTATTGAATTTAAGCATGAAATGTGGGGCAGTTTTATTCTTTGAGATGCCTAATTCTGTCACTGAGGAGTGATGCCTATAGCACAAGCAACTATAAAAAAAAATATTAGAATTAAGTAATATAACTTTTTTCATGAAGCTGAGAAAATATTTTTCTAACTTCTCTGGGAAATGGTATTTCATGCTCCCTTATATCTAAGTATGTTTTCCTTCCACAGAGCCCATGCTTTTTATCTCTGGTCAGCTCACAGACAAACCATTAACTCCTCACGTCTTTCCAAGTTTAATACTGTCCCTAAAGATAATGTGAATTTTTTTCTTTACAATCTTCAATAAACCAGTAAACTGAATGCAGCATTCCTTATAGTTCATAATCTTTTCAGTGGGGTGTCTGTTAGCTGAGTCAAGAAACACATGAAAAAAACATGATCAGGTTCTCTCAGGATTAATCTACAAAGCCATTCTTGACCCCTTTCAGGAAGCTGTTCTATGACAACTGAAATGATGTAGGATTGGGGTGGGAATTTTTATCAAGCAATCACCAGGTGCTTTGCAGACTTTCTACCAGTTTCATGTTCTCCGCTCTCTTCATAAAGCTGTCATTTCTCCTGAGATTATGCTTGGTATTGTCTCATGCTCTCCAGCTTTTCTTTGTAATGTTCATTTCAGCTGCCAAGGGATACTTGCTTAGATATCTATACATTTCAAGGTAACAAAACTCTGAAATGCCAACGAGTGATTTCCCATATCCTGTACAGCGTCATAGCAGTCTGTTCTAATTGTGCTTCCCTTCTTCCCCCATTCTCCCCAATGCTTTTCTCGCCAAGGTTCATTACATCTGATGCTGTATTCTCTTCAGCATGGGGGGAATTTTTGGAAGAAGAGAAGGTCCATTTGAGTTATATATCTTTTCCTTGATTTTGTCATACTTTGATACTACTTAATTCTTGGGTTCGTAAAAGCCAGATCATGCAATTTTGCAGGATACATTTAAATACCTTTGTCAAAACTAAATTCTCTAAGGATTAATCTAGCTGCAAATGCTACTTGGAATAGAATATGACAAATACCATCTTTTCTAGTAATGTAAATCTGTGCTACAATCAAATAGATGCCCATCTGTTCATATTTTACTTATGCATTCAGAAGTTTGATTAGCATTGATTAGCTCAGCTGATTATTACATGAAGCCTTTCTTAAGGGCTCCAAATATGAAGTCTTTAGATTGTCTGAGTAATGTAAATATACTATTGATATATTTATATTTATATGGTGCCAAGATTGCTTCCCTACTTATGCCTTCATCAGAAGTCACGTTGGTAGTAGGCATGATTATGCTAAGCTGACTGTAAGAGCCAGCCTTTTTAGAAGAATTGATTGAGGAAGGAGAGCTGATAGCTGCCTTAGCCAAACTGCTTCAAATTTTAAAATGTTCTTTAGAGCAGGCCTGGTCTACTCAGCAAAATTCAGACAACGACTGAAGCAGGCTTATGATTTACCTTTCAAAATATAGTCTGATTTTTTTTTTGCTCATTGATATAACTTTTACTTTAGTTCTTTTCTCTCTTGATGTCACTGTGGCAAACGTTTATCTTCATGTGTGTGCCAAATCTATTCAAAGTTTCAAGAAGATTGCCAGTCCCACTATTTAATACTGGCATCTACTCTGAACCAATGTTTTTTGAAAATGAATATTTTTTTACTTTTTGCCTGTATTTAGAATTAATTAAATTAACATAGAATATTAGGTTATTCTGCTTTGGTATTTATGATTGTTTAATATTTAGTTCCTTCAATGGCTAAGTTTTATATGAATTACTGTTTTTAAAGGCAGTGAACTGTAATGCACTCATCTAAGCAAACATAGAATCACACAGAATCACACAGAATTTCTAGGTTGGAAGAGACCTCAAGATCATCGAGTCCAACCTCTGACCTAACGCTAACAGTCCCCACTAAACCATATCCCTAAGCTCTACATCTAAACGTCTTTTAAAGACTTCCAGGGATGGTGACTCCACCACTTCCCTAGGCAGCCTGTTCCAATGCCTAACAGCCCTTTCGGTAAAGAAGTTCTTCCTAATATCCAACCTAAACCTCCCCTGACACAACTTAAGCCCATTCCCCCTCGTCCTGTCACCAGGCACGTGGGAGAAAAGACCAACCCCCACCTTGCTACAGCCTCCTTTAAGGTACCTGTAGAGAGCGATAAGGTCACCCCTGAGCCTCCTCTTCTCCAGGCTGAACAAGCCCAGCTCCTTCAGCCACTCCTCGTAGGACTTGTTCTCCAGGCCCCCCAAGAGGAGCTTTTTCTTATTGTTTCTGGATTTTTGTTTGTCAATGTGCAGCATATCACAGAACTCAGAAATACTTGAGTATTATAGTCAATAAAATTAATGGTATGATAGTTTTCTCGTATAAGTAGTGTTTCCATTTCCAAGCTGGCATTTCCAGTTCTACTGAAAAGTAGTAGAACTTTCAGAAAATGATCAGTTGAGTATGACAGTTTTGTCTCCACTTGTGAAAAATCAGGGATTTGGTGAAGAATTTCATCATGCTTGCCACATTTACCAATATAAGAATTTTTTACAATAACTTTATTGAAAAAGTTTAATTCGCTGTTTCTATAAAATTGCGATTTCAAAGAAAAAATGAGTGGAACTGTATATTTTGAAAATTTTCAAGCCTTAGAAAATAAAGCTTCAGCATTCTGCTCTTTTTTTTGTATTTACATGTTTAGTGTCTCTCTTCTATGTGTTGTAATTCTGTGTGTTTGGTTTAATGCTGTCCTTTAGATCACTGTGTTCCGTATGGGGTCTGAAGGGCAACAGGACATTGAGATGTCTATCTTAACTGCTCTCCTCAAAGGTGGGTTTTGCAAGGAAGGATGCACAATTTGATTCCCTAGAGACACTCCTATGCACTGCCTGAGGTTCACTCTTAATATTGAAGACTGATTTATTTGCTTGGGCTCAAAGTACTAACTTGAAAATCCTTGACTGAAAATTCAGATTAGCTCAAAGTATAAAATCTAGATAGAAATTTTTGTGTGGCTTCCCTCACTTGAAGGCCTGGAATGGGAATGCTGCAACAGCTGTATTGATATTTCAACACATCGTAGTGCAATTCTGGCATATATTAATAAGGCTAGAAGAAATGGTGGGAAGATTAAAAGACAGCGTGGGTTTTTTCAGACCTCAGATTGTGCTCTTTAAGCCTTAGGGCAAATTTAGGATTAGCTCCCAATTTATTTTGAGCCTGTTTATTTTTGAGCCTGAAGAAACAGCATCTGTTTTCTGTCTGCATATTTATAGTAGTTGATAACAGTCTCATTATGGGAACACTAATGCTAAGTGAGAGATGAAACAAGAATTATTTTACTAATATATACAGCATCAGCCAGTGGAGCTGAGAGGAGGAGTCTATTAGAAGAGTTTAATGTCTATCTTCAGCAACAAAATACAAAGTCAAAATTGGAGCTGTAATGGAAACAGGGGGATGATCTGGTTAATCCTTTTGAAATTAGGATTATGGGGTCAAATGTTGTAAATTGGTTTGATGCATTTACTACTTCCTAGTAGAATCATTCTTATGGTAATAGGCTATGGAGTCAGGCCTGTTGTTTTCTAATTCTTGAGGAAGTGAATTGCAGAATGTTATCCAACATTGTTTCATTGTGCATGAAATGCCAAACATTGGTGTGTGTTTCTCTTTAGGTACCAATGCATCCGCTCCAGACCAGCTCAGCTTGGCTTTGGCCTGGAATCGCGTTGACATTGCACGCAGCCAAATCTTTGTCTTCGGACACCACTGGCCAGTAAGACAAAGTTTTCCTCACCATATTATCGTAAAATCAAAGAATCGTTTTGGTTGGAAAAGACCTCTAATATCATCAAGTCCAACCATTAACCCTATTTGCTAACAATTGAAGATAAGTGGCCACATATTCACTTCCTGGATTTTATTGGCAGAAGGAAGAGTATTGAATTCTGGTTTATGACAAGCTGATGCTGATTTAAGACATCTCGTTCGTTAAGAATCATCTATTTGTTTTGAAACTTCTTTGCATTGCCACTTGAATAAAATAGTAATAATTTAAACTCTGTGAAAAAAAAGAAAAACAGTTTCCTAACAAGGAGAAGAATAACCTTAAGTTAGATTCCATGTGAGATTTGAAAGAAAAGGGGAAAAAAATAAAAAAAGGCATTTTTTGGACTTCAGACTGTCTTGATGATATGTGCTAGCAGTTGTCAGAGTCCCCAGCTAACTGTTAGAATATGCAGCAAAGCTGAAATTCATGGAGCTGCTTAGAAGGAATTGTGTGTCTCAGTTCATTAACAGCTGTGAAAATCTCAAATTGGATTAATGCTGATGACCAAAATAAATCATTGCTGAAAACAGGCCTCTGGTAGGTAGTGCTGTGCCAAATGAACTAAGAAGCAGACCCTTAGTAAAACTTCAGGTCCTGAAATTTAGGTCTCTCTCACAATATTAGAACTGGTGTTGCACTGGTTGAAGTTAATGGTGAATCATTGTGGTGCCCTTGTTTATTGGTGTTACTAAAATTTTCTATTTAAGTCACTTTTATGTTACACTGCATTGATGCTTTTTACTCTACTACTTGAACCACCTTTTATCAAATTACTATAAAGCGTCATGAGGAAACAGCATGAAAGAAAGAGATGGAGTGAAGTACAAGGTGGTTTGTTTGTTAATTAGATGTCTTTCCAGAAACTATACAATAAAGTGGTTCTCAAAGGAACACTATTCATGTAGATGCTATATATAATGTTGACAATTATTTAATTTGGAAGCCTGTATCATTAAAGCTCTAACTGTACATGCTGTTTTATTCCTTTACTTATAGTAATGCATTGTTTCTAGTGTTCAAGGTTCATTAAAATGCTTATACAGAGAAGATTTAATGATCCTAAATATTATAAAGTGTTATTACTATAAAACATTTTTTGGAGGGAATGCCCCAATCTCCCAGTTATTGCACTTAGATTCAGAACTACCATGTAGGAACTGAATCCAGTTATTGTTTGTCCTATTTCATAATCATACTGTGCAACAATTTGTGGAAACTGCTAGCCAATTTTGATGCATTGTAATTTCTAATTCATGAAGATTGCTTTCAGTCATGAAGATTCAGCTTTTGCATGCTGTGAGGTGACAGATGCAATTTTATCCAGACTCACAAATGGTTTCACGGTAGCCAAGCAGAGAAGATTTTTTAAGATGAACAAAAACACAGAAAACAAGCCTTGTTAAAAAGCAACAGCAACAAAAAAATAGGCTTGGTTTTCTAGTTTTCTCTGCACAGCACGGATTGTTTTAATCTGGTTTTCATGTACATAGAGGTTATGTAACCTAAGCATTAGCTGGAGCAATTTAAGCCTCCAAGTCACAGACAAGTAGTGTCAAAATACTTGCATGTGTCCTTAACTGTCTTGGGTAGGCAGGTTAGAAAGAGAAAACCATTAGCAAAGAGTAGATGTGTCTGAAAAGGCATAAGCGTAAATATTATTTGCAGAACATAAGTTAACTAGTTAGGACTATATTTCATCCCCTTTTCAGCCTCTGCAGTATGGATACTTTATGGCATCATGCAACATCTTCGTTGTCTTTCTATCCAGCTCCTGCCCTGCTTGCTGCTATTTATTGTAAAAACCAATGCTTTACATGAGAGCAGAGAAGCTGAAGGGTCCCCTGATTGAGTACTGTCTATTCCCAGTCCCCTCACACTGATTTTGCTTTGAGAGAGAAATCTATGTTAAATCCCACCACAGGCTATCTACTTCACTACTTTGACTTGCAGTATTACTGACTGCATTAGAGATAATAGTTTTAATAAAAAAGTAAAGCAAAAGTTCTTTGTACTTCAGGAAATGATGATTTTAAGTTGACTGCATAGGAAAAGAGGTGACTGGCAAGCAAGTTCAATAGGAGTATATTCAGTGACATAATCACTGCATGAACAATTAGATTTCTAATACTTGTGCATTTTTAAATCCAGCCTTTGGGAAGCCTTACAGCTACTGAGGGTACAGCCCCTGAGAAGGAAAAGAAATCTCCAGCAGCTCAGACTAAAGCAGCCAGGGGGAAAGGAAAAGGGAAGAAAAAAGGAGGAAAAGCAAAAGAAGAGCCAGAAGAAGAAACAGATCCAAGAAAGCTTGAACTCCTGAACTGGGTGAGGTGGAAGTACTTGTATTAAAACTGTTCAAAAGTATTTTTTTTTTTTTTAACCTCTTTGTATGCCTTTCTATTAGTTTATGCAGGTGGGACTTAACCGTTTGTAAAACTGTATGAGAGACTGAATAATCCAGACTACTAGTTTTTAAAGTGCTTAAGCCATTCTCAGGAACAAAGAGAGAGGGCAAATAAACATTTTTATTCTACAGAACACTCATTTGCACATTTCTGTAGGATCAGCAATAGAATTGTGCAGGGGTGCTGTTCAGTCTTGGAGACAGGAACATTTCTCATCCAGTGTGCACTACATACAACCACACCACAACAGTACAAGGCAGTGCCTGTCTACTGAATCTTCTTCCCTGCACTTGTCAGAAGGAAATGAGGACATCAGTGAACAACTTCATCCTCCTCTGTATACATTATTTATCAAATGAAGGCAGCTTAAACATTGCCTTTTCTAAGTGCTTTATTTTCCATTTGCAGCAGGTTAAAGCATTTTGTTGTCTAAATTCAAGTTCATGTGTCTAAAGGATTGCTGCTCAAGGGCTTTTTCCCTCTCCCAGTGGGTTCTAAGCCTTTAGACCATGCTAAGAGAAGATCCTTTAGACTTTCTGACCATTTTCCAAAGCCAAAAGTTGAGTTGTTGAAGGAAAAGGAAGTGCTTTTTCCTGAACGATTTGAGCTTCTCAAGCATTAAATGTTGCCTTTTTTCTGTGAGTGACAGTGAGTGGATGATACATAAGTGAGTTACCAGGTAAATTATGTCAACCTCTTATTAAATATCTATAGTATCATTTTATTTTATTTTTTTAACTTCTTCCTACCATGTTAAGCAAGTAAATCTGTCTTTCACATAATATATCCAGTATGGTAAGCCTGGTTTAGATAAAAATACTAAAATAGATGACTGGAAAGCTATAGCCTTATTTGCCAGAGGTTCGTTTCACTGCTGTCTTGTCTCTCAAAAAATCACCTGTAAGCTGTACCATCTGTATTGACTTGCGCAAGGGTAAAATGTCACTTTCTAAATTCCTTCTCACTTAGAGATTAATCAGTGTATTTGGGAACTTGGGGATATCCTAAGTAATGAAAATGTTTGTGGTTGTTGGCCAGCCACATCATCTGTGCCTGTATAGTCCCATGTTTTCCATTCTGCAATTCAGGTGAATTCTCTGGAGCAGGCTATGCTGGATGCACTGGTTCTGGATCGAGTGGACTTCGTGAAACTGCTGATTGAGAATGGAGTGAACATGCAACACTTCCTCACTATTCCTCGACTGGAAGAACTTTATAATACTGTGAGTGAGCAGGAGTAACAAAATGCCATGTGGTATCTTTGCTACTCTATAGGGATGTCCTTTTTCCTCTTCTCCTTCTGGTATGTGCTTCAAAAATTGGTCTCTAAAAAGCTGAGCCGTAACAGTACAGAGAAGTTGGATAGCAGTAGAGGGAGCCATTGCTCTTACACATAGTGTCCTGAGGTTTCCCTATATATACGCATTCCTGATGCCTGAGCTTGTAGCAGCTTTTAGAAGCTGTTATACTTTGTTATGTAATGACGTGTTTAAAGTGCGTGTTAAGAACATTTAAAGAAACAATAAGTCAGCATCATTTTTCTTTTTGGCCCAGAAAAACAGAATGCTTTTCCCTAAACTGTAGGACTTCATGCTTCTTTATTTAAATTCTCCCGTACCCAAAACACAGCAAATTCTGCAAGAACATGACTACTTCTAGAGCGTTTTTCTCGCTGTTGTTTAAGTGGCAGGTAGTCCAGGGCAGTACTCATACAACATACAACTTAAGTCTAGTCCTCTAATCCCTTATGGCTCCTGTTGGAAAGCATAAGTTCAGACAGTACCAAAAACTGCTGTGACTTGAATCAAGATCATTGAACTACCACATAAAGTATTATGAGAAAGGGACTATACAACTCTTAGTTAATACTGTGTTTGTCACCGTAGCCCAGTTCCTTCTTTTCACCCCTGTAAAACGTGATGGAACATAATTGCTGAAAGCTCTTCTTACAGGGCTATTTGTGTTTGTGAAAAATATGAATTATTGAAGCTCTAATGGATAGTGAATAATTTTTGTTTCAGAGATTGGGGCCTCCAAATACGCTGCATTTGCTAGTTAGAGATGTGAAAAAGGTAAGCTTAACAGCTGCACTACGTTTGCATGATTACATTAACAATATGAGTCAACTGTAAAAGCAAGCACAGCATGGGGGAAAACAGACATTTAAAATTGAGATGGTAGCTGTTAAGGAAAGTCAGATAATTTCTTGGGGCAAATAATGGTGTCAGTCTAATTTGGATATGGCTGTATTGCGTT
This sequence comes from Aythya fuligula, assembly GCF_009819795.1. Taxonomy (NCBI): domain Eukaryota; kingdom Metazoa; phylum Chordata; class Aves; order Anseriformes; family Anatidae; genus Aythya; species Aythya fuligula. Next base: position 5,699,434 of record NC_045569.1, on the reverse strand, counting down.
ACTAGTAACTTAAAAACAATGGAGAGGAAAGTAAAAGTAAAGCTCCTAATATTGTATCATTTGAGGTTTGATACTGTTTCTTCTCCACAAGAAGCTCCCAATAGGGTGTTACAAAGGAGGAGTGAAAGGAAAGGCTTGTGAAGTTTACTGAAAGCCCCACTTCCCAGAACATAACTTCTTCCCTTTTGTTTGTTTCACTGTATGTTACACAGTTATTTTTCTCACAAGTAGTCCTTGGGAGAAAATCTGTTCTGTTTCTAAGTGCTACAAGTCCTAAACATGTTATTTTTTTCCATTACACACGAATTAGTTCATTAACAGGGTAATTATAAAATCTGTTGTTACTTATTTACTCTCTTTGAGATTCTGGAGTTTTTATTCAGTAAAATGTAACTACAATGAATGGTCTTCCTTTTTGGAAGGAAAACTCCCATTTATTCTGGGGAGGCTTGAGTGTGGGAATTACGCAGTACTGGCTTACTGTGTAATTTGTAGTGATCTGCTTCCTAGTTTACTTTATCTCATTCAGTGTTTGTCTTTTTGAGTGTCACTAATGCTCTTCTGCCTTCTGCTTTCTGTCTGTCTCTCCTTCTCATTGCATTGTCGTGGCTCACTCATTCAGCGACAGTCTCGGGGATTCAGTTGGGTTAACATGGAGGTGATGTGTTTGCTTAGGTTATAGTCCTTTCATTGTAGCAGCTACTCAGTGGCGTTGTAGAAGCATTTAATGTTGTAGGATATAGCTTGAGCAACAAAGTTTTCAGCTTGTGGTTCTAGGAGAATTAATACAACTATACAGTTCTCAAGTGCAATGGTGGAAATTATAGTCTTTTTCTTTGATTCTGGGCTACATATTAATCTAAATCATTCTGCATTGTAGTCAACTCTGTAGATAATATTACTTCAAAATACAAGTTTCTGTAAAATATAGTGTGTGCCTGATATTCACTATGAAAATAAGTGAGTTATGCTTTTATACTGGATTAATAATGTTCAGTACAAAGTTATTTAAATTCACCAATTTAATTCTTGCAAACCACTTGTGCTTATATGGACACTGACAAGTTGTACAAGTAAATCACAAATGAAAATTTGTCCTCAACTGTAAATACTGCCAGAAAAAAAAAAAAATCTGGCCCCCAAAATTTTCATGATGTGAATTGGTTATCATCAATTTTGTACAAATATTGAGAGATTGAGACCAGTGGCTATAAATATTACCACTGTACCAGTATAAACATGAAATGATATGTCTAGTCAGGCAATTTAATGTACATTATCTTTTCTTATCCCAAGTCCTTATTTTGTTTTTGTTTTTTTATTTTATTTTGCTTGTTTTTGGTAGGGAAATCTTCCACCAGATTATCATATCAGCCTAATAGATATTGGTCTTGTACTTGAATATCTCATGGGTGGAGCTTATCGCTGCAACTATACTCGAAAAAGTTTTCGGACTCTTTATAATAATTTATTTGGACCAAAAAGGGTAAGAATGAGTTAATTCTGGATGTGGCTGTTGTGCTGATGGTAAAAATAGGTAGTACTTTGTTCCTTTATCATTGTGAAACATTGCACGTCCAATGCTAAAAAATGCTGTAAGAGTGATGTTGAAACTCTGATAGTGAAGCTATGTAAGGATCCTATAACACATCCACGTTAAAGGATAGGAAGGCCCAAAAGGTGATAAATAAATTGACCTGAAGGTAAATTTCCTCCTATTTCAGTAGTTTACAATCCACGGATTTCTATCTGTCCTGTCTGCATATGTACTTACTCTTACTTTAAGATGTAGCTTGACCTTTTAGCTTGAACTGTAAACTATATAAAATAAACTTTCAGGTCTGTTTGCCAAGTAATTAAATGAGTCCTCTAAGGAACTGCTCTGAGCATAAATCTTACCCTGCAGAAACCAACATAGTCTCTGTAAAGCATTTTGTAGTTACGGATCAATTTTGAGAATATCAAGCACAGGCCTTGCTTTGTTAAAATTCTGTTCTGAGCAAGTAGAATAACTCTTTTTGTTAACTTATTTGTTTGTTTGGTTCAGGTTTGAAGATCAAGTGAAGCTTCCTAAAGTAATTACAAAAAGCAATTGCTTCAGATGGTCAGAAGGCCACTCATACCCCAAGTAAACTATACCGTAGCCAAGATATAGTGTGTACATATGTATAGTGTAGTACTATCTGATTGAACTTACAAATAAGCCTTTTACAGAAAATGTAAAACAGAGATATTTCATAATACAATAGAGGGAATATTGTTATGGGACCTGTTTTATATTAAGACCTGTTTTTCTTTTTACTGTTTGCTGTCAGTTCATTACCCTTTGTCTGCTTAGACATTTTTTTTTTGTGAACATGAACGTGTTATGATTTTAATTCTCAAAGTAGTCAGTTATTGAATTATATTTAACTATTTTGTCTGAATCAAAAGATTTCACTTGGGTGCAGGATGGAAAACATTTTCTAACCCATTGCCTTCCTGCAAATACAATTAAGTGGGAGATTAATTAATTGCGCCATTATTGATACAATTATTTAGAAGAGTAATTCTAACAAAAATGTGTTTTTCCTTGGTATTTTTTGGTATTTGAATTTTGCCTCCTATCTAACTAATTTTCTTTTCTATTTTAATATTCAGCCGAAAGCTCTTAAACTACTAGGGATGGAGGTAAGTTGGATTTATTGTAAAATACTGGTTTTATCAGTGCATTTCTTGGTACAAATCTGCTCTTGCTCTTAGCTTTTTCACTATTATTGTGGCTTAAAGTAAATTGTAACTAGAGAGGATCTTGTGTTTTGCGAACAGCCTATGAAATACTTCTGACTTTTTCAAGGGTAGGGTCTTGAGAGCTGCTTAAAGCTTTGCATGGTAATCCACGGGCAGTTTTCAGCATTGTTATGTAATAACACATTTCATGCTGGAATGTACTGTAGATTAAATCATTCAGATGTGAACACCGATGATGTTGAAGAGGAAGTGTAGTCCAACAGTGCTACTTATAGTCAAATCTCTTTAAACCATGAAGTAACAATTAATGCAAAAATGAGGTTTTATCATAGACAAAACATTTAAGTGGAGTGAGAAAACAAGGTTTTATGGCATGTTAAGTGCTGTCTTCCACTACAAAAGATGCTTGCTACCATTGATGACACCATGCTTTGTAAATATGAGATGGAACTGAACCAGAATTTCAGTCCAAAACCTGCCTCAATTACCTGTCAGTCTGCAGAAATTTCGAGTTGATCAGGATCAAGTCTGGGATGGTGCCTAAGTGCTCACTCTGTTCTGGAGGCAGTTGCTTTTGTTTCTGAAAAATATATTTATACACAGCAGGAGAGCATTTACCTAAAGAGGTTAAGGACATTTCTCTATGAAGTGTGCCTTTATTAGTGCTGTGATAGTATATGAACACTATATATGTACCTTTTGCTAGTGTTAAATTTGATGTGAACTCTACCCACACACAAAAGCTTCTGTTTCCCCCAGCAGATAAGCAGCTTTCTTCTCCACAAAGAAAAGTTCAAGTTGAATTTAATTTCTGTGCTCAGCTTCATATTTTCTGATGGATCAAAGCCAAAAGCTCAGCCACTCAGAGGTGCAGCCTTGTTTGATCAGTTTTGATCACATGTAGGTTACTTAATGCTTCTCCAAATGTAAATTTTGATTTTTCCTCTTTCTTCCAGTGGGAAGTGGTTTATGTGGCACAAACTGAAGCGTTCTCTGCACTTGATAGTGGGTGTAGCTCACTCCTTTCTAAAAGAAAATGTTGAAATGAAAAATGATCTTTTCATTTACTGAAGTGGTCAGTAATTTGATGCATCTCCAATTTTTATTTTCACTTCGAGTGTTAGCAGCTTTAAAACAAGAAGTTTAGGCTCCTTGGCACTTTCTTTCCTACCCAGGGTTTTGTTTTAATTTGCCTTTCAGAGTGTGAGGAGTACCTGATTTTTGTTTCTCCATCTGAGATTTTATGCTTTGTGCTTCAAAGATTCTCTACAATTTATTCACGTGCAATTTATTCACGCAGTTAAGGACCCCCAAATTTTCTGTAGGAGACCAAGGTCACCACTTGCAGTTCTTAGAACCGCTGAAAGAGAAATGCATGCTTCATTGTTGAACTGAAGAAGGTTTTTTTGGAAACCTGGGGTGTAAGGCTGAACCCTGAATTTGGGTTTAATTTTGTAATTGTCATAAAGAGGTGCTTTAGGCTGAGACTGCTTGTATGAACAGAAGTTGATTCTGTAGGATGGTAACTGCTTTTACTTGCAATCCTATTCTGAGATTGGAATCAAAGCCTACAATGATGATAATCTCTGTCTACACCTATATATGCAATGTTCTTCCTCCATTATTTAAACCTTAATTTACCCAATCATGGCTTTTTTCCCTTCAGGATCCTGCTTCATTGTCAGTACTTCCCTTCAGTTACTTCCATGTTGGTTCCTGTAGTAATGGCCTATCCTCTCTATCCCTTTAAGAAACGGCATACTTAAACCTTCCGTTTGCCCAGCATACATAAGAGGAGATTGCTTATTCAAAGGTGAACACTCCCTTTAGTATCTTGCTGTTCTTAAGGACACTATCTGCCTGTCTTTTCTGTTTGCATGTTAACCACTCTCTCCACCTGTATGTCAACCTGCAGACTGCTTTGACACCTGTAAATATGCAGCACTGTTCTTCCGGAATAGATACAGACGTAGCAAATAAACTTAGAGTGGAACGTTCACAGCGAAGTCAGGTTTGCTAAAGCTCCATTTACACTGCAGTAGAATGTATTAAATATTAATTCACTGCAAATCAACTGGTGCAATTACACATATGGTAGAGATCCACTTATAATGCAGTGTAAAGTGATGGCTTCAGAACAACAGGATTCTACTGTACTTATCCAAAATGGTGACTTGTAGTTAAGCATGCAAGAAATGGTTCTCTGAATAAAACATTAACCATGACTTGTAGTTAAGCATGCAAGAAATGGTTCTCTGAATAAAGCATTAACACATGTGCTAGCCCAGTGCATGCTCTTTCGCATGTTCTCCGTAGGTTTTTTTTTATCATTTGCTTTAGCAAAAAGAAAAAAAAAAAAGTAACAATATCATATCCTCTCAGTATGTGTCCTGTGCATGGTGCCATTGTCAGATTAGCTGTTAAAGATTGATAGGAAGAATTTCTCTTTTCTTCCCAGGATGATGAGCCTCCCACAAAAGGGAAGAAGAAGAAGAAGAAAAAGGAGGAAGAGATCGATATTGATGTGGATGACCCAGAAGTCAGCCGCTTTCAGTATCCATTTCATGAACTTATGATATGGGCCGTGCTGATGAAACGGCAAAAGATGGCACTCTTCCTTTGGCAACGAGGAGAGGAAACCATGGCCAAGGCACTTGTTGCCTGTAAGCTCTACAAATCTATGGCCCATGAGTCTTCTGAGAGTGAACTAGTGGATGACATCTCTCAGGATCTGGACAACAACTCAAAGTTAGTAGACCTGGTGCAAAGTATGTGTCTACCTGATAGAGAGGGTTGTTGGACCTGCTGAAAAGCTAGATTTTTAGTAGAGTACAATTCATTTCTAGACTGTAGGGTCATTGAGTATGACTTGGAGCCTAGTTATCAACCGTAAACAAGCCAAAATTTGTTCTCAGAGTCCAAAGGCAGTGCTAGCAAGGAGAAGACTTGCATTTTTTCTGATGGCGCACATTCTTTCTTCATCTTCTTTCTCTGTAAACCAGCTAGTTGTATTTCACAATGTTATTTTCAAGATATGATCGCATAAATTAAGGGCTATCTGATATAGTTAAACTGGTCTAAAGATGTTATTGGTATAAGCTTATACCAATAGTCTGCAGACACTAAAAATTTGATTGGAATTTTTGTAGACTGTCCCAGTTCAAGTTCGAGACTCGGTTGTTCTTATTTTTGTGCATGGGAAGATATAACCCCATATGAATAGAATGAAAATCCCAAATGCAAGCAAATACTGATTACTAAATCAAACTTCACTAGACATACCTTGTATCTTCCAGAGATTTTGGCCAACTGGCAGTTGAGCTCTTGGATCAGTCCTACAAACATGATGAGCAGATTGCCATGAAACTGCTGACCTATGAACTGAAAAATTGGAGTAATTCTACCTGCTTGAAATTGGCTGTGGCAGCTAAACACAGGGACTTCATTGCTCACACATGCAGTCAGATGCTCTTAACAGATATGTGGATGGGGCGACTACGTATGCGGAAAAACCCAGGTCTTAAGGTATTTCTGTTCTGCATTTACTTTCGAATATATGGTTGCAAATAGTACTACATTACATATAGTGTATACATAGAACAAATTAGCATACTAATTAAAGATGGTTTCAGAACGTACCTGTTTGGAATATCCTATTTTTTGTTTCTAAACTCAGGAAGTCTAAGGAACATTATCCCGTGACAAAGGAAAATGACATGACAATGACCTATAAAAGGCTTAATGTGATTGGAACCTGAGAGCAAAGTTGTGGCTTTCAATACATATTGAGATCTGTTCATTTAAAACATGAGATTAAAAATCAATTGGATAAAAGCAAAAAGGTCTCCAGGGGTCCACACAACGAAGACAGATAGAAAAGGAATCTTGGACAGATTCTTATTAGTGTTGCACCAGAAGATGCAGAGTCAAGATTGAAATCTGTGCAATTGTATTGTGTAAAATAATGTGATCTTTATTCCTTTCTTCTACAATTTGATGCTTGTATCCCTTGTACTGATTTTTATATTTCCTGATTATTGGGTTTGAAAAAAAAAAACCACAAAAGCAATGTGAGGAAGCTGCCACAAAGAGAAACATGAGTGAGCCAATCGTAAGGAAACAGAGCAGTGTTTGTGTTGTGCTTTTTTTTTTTTTTCTGTTTTTAGGTGAATATAATCTTTTCTTCGTTATATAATGCAGATGCTGTCCTCCATGTGAAGGCCCATCATGATGATGTCGCCTTCATTCTTACCTCCTTATTTTCTTAATCCCCCCATGTCAAAGTGCCTTGCCACCCTTCCCAGGTCACGCTCCTGAGGTCACTCACACACATGTTGCACTCCCTCTGTCATTTTCAACTTCTTTCTGCTTTCCCCCATCTGCCACTTAAAGCCATTTAAAATCTTCAGGCCTGCATCTGCCTTTCAGATTTCATCATGGTGATTTCTAAATCTGTTCACTGATTTCCCTTCTTTTCTCCAAAGCATTAATCAACCTGCTAAAGTTCTAGTTTTGTTACCTGCATTCCTCTCTTGTTTTACTCTTTTTCTGTACTTTGGCAACTCATGACTGTGTTGCTGTATCTCTGTATTCTCGTACAGTAAAAGAATTCCCCAGGTACTGTCTGAAACATTTCCTTTATCTTTCACATTTTTTTTAACTATTAAAAACTAATTACAGTGGTTGAGTAAAGTAACTATAAAGTCCAATAAGAAATCTAAAGCCCTCCTCCCACTGCCACCATGTCATTCCATGGAATTTCTCTGCTCCACTCTAATTCTGGAGCACAGGTGTTTTTTTTAAATGCTGTATATTCATAGAGATGGAAAGTCTTCCAGTGTCATCCTTTCATAAAATAGCTTATTGAAAATATTTAAGTGCTATACATTTATTACTAGGCCTAAGGATAGCAGAGTATCTTGAATATTATGCAAAAGAAAAGACTTTTTTATGGGATTAGCCTTTTTTATGAAAACTATTAGTTTAAACAAGTATTGCAGTCTGAATTGAATTCTTTTTTGTTGTACAGGTTATAATGGGGATTCTCTTCCCTCCTACCATCCTTTTCCTAGAGTTTCGCAGTTACGACGATTATTCTTACCAGACATCAAGAGAAAATGAAGAAGGCAAAGAAAAAGAGGATGAAAATGTGGTCAGTACTGGAGCTTATCAGGAAGTTCTAACACTTCAAAAGTGCTCAGTATTCTAAGTTCTCTGTGCTGTAGGTCATTGAGGTTAAAATCGCAACTGCCTCTGTGAAGAATCAGTGAAGGGTTTTGGAAGTATACAGGCTGTATTCTCAGGGCATGTAAATTGTCTGTAGAGATGTATAGATTTACTATAGCTGAGATTTTGTGTTTTAAGAAAAGACAACTGAGCAAAAGACTCCTCTGTTGCTCAGAGGAGGCGTTTTGAAGCTAACAGTTGGCTGGGATTATAAATGAGAAAAGCTACTATTTTTTATGTGTGTATCAGTGAAAACTGACAACTTCATTTTTTTCAGGATGCAAATGCGGATACAGGCTCCCGAAAAGGAGATGAAGAGAATGGAAATAAAAAACAAAACAGCCTTCCAATTGGAACAAAGATCTACGAGTTCTATAATGCACCTATTGTCAAATTTTGGTTCTACACAGTAAGTCATGGTGATTAAGCTGACAGTGATTGTTTTTCTCACGCCTATGAAACTTGAAGGATTGTCATGTAAAAATAATAACTACATAATACATACATAATAGTGATTTTCATGGAATCTGATGAGTAAAGCACTCTTTTTATTCAGAGAAAAATGCTTAGACAGTGAAACAGAACAAGCAACTGTAGCTTATGCTGTCACCCTCTAAAGCTCCTACACACTTTGAAGGAGGCTCTGGCTAGCTAAACATATGCCAGACCATGCGAGCTGCATAGTCCAGTCACTCAGTCTGTGCTAGACTGGATTCCCTTGCTTTTTAAAGCCATCTGGATCGTGTTCTGCTTTGAAATGCACTTTAATACCAAACAAGAAATGCTGCAGTATGAGTGCTTGCCATTCACTGTGTCAAGTTAGGCTCAGGTGAGTGCAACCTCAACAGAAGCACAGATCCCTAAGACTTAATGGATGCTTTTTTTTTACTTTTTAAATAATTAAAAACAATCTAAACTACAGCTATCTCATTTTCTCTTTAGTGCATCAAGAATTATCTGGTGCCAAACTCTACTTTAATAAAATGGAAAGAAATATTCATGCTGCTGCTCATGAATTTCATGTGTTCCCTGCATGAAGGATACTGGTTTCTTTTTTATTCTGAGTTAGGATGCTATAATATTATGTAGGTTTTTAGTTACAGCACATCATCACAAAGCACTATACTGATCTGATCTTTCTGCTGCCTGTAATAGTAATTTAAAAGGAAAATTCCCATTTAATTTCAAATATAAGTATTCAACATGGTTTCATAGTGTAAAGGAGTTACATTGTTGTAGATTAAAAAAGCCACAGGCACAAAGGACCTGATTTAAAATGCTTTGGCATTGTCCTGCTTATTTCAACAAATGAGATAATTTAGCTGTGTGGATCATATCCATCTGCTGGAGGCCCATGGCCTCTGCCACTGTGTGCAACAGCTGTAGTAGCAAGAGCAAACACACTTCCTTCACAAAATAAAAGCTTTTTCCTTGCACAAGTAAGTCTTCAGCACCTGAATCTGTCACACACAGCCTCAAAATATGTGTTCATATGTGTTAATATGAATGTCACAAAAGTCCATAAAGGATTTCCTTTTTGTAGATATCATACCTGGGTTACTTAATGCTATTTAATTATATCATCTTGGTGCGGATGGAACGGTGGCCGTCAGTCCAGGAATGGATTGTCATCTCCTACATTGTGACACTGGCTTTAGAGAAAGTAAGAGAGGTAAAGTCTGATCATACTAACATCACATAATCTTCAAAACGAAGCTCTTTTGTAGAGGTAATAATGGCATTGACTTATGCAGAATGTGAGAAGCCGTGCATGAGAGAAGATTGTCTTATCCACAGAGTCCCAAAATGCCCATCATTGGAGAGAGTTTCATTTATGACCCATATCCTAAATCTTTCCCTTGCTGGGTAAATCTTCTAGTTTGAATGTTATTGATAAATTTCAACAACAGCAACAAAGGCTTAATTAAGCCAAAATAGAAAGAAAGATTAAAAGAAAATGTTGCAGCTAGGCACTTAAAATATTGCTGCCTAAGAGAAATTGTGCTGCCAATGGGAGGGGGTCCCAGCCACATATTAAATGTGAAAAGGTTGTTCTTTTTTCATGACTGTTACTTCAGAAATGTAGTTTGGCATTTCTCCTAATTATGTCTTTGTTAATTTTTTATTTTAGATTCTGATGTCAGAGCCAGGAAAGCTGAGCCAAAAAGTGAAAGTTTGGCTCCAGGAATACTGGAATATTACTGACCTGGTGGCCATTTCAGTATTTATGATAGGAGCAATTCTTCGCCTACAGAACCAGCCTTACATGGGTTATGGAAGAGTGATTTACTGTGTAGATATAATTTTCTGGTACATTAGAGTACTAGATATCTTTGGTGTGAACAAGTATCTGGGACCTTACGTCATGATGATTGGAAAGATGGTTAGTAAGTTACATATTTCAGAACTTTGTAGGGAACAAAATTCAGTTCTGATTTTAAATAACAACCCTGAAGAAGTTTTTCTATCTGTGTAGGACTCTGAGTAAGGGCTGTGAAGAAAATTGCCTTGTAAATTTTGCACATACATGAGATTGAATACTCTCGCTAATAATTGCTTGATTCAAGAGGGAGATACTTTTGAAATTGGTTCAAAAAAATTCAGAAGCTTGTTCACTTTGCCTGCCTTCTGCCTTCCAAAGGCATAGCAATAACAGATTGCTGATACATAGGAATCATCCACAAAACTATCAGTTGTGGACAAATGATACAACAATGATTGTCATCTCTTTGCGACCACAGAAAAACTCTGTGTTGGAAGCACAGCATAGTAATGCCGTGATACATGATACAAAAGAGAATAGGGATAACAAACCTTTTACTGTTTTAAGTCTTTTTTAAATATAAATTCAGACTTTTTCCTGTATTTTTATGTATGTTCATTCGTGAGGAGTAGTTAAAGAATAATATTAGGAAGATTATCTAGGAAAATGTGTGAGACTTGATCATTTTACTGCATGTTGGCAAACAGACATGCCGATGGCCCTGTCCTAGCTTGTGATGATAAGAACCCCTCTGTGTGGTCTCTCTGCAGATGATTGACATGCTCTACTTTGTGGTGATCATGCTTGTGGTTCTAATGAGTTTTGGAGTAGCCCGCCAAGCTATCCTGCATCCAGATGAAGAGCCTTCTTGGAGACTAGCTCGCAACATCTTCTATATGCCCTACTGGATGATCTATGGAGAGGTGTTCGCAGACCAGATAGACCGTAAGAGTAGAATTCATAGTAAGATTCTGTTTCCTGTTTATGAGGCAGATGATCAGATCCAAATTAATGTTGTTGTTTCTTATTTTTTTTAATTTGGAGTTAGAGTGGTTCTGTCTGTATGATAAATTATTCTTGTCTTGAGGGTTTTCTTGTGACAAACTCAGGAGACTAGGAACTTCCTGTTCCCCGCCTGCATGTCCTGTCTCTCATTGTATGACCCAATTCAGTTAACAGTGAGAGCGATATAGTCTGGAATACTCACCTGTCAGAGAGTATAACAGCATTAAATGTTCTGTTTACTTTCAGGAATCAGCAGAGATCATTCTTAATCTTTTCTTTGAACCAATGTTTTACTAATAGACAATTCCAACAGAAGAAGAAAAAAAAACAAATACCTTTTACAGGAGACAAAAGTATACATGCCTTTTTATCTCCAGCTCACAGCACAATGAGCTAATACATTTTTACTAATACTGATACATCTATCTACTTTCCAGAAATCTTTCACTTTCATAAATCACTCATGTGCTTTTCTACATCTTTGGAAAAACGAAACAATAAAGGAAAGCTGCTTGATTGGCTTTGGGTGTGGAAATAGCATTTCTTACACAAAAGCTGCACAGATGAAAATAAAATCTGTCTTAGAGGAGATGGACACTGTCATGTTACTGATAGTTTTTTGTTAATATTCAAAATTTGTACAGATGGTTAAACATGGAGCTGGCTTCCTTTAGTATATATTAGAAGAGTTTGGCTGTCTTCTTTACTCCCCACCACTGCTGGGTGTAATCTCACCTTCGTAAGATCTCTCCTGAGCCTTCTCTTCTCCAGGCTGAATAGTTCCAGTTCCCAGCCTTGCTTCATTTGTCAAGTGTTCCAGTCACCTTAAACATTTCTGTGGCCCTTTGCTGGATACTTTCCAGTTCTGGGGAGCCTGGAACTTGACACACCAGTCCAGATGTGCTTCCACCAGGGCTGAATAGAGGAGAACAACTACCTTCCTCAACTTGCTGGTAACTCTTTTCCTAATGCAGCCCAGGAAGCTTTTCAGTCTGGTTCGCTCCATTTAGAAGATGCCCATGGGCAAGAAATCAGTGGTATTCAACAGCAACATATTCTTTAGCAATAGGAAAGACTGGCTGAGTTTCTTTCAAAAGTGTGATTTTTCTTATGCTCACCATTTAGGGGTTGGCGAGCAGGTATCTATACAGCCATTAAAATGGGCTTTAGTAATACTGTACTTTAATAACAGCAGTATCGTGGCTATTAATGGAAAGAGAGCTATTCAACAGAAACAGCTGGCAGACTCAAAGCCAGGGTGATTCTTAAAATAATAATAAAAAATCAGGAGGAAATGTTCCATAATAGCTGAAAGAATGATCTTGTGTGGTAACTTTGAGTTGTTTTGTGTTTGTGGTGACCGCCAGTTTTGTTAGTTGCCTGAAATATCTTGTAAGTTTGCATGATCATCTGCCATCAGCATTTTGTGATTTATTTTAATATCATGGATTTGCTGCCTTGTGTAACATTTGGAGAACACAAAGTGAAAAGGAAATGGCAGAATGCCGTGCAGTTTTAACTAAGACATTGTTTCTAACCATGTGTCTCCACTGTTACAACATTTAAGTTGTTTATCTTTTCTTGGTGACAAAACTGTATTTTCAATCATCTTTCTTGGTTTGGTTTCTGTTTTCCTTATATTATTCTATTGTTCTCTTTCCTTCTCTCCCTGCCTCCTTTCTTATTTCATTCCTTTGGAATGCCATTCAGTCTATGCCATGGAAATCAATCGTAAGTCTCTGTGGAGAGCTGATGATCTCATTTAGCAGAACACGTTCATTAATCTTTTTCTTCAGTAGATCCTAGGTATTCAGTAGATATCATAATTATAGGGCTTACCCAATATTCACATGTCAATTGTTTTTCTACTGAAATAGTTTCATCTGAAAAGAAGCAGAGGAAAAATATTTTAATATATGTTGCAGATCAGAAGTTTTGGCCAAGCTTTTGTAATTAATATCATGTTATAAATAATTACTTTTGATTACCTATATGTTAGTGTTTCTTTAGCAGCTCTTTCACTGATCCACGTAAATAATACTATGGTTCATTTGACTTCCCTTTTATACTTTCCTTGTGATAAACAGGAAAAACGTAGGTCTGATCTTTGAAAAGCAAGTAAAATATGTTGGGATTAATCATAGACTAAATATCTATTTTCTTCCACAGTAAGTAAGAATAAACTGTTGTCAAATATTTGAAAGTATTTTTCAGGCAACGTTGGATTTTTTTTTTTCCACTTTCAGAAAGCTTCAAAAAGCTGTTTTTGCCTAGTCACATAAATAAAAAGTGTAATGAACTTACTGTCAGACTTAGTATTCATTAACGGATTTCAGCTAAGGAACCTGTGGTTGATAAACACTCTACCTAATACAAAATGGTTCCAAAAAAGAGTTTAGCCTTGCATTTGAAATTAGATAGGCTGCCCCTGCACTTAAAGACAGAACAAACTTGCTGCATTTACCCAAACTCTAAAAAAAAAAGCCCTTACTCCAGAGAGTCTATGTATTTTGTGAGGAAAAAATATCCATTTGGAAAGGAAGCTACGCTACACAGTAAACTTGAGGTCACTCCCATGTTCACTATTACAGGACTTTTTTTTTTGCATGGTGTAGTTAGAAGCAGACTTTGGAATAGAAATTATACATACTTTCTACTGGAAATAAATTGGCAAAATTTATTTAGTTTGGTAAATTTTATGTGTGTGTCATTATTAAATAAATGTGAATTATTTTCTCAACTGTCAGGCAATTTAAATATCTTTCCTGTTTTTAATTCAGCTCCTTGTGGAGACAATCTTTACGATGAGGATGGTAAACGCCTCCCTCCATGCATACCAGGGGCCTGGCTCACTCCAGCTATTATGGCCTGTTACCTCTTGGTGGCAAATATCCTCCTGGTAAACCTGCTGATTGCTGTCTTCAAGTATGTAAATGATCATGTACTATCTTTACTTTCTTATTGCCAAGATCAAATTTCAGTGGGAGTCCCATCAACTGATTTTGCAAGGGTTTGCATTTGCACTCAGAATCTATGAAGATGACTGGCAAATGTTCGGAATGGTTCATACACTAGGAAAGAGCACAGGACAGGTTACTGCAAATTTGCCAGCAACTATAGTAGTCGATATGCAAGAGTCTGGATATCATCAGTCACTGCCTAATGGATAATGTCAGGCCTCAAGATTGCTTAGTAAAGATGAAAACTGAATCCATTAAACCTGCTACATCTGTGATGGAAGCCCATACAACCATTAGCAAACATGATTCTACCATAATTCTGCAGAATGAAAATGCTAGTATCAAAAGCAGAAGGCATTTCTACTATCACTGCATCATCTGCCTTCTTTTTTCTGCTTGCTTTGCTTCTTGTAACTTAGGAACAAAAAGAAGAGAGGGTTTTGCAGAGTTCCTGTACCACCCATGACTGCAGTGTATATTGCCTTGAACCAAGAGAAAAGATGGCTACACATTACCAAGATCTGTGGCTACATGTGTGGCCAGTACAAGCAACATGCAACTGTGCAAATTCTTAATATTATTCCATGAATCCATAAAATCCATACTTAGAATTTGCAGGAGTAAAACTAAATGCGTTTCTACAGCCTGTGCTTTCTGCCAGCAGTTATGTTGCATGCTTTTCCTATCATCATCTAGGGATTAAAAAAAATAGGAACAATTGAAACATGTACTTGCTACTAACGTTTTCCCATAACACCAACTGAGAAAAGCAGGTGATTCCATTTGGATGTCCATAAATACGCAGTGTTGCAGGGCTTGCTGGCGTAGGTGATGGGTGTCACAATCACAAAAATAGTTAATTTTGTGCTCAGAAATCTACAGCTCACAAAGCCCGTCTTTCATTTGATGTATGTAGCTTAAAAGGTCATGAATTTTAAAGTGCTGAAATGCCAGTCACATTGCTAGGGGGAAGGGGAAGTATCTTACAATGGTAGCTATTATTGGCTGAAGAGACCAAGGAATCAGCAGTTTGGGAAGTAGGTCATGCTGTTAACTCCTGCCATCCTAGCATGGTTACAGGGGGGTGAGACCTAACTGGGGAATTCCTGCTATGCTAGAGAGACAGAATGAAGTCAGGTTGTCAATTACCAGTGTAAGTAATCTCATGTATTCTTAGCCAAAAGAAACTAGGAGCTACATGTACTCAAGAATTCTCTGTTTTTGAAGAGATTTTTTAACTGTTTTTGTGAAGGTAAATTTTCTAAAGCACAGAAAGAAAAGAATTGGACGAACACATAAAAATAGGAAGCATCAATATCATCCTCATAGATGTGAACTGTCCTAGTGTATTCTAAAATAGCTTGAAAAGCTTCGTGTAAGACACAGAACATCCAAATCTTCTCTCTCGTAGTTGGCATTTTATAACCTTTAATGTTGTTGTCTCTGGATTGAACAGTGTCCACTTTCTACTCCTTCATATCCCCTGAATTACAAAACAGAATGTCTTTATAATGCACCCCATTTTGGTGTAGAAATGATGAAGCTGTAGCTTCCAAGAACAACATGCTTTAAAAGAATATGCACAGTGTTTTCAAATCAGAAGTCTGAATGAACAAAGTTTGAATTTAGAACATTTTGTGAAAACTTGAGAAGTGTTCTATGTAGGTCAAGCTGATTAGCATGTTAAAAGAAAACTGTGGTTCTTTGCGTTTAGCATACAAAATACCTTTCATGGTTTTAATACTTCGTATAATATCAAATACTGGAATGTGTTAATAGAATTAACACATTAATAAATAAAATTGTTAATAAAATTGTGTAAGTTTATTTTCACTGACAGATAAAGCACTTTACAGTAGAAGCAAATAGTCTGTCTAAGATGATGACTATTTTGGGTGGTGCATAAGAGTTACAGAGCACCTTCTGTTCTGCTACCAAAGGAGTAATAAAATCATGAGTTCAGGTTCATCATTAGTTCAGCAAGTTCAGTTGCATCAACTAAGAAGTGAACCAAGCAAGTCATGTGGTCTCATGTTGTTATTTATTTTTCACTGTTATTCTTGCTTAATGATAAGTAAACTTAGGGGCCTAATAGAAAATGTACCTACGTTCCCTTTCAGCAATACCTTCTTTGAGGTAAAATCAATATCCAACCAAGTCTGGAAGTTCCAGCGGTACCAGCTGATTATGACGTTCCATGACAGACCTGTCCTCCCACCGCCGATGATCATCTTCAGCCACCTCTACATAATCATCAAGAGAGTCTGCTGTCGCTGCAAGAAGCGTGAAGGAGACCAAGATGAGCGTGACAGGGGACTGAGTATGCGAAGAATCTTCTCTAAATTTAGCTCTTAGCACCATATTAACAGAAAGCAGTAGCTTTTCCAATGCTGACCTATTAATTTTGTTCACATTGACTGTCCAGTGTATTTGCAGAGGACAGCATGGGACAAAATTGATATGAGGTTAACAGCCGTTGAGTTCCTTGGGCTTTTAAGATTATGAGATGCTATGCTGGTAATGAATGCTTTCTTTAACATACTTCAGCATACCTGGCATCCACTTAATCTGGTTTTACCAAGTTCTAGTAAAGTTCATACAATGGAAAGGGGAAATAGGAAACTGAGAGAAAGGGATTACAGTTTCAAATGTCATCTGTAGTGTCAACTTCGTGACTGTGAGCAATCTGTGTCCAAGAGCATACCCACTTTCTCCATGTTACATACCTGCTATTTCACAGGAGAACAGTGAGGATTCTTCTACTAACTCACTCTGCAATTATTAAGTAATTATCTTTTGCACAGTATGCTTTTGATTTAAAAGAAAGGAAACAAGGGCAGAAAAAAGAGTAAACGTAACAGTCACTACAGATAAAAAGAAACAAATCTGAATAAAGGATAAAATGTTCCCACGAACTTATGTTTCCATTGGATTTTCCTACATGATTTTAAGTTTTTGAAGCTCTTATCCAAAGAATGTTTGGAAAACAATGTTATATCACGTTACCTGTTGCCTTTAACTGTCATTCTTTATGGATGATACTTGAATTAAGGAACAGTCAAACTGGCAGAGATTGCTCTAGTCTCAGCCTGTAAAATCTGTTGACTTTGTTTAACATGTAGCACTATTATTAGAAAGGGTAAAGGTCACTAAGAAAATTCAGCCCTTAGTGGATGGTTGTAGAAGCAGATAATAGTCACAATGCATTACGTTGCCTTCAGGGCTATAGCCATCCTTGGCGAAGTGCTCATTCCCTGTTGACAAAGTCATCTGCTCTTTTAGTAGAGGAAAAGTTAAAGGTGTTAAAAACACATTTCTTTCTTCTGTTTTATGCAGAGTTATTTCTGAATGATGAAGAGCTAAAAAAACTGTATGAGTTTGAAGAGCAGTGCGTAGAAGAATACTTCCAGGAAAAAGAGGATGAGCAGCAGTCATCTAATGATGAACGCATCAGAGTTACCTCTGAAAGGTACCTATTAAGAAAAGAAACCAAACCACTTACCTGGAACAATGTATTGCTTTTTGTGTCCTCATTATAACTGAAGTTTAGATAAAGTAGATTTACGATCTTGGAGAAACCCCCGCCATTCAGAAGCTGATCTGAATCCTAGGTAAATGTCAATGCAGATGCATCTCTCACAAGAGCAAGTTTTTTGTTGTTCTGATGGTGTGTCACTAAGGCTGCTGGTTTGGTTAGCTTCGTTGTAAGAACGTTTCTGTCCAAGGTGTTTTTTTCCCTCTTACCCATCTGAAGATCACAGTTACACCTCAGATTCCACTTGAGAAAATCAGTACTTGTTAAACTTTTTATGCTACGTTCCCTGACGGTGAGAACCTTCTCCTGCTTTCCTGTAGGCCCTCTTTAGGTACTGGAAGGCTGCAGTGAGGTTTCCCTGGAGCTTTCTCTTCTCCAGGCTGAACATCCCCAGCTCTCTCAGCCTGTCTTCATAGTAGAGGAGTTCCAGCCCTTTGATCATCTTTGTGGTGTTCCTTTGGACTTGATCTAATACATTCATGTCTTTCTTGTGCTGGGGGCCCCAGAGCTGAATGCAGTACTCTGAATGGGGTCTCATGAGAGCAGAATTGAGAGGCAGAATCACCACCCTCAACCTGCTGTCCATGCTTCCTAAGTGATCTCTGAGACGTTTAATTCCCTAACGGCTAAATATCTTTTTGTTGAAGGGAGGCAATTTATATCTTGCAATATTATTTGTGAAGTTTGAGAATAGAGAAGTAAATGAAATCTGCTACGTGTTATCAAGTCATTTCTGTTGCACTATTTCTCCATGGCAATTTGTCAAAATCCTAGGTATTGTACCAGAGAATAAAGCGTGGTTGCTAAGCCTCACTGATTCACTATGGTCTATAGTCACAAAGCAGATTTGTGTATTTCTCATGGCTTCTTGCTCCAGATGCTTCATCATCTTTTGTGTGTAAGAGCAAAAGAATGTTAATTTCATTTCCACAGTTGATTTACTAGTATATGATCTCTAAGTCACATTCTAACACCTGGCTTTTTTATTAATTCTTCTGGAACTGTAATTTCCATTACGATATAAATGATAAAAGAAAATGGAAAAAAATGTGTTTTTTTAATTGAAATTTTTAAATTGAGCTAGACAGTAATTCTACTCCCTTCTGCACTGATACGTAAGTGAAAGGTATTTCAAGAAAGAAAGTAAGCCCATAAACACTAGTGCATGTTCCCTCTTCCACAGCCACAAAACCAGTTTTACAACATGCCTTGATGCTGTTTTAAGTCATTCTGTGAACATGTTATTAGAAGGTATTTTTCATATAATTAATTGATGCATTCACAACTGAATGTGAAGAGGATGGCACACTCAAAGAGGAATATAATGGTAGTCTCTCCCAAAAGGGCTGCAACTCTTGTACTCTCCTGGCATGTAAATAAGGGAAAATTCAAGTAGCCCTCTAATACGGTATAAGGAAAGCATGGATAAAAAGAAAATGAACAAGTACTATGCTACACACAGGAAAAAATAATGATGTATAATGATATGTAGCACAAAATTCTGTCTTAGGAAAAAATCAGTATCTGGGGGCCTATAACAGGTTACTGCACTATCCCACCCTTTCTATTTTATGCTTCCTCTTTTGTACCCAACAGAGTTGAAAACATGTCTATGAGGCTAGAAGAAGTGAATGAAAGAGAACATTTTATGAAAGCCTCTCTTCAAACAGTTGACCTTCGACTCTCTCAACTGGAAGAACTCTCTGGTCGGATGGTGAATGCTCTGGAGAAGCTGGCAGGTATTGACAAGTCTGAGCTGACATATACGCGTTCACGGGCTTCATCTGAGTGTGATGCTGCATATCTCCTGAGGCAAAGCAGTGTCAACAGCTCTGATGGCTACAGCATGTATAGATACCACGTTGGTGGGGATGAGTTAACTTACGATGACAGTACCACTCCGATGTCACCAGCCATAGGATTGCGTAAAAAAGCCCATTCCATTGGTACAAAAGAAGATGGAGCAGACCCAAGGATGCTGGTTCCAGAGAACCAGACCAGTCTCCATTACACCTCTAATCCTAATGCAGTCAACCCGTCAGATTACAGTAGATCTACATTAGAAACTGAACAAAATGTTTCCAGACCCCATTCTGGTTCGGGTATTTTGGAGGATGAAAACCAAGGGATTTTCAAGAATGATGAAACGGTTCCTCGAAGTATAAACCAGATGGATGTTATCAGCAGACAGTCGGTACCCAAACCAGATTTTCAGAACACTCAGTTAAAAGTAGAACGGACTAAGTTAGAAGCAACAATCTCTTATCCCTTAGACAAATCAAAAGCAATGCGCTATTTTCCTCCTGAAACGTTCAGTGCTTGTCAAACCACTATGATGAAGTCGAGGAGCTTTATATTTGCAAAAGGCGGAACGGTGGTTGGAGGAGTTAACAACTGGACCACTGAGTATAGTACCATCATGGATCAGGTGTGCCCTTCTACAATTGAGCAGTGGGCCACAGAATGGAAATATGAAGTTGAGCAGCAACTTTCTCAAGAACATCCTCCAGAGTACCCTGGTTTTGTCTCTGAAGCAGAAAGGCACGCAGAGCAGAAACAGTTACAGATGGACACGGATGATGACAGTGATGTTGGTGAAGCAGGTATTAGTGCCTCTTACACGTCTGCACCTGCCACTGTCAAGGCTCAGAAGGAGAACTTACTATCAGTAAAGCCGGACAGGACTTTGGGGTTCCCATCAGTACGGTCCAAGAGTTTGCACAGCCATTCTCGGAAAGCCAAGTCTGTAAAGGACAAATTAAACAGACCAGGACATGCCAGTAGCGTAACTAACTTAGTGGTAGCATTTGGCAGTGCAACAGAAGAACAGAAAGCTAGGCAAGAAAATGCATCCACAGAAACTGAGTGTTGAAATGGTTTATGGCCCCTGTTTTATTGACAGTCAAGAAAGGAGTATGGCTAATTGAACAAATTATGAATTTTTTTAATGAATTTTTACAGAAGAATTTTGCATATGTTTGTTTCTTTTCATTTTAGACTTGCTTGATACATGTTCTGTTCTTAAGTAAGTGCACTGGGTCAGGTGAAGGGGAGATACGTACTCTCTCAGGGGCAGATGTAAAAGTAGGCACAGTCCACAGATGCTGACAGCTTAGATCTTCCTTTTTTCCATTTCTACTTCCCTCATAAGCTTATTTGCTGATAGACTTTTTATAAAAGCTCTTGAAAGGACAATACAATCATGAAATAATGTAGAAAATATTTTTTCTTCTTTATCAGAAGACTTCTTAAATTGCACAAATTTTTAACCAGCCTTAGTTTTTATCCTGATTTATGCAGCTGGTTTCTTTCTGGCCATTATGTTTTCCAGATCAAAACAAAATTGTTGACTGCATGGAAATATTATGCAGTTCCCTTTCACTTCTGATTTCTTGCATGCTTCTTAGCAACTCTTTCAGAAAGGCAAAACATAGCAGTTTCTATCCGATAAAATAGAGCTGAATGGAAAAATACAGTTGTGTTTTGAAAAACCTGACCTGGAAAGCTATGTGTAAACATATTCTTGACCCATCTTTGAACTTCAGTTGCCATGGTCTGCTTTCAGGATCATATCTGTCCCTGCCCCAAAGCATGCTGGCAGCCTTAAACTGTTGAAAAACAGTGATTATTGTTTCGAAATGTTTGGGGAGATTTTAAGTATAAAAAGTGTAGGGAGATTTTATTAATGTGAATCCAAGATCTGCATTAGTGTTTTGTATAAGCAGGGATTACAATGGCATCCCATGTAGAGAAAAAAGTTACTTTGTTAAAATGCCTGCACTGGAGAAAAAACAGGAAAGGTAGTCTGATTAGGTGAGATCAAAATGTAGCCAATCTATGTTGGAAGCAAATCTACTGTGACAAATTAGTATTTAATTTTGCAAATTCAATATGAAAGTGCACGAAGAACAAGAGTTCCTAGGGGTCAGTCTAAACAAAAAATAAATTCTACAGATGAGAAGAGAAATTCCATATATTTTCTTGAGTCAATTTCAAAAAGAAAGTTCAAAGGAAATAACTCTCTCTGCAGAGCGTTTTCTATCCCTCAACAACTAGGAGTGGAAATCCACATCTGTAGTTACAGTTTCAACAGTAGGTTGAAAAACCTACTTACTAGGTTTTGATAGTTTTCTTCATAATAGCATGATTTTTTACTTGCCTCATTCTTCTCTGTTACCTTTTAGGAATTTCATTTTCCCAAATACTCAGCACCTCTTTCTTCAGGGGAGGCATGCCATTGAACAGACAGGAAAGAAAATGAGTTAAGGCTATGTTACCTGTTCACAGAATACTAGTCCAAAGTTTATGCTTAATTCATTAACAGTTAGTACTTACTCATACACTACTTTGAAAAAACAGAATTTCTTTTTGTCCCCCACCATCAGCTCCTCGGTGTGTACGTCTCTGTCTGCTCTTTGGTAATGCTTTTCTGTTTTGAAACACAGAGATTGATGGAAGACTTTAGAATGCATTGATGGCATCATTTTTTACTATTTGTATTATATTTTCACACTCCACAATTACACTGTGAAGTATTGTTACCATACTGCACGATCATGGTAACTGCATAGATATTGCTGAAGGTTCAGTCATCATTTACTATAGCTTTTTGCCAGCTTGGTCTTATGAGCATGTTTACTGGTTTCACTGTTGCAGAACAGTGTTGACATTTTGCTTTTCATGAGGGCTTCTTTTTTATCCAGCTTTAGGGAACATGACATTCTGTAAAAACAGAATGACATTTGAAATCGTTTCACTTCCTTGTTTACTTCTGTGTTACCTTTCTATGCAACTACACAGCCATTTTGTATGCATGGTTCAAGTATCCTGCAATTTGCCAATGCCTTTTATTGTTTGCCTGCACACTCACCGGGAACTGATTCATCATCAAACAAAGGGATGCAGCTTTTCAGCACTTTGCTAACCAAGCAGTATGCATTGTGGAACACAGTACAGTGTGTTGCATGTCTCTTGTTACATTGTGTTTATAAAATTTGAGTTAAATCATGCTGTGCTTAACCAGTCTTTTTTTTAGCATTTGCATTACAAAGTTACTAGGTGACATGTAGTTTTCAAACAAAAACATTTTACCTTTGTATTTATTTTCTTACTTTGTGTAAATCATTTATAAAGAAATCTTATGAAAAAGATGTGAAATGAATTCAGTATACCAAAGTGGCCACGATAAGGATATCAATTCTTTATTTACCTGTTTCTTCTTACGCAGTGAGTGGGCTGAACATTTTCTAAGTGAAGTTTCTTTTTTAACATTTGTCAGTAATTTTCCATAAAGTTCTGTATCCATTTATGACTTCATAAGGCTTGGATGCTTTCTGTGCTCTTGGATAGCACAAATATGTGATGATAACTCCTCTGCCATTAAGTATTATCTAACTACACTGACCTTCGGCAGAATTAGTTTAGACGTATGGCCATTTTAGTAAGATTTAAATATGGCTCTGTATGTACATAAAAGACTGATACTAGAATCGGAACATACTAAATAGAATAATGAGCAACATGTCTGCATGCCTGCCTGCCTTCTTTCTTGAATACTGGGTGAAAGGACAAAAGTGCAGAACTGGTATTTCTGAAGATACATGCTTAATGTTGCCTTTTAAGAAGATGCATCCCTCCCGCTACGAAGGATGTGGCGACTCCACAGCAGTGTCATAGTGAATTCTGCTTACTGTTTGTTTTATTCTGTACTTGACCTGTACTGAACCAGGTCAAGTCCTAAAGAGTGTGCAGTCTAAGGCTGTGTTGTATGCAGAGGCATTACACTGAGGTAATTGGGGTGAATTCACCTTCTAGTATCTTGCAATACAGACATTTCCCTCTTCCCTCAAGGCAAGTATTTCAAACATGGTGACCAATTGTTACATTAATGTAAGCAGGTTCTTAACTATAATGGCTGAGTACAATTCCTCCATTTTACATTGCATCATTCTGGGACTAGCCTGACTTTGCTCTTGCAAGCCCTATTCTATTGCACCAACGCATCACCATTTCCATTTGAAATGTTGGATTTAGATACCTGGGAACCAAGAAAATCAAAAGTCCATAATATTAAGTAGTGAATTCAAATAATCACTGAATCCGTCCAGGCATGGTCTCTTCATACTGCTTCTTTGGACCCTTTTCTAGGTTCTGGGCTTGACTGTCATATTTGGCAAGATGTATATCTATCTGTCTTTCTAAATAAAAATTAAAAGAATTACAAGAATCTGCAAAGCCTTGTCAGAAAACAAGGAAAGCAAGGAGGGCACATGACCAAGGATGTCAACAGGACTAGATCCGCATGATCCCCGGGACTGCGCTGCACTGGGTGCTCTGGACAGTTAATACACTGACACAAAGCCAGTTTGCTGCTGAGCACTTGTCATGGGAGAGGTGAGTTTTCAGAGGGAACAGCAGCACTTGGACACATTGCAGGGGTCTCACCTGCTAACATCGTTGTCAGCTTATTACTTCTGTACCACTGGTCACTCTGGTTGTACTCATGTTACACTCAAAAAGTTGTTACAAGCAAAAAGGAGATTTACCTTATATAAAAAGTCATGAATTTATCGTTAGCATAACAGAAGTAATAGCAGTCTAATATATGAATTATTATTAGTCTAGATGTAATTATTACTGAGGAGGAAAGAAAAAAAGAGGAGAGATGAGAGGAGAGAAAAGAATACTACTACCCTAGTACAGGGAAAAAATAAGGTAAAATTGATATATATGCACTTCCCAGTATCCACCCCTTTTTCTCAGGTGTTATGCTCACAATTGCACTGATCCTCTGGGTCAGTGGCTTCAGGCTGCAGTGAGGGCAGGGAGGAAACATTGCCAGGTGTCAGGATCCCAGGTCCTTTGCTAGGATGAGCATTATGTTGATGGTGTCTTCTTCTTTACTGTTTGCTTTCTTGGAGACATTTTTATGTTTGCTAAAAAAACTTAACATCTCCATTTTTCTTCGCTGGCTTACTACTCTGTATTACACCCGAGTTTTCTAGTCACTGTAAGAATTGCTTTCTCAGATAAACAAACAAGCCAAGGCACAGCTCCGGGCAGGTTGAGACAAGTTCAGACAAAGCAGTCCTGACAAGCCTCAGTCCTGAGGCCTTGCAAAGTCAGCATAAAGCCTGTGGCCTGTTACTAGCAGTGACAATACTTTCTAGAAACTGGGCTGCCAGACAACTCTAGTCCAGGAGGTGCTTTCCTCTCCCTACAGGCATTGCAGATAAACATTTCACTGAATAAAGTGGTCACCTCAGCTGGTTATTTCAGCCTGTTGTGGATTTTGATAAACCAATGGGATCCAGCATCAAACAGAAAAGCAAAACAGGTATAAGGAGCAGGTGGGCTGCCTGGGCTATTTAATGCCCGTTTCATCTGGTGCCAGGGACAGAGCGGTTGGGCAGTCAAAAACCAGTAGGCAGCAGTACTTTGCATTGCAGGCTGACAAAACACAGACCTTAGGAGAAATGAGACACAAACTACAAATTCTCTTAAAACTACAGTCTTCTTTGGCTTCTTTCAACTTTGAGCCTAATGAGGAGAAATTTGATATGGTGAAGTGGTACTTTATGGTTGATGCCCTGTATCTTCACAATGGATGTAAGGTAAGTCTTCAAAACAGGCTTTAAATAAAGTCATGTTTGCAGTTCCTCAGCCAAAATAATTAATCGTCCATATCCACCATTTGCTTGGTGTGAAATTTAATGAAAAAGGAAATGCATAATTTCGTCTGCCTGCTCCGCTCCTCATTTGTCTCTACAACATTAAAACCCCTCTGAAACTGCAGTGCATCATCCTGCATGATTCGAGATGCCAGCGTCTCCCTTCTCTAGCACTAACTGGATGGACATGCTATTATCTGATCAGACCAGCAGACTTCAAAAATGACCATGGAGAAAAGGCTGGCTTCTAGTTTGGAAGCACTGGTAATCTGAGAGTCATGATCACATTACCTATGTAAAATAGCGCAAGCAGAGGTGGAACATTGTAGCAAAGAATAGCTTCAAATAACTCTAGGCAAGTAATATCTATGTAATGATTAACAAGGAAAGTACGTTTATGTAATGGAGCAAAATTCAGCATCATTAAATTCCCACACTAAGAATACTATCCCTATTTGCATATGTGCCTTTAGAAGGAGATGCTTTTTTTATTTTTTCTTCCCCCTGGGGTACTTCAAGAATCTAAAACCTTCATGGTTTTTATGTATTTTGCATATCTTAGCCAAGACTATCAACGTGGCTGTTTTGTGTAAATAATCACATTTATATTCTTCTGCTGGATCTTCGTCAATGATACTGAGGAAAGAGATTTTATTTCAGCTGCTTAAAAAAAAGTAAATTAAGGTGTAATGGTGATCTTCCACAAGAGTTAATACAGCCCTGTAGAGCTGGCTTTGTCACAAGCCCCCAGCAGAAGTCCCACACTTCTACATGCAAACTATGGCAGCTCGGGTATGCAAACTGTTGAGTGCACAGGTCCAGGTTGAAGTAACAAACCATAATGTGTTCAATGAAAAATAGACTAAACTTTGATCAGTGAATCCCTGACTTAGCAGACTTGCCACATACTTGCTGTAGCTAAGCTGTGAAATCACACAACACACATCTTTGTGTCCTGGAGTTCAAACCCATAATTGAAGCATTCTTCATAAAGCTATGAAAACACACAAGCTGCCATAGAAATACAGGCCTGGAAGAGAGAGATCATTAACAGTGAAGTGAGTTCAGCAGTGACGATAGCATCAGTGGCAGCTGGTAGTCTAACCTGTTCTTGAATGTGTCTAATGAAAGCCATTCTCTAATCTGCTGAGATCAAAAGGGATCATTATGAAAATCTGTTCTGATTTAACCCTAGACCTCCAGCACTGCACAAGCCAGAGTACTTCCCCAACCACAGAGCTGCCTTGTGAGGCTCCACCAGAATTTGAAGGAAGGTACCTAATCTGACGTGCTGGTAATACAGCAGGTTATGCACCATAGCCAGAGGTAAGCAGATAAGTATCTCACTGTTACAAACAACTTACACTGTATGAGATAAGAAGCCTCAGGAAACTGCCACTCAGCATGTGGGGTCCGATACCACCAGGAGAGCTGGCCAGGCAGGTCTGGTAGGGCCAGGATGCTGGACGAGTGCAAGGGTACAGTCAGTCTAGCCCACAGGAGAGATCTGTGGATATCTTAATGTTTAAGCAGTGAAAATATCTGCACTGAGTCAGAAACAACTTTAAAAAAAAATAATGATACGAGAATAAAGAAGGGCTGTTGTTTCCTTTTAGTTATGCTGGCTTCCCACTTTTCTTTCGGGGTTGTTTATATAAAACAAAGGCGTTTTCAGAAACCACTGGCTTAGTAGAACTGCTTGAAAATAGCAAGCAAGTGAGTCAAGCTGGGGTGGTTGGAGATGGGCAGGCACTTTAATGCATTGCCAAACAGCAGGATTCAGGGGTCTTCCCTCCTGTCCTGCTTGCCCTGCCCTCCCTGACCACTTCATCTGCCTGCTTTGCCCTGCCAGCCCAGCCTGCCCTACCTGCTCTGCCTGTCTGCCCTGCTTGGCTCTGCCTGCCTTGCCCTGTCCTGCCAGCTTCTATTGCGCTGCAAGTTGTGACAGAATTAAGTTGCTCCTCTGAAATGCTCACTTTTGTGAAACCAACTTTCTCCTCCCACTGGCATAAAACTCTTCCATTGGCAACTTGTGACCGTTTCCAACAAACACCCTCACAAATCTTGTGACCCTGTGTTCACTGAGTTTTTGTTTGTTCATTTTCAGAACAGCATTGCAATTTGAATGTCAGTCCAGTCCTAATGGAAATTCGTGCTATCCCTTGCTCATTCCCTCAAGATTCAGATTGCATTTGCAGCGACTTCTCAGAAGGCTCTGTGCTGATGCAGAATCACTCTTGTAATTCTGATGTGACATAAATAGTCATTTTTAATGACACAGGCAAATTTGGTATATGTAATTTCAAGCCTAGCTGATTTGTACTGATTCTGCCTCCCCCCACCCCCACCGTTGCTTTCTCCTACCCCTTTTCTGATTTTAGTTTTCTTTGAACAATGTTCTGAATATGAACAAAAAACATTCAAGAATAAAGATGAGGGCAAGTCGCCGCAGTATTTCTCACTTATCAAACACTCAAGGGACTTGGCTCGTGAAAGAGTCACCGTCAGGAGGGGAGCTGTGGTTTGCACTCACAGCACTGTCAGGCACTCAGCATTATACCACCAGCAGCTTCTGCAGCACAGCACGTTCTGTAAAATGGAAAGGAGCTGAGCCCAAAACCACGCAGCTGAACAATGCCGGGTAGACAACGGTTTTTTTGTTGTTGTTGTTGTTGTTGTTTTTTTTGTTGTTGTTGTTTTTTTTTCCCCAGCATAAAATATGTAAAAGTACAGGATAAAGTGAAGGGAACTGCCTGCTGACACTGAATAGATGGGACGCTTGTGCACAGAGGTACACTTGTTCTAAAAAATACCAGATGGGATTGTTTTAATCTTCTGTGCCTGAAAGTCCAAGCATAGTGGATGGTTATGGAGGTCCTTGCAGGTGTTCTCCCCTGGGCTGTTGAATAGCTTTACACGTGCACACAGCCTTCTTCTTTGACGTCAGCAGGTGCCAATGGATCATTTCCCTCCACACTGTTCAAGCAAACCTCCCTGTGCCTGGCATCAATGGGGCATCATATGTCAGGGAATCTGGATGGTGCCCTGAAGTCTGTCCTTTCATTGAATACCCATCTCCTAACCTCACCGAAAGTTCACAGGGTCTGCAGTGCTGTGTGTTTCCCAGCAGCTGGTGCTAGGTGCTGTACATGCCATTTTGCGTCATAAGTCATTTTGAAACTTGGTTTCCTGGTTATCAAAAGAAATAGCAGTGCAACATTTTGGAGTTTAGGTGGGCAACTGCATTGCTTTCACATTTTGGAGAAGTTAAAGTGAGCAATCTGGGAATGCCTTGAAAACCTAAGTAAAGGGAACTCCATGGCTGTAGACCAGCATCTGCTTTCTCCAGTGGTTTTCACGTCTACAGCAGTGAGCAAGAGGGTGGCTGGGGCAGCAGCCTGGGAGCTTCACCAGTATGTCCGTACAATATTCCATAGCCGTAACATGATGATACACCTCATGTAAAAGGTGACAATAAGAACTTGGTAACAGTAGCTGATTCATGCTGGAGCTTGGTTCTAACACCAATTACCTGAGACAACCCCAGGTTACAATAAAACCTCCCTTAGCGGGCCTCAGGCAGAGGTTTCACAGTCTCCAAGTGGCTCAGAGGCCGAACCATGGAAACCCTCCACTTGAGTCTACATTTTAATGTTGTGCTCCCCAAACCCTGTCTTTTGCAACTGCTTTTCTCTGGGGAAAGCCAGGAGCAGATGCAGCATCTTGGCCCTCGCCCAGAGGCAGTGCTGAGCTGGAGCACCAGCCCTGAGGTCCCCTGTGCCCTCGGGAGGCTCTGGGAGCAAATTCCCCTTCCCTCATCTGGAAACAAGGAGTGGTGGGTGAGGGAGGTCTCTGAGGGAATGGGGAAGATGTTGTAACCTAAACCTACTTTCCCTCTGGTCAAAAATAACAGCATTGATGGGAAGTGCTATTGCAGGAAGTGGGTAACAGTACCTTTGCTATTTCTGCCTGCCCTACACTGTTGTGTTACGCTGTTTGGAGCTGTTTACGGCTAAATGTAAATGTTTACCCTTTCCTAGCCCATGGCAGCCAATTCTTGCCATCTGTAATTTTGCACACATTGCTGTTACAGGCTGTGAGAGCTGTGAGGGAGTGTCACGCTTGTTCTCACTCAAATTCCTGATTATTCAGTGAGGTGTACAGAAAAGTGATTCAGCCATTCTTACAACTATTGTACCTGTTGTTAGAGCTGGCAGATCAGCAGGTGAGCACACCTGTCTGCCTCTTTTATTTTTTACCAGGGTTAGTGATTTACTAACAGGAAGGGTTTGGCTGCCCCTTGGTGTGGCTCAGCCCCAGGTGCTGCTTTTGGGACACCTCAGCAGCACCTCAGACTGCGTGCTGTGTGCCCCCCGCACCTTTTGGCCCGCTCTGCGGTGAAATTTCATCCCTTTGTAGGCAGACAAAACACAACGGGTGAATTCCAGCAGTTTAATGAGCGAAGGGCGGGACGTGCCCTTGAAAACGCGTCACGAACGCCGCGTACAAGCTGCACTTTGTGATCTGTGTCGCACAAAGCAAGCGGCAGCGCCGTGCTTGAACAACCCGTGAGCCGAAAGCTGCTTCCAGCGGCTGCTGCTGAGGCGATGGATGGGGAGAGCTGGGGGCCGCCCCCCGCCCGCGGCCCCCTCCCCTCCTCTCCCTTCCCCTCCCCTCAGCGGCCGCTTGGCCCCTGCGCGCCGCCGTACGAGGGCCGCGGCGGCCATGTCGGGCGGGGCCGCGGCCCGCCCCGGCCCGCCCCAGCCCGCCGGGGCCGCAGGGAGCCGCCGGGAGCCGCCGGGCCGGGAGGCGGCGCCGCGGGGCGGGGCGGGGCGGGGGGAGCCGCGGGGCTCCGGGAGGGCTCCGTGAGGGCTCGATGAGGGCTCGGGGCAGCCGCCGGGCGCTGGCTCCTCCCTCGGGGCAGGGGGCGCGCGGGGCCGCCCACGCCGTGTGAGTGACGGGGAGCGCCCGGGCCGGGCGGCTGCGGGGCGCCGGGCCTGAGCTGACGGCCCCCGGCGCCCGCTCCCGGCGGCAGCAGCGGCCATGTTCTCCCTGCGGCCGCCGAAGCCCACCTTCAGGTCCTACCTCCTGCCGCTGCCGCAGGTAACGGCGCCGGCCCTCGGCTCCCCCGCGGCTCCGACACCTGCGCCTCGGCTGCCGGCACCGGGCGGCCTCAGCGGGGCCTGCGGCCGGGGGTGTGGGGGGGCGGCGGCTCCCTCCTCGCCTCAGGAGGGAGCCGGGCTCGTCGCGCAGGGCGGCGGGGGGCGGTGGTTGTGTGGCAGGGTCTTTATTTGTCGGGTTTGGAATTGAAAAGCGAGCAGGTGTGGGTGTGGGTGTGTGTGTGTGTGTTCTGCGCCTTTCGTCTTAGGAAGCTTTCCCTGTGCTTGGGAAGTTGGTGGCGTTCAGTGCCTCAGGGCTTTGTGCCAGCCTGCTGCTGTGCCCGCGGACAGCTCGCAGAACTCACGCCGTTACCGAGTGCCAAGCCCGATTGTTTCTCATTCATCCAGCGGCTTGTTATGTCCTAGATTACACAACCAGTTAAATATTAGCAATTAAAATATTATACCTCTCTTCTGGTAGAAAACTAAACATCCCCAGCCACCTTTACAGCAGGCTGTTGCCATGATTAGATCCTGCCTCGTTATAATCAGCTTGTTAAAAGAACGACTTTCTCCTGTACCCCAATAGACCAGACTTGTGTCTGACTGTAGGATTGTGTCTTTTTAAGCAAATTCCTTTTTTTTCTCTCCTTCCCTCAGTCTGAAGACCATCTAACTGCAGAACCCAGGATTAAAAAACTGGAACCAATACTTCTGCCAGGTAGGCGTAAACCAGAAATTTGACGGATAACTCAACAAATACATATTTAAGACTTCTGTTTATTTTAGTAGGATTGGTAACATGTAAATTGTTTTCCCTCTTTTCCTGTGTTTATTGATTTCAGTATATTTTAATCTTAGCGTGCTCCTCCAGAGAGTGAAACTTCTAACCAAGTAGGAAAATCTAGTGACATGCTAATCTGCAGAGAGCTGTTCTGACCTGTTTACCTAAACCTGAAAAGCTAAATAAATACATACGTGGTTTTGCTTGTGTGATGGTTTACTACGTGTAGAATAATGTTTTTATTCTGTTGTGAGTATTTGAAATGGAACTACGGCAAATTTTGCAGCTTCTGTGGTATTTCTAGGAAGACCCCATTAGTAATTACAGTTTTGTCAGGTAGCCAGACCTTTACAGTGTGTTGAACTCACTACCATAGCATGTGTTGTGGTCTTTATTTTAAAGGGAAGTGTGTGGAACTTCCACCAAGCAGGTATGATTGACTCGTGTATTAGAAGACTTCTAATGCTGTCTGTGTTCACGTGCTCTTATTGAATAGGTAGCTGTGAGGTTATTTTGGAACCTGTCTGTAAACCTGTGCAGACTATTCTTCTTAATGTGTGGATGAGAAAAGCAACGTTTTTCTTACTGTTCATAATTACGTAGGTATACAGTTCCAAGCTGTTGGTGACTTCCTTTTCACATTTAAAATCAGGCATTATCTTTGGTAAATGATGTTTTGATCAGTGAGCGTTTCCAAAAGCCTTTTTTCAGCTACTAAAGGAACAGTCTACTGTTTTCAAGATTACTTTAATTGCAAACTGTACATCACAGCCATAAATTTGGCAAGCTCCAAAGCTTGCTGTTTTTAAGGTAATTTTTAAGTTTGAAACAGAACTTTATAATGTATTTTTTTCTTAGCATTTAGAGGGTATAAACTTACACACAAAGTAATATAGGAAGCTTTCGGTATCATGTTGTCAAGGTTGATAAAGCCTGCTAACTTTCAAAGTGATCAATATAATAAAAAAGTTACTCTTCAGAATTATTTCTCTCACTTCTTCACATGGAACTGTTGTTAATTCAGCCATGCTAATTAATATATGGTATGGTGCAGTGAGGTACCTGAAGAGGCTGGAATCCTGTGGAAGAGATTCAACTGAAAGATTACATGCCAGCTGACTGAACCTCTTTCATGAAGGAAGAGTGTACAGATTTTGCATGGGGTGTGAATACTCCGAGATGCATTGCTAAGAGCACTCAGTATTTGACATATTTTTACGCTTGCTAAACTTCTGCTTAACAGTTGGAATCTTACTGGTTATGTTGCAGTTGTGAGTCAAAGACCTTGGATGAATTACAAGGAAGTGACTGCATGTTCTTCTCCGAGACATTCCACAGTAAACGCGAGGCAGTACAAGATTGCTCTTCTCAAACTGTGACACATCCTGCATTTACTGTGGGGCATGTGCATGAGCAGTTACAGAAAACAACACACGTGCAGCAACGTTTTGCTGCGTGGTTAATTCTTTGTGAAAGTCCGAAGTGCACTTGAAATGGTGCTGACTGGCTTTGTTTTTCCTCAGCTGGCTTATATTTATCCCAGGTTTGCATCTTTTCTCATTTCCCTTGTTTCTGCTGTTTCTGAAATCAATATGTGATGGCTTTGGGGACATTTGTAGTAAGTTGTTCTTGGTAATATAGAAAGTGATTGAAAGAATGGGACTCAGAGCACAGAATTAAAACTGCTATTAAACTTTCTGCCTCCAAATTATTCTGTAATAAAATTCACTGCAGTGTACAGCTACCGAACAGTTGTGACAAAATCTTTTTGTGAGCATCAGTGTGTATGAGGGTGGGGTGAAGTTTAGAAGTGACTTATTTTAAATGACTTAAATGAAACTCTTCCTGTTTAAGGTTAAGCCTAAGTGCCTTTTTTTTTTTTTTTTTGTCATCAGCTAGTGCAGTAGAAAACTGCATAAACAAGTACACATTGTACTGTTGGGTAGACAGGCTTTTGGATTTGTCATAACCTAAGTTTCTGGCCAAATTCCAACTCATTTAATTACATTAAAGCTGACTTGTACTCCGCTGCAAATGCAATTTGAGTATGGTATTCTAACATCCTGACCTTAATAGTATTGTGGAGTTGCTTTTGCTTTTGGAAACCGAGTCAAACCTGAGCGGCTGAATGTTGATTATTATCTTTTAATTGGTGGATTTTTTAAGGAGTTATTCTGGAACTAAAATACATTAGCACAAACAGTTAATTACTTCAGCAATCGTCAAAAACTGCAAATAGCTACATTAAGTATGAAATTCCTAACATGTAATCATATTGAGGGAGTAGTTTACTAAAAACTGAATTCTAAAGTAGGACACCAGTTAAATACCTTGCTGCCTAGCTTGTATTTTTATGCTGTGGAGGTTAGGAAAGGGAGTTCCAGGCATGGAAATATGAGTCAGGTTATAAAATTACAAGGTTTTTATTAAAAAACATAAAAACAAAACAACATAAAAGTCCTTGGAATCTACATTGGCATAAACTTTGATCTTACAGAGATTCTTTTCAAAGTTTCCCCTGGGTGTCCAGACGAATAGAGATGCCTCTCTTCAGCTTTTGGAATAAAAGCCTCTAATTTTCATGGAACTGTGTACCTTGACCAAGGTGTGGCTTTAAGAAGAGCAACAGACATCATTTAAAGCAAGTAAAATAAAATAAATAAATAAATTGGTTGTTAGCGGCAACAATGATACTGCTATAGTGAAAAGCAAATATCTTTTTATAGAATTTGGAATAATTTCCTTCAAAAAATGTGGTAAAGTTTTAAGATGGAATTAGAGAAATGTTTTCTTTTTTCTGTAATTCCATTCTCTTAGTCTATACTCCTGATCAAGTATTTTTGCTGATTTAGTTGCAGAGTTGGCCTGTGCAATGGTTTCACTTTTTTGATTGTTTGTATAGCTTGGTTTATAAGCATATCCAAAAGGAAAACAGAGGAATGGCGAGTAGTCTGCTAGACAGTCTATTGAAGCAACTTGTCTGGCTAGTAAGTAATGAGCTTGTGTAATAAGTAATTAGCTAGTAAGTAATTAGCATTGTGAGAATGAAGTTAAAGTTGTGCTTCGTTTATCATTACCGATACTAAACTAAATCGTGAAGGTGTGTATTGCTCTGGTAATAAACTGTAGCACATTTTCCACATCAATGTCTAGCATTTTTTGAGACATCAACCAAAGCTTTCAAAGAAAATTGTACAACATAGCTGGAATATGTGTATGCTTCTAGGATCTTATTGGAAAAACAAAGCACAGAGAGGAGCGAGCTGTACACGGATGGATGGATGGATGAAGAACTAGTCCAGTGTCTGTACTGTGAGCAGTGCTCTTCTGGAGTGTAGGCATGATCAGGCAGAAAGGTCCTGCCAGTTGGCTCACACCAGCTCTTCTGCAGGGGATCGTGTAACTTCTGGGACATCTGGTGAAGTGTGAGGAAAGGATCGTTCCGTCTGAATCTTAGTACTTGCTTGCACTAATTATTTTAGTGTTGCTCTATGTACTAATCTGTTAATTGTTTAACTTAAAAATTTTACAGATAGCAAATATTACAAACTGGCTAGAAATAGTTGAGCCGCTTTTATTTTTAAAAGTTTATACAGTAAAACCATAGCAGTGAACTGAGTTGGAATGGTATTTTTATCATTAAGACCTGCTCACATTAAGGGAACGTTGGTGGCAAACTGCTGTTGCACAACAGTTATTTGTAGTCTTCTTGTATCTGCACCACGTTTCGGGGCTGCATACTAGAAGGCAACTGCAGAGCTGTTTGTGAGCAGGTCCCAGTACTGCCGGGCTGGGTGGGATGCTGCATGCAGCACGGTGCCCGGGAAGGGGAGAGCAAGGCCAGCAGAGCTTCCAGCTGCCTGTTCTGTCCTCTCTGCTTCACTCAGTGCATGGCCCGGGGACTTTTATTTCAGACTAACATAATGGGGAGCTCCAAGCGAGGCATCGCAGAGCATCATAGCGGTGGTGCTTTCATATTTAATTCCTCTGGCTGGATGTTTCTTGCAGGAATTGATCCAATTGCTTCCTTACAGCCATGTAAACTTCTGCCACCCACAGCTTCCTCTGGTTAGGAGTTTGGCAATTTAATTATGTGCTGTTACAAACTACCTTTGTTGGTTTGCTCTCAACCTACCACCATCTGGTTTCTTTGGATACGTCCTAGTTCTTCCCTCACACAGCAAACATCAAACTCTACTCCTCTAATCCATGTGACTCGTGAGTTTCAGACTTATGGCACACATCTGGTGTTTCGCTTTCTGTAGCACAGCCTTCTTAGTTGGTACTAACAAGGAAGCTTTGCTTATCTCTCATCATCCTTCTGATCACCTCTGAACAGAGGTGCTGTCTTCTTGATGAGTTGTAACTGCATGTTGCGTTCAAGATTTTCACTAATGGATATATTTTTTTGTTTGTTTAATAATGTCAATTGGATTGGCTCTACCACCTGCTTTTTGGTTTTGGATTTATTTTTTATTTTTTATACAAGTGCCCTTTGATAGGCAACTGTAGAAGTTTAACTGTGGGAACTTTTAAGACAGTATCAATAAGTATCTGATTCTCTCTTGAGATAGCTTCCAGATCTTTCTCTTTTTTTTTTTTTTTTTTTTTTGCTTTGCAAATCTTTAGAGCATTGACTCGTGTTCCACAGCAGCTGCAATACATCTTGTGATAGGAGGAGGAAAGTACACTTTGAAGTACGCTTTGGTGAGACACTATTGCACGTAGTACCCCAGATATGTCCTGTCTGCTTTGAACCCCCGTGCCTCTTTCTTGGCATTTTCATTTGGTTTCTGATATCCCAGCTCTGAAGAAGAGAGGTCAGGGTGTTGGAGTGTGAGCCCCAGCCCTGTGACAGCGGGGTGAGAAGCAGAGACTAAGTTAGTGAGCTGAATGTGTAACCCTAGAGACTTGTCAGGTCTGCTTTTCTTGTATACTAGGTGTAACCTCTTTGGTTTAGCACCTCAAATTGGAAACTGGGGTTGTTTAATTGCTTGGTACAAGTAATAATGTTGTTACTGTCAGTGCCCTTTCCATGTGTAATTGTGGAATGAGTTGTTGATATTCAGGTATTGCGTTCTTCATCTGTTGGTGGTGAATAGTGAGGGCCTATCAGTGCTGGTAACTACATTGAGCTTGTGTGAAGTCAGGTACTGCTCATTTCCAAAGCATACTTGACTGTTGATTCTCATTTCTAGCATAGTGGTTTGCTAACTGAGGCTCTCTTACTCATTGTGCAGCTGATTAAGACATATTGTAGGGCTAGAGGCTTTTTCCTGCTTCAAATTTTTTATTTGAAATTTAAATGTTAATGTAAAAGTTTTCTATTTTTTTATTATTAAAGTTGGTGTGTGGTATTAGTTGAGTGAAAACCTTTGTAATTTCACTGTGTTTGAGGAGTCAGTGAAATATGTGAGCGTGAAATTATTTTCAACATTTCAGAACAGCTAAATTAGAGAAATGAGAATGACTGGTTGGAAAATAATACATTCCCATAACGCTTTTCTGATGTAGGGTTTTTTAGTTCATACTAAGCAGTTTGCCAAAAGTTTTATTTAATTAAATTCTAGATCTGAAAATTGAAACAGCAGCTTTCTGCAAACTCATCTTTCATACTGTAAGAAGTTTAGAAAAGAACCAGGCATTTTAGTTATATTTAGAATAATTGAGGCATCACTTACTGTAAGTATATAGTAAGTGCTCTTTACTATTATAGCTCTTTTGTTTGCTTGTTTGACTCTGAATCTTCAGGCATGCTTTGGGCTCAGTTAACTGCTTGTTTTGTTTTTCCTTTATTTATTTATTTACTTATTGTTAAGGCATGGCATCATACAAGTACTACCAAAGCTACCAAAGCAGTCTGCATGCAAGATCTAAGTTCCAGATACTGTCTTACAAGTGGATTTTACTGGGTGGAGTCAGTTCTGCTTTCTTTGTTATGAATACATAACATGTATTTGTTATGGTTTCTGATTAGTAATATGTTTTAAGTATTTGTGCAAAAGTTACTTCCCATTTGCAGCAGCTTAGCTGTAGTGCAATACAAAAAACATTCCTTAAAGGTGGAAGTCCAAACGCACTTTACAATTAAATATTTTAATGTTTCACCATGTACATTTTGCAGATAAGTTCCATTAATGCCACATGTCATAAAGACCAGAAGGGGAATAAAATGTTAGTGAAGATTTTGAGTTGACAGTTCACCAAACTTCATTTTTTTTTGGTCTCGTGGCAATTGCATGCACTTCCAGTGAAATAATTTTCAGCAAACTAATTTCTAAAGAAGGTGTATTTCTGTATTGACTTCCTCAGGGTTGCCTTAAAATTAAGTATTTTACAAGTTCAGAACAGCATCTGTAACTTGTGTTGATGACGTAGTTATAAAAGCCTGAGAAGCAGTCATCTCAGATTGTTCCTGATTATACTGTTTAAACTAAGTTAGGAGTTGGGAATTTGTTGTTCATGTAGCCAGACTGAAAAGAACCAAAACACTTTCTACTCGCTGGCTTCTGTCCTGCTCATGTTATGGAACTGTGACCAAATCATTGCTAAACTTTTTTTTTTTTTTTTTTGTGATTCTTTTAATTCAGCCTAAAAATCCATATGGATGCCAAGAAGAACAGTTCATTCGTTCATTTTCATCATTACAGATGTGTTCTTCTATTAACGACTTTGTGCTGACACTTGTGTTTAGGTAACTGTAGCACAAGCCAGATCAGACCTAATTCAGTTCATATCAGGACTGACAAGAAAAAAAAGAGGGGGGGGGAATACGTCAGAATAATTTTTCAACCAAGTCATTTCTCTTACATGCATAACAAAGTCTTTCTCAAATGGTAGTGCTGCACAAGGGCTGAGATGGGAACGAACATGAACTGTTTGCATTTTAGTAGTATTACAGATTTACGCTGGATTGAAACAATTCAAAAAAGTGTGATCAAGAATTGGAATCTGCTGTAATAGTTTGCTTTGGATCTGGTTGCTGATGAGAGCCTGCCTTGTAATGGATGGACGTTCTCACCACATGAAATTTTGGTTGGCTGCTTTATGTTCTTTCATCCTTTGCTTTCCATTGGAAGATTTTGTGGAGCATCCCATGCGAGTTCAGAAAAGCAGTGTGTTTTCAGAGCCCTCCTATGTTCAGTTTCTTTTTTTTTCTTTTTTTCAAGATTAACAGCTGTTATCTATTATTGGACAAATGCCCATTTAAATCTTGTAATTACAGACAGTAAATGAATAGTTCTTCTTTGAAGACTTCGACCAAAAAGTCTGGTTTTGCTATCTTTTTCCTTGCTATTTCTGAAATTTAACTAAGCTAGTTATGATGTTTCTTTTTGTTAGCACGCTAGAAGAACTGTGTAATCTTACATGATATTTTAATAACATTTTTTCTAATCACATTGACAAAGCAAGCTCTTTTGGTGCTGTGCATTTAAAACAGACCAAACAGTGGTGAGCATAGATTTTGGACAGAAATGCAAGGTTCTCCTGTTCAAAAGTAATGCATATGGAATATGTCCAAACTGGGTTTTATTCCCCATTAATCACAGTATTGAGCTGTCCTTTTTTTGTTACTTTGTTCTGCATTCTGCAGATGTACAGAAACTTAAGCATAGATTATTTTCTAAATAATTGTGAATATACTGGAAAAGTGGGGGGGAAGATGGGTGATATCTATTGTATTGTGCAGCTCTTTGGCCTTTATAATACCTGCATCCCTAAATACGTTGTAAGAGCTCATGAAAATTAGAATTTTTTTTTTTTCATGAGCTTACAGCTACTTTTTCTTGAGCACACTGAACAGAAGATTCCTTGTACAAATGGATTAGTGACATTTACATCTAAACGCCTAGAGCATGCTAATAAACCTGTACAATTTTTGTAACCTAACCGCAAGAAAAACTGTGGCTAAATGAGTGAAGATGCTGTGGGTTTCAGCTACTTGTTAAACAGTTTTTGAAAACTCACTCCGCAGCAACTTATAAAAGCTAATTGTTCATTAACCATTTTGGAACAGTTTTAGACTTGCATCTTTCTAAATACAAGTGAATTCATTAATGCATGTTTTTAATTGTTAAATGATGACTTAAGATAACTCTTTTATTGAGAACATTATAGTGTCTCTCTTGCACAAACAAGCTGTATTGCTGTTTTCTTAATTGGGTGCTATCACTTGCAGCATTAGTGGATGAGGATGCTAGACCAGGCTCACTTCTAGCCAGATTCCAATGTGGAGGAACAAAAAAGTGCAGAACATGCACAACAGCTGCCATGCACATTGATGAGTGATTCTGCTGCCGATCACTTAATTCAGCTTTTTTAGTTTTGCCTCTCTGCCTCCTGTTCTTGTGCATGCTTGCTGCACTTTCTGAATTGCATGTGGGTTGTCACGTGTTGTGTATTGTGGAGGATTAGGTACGTAACATGGCACAGATTCTCTGAGCATCTAAATATGGGCAAGTCAAATTATGTGTGCTTTTGGGATGTTTAGCGGGATTTGTCTGAAATGTAGCAGTTTCTGAAGCTGTGTTTTCCATGGAAGGTGTGTGTTGGGTAAATCCTTTAGTCTTCCC
The DNA here is from genome assembly GCF_009819795.1 of Aythya fuligula. Taxonomy (NCBI): domain Eukaryota; kingdom Metazoa; phylum Chordata; class Aves; order Anseriformes; family Anatidae; genus Aythya; species Aythya fuligula. Next base: position 5,659,589 of record NC_045569.1, on the reverse strand, counting down.
TGTTATTTTTGTGATTCATGTGTTCGGTGTAGCAATATTTTTATAATCACGACTAGGCTTTATATTTAAGGGTGGCAACCTGTAATTTTTCTTCTGGTTTCCTGTCAGAGTTTAAACAAACTGCTCTTGTCTCCTGAGATCATTCTTTGACTGTTCAAGTCACATGGAAGTGTTGACTGCTGTTCCGTGTCTGGAACAGCTTGTGACTGTTTACTGGAAAAAGCACCAGCTACATTGTAAAAATGTGCAGTGTAATCTCTCTGAATAGCTCTGTTGTTGACACTTGTATAGAAAAATCACCTACTGAACTACAACTGCAGTAAGGTTTCATTGTATAAAACCGGCTTGGTACTACTTCTGTTTAGCAACTTTACTGAAGTTGTGTTAAGTTTGGAAGGCTTACACCTTCTTCTATTTCTCTCTGTAGACATCCAAATGAGGGATGAAGGTCGGGTCAATATAAAATTCCACACCTACTGTTTACAAATTCAGTCTGAGGCTTTTGAAAACTGCATCTCCTTTGCATTTGCATGGCAAACTTTCTCATGCTTCAATTGCAAATATGTTTAAATCCTTCAGCTGAAATCTCTGTGCATACTCTCTGTCTTGCCCTGTTATAATACTCACCTTCAAACTGACAGCTCTGTTAGGGATGTAAAATTCTGCAAAGCAGAAGATCCAAGTGAGGCCAAAAAATCTATAATGTATTTGTGTTGGAAGAAATGCAAATAAATAAAGTTGCACTAAGACAGTATTCGTATTAGCACGTTGTAGTGTAGCTACACAATTATGAGGAACAGAGGAAAGAAATAAAAAGGACTGGCTTTATGAAAGAGAACAATGCGCCAGGCATATTTTAAACTGTAGTTTATCCTAATGGAATGATTTTGCATGAGAACAGTAACGGGTCTCTTATTTCCCTACTGTTTTATAGCATCAGAGATGCAAAGTACAGAAATAGTTTGGTAATAGTAATTTGCTTTTAGCAAGAGTGCACAGTAGTAAAAAAATATTCCACTTCTTAACAGATAAGGGGATGTTATATGGAAAACACCTGTCTCTGACACTTCCATTTTATGGTATATTTGGCTGTCCGTGTCTTTTTATTAGAAATGCAGTGATGTACCAGTGTACTTGAGAGAGGCAAGACTATAAACTACTTAGGTTTGGAAGAACTGACTTGTGGAGGGAGGACGTTTGGCAGGCAGAATGTGACTGAGAACTCAGCATTGAATAGTTGAAGATTAACACCGACTGTGAGAAGGAATTGCTTAAATACACAGTTTGTGCTTTTGCAGTTATCGAGGCAAGTAGTTTATTAGGAAGAACACTGGACATCAAGAGGCTTCAGGCCAGACTATGCTAAAAGTATTGAAATATTTTCATTTCAATGTTTAACAGGAGTAGGCCCTGTCCTTTTCATGTACCCTATTAATGAGACATTGTTTTCAATTGCTGTGCACTTGGCTGAACTTTAACTATTTGTACTGAAGCTGCTGGAATCTTTTTTTTTTTTTTCTTTTTCCTAAAATTCAAAGGCTTATTTAATCATAGTTTAGTAATATTTGAGAAAAACAGTTTTAAGCTCCAGCATGTCTGCTTATCCCTGTAGTACCTTCCCAACTCTTCCCACTTCTGTTATAGTTATATGTACCTAATAACTATCGGTCAGTGAAAGTCATCCCCTTACACCTGCTAGCTCTGAAAGGACCCCGCAACCCTCCAGAGCTCAAGGCCACAGTTAATCCAATCGATTTTTGTGTTTGTTTATGACAGCTGAACTAAGAGGAGGAACTCTGCTGCTGGTTTTGGTGACTTGCAGGCTAATAATGCCCCATCATGTTAGGGGCAAGCGAGCTAACGCAGCAGCTTGGCTAAGTAGCTTAGGGTGAGGAGCATGCACAGAGACCAGAACTCGAGAGTAGCGAAATGTGCATTTCCAGAGTCAGGTGCTCCAGTGTTTGGAATGCTAAGGAGAGGTCTCTGAATATATGGTTCCTTGGGGGCAATAACCTCCTCTGTATCAGTAGAGCAAAGGTAGATGAATTTAAAGCTATATACTTACTTGTTGGGGGTACAGATAACCAAGTACTGCCGTTAGTAATAGTTGCTCAAAGAACAGACCGTTTTCTTGCAAAGTATAGGACATAGAGATGACATTTTGGAGACTAGGTATGGCCTGCAAATTAGTCTTTAGCAAACTTTAGTCCTTAGTCTTTGTTTAAGAAACAAACAAAAAAGCCAACAGCTAAAATAAAATTACACTTTTCTTGAACACGCTTCCACTACCACACTATTTACAGCAGCAGAAGGAAGTGGTTATGTGATGACAGAAGTGATAGCCCTATATAGGAGTAAATTAAACGACTGTTTTCTTCATGGAGAATGAAATTACCATTTAGCTTCCAGAAACCTCTGTTGTGAGACTAAAAAGCAGCCCTAAATACAGGGATTTACCTTTTTATTTCCTTTGCTTTTTATTTAGATAGTCCTTATTTACATCTGCCTGTATGCTTTTTTATTTCAAAGTTTATCTCAGATAACTTAATGGCTTTTTAATTACCTAGCCCTTCTGTTCTGCAAACTGATGTGGTTGGCTTGGCCTCCTTCATCAGATGGTCACAGTAGAAGCTGTGTAGGAACTTGTGAAATTCTGCAAGGAGTGTGTAACGTGTTTGTCTTCCAGTTTTGCTTTTCTGGAATCACCTGAACATCAGTTTAGAAATGCAAAGCTAATTGTACGCTAATCTTCTGAATTCACAAAGTTCATAATGGTCTCTAAAAGCACTTAACTACAGCTAGCTAATTTCAGTTTTTAAATTAAATGCTATCCGGAGTACATTAACATATGCCTTTGGTTTGAACTACACTGTCCTTTAAACAATGAATTTTTAATAGTGAACTGCAGATTTTAATCTCTGGGTATAGAAAAGGAGTTGTTCTCTATTGAGAATGCCTATTTTGGAAAGGTAGTTTTTTTTTTTTTTTTTTTTTATCGTTTTCTTCCTCTCTCTGGAATGGTGTTAATTAAACACAGGGATTACCTGGAAGCTGCATATAAACTGAAATGGGATAAAGAGGGGGTTCTTGGTACCACAGACTTAAAATTGGTGTAGTTTTGAGATTTATATAGGCTATTCTTTTCCCCCTCCCCTTTTTCTGTTTTAGGTGAAATTGTGGTAAATGAAGTCAATTTTGTGAGAAAATGCATTGCAACAGATACGAGTCAATATGACCTGTGGGGCAAATTGGTTTGCACTAACTTCAAGATTTCCTTTATTACAGATGACCCAATGCCACTACAGGTTTGTTACTGCTCACATTACTACATTGTGCCAACAGATGATAGAATGTTTGTATTCTCATTAAATCCTTCTTATCTCAAACTGATATAGCTCTGACACCTTCTAAAACAAAGAAAGCTGAATGATGAGGTTAAACTGTCTTATTCTCAATGTGTTGTTATTCTATCCCTTCACTGAGAATATGAGAATAGAGTGAGTTTGGGGTGGAAGTACAGCCAGTTCCCGTTACCTCTGATTATGCAGGCTTTATTGGGAAGTTCATGGGAAAAGGTGAAGCAGGAATTATATAAAAACGTGCTCCTCCTTAAGGAGGAGAATTGCAAGTGTTCCTTTTCTTACACAAGTGTCAAATCAGCAAAGCCTTTAATGTGTCCAAGTTTCTCTGGCATAACTGAGAGAGGACAAAGTAACTGTGAAATGAGCTTTCATCATAGATGAGGTGACAACAAAAGGGAAGGAAGAAATCAAGCCTTTGTCAAAGCAGAACATCTGAAATTAAAAGCCTTAATCAGATTTCTTTGAACAGCACAGCCCATGGTACTGTTTGGAAATCAGAATTGTGAGCTTTGTTATTTTCACTAGTACAGTTGTTTCTGCCTTCATTTTGGGCTTTTCAAAGAAATACTCTTACGTAGGCAAGCTCTGAAAGTAGATAGATACTTTTTCAATATCAATTAATATACTTGACAAAAGCTACTTCAAAAAATGAAATCTTCATGACAAGAACTATTCTTTGTCATGAAGGAGTTGTCAAAACTTATTTATCAAATTTGGCTAAATATCTTTGCCTTTGTTCTAATAAGCCAAAGTAGAAGATCTTGAAAGCTTGTTCCTCTGAAAGCAATGTGTCAATGGCTATTGATTTAAGTGCATGTTAAGTACATGTAGGGTTGTTATTGTTCAGTTGTATTTTCCTTCTCAAATCTTTACTGACTGAAATTGAGATTGTTACTGATTTTGTTTTATCTGAAAGTGGTGAGTGACCACATGCAGCATACTATAATCAAGATGGATTCAGAGCACTCAGTTGTCTGGACAACTGAGTGCTCTGAATCCATCAAGTCTGTACTAGCATTGAGGAATAATTACTGATTTTGTTACTGATCAGTTACTGATTTTATTTTATCTGAAAGTGGTGAGTGACCACATGCAGCATACTATAACCAAGATGGATTCAGAGCACTCAGTTGTCTGGACAACTGAGTGCTCTGAATCCAACAAGTCTGTACTAGCATTGAGGAATAATTCTTCATATTTAATCTGTTTAATTCTGTTTGATAGTATGAAAAGAAAGCTTTGGGTTTGTCCTCATGAAAGTCAAGTTCATATTTTTTTCTTTCTTATGATTACAGTAACGGAGTTAATAGCGGATGACTACAGTAATAGTTTATATTTACATATATAAATTTACGCTTCAGCTCGTTGAATATCTACCAGCAATTTTTTAGGCTAGTAAATTCAATGCAAAAGTGAAACTTTTTTTTTGCATATTCCACAAGGGTTTGCAGACTTCTGGTGTGCTTTCACCAACACAAGAAAGCATGGTTTCAGTACTTCTAATTGCCTGTGAATAGGGAAGGGTGGTACATGTCAGAAAAGTCTAGGCATGCCTGATTTTTATCATTGTTTCTTCAAAGATGTGCTGTGTATCATCTGGTTGAGAACTGCAATTAATAGCTATGAGTTCATGTGTTTCAGAAATTCCATTATAAAAACCTCCTTCTTGGTGAACATGATGTCCCACTAACATGCATTGAGCAGATTGTCACAGGTATGTCAAAAACCGTTAATCAGGATGACAGACATTAAACTTATTGATTTAAAGCTATTAACTGCTTGTTAGGTTGTGCAGAATTGTTGACACTCAGGCGGGTCTTTAGCTGGGTCTTTGTATTGGTTTTAAATGTAATCGCAGTACTGAATCAGCAGGGGTTCCAGGATAGACACCTGTTAGAGCAATACACGTTTTGTTAGCAACCTGTCTTCCAAACATCTAAATCTCTTCCATTTAAATAACTGGACTGCAAAAAATGCATCACTTACACAATTTACACATAGCTGGGATATCCCACAACACAGATAGATGCTTGGGTTTTCGATTTTGTCTAACCCTTAGGCAGGTTAGTAGCCAATGGTCCTCCAAACCTACAGATGGTAATGCACCATTAATCTGAAGAAGTAACTAAGCATAATTTGAAGAACCTGTTTTTGATTTGTTGCATACTCTAGGCTAACTAGTTTGCTAAAGATAATGTTCTTTGTCTTTTAGCTAAAGAATTTCATTTAGATAATAAGTTTTCAAATCTTGATTACAGTAAGAGCTGTTAAATACTTGGCTTTCTAATTGCACTTAATTTACACTTAATGTAAATCATTACTTACCTATAAGTTTTCAGTACCTAAAGTCATCCAGTAATCCGTTTCCACTCTGGAAGTTGGTTTTAATTGCAGTGAAAAGATTAATATGTGTCTGAGGAAGAACACTAAGAAGAAATGTGGTCTGTTTGTTCTTTTTTTTTTTTTTTTTTTTTTTTTTTTTTTTTTTTTTAAGAAGAGATTCTATTGACCTGTTACATGGTCTTGCCCACATTTATTGCCCTTTTTCAAAATTACCAGGTAGCTGTGACAAAACAGTGCAAATCTGTAGATGACAGTTTTGTGTGGAGAGAGATTTATAACCATGGTGTTGCAGTCTTCTCATTTAACATCTCTTACAAACTCCCATATAATAAATTCCCCTAAGTAAGGGGGAAAAGCTAATCAACGTTGAATGATTGTTCTATTAATTCTGTCTTCTCTCATGTGCCATGTGTTGTTCTTGAATGGGAGGGCTTCAGAGGTTGCACTCGTTTCAGAATAAAAGCCAATGGATTCTAGGTTATTCTTTACTGCATGTTTCCCTAGATTAAACATTCAAATAGCCTGAATGTTTGCAGTTTCATGGGAAGAATGTTAGAAGTTATCTAGGACCCCTTTCTGTTTAGCTTTTCTGTTAAAGTTTGAAGCTCTGTAGAGCAAGATGGCAGTGTTTCCTGCCACATACCTGAGGAAATTAGTCTTTGTTCTTCTATTATTCTATTGTTCTTCTGCAGTCTTACACTAGTTTTAGTGAAGCATAAGCTTTTACTGACAAGAACTGAGAGAGTTTTCACCAAAACTGCAGAGGAGGTTGTTTGATGGTTGTCACATTCAAGGTGAATAGCTGAAGGTGTATTGATTTTATATAAACAAACAAACATACACACGGGCCAGGTAGGAGCTGTTTCTTTCAGTTGTGCTCCTTGCCCTTTGAGTTTGTGGTCCAGATCTTAACCCAGCAGTTTAGAAAGTGCAAGATCCAGCTGAAGGCATAAGGAGCATGAAAGGTGCTAGAGGTGTTTCTGAAAAGAACTGTTAGTCCATCTGAAATGCCTGAAGAAACTGCAGTATAGAAAAAGTAAGCTATAGATAACACTGTTTAGTATTTATAGTGGTTGTTGGCTCCTTGTCTAGCCATAAACTCTCCACCCTTTTCCCAGGAGATGAAAGAGCTTAATGCATAAATGTTTAATTTCCATCCTGTCCTAAAACGTTTGTCTTCTGTTTCATGGAAGTACTTTAGCTTAACCCAGAAGATGCCATAGCTGGCTGGTTGCAGGTAATTCATCATTCAGCAGCTATGTGCCCCAATTTTCCCATTTACCACACACAAAATCTCTGTGGCTTTTCTGGTGTTTAGTTTTACAAAATTTAATTTTCTCCATTTGAAAAGGGGTTGCGCAGGCCAAGAGACACAGCCTGTCTATGCAGGCCTAGGCCACCTGGCAATTTACTATACTTACATTTTTGGGTTTTAAGTAAGAAATGCAGTTAGTCTTAACTTGAATGCTTATTTATACATCCAAGTGACAAAACAAACCAAAAAACTGAGCATTTCTGCCAGTTACTGTACATCAGAAGGGCATTGCAGCGTATATGATGATCTGTCTGGGAGCACAAATTACTCTTTGAAATACTGAATGTTAATTACTTGTTTATGAAGTTGTCATTGATGCATATAAATAATCCAGACGCATGGGAAACAGTAATTCAGCCACTTGTTTGAAAGGAGACTGATCAACAGGAGGACCTATACGAGCTCTTACTTAAACTGAATAGTTGAATCATATGATTAAATGAGAAACTGCTTATAGCAACACCACCGTATCTGTGTTTGAGCCAGTCTTGTGTTGTATACTTACAAAGCACGGTCCAATAACTGTCTTTTCTTTACAGTGAATGACACCAAGAGGAAACAGAAGGTTCTTGGTCCCAACCAAAAACTTAAATTTAATCCAACTGAATTAATCATTTATTGCAAAGACTTCCGTATTGTCAGATTTCGTTTCGATGAAGCAGGTCCTGAAAGTGCAAAAAAGGTATTATATATTTTCATGAAGTCTTTCCTTGTAGTCGTTACATGTAGCAACAGGTATGCTAATAATATTTTGTGTTTTAATAGTGGTGGAGGGGATGGATTTGAAAATTAATTGCATTATATTGCAGCAGAGCATCTAGATTTTAGAGTGAAAATTAGTAGATTTTTAAAAAAATCTAAGATGACATGTTAACTCTTTTCATGTTAGATAAACCTACATTTCTTGTAATATGTTATATTTTTTAAAATTACTAACTTAAGATTTTTTTTTTAAATACTGGAATCAAAATACTATGCAACAGCTGTATAACAGCGTTTATATTTCAATATGGAAATTGTTTGACACGTTTTCAGCAAGCAGTAACCTTAGTTTAGCCATAGGTAAAGTGTACTATCTTATGTATACTTCTGATAGACATTGCACAGCAAGTTCTTTGATAACCTTTTGAAACAACCGATTTGTCTAATTACATAAAAAATGTGCTTTCTCCATGTTGTCTTAGCGTTGCATGCCTTTTGAGGAGTTACCTCTTTCTGTACACTACTAGAAATTTCATTCCTTCCCCAATTTTAACACTAGTTGCCATAAGTTCCAACAAAGTCTTACAATGTTGTTTAACCTGGTAAAATTCCGGTAAGTTTCTGCTGATCAGAGGTGGTTAGGCTACATAAAACTAGCTGGCCAGCCTCCTGGCTCTGGAATGTTGTTTGAGTTAGATGTCCTCTGACCTCCATGGCACCACACTGTGGCCAAGCACGACACAGCAGTCTTTTTGTAAGGAGTGACCCAATTTGCTTACAGAGGTTGAGTTCCCCTCTCAGTAGGATCAAATTTGAGCTTAACCGTGTAAATCCTAAGCACCATCTGCCCAGACATAAGTCTGTTTGCAGTTATCAACTGCATGATGCCCAATTTATCACTTCTTCACCTTCTGCTCTCTTACAGAGATCCAGAAGCAGAAACCCAGTTATGAAGCCCACTGTTCTTTCCTTGTTATTTTCTGCATTCCTTCTTTCCTGCCTGCTGGCTTTGTTTGTAACCTTTCAAGTTTGGCAATCTTTCAGCTGTCAATTCCCCTTTTACAGCTTCTCTGAAGTCACCCTGGAGCAGTCTATCTGCAATATCTTTATAGCAACTGTTTCTAATTGGTTGTCAGAGCTAAGAAGAGTGATTAGCCTGTAGGAGGGAGGAAGAGTGCAAACTCAGCATCTCATTAACAGTTCTTGTGCTGTACTTCCTCATGCAAGAGCAAAAAGTGAAACCTTTTTATAAAGATGCTTGCTTTATGCATTCGTAATTACATGGGCTAATGTGATAACTGATAGGAAGAAGAGTTCCAGAGATCCAGAAGGTTCTGAATCTGCATAGTTACAAGATGGCAATGGTGGTGACCAAAAGCATAATTCCCCTTTACGAATATCAGAAGGTGGTCACAAGGAATAGAAGAAGACTTGTATAATTTTTACTATCAGTTGTATGGCTAGTGCCACAGTTTTGATGTGTCCAGTAGGTTACTGCATCTTTGTTTGGGTGTATGGGAAGCATGCTGTTACTGAGGGGAGATAGTTACCATAAACTAGTGTTTCTGTAACAACATTATTCTGTTAACATTAAAATACAGTTACCTAAAGCCGTGAGGTCCTTGGATTGGTTTCTCTGTCAGGATTTTGCTTGTATTATTTTGGTGAACACAAGTAGAATGGTCTTATGTAGCATATTTATTGGAATTGGTTTGTTCTTTCTGGCATAGAAAGGGATTTCTAGCACCACACTCTTGAAAGATTATCTCATTCTGTTCCTGACCTTCAAGTAGTATATATTAGCAAGGTTAAATAAAATAAATAAAAAGATTATGCTCATTTTGGAGCTAGGTATGAAAACCTCCTGAGTGGAAGAAAAAGGAACTGGATAGAATTATGCTTAAACATTATATAAAGGTTTTTCTAGGGTGTTCATTGTTGAGAAACTGCAGAGCTCAGCATTTCTGTTGTAATCAAAGAGTTGTGCAGGTTGTAATTTAACTATAATAATGTCCAAAGTAGTTCTGACTCTCAAGGTTTTCAAATAAGAGTCTTCTTCACTTATTAGCTTTAAAATTAAGGGAAAGTGAAGTTAACAGTTAATATTACAATCTGTGTTCAGTAAAGCAAGAGACCTGCATGTTAGTCCTTTATGAATCAGAAATAGCTTCCTTAGTCAAACCTCGCATAAATACTGTCAGGTGTACAAATCAGAACAGGGAGATTTCTCTCTACCTAGATGTAATCCTGGTAATACAAGGGAGTATCGTTCTATAAATGAAACACACTTGGGTCAAAGTGAAATATCTACCTGCTACAATACACACTTCAACCTATGGGAGTATTTGTGCATCTAACTTAATCAGTATGAGAGGCTAGCAAGTGTTCTGTTTAGAGACATAGGTAAAAAATAAAAAGGAAAAAAAAAAAACCAGAACATTATTATTTTTAAAATGAGCTTTAACTATGTGGAAGAATCACAAGGAGAACAAAGATACTAACTTCACATGATTAAGTAATTTCTTTCGAGCACAGTTGCTTGAATGTAATGGAAATACTCATCAGTATTCAGTTACATAAGTTGGTGTTGGCAAAGAGAACATAATCGGTTTCTAAGGAAGTAACTGGGTTTGCAGAACAGGGCAAAAGGGAGAATAACCCCTGCTAATTAGGCTGCTTTACTAGAACAGAGAGTATTCCCATTTTGGTAGTAAGTGAAACTATGAATCCAAGTTTAAAAGCAGTCAGACTTCAGACATGGACTCTCTATTGTATTTGATTACATAAATATATACGTGATATCTGGGTAATATCGGTAGAATGTTCACTTTTTTTTTTTTCCACGTTAAAGCAGAAATGAAGTGGAAAAACACATCAGATTTTGAGGTGAATTAATTTTTTTGGGGGTAAGCTATGAAGATGCTTAAAAATCAGTTCTATAGAAACATACCTTCAACATTAGCTGCAGACTATACATGCTAAAAAACACTCTCCCAACATTAATCAGTCAAGTAAATATTTCCTCTCTTGTTTTTAATGGATATTTGGGAAACAGGAGTTAAGGAATAATAATGGGGATGGAAACTCGCATTCCTCATCATTTAGCAGTTGGATTCCATTTTGTCTCAAAAATAAAGCTGTAGAGCCTCCAAAGGAAGGAAAGCCAGATGGGTGTGGGAGGAAGTGGAGGATGGGGAAGCACGGGTAAGCAAGTTGGGGAAGTCTTAAGTTAGACAATATGAAAGAAGCAGCATTTCACCTTCCTTAAAGGAAAAGGAATTACTTTTGTTCCAAAAAGCACAACAAACAGGTCAAACTGAAATATCCTGCTGACTTCTAGCCACTGTAATACTTGACGTTAAACTAAGAAATTAAAATGTATGAATAGATGAAGCTTTAGATCTTAGGACTGTTAAGTGATGGAAAGTGTGCTGCCTTACTAGGCAAATGAGTCTTGGCCGTGTACCAGAATGGCACACACCCTATAATCTCCTGTTTCCTAAATATATCTCCATTTTTGCAGTCCCTTTCTCTTCTAGAACTCCCTCAACTTTTTTCCTTCAGAGAACTTTTTAAAATGGGTATGAGATCTGTTTCAGAAACACATGCTTAATCAAAACACAAGGAAAATTATCTCAAATCTTGTTTCCCGTGCAATCAATTCTAGTCTTCTAACACGTCATAACACTTGGGATGGAGTGGAATGTTTTTTTCCTAATTGTTACAAGGAATAAGATAAAACTGAGAGTTTTGAACAAATGATCCTGACCCTTTCTAATGTCTTCTTTATTATTCCACAAAACTTCTATATTACCTTGTTCTGGTTGTTTGTATTGATCTCAGAGTGTAATATCTCAATACTTTCTCATGCATTCCCAGTGCCTTATATTTTTATGGCCTTTGGAGAGGGATAAAGAAAGCTATTTTATTTTTCACAAGTAAGCTCATCTGATGGTATTTAAAAAGCCTCTAATAATAATTCTCCTAGCTAGTAGCTAGCAAAATGTTCATGATGGCTAGGGCTGAAAGTCTTGTTATCTGAAAGCTTATTCTTCCAAGAAGACTTGCTGCTACCTGGGAAGATTAAAAACTCTGTCCACGGGACTTGATCTAGTCCTGGTTGCATAAATTCAGAACAGAAATTGCAGTAGTGGGGAAGAATAGTGTGCTTCCAGCAAGTTCATAAGGCAGTCTGTTGCAGGGAAGATGAAATGCAGGGCTCAGCTAATGTAGCACATCTTACATATGAGTGCTCACAATGATTTTTTCCAAAGAGCGCTAGCAATATTTTGAAGTTCTTGCCCTTGGTAAAATTCCTGTTGAAAAAGAGAAGAGCTTGCCCTGCAAGTATCATCTGTGTTTTGCAGAAAGGCATTGTGCAGGGAACACTTGACATAGGGAAATGGCCTTTGTACTATGAAATAGTTAAACCCGTTTTCTTTACTGTTTTTTGTAAATGAACTTTCCAACAAGCAGCCTATTCTCTTGTTGCCTGAGCCTAAATATCTTCAGCTTTACACGATTGTAAATTGGCAAAAATACCAAACATTTTTCAGTTTGATATGAGAACATTTCCTGTAAAACATGTTTGTTTTCCTATTTAAAAGCTTCTGCTTATGGTGATAATCTGCTGAGATCTGTGGAATTTGCTTGTCTTTTGATACTTGCTGACAATAAAACTACTATATGAATTTAGTGAGGAATAAAAGGAAAATCTGTATGTCTTTAATGTTTTTTAGTATATATTACCAGAATTTTTCCAAAGTGTAAAATATAGACAGCAGTATAAGTAGTAATTTTCTTTTTTTAATAATAGAAATTGGGGTCCTGAACCTGTACTGTAATCTTCAGGTGGACTGCTTCACCCGTGTGGCACTGGTACTTTGAGCTGTATCCGTTCTGTGGAACACCCAGAAAACTTCTCAGCATCTGGGTTCAAGAGCACTGCCATGGTCTCATGTTGGGAACCAGATCCTAACGCATACCATTTCCCAAACAATTTTACCCCTCTTAACATGCCACACATGCACATTCTCAAATAAATGAAAGCTATTTTAGATGCTGCCTTAAAAAATAGTTTTACTGTATTTGCATTGTACTGTTTGGCAGCACAATGGCATCCTTTAATGTCTTGCAGCTCATCCTCAAGCCTTGAGACTTGATTAGCATAGCAAAAAGCTTTCATCCTTCATGCCCATAAATGAAGATCGGGAGTAGCTCTATTAACGTCAATTACTCTAATGAAAAGTTAATGAGAAAAATGGAAGTCAAAATGTATATGTATGCAGATCTGCATTTTGCTTCACTGCCACTGACAGACAAAAGCAGTCTGTTAGAAAATGACAAGTATTATGGAATAGCTGTTGTTCTATTATGGTTCTTGAGCTTTTCAAACCTCAAGATGTGTTAAAATTTGTGTGGCTTTTGGTTATTTCATGATAGTTACTACCAGTTTTTACCAAATTGTGGAAATCGGCTTATAAATGTTCATTTGAAAAGTCATGCTCATCCATTTCCCTGTAACACTTTTACTATTTCTTTCTCAGGAGTACCCTGTCTTCTATAGTGTATTGCAGTTCCATGGTAGTTCCACTGAAAGAAAAATCAAAGCAACTGTTCTTCTAAGAGTTGATGGGAACTTGTTGTCGGGAACTTTGTGAAAAAAAGTTTTAAGCTTGAGTTAGTGTGTAGTCACTGGTTTTATAAATAGCAGGAAATGTCCCCCTCAAAAGTCAGAGTACATAAATACTCAGTGAAGGTTCCATAATGCTACATACGTGGTACATACAAGCTAGTAAAAATGCAGTGGCTTTCTCCATGCAGGACTTAGCATGAATGCACTCTTTAAGTTTTTCCTGTGCCTAAGAGTTTCCTAAGACTATTGCAAAGAATGTGAAGTTTAGACGAGACTCTTCCTTGTGCCCCAGGTTAATCTCTGCTGTTCTGAGGATGCATCTTTTATTTGAAATCTCTGCTAAAATTCTCTTCCCAGGGCAGGGCTTGTGACTCAGCCTAGTCGAACCTGATGACTGCATCAGATTGCCAGAGATGGTGCTGGAACTTGCTAAACCCACAGGCGTCTAGAAGTGATGGGTGGATTTCTTTTGTGAATGAAAGTGATTCATCTGAGACTGAACCTATATGGGCTAGGCCAAAATTCATTGAAACTGACATCTTGCTGATGTTTCAGTTGGCTATTTCAGTTCTCAAGATCAGCTGGGGAGGGGGAAAGGAGTGATTGCTGGCATGTTTAGTTAGTGGTAGAGCCCCCGCACTTGACAAGTGGGCCTACTGTAAAAAATCAGGTTCTATTGAAAATGGAGATTGATGGAGAATCTCCAGCCTCTCGCTCAGCTGACAAACTACAAGCGACTAACACCAAGAAAGTATCTCCCACTATTTGCAAGTAGCTTAGGGAAGAAGCTCTTAATTTCCAGACAATTAGCTTTTTACTTGGATTCATCAATGCCTTTCATAATTTGGGAACACAACTTAATGAGATGCAGAACTGACATAGGTCCTGGAAGTCTTCAACGTGCAACCTCTGTTTTTCCCTTCAAATCAAATATGGAAATTGAACATTAGAAACTGGTTTTAGCTTTTGCTCTGCAAAGTTAATACTGCCATAATCATGAGCAATAAATGTTATGTATATAAACAATACTAATAAACATTTATTTCCTAGGTGTGCCTCGCAATAGCTCATTATTCTCAGCCAACAGATCTTCAGCTTCTCTTTGCATTTGAGTATGTTGGAGAAATATATCATAATCCAGGTAAGTATGAAAATACCTTATTTTCTTCTGTTTCACAATCTGTAAGTTTAGTAAGTCTTCTATCCAGAAACAATAGCAAAAAGCTTTTTAGGCTTTCTCTGGGGGCAAGTAAATTGGCTTGTCGGGCAGCCAACCTCTTACTTTTGGACTGAAGTGAGTTGTTGTGATACACTTTAAAGACCAAAATCAAAAGCAGTATCTGTACTCTGGAACAAAACTGCCAATGTCAGCATGAGTGCTCATATGTCTCCATTCACACTTCAATCCTCCTATCGGTGTATTAGCCTGTAGCGGTACTCCAGGTACATAGCTGATGTCCCATCAGGCAGGCTTGTTTACCTGCCCTTCTTTTGGGAATAAGTTTCTCTTCTGGTGGTATTGCAGGAGGATTTGTGCAGCTTGGGACTCCATACCTCCTTTCCTAGAGGCTTACTAGGCAGTTCTTCCCACTCAAAACCTCCACCACCCCTGCTGAGTTGGAGCACACCCTCTCTGCTCAAGGCCAATCTCCAACTGAACCCTGTCAGTTAGGTAAGCCTGAAAAAGATGCCTTTGGAACTTGATTTCTAGTGTAATGCTGTGCGGTCACTGCTTAGTGTTCCCCAGCCAATACACAGCTGAAAACCATCAGTTTTAGCATTCCAAGCCTCCAAATAGCAGAAGTACCATTGATGTAGATCTGTGGTACAGAAATATTTACTCAGGAGCTGGCATTAGAAATCATTGTTACCAAATTTGAATGTTGTGGAATTATGAGCTCAGACATTCAAATTTGTACAAAAACACACATTTCTCATGCAGATGCCTACATGACTGCCTTATGCATGCACAAGAATAATGGTGCATGTGATTATGTTGCATACAGAATTATACATGTAATATCTTACCTGCTAAGTCTTGGGTGGTAATTAAGGTCCATGTATGTTAGTGTTACAAAGTACTAAGGAGGAAGGCAATTTGCAGATAAAATGGCCATAAAGTGGTAAAGTAGCACGTGAACAAAATGTTGGTCTGTCACAAAGTTACCTTAAAATGCTATTTGATATATGGAAAAAAATCTAGGGGACGAATTATACAAGGTGGGTAAAAAATGTTGTTCCTCTGGAGCTGCTGGTCAGAATGGCAAAAGCTGGTTGTTCTGCTATGCTGTAGTTGCTGGAGGAAAGAGTTTGAAATACTTTTGTGGTTGTTACTGTTTTTAATTTAAGTTTCCACGTAGTAAAGTGAACCATGGTGTTTGTTGCATGGATCTCTGGCTTTGCCCTTACAATTCCAGCACTGTGTTTTATAACTCACTATTCCTGATAGCCCTGATAAAGTAGAAGTTGAAATACTGTCATTGTGCTTCTTGGGGAGTGTAATCAGCCTGCATTGCTCTGGTGTGTATAGACATTGTTTTTTCCCAGGATATGTTTGATAATTATATATCCTGCCATTAAACAGTAAAATTCTAACATTATCTTCTAGCACTGGTATTTCTCTGGATACTAGGTACTTCAGTCTGAGTTCAGTATAGCTTTCTTCTGAAAGATACCGAAAGTAGTCTGAGTTCTGAATTGGTAGATATTAGAAAGTAAAAAATACACAGTCACTGAGATGACAGCAGAGCCCTAACCCTCTGTTCTGCTCTGTCTGGACAGAATTTACATCTACACTTACATCTTTACAACTCTTCCTAAAGATAGGAGCTTTCCTGTCGGAGATTTCTGGGTTGAGCCCCACTTTATTTCACCTTCATCTAAACATTTACTCCAAGTATCAAGAAACAAAATGCAGTGTCCTTTGACACAGCTGACTGCCTCCTTGGCACCTAAAGCATGATCAACAAAGGGGATCTTCTGTATTACTAAGAGAGCTTGTAATTGATTTCCTTGGTCCCTAGCCACAAAATGGTAGTTAATATATAAATATATTAACTAACTAAATATATTAATATATATATAAATATAAATATATTAACTACCTGGATATAAATATACACGTGTATGCACACACACACATATATAGCAGATGTATTAGGAAATATACCTTATCAAACAGTCTTTGTCATCAAGTTATTTTCCTTTCTGTTGATAGAGCAGTAATTTATAAGGAAAAGCTGTTGAAATTATGTACCATTTGTTTTACTTTACTCAGAAAATAGTTAATTAAAGGGTAGCATATAAAGGCTAGATGTTTTTAAAACACTGGTAAGGGGCATGTTGAAGAGAGAAGTCCTGTGACTGAACATAACACTTGTTCCTGAGCATTAGCATGTCCTGCTTTCTACAAAGCAGCACAACATACCAGCTTTACATTGCTTCTCTGTTGAAATTGCAGAAGAAAAGTACATTTGCATCTTCATGTATTGCTGAGCTGTCATTAAACCACAGATCTGTTTTAATACAAAAATAGGCAATGTCAGCCCTGATGCTAATGGCTCGCTCTTGTAATTAGGAATATTTTTCTTTATTTTTTTTTTTAATGTGCATTGATGAATTTTCTTTTCCTAGCAAAGAAGGTGAACGGAATAGACCCAGGAGGTGGTGGTGGTGGCAGCATCGGCAGTGCCACTGGTCAGCAGACACCTTTGTTTGAAACTTACTCTGATTGGGATAGAGAAATCAAAAGGACAGGTGCATCAGAGTGGAGAGTTTGTTCAGTCAACGAAGGTTATATGATATCTACTTGGTAAGTTTCTGCTATAATGCAAGTAAGCATAGAAGAAAACAAGACAATTTAACTGTCTTTTCCTGTCTCTTCTAACAAAGTCTCCATACTATCTGACTGTACACTTTAACTCCTAAATGTGCCACTCTCTGGAGAGGCCCCTGGTTGGAAGATCTTGCAAGTGTTGTCTCTAGAGGAAATGTCATGTTTTGTGAATATATGGTCCCTGGTGCTTCCTGTTTTCCAGCATCTGTTGCTTTCATGCTTTTGTACTTCCCTCTGAAACATGCACGTTTGTAAATAATTTTTTTTGTTTACAAAAAAACATTTGAGCTGTACAGATGACATGTAAGAGATATACAGTACAGCCAGTTAGCACTGTGGTATTAGGGTTTGGTGCATTATAGTAAGACAGCATTGCAACAAGATTGCAACAAGAGAAAAGCTGATAAAATACTTAGGTAAAAGTAACCTTTTATACTGTATTTTTTTCCGCAAGTCTCCCAGAATATTTTGTGGTCCCATCTTCCTTAGCAGATCAAGACCTTAAGCTATACTCCTACTCTTTTATTGGGAGACGAATGCCAGTAAGTATATTTTTTATTCTGTTGCTGTTCTTAATCATCATGCCATGTTAATATTAAAGATATGTATGCCAATTAACACAGCTTTATATGCAGCATTAAGGAAAAAATAAAGGAATTAACACAAACCTGCTTTTTTGTTGTTTTATGTTTTTCCCATATTAGGTATGGTCCTGGAATCATCCTAATGGGAGTGCCCTTGTAAGAATGGCCAACATTAAAGATGTATTGCAGCAAAGAAAAATTGATCAAAGGTAAACAGTTGAAGCTATTCTTTTATCAGACATGGTATAGAGTAAGTGGTGATTATGTGCAATATGCAGCAGCATTTTGTAACTGAAAGGATAGTTAATGTTGCAGTGCAGTACCTTTTGAGAAACTGTCCTCTGAGTACTGTTGTAGCACAATTTCTGTTCAAGGTCCACTTCAGTTGGAATACTGAATAATTTTGCAAGTTTTAAGTGATGTTTATTATTTAGGTAGCTAGTCTTTCAGGTGACAGAATTTATTGATCGAAGGATTGGATGAGTATTGATGATACTGTGTTAAAACTTATGTTCGTGGGGAATTCCTTACCTGCTTCAGAGAAACACAGAAAAATTATTTCTTTATGGCATTTACAGTTCTACAGATCTAGTACCACAATACACAGAGTCTTTTTGTAGATGTTGCATTGTGTGTGTTAGGCTGGTGCTACAAGTTTTATTTGAAACCCTGTCAGATTTCCTGGCTTTATATACTGCATATATGCTCTTGTTTATTTAGCCCAGACAAATCTTTATAAAAATTGTGGAAAAAATAAAAATTGAATAGAGCTGTTTAACCTGTAACTCTGCCTGAGGTTTTCATTTTCCAGAAGCGTTCTGATGGTCCAGCTTTTCCATTTTTTGTTTTGTAACTCGCAGATACCAAAAATGTTTGAGCCACTAGCATTACAGCAGGAGGAATATTATCTTCTTAATGCCTTTTTTTTTTTTTTTTTTTTGAATGAAGGTGCATGTTCTATGTGTTTTTAGTGTTTTGCAGTTACAGACTTTGCAATGATTTGTGAAAGGCTCTTTCCCCTCTCCAATAATAAAGTGACTTTTTAAAAATTATTTTTTAACAACATAGGATTTGTAATGCAATAACTCGAAGCCATCCTCTGAGAAGTGATGTTTTCAAATCTGATCTGGACAAGTGTCTCCCCAGCATCCAGGAAATCCAGGCGGCACATATCAAACTCAAACAGCTGTGTGTTAATGGTATGCTGAACTGTCCTTCTTTCATGGCAGTTATTTTCTCGAAATACAACAATTCTAATAGATCTGGCTAACAGGCATAGTTACTTGAAGTCATTTTGCAATGTTACTGCTTTCCTTGTTGCAGAGCCCTTTGAAGAAACAGAAGAGAAGTGGCTATCCTCACTGGAAAATACTCACTGGTTAGAGTATATCAGGTTTGTACCATTGGTAGAGTGATGGTTCATGAGGTGTGAAAAACTTCCACCGGCGTAAGGAAGCAGTGAATCAGTTGAATGATTTGCTATTTTAATTAATGAACTAGGTAAATATAACTATGACTAATTTTTTTCTTCTATAGCATGAACCTATAATATTAATTGTTGCATCACTTTCTGTTCCCATCCAGATCATTTCTTAAGCATTCTGCTGAGCTTGTATATATGATGGAGTGTAAGCATGTTTCGGTAGTTCTACAAGGTAATACAACCATATAGCACGCAACAATTCTTTGCATTAATGATATAATGTAGATGAGTAAGTTTAGATAAAATCAACTGTAATCTCTATACATAACACCCATCTATTCTAAATATCTTAAGCATTTGAACAACTGAAAAAAAGATAATTTTATTATGTGTCTTGGCTGTAGTATCATACCATAGCATCAAAGGACTGTTTCACTTTGAGTCTTTTTGTTTCTTTCTCTGGTAATGATATGATAGAGTCCAAACTTCAGGGTGAACTTTTGTACTGTCACAATTAGGCTAATATTCCTTGCATAACCAAGATCAGTTTTATTCAGAGATCCCATGTAGTAGCTGGTAGCATTTCACTAACATTGTTTGCTGTTGTTACATGTTAAACAAAATAAAAATAAAAAACAAAACAAGCAAACAAACAAACAAACAAAAAACTGAAAAACTTGCTGATACCTAGATCAGAAATTCTGTAATTTCAACTCATATATGACACTTTCCCCATATTGGCTCACTAGCTTGCCAAAAACTGATTCAGGGAAGAAAACATGTTAAAACTTTTCCAGCAACGTGATCGCCCTCCTTCTTAGCATATCTTGTAAATACCAGGCTTTCCAGTGAGTATTTTAGGTCTTTATCAATGCATTGCTGTGCTTGATACTGCAGCAGGAATCTTTACTATGGAATGAGTCTTGGTTGGTTGTGGTTTTTTGATTTTTATCTACCTTTTTGTGAGAACAATTACAGCAATGCAAAGCACGTTATAAAATAAATTCAATTATATATTTTTTTAATTTTAAATTGTTTAAAAGCAATTCAAAACTAAATGCAGTTGCCACTTTTTGTTGAGATTCTGTTTGTGTGTGTATATACATATACTGTAAGTATGTATATACATTCTGTATGTTATTCACAGAGGAAGAGGGACGGGACCTGAGCTGTCTTGCTGCTTCTCTCATTCAAGTCATGCTGGATCCCTATTTTCGAACAATTGTTGGATTTCAAAGCTTGATACAGAAGGAATGGGTCATGGCAGGATACCAGTTTTTGGATAGGTGTAACCATTTAAAAAGATCTGACAAAGAGGTAAAGTTAATGGTAATTGTATGTGACAAAAGTACCTGGTCAATATCATCCTGAACATTTGTTCACACAGAAATCTTAAGTTACAAATATTTTTCATACTTTCAAATCTCAGGAAGCTTATGTTAGAGAAAATGTGTCTTTGTCCAGGGTAAACATAAATATTCTTTATCTGTTGTAGCCACGTGAGAATCGATGACACACCAGGTGAAATTGGATGTTGATGGGATTTTTTGTTGCTGCAGTGTTACACATGAAAAGGTCAAACTGTTGCAAATGTTAGCACAAACACACCCCACAGTTTAAATTAAAATTAAAGGGGTTTAGGCATGTATTGGGAGGGGGCTATTTTTTGTTGTTTTTTCCAAGGGTATGTTTTCATCCCTGTGTTTTTTTTGTTTTTTTTTTTTTGGAATGCCAAGTCATAGCAATATGCAGTATTTTTCAAAGTATTGAGCTGATAGAGAAACGCTAGAGCTTTATGAATTACGATGCACGGCTGACAAACAGATTAATAGAGGGCAACACAGTGCTTGATTTTCAGTATTTCTAGGTAATTTTATGGTTATTTGGGCTCTTCGTTACAAAGGAGAGACTTTTAATTGCAGTTGAAAAAATAGAGGGACCAAGGTTAGCAGTCTTCATCAGGGACAAAGCCGAGGAGTAACAGAAAAACTGTATCTGCAGAGAGGGGAGCCAACAGATGAACTGAGAACACTGAGTGGTAAACAGGAAAAATAAACAAAAGAAACTGAAGTATCAAGGGATAAATAATGAGAAAGCATTGACTTGACTCTAGGAAAGGATATACAAAAGAATGAAACTGGCAAGAGGAAGTATTTTTAAAATTTTGTATAAATTATAGTTTATACTTTTGCCATTCGTGGGCCATCATGGACATAGCAAGAAAGTGTATTGAGTAGTTAATGTGGCTGAATCACAAGCTCCAAGTATTTCTAACAAGAAGGAAGTATAGCCCTTGTGAAAATAAGGCCGAATAGTAAGGAAGTGTCATGCAAGTACTACTCTGGAAATTACAAGGGACACAGAAGATAATAGAAAGCATTTTTGCAGCTTTGTGAGTAAGAAAGAGAGCCCAGGAAAGAATTGATTGACTTCTTAAAGAGAAGAGGAAGCTGTGGAAAATTAACACTGAGAAAGTCAATTGGCATAGTTGCTTGTGGAAGTGGCTGAGTAGGAATACAGGAGATTATAATTACATAAAATCATAAAAAATGCAGTCCTCCAAACAGTCCACCCTGCTAAGGAATGTACCAGAGATATGGCTAAATACCCTGAGGGGAGCACTAACTGCAAAGAAAATGGCATGACTTGGGAAAGGCTTTTCCTAAATCTAATTCCCTGTTTCTCTTTCCAGTCCCCTTTGTTCTTGATGTTTCTTGACTGTGTTTGGCAGCTGCTAGAACAATACCCAGCAGCCTTTGAGTTTTCTGAAATGTACTTGACCATATTGTACGACAGTGCACGTATCTCATTGTTTGGCACTTTCCTCTTCAATTGTCCACACCAACGAGTAAAGGAAAGCACTGTGAGTATCAAGTGTTACATCTACTTTTCAATTAAGAGACTTCAGCTTGCTGTTCCGGAAACACCATCATCTAAACCAAATGGCATTCCTTTGTGTTTTTCAAAATGTATTTCAAAATACTCAGCTCCCTAGGTTAACATGATCAGAATGTCCTTCCAGGTGAGCTTTGCATGCACAGTAACAGGATGTTCAAGAAAGCAGTCAATTGAATTTTTATTTTATTTTTTTTTTCAAAAAAGCTTTTTGTTATTGTGCATTATTATTTGTACTCTAAGAAACAGATCTTTGTCTGGAATTGATAAAGCAGAATGACAGACAATAAACAGAATTTCACATTTCAGGCAAACTTTGAAGTCTCTTGATATAATTGTTTAAATAGTTGAAAAAGCTGAAAGAGAATGTGTAAAGTCCAAAGCACAATGAAAGTTTATATCAAAATATTTGGTAAACTAACACCTGAATATATTTTTGAAAACTAGAGTTGATCAGAACTGTGTAGAAAATTTTTAGTGGCTGATACAAGCACAAATGAGCAAATTTTGTTAAGCAGCTTCCTGTTAAAGTTGCAGGTAGCAACCTTACGAAGAAGCAGAGCACAAGGACCATTAATGTATTCTCAGAATAAAGAGTTTAGGGGTTTTAGAGTAAACAAACCAACAATTTAATATAATGAAAACATATTTTTGCTAAGTAAGCATTAGTCCCGTGTCTCCATTGCACTAATAAAAAGCAGGGTACAGCCGTTTCCTCTAGCAGCAGACTGTCTTGCTGCTTTGTTGCTTTCATCTGTAACCCCCTTAGATTATGTCTCTGCTCTTCCTTACCTGATAATTATTCACTGTTTTATAGTTTAATTTTATGAATAAGCTTATTTTGTTTGATTTGTATTATACTTGAGTGTTACTTCTTGCAGGAATTTGCCATAAGCAAAAATATTCAGCTGGGTGATGAGAAGGGCCTCAGATTTCCTTGTGTTTGGGACTGGTCTCTTCAGTTTACAAGCAGGGATCGCCTGCTCTTTCACAACCCCTTGTATATTGGGAAGAGCGCACCGTGTGTACAAAATGGAGCAGTGAAAACTTTTAAACGCTCAAAGGTAACTATGGCATTATCTGTCTGTGGACTGTTTCTGCTTAAATATAAGATGTTAATGCTTAAAAATGTAGAGTTATGTGGTGTCTTACACCCTCTCTTTAGCAATAGGAGTGTTCTCTTACCCTCACAGCCTAAAGAAAAATTACTCAGATTTCTATAGATGCAAAGACTGCAATTGTTGAACCTCGCATTCCAGGGCATTTTTGGATATGCCTGAACTGGCTGCCAACAGCTCCGTTATTTCACCTGTGGAAAAGTGCTGACACGCCCCTTTCTTTTCCTTGGAGCTGTCAACTTTGTCAGTGAATACTGATTAATTCAATCATTCATTGCTCTAGAAAGTCTAGGAAACAAGTATTTCCTTGTCAAGGCCTTAAGTAGCCACATTGTTTGGTCTGTGAGCCATGCAGTGGTGACTCATGAGCGTCCAACTGTTTAAAGGTCACATCATTATCTGGATGAGGCATCGTAGAAGCTCAGGGAGATCTGCTGTTGAAATGAGCATAAAATTGCTGGTATTTATTTTCTGCAGAAAAACTACAGCTCAACTTTGCGAGGTGCCCCCCCTGCATTAAAAAATGGAATCATCAGTGACCAGGAGTTCCTTCCAAGAAGAAACTCTCTGATACTAAAACTGAAACCAGACTTTTTACAGCAAACAGAGAGTCAGAGTAACAGTATGGAACAGTACTTCAGAGACTGGTTTACGAAGCCTGTTGATTTGCACGGTGTGATTTTACCCCATATCTCTGGAACACAAATAAAACTCTGGAAACTGTGCTACTTCCGCTGGGTTCCTGAGGCCCAGATTAATCATGGTGGCTTCATCACTGCTTTTCACAAAGTTTCTTTGCTGGCAGATGAAGTGGACATGTTAAACCGGAACCTCCGACAGTACAAAAGCAACTCTTCTTTGCAAGGTAGCTGCTCAGAACTGGATCAAAGCAGAATGTACTTCAGAGCAAATGGTTTAAACGACACCACTGGGGCCCCAGACTTTCTCTCCTCTTCTTTCCCGTTTTCACCTGTAGGGAACCTGTGCAGACGGAGCATTCTGGGAACACCTTTAAGTAAATTTTTAAGTGGTGCCAAAATTTGGCTATCCACTGAGACGCTTGCAAACGAAGACTAAGATGATGTGATGATTTAAAGGCTTGGGGAGAACATAGCATATCATTTTGTCTTTTCTAATTTAACACTGCTAAATGCAGCATTGAAAGCTGTAATAATTTTATATACAAGAATTTCGTAAGTTTTGCACAAATATTTAAAAGCAAAGCGAGTCGTGCTTCAAATCGCACAATTTTGTCTTCAGTAGTTCTCATCTACATGTCTTGTTTGGTTTCTGGTTCCTAATTCATTCTGTGTTCTTGGGGTTTGGCTCATTATATACGATCGAGCATTTGTAATGCTAATTGAAAGGCTTGGTGCAGTCATTACTGAGGGTTGTTTGAAATACCTGTTGTCCCAGATAGTGACTGGAGTGACTTTGTGTCAAGCAGACTGACGAATCAAGGTAGTTAGATGCAGCAGACACAAACTGACAACTGAAATCTGGGAACAAACTACCTTCATCACATCTCCTTTTCAGGAAGAATATGTGCAAACATATGGACTAATGTTCTGTGACTTGATCACCCTACATACGTGCATCCATGGGGAGAGTGTTCCCTTTTCTTTCTCTCCCCAAAACACATCCATTAACAATCAGTCAGATTTGTGCTCTTTGTCAGGAGCTTGACTTTAGGCTATAGGAATCAACTTCAGGACAATGCACTGTTAACCTTAAAACATTTACTGTACATACGGTATCATAGTAGCTTTAGAAGTGCCTTTAATCGGGAGGAAACTGTAGCAGGATTTACTCTGATGCAGCTACCCACCCATCCACCCCTGGCCTTTCTACAGTCAATTGTTCCGCTAAGTTCTGGTTCCACCCTCTGCCTTTCCCTCCCCATTTCTGGAATAACAGAAGGCTGGCTTAGGAGACAGTAGGGATTTTTCCTCTCAAAGTTTAAGCTCATTTTTAAGTTTCATAAGAGCCTCGTTTTTTTTCTTTAAGCACCTGAAATACTCACCATTGTATCCCTGCACAGATCTGGATCCCTGCCAACCCCTCTCATAGCTCTGTTTCAGGATGAAGTAGCTTTCAGCAGAATTCATACTTAAGCCCTGCAGGGTTCCAGAAATGAGGCTGTGCTCTTAGTGGCTAAATCACCGAGGGGTGCTGGTGCTGTTGTCACTTTCGAACAGGGCTGGAAGAAGAGTGGTTAGCAGTGCCTTCTTTTTTTTACGTACTCCTAGCACACGCAGACAGCACAACGGACAAGCACAGCTTGAGGGAATTAAATCCAACAGCCTCCCTCTGCCTAATGCAGCAGCTTCCTTGCTGCTCTTAAATCTTTTAAATGCCACTCACTGTCAGATGCTGAGTGAAAAACCCTCAACTTTCTTAGGGAGAAAAATGAGAGTGAAGTGCACTGGGGCGGAGGGGGATAGTGGTGTGTCATTCTCACAGGTTAAGGCATTGGTGGAGAACAAGAGAGTGCTTCTGTTGAGTACCTGCTTTTAATAGTGAGTCTTCCTTTTATATTAACTGACTTCTACATAAAATGCAAAAACTCTTAAACTGATGCTGTGCCTCTCTTCAGGCACCAGCTTGCAAGTTAAGGCTCTGAAGGCCTTGTATGAAGCTATTCTCAGTTATGGGAAAAAAAAAAAAAAAGTTCATACCCAGTATATTGTGGTGGAAAAAAAAAAGGCAGGGGAATAAGATTTGGAGCTGTTCATTTGTCTATGAAACCAAGCACTGGTCTTCAGCACAGCCTGTATCACAATAATAAGGGTTTTGGATGTCTCAGATTGCTCATGTATTACAAGTGCCAACTTTGTGCTAGAAAGTCTGGTGCATACAGGACTGTATTTTCTGAAAATTATCCAAACTGCAAAGCTGTTGAACAGTGGGTATGCTGCGCTCTCACACTGCGTTTGGTCTGGTGGGGATAGGGGGCGGTTTCATTTTAAAGGTGAGCTGATATAAAAGAGGAGAAAGAAAAGACTTCCTTTTTTTAACTAACCAAACCCTCAAAAACCTGTTGTTATGCAAAGAAGCAGTGTGTGCGCACACGTGTGCACACATGCATATTATGACACAATGCCAGATTGTTTCTGGTCAACTGTTTGTGAGGAAAAAACGTGTATTCACCTCAATTGCCTAATTATGCTGCAAGACGGTTTGAGCATGTTGTATGGTCCACAGACTAGTTCTGTTTATTTACGAGCTTGTTGAAGCAGTCAACTAACCTGTTCGATTCATTATTCAAATGGTTGTATTAGTTTGCTTTTGTATTTTTTATTTTTTTTTTAAACTAGCTTACTGCTTTCCCTGGCCTGATACTTGACATAAAAGACCTCAACCTGTGTGCTTAGTGTATTTTGGTACCAGTTCTTCCTCTCTGATAAATTACAGTTAAAAATATGCTTTTTATTTTTTTTTTTCCTTAAAGGTAAAACTTTGTTTGGTTTAAAGGTACCAAAAATGTGTAAATAAATTATTCCACACAGGCAGCTGGTGGAATAAAAAAAATAATAATAACGTTAAGCTAGTACCCGTTAGGGAAAAATGGGTACTATATTTAAACAGGATTGACTTCTTTGTAAGGAGATTTCAGAAATTTTTACGTTTCAGTTCTAAGATGTGTACAGATGCTGCAGATGGTCTTTGTACTTTATATTGTTATATATATATATATATATATAGCATTTGGGGGGGGGGGGGGGGCTTTAAAAATAATATGCCTTTAAAATAAAACCTTTCGAAATGCCTATTTGCCAAACAGACTTGAAAAGTAATTTCACAAAGTTCAAAAAGGGGAGTTAGGCAGGCGAGGCTGGGATGGTGGTAAGCGTGGGGAAGGAGCGGTGGAGACCCCCTTAATACATGGCTGAGGGGGCGCAGGGAGGAAGGGAGGAATTGTCCTGAAAAATACAGACAAGGTTCTGCTTCCTTGTGTTTGCATGGGTCTTGCCCACGAACAAACTACTGTGTGTGTGTGCGTGCATGCATGCCTGTGAATGCTGTTTCTTCCCCTTAAGTTAAACAGATTTTGTTTTGTTTTCCTTTTTAAACACAGGTACTAGAAGTTAATTTTAAAATATTTCCCACTCTACACAGTTGCCTTATTGTCAGTAGGGACTGCTATAAATGTCTTTAATAGCTTTCAAAAGCATTTTTGGGGTGTGAGTACTTATCTTTAACTTCTGTGTACAAAGTACTGACATACAAGTGTATATATGTGTGTGTGTGTATATATGTACACGTTTTCAAATTATAATTCTGTTCACTGTTTCAACATACTAAACTGTTAATGCCATTTTGATGCTACCAGAATAGAAAAACTACCAAGAAGCTCATCTTTTTTGTCTGTTTCTAAAAAAAAAAAAAAAAAAGAAAAAATATGTGCACTATTTTGGCTGTTACTGGCTGTTATAATCATGATTTTTTTTTTGTAACTACACTGTAAACCATGCGGGGGGAAATATGAAATGCTGGTTGATATGGTTAACGTGTACCTCCAGTATCACTAATTACTGCTAGGTAGAGATTACTGTAGACTTAGTAATCATGGTGGTACAACTTTATTTCCCATTTACTGCTATGTATCAAAGAAATTCCTTTCATTCCTGAAATGCATTGAAAAGTGTGTGTTTGTGTGTATACAGATAACCAGGCCTGCACATGTGTTTAATGTGCACCTGCCTGCAATACCACTTTGCTATTAACTGCCTTGTATTTTTAATGAAGATGTAGCAAGTGGGGCAAAGGTTTTGGCTTATGCTCAGACAAAAAGAAACATTAAAACCAAAAAATTTCTAACCAACAGTTAAGCAAAGGACGAGATCTTAAATTTGCCTCCACCATAAGAGACAGAAATCTGTACCTCAAATTGCTCTAGGCAGTAGGTTTCTAATGCTGTTGCTGTGATGGCTTAGAGTTCACTATTTCAACTGAAACTAAAACCTTTGTGCCTGATAATGATTTATTGAGTAAAGTAGCAGTGCCAGGAAGATTATAAAATCCTGATGCGGAATTGTGAATGTGAAGTAAATTAGACTAAATAAAAGTTCATACCTTTCCACAGTGAACTTCAGGTGGCTTTCTTTCACTTCCTCTAATGAAACAAAAACTTGTGTTTGTTTTTTTTCCCCAGGAAAAGCACAGGCACTGTGCTGTAAGAAAAATGATTAAGAAAAAAAAATGTGCAGCTGATCTTAATTTCTCACTACATTCTATAAAGGTGTCAGCTATTCGTATGATAAACAGAATATCTGTTATCAGACAAACTTGGTATGAGAATGAAGACTCCAGGGAAAAGCTGTTGGCTACATGTTAAAATTGAGACAGACCCACTGCATTTTTCATGTCTTAAAAAAAAGGACTTGGCTTTTGGTTCCATTTCAATTGACTCGCTCCTCTGTGAAGGAGAATACACGTCCATTTATGTAGGGCAAAACTTACTATGATGAATGATGTGCAAATGAGTGCTGCAAGCTTGGCACATAACTCCTATCTACTACCAGAAACACTTCCCCTGAAACACATGTGTGAGACACAAGGAACGATTAAGCAAGCCTTTCAGTTATAGCAGCAAATTAAAATAGCATATATATATATATATACACACACATACCTTACTCTATGTTATCATTTTGACCTTTTTTATATTAAAATGAGAAATTGAAATACAGAATATGAAGTAGGGACAATTGAAGACCCGTGCTGGTCCTGACATCCTGGGAGAGGAGTTGAGCATGAAACCTGCACAACATAATGAACGAACTCAGGCTATCAAGACAATATGGAAACGATCAGACCTTGATGCCCCACATTTTTTATTGTAGAGAGTGTTCTCATGGGTACAAATGTGACTGCAGCTGTTTGTCTTCACTGGGCAAAGATTACTTTTCACAGATTAAATAATGAATTGTATATAAAAGAGGCTATGTTCTTCTGAACACAAGTGACGTACATTAAATCATGAAGTTTTTTCAAACCATTCTTTAGAATGTTTTGTGCTCCAAGAAGCCAGAGTTCAGAAGACAATATTTTAAACAAGCAGCAGCCAGTAGTGTGTGTTGTGCCATTTCCTTTAAAACATGCAAGTTATCCGTGTGAGCAAGACATCTCTTGTCAACTGAGGCGTTTACTCTTAGCTCCAACTGCTTGCACGTGGCAGACTTCTACTGTAGCACCCAGCTTCTTCAGTTCACTCAGCCAGATCATCTGCTTGGGGGACAGGCGATCATTTGGACCTTTCACTTCCACCAGCTATGAAGAAATGATTGATTAACAGCGTGCCTTACGTGGAGGAACTGAAAAATCATTCATTCCAACAGACTAATGGAAGAATTATTTTATGGCTGTTATTTGCAACACAAGTAATACAGATTTACACGACATCTGACCAGTGGGCACTAAGTGATTAACCCGGGTCCCTAAGTGTAAGAATGAAATTTGATGTAGCAATCACCCACCAAAACACAGCCAGAGGCACTGGTGAAGGAAGAGACCACATGTTCAAAGCCTGATCATCTACAACCTTGTCTGTCATTCACCTCCAGTACCACAGTGCCAGCTTCTACTGACAGCAACTGAAAATACACTACGTCAGCTGTTTTAGAGAACTGATTTCTGCTGTTCAGCTGTGATTTATAAATGCATAACAAGATGCTCCAACAGCTGAGATGTGCAGTAGTCTTCTAGCAACTATTTCAATATGATGTAAGACACAAACCATGACTGTTTACTCAATTTTGACAGTAGAGAGAATTCTGTAGTTAGCTCACATACTCAATTTTGTGTAAGTAAGTGGTGACTTGAGCACTCCTTTCCAACAACAGTCTGAATCTGTATGACTGCTTAAGCGCTTGCTAAACAATTGCCTTACAGTAAATTTAACCAAAAAGATCTATAACAATACCGAGCCACCTCTTGCTGGTTCTTACACCCATTAAGACCACACCAAAATAAGTGATAACAGCAAAGCAATCAGCCACTATTTGCTGCACACGATACCTTAAAGTGATTACTGTGAGTACTCCACACAACCAGGTCAGGCAGTCCCCCTCTGCAATGGCGCAGATCTTTGGAAAGTCGCCTTAAAACACCACTCAGAAACATTCCTCCAAGGCAAGAGACAAGGCTCTGGAAGAGAAATTTAGGCAGTTGACCTTTTTAATTTCTTGTACAGCCATTTCTCAGTCCTCATAAGAATATTCTATGGCCAGTCTCAGTGTCTTACTTAGTCACAAGTAATGAGCAATTTAGATGTTATCTGCAGCAATTTCCCCTCTGTGTTCCCAACTACTGTTGCAGGAGACGTGGCCATATCAGAAAAGGGTAACAGCACCTGGGATTAGCAAGAAGTGTGCTGAAGTCCCCATGCAATTCCCCCCTCCCAGCCAGTCTTGACTCAGTGCCTCAGCACAAACTGTGAGCACACCATGACTCTGTGTGTGAGTTAGCAGTGAGCTTGATGAAGCAGAGCACCTGCTCTCGACAATAGTTATTTACCTGAACTTGTTGGAGGGAATCAAAACGTCCCCAGCTAACCAGTGCTGCTGCTTTTCCCTCCTGAGTAGTCCAGATGTCAGCAATCAACTTTGCCAGAGTCTCTGAGGAAGATGCATGAAGCTGCTGGAGTCTGGCCTCAATGACATCCCTCCTGTTCTCATAGAAGCTGTCAGTGTATAAATCCAGAGGGACTGTCTGTATGACAAGGTAAACACAGCTCTGAGGAGCTGCCGGCAAAGCAGCGATTCCAAGAATGACAATGCCCTACTTTGTACTTTTCTTCATCTGAGCTACCAAGTCACTCAGAATGAGACAACTGAACATAACCATACCCATTCCATAAGCCCCTATTAAGCAGGAGAAGAGCTGCATATATTTTAACAATTGATGTCAGTGCAGCAAACACTGGCCACATCTTAGCACATGCTGTTTTTTTTTGAACTCTGGTCAGAGGTTCATTTAATTAGCAGAAAACAAAATAGTGCTCTCTAAGGCGCCGAACAGTAATAATAGAGTTAGAATTTGTTATCAGGATCAAGATTGCTCAGCTACAGTGAAACAGGATAGGGCAGGGGGAACAAAGCAGTGGTAAAACTGGGGAATATCAATCAAGCCTCCTAAAAGCAGAGATCTCTGAACACATTACAGTATAAAAAGTCCTTAAAGCTATTATTTGATTTTGAACATGGGCAAAAGTGGCAGGCAAGTAGATGAGTGCCGTTCTAGCTTTTCATGCTTAAAAGCAGAGCAGTTAGAAAATATCGAATTTCAGACCTCCTTACACAAACTGTTGCCACAGCTAATCCTGGGAAACGCAGAGTAGGACTGTCTGTGTGAGCCTGCAGCTTTCAAGCCTAAGGCCTGTGATAGCTTTGCTGTGTTAATAAGTAAAATGTAGCTAACAACAACAACTAATAAGCAAATGAGCTACAAATGTGCTCGTAACGAGCAAGCTCAAGAGCACATGCAAGGTGTTTTTTTTCTAAAGAAAATAAAAAGCGATAATAATAAAAAAAACCATGCATGCCACACCTTTAAAATACAGGGAAATTTCTGCCTAAGCTAAGTTATACTGATATAAATCTGTAACATCATACAGTACAAATAATACATCTGCTTAGGGAGGAGGACCACACCAGCTGTTCTACCTCTTGGATAGGGTTCCAATTAGAAGCAATGATTAAGGTAGAAGAAAGAAGAAAAAATGTTTGGCCTTTTTACAGTCCTATGACATCTGAGATTATAGTGCTTTAGAGTTTTCTTAGCAAACGTCACTACAAGATCAAGTTTTCTAGTTGGAATTATTAAAAGCTTTTGTATCTGTAATTTGTAAAGCATCTATATAAAAGCCACAAATTTACCAGTAATCATTAAGCTTCATGACAGAGCTCTTGGGGATGGAGGGTGTATTGTTGTTTGCTCATTTATTAAAAAAAAAAAAAAAAAAAGGGTTAGCCCAAAAGCATGAACATGTTTGGGCTGAGTGGATGGGGGTGGGGGGTAAACAAACTTGAGCTTTACAATGTGATTTCCCTTTAAAGGTTACTGAAAATAAATTGGCTCTTTTTAACAGAGTGTGTCAGCTTCAAATGACGTGAACTATATCCTATGGAATAGCAGCGTTCCTGCACTTAAAGGACCCTTCAGCCAGTGAGTTCAGATATCGGACATCTGCATTTAACCAGATGTATCCTACCCTACCAGTGAGCCGATCCAGTCTTACATGGTTGTTAGTTACTGAGGAGCCCTTTAGCAACAAGCCCCACGTAACCGTGTAAAATAAGCAATGCCAAAATCTTTCTGAAAGTCCCTCAGAATAAAATGTGAATCCAAATAAGATTGTTAACAGAGCTACAAATCCTAGAGCAATATGGGTAAAGAAATAAGTAAAAAAAAACCAACAACTTTTAAAAGTACCTGATAGGAATTTCTGAAGACATCAGGTATGTCATCCATGTAAATGATATCCCACATCAGAATACCATACAGTGTAATAAATGTTGACCCTTCGCCATGAATACCTTAAGAGCAAACACAAAGATTTCAGTCATAAGAATTGAAACATCATAAACTTCTACAGCAACCGCATCTGAAGAGCTGCTAAATCAGCATGATCCAAACCAGGAACAGGCTATGTTCTGGTTTATAGGCAACTGAAGCTAGTATATATTAACATTGCAGCAAAAAGTTATAAATATGTTTTATTACTCAAACAGCTTGCTAATGCCTTCCATTCCAGGCTAGTGGCCTTCATTTACAGGATAAGATTAAATGACCATGCCCTGTTACAATAAGGCTTACTTTTCTAATGTTAACGATTTTTTAATACACTGTTTACAGGAACCCCGTGCAGCAGGACAGGCCTAGGGAAGAGTGGCTGGAACCTGTCTGGCAGAAAAGGACCTGGGGGTGCTGGTCCACAGCCAGGTGAGCATGAGCCAGCGGTGTGGCAGGGAAGGACAATGCCATCCTGGCTTGCATCGAAAATAGTGTGGCCAGGAGGACTAGGGAATTGAAGTGATTGTCCCCTTGTATGTGGCACTGGTGAGACCACACCTCAAGTACTGCATTCAGTTTTGGGCCTCTCACTACGTGAAAAGATGATACTGAGTTGCTGCAATGCATTCAGAGAAGAGCAACGAAGCTGGTGAGGGACTAGAAGGCAGGATTTATGAGGAGCAGCCAAGGGAACTGGGGCTGCTTGATCTGGAGAACAGGAGGCTGAGGGGAGGCCTCATCACTCTCCAACTACCTGGAAGGAGGCTGCAGCCCATCCTTCTCATGCAACAAGTGTTAGGACGCGAGGAAATGGCCACAAGGTGCAACAGAGGAGGTTTAGGTTGGCTGTCAGGAAGAATTTCTTCATGGAAAGGGTGGTGGTTAGGCACTGAACAGGCTGCCCAGGGAAGTGGTGGAGTCCCCATCCTTGGAGGTCTTTAAGAGGTGTGTGGGTGTGGCACTTAGGGACGTGGTTCAGTGGTGGGCTTGGTAGTGTTATGTCATGGTTGGCACTCAATCTTAAGTGTTTTTCTCCAACCTAGATGAGTCTATGATTACATATATATAAAAATGTATTGTGGGTTGGCACTGGCTTGTAGATAGATACAGGATATCAGGAGGGGGGAGAGAATCAAAGGGCAAAAGTGAGTGGGAAAAAAACAAACAAACAAGCAAAAACTTCATGGGCAGAGAAAAAGACAACTTTGTGCGACAGGGAAAACAAAAAACAAACATGATGCAAAAGCAATCAGGTGCCACCAGCAGACTAGTGCCCTGCCAGTCTCCAAGTAACGACCTTTAGGCCGTGTTAGCACTATTCAGCAATAGCTACAACATTTGTGTATCATCAGCAACACTGTTCTGGTCACCAATCTAAAGCACAGCACCATATGAGCAGCTATGAAGAACTCCGGTCAGCTCCAAGTACATCTAAAGGCCATCTGTGTGTGTGTGCGTGTACACACGTGTGTTTGAATATATATATATAAAATAAATTTAAATTTATTTTATATTACATATTATATAATGACATCTATTAATAAGTAATAATTAATAAGTATAAGGTATATAATATGTAATAGAGAACAGTATGATGTAATAATAGACTAATTAAATATTTTTATAGATACATTTTTACATATTTATTATAATTTCTGTGTGTATGAATTAATATTTTGTAAACTCCATACTATTATACCATTTATTATATATCTATAAAATATGTGTACTACATATACATTGTATAAATTAGTTGACATACATTATATATCACATATATTATGTGTTGTTAAGTAATATCTTTTTAAATATAATATTGATACTGCAGTATAGTGAAATAGAATGTATTATAGTATATAATATATATTATGTGATATGTATTATATCTATCACATATATATGATTATATGTTGTATAGTGCAACATTTGTTATTATATATGTATATTATATATACATATATGTAAATATATGTGTATATATATTGTACATGTATATTGTACATATACAATATATATATATGTATCATTTAAATGCATACTGTGAATATACCTACATATGTATATCTTGTCATATATATATACATACAACATAGATAATTTTAGATGTCATTTACATGAACATGTATATATATGTGCTGAGTAAAAAAATGTTTCATTATGTTCATATATATGAACAAGCAGTTGCTGAGTGTCTTGCTATGGTACATACTGTTCTCATGTTCATCTAGTACCAAAGATCACTGGACATCTATTTACCTTTCCTGTAAAGTATGTATCTTCCTTAATGACACTCTCTTGATGGTCAGTGCTAGTTTGCCCCTAACAAATGTATAGTTGCTCACTGATAAGAAAACCAAAATAAGCATTTTTCTAAGGAGTGAAAGAAGAAACACTTTTTTTTTTCTTAATACATTACAAAACTGCCTTTCGTACTTGAAGGCAGCAAATAATTAAAGGCCAGGAAGAAAGTCAGCTGGAAAATACTTATTAGAGCATTCTGCAAAATAGAATCAGACTGAAAACTGGTCTATTTAATTAACTAAACTGCTTAATAAATTAGAGTTACTAAGTATTTAGTAACTCTAGTTACTTAGTAAATTAGAGATACTGCTTAGTAACTCTTCACTCCAATAGTTATCTTACTTTGTATTTTAAAAAAAAAGTTAACATTACCCTGATCATATCCATTCTGCCTGTAATGAGTTAATGCAAGCTCCTCAACTGAGCACATGACTGTGGATACACTGAAGTCTTCGCCTCCTTCTTCATCACCGACATCCTCCATTAGAAACACAGATTTTCCCAGTCCCATTTGAGGACACATCTTTCCTTTGATTGTAACCTGAACATATTAAAACAACTAGTTACTTCCTAGTATCTCATTTAAAAAAACTTTAGCCTAAATATCCAAAGCCCTCCTAAAAATACAGATCTTCTTCTCAGTTTTTTTAAACCAAAACCTGACTGCTTCCAAAAATCAAGTGACTAAAATTTAGCTGGCCATTCCCTTGAAACCATCCTGTTAAAAGATTTTCTCAATGGCAGATCAGCTTTTCTAAACTGGCAAATTATTCAGAAAAAAAAAAATCATAAAAATGCTGAGCAGAATGGAATGTTAGTATTTCCATATGTGAGACCAAGACGAAAGAGTATGGACAACTAAAGAGACAGATTCTGGCCTGAAAAAAGAAGGGCTGTAGTGAGGTATGCAGTGACAGGGCTGAGGGAGAACAAGGCTCTGCTCTGACTTTGCCCACATACAAATCTCTCTGCAAAAGTAGGGAAAAGAATGGGTTTAAAAAAAAAAAAGAAAAAAGAAAAAAAGGCATTCCAATATGATGCAAGTGCACTATATTTCACAGTTTCATAGGGTATATTTAGAGTGCATAACTCCAAAAGACTGTAAAAGAAACCCTTGCTTTTTCTTGTGCCATTAGTCTAATGCTC
Organism: Aythya fuligula; assembly: GCF_009819795.1. Taxonomy (NCBI): domain Eukaryota; kingdom Metazoa; phylum Chordata; class Aves; order Anseriformes; family Anatidae; genus Aythya; species Aythya fuligula. The sequence continues at coordinate 5,623,414 of NC_045569.1, read as the reverse complement.
ATATCATCCTACTACTTTTTCTTACACACAGAATGCCTGAAGACATTAGAGGCAATGCACAGACTTGCTCAGGCTCTTCTGACAGAAAAGTTCTGAGGGTGTTACTGGTATTAATTAATGGGGTTTAGATATAAACAGATTTGCACAAATGAGTTTGTACATGAGGTTTTTGTTTTAGAAACACATTTGCCTTCACTTTCCTAGAGCAGAAGCCAGAGTTTGGTGAATAGCACATACTGACAGTTTCCCAGATTACTTCTTGTCAAAATGATAAAGGCTTCATGAGATCGTGTATCTCAGAAGCTCCCGGCATCTTTACTTACATGAGTCACGTCCTCCACAGTTATGACTGGCAGATCATGCAACAGGCATCTGAACTGCCTGCAGCTTGGCGAGTCTCTGATGCGAAGGGCCCGCTGGTAGAGAGAGAGACGATGCCCAGTACGTACAAATGGGTCTGCCAGTCCATTTCGAATACAGTCAATGGCCTAGCAAAGAACAAGATAATTTAGGAGTAATTTAGCAGGAGTAATTTAGCAAGATAATTTAGCAGTAATTTAGGAAGACCTATGCAAATCCTTCTATTCTTACTAGAACTAATTGATTTAAGGAGCGCAAAAATGTGAATGCAAAAAGCTCGCACATAAACAGGGCTGCCTTTCTTATATGTGTAATGAAGTTCTGGCTATTATTTTGCATTGGAATTCTTCTGGATTAAAATTTTGATTGCACTGGTATGTAAAAAAGGAATTACTATCCATTTGTACTGATCAATATAAGACTGAGTGTAAAATCTACATAAGCAACTAGAAAAAAGTTAGCTCTAAGGCAAATAAGCTTAATACTTTTAAGCCTGTTTCTTTATACTTAAAATGAAAACAGAAGGACTAGATCATTTGTACAAGAATGCACACGCAGAGCAACTTTTAGACCGATGCACGACATGCACTGATGAAGATCCAAGGCTAATCCTAGAATTAAAAAAATAATTATTCAAATTACAGTTGTGACGTACTGTCTTTCTGTGACCTGGAAAGGCATTTTGTCCTAATTTATAAATGACTGAGACTCTTCCTTTGTACAACTTCCAATTCAAAATCTAGAAATAGCCTGATGTTAAGCTACAAGATGCAGAAGAGATGCTGCGGGCACTAGACAGCCTATGGTATTATTTCCTATTAACAGAGTTACAGAATTAAATACAACAGAAAGTACAAGCATTTAATGCCAATTCTCAATAGCCTTGCTCAGGCAAGTAAGCAACAGCAAGAAAAAAAAAGTTATTCTCAGCTTATTTTAAGTAACTCTACAACTGGTACTGTTCCTGGACTTAAATCTTTTTTTTTTTTTTTCTTCACAATTTTTCACTGCCAAATTAGTCATATATCTTAGGTGTGTTTAATTACATTGGCTTTCTTAATTATGAGATAAAAGTTGATTTTCAGTGTCCCTGTCCCACTTTGCTGTGACATAAATTGTCCTACAGTTTCAGTCACTAACATTTTTTCTGCTTTGTATGTAACAGACAAGAAAAATGGACATCATCTTCCTGTGTTTACAATTCTTCAGACAAACAGCTGATACAACTACCACCTGCTGTTTTATTTCTTTATTCCAGATATGGCCTCTTCATGACTTGGGTTCAGAAGCAAAAGCATTTACTGCACATAATTTCTCTGCTTCTCAGATATCAGGCATATTTATACGGAAGAATAGAAGAGGATGCTGCTGATCGGTAACTCTATACAATCCCTCAAGCCTTGTGTTGTGTTCTTCTACACAACACAAAAAAGCAGGTCAACCAAGGATGGTTGACCTTATTACACTCAATATGACACTCAATATGCAGAATTCATTGTATTTCTTAGGAGAAAGTGGTTCCCCAACCTTGGGATTCCTACCAACATACGCATTTTTAGAAGAGCCTACCTAGATGTTCTTTTCATGAAGTAATATGTATTTTAAAAAATGTTTTCAGACAATGCCTGTAGTGTTTCCAGCCACACAGCATGCAATTGTGACAATAGATACCTTCTTAGTGTTTTTCAAGTGCTGATGTAAATTCAGAGCCAGACGGTCCCACCACCGCCCTCTGCTGTCAGTACAATACACATCCTGAGACAAAAGAGTCTGCAGCTCCTTCACCGCTTCCTGTAGCGACAGGGATGTATTTTTATTAACTGAGTTAGAAAACAAAGTTTAAGTTCCATTATATAAATTGCTTATAATTTTCCCTTCTAATTTCTGGTACTGTAAAAACTTTGCACAATTCAAACCCTATTTTTACTCCAGCACCATAAGTATTCAGTTGTCTGTGTATATCTTAGGAACTCTACGATAAAAAGAGATACTTTTATGTAAGCTTAAAGCTTAGCTGTAAAAATAAAATATTTTTGTCCTTTTTGTCTTCCTTGTTGTATACGAAAAAGGCCTGAATTTTACTTGTTCCTTTTCTCCAGAGGCAGTCTTTCTCAGAATAATATGTCTTTCTTTAACATAAAAGTCAGAGGACTTTGGAGATGTTAGGTCCTCAGGTGAAGAGGCATGAGATTACACAAAAAACTTTTATTCCAAGATTTTCACTTTTAAAGGCATATTACACATGGCAAAGCATAAGCATAAATCAACACAATCTAAAAACATTGGGTTTCCTTTAAAATCTTCTAAAACATACAGAAAGAAAAAAAAAAGACACTTTATACTTAAAAGTTATCTGTTAAGAGAACTGTAGCAAGTCATGGCAAACATCACCATTTTCCAGCCACATCAGAAATACAAATGATACATAAAGCTACATTAAAAACGTTTTCCTGTTCACCTTACCACCTCACCTTACCTTGTACATGTGAAGTCTCTGCAAAATTTCAACACCTTGAGAAAGTATTCTTGTATATAGCCAGCCAACTGTGAAACGCCGCAGGTACTCAGGTAGAACTCTGTGATAGCTGAAAGGTAAGAACAGCTCAGGAGATTCATTTAATGATGGCAATTTAAATTCTTTAAAATTATCTTACTAAGAATGCTTAGAATCAAAGCATTTAAAACATGCAATGCCTTATATATGAATTGGGTTCTGCAAGTCAAAAACCCAAAGATAACCATATAGCTGAAGCAGCAATTGTAAGCTGCATTTGTGCAACATTATTTGGTTTCAAGAAATTGGTTGAAAGAAGATATTCAAGATGTTGGTTTTCAAGAAAAGAATTAGGTTCTGCATCAGATGCAAAGCAGTAAATTACTACGTTGTGTTTCCTAACTGCTAACTTGTTCTCATAAGTCAAACTTCAGAAACTCAGCTGAACAAAAGGAAAAGACTGGAACAAGCATTTCCCGCCCTAAAAGAAGATTAATGCCTTTGGGGTAGGCACCTCTATGTTTTGAAAAATTACTGAAATTTAAATAGGTTTTTCCACTGCTTTCAGTGTGAAATGGACTAGAACACCACACAACCCTCCATTAATACATGTATTATTTTAAATCAGTTGCCATGACAATGAATATAATGTCAAACTTAACACTTTAACTTTCAGTGCATCATTAAACCAGAGAACAAAATAATTAACACAAAAAACAGTGAAGGACGCTTCAAAAACTGTACACATTACTTCAGTTCTCAGATCTTCAGTGGTGTTTCCTGAATGACACACAATTGGAATTTTCAACAGATGAATAACCCACTCTGTTTTCCCATAACCTTTGCAACATTCTTTTGTTCACAGTGAATTTTAAATTCTGCTGATTGCTATTTGTCTAAAAGCCATAAAAACAAACTATGATGAGGGAAAAATAAGGCTCTTGTTCTCCTGCATTGGCATGTAGAACAGAAGTGTCTTAGTGCTTTATCCATGCCTACCAATTCATTCCCAAGGCTTTAGAAAAAAGGCTTTTTCACAGATACCACTTAAAAGCTAAACAAACAACCAGGAAGTTCAAAGCTTTCAAGAACATGAAAGTTTCTAAATTTATCAGGCTTGAATAATATCACAAGTCTATAAGCCTCTCTCAAAAGGAACAGCACCAAAAGTAAGACGATGCACTTAGTAGTCACTTATGAACATTGTGCTTGTTTCCAGTTTACTACCTCAAAGAGGGGTGCTTTTTCAGTTTATTCCACGTTTCTTTCGCACACGTATAGAGATGATTAGCTTCTTCCAAGTTCCCATTTACCACTGCAGTGGCTATATCATTTGACAGATGAGCAGCAGTTGCATACCTACGGGAAAAACATGTAATCACTGCTTTAGGATCAAGAAGCATTTATAGTTAAAATAAATCAATTCCTCCATACAGTACTTTCTAAAAACTCCCTTCCAGTCTCCAAAAGACATAGAACTATGCCGCCAACTTTATTCTTAATCTTGTAGGATCAGCGAAGTTTATACTAGCAGGATATACTACATTTAAAAGTATTTATAAACTGGAGAACATATTTTTGGTTCTGTTAGGTTCCATTCTAATAATCACAGCAATGTAAGAAGCAACTTGCACCAGCAGATGACCATCAAGCAAATGAATATGCTATTTTAGTTCAAAATAGAAGCCATTGTGAGCAACAAATCTTACTTGGACACAAAACTGCATCTTAAATCACTGCAAAAGTGAACTTCTACCTATTCACATCTGTAGTTCTACATGATGAATATCTTATTTGCCTATACAAGTACTGCAGTAAAGCTTTTCTAGAAGAAAACAGATTTCCAAACTGCCAAAGCTTCCTGTACCTGATAAGATCTTCTCTGTCCTGGAAGATTTGTGTTTTCCTATTTACAGTGTAACTGGGGAATACCATACGCCCCATGTTTACCATAAGGACTGTGGAGAGCTGACTTTGACCAGCACTACCAGCTTCTTCATCCTCTATTGACTCAGAAAGTGAAAATAGCAGCAGGATTCGAGAAAAGACAGCCCGAGGGCCTTTACAGACCCTGACAGATCTTCCAGCTAGATCCTTCGCCCTGTAAGGACAAATAAAATGATTATACAATTAGTTTTTCCCATCAGTTATAAAATTCAAATATCATGAATGAAGTATGAGATTTTTTTCATGTTCACACCATTTACTGCATAAACTTAATTTTCATAGAGTCATAGAACATCCCAAGTTGGAAGGGACCCACATGGATCATCAAGTCCAACTCCTGGCTCCACACAGGACCACCCAAATATCACACGATAGGTCTGACAGCTGTGTCCAAACACTTCTTGAATTTCGTCAGGCTTGCTGCTAAGATCACTTCCCTGGGAAGCCTATTCCAGTGCCCAGCCACTCTCTCAGATTTTCCCTGAAAGAAGCAGCTTGAGAAACCATATAATGTACATAATCTATCGTGAAAAGCCAAGGAATCGCATTAATTAACAAAAAGTGTAAAGACCATCCACAAGCAGAATAGAATTGGAACTGACTGCCCTCTGGGTGCAACCACTCCTGCTGCTATGCCAGGCTGTACCAACATGAAACAAGATGTAGTTAGCTGGTAGGGCAATGTTTACAGATCACAGTTTGAAATCCTAGGTTTTGGGACTTCATCAAGCTCTTTCATACAAGACAAGATTTTTGGTGCTTCTCCACAGAGCAGCAAAGATTTAAACAAGAAATTCTCTGATCTTAGGGGGCAACTAGTATTTCAGCTGTCAACTACAGAAAGGAGCAGTACGTTCCCAAAGTTTATATGGCTAAACAACTCTTTATATTTTTATTTACTAAATGCATTCCTCTCTTCAAACGACATGTTGAGTCTTTCAAAGCATAACTTACATTCACCTGGAAAACTTAACTGTAGAGTTAAACAGCTTAAGAGGTACCTTTTTAAAATCACTGTCCCAATACCAGCCTGACTCCTGCTGAAGACTGAACGTTGTTTTGCCAATCTCTGAAAATCATCCACAAGTTGCTGTTTCTGACCGTTTGGGTTTGGCAAGTGAAAGATCTTTGCTAATGTTTTTAGCTCAGGAGCTGAAAGCAAATCCAGCCCTTCACCCAGGTCTTCCAGTTCAGATTCTAAAAGTAAAATAATCCACGTACATTCATTATGTGCTATATGTACACATTCAATCGACAGTTCAAAGATTAATACATTCATATAACCTAGTACTAATCTAATGATTCAGATTTTTCCAAGTATATTATTGATGCTAGCTGGTCCAGCTTGAAATTCATTATCTTCAAAGGTCCAGTCTGAAGGAATGGAATAATCAGAAGTAATCCCTTTGTAGCTTCAAAGAAAAAGCAAATACAAAGAAATTTTGCTGAGTTACAAGAACAGCTGCTCAAGAAAAACTTCTCTCTTCTTGATGACTGAAACTTCCCAAGGCAAAAAAAAAATGTACTGCCAGAGAGCAGCTGCTCCACAGGGGGGAATGAGCCAGGAGTCAGAGGTGAGCACAGCACAGGCAGTGTCTTCACTACCCCTGGTGCAGTCCCACTGTAAGCAAAGAGAACAGGCGGACCGAAAGTCCTGATAGCAGAGCCTACAGGCAGCCCTAGAAAAGGCAAGGTGATGAATCAGGTCCTGGGTCCATTTAAGAGATGAGCCAGACCTAGAGACAAGCCTACAGCTTAGGTCTGAGACCCATCCACAGCACATGGCCAGAGGCAAGACTGGAAACAACTGGCAGCATTGGTTGGAGGGCCATCTCCCAAAGCATGCCAGGGACAGAGCTGAAGGCAGGATCACCTGGCAAGACAGTTCACAGGTCACGGTCTGAGATGGGGCTGATGAGGGCAAGTACGGCTGACTGCTGCATCAGTGGCACTGACATTTGTTCTGTTCTCCCTGTTACACACTTTGCTCCAACAGCTTCTACTATTAAAGTAACATAACACGGGACTCATCGACCTGAAGCCTGGAGTTATTCTGCTCCTCTAATTCTCTTCTCAATGAACAGCCAAGCATGCAGTACATTAAATGCTAACAGGCCCCAGAACATTTTATTTATAATACTTTTAATACGCATTAATGCAGGCCATACCTGTCTGCAGAAATCTGGCTTCAACCAGTTCTTCAATTATTGGTGACAAATCCAGACTTATCTCTCCATACTCTATTTTGTTCACTTTTAACCAGTTCAGCTTGCGTTGAAAAAGTCTCACATATAACTTCTGCCCACCAACTGCAAATTTTATTTAGAACAATGAAAGAAAGCAAAAACATTAAATTCTAAAACACGGTGCTATGCATACTCACTAGCTTACATACAAAAATTACTGTGATGCAGATATCCTGTAAAACACTTTTTAAATCTGCCTGTGCTTTATAGACAGACTTGGTAAAAAAAAAAACAACAGAACCCACCTTTCAAAGTAATCATTGCTCATTAGAATCCTTAAGTTTTGTTTTCAGGTAGCAAACATCGCTAAAATTTACTTTGGACACACTTACCCTTTAAGAAATACTTTTTAGGAAATGACAACTTTATTTTATTTATAACCTGCATAGTGTGACTTTAAATAGGTCTTTTTGCTCTCTTTAATACTCAAGCAATAAGCAACCATTTGATGCTTAGGAAACAAAAGAAGCTGTAGTTTGATGGAGTGATTTCAGAATCACAGAACACTTCTCAGTGTAGTAGTCTTTGGATTCTTTTTTTACCAATGATATGCAAACCTAATTTTAATAATATACTTATTGAAGACAAGAATAAAACTCCTGTTGATTTGATTTTTGTCAGGGAAGACATCGTAGAATCATAGAATATCCCGAGTTAGAAAGGACCCATAAGGATCATCGAGTCCAACTCCTGGCACCGCACAGGTCTGCCCAAAAGTTTAGACTGTGTGTCTAAGTGTACAGTCCAATTGCTTCTTAAATTCAGACAGGTTTGGTGCAGTGACTACGTCCCTGGGGAGCCTGTTCCAGTGTGCGACCACCCTCTAGGTGAAGAACCTCTTCCTGATGGCCAGCCTAAACCTCCCCTGCCTCAGCTTGACACTGTTCCCATGGGTCCTGTCACTGGTGATAACAGAGAACAGGTCACCTGCCTCTCCACTCCCCCTCACGAGGAAGTTACAGACCATGATGAGGTCCCCCCTCAGCCTCCTCTTCTCCAGGCTGAACAGGCCCAGTGCCCTCAGCCGCTCCTCATACGTCTTCCCCTCTAGGCCCTTCACCATCTTCATCACCCTCCTCTGGAGGCTCTGCAACAGTTTAATGTCCTTCTTGTACTGTGGTGCCCAGAACTGCACACAGTGCTCGAGGTGAGGCCGCACCAGCGCAGAGCAGAGCGGGACAATCACCTCCCTTGACCTACTAGCGATGCTGTGCTTGATGCACCCCAGGACACGGTTGGCCCTCCTGGCTGCCAGGGCACACTGCTGGCTCATATTCAACCACATAGTCAACCACAACCCCCAGATCCCTCTCTGCGGGGCTGCCCTCCAGCGTCTCATCGCCCAGTCTGTACGTATAGCCAGGGTTGCCCCGTCCCAGGTGCAGGATGCAGCACATCACTTAAAGTAACTTTAAAAAACACTTTAAAAATACTAACAATGCTGCAATTTGACCAAATAATAACTTATTAAATCTTAGCTGAAATTTGCCAAGCTATTCTTGCTACATTCAGCACCCTTCTGAACAACTATCTTGCCCCTCATTAACTTCTAATTTATTTATCCATTTGATGATTGGCAATGCTCTCCATCCACTTTTTGCTGCTCACCCACTTTTGAGAAAACTAGGCAGGAAGGAAGGACTACTTCAAATTTAATTATTTAAAAAATATCATTCCTTTTATAATATGCAACTCACGGAAGAACCGCATACTTTTATCAGAAAATAACAAAATACTGGAGAATACCTATGCTCAAGCTATTTAATTTATAGCATTAAGCACGTATGTGTACTTTTTCTTGTTGTAACTGAGAAGCAATACTTGCTTCAGTAGAAACTACTAATGTGGAACAGATATCTCATCTACCTGAACTTTTAAAGTATTCTGTCCAAGATTTCTTGAAGGTAAAGACATCCATCACTTGTCCAGAACTCATTATCTATTGACTTAATAGTATCCGACCATGTCTCGTGGCTGAATCATTGTTTTTCCTACCCTGCAAAGAGAGATTGTTTTATTTGTGACTGTAGCAGTCAGTGCAGACATGGATTTGTCAGCTCTATTCTGCAATAACTTTTTTTTCTGTCTTCTGAACTCCTGTGAGAGAGGAACCCTGAACTCACTGAAAGAGAAACAAGTATACAATTACTGATCAAGAGAAGAGGGTGTAGAAATAAAGAAAGCTGTATCCTAAATTTTTCTTTTAGTATTGGTTGAAGTAGCTGAAGCCCACATCCACTAGCTACCTAACTGTAAGCTTATCCCCAGATCTCCTTTGAATGTAAAGGAGCCAATAAGAAGTTTTGTTGCTTTTATTCCATTCTTTACATACTCCTATTTTAACTACCCTAACATAAGCAACATATTAGCATTAGTTTTTGTGTTTAGTGTTAGTGCGTGTAATCAATACAATATAATCTGTAAGAATTTAATTGTGATCACTGCAGAAAATGCCGACGTTTAGAACTTAGGTTTCCAAATAGTTTCAGACCTATTATTTTGAGATCTATGTGTATAGCACACGCCTCTTCGTAACCCCATTCTGCAGAATCTTCATATGTATTAACCATAAAAAGCTTGGTATTAACTGATGGTCTTTTTTTGTGGATTGATGTTTAAACACAGAAGCAAGCTGACTTGAGATTCTAAAAAACATGCATTTTTCTAGTTAAGCTACAGAAATAACCACAATCGTATATTTTTAATTCTCTCCTTATTTCATGCAATCTCTATTATTTATTGCTACCTTCCCTTAAAGCAGCATTAGGAAAATTTACCTACAGGAAGCTACTGAAGGGATACACCTCCTGAGAAAAAGGAGTTTCTTCCATGAAGCAGTTTAACAAGCTGACCAGCCCACTGGTATAGTACTCTTCACTTACAAAAACTATGCAAGTTCTCTCTACAAGAGACAGCACAGGAATGTAAAAATAGAAGGATACCTGATAATTGGCAGAACTTAGTAATAACGTTCATATCTTGATCATCAAATAGTCTCACATCATCTTCATTCTCCAAGACTGCTCGCAACACCACTAAAAAATTCTGGAGGTAATATGGTTGACCAGGAGCGTTCGGAACAGAGATAACCTCATTTATTTTGTCTACAATGTCACCAGTGGAAATTTGAAACTCCACCTTTTGCACAGTTTCTGAAAAATTACGATTAACGTCATCCTTAAAGTGTTCATGAACTTCCACAGGAAGTACCTGTACATCACCCTTTCCAAAGCAATTTTGTGTACTGCAGTTCACTTCCATTTTGGAAGACGGAGTAAGTCGAGCATGAAGTTGAGTCTTTACCTTCAAACTACTGATCGGCTCTGCTGAAGTATAAATGGCTAAATGTGTTTCACGGTTATCAGGATTAAGCATCACGCCTTCAGATCTACTTTCTGTTTTGGTGTTCCTTGTACCAAATGGTAATCTCTTGCTGTTAACAGCTGGTAGCGATACCTGAACAACATCCACGAGGTCTTCCCTACCACATTTGTTTATTTCTTCTTGAAATTCAGATTCCTTTTTTGAAGGATTTTGTTCCTCATGATCTCCCTGAACAAGCTCATTTTCTTTCTGGGAACTATGCCCAGAAAAAATCTCAGCATCATCATCCGGTGTTACAGCACTTTTGCACATACTGTGAACAGCTGGAGGTGAAGAGTCGATCTCTTTATATACTACCTGTTTTCCTCCCTGGATGCAACGTCTTCTGGACAGTTTAGATGACAAGCTTCCCAAAGAGACGATTTTAACTGGGTGATCTCTTGGTTCACTGTGAACGCTACAGTCTGAACTACTGTTGCTAAAATAAGGGCTAATCTGTTGTGCCGCACTCCCTTCTGTTTTCAATGCACTGCTTTTGGAAGGACTCGGGCTTAGATTTGAGAGTTTTTTTGAGAAGTATGGGCTGGAATTACTGTCCACATTTGCACCGGGAGGACCCTCGCTCTTAGCAGAGCTCAGTGTTGAATCGACACCACCCAGCTCGCCGTGGCTGCCTGGACACATGGCATCTATGTGCTCATTTATTCCGTATCTTGGTACCATTTGCCCACACATGGGACAGGTAATTTTTGCAGGGGGCACATTGTTAAAAAATGAAATAATAGAGGAGGATTCTGAACGTAGAGGTGGCGTGCCTTTAATATCCACTTTCTTTGCTGTTTCTTTTTTTGTCTTCTTTTTGCTCAGTGACAAGCTTACTCGGGCTCTCTTACTTTCTGAGGACCCAGCTTCTGACATGGTGCAACTTCAGAGCGCCGACACGGCACCGGCAGCTTCAGTCAGCTCATGCTTCTTTACCCTGCAGTGCTTGAAAGGAAAAAGAGACTTCCCTCGGCTTTGCATCACCCATCCGCAACCCTCGGACATGCCTTTAAGAAAATAAACACGCAGCTGAACGCAAGGCTAAGACACCAAACACAACGAAGACGAAAGGTGAAGGGCCAGACCCGAAGGCAGCCCCGCCAGTTCCCGCTGCCCGCCCCCTCAGCTCCCCTCACAGGCGCCACGCGGTGCCCGCGCTTCACCCGCCGCCGCCCGCCCGGGCCCTTCTCCTCACGGCCCCGCCGCCCCCAGCCCCGGTCCCCCCGGTCCCCTCACGTACCGGCGCCGCCGCCGAGCGTCCCCCGGGCCGGGAGCGCTGAGGGGAGCCGAGGGAGGCGGGCGCCGGGGCCCGGGCCGCCCCGTGCAGGCCGCGCAGCGCAGCGCCGATGGCGGCGGCAGGCCTGGGGAGCCGAGCACGGAGCGCACAGCGGCCCCCTCAGGGCCACAGGCGTTAAAGTCACACCTCCCGCTGGAAATTTGGGCCTTCCACAGCCCTGTTCAGTCACCGAAGGGAAAGAAATCCTGAAATACTGCTACTCTGGGAATAACGCTCCAAATTAAACAGCGCCTGCTTACTGAGTTACTGCTGGCTGCTCTGCCTCACGGCACTCAGCTGCTCCCTGCGCTGAGGAACCTGCTCCTAGAGGAGCAGGGCAATGTTAAAAAGGCAATAAAAATGTTAAAGAAAGGAGATGTCTATCAAAGATGTATGCCAACGCCAATTGAGGAAATATTAATCACTTCTTTGCTCTGTTTTTAAGTGGATGTCATCAAGGCTGACAAGAAAAGTTATAGTCAAGCTGTTTATGAAATCTCTTACACCCCAAAATAAGAGGGTTACATTTTTAATCTTAGAACATGTGTGCATTAACTTTAGAAGATAAACTGTATCCTTACACTACCGTTTGCAAATTTAAGTTTTAATAAATGCATACTCCTGTGCTATATAAACAACTACATAAAGACAGTATGGCTATAGTTTGAAGAACATACAGCCACGTCACACATTGCTTTATCTACATGCCCTATGTAAAAAAAATATATATATACATATATATGTATATGTATATATATCTTTTTAGAATAAGACGATCAAGGAGTTCAACAGTAGGAAGAAAAAAAAAATAGGGAATAACGCCATAGAGGTTCACAGAACATTTTAATTTTGTATAAAACCCAGCATTTATTCCAATGCAGCATTAAAGTAGAAACATTTTAATAAATACAAGACAGAGCATGTATTAAACTTAAATTACAATTTAAGTTTATGGACAGAGACTTCTTTCTGCTTCTTTTGTTTCTTCTTTAATTTGGTTGCATCTTTGACTTGCATTTTCACTTGGTCTTGTAACTGAGAAAAGAAGGCTTGGGATGATTTCAAGGCCTTGTCTTTTCCTTCATCCTGTCAATGGAAACAATATTTGTTATAACACCAAGAAACATACAGACAGTACCACTATATTATTTATCATTTCTTTTAAAAGTCAAATATCATATGTAAGTACTAATTAACTTTCAGAGAGTCATCTCTTTTCAGCAGATTCTTATGCCATTCCGGCTAAAGATTAAGCTTCCTTTCTAGTCCTGATTTGGCATAGTAGGGAACTAAGGCATGTGAGCTACAACTGCATAATAAACTACAATTACTGAACTTACGTTTTGTATTTTGTTGGTCTTTTGAAAAGGTAAACAGAAGTGGTTTAAAAGTAATGAAGTTATTTTCCAATACACCAGAATTTCAGACATTTAAAAAAAAATTAATTTATAAGGCATCGCAGGTAGAATATAAATTTACTTTTTTATAGCATGCAAAGCACAAGATCAATCTGATAGGATTATAAAGAAAGCTCCACAAAACGTAAAAAAGCCAACAGGAACATTATAGTTTGAAGTTCTGTTACTCAAAGCTTACAGAGACCTAAGTAGAAACCTCATTTTCAGTTATACATGCAAGTAGTCAGTCCCATTTAGTCAAGTGGGACAGTTCAAACACAGGAAATAAGAGACTGAGTTCTAGTATTTGCAGGAACACCACCTTCTGAACTTTGAAATAAAAAGTAGTACCTAACACAAACAATCATTTGTTCTGTGAGAGTACTATGATATAAAGTAATTGTATCATACAGTTCATGTTTTTCCTTATCTAAAGATTATCTACACATCCAAGATTAATCTTCTCATTTAGTATATCTCACCCTGAATAAGCTTCTGCAGGTTCCAATTAAGCATGATTTATTCATAATTCAAGTAATAATATCTACATGAATATGCATTATAAAAAGGAGGTCAATACAGAGCACAACTCAGAGCTGTGTTTTTTCAGGCTGCTCTCCTGACATCACATTCATAGGGTAATCAGCAAAATCAGGAGTAAAAAAAGACATTCAACACTACTTTGCATTTAGTTCCATGCACATATTAGACTGGTACTTCCAAAATTGCAGCTCAAAAGAATACAAGGAAAAAAAAGGGGGAGGAAAAAAAAAATACATCCTTTCCATGTCTACTTCCTACCTCTTCCTTTCCAGCAGTTTTATTTTTTATATTTACTCAAACATAAATAAGGTATCAAGGTTTGTGTAGGCAAGCAGATACACTACTTAGTACAAGAATTTCTGAGGGGGTGGTAGGAGGTGTAGTTATGCCTAGAGGGATAGGAGAGAAGCAAATCCTTTCTTCTAACTGTGTTAAACATTATCTACCCCTGGGATTTTAGAGCTCATCAGCTAAAGAAAATTAAGTTAAACAGGACTACTTGAGACAGCATTACCTTGAGCAGCGTTGCTTTGCCTTCTTTTGTAAGCTTTTTCAATTTCGCTGCAGCAGCTTTTTTGCTGAGTTTTATGCCTTGCTCCGATTTCTTCTTTTCAAGAAGCTTTTGACGTTTCTCCTTTTCCCTTAGCTTTATACGTTTACGAAGCTTTTTCTTTCTTCGCTCTCGTTTTTTGTCTGTGGAAGTCTTTTCTGCGTCTGTTTTTACATCACCAGCTTTGTTCTTTTCCTAAAGAGAAAAAAAATATATAAGCATGCAAAAGAAAACTCACTTTAGTGAGTTTTAGTGAGTATTTAAGCCTGTCTTAGTGTTTCCATTATTTCAGGTGTCTGACACATTAAGGCATAGACTGAAAACAGCCAGAAGCTGGTAGTAGTGTCTGTACAATTGACAGTCTATTGCTGTTTAACTTCCCCTTCTACCCAGCTATATAATGGTAAAAACAATTACCATCACAAGTCAAGAATAAAAACCATCTGTAAGTTAGTATCATGACCTAGCATGGTCTGATAAATAACTGGAAGGCGTGGGAAGAGTTTAAGAGTTTTTAAAATGCTAGGCATGGAGGTTCATGAGGTAAGTAACCTTGAGTGGATGGGGTAGCAAAATCCTCCCACTGATCTGGCATCCACTACACCCTTCTGTTGTGAATACAGATCCTTGATTTTTCTGTTTGTTTGTGTGTTATTTGGTTGGGTTTTGGTTTTTGTTTGGTTTTACCTTGATCTCCTCTGGTGCTAAGAGAGCAGCGTCACTAACAGCAACAGGTGCTACTTCTTCCATAGTGATAGCTGGCAGGTTTGAGACTATTTTCACTTCTGGCACAGGCTAGAAATAAAAAAAATATTCAGCACTAAGTACACCATCTCAAAGGAATGGAGTTTACGTGTAACTGAACACGCTAAATATTTGGTTATATTTAGAGACAGTTATAGTGCATTTAATACAAAAGAAGTACAAGTTCAATGTTTACTCAAAATATACTTGGGAAATGAAAATTCTCCAGTTTCAAAGAAAATAAAGGAAAAGAGTAACTTTGAAACTGAACTACTTACTGGTTTGGGTGTGAAGTGGAAATTACAAAGTGCATCCAGTTGCAGGAAGAGAGAATCCATCATTTCCTGAATTTCTTTGTGTTCAGGATTTTCTTCCTCTTCAGTTTTTTGCTAGATTAATAATGTAATGTTAATGCAATACCACTCACAAAGCAATTTCACTTTAGCAAGACTGCTAACACAGTATGCAATTCAGAGCCATTCCACATGCCACATGAACACTCAGAGGAAGTCTGAAGTAATTCCATAAAGCTGAAAACACCTAGTAGCATACAAGTGAATATATATGCTTATGTGATGCAAACTTCAAAGCAATAGGAAAGGCATTGTTTGTGTTACCTGGTGAAGTTTCAAGTATTCTTGCTCATAGATCTCAGCAAGACTCAGTTTACTTTTTTCATGGTCCAAAGTGATGCGCTTCTTGTATTCAAAGGCATCCTCTTTTGGTTTTTCTTTCGGTTCTACATCGTCCCATGCCTGAGAAAGTCATAAATTAACAACCAAATACAACTACAGACTAAATGTGTTAGTTGCTACAGCTTATTTAGAACATTACTTATCTGACATTTTAACTAACTCATGTGTGTGGCTTCCCCAGGAACTCAGAAAGTTCACACTTTAATTTGAAGAATAGAAGACACATACTCAAGCTTGTGTACATATTTTCAGTGAATCAGGGCAAAAATAGTATAATTAATTGCAAATGTGTAATTTCCTTAGATACTCTTCCATTATGTAATTTTACTTATTTATTTAGCAAACAGTAAGCCTCAACAAATTGTGAGATACAAGTCTTTTATCAGTGACTTTGAAGAAAAATTTTACACATTTAAGCTTTGATTAGCATTTAGGATGCATAAAGAACTACACAACTAGGATCACAGAAAAAAAGTGAGACTGGCATTATATTCCAGAGGAACTCCTTATAGTTACTCCTCTTTATCTGTAAATAATCTTTAGTTTGAAGAAAATCAAAACCTAGCTTATAACACATACTTAAAAAAAAAAAAAAAAAAAAAAAAAAAAAGATTATGACTCTGAAGCCCCATTCATTAAGGCAAAATGAAACATCCAGTTGCAGAAATTAATCAAGAAAACTCTATACCTAACACGTTAAGAGTTTAAACTTTCTTAGAATGTGCCCTGTGAATAAAGTCAAGGAACAAAATGGAAAAATGGAGAAGAGCAAGCAAGATATTAACCTCATCCAATATTCTCTGTTTAATGATATCTTCAAGCTGAAAAGTAGTTTCCTCTGTGATCACAGGAGCTGAAAAGAAGAAGAAAAGATTAATGTTTCTCCAGCAAGAAACACTTTTTGCTCCGAGGAATCAAAAAGAAATTAAAAAAAAAAAAAAGAAAAACAAAGTAAAGCCTCAACAAATATGTAGTAGTTGAAATTTTTTCTTGACCTAGAGATTGATGAAGTCAAGCAAATAACGTTTTCTTCCACTACCTTGGAGAGAAATGAAAATGGGAAAGAGAATGATGTTATGTATGCCTTGTAAGTGACTAAAACTGCCACTGAATTAATGAACTTTCAGGTAAATTCAACCAAGTGAACCAAGAAGACTATAGCTTCCTGTAATTTCCACAACGAAAATGCACTGCCTCAAAGATGTGCTGAGAAGTTTAACTAGTATTTTTGTTACCCTGCTCTCAAGTCATGGGTGTTGTCATCATGCTCACAGGCAAGGCAATCCAACTTGGTACGGCAATATACTCTCAAGAAAGCCCTCCCTCAATACTTACCCATTCGGACTGCATGATCAAAGAGTATTGTTTCCTCCAAAAGGCTATTTTCCGGTCGCTTTTGTCCAGTCACTTCTCCTTTAAGCTGCCAAGGTTTCTCTTCTAACAACTCTTCTTCTAAACTTTTTATTTTTTCACTCAACTGAAAAAAACAAAAACAATTTCCTAAGAAGTTTAAAACAGTTCACAAGTAAACTCAAGGCAAGAAATCCATAGCCATTTCAGGTGCTTCCAAATCCTCCTCATGTAATGTAAGGATACGTAATTGCATACGCATATCTGATAAACTACTTTATTTTTATTAAGTTTAAGAAGTCCCTTCATGTATGCCATGTACACAATTATTATAAAACATTGGTCACTGTTTAAAAGTATTAGCAAAATGATAAAACAATTACCTTTTCCTGTCTCTTTTCAAAAGATGACTTTATTTCACCGGGATCGATGCCCTTCTCCAATTGCATGTCAGTACCGTCTTCAGTTTCACTGTCATCTGGCAATCTAAAAGTAACTTTTGAAGAGGCCTTTTTACCTCTCACATTCTCAATCATCTCATTAATATCCTCCACCCTGTAAAATTAAAATACAATTTAAAATGAAGTAAAGGTTAAAAAGCCACTAACATTTGTGCTTGAAGATATTTCAGCCATTACAACTTTACCTGTTACAACTAACCGATAGTTAAGAACTGCAATAGACTTTCATTGAAGTCTAAAGACAAAGACACTGTGGAAACTTCTATACATCAAAAAATAACCTTTAAAAGCTGAAGTTATAGCTATTAAATCTTTTACTGAAATAAATCCCAAGAAACAACAGTACGAAAGCAAGTAAATAAACTACTTTTTGACTAAGATAACAATGCAATCCATGAACATACAACAGATAACAGAAAATGACAAACCATGACTAAAGTGAACCTGGAATTCACAATTTATTTTCTACTTGAACACTGCCACTCTTCAGTGTAAAATTATAAAGACATTTAACTGCAAATAATGCTAATACTTACTCAGACATGCTTTCTTCATTCTCCTTTTCAATAGCACTGTCTGCTTCCTCTTCCTGATCATCTTCAACACCATTAGCTACTAAGTCATCATTGTCATCAACAGGATCAAAGAAGTCTTTGTATGTCAGGTCTCTAGAACTTTTAACTGACTAAGAAGGTGACAGGGAAAACAAAAAAACGAAAAAGCAGTTAGGATGACAGAAGTCTAAGAGCAGCCTGCCTCTGAAAGGCTAACATCTGGGGAATAGCACGACTTGTGTAATAGCAGTTCAGTTTACTGAAGCATTAACCTGGGGCAGAGCATCTCTGTAAAATTAGCCTCTTTTACAAGTACTCAGGGCATTCTGCCACTTAAATTCATTTCTAACTTCAACACGTGCTGAAGTCAGAGAGCAATGATTTTTTCTGATTATTCACTGGTATGCGTACGTCCTTCCTTACGCCCTGGGCAGAGTTCTTGCAAGCAAGAATCTCTGGCAACTTTAAGTAAGAAGAGATTAGTTTTTGAAACAAGTACTCGGCAACTTGCAAAATTTGAGTTACAAAGCCCTGTCCCTGTAAAAAGAAGTAGCCAAACCACCTTTGCTCTGCATCAGTCACCTTAGGAATCCCCAATCATGAGACATCAATGTTGAGCAACGCAGCTTTCTTGCTAAGCTGGATCACATATTCTGCAAGGTCTCGTATTTCTTACGACATGACCACCAAGTCCTTAATCCATGCAAAAACCTAAAATCCATCTAAACAGAGACTGGAATGGGAAGACAGTATGTACTTTTGCATTGGTGCATTTTGCTACCAGATACTTAACATCAAATATTAACAGCAATTGTTAGTTTTCCAATCATTTTAACTTGGCAGTTTCTCCTGTGAGCTCAACAATTTAGAGTAAACCTAACAGATATCAGATCTTGATTTAAATAAAAGAGTTCAGATAGTAAACTATCTTCTTACTTTGACTTTAGTTTCTTCAGACTCCTCCTCCTCATCATCCGAGATGATTTCCTCAAAGTAGTTGATATCGTCTTCCTCCTCCTCCCTCTCCCTATTTTCCTTCTCTGCGTGCTCTAAAAAAGCTTCCATCTCAGCCAGCTTGAAGAACTTGTCATCCACTACAGATTTTCTTCCTTTTTTTTTCAACGTTGTTTCCTTTGCTATTTTAGTTTGTTCTTCTAGTGCATCAATATCAAAGTCAACGTCAGAATCCTCATCACTGTATTTCTGCGTTATGGCTTCTTTGGGTTTACTTTGCTTTTCTTTAGCTTTAGTTTCTTGTTTTGTAGACACACTCTCCTGTTCAGTTTCTGCTTCCATTACGTCTTCCAGTTCATTATCACTGCTAGCCTCTGCATCAGAGCCATCATCTTCCTGGTCTGAGACAAGGCAAAGATCTTTATCGTTGGCATCCCTTGCAACGGATTTCTTGAAAAAGTCAAGAATTGCATTATTCTGGAGCTCTAGTTGTTGCCAAATCTGTTCTTCATCAAAGTTTTCTATCACCAGCTCTTTTAGAGGACTCCCACGAACTACACTGCTTCCCAGAGCTTTATTTAAGTCGTATAGAGTCTTTGTTAATGCTCTGAACTCAGCAGCCAGCCCATCTTGTACACTAGAAGAGGAGGAGAAAAAAGTTAAAGTTTTAAAAAGCACAACAACTACTTTTTTTTTTTTTTTTTTTTTTTTTCCCGGAGTTAGCTAGCTTCCCTTCATTCCCAGCTCCAGTAAGGTACCCGCATGGTCCCCCTGCAGCTCCCTGCCGGCACCTTCCAACACTCACAGCTTTTGCGCAACTCCCCACGTGGCTGAGCGCCGCTACCGAGCGCTCCCAGCACCAGACGCCTCACCATTTTTAAGCCTTTCAGCTCCCCCCCGCCCGCACCCCCGGGACACCCACGCGATTATCACGACTATCGCAAGCCTTCGCTCGGGCGTTCCCTCCCTCCCTCCCGGCCGGTCCCGGCCCCGCAGCGCAGCCGGCGCACACGCAGACCCCTCGCTCCCGGCTGCCGGCAGCCCCGCCGCCCACACGGCGCTTCAGGTGGGCTCCGTGCGCCGCCAGGAGCCCCCCGCGCCCTCGCCCTCTCCCGCAGCGCCGCGGCCGCCGGCGGTACCTCAGGAACTGCTCGGGCCGCGCGGCGGCGGCGCCCGCCACCCTGAGCGCGGCCTCCAGCCCGCTGCGCGCCGCCATCTTGCCCCGCCCCGCGCCGTCAGGGCGCCCCCTGCGGCCGGGAGGCGGCGAGCGGCAAAATGGCGGCCGGCTGGCGGCGGGCGGTGGCCGGTAACGCGCGGCGGGGCGGGGGGGTGCGGGGCTGTGAGGCGCTCGGGGGGGACGGGGTGAAGACAAGACAGCGATAATTTGTGAGTACAAGGTCCGATGAATCTTCTCTGAAGGACAAAATACCTAGAAACATTCTGACTTGGTTGTCAGCGTGTGAAAAATGATCTCTTTGCAAAAACAAGGCGAAACAACAACAAAAACAGTAGGGGCAAATGATGAGTGTATACTAGGTGTAGAAAAACTGCATGGGTGCCTTTGGGCAGCATGCAAAAGTTTTTCAAACAGGACAGATACTTGGACAGATAACTTCAGTCACAGTGTCCATTGGCTTCAGAAGACATATAATAAAATAGACTTAAGAGAATGTCTATTTTTTAGCATTAGAGAAAGTTCAGAATTAATTGCGTAATTCTGTAAGTTACTGGATGAATGTTTTGTGATTAAAGAGTTTAGCCACAACATTTACCTGAACAATGGACTGGTTTTGTGATATATGCATAACTTGCACTGTTTCTTTCCTGAAACATGAATTCCAATCTGAAGCTGTTAAAAAGCTTTCTTTTTCATTTCAGGGTCAGCTTTTGATCATTGAGTGTGCTACTTCGTAGCACAAAAATGAGACCAGAAACATGAAGATGAGTAAAGATTAGAATTATATTAATAGAAGTAGAATTACAGTAACTATATTGTTACTAATCTGTATAATGCCAGAAAAAAAAAAAAACAAAACACACACACACACAAGTGTCTTTTGTTTATTCTCAGCCAATTCATACTGATATTTATGTGTTTAAAATTAAAGCTCTACATACATATGACTACAGCTAGAATAAATTCACAAGTCTTCTTAGATAAAAAGTTTATAAAAAAAACCAACAAACTCTAGAGTTCTCTGTCCCTACATCATCACCAGAAAAATACAGTCCTACCACCTTAGGGGGAAGATATGGAGAGACACATAAAAAATACTGCCATATGAGTATCTTTGACTTTACAAGAATTTTAGGATTATTCTTTACTTCGTCACTCTTACCTTTCCTGGAAACACTGCAAAAAATCAAATGTTTCTTGAGCTGAACCCAACAAAATTAATTTTTTCTATTTCTTTTGCCATTGCTTCAGTAATAGCCGAGTGGCAGTCTATCTTATTTGTGTCAAATGTCAATTTACTTGAAAATAGATGTAATACAGAATAAATTATAATAGCCATGTAATCTTTTGCCCGCTGTGAGGTACAACAAGAATTACAGATGATTACAGGAGATATAAAGATGATTGAGAAAAATTTTGCCCATTCCCATCTGTAAAGATTACTTGAAAATCTACATTACTAGCATTTCCACTCAGTCACGGGATGTTAATATTTGGAAGCAGGGACGAAAGAACAAAAGTGCTATAGAAAACGTCAAAAATGTAAGTGTATTAAGCAGTCCTTTCACAGTGTTTTTCTCTTTTGGTAAATACTGACTTTCTCTAAGTGAAAGAGTTTCTCTTGCTTCACCAATAATTGGATCAGGCCTTAAGTATTAATGCCAGCAAACAGCTACTGATCCTGGGTAGATGGAAAAAACATTTGACTTTTTTTTTTTTTTTAATGCATTATTTACTTCGGTGATCTGGTCAAACTCTAGTCTAGTTATTTATCCGTGCTGCTAATTATGCCAACTAGATACTGCATGTTTCTTGTTTTGTATATTACAGAGCACTGCAAAGTATTGCTTCCTCAGGCAACTGCTTTGTTCACCCCTGACACAGTTCCATTTAGACAGCAACTGTATCTACTGAATAGATTCAGCGGAGACATTGGAAAAACAAGAATTTTTCTGCTGTGAAGTTGCTAGTGAATTTTTTTTTAATATGTAAAAAGCTTTGAAATATTCAGTTGCAATACTGTCACTATTATAGCCTAAAGGTAACAAAAGTAAAAAAGAATTTTCCAGAACTTCTGGCTGCGATGAAAGTGATGACAGGATGTACTGTGTGAAAGGCTGGCAAGAAATACACCAGAGCAGTTCCTTGGAGAAGTGAGCAGGTTTATGAAAGCTCTTAATGTAGGCTGTTGATTTAATATTTTCAAAAGATGTTGAGTACACTTACTCTCATGGTAGTATTCGAAATTATGTGAATTTCATGTTGTAATTTTAAAGCTTACACATAAACACATGCACGTATATCTATCAGTGCTGTATCATTCTTTGTGAAGAAAAATAAACTGACAGCTGTAGCCTTCCAGTTAAATGGTAGTTGTGTTTCCCACAGTCAAACCAGATGATTAATTACAGCTACTGCTAACCATACAGGTATTACTAACTTTCCAGAGTACAGAGAGCCTGGAAAATGTAAGCCAAGTTATCCTAAGTGTCTTGGAAAGCATCCAAAATTTCAGTGCCTCCCTGGCACAATCGCTTAGCAAAATGGCACATTTGTGAATTTAAAGCTAAGAATGCATCAAAGACTTCCAGAATGCTGAGATGCCTCCAGCTTGGCCTTGAGGCATTGGGAACTCCGACATGGCCTAAAGCAAATCAGCATGAAATTCAAATGCTGCCTTTATCAATATACCCTTTCATTTAATTCTAATTGTGGTGTGAGACACAATTGATAAGACCGCAGTCCCCCCCCCCATCTTTCCAAAGTGTACTACTTGGATAGATTCATTTTTATTTGTAATTATCCTAATTTTACTCTTTTTTTTTTTTTTTTCCTGACTTTTTAAAAATCAAGCAACTTTAGAACTAACTGTGGGCAGCACAGAAATATGACAGATGCAAAGGTCAGAACCGTCTTGTCAGAACAGTCTGTGAAGAGTTCAATAGACATCTAAGTTTTTTATGGCCCCAAGTTTCTCCAAGACTGTTCCATCTTTTGTCAACATCTAGATGTTAGCCCTTGCCTTTGTGCCATATTGTCATCCAGTATTTTTTTTTTCATTATCGTTTATTTTATGATGAGACAAATCATAATCTTTCTCTTTTGTAAGTCATGCTGAAGTCAGTGGCACTAGTTGCATTAAAAAAGGAAATACGATTTTGACCTTTTAAGGATAAGCTAAATTGTTATTGGTCAGTAGAATGTGGTATTATTCACAGTACTTAGAACTGAAATATTTCTAAGCATCTTGAAACTAAGTATAAGACCTGTACAGCACAAGAAAAATAAGAGTGGCTGAAGACTTAATTCTTCAGAGAAAAAATCAGAAATCAGTAGAGTTAGCATCCCTTAAGCCTCAAACACAAGATGGCATTTCTTTTCTTGCTATAGTTCTGACAGCTAAGAGCTCAAGTCTTTTATCTTTCTCTTGGATCGTGCAATATCAGTTACTTCTGTCATTGGTTTTGTTTGTTTGTTGTTTGTTATAATTTCCATATGTATGGACATGTCCTTGTTTCTTTCTCTATTTTATAAGAAGCTTTGAAAAATTCAGAAACAACATTTAAGTACATTATGCAGTTGACTGTTATGTTTGGCCATGTATTCCAATTTTTAACAGACAGATATAAGCATTTACAACACTTTTTTTTTACCTTTAGCTTTCCACACTAGTGTGCTTATGACACAGGACTTACATAGGCCTCATTAAAAGGGGAAAGAGCAGATACTGTTAATTTCTCAGAAGCATTACATTGGTGCTATTCTTTTTTTTTTTTTTTCAGGGCTTCTTACCAGATTGCAGACTTCAGCTCTTATGATACGAACTTTAGCATCATCGCATTCAGTTTCTCAAAACATTCCAAGCTCTTTGTGGAAACTGGGCCGACTTAATCATGTAGCAATTGCAGTGCCTGATTTGGAGAAAGCTCAGTCCTTGTATAAAGATGTGTTAGGAGCACAGGTGAGCGAGACGGTTGCTCTGCCTGAACATGGTGTCTACACTGTTTTTGTGGAGCTGGGAAATACAAAGCTGGAACTTCTACACCCTTTAGGAGAGAAAAGTCCCATTACAAGTTTTCTGCAAAAGAACAAGACTGGAGGAATGCATCATATCTGCATTGAGGTATTTTAACATAACGTATCGTATAGCAAGACAGTGGATAGTAAATTAATATTTTTTTCATAGGATTGACCTGTGTAAAAAACATATTTATAAGGCTGTCATATCTGTGAAAGTTTCACTTGTATAAGAGGATTATACCCATGTTTTAGTGTAGATGTTAGATGCAAAATTCCACATTGCTGCCTATAATAAATGTTTTCAATGTTTTCCATATTTGAGTCTTGCAAACTTTATTATTTCATACAAAGAGTTATAAATAAAAAGTAATGGGATTACTGATGTGAGTGAAATTGTTTTCAGATTTCATCTATCAAGACCAGTGTTTGCATTTGCGTACTTTCATTGAAAATTGAGAAATTTTGCATAGGCACAGGCATTGCAATTTTTCCTACATTAAGTTTGAGTATGTGCAGGTGTTCAAGAATAGAAAATTAATTCTGTTTAAATTGACCCCAAATAGAATTGCTAGGCTGCTGTTACAGAAATGTGAAACTGAACGTTGGAAATGGGGAGTGTAGAATAAAGAAGTGATTTACAGGAAAACCAAAAAAAGTCCTCAAGCCTTCTGTGAGACCAGTGGCACTTAGACAGACGAGATCAGGAAGATGTAGGTACTTCTAAGCAAAAAGAGTTCAGAGCTCTCAAGAGTTTCAAGAATATGTAAACCCTTCAAAGAATTTTCAAGAAATATCTGTTACCAGCTGAAGCTGTTCTATGTAGATCTGTTTTGTATGAAATACAATCTTTCTTGTTGCAGACAAACCGCAGATGACTGTCAAGTGAAGCCATACTGTTAATTATGAAAACAGAAGAATGGGACATGCTAATGATCCCATGTTGGACAACTGTATACAATAAGTCAAGTATACAGTAAGGCCAAGTAAGCCAGGAGTCATAATCTAGCAGATAATTTTGATTAAACGCATGAGCTAGTGCTACCTGCAGCCAGATTTTCCTAAGTGAAGTCCTTAGACTATTAGATTCTCTAAGCAAAATAAATGTAAGTTCAGAAAAAGATTGTCCTAAGTCAACTATGTTAGTGGTCTCCGTGTAAATTCAAATGGAAAGTTACCAAACAATTCACATGGAAAGAAAACCTTCTGTTGTTGATCTGCTGTTTATGCGGTACTGAAAATGGATTTGGTTGCTACCATAGTCAATCAAAAAGAAGTTAATGCCTCCTCCCTCAGTTTCCCATTCCCCTCAGAATGGAAAATCCTACCATTTCTAGGTATGTCCTCCTCTGAAGTTGAGCAAAAATACCTTTCAGAAAAACTAAAAAAAAAAAATAAATCAGTCTCAATTGATTGTTCGTTTGAAATTTTAAAATATTTTGTAGAAATACCTTTCCTTGAACAATTGTATTGCAAAAAGATTAATTTTAAAAACATTTTTCCATACTGTAGAAGAAGTCTGATGAGTTTATTAAAATACCTTTCTCTTCTTCCTTCTGTCTTATTATTCAAAGGAAAAATTTAGAAAGGTGTGTTGATAGGGAATTTGCTTTGGACAAAATAAGCATTTTTAGAAGAAATTAAATAATGCCAGACAAGCCATATCTGTGCCATATCAAGCCATATCAGTCAGTATCTGTGACAAAAAGCATGGTGGAGAACTGATAGGGTAAGAGAGAAATCCAGGCCTGATAGTCTCTTAATATACATGTAGATACAACCACAGACTTTCCACAGTTTGCTCTCACTTCTTCCCTGGGGATACAGTTCATTCCATCTGAGCCCAGACACAGTTCCTCTTCTGGCCATCTCTGCAGGACAGGAGCAGCAGCTGTGGTAGCTTTTCTGCTTGGGGAAGCAACCTGGAGGGAGGCATGGCACACTTCTGACACTTTGCTGTCTTCTTTTAGATAATGCTTGACAGTCATTTGGTTTTACTTTTTTTGCTGGCTGGTAGTCACGTGCAGGAAGAACTGTAGTGACTTCTGAATTATCGTGAACAAAACTGCAGCAAATGAGTACGAATTAACCGAAGTCTGTTCCTCCAAGTTAAGGCTAGATATCTTCCGTAAAATTCATTATGTATGTTTATTCACTGAGTTACGTCCAGACACCTCAGTCTGGAAAAACAGCAATGCTATTATTTTAATTCTACATCTTTTTAGGTTAATGACTATTGGCTTTGCTAGACTGAGGGCTAATTTCATTATTTCAAAGGATGGATGCATTTAAGGTTTGTATCCAAACCATCTGATGACATGACATGAGACTTAAGATCACACAATACAGCAAAGACATTTTTTTGTTAATTATGTTTTACTGCAGGAAACTCTACTGAAATTTAATGTTAAATGCTATTATTATAATTAAGTTCAATAAGAAAACTAGGTCATAGTCTGGGGGTGTTTCTGGTAATTCCAAGGTTTTTGTCAGGAAACATCATAAAGTTTAACTTACTCAGAAGTAGTATATATAAATCTGGTAGGCTTTTTCTTTTTACCTTCTGCCCATTGCCCTCCCTCTTCAGCAGCATCTAATGAGTCAGTGTTCTGTCATCAATTAGACAGGGAGGCATTCTTCTTTAGTTAATGATATTTTGAAAGTAATACGATCTTATTAATAGCAATACAGAGTTTAGATTATCTATAGAGTCCTTATAAAGTAACAACATAAATCAATGGACTTAGTGCATGATGAAATTTAATCTAATAAATTCTTAAATATATACTAGAATTTACTGAAACGGTACTTTATAAAATCTTCAAGTAACCAACGCAAACTTCTGTAGGATTTTTATTGTTAAGACTAGATTTTAAAAACGATTTCAGAATTTAATTGATTTTCACAATTATATTAGGACTTAGAAATAACAATTTAGTAAGGATTTGTATTATTGCTCCTAAATGTAGAATGTGCATAATACAATTTAATGTGTCAGTTTGTGTAAACTATATTTTTCTTTCATAAGGTTGATGACATAAACGCAGCTATGGCAGAACTGAAGAAAAAAAAGATTCGAATACTGAGTGAAGAGCCAAAAATAGGTGCACATGGCAAACCCGTGATTTTTCTTCACCCTAAAGATTGCCATGGAGTCCTTGTGGAACTTGAACAAGCCTGAGCTGTAATATTCATATATAAGACAATAAATGAGTTGTGAAGTTACTGATCTGGTGCTGGGAATATTGATGTACTATTCAATCTTTACAGATTCACTGCAGTTCCTGTGGATTAAGTACAGCTTTTGAGCACTAAAATACTCTGAAGATTTTTTTGTTGTTGTTGGTCTGATTTTCAGAATTAATGTGTTGACATTTCTTGAATTCTCTTTGATTCTAAAGATGAATGCATGAGCTAAGTTGCATATGTAACAGTTATTTTGTTCTATTGCCTCATGCTTGCAGCATGGTTTTACCTCTGTAACCACAGAAACTGTACAGTTTCTAGGTCATGCCACATTATTTTGTTCTACATTTCAGAGCAGAGACCCACTTCTCAGTGACAACAATATAGCTTAGATATTCCCTTTAGAATTGAAAGGAAAAGGAACATTGCACTTTCTGTTTTCACCATTCACTGCCTGTGCTTCACATTGATTGACTGGTTCATGCAATAAACAAATTTGTATCTTATTGTATGGGCATCTGCAATCATTAAATAACTTTTGCCTTGGCATAACAATCACTGCTGAGGAAGTTACACTGCATAAATCATCAGTTAGTTGTTTAACGAACTCTGTGCATATGCAGGTGATGGGAAGAAAAGTGTCTGATAAATTATTTGACTGAAATAGTTTTCAGACTATAAGATGCTTCTTGCATTTTTATTTTATTTATTTATTTATTTTTGTGGTCAGTTATTGAATACTTTTTTTTCAAGCTTTATTCATTAGAAGATATTTGGGAGAGACCTGAACAAATAGTGAGAATCTTTTCACTTGCTTTATAAATATTGCTTTTCTGTGCAACAATATTTATAAATACTGTTTTCCAATTTTCTTACAAAATCATTGGAAAGCACAAGACATGGAAGTCTTGCTTATGTACACTGTCCTCACATCAGAGAACAGCATGCCAACATAATTATGTTTCTGATAGACTGTAGTCACAGTTTGTTGATTTGGACAAACTTCACTTTATTTGTATATGTTAAACAAGCAGCGTTTGTCCTGGTGTTTTCTTTTATAAGCTTGCTTTGATAATGTCAGACGTAGAAATTGAAGATTTGCTGTTTCTCTCATAATTTTTCATAATCCTTAAAATCATTATTTTTACTGGCTAAACCACAATCCATATTTTATACTTTCTTGCATCCTTGCACGTACTGTGAATAGTTTTGGTTTGATCTGAAACAAGCTCATTTTAGTCTAAGAGATTTTTTACTTAATGGAAATGGGATTATTTGTGTTGTGCCCTGTTTGCTGCAACAAACTACAAGTATAAGGTTGATATGAGATTTTAAAGGGCTTTCAAGACATTGATGCTTCCTTATGAAATTTTCTTCTGAAACAAACCCTGCAAAGTTAGGGATATATATATATATTTTTTTTGTACTCAAAACAAATACTTCCTCTGCTATGTTGTAGGGAAAATAGTCTTCTGCATGGTTCTTGTATTTGAACAAATCACTATTTAAAGGATAGTTTATGATATTAATTGTAAATTGTTAGAATTTAGAAATCCTAAGGCTCATGATGGAAAATAAGGATGATTTGATATTCCTGAAATACAATTCTACCATTCTAGGAGACATTCTGCTACCAAAACCACTGCAATACTAGCAGAGGATGTTGGGAAGCATCACTGGTTACATGTCAAGATAATTGAACAGAAGTCTGTAAGCCTAACGCTGTTTGGTGACACAGAAAACAGGGTGGTCCCTAGGTTAATGTTTCATTTCTTTGTCCAACTGAAGGAGATGGAATTTTGTGTATGATATATTAAAAGTACCACTTAAGAGTAGTAGCTTGATGCAGTACTAGAGAATGGAGATTCTAGTGAACAATACTTAAGTCTACTTGTCTCATTTTGCTCCCCATCTCATTAGCAGACAGAGACTTGTAATGCTTTTAGCTAGTTACCAGCAATTTCCTGACTGACTGCATTGGCGTTGCCTAGCACTAAGTCAGCTGATGCATTTTGTTCATCATAACTAAGTCATGTTCCTATCTCACTCATAGTTTATATATTTCATCTTACTCTTCCTAAGGTGGAACTCAAGATATTAACAAAGAAATAATAAAAATACTTTAAAAAAGAGTTTAGGTCTGTAAAATTAATCATGCCCCTAATTGGGGCATATTTGTTACAAGCTCTTTGTTAGGATCAGAATCCCTACTTGTCTGGGAATGGGCTATAGGGTACCAGGATTTCCATCTGTGGAGCTGTAGATTTGTAAGGAATAGCCAAGAGAACTGGACAGATGAAGAAGCTGAAGACAGTTCAGACACGCTGAGAGAAGTCTCCTCTTCATAGGCCTAGCTCCAGTAAACTTCAGTAGGAACAGGATCAGTGCCTATACTTGTATCAAACAACTAGTCCTTTGCTTTAAACAAGAGAGCCTTCCCAAGTCATTCTGTGAAATGTATCTCTGTGCTGACTTCCTAAGGGTTGGTGTGGGCAGGGGAATGATTAGATACATGGGCCTACAGGCCTTCTTTGTTACTGCCATGATTATAAAAGGAGATTGATGTCACAAAAAAAGGGGAAAATTAAGGGATACAAACTGGAGCGATGGAGAACTGTGATTTTTTTTTTTTCCCTTCAGTAGAGGAGCACTTAATAATATACCTCTGTTGCACAAGTTCTGGAATGAACAACAGTGACTGGGATAACAGGAGGTTGATTACCTTGTAAGGTTTTGACAATGTTTTGTTTTATTTTCCAAAAGGAAAAGCAAAATCTGATAATGTCAAGCTTTTCAGAAGATGAAGTGTTAATATTTTGTCAGTAAATTTTGTAGGCTTGTGTCATTTGTCAAGTGCAAGTTCTCTATTCCAGTTTCTCCATGTGTCTTTTTTCCCCTCTGAACTCAAGCATGTTCTTATTTTATGCTGCCTAAGGCAGACAAGACACATTCTTCTAGACTCCATCAACATTACTCAGGCAGCTAAAGGGCTCATAATTAAATAATGCAAAATATCTTTTTTGACTTCCCTTATGCAACCCTCAAGTATCTGCTAGCTGGGAGGAAAATAACAGTCTGCAGAATGAAGCCCGTTCTATATGAGACAAACCTAGAAGCAAACTCAAAAACTGGAAAAAAGAACTAACTACATGCCTTTTAAAAGCTTACAGTTTTGCAAGTCCACGAAAACTCTGTTCCTGTCGTACTTTTACTGCAATTAATCCAACTGAATTTAAGAATTCTTAGTATTTCATTCTGGATTCATGCTCAATATTACCATATTTACCCAATTTATGGTAAGTTTTGGAAGAACTTACTCTATCATAATACCACAGCTGCAGTGTTTAACACAGTCGTGAGCCTGACAATTTGGAAAGCTCTGAATGAATTAAAAGAGGAATGGAAGATGACTGCTGCTTCTGCAGACCACTTCCTAGATGCATAATACTTCTATGTTTAGTACTGAGAATAGAGTTTACTTTATTTATGCGTCTGCAGAAGCATCGAGGACAGTGCTTGGCTTTGGACTTTATTGCTAAGACAGATGAATGGAAATTGGTGTGACCATGGAGGTCTTAAAGAGAGACCACCCTGCATGTTTACAATATCAAATTGAGGTACTTACAGTAAGTGCTCTGAATCATTTCACTGGAGTTCAGTTGATTCTCTCCTTATATCTTCCTGTAGTGATCTGACTTGGGTTTGCTAGACTCAAGAACCCTATATTAAAAGAAAATTGTAAGAGTTAATTGTTTCAGTAAACACTCAATTCTTTACAATGTAGTTGTCTCGGCCACGTTATCAGACTGTGAAATAAAAACAATTCCTAAAACAGTAGCCCTATTACTTATCATTAGGTGGTACTATAAACAGTAATGTAATTGGTAGTTTAAACCTGGAATATCGAATCATTTAAGATTAATATGGAAATGGTAACTGACAACAATGTATAAAGGAATTGGCCCAATGCTGACATTTTAAAATGGAAGACTTCATCTTAGGAACACAAATTTTATCACCTTTGATAAACAAGTTCAGAGCAGTTTGAATATTTTATGAAATGTAAGCTGCTTATCTTATTGTGAAGGGGGAAGGCCTGCCCCTTTGGATGGCATCATTCTTAAATATCTATAAAATTATGTCATGTATAGCTTCATGTTCATTTGCACTGTCTTAACAGCATTGTTAACTGCAAAGTACACAGTATGGATTCGTAAGTGGGGAAGTTTTCCAAAAAACACTTGAAGTAGATATTTTTCAAAGAACTTCATAACATTTCTAGATGTAATATAAAGTGATCTTTTAACTGTTTTGCTTTGTTAACATACAAATAGTATGTAGATACTAAGATCTTCTACAAAATAGACTTTTAATGAATGTTTTTACTCATTTTGAACACTGCATTTTTTTTCCAGTAATAAAGATAGGTTTAAGCCATGACTTAAAAGAAAGAAAAAGTTCAGAATTAACTAGTACCTGTGAGTGCTCTGAAGGCATATGTGACCATGCACAGAAATCCTATCAACTACACAAAAAAGGGGCAAGAATAAACAAACACAAACTATTGTTTCCATGAAAGGTCTTCACATGTACATGGATTTTGACTTGGTGCTTAGCAACTGGTGCAGCTACCCCGGGACAAGCACAAGCACACCAGGCTGGACTTGTCACCTTTACTGTCATGAGAAACACTACTTTGTACGTTCATTTATAATAGCTACAAGTCTGTATTCATACTTACAAGGAAGTCTTGTCATAATTGGCCTAATGGCACTTGATTTTACATATTCTTTATACACATATACACTTGATTTCACATATTCTTTATACACATATTTCACATATTCTTTATACATAATCACTATCACCAAACTGCCATAGAAAGATCTAGTAGTTTCTGATAAAATGCCTGAGAAACCAACTATGCTGTCATTCACTGTAGGAACTGTTGTTCATGGAGAAACCCACTTCAGCGAGCTTTTAAGTATTATAAATTTCACCATTTTTAATTCTTACATGGAGGATTCACGTATCATCAGCACAAGGCCATAAACATTATTATTTTACCTCATGAATCTCTCCTTACGGTGGAATGTGGCTGTTGGGAGTCCCCTGCTGCAAAGTTCAAACTTCGCTTTTTTTTAATTCGATGTCGAGCCCCTCACGGCGCAGGGGAACCTGAGGCGGCCGCCGGCGGGACGGCGCCGGGGCCGCCGCTACCTCAGCGCCCGGGGCGGGAAGCGCGCGGCGGGGGCCGGGGCGGGCTGAGGGGGGCCGAGACGAGGCGGGAGCCCCCCCGGCCCCCCTGAGGCGCCGCGGCAGCCGCGCTATGCGCCATGCAGGTTCCCGGGCGGCCGCTGGTATTCTCGCACGCAGCTTCCCGGGCGCAGCAGCAGCCGCCTCGGTGTGTGGCGCCGAGGCAGGCACACAAAAGAGCGGCTGCGGCTGCCCCCCGGCTGCGGGTGCGGGAGGGGAGCGGCCCCGCCGCTGGCAGCACGGTAAGGAGCGGGGCAGGGGCACGGAGCGGGGTGTGGCGGCGGCGGCTGCTGCTGCCCTGAGGGGAGCGGGGATGCTCGGCGGAACCGGGGGGGGAGCCGCGCCGCCGCCTCCTGCCCGCTGCGGGGCCCCGCAGCCCCCAGCCTCGGCGGAGCGGGGCCATGGCGGGGCGGCACCACACGGCTCGGCACCCCCTCGGGAGCACGACGGGCCGCCCGGGGAGCGGGCTGGGCGAGAGGCGAGGGGAGTCCCCATGCCATGCAGCATCGCCGAGAGTTTGCGGCTGCTTTCGTGCCCCCGGTGTGGCAAAGGGATCACGCGTTTTCATTCATTTATTTATTTATTTATTTTTCTTCTACCCCCCCCACCCCCTCTTCCTTTCATCTGTCTGAAGGGAGAAGGCGGCTCAATGGGGAGATGTTGATCTTTCTCGGGATGAACGGCGTGAGGCATGATAGCACGCTCCGTTCTCCCCCCCCCCTTTTTTATTTTTTTATTTTATTTTATTATTATTATTTTTTTTTCTCCTGTGGTGTTGCCGTAACAAAAGGGCTGGGGGAGGCGGGGAGCGCTGCGCTTCAGCCGCATCTCGGCATGAGGCGAGGCCGGCCCGGGCTGTCCCCGCGGCTGGCGGCAAGGAGCATTAATTAAACAGCACCACGAGAGGCTCCTGCACCGCCTGCAGCCCGGAGCTAACGTGCCTTCACCGAGCTGTAAGGAAAGTGTCGAATTGCCACGGCCTGTTGGGTGAGAAATGCAGATGTTTCGGCTACCTTACCTTGTCAAGGCCACCCTATAATCTTCCTGGAGGGGGTTGGGTGCCTGCAGAAAAGGTATTCCGTGTATTTTGCCTCTTACCCAAGAATTCCTCGTTATTTTACCAGTAGATGTGAAAAACCGAAGCGACTGCTATCATAGTTGTCTGTGGTTATGCATAAGCAATAGTATTTCTGCATAAGGTGATCCTAAAACGATGCTTATGTAACTGCTCATTGATACTTGAAAGTAAAAATACAGCACTTGCTGGTTATCTGTGTGTCGAAAAGCGTAAGATTTAAGCTTATCTTAAAGCATAAGATGTACGTTTATCACTGTATTGTCCAGATTCTCCTCTCTGTGGGACAGACGAGCAGGACAGAGCTTGCCTTTCCGGACTGTTGTGCTACGGGCACTGACCTGCTGGAGGGGAAGGGAAGCTGCTGTGCTTGCTCCTCTATGGGCTCACAGGGTTTTGGGCTGCACACTTGTCCTTGTGAAACCTTGATTGTCTGTCTTCCTAAGCCTAAATTCTCTGGTAGTTCAGCCCTTAACTGCACATGGAAATATCTCAAGGTATTTTTACAAATGCAGTGTTGCCTCTAATCAGCAACTGCATTATTACTTTGCCTTGATCCTCGGATCATAAAGAAAAAGTGTTCGTGAAAAGGCCATGGCTGTTCATCTCTTCGGCCAGTCTTATATTCTAAGGAAACATCTCGAAAAGCATCTTCTGTGCAGTTACTTGGTTAATGCTAATTCAGGTTGGAGTCTGGAGGTGAATTTAAACAAGAGCTAGGTCCTTAAGAAGTGACCTTTGCTTAAGGCCGTAAACATGAGGAGCCACTTCAAGAAACATAATTGTACCATCTCTCCAGCTGTTCTGGTAAGAACATTTGCTGAGAAATAATTTCTGAAAATACCATCATTTAGACCTCTTCCAGGTTATATTCCTATGCTGAAGGTGGGGAAATCTAGCAAGAAGTGATCTGTTACTGGCTACCAACTCACAGAGAAAAATAAAAAGAAACTCATCTTGTACAGAAAGAAATGCTGGTTATAGCCTTATAACCCAATGGAGTTTGAGAAGCTTAGAGTTAATGTTCTGATAGGCAGGCTTTGGGTGCTTTTTCATGGCCCCAGACTTGTTATATCCATTTCCCATTTCATCCATGCTTCAATAAACAAGGCCACGCTTAAAGCCATTGCAACAACAGAGGCTGCTGAGAAGGCCCTGGGGTCCTGGGGTGAATCAAGCTGCACGTGAACCAGGCGTGTGCCTTGGCAGCAGAGCTGGCCAGCAGCATCCTGGTCTGCATGGAATTCAGCCACTAGATCAAGGGAAGTAATTATCCCCCTCTACTCAGCACTCATTAGACTGCATCTATAATGCAGTTAAAGGCTGGACTAGATGATCTTAGAGGTCTTTTCCAACCTGAATGATTCTGTGATCTCAGCAAAGGCAGTGTAATATTGGTATGATACACTGGCCCACTACTACTACCTGTGTTGATAAAGTTATGCTTTACTATAAGCCTCCTGAGAAAGATATTTGCTTGATATATTTTAATATAAGTATAAACAAGAGGAAGAATGTGCTTTTTTAAGCAGTGTCTTTTCTGGTACTCCTGTGAGGCAGTTAAAGTCTTGAAACATTGCAAGAGACATAATGATGGTTCTTATAGTTGGAGAAAATAATGCATTGATGCAGTCATGTGGATTTCACAGGTTAAGAGGAAGAGCTGAAAGCAGAGTCAGAATTCACTAGTTTTTAGACACTCCACAAAACAAGCAATTGTTGAGCAAAATGTTCATTATAAGTACTTTGGATACTTGCAAATGCTTTTAGTCTACCAGAGAGAGCATTAATATGTGAGGATTATTTATTTATTTTCCTGAGGACCCATTTACCCTCGAGGGCTGTGTGAAAAGCAGCTCAAAGAAGCATCATGCTTGGAGCGTTGAATTCTTTAGGCTTGTCCTGCCCACAGAAGATAAACATGCAGCACTTATACTTTATCATGGCATATGTGAGGGGAGGGCTTTCCTTCAAACTTTGTATTTTGTTTAAGCTTCAGTCTCATCTCAGTTAATGGTACTATTTTGCAGGAGAAAGATCTTCTATAAGTGATAGAAACAGATACAGAACTAAGTGTTTATTTCTGATGCTCATAGGTAAACGCACTGTCACTTGAGTACATGACGTTCCTTTCCTTTTTTTTTTTTTGTTGCAGTACTTACTGCCTTCACCTACTGCAGCAGAGATGGATGACTTGCACTTCAAGAGGAGTAAGTTAGAGTAGAGCAGAGCTGCTTTGAAAAACTAGGATTAATAGGTACTTCCATCTAGGCAAAGGGGGGAGAACTGGAAGCCTTGTAGGTGGGGATGAGGAGGAAGCGTCATCATTCCCAGATGATAAGGTTGTGTGATACATTGCTGGAGATGCATACTCTAAAGTATAATCATGCATGAAGGGATCATTTGCTTTTGAAATAGAGGTAGATAAAGAGGAAAGGAAAGTTGGCAAAAGGTATATTAAAAATAAAAAATGCTTGGATAGTAGGAGTATGACAGTTATAAGCAATGTGAGGTTTGGAGTCTAGATAAGAATTTTTCAAATAGCAGCAATTCTGCAGTGCTGATATCTACCTGGACTCCCCCTGGGAGCTGCAGGAAGGAGTATCTTGGGATAGTTGTCTGTTTTGAACTATTAAAGGTGAAGCTTCCCTCCGAGAATAGCCCTTCTAGTTACAGACTTTCCTATGTGGATGAATCTTGATTAGTAATAACTCACTTTATTTCTTAGAAGACAGCTTGATTATTTCCATTTTGTTAAT
This sequence comes from Aythya fuligula, assembly GCF_009819795.1. Taxonomy (NCBI): domain Eukaryota; kingdom Metazoa; phylum Chordata; class Aves; order Anseriformes; family Anatidae; genus Aythya; species Aythya fuligula. Next base: position 5,587,007 of record NC_045569.1, on the reverse strand, counting down.
TAAGTAGTTTTTGAACTTCATTTTGTAAATTGATGTAAGGAATATTTGTGAACGTGTCACTAGCTAGCATTATTTCCAGATTTCTGTCTTTTACTTCTGGAAATATCCCCCTCACAGACCCTTATCATCTGCAACCTTTGTGAAAGTTCCTCTCCCATCATCAATTGTACCATAACCCTGTTGATTTTCAAAGAGTGAAATCTGCTGGTTTTTCTTTCCTAAGCATTTCTACAAGAGAGAGGCCTGACCTTGTAAGTTTTTCTTTCTATACATACTCTGCCTTTGTGCATTAAGGGCTCACAAGATCTGACTGAAAAATTAGTGAAATTCCTTCACCTGAGTACAGTAGTTAGATTTAGCTAAGACTTAGTAAAGTGGTCATAGCAGGTAAGTTTCTTCTTGCTCTCAATGAGTATAGCAACATCTTAAAACTAAAAAAAAAATAAATAACAGGGCTCACAACTCAACGTAATGGTTTTGTAACACTACCCGTGGGAGTTCTGGTAGGTATGCACATCCAGCTGCTTGAGCACCGTAGTTAAGAATGCCGAGTAACTTTTGGGGCTCATTTCCTTTTTCCCTGGTAAGGTATCCTTGCTGTGGTGACTATCGAGAGTCATCTCTGCTTTCCAGTTGCTCTAATTTGGATTTGTTGTGAATGACAGCCAAGTGCTTATCTTAGCATGACACTACAGGGTTCTCTGAGGATTTAGTGAGATAGTAATTCCAGTAAAAATTGAACAGAAAATTCATATTTTTAGCAGATAAACAGAGATGGAGAATGTATGTTCTCACGTATAGACTTTCATCTTTACATCTCACTGTGTTAAGGGCCTAAGTCCACAGGAGGAACTTCAGGCAGTCAGGGTTTTAGGAACGACACTGGAATAAGCCCCTGAGATCACTATGTGGTCTGCTTCTCTGGTAAGCTGATGAAGAAAGAAGCATAGGAATAAATGGAGAAGACCTTTCATATCTGAGGTTTGTAACAGTTGATGTAAACCTTAATTGCACTAACAAACTAGCCACAGACAGTAATGACAAGGTGACCTCAATTTTCCACAAACATTACTGTGCCCATCATTTGGAGAATCACATGAGCAGATCCCTTGAGGACCTCTGGAATGAACTCTGTAGGTTTCCTGCCATGCAGAAGATCACTGGTCTCGTACAAAGTGACCCTGAAGCACCAGGAAGTCCTCAGTCATGGGGAATATCAACGCATTACAGCATTTCATGCCAAGGAAGAAACAAGCACATCAAAAGTCAGGGGGAACCAACTCTGTCACAAAGCATTTGCAACAGGGCAGGAACTTTTGAAGTGATTTTTGGTAATAAAAGTTGGAGAAAGCTCACCTACATAAGTAAGCACTGAAAGGTCTGTAGTTCTGTCCCTTACTTCAGGAACTCTAAACTGATTAGAGAAATATTATTAGCATATCACAAAGGAAGAGAACACGGGAGGAAAAGAGGGGGGGGCAAGATAACATCTGTTGGTGGTGATGGTGGTGATAATCTGCATGTGAAAATTCCCTGAGGAGGAGGAGGAAGTGATGAATTTTTGAAGTGTAGGCTCCAAAAGAGTGAATATTTAGGCAGAAGTAGGGAGTTGGGCTGAGACATTAGCTGCAGTTCCAAAATCAAGGTGATATCTGCCTCAAATCAGATGAAACACAAAATACGAAGTCATTGGTGTGTTGCATGTGTCAAACCAGGATGATCAGCTACCAAGGAGCAATAAAATTGGGCTCTGTGCGTCTTTTTTTTTTTTTTTTTTTTTTTTTTGTACTCAAGTATTCCCAAACTACTTAGTTAAGTATTTCTAAGCAGCTTTTTTCCCCCTACCACTGTACAAGCTGTAATACAGGGTGAGAAGCCCAAGTTGCACAGGGACAGCGCCTATCTAAGCAATATTGTAATAACCTCCCGGAAGGAGCAGCTCTGTTTGGCATTCAGTGAAATAGCTGATCTTTATGCAAGAGAATGAATAATAAAGAGAATAAAATTCCCCCACAGCCTGCCATGTATTTGCTACCTTCATGCACAAGACAAACAAGGGATATTTGGGCAGACTTTGTCTCCCACTGTGCCCTTCAAAACCAAGATCCTCCACTGTACTTCCCTGGTTCACCCGCCTTTCTTGGGGGTTTCAGAAGTGCTCGTTAACTTTGCCTTTCCCTGCCCCAGCAAAACGGTCACAGATTCCTAACTGAGCGCCTGGTTACTGAAGCGACTGGAGCAATGAAAAAGAATGACTGCTGCACAGATCAGATTCTGTTCTAGAATGACTTAGGAGTCTTTTTTGGTTGGTTGCTTGCTTTCAACAAGCGTGAAATACTATCAAGCAATTGCCATTACTGTCTCGAGTCACTGATACCAGCCACCACAAAAATAGCATTTCAGTGCAAGGGAAAATGCACCCATTTGGTTTAGTCAAATCTTAAACTAGGCCTCAAAACTCATACTCCAAATGCCAAGAGGGAGGCATTTTCAACAACACATCTGAGCGAGTGCATGGAAACGAGATTGCTTGCTTCTCGTTCGCAAGCAACATTTCTTTAGAGCCACCACACTCTTCAAATCCACACCAAATCTCTCTCTCCTGGGAGTGAGGATCTTTTTTTTCCCCTGAGCTGTAGGCTTTCTGTTAAGGATGGCCACCCTGACTGCAATTTCCTGGGCAAGAGGGGTTGTTGGAGGTTTGTTACTACCTGCTACCAGGTTGCATGATTGCTGTGCTGTCTTCAGTGAGGGTGCAAGTTCTCTCCCCAGTCTTTAATGCTCGTATTGTTTCAAAGCCCATTACAACTACCAATGTAGGAATAGTCATAAAGGCAGGCACACAAAGAAAAAAAATATTTCTACTCTTATAAACTGATCCAGGATGGGAGCGAAGCAAAGGCTTGCCTTGGCTCCAAACTCTTACTATGCAGCATAGCATGTTGTTGCCATGCTACCAGAATTGCTTGCCTTGATATTTAAATTTACCCTTAACAAATTTGCATTTAAAAAGAATGAACTGTTAACAGTGCATTAAAATATAAAATAACCTGACAAGCCATAAACCTTGCCACCAATTTGTTCATATATTTCTGACTTCTACAGATCTTTTTTTTTATTCCCAAAATTAACGCTGCCACAACAACAGAAATCCCAGAGACGAATGAACCGACAAAATCTGGAAAGGCACTGTTGGTAGTGCAATAAAGGTTTATGTCAAGAGAGGAATATAAATGATAGTTTCCATACTTAACGAAAATGTGCATTTTGCCTACCTCAGTAAGTGCCTCTTGCCATCCTTCGTAGTCTCTGATTTAGCATTACAAAGGAAAATCAGAGTGTAATGATATTTTTGTTATTGCTGAGCTGTGGAGGAAAAAGAATGTTATATATGTACACACACACACACACAATTCTTTAGATGCAAAAGCTTTTGTTACCGGAACATAACTCTTGATTAGAGATATGGCAGCTTTAAAAAGAAACTTATCCCTGTGATATTCTTAGCCAGTCAATCAGTGTGGCTTTAATTATGTTGAAGTATTTGACATATTATGGCCCAGGAGATAAGAGCTGTGGCATACTGGATGATAGGCAGAAAGAGGAGGAGTCCTGTTGGTGATTAGAAATTTCATGCTTAGTACCGCATCAGTGGTATGAAATGAGCAGTGGAGAGGAACGCTCCTGGTTAATGCTGAGTGGCATTGCATTTCTGATGTTAATAATATGAAGGTTTTTGGTGGCATAATTCTGCATTCCTGGTAAATACCTGCCTGCTTTCTTGATCAAAAGCTTGCCCTGGAAATACCTGTGTAGTAGCAGTAGTATGCCGTTAAGTCAATTGTTGTTGTTTTTTAAATGTAATAAAGTGTTTTTCTTTGTGTTCTCAATAATGAGTGGAAATCTCCCTCTATTCTTCCAAAAGTGAAAGACACAGAAGGTGTTGTATATACATTATTACATATATACATTTTTATATATTATATATATAACACTTGCTGTTTTCAGTACGTGGAAAGAGATCACGTAAGGGTTTTTAGCAGCTCTATTCCACACTTATGCAATAATAATAAATTATCATTACAGCATGTGTTTCCACTGATATTTGCCTGTGTTGATTATTCAACACATACACATCATAACTGGACTCCTCAACTAGCTGCTGATCTAATTAGGAATAATGATTTAAACAAAGAAGTGCTGTTAAGATTATATTACACGAGGGAAAAATAAACTCACATCAGTTTTATTGCAGCAGAGGATGTGTACGTTGGTACTGGGAGTCTTTTGTAGTATTATACTAGGTGAGATTTAGCTTTTGAATGTCTTATCAGGAAGTATCAAAGCAAAGGAAGTAAATTTGATAGCCCTGTTTTACAGATAGGGAGACACGAAAATGACTTGGCTATAATCATTCTCCCTGCTGGGTGACTGAACCAGGAGTAGCACTGAGGTATATGCAATAGTCTCCTAGTGGTTTACCCGTGTTACCATCCTGCTCTTGTTCCTGCTCTGTACAATAGCAATAACATGAAGAACAAACTGTCAGCTGATGAGTTTTCTATCGTCCAAACATCCTGCTCACATTTTCACGTATGAATGCTTTGCTTCGTGAGAAGGTATTTTGTACAAAACATGATAAAGACCCATAATCATCTACGGTTTGCTTCCTAAAGATTGGAATGAGGGGAAAACTGAGTGTGTATATTTATATTTCCCCTTGATATTTGCAAAACTACCAGCCCTCTGTGGCAAAATTTTTCTTTTCTGTGCATGTATATTTTTATTTTGGATTCATTTTTTTTTTAAATCACAGTTTAGTAAAGTCTTAGGCTTATTCTTGAGACAGCATTGAGTTAATTGGGATTTGTTAACACTTCTTAATATTGAGATTCTTGTGATATTTCATGCTTTAGCTACTGCTCCAGCTGCTGGTGTGTGAGAATCTCAGCTTCAAGTGTCTACTCACACTGGCTCCAAGAATGGAGAAACTGTGAATATGTACTTTAAATGTCTAAGGACAGTATGACATCTTTAAATAATTTTGTAATACTTGTGATTGGCAATGCTATAGCAGCTGCGGTTGGAAATAAGTTGCTTAATATTAACAGGAGTCTGTTTATATCTGAATGATATAAACTCGAGTTCCTGTTTGTCTTTCTGATGGTAGTTAACATTTTTATAACAGCACTCAATAAGAAATAAGCCAATCAAATGCCACCTGAAGTTTCTGAACTAGCTGTTTTATCACTAAGTACTTCATGGTGTTACATAGTTCCATCTATGTAATGATAATCCTAATTAAATTATTCTAGTAATTAAGGTAATGTAGCAAGCTAATACTGTACTGGTAAATAAATAACATCACAAGGCTGGGACACATTTGCCTGGACTGGTAGTCCTGACTTTCCCAGCCTTCCCGTGTTCTGGCACAATGGATCGTGCCTTTTGACAGGATGAAGTCCGTGTTGCCTTTAAGGTTGGCTCCCTCTCAACACCGGAGGAGCCTGTGACCCCAACTGGGGCTGATGTTGTGTCCTGTTGGCACACCGACTGCCACCTCCTCAGGCACTGCTCCTCCTTCCTCCTGCTCGCCTCCTCAGGCCACCCACAGAAAGCCTGCTCAAGTCCACAGGGGTCCTCACGTATCATAAAGGCAACTGATGGGGGAAATTCAAACAGGAGTCCTCAGACAGTAAGGTCTGAAGTGTTTTTCTCTAGTTGTAAGTTTACCATACAAAAGGAACTAGACTAACCAACACAGTGGCATCCTGAATAAAATGGAGCTGCTCAAAAAAAATAAAGTCTTTATTGTGGCAGAGCCTACGAGCCAACCAGGAGCACAGCATCCCTTGTGGTAGGCATTTCCAAAGACAGCTGTAGACTGTCCTTGCTCATAAGACTGACCTAACTAAATAGACCTGACGGTTTGGTATCTTCTGTTTACATTTGTCTGACAGAGGAAGAGACTATTGCAAGAGTGTAAAGATGTGGTGCAGCCAATATGACCTCATATTGGGGTAGAGATAGGGTGTGAAGCACTGGATTTAATCAATAACAGACAAAACATTTACTGAAAACTTGGAATAATAGGTATGTCCATAATTATCAGGTAGAAGAGCCTAAATGTACTTAACTGGAAAATCTCCATTTCATTTTACTGCTTCCTTGAATTTTGCTCTTAACCTTCTTGCTGGCTTAAGCTATGAAGATGAAAATAGCTACCTTCATAAATGAATGCATTAAAAGATTTGCCTATGTAAGTATGAAGAACATGGGAACCCACACAAGTTGGAAAAAGGTTCTCTGCTGTGGAGATGATAAAGGGGTGGCTTTGCAGTTATTACAGTGATTCCAGCATTATTTGTCCTTGACCACTGCTGCGTCAATGCGTGGGGTGTGTTGGTTTGGTTTTGAACGAGCTCCTCTAAGCCTGCTTCATTTATCTGTCACCTGTAGACAGACTTACAGATTTTTAAGCTTTTTTTTTTTTTTTTTTTTTTTTTTTGTGGTAAGAAAGTCTGTAGAATATTCAACACGATGAAATCCTGGTTAATAGGCTTTTCCGCAACAGACTTAATTTAGGGTTTATTTGCCCCCAGCTGACTGTTGTTACTGTAGCAAATAAAAGATGCAGAATTAAATGGAAAGGAAAATACTATGTGACTGTGCAGGGCTTAAATCTGATAAAGAGGTGTCAAATGGCACAGAAGTTGATTACAGCCCTTCAATGTAGGCTACAAATGATGGTACAAAATTGTATCCTATGGGGAAACCTTCCAAGTGCCTGCCAAAATCCACAGAGAAAGCCCAGAGAAGGTCTGCACTGTGCTAGGTTCTTGTTCTACAATTGGAGGCAATTTTTGGTACTAAGGGACAGTGACATGTCTTTGCAATTCAAGTGGCTGCAGGGTAGCCTTTGCTTTGAGCTGGATGCAGCTCAACAGCTTTTCATGACAAAATCTTTGCTATTTCTACAAACCTCCCTGAAGCCCTCTGCCCCCGGCGTGTCCCACCTGCCCCAGCAGGGCTGGAACGGTGCGACCTCTTAGGAGAGGGGACTTCTTACTGGGAGGATCAGGCTGCCATGGGGTAGTTGTTCAAACCATAATAATTAAACTTACAAAAATGAAGCCTAGTTGACTTAATGATAGAAAAATAGGAATTTGTCCTATTGTTAGAGGAATTAGTTTACGTTTGACTTTCCCAAGGAGCACAATTATATATGTATCCCTTAAAGATCATATTCTGCCAGCTGTTGTGCTTCGTGCTATATATAAATGTAACTGGAGGCAAGACATTATTTTTTCTAAACCTGATACCAGAATTTATACACTTACTGTCCAGAGCATCAATTGAAGAAAAGCCTTTCTATTTATGACCACATAATCAAAACACTGAAGAATAAATATTAGCAAGACTCATATTGCCATTTACATTCCTGCTTAGTAGCTGCTTACTGTGTACTTAGTGATGAGAGATGCGGAATACTGAATTGGAAAATGCACAGATAAATAGAAAATAGGCTGTGATCCACAGCGTACCAATGTGCTGTCTCAGGTAAGATGTTCCAGTGATTTGTTAATTCATTTTGAGAGGAAAAGCATTAATTCCTGAAGGTGTTATCAAAATACATAGCTACATTTACTGAGAGCCTAGGAAATGTACTGATCATTCAAGCAAGTTAAACAGAAGGGTATTGTCCTACCAGAAATGAAATAAATTGTATGGGAAAATCTTGTTTTCATGTAAGCTTATACCTATATCTCTAAAGCTTCATTAATATTCCTCAAAATACATTCTAATCCTTTGATAAGCCAGTGTGACACAAATAGGGTAATAAACAGATACAGAGCATGAGGCTTCCTTCATGGAGCTCTTCCATACTTGGGCCCAACTTTAATAACCCTGTGCAGAGGTACAGGAGCCTTACGCTGCAGGATTAATGCCCTTTATCTGACAGGTCTGTTACGTATGGCTTTTTTCCATCTGATACCATTATTTTACATGCTGCAGTCAGGCAAGCTGCATTCCTCAACAAATCGTGTGTTTAGGCCAATTGTTGATCCAATTAACCCTGACACTGCATCTTCAACCACAGTGTATCTTTAATGAGGGGATCGGCTGAAGCTGCACTGATACTCATTGGAATACTGCATAACAGTGAATTTTCAGCTTTCTTCTTGTTCAGTGCTGCACTGGTACCTAATTAGCCAGTCGATTACTGATAGGGAAGGTCTGTCTACATGTGTGAACTTCTATATCTTCAGGTACAGACAGACTCATTCCAGCTTCAGATACAGAAGACCAAATAAATAATAAAAACTCACAAAAGAACAACAAAACCAGTAATGACTGAAAACAGGCTGAACATTTCTGAATAGTTAGGATTTTGCTCAATCACTAGAATTCTCAGTGTTCCTACAGCAGAGCACAGGATGGCAGCGAATACAAAGTAGGGAGAACCCGCTGGTGTCTCCTGGACTTTGCTGAAGCAGTTAGGACATACATACATACGTTCACAGACTACTTAAGAGGTGTAGCCTAAGAAGAGTTAAGGCGTACAGTATGAACCGCCAAAGGCTTATGTTGATCTGATCGAGAATTTCTGCTCTAATGTTTGTATTTATGTTTATTTTCACAATGACAGCTTTATCACATGGTAGAGGGCAGGGTCTACAGTCTCCAGTGTTTGAAATGTTTTTTCTCCCTATAATGACTTGGCAAAAGTGAGATAAACATTCACCACCCTTATGAAGGTCTAAAGGGAAATGAATGTTTCCTTGGACTTTGAACAGACTGATGTTAGAAGGGGAACGATGCTCAGAAGTGCTTCATCTACTGGGGTTTCATCTCTCAGCAGTTGACTTGTTTTATTTTCCCTCGAGTCATCAGGATTCCATTGTGTTGCTACAGAAAGCACACAAGATCAAGATGCCTTTTTGCAAAGACAGACGTTTTAATAAATATTCAGTCCCTTCCTCTCCTTCCCAGAACCATCCAAGATCAGGAGAAAACAGCACTTTTTTGCCCTACTTTTTCTGAGGAACCTTAGTTTTTTCAAATGTTCAACAACAACTCCAGGTAGACAAGATCCACATGGCTCTCTTCTGCTTTACAAGCCATCAGGATCTGATGGGATAAGATGACTTGTGCATCAGAGCCCAGGCAGCTAATGGCATCTGACTTGCTGGCTTTAAGTAGAGCCTTTTTAAACAACAGAGTTAATACTTACACGTGAAGCTCAGAAAGTCTGTTCAGTCAAGGATTTAATTTGAACTTTGCCTGTGGATTTCTAGAAAGGGATCTCGCCACCTTTACTGAAAACCTTTTTCAAGCTATAGTGGGCAGTCTAGGTAGTCACAATTTTTAAAGAATCATTTAATGGCCGGCTAATTGCATATTTTGTTTTATCCAGATACCTCATGTGCATCAAGTTTGAAGGTACCATTCTCTTATATCCCAAAGGATGAACAATCCTTTCACAAGATTGTGCTTCACCCCTTGATGTTATTTCATACTCTCCATTTTGAACCACTCATGAAGGTATTTCATTATTTTCCAAGCAGCAGAGTGGTCTTCTGTAGCAATCACTACAATTTGCAGAGCACTTGAGCGATGAATTGTCTCTCTCTAACCTCAAGATTTTCTTAAAACTGGTTCTTGGATCTGACCCCGCCTTCTAGCTAAAGACAAATGTCAGCATCTAGAGAGTTCCAACTGTTGTTCCTCTGTCCTTCCACTTGGTTCCACTGCTTCCCAAAGAGAAACAGTGGCATGTTTTGGAAGTTAGGCTTAATCACTGAAAGATGAATGTTGCTTGTTCCCTATGTAGCATCAGAAAAGAAAAAAAAAAAAAAAGTGAAAATCTTAAGTTCAGTAAAGATATCAAATGAGAAAAACTACAGTATAACATAGCTCCATCCTCCAAAATAAAACTTAAAAAGAATCCCTGTCTTTAGTATTGCAATTTCATGGGTAGAAATTTGGATAGAGTACTCATCACTTGGTGAGAAGACATTCTTTGCATTGGTTATACAATAGCAAAACCAGTTTACGTCTTAGCAAACTCAGTCTGGATTGACACAATTTCTCTCATTTGCTAACAATAACATTGCAAACCAGGTGCTTCAGTAGAATTGAAAATAAGCTTTCTCTAACTCTTCACCTTACTAATTACCTACTCCTGGTAGAGATAAAAGATCCTGACTCTTGAATGTACAGAGTCTACCACTCACATGGAAGATTTAAACATTTGTGTAAGTGGCTAGTATTTTTCTGGAAGCTGGAGGATCTGTCTGCAGGACATAAAAACTAAGCCACAGAGAACCAGCGTTCAAAGAAACTAACATCCTAAATGAAAACTCCACCTACCATAATTTGGGATAAAAGATGGTATCACTCAGCACTGTGGTTGGTGGGGATGATCTGCATAAAATGTTACGCTGAGATTTGCATTGTAAGCGGTAGGGTGGTGGGCTGTTTTCCTTTACCGCTTAATCAAGTGAATTCTAACGAAGGTCCTCTGTGTCCAGCAACCCAATAGCGAACAGCATTTTGCTTACCCTGTTTCTCATCCTTTGTTTGCTTAGTTAAATTGTTTTGTATTGAGCATAAGGGACAGATATTTTTGCAAATTCAAAGTAAATGCAGTTAGGTTTCACAGATGCAGCTTTAAGGAGATTATTTATGCAGTAGGATTTAATATCTGCCAACACGCTGTTCATTTGCTTGATACCACCAGGGACTAGTTCTTTCATTTGCAATTTATAAATCCTCATCTTCAGACATTCAAGTTTTCAAATATCTGAATGCTTGAAGCATCCCGCAGTTATTAGTATCATGAATTCTATCTCAAATGAACTATTAGGGTTTATTCAGCCGAAATGATACATGCTTTATATATGATTGGCCCAGTTTTCTTGTTTGTTTCTATTCAAATAGAACAGATTATGCTAACCCAGTGGCTGTTGAGGAGCGAGGTGGGGAGCTGCCCCTTCCCTTTATGCACATTTGAAGAAGAGTGCTGCTTTTTTGTGCCCTCTGCTGATAAATTCGGGGATCAGCCTTCCTGAGGGACATCAGCTGGAGCTCTGAAGCAGATATCCAATGCTTCCTTCCAAAAACCTTGCCACTTGTAATGAAGAAGCCAGACTTGCGCACTGTGTGCCTGATGAGACCCCAGGCCTTGGCAGGCATTGTCAATACAGGTGTGACTGGGTTTTTCGTCAACGCCTCATGATACCTAAGTGACTGTCAATGGTTTGCAGTAGCTTATGAGGTCACACACCCTGTACAAAGAAGCTATTTGTATTTCTGAAGCAGCTCTGTACAGTACATTGCAATATGCAAGTACTTTATTCTGCGTAGTAGTCGAGGTGTAAGCTGTCAGATGATTCTGCCCCTTCCCTTCTGGGCAAGATTGCTCAGTTGTCTAGGTCCAGCAGGCAGTGCTGGTAGCTGCTGGCCCCTGTCCCCAGTCATCGCTGGCTTCTCATCTGCTCAGCTCTGCCGTACCCGAGTGTGCCACAGACAGAAGCGGCAGGTCCGAGGAGAACAGGAGCTCTCAGACTTGGCATGCAATAGGCGATACCCTTCTCGTAAAGCAGGATGCTTAAAACATTAAAGTGCAAGAACAGAAGGTGAAATTAAAATGTGAGTCTTGCTTGAAATGTCTGAGTTAGCTGCATCTTTATGCTGTTTTCAAAGTAGATTGCCTATTCTTTTATAATTAAAGCTTGAAATTATTTTATGTATGCTGCAGTGATTGATTTCAGAATAAGAAAGCGTTCTAAGAATTCCTGTGAGAGAAAGCTTTACAATAATTAGTAATACCCTTTTAGAAATTTGAAAATAACCCCATTTCTTTCTCAGTGGTTTTCATCCTATTATTCTTGGCAAACATTCTCCTATGCTGTATTTCTAGTGCTGTGAAAGCCATTCTGGACTGTTGATAGGCTCAAAACTCTATCAGCTTGTAGTCAAATGGCCAGATGCCTCGATCATTCTGTGCTGGGATGCTGTGAGCTACCAAAATACAGACTAGCATTTTGTAAAGAGGCTGCAGTTCCCTATGGTCTAACCAAGAGCTCATGTTGTATCCAGCTTTCTTTGTACTATGAAAAACTGATAAAGGACAGAATTTCCCCTTCCAAGCTTTATTATGCTTTCAGTGCTACTGAATCAGAAATATGTATTCTGTTATACTGTAATTTTGCAATATAATGCATCTTAAGCATATTTTGCTACTGCCAAGTGCCACGAGGTTATTAATATTTTATGAAGCTTCCTCCTATATTAAAAAATAATACTTTCTCTGTCTTGTCTGACATTCAAAAGCCAGAAAAATGCAGAGAAATGAGAAAGAAAACTGTGGAAGAGGAGGACAGTTGAATATCATTTCTGCACCTGTGCAAAGGTTGTTTTCACGCACTAGAAAGCTGAGAGATGCTGCAAGATGAAGCTTGCAGCATATATGGAATAGAGAAACAGGCAAGGCTGGAGGCAGAACCTCTGTATCCATCTGCTGTCCTCACTTGAGTAGTGAGATGCTTCAGTAGGTACTGCAGAGCAACTAGAAAAAAATAACTTCCCTTCCAGAACTGGCAAATATCCCTATTACACAACACACATACAGTGGCATGCTCAGAGAGCATAATTCAACCTTCAAAGTCAAAATGGTTTTCACAAGCCTCCAGATCATACCACCTCTACACACACACATACAAGCTTATTTTTGTGCATTTAAAAGAGGAATTCATTCTTTCACAAGATGTCTAAATTTAAGTTCTTATGTATCTCAGTGCTGCTTCCTAAAATTGCTGATGTGGGTATCTGGTTTTAATATAGCTGCAGCTGATCCCGACTAGATCTGGCTTGTTTTGTTTCGTAGTTCTACTAAAGCTTTGAATCAGATCCGTTCGTGAGGCATCTTGTACGACATACAGAAGTACCCCAGGGCATTGTATAAATTAATATTCCATCCATGATTGTAGCTAGTTGTTAATTTATCATTTGGCAGCCAGAAACAAGAGACTAGATTACTGATTAATTATAATCAGGCTTTATAGAATGCTCACGTGTATGCTGAAGTGGCGGTATTAATGTACTGGTGACAGCCTTTTGCAATCTGCAAGCTATTTTAGTGATGGCAAATCTAGCAGTTTAAGAAATACATAAGAAGTGGTAAACAGTGCCAGTAATTTTAGTTTAGCTAATTAAAATTTTATGACTGGCACAGAGGATTTAAATTTGTGGTATCTTCAAGTTTGGCTTGGGAAATAAAGGAATTCTCAAGAGTTGACTTATGCTGTAACCTGTCATATCTTATTATGCTGCTTCCAACTCTCTCTGATTTAAAACAGAACAAACTTCTATTTGTTCTTCATAAAAAAGGAGAGGAAGCACAGCCCAGTAACTGCAACCAACAAGTACGTCTGGAATACTACCATGATTTCTATCAGTGACTGTTCTAAGAAACCGCATCCCATGATCATCCGAAGAATAATTAGGACTTGCTACCTGGGAAGAAACTTCAATCAAATACCGTAAGGAGATATACATGAATTTTGATAATCATCTGATAGATATTTATCAAATGATATCCAGACAAACACAACAATATGTCCTCTGAAGGATACATGGCTAAAGTGAACAAGCAGATACCTTCTGCTTATGTGGATGCATGGAAGAGGGATGCTCTTCATCTGGGCTCAAACCAGCTGCACTCCAGGTATAGCTCCAGTTATTTGAGTTGGGGAAATCATGCCTGCTCTGGGTTATGAGCGTGGGGGCTTCGGATTTTATATTAAAACAATAATTATTTAAGAAGAAAAGTGTTTACTTTTCAGGCTTTCTAATGAATTCTCATGTTCAGTCTTCCTAATGAATTCTTGTGCAGTGTCACAGGACCAGATATAGCCTGACGTGAAACGTGTCATCCTTCATTTATCTCTGCAGCAAAGACATGCAGTTGTGTTAAGGACAGAGCTGGCTGGGGCTGGCTGCTAGCTTCAGGAGGAGGCAGGGGCAGGGCCAGTAATGATTTCTAAAAACCTCTGTCTGTCAGACGCTGTGGCTAGAAAACAGCAGAAAAATCTGACAGCTTTTCACCCAGTCCTGTAATCCAATTTCACTGCCACCATCTTTAGGCAAGACTCTTCTTGTAGTCTGCCAGCTGTGGGAGAAGTGCTGTCAAGGACGGTGACAATAAACGGTACAGCACAGGTGGTTTAGGAACACTGACATGAAACCCTGTCTGGGTGAGCGGTACTTGGAAAAGGGAGAGGCCCCGGGCCTGCTCCTTGTAGGAAGGGCTAAAATGCTACTGTGGGTGCTGGCTCCAAGTGCAAGGAGCCCTCTCATTATTTCAGAGAAGCCAGAAGAGGGTTGTGAAATCTCCAATGTGGTTTTGCCTCTCCCTTTACCCTAAAGAAACGGCTCCTACTGCTTTGAATGGGAACATTTGGTTGTCCTTAGCCTTTGAAAGTGGACACGAGTGACCATAGTTCTCTTCCCACTCCTGTGACTCATTCATTTACTGCATTTTCATTTAGAAGACACTGCTAATTATGAATTGCCTCAGTGCACACTTTGATTTCACAGTAAGAGAGGTGTTAGGTGCCTGCAACGTGTGCTGCTGTGCCTGCTGGAATATATCCTTTTCATGTGGTTTGCACATCGATGCTCTGTACTGCTGCTTATTGCCTTGTATTTATCATGTAGTGTGTCCTATAATTTTCTTATTAGTCACCCTTGTTTCCTAATTCCAAAGTGTTCATTTCTTAGTTGATCTGTTTGAAGTATGTTTTAGAGATATATATCTATCTGTTTTGCTCATTCCTGATATGCTTCATTTCTTACCCATATGCTCCCTTTTTGACTCTCTAGTCAGTTGCTGTAAGCCTGTTTCCTAACTACCCAAACCTCAGCACTCCTCACAGTTGCAAAAAATAGCAGTCATGCTAAAAAGTGCCTTTACTGAGATAATCAGCTAATTCCTCTGCATCACATCAGTGATAAACAAATTTCAGGAAAGGGCTTAAATTCACTTGAGCTTAAAGGTGAAAAAGTACAGGAAAAAATCTGTTAGATCTGTCTCGTCCTGAGCAAACAAGATATGCTGCAGTTTTGCAATAGTACAGTTGTACTAGATCACGCTGGCCAAGAACTGGAAAGAGCATTCCCATTTGTTGTGCAGTATAATCAAGTGCGATGCAGATTTGCAGACCTGCACAACAGTGATAAGACATCAACACTTATTTTTATGCTGCATCAAGTGTAAACAGGAGCAGTTTGGGGTATAATGTAGTGGATTTTTGCCAGTGTTTCATTTATTGTCTGTAGCCAGTGACATGTAGGCATTATTTATGCAGAGCAGCGGCTGGTTTATTTATTTATTTTTTTAAATAGTTGCCATAATTGTGGTTTGGAATGCAAAGATAATCTTTCTAGATTAGAAAACACTGGGTTTAAGACTTTAGGCCGTAGGTAGGTAGCTAATCCTCAACCCCTTGAGCAATTTTAGAGCCTTCAGTTTTACTGGTTGTATTGTAAAGGTGACACTATTCATACAGTTAGGGATTTGCAGGATTGGGCTTTTTCATTGCTGAAGCACTAACATTTATTTTTAATAAGATGCTCTAGTCCTTCCGTGCAGACCTGTGAAATGGTTGCTGCTTCATAGATTACGGTGATGTTTTGGGGCTGCAGTTAGAGCAGAAAAGGGAAATAAAAATAAGTAAGAATAGATAGCTTGTGTCATTATGGTTTGGCGTCAAACTGATCAAAACTGAATTATCTTTGCCTAGCTGCATAAAATCTGCAATGACTACAGTAATTTGGAGTAGAGGCAAATAGGAACATTTTTAAGTGGATTTTGAGACATTTCATAATAATTGTAATAGGCTACAAAGCAACTGATGATATGCTACTTAGAACTGATAGAAGAGAATTACATGTATTTGATTTCTTATAGTTTAATATATTTTCCTTCACATAAGGTATATAGGCACGTATTTACTTACTGACTCTCACATGACAAAGGAGTTTTTTTTCTTAATTCAGTTCATTTCTAAGGTCCTTCTGTGTTATTTCACATCTGTCCTTTTCAACTAAAATTCAAATCCATGCCTCTAGCACTATTTATGAAATAATTGATTTCTGGAAAGTAATAAACAGGCTAATTATTTTAAAATTTCATTTAAGTTCAATTATGTGTTGGCTTTAAGTATCCTTTTATATATAATTGTGTCTGTGTATGTTTTTCAGGAAACCTAGTTGTTATAAAACCAATGGTAATGGGTAGATTGTACAAATTGCCCTAGGAAAAATAGAACTGGTGGTCTCTGGTGCAGACCAAACTGTATACTAGACTACAGGGAAGTGGAGTCCATGATAGCATAAGAAAGATACTGTGGCATCTTGAAAAGTGGCAATGAAGCAGGCTGTAAACTGTAGTAAGTGTTACTAGCTAGCTAAATGGGATTCCTAAAGAATTTGAAATATACTTAAAGTTCCAATTATGTTGGTCTGAAATTAAAGTTTTGTCATTATAAGATTAGACATGTTCAAGTGAGACTAGATTACTGCAAAGTATGTACTCTTAAGTGTTTTTATGCTGGTGATATTTTTATGGATCTTCTTCAAGAGAATATAGCTGTCACTATAAAAGCAGGACATTCTTGACAGTTTCCAGGCGCTTTCTAAATGACGAGTGTATTGGGAAATAGCAGTTTAATGAGGAAGTGCACTTTTCTCCTAGATGTGTTTTCCTGTAGTGTAACTTAAATATCCAAGTGTAGAAATCAGAGAGCTTAATAGATCGATCAGGATTTGTTTACAGTTAAAATGTGCGTTACTTTACTATTCAGAGTGGATGTAAGCCAAATTGTACAGTGCTTTTCCTAACAAGAAGAATGTAGGTTATCGTCACCAGCGTGTATGCTGGTAGATGCAGTCAGTGTCAGTATTCTGAGTTAACTTTTGTTTCCTTTGTTCCTACGTGCCCCTTGCTTGGCGATACATGTTTTATGACAGAGTCCCTGCTGGAACGTATCTTAAAAAAAATCAGTGAAATTAAGAAAAACCTGCAATTGGGAACTTCACGAATGAGCCATATACTTAGTATAAATTCAAATGAAGTCTAGTAATTTCACTAATAACTTGGAGAAAGTTAGGTCTAATCACCCAGGGCCAGCGGTGGAATAAGGATAAACTGTTCTTAGGAATTGTCACGTATCTGCAGTTTTTTTAATTTTTTTTTTGTAGGGGGTCTTACTTGACTTTTCCGAATTTAATGTTTTCTTTGCTGAAGTCCTAAACCCTTAGATACTGTAGAGTCTATTGATTTTGTTCTCCATGCTGCAGCTAATGAAATGGATGAAAGCATATGGTGATGAAAATACTAGGGGTTCTTCATCTTCACGACACTGTACAGATACTGGAGTGGGTAACTATCATCCTCATTTTCACCTATTATCTGAAATGTTTTGTTACTTTTTCTGTGTTTTTTTTATTTTATTTTATTTTATTTTTATTTTTTAAAAAAAGGAAAAGTAATTTTGCAGAACCAAAATTTTGATGTTCTGTTTTATTTAGCACCTGGGACCTCAGAGTGCAGTACTTAAATGAAATCATCATATATTAGCATATAAATTAAGCCAGCCTGGCACTCTGAATTTCTGCAGACACTTTTTTCAGAAATTAAAAAAAGTTCTTCCTGCTGGCACAAGCATGAAGAAGTCTGTTCGTGTCCCAAGTATAAGTAACAGAACAAAGTCTGTCTGGTTTTACATACAGGAACTGAACACACTTCTAAGGTGATAATTAGAGGTCGTGATCTTTTTCTTTAAGAAAAAAACTTTAGAATTTAAGAATTTAATAGGATTTAGAATTTAAGGTGGTATAAAATGTACCTTGTACGTCAAGAAAAAGTTAATAAACTGTTACTGTTTCACTTCTCTTTTTACATAAACTGAACAAAAAAATAATTTGGATTTTAGTTTATATGTACACAGACAGGTAATATACTAACATGTAGGTGTAGTGGTTCATAAAGAATTGCTAAGGGAAGCCTTAGCCGGTGCCAAAGATACAGAACATTTTAAGGGAGAGTAATTTATCTGCAATATATAATCTGTTTGGGAATTTGATGGAAACATTTAAAATTCTGTAAATGGACAGAGAAATAAAGGCTGTCTTCACATTACATTTTGTGCATTTTTTCACCCCAAAATATGAGTAGAATGTGTTAGTATATTATGTTAAAAAGAGTACAAGTTTGCGTTTATCATGGACATTATTAAATACTTGATGCTTACTTAAGGTACTTAGCACCTTACATGATCAATGTAATTTCTGTAGCACCAGGAATAATACCTTCAGGAGAAATTTTAGTTAGTTCTCTTGGCAATTCTTGGGAGTAAAGTCTGCATACTGCCCCAAAACAGGCAAGATCCTCATGCAAACATTTAAATATTTTACAATGAATTAAAATAGAAAAACAGATGTTTATTTATTTGGGAAGGGCCTGGAATTGCTTCAGGACTTGTGTAATTCAGACGATGTTAAAAGTATACGTTTTTGTCCTGATCTATGTTTCACTCAGATGGAGGAGCTGATCAGAGGTAAAATGTCTGTCTGTTCTTTCTATTGCATAACCCAGAGACGATTTGGCTCCCTGTACCCTTCTGCTCCCCACATTACTTGTAATAACAGACTCCATTTATTACTCAAGCTCAACTTGAGTTATTTATTTGTTATACGAGTTCTAGGTTATTCAGAACAGCTGTAGAAAGCTCTGAAGAAAGATTATTTTTTGAAAAAAAAATCTTACAAACTCAATCTTACTGTTTATTCACTAGGCATAGTTGTTCTGAGCCTTTTGGAGAATTATGTCCTTTGTGCAATATCTTGGCATAGTAGCCTCTGTTTGCCCTCTCAAGCAGAAGCATTAATCCTCTGTTTTGGTGATTCCTTTCTAACTTTGTGCCTCAACATGATGATGAACAGATCTGCTCTGCCATGGCAGTAGGGTACAGCACCGATCTTTCCCATTCCGGAAAGTTAAAGTTATTCCCTCCTTGACCTTTTAACGAAACATAATTGCTAGAGCTTTGTTTAACTGAAATCCATGGGGTCCATCAGGTCAGCTTTGCTAGGAAACCTAGCAGCATTTCTGTAAATGCTAAGTTGGGATGCTATTTATTCATTCAGAGTGCATACATGGTTCTGTGGGTTAGACGTAGAAAATTGCTGCAGTATGGTGCAGTGGTACATCAGCTCGCTGCCACCTTTTGGCACTGATCCCAAAGGTTGAATCTTACTTATCGCAGCCAAGTTTTACAGTACTTGTAAGCCCTACTGTGTAAAGGACTGGAGAAAATTAACTGATCTCTAATTGGAGATCTCAAGGACAGTATAATAAGACAACGCAGTAATATAACAACGCACAATGCAGTATAAATGGCAGATTGTATAATTGTATTTCACAAGAAACGCATCCCAGTAAGTAGAGAGAATGTGTTTAGAATGCTACAGAACCAAGTTATTACAGCAAGATCAATTAAATGGGATTGACCTCAGAGGCCTATTTAAATGGCTTTGGTAGGAAGCATTAATATCTTGGGTACAGTTTCTAGGAAATGTACCATCTGAGCTGTAACTTTGTTTCCCAGACTTTTAATATGTGAATAGAAATTTAGTGACTTAGTTATGTAAGATTGCATAGCTTTCAATTAGAGTATTAACTTCAAAGGCATTTTAGTTTTGGAAACCACCAGAAACTGAGTCTAAAAACAAACCCCTTCCTCTAAAATTTCACGAGACTTACTGTTTCTGCTTAAAATCTCATACTTGCATGACTGCAGCAACTGTTTAAGAAGAGCAATGGTGCAAAAGTTGCGGATGGAAAAGCCAGGCATACTGAAATACAGAAGAGAACTTTACTTTTAATGACTACTTCCTGTTGCAATAATTTTAGGTAGCTTCATTATAGAAAGTTAAGAATTAATTTCTCAAGTTATCTTTAACCGTAATGTGTGATAAAAGACAGAAGTAGCAATTCTTTTTACATACACGTAGATGTCCTTTTAACATCTCTATAGTCTAGCTTCACTAGTTTTTTGAGAGCTATCTATTTGCAAGACTAGTGAGGATAAAACCCTACAGAGATGAACAGTTCAAGAGCTGCAAAACTGCAGGAGAGGTTTTCTTATCCCTGATAAGAATTTCCATCTCATCTTCATCTAAAAGTGCCAAAGTGTTCCTGCACCTCTATCCCACCAGTACCTCTGCAGCACAGGAGGCGCAAAAGTAGCTTGGCAAACTGAGTTTCTGAGAACCCTATGCAATGATGCTATTAAACAATTGATCTGGTATTATGTAGTTGAATATTCAAAAAGCATGTGGAATATTAAATATATCACTTACTGTAGGTGAAGTTTCTTCATAATCTTATCCAGCTTCTGCAGAGACATCATCTGTGTTCTGAACTGCACTGCTTCAACTATTCTTTTACAGAGATAATCTTCAAGAGTCTGGTCTACATCCTGTAGGAAAAAAAAAAAAGGAAAAAAAAAACATAAAACATAATTCTTAATACAGAATACTCATCTGCTATCTAAAAAAGGGAAGTATGCATGGAAAATTCAGGTTAAAAGTAGCATTTCAGATAAATATACCTAATTTAATCTGCCAAACCACTTAACATCAGTTTATATTTTGTTTCACAGTTATATTTTTGTTAGAGTGATGAGGATATTTAGCAGTATATAATATATACTTTCTATGCCTCATACATATATATATTATTTTACATAATCTTAATGCATTTAATTATGTATATACTGGAATGAGCACATGGATTTAACTGAGAAAGATATGAGATCATGCATAGCGTTACCATTAAGGTTTTGATCTGAATGAATTGGTAAGATGGAAGTTCAGCTGTCATTAACCTAGTGGGTAAAAAAACTTTTTATAGGTCATTTTGATCCTTATTCAAACTCTAACACACACATCAAGGTGACCTCTTCTCTTATCTGAGAACGGATGCTCTACTGAGAAATGCAATGTATTAAGCAGAGATCACAGTAACTTAAAATGACTGCGTGCCTGTTCATTTAACAAAGTGATTTTTTAAAAAATTTCTTTTAATACTTGTGTGGATAGGAAAATGCTAATACATACTTTGTGGAAGAAATTAGATGATAGCACAGCATCACATTGTACACGTTGAAGATGTATATAAAAACTTAAGGAGGTAGAAATATCCCCCCCAGCCCACTGTTCCTCTCATCTCTGAGACCAAGCCGCACTCCCCATGTGGCACTGCTGCAGAGCTGCTTTCTGTTTTAAGACTTCTCATTCTGGTAGTCAAAGATCAAAACCATTGCTCTGTTCTCGACTACCTTTGACATTTCCAGCATGTTTTTCTTCTTGAAATTTTTCCTTCTCCTGTCACTCTTTAATGGCTCTGTCCATTTCTGTTCCCTAAATGTGTTTTTTTTTTTTTTTTTTTTTTTTTTTCTTCAAGATGTTGTCCTAAGGAATCTTTCTTTTCCTGTAGAACTCTGTACAACTCTGTCCAATGTTCTTTATTATTTTTCTCCACGCCTTTAGCATCAGTAAATCTCAAACACAAGTTCAGTTACATGCTCTAGACAGAGAATTAATACTTCTATTCCAGGCTTACTGTCTTCTGCTCTAATTGTTAGTTGTTCTCTTAATATTCCTAAAACACAAATATCCTTTTGACACATCTATAAAACAGTCTTTGTATTTTTCCTCATACTCCTGTTGCTTCCTTCCTTAATCACTGTAGACAATGCTTTTTCACTTATTATTCCAGCCTGCAGATAACATCTCTCTTTTTATGTGCCTTCTTAAATGTAGCATATTCTTTCAGTATCACATCCATGTACATAAACTTCTTTTACAAATTCTAATTAAGTCATGTCTGATTTCCATAACATTTCCTCTGACCTTGGTGAATGCAATTTTTTTTCTTGTGTATAATCAGTACCACCACTACAAAGATCATTTCCTTACACTTCCTGATGTGACTACATTGCCTTCTCTCTTGTCAGCACTGCTTCCTTTTCCATTATAATGCTACTACTACTAATGATTAAAAATATCTGGCTGTTCAAGTGAAAACTTTTAAAGTCCTTATTTTCGGTTCATCAGCCAACTGAAGAGATGGGACTTCATTAACACATTTACTTTTTAATAAACATTTTGTGCCTGTTCCAATGCTGGCTTTTGCATCTAGGAGATGGTGCTATGGAACACTTGGAAAGACTTATTTATATCCTGCAAGTTAATTATTGAAACTTTATTTTGCTGTACTATCCACCTACCAAAAAAAAAAAAAAACAAACAAACAACAAAAAAACACCACCAAAAAAAAACCAAAAAGCAAGCAACTGAAGTGCTAGTGCTTACTGCCATTGACCCGGTATCGCTGTCTTTGTATTCTGTTTTATGGGATTTCCTTTGTAGCTGAATCATGCATTTCTTAGAATATGGAAAATCTTACTGTTCTGTGTTTGACCAAACACTGCAAATATTATGTCTAAGTACTTTGTAGTATGAATAGTAAAACATAATAGACTCAATTAATTTCCTCTGACTCAGTGAACTGCCAGCACAAGGAAGAAGAAGATGTAGTTCTCCTACCCTTCACAGGAGGAAGGAGAGAAATAAATATGAGATAGCTCTTTACCAAATCTACTTCAGCTCATTCTTCTCAAGTATTATACTAATAATTTCCTTTGTCCAGTAGGATAAAACGTAGTTTAAACTTAAGTTTTATCTTCTCCAATAAGAATTAGTTTAAAATGTTTATGGAGTATAGGGCATGATCACAGTTTCTCTAGAAGGAGGCACAAATGAATTCTTTTTAGATAATACAATGGATAAGATATAAAATATATATATAATGTGTAAAGTTGGATTCTGTTGTGAATTTTGAGCATCAGTATACATGTTATGTCCATTTCTGTACCCTATTTAAAATGACTTTGAAGGTCTGACTATATGGTCTCTGGAGAGATGAAGGAGAACTTCAGTCCTCAGAAGTTAGTCGTGTCTTTTATTAGAAACATGGAAAAGAAAGAAGTTGAGAACAGAGAGTGCCTGTGTTTCCTGGTGTGAGACACCTTACTTTTTCTAGGTTTAAGTTTGTTCTGGAGAAGAGGTGAGGTGATCTGAAATTTAAAACTCCCAAATGATGCCGGTAAAATTTTTCCTTCTCGTTTCTTTCCCCATTAAGAGTTCAAATTTCCCCCCACATATTACTCCAAAAGTATTCATGACGTTACCTTGCCTATAGGCCTAGGTGATTTCCTGCCCTTGTTCTGAAAGGTGCATTTCTGCTTCCACGTCATTTCGGTCTGTGGAGCATTCACCAGTGATACGGCTATGTCAGAAGTGAGCAATTTAGCATCAGAGAACTTTATACTGCTGTTCTTGAACAGATGGTACCCTTACTCATTTTGTAAGCATAAATTACTACTAAGCTTAGAATAATTTATTCACTCCTTAGAAGTGTAGCCAGTAGCTTACTAGCTAGCTGCATGAGTTTTCACATCCATCAGCTCAATCAGTGATCCAAAAGCAAAACCCTGCTCTTGGCACATCACGTTCCTTTTGTGACACTCCAGGGAGGACTTTAGGCCCCTGAACCAATAGATGAATCAGGATTTCTTTCACCTCTGCAATAATGCTATGGAGGATCATCTTACTAGAAAGCCTCCAGGCATGGTTCAATGCACATTACCAACATAGCTTAAAACAAAGTTATGCATGTGGAAAAAAGCAATGCAATAGAAATAGCTTAAGGACACTTCCTATACGTATTGTAAAGAACGTGCTGCTGGTTGTAGTTTTTTGGAATGTTAGAGTTCCTGTGAAGCCGAGGAGACATTTGAAGGAAATTACTGTGTGCTTTGATTTCTCCTGTTCCTGAGTAGATTTTGGGCTCAGCTGTTTGGATGAGTTTCAGTCAAGGTCTGAAAACACAGCTGAAGGATGAGAAAACACTGTTTAAGAATGACCATAATATAATACTAAAACTTTTAAAATCTTGCAGGTACAGGATTTGATAAGCATATAGAAATAGTGGTGCCCTAAGGCAAATGCATAGACAACAGACCCCTGAGAATCAAAGGCTAATTCTACAAACCCTGTTTTAAAAACAAAACAAACAAAAAAACCAACAAACTACATCTTGATTTCCTCATGCACCCTCTCTCCCTTGTGTACAACACTGGCTCATCCTAATGTGCACATTTTCTTCCCTACTATGATTTTGCTGTCATTGCTTTGATTCCTTAGGTCTGTTTGTTAAAGCATGCTTGTCAAGTAGAGGAGAATTGCGTCCAGCCAGGTCACTCCCTGCACTGTATGTGGGGTTCTCACTCGTAGCGTGTAGGCTGCTGGTAAGTCTGGACTGGTTGTGTCTTACTAGTAGGAAACCCCTGCAGCAGATGTGGTCTGAATTCTCTGTCAACTGCTATGAAATGGGCTCATGTTCTTTTTACCACTGTGGTTTAAAGGAGATAACAAGTTTTTTGTTTTTAAATGACCATCTATGAAACCTTACTTTCATTAAAATGGACAGATGCCAGATTTTTGGATACATGTTTATCACATGAGGGCCAAAAGCAGATTGAGTCACATTATACTAGGAATTGTAAAACCATAACTGGTATAGCTGTTAATACAGAAAGATGTTTTCTTTATTTTAACTCATGGATGCTTCCGATTTTGGGTGGTTTTCTCACCTTGCAGTAGGCAAGAGGTACTAAGCAGATAGCATGTAATCTAAAATTTTTACAAACTAAGAAACACTTAATTCAGTGGAATTCTTTCAATTCAGGAGAAAGGTTCTGACATTCCTTTTTGACCATCAAGCATTTTATCTGTTCATGTCAAACTTTATTTACGTTCTTTCAGACGCAAGAAAGATCATATCAGACTGTTAATTGCTAACAACGGTGTATTAAGATGTTTTTGTGGCTATTTTCCCTGGATAATAGGTGGCTGTCAGTATATTTTGAGGTGTTTTGGTCTTATGTTTCGGCTCAATATGTTCCATTGAAATAAATTAGGAATATATATTGGGTATATAATATGGGTATATAAAAATCTGTTTAAGAAAATACAATAAAGCAGGGTCAGACAGGGAGCTACAGACCAAGATTTCCAACAGCTTCTGAAAGGAGATCCTCTATGACTCAATTTTTCCACATGCAAATTGTGAACATTTTCCTCCTTAACATATTCCGATGATTAACCAACTAATGTCACTCAACATGATGATCAATACGAGTTGTTTTTCTCACAGAGGAGACACTTCTCAGAGAGAATCCAGAATAAGTGGTATGATCAGAACTGGCTAAGAATGGAGGAAGCAGCCACTGGGATGCCTTTAGTTTCCGCTCCTGCAGATTGGCCTGAAGCTTTCTAAAGCATCCCATCAAGTAGAAGCTCTTTACGAGTATGTATTGCAGAATTTGGCACTTCAAAAACAAAGAAACCAAGTTTCCCTTATTATATCTAGAAATAGGAATTTCTGTAGCAATTGATCATTCCAGGTCTATGAGCCTGAAAGATGACTGATTTGTTCCCAACTCCATCTGCCTAATTAAGTTTTCTCCTGTAGAAAACTTTAAATAACGTTTCCTCTCTATGCAGACATGAAGCAGCAGTCTCAAGGTTGCTTTACACAGCCAGAGCAATGGCCACTCTTGTGATCCAAATGCTCTGAGTCAAAGGAGACCTTCACGTTTTGTTTTGTGGAAAGAAATCAATTTCTTAGAGTAGGGAAGATCAGATGGTAACCTGCTGGGAATGAAAACGGGCAACAGTAAGCAGTAGACAGGAAATCCTATATAACTGTGCTGAGTAGTTGTAACAATCATGTAAGTAATAGATGCTGGAAAAGCTAACAATACAAAATAGTAATATTGCTGTCCTTGAACTGTCTAGGATAAAAATGCTTTACCAGATTCCTAGTTTGTTCTAGGTCAATCCAAGTTGTGTTTACTGTGCTTTTGTTACATTTCTGCTTATATAGCCTGTATCTTCCTGCCCATTAATCTGCCATCATAAGGTCTAAGAAACTCTGGCCCATAAGTGAATTGACACATGGGCTACACACGTTGGACAGACACTACAGCTCTGTGCAGCATGCCCCATGTGAACAGGGCTGTGGTCTAATGGCAAAGCATGAGCCTGATGCTACTGTCGGACCCCTAATGTCTGATTACGAGATAAGAGCACAGAGCATTCTAGCTGGTCTCCAAGAGCCAGTATAATTTCTGTACTGTGGCATTTTTATAGTTTTCTATCACTTTAACTATGCCTGCAGGACTTGTGCAGCAGTGCTGCACACCAGAACCACCACTGCCTCTGTGTGTTTGGAGTTACCACTTCAACAGCTTGCGCCCGCCAGCCCCAAATACAGGGCTGACATCCCAGAGGGAGATTAGTCAAAAATCTGGCATAGATGTTAATTTTTAGTCTTGGAAATGCGCAGTGTGTCATGGCTTTACTCCACTGAACAGCTAGTGGGCAGGTGTTCTAAAGATACTGCAGCGTATAAATGATAATTTAGGACAACTTAGAGTGATCTTACCTCTGGGCTTTGCAAGTGTAAGCCTCAGGATGAGAACAGAAGAATACTTTGGCATAGTCTTAGATCACCTGACACACTGTAAAATTCATCTCCTAGGCCTCCTGTCATTAGTTTCAACAGCGTGTTCCTTAACGGTGACATTCTTGTCTATGCTGCATGGGTGGGTTTTCTCATCAGTATCTGTCACTATCCTTTGTCTGGCTGCTGATCCTTTCACAGCATTTTCCTTTTGCTTTGCCAGTCTCTGCTCCCTTTCCTATCTTCCTTTTATTCTCATTTGTCAAGTGCCACATTCTGAGGACATCCCCTGCCACCTATCTGCACATAACTGCAAGTCCTCTTAAAGAAGTCTTTTAAGTTTAGAAGCTGTTTTATAAGCCTTCAAACGTTGCCATTCATTCTTCACTGATGTCTTTGAAATAGACAAGTTAACGCAATAGAAAATAAGGATGATGACATAAATACGCTAATATTCCACTTCTCAGATACTGTAGGATTCTAAGAGTCCTGCAGTTCGTGCATTCCTAGAAGCATGCAGTTCAGAAAGCATCAGATTTCCTGAACCAGATTTTGCTTCACCTAGCAAATCAATAGTAGATTAAGGTGTAGTGTACTTCATCATTTCTTGAGACATAGAAGAAAAAAAATTTACTTGCTTCAAAATACCTGTTTATTTTTCATTTATCATTTTTACCTACTTCAAAATTTCAGCTTTTTAATGAAGATAATGTTTCACCTTCATGTATTTATTAAAATACACATACTTTTATTGAAATTACCAGATGTGGAAAACCATATTGAACATCACTATAGCTATTCTGAAGGATTCAAATCCTGTTTGGATAGTTATAAATTCATTCACTTGTGCCTCTCCTAAAGTATCTCTTGTTGCTTTCATCTAAAGCATAATTACTATAACAGAAGTAGTTAGGGACAGTCTTTTGTTAATAGGTTGATGGGGAAGAGGAGGTATATTTGGTTTAATAGATGCTGCTTTATTAAACATGCTGAGATGAAAATATACGTGTACTAATTGGCTTGCTTTGCGAGGTCATGTTTTTCCCTAGTTAAGGGAAGTAATGGTTTCCCAGCTGCTATGGCTTCCTGGGGATACCAAACTGCTGTGAATTATACCATCTTTGCAGTGAAGTGTTTTGATAGTGACCAGAAATGTTTGCATAGTGTAATGATGCAGCCTAAAACCAAAGCAAAAGCAACAGGAGCGCTGTGGTCTCTAGCTATTAAGTTCTTCCTGTGTTCAGTTTAGGATTACAATTCAGATTTATTTGTGCAGAACCTTCCACAGAAGGAGCAATTTGGAGAAGTATCTTCATCTGTGCATGATCCTAGATGGGTACTCAGGACCCGAAGGCATTTTTAACTCTAGGGTAAGATACAGCAGAGACACAATTCTGGCTTCCCACAGATCAACTTCGTCTTTAAAGGGTGTTAAATGTGTGGTTCTTCTGCCTTGACTTCTCTGCTACAGTTTTCCAGCATGTCATATAAAAAATAATGGGCCTATCAAAGAGATAGTAAATTTTATCAAGATCCAGCTTCCTGCACAACTTGATGTGATTTGTGTAAAGTTGCTTGCCCTTTTTGTGAAAAGTGAAGCTCTACCTCTGTATATATATATAAAAAGGATGTTAATGGCTACAAACCAAGACTTGCTCAAGAGTGTTAAGGAAGTCGGGGATAGAGACAAAATGAGCCTCTTTCTCTTTGGCATCTAAGACAGAACTCTTAATTGCTAAACTATTTTAACTCTGAAATAACTCTAGAAGACGTACAGACTCTTAGTCTGTGGCTGTGCAGAGCAAATGGACTACCTACATCCCCTCTTCTTG
Organism: Aythya fuligula; assembly: GCF_009819795.1. Classification (NCBI taxonomy): domain Eukaryota; kingdom Metazoa; phylum Chordata; class Aves; order Anseriformes; family Anatidae; genus Aythya; species Aythya fuligula. The sequence continues at coordinate 5,558,513 of NC_045569.1, read as the reverse complement.
ACCTCTTACAGATTCTGTGCCCTCGTTTTCCTATCTGGGTCTCCCAGAATTGGCAGTAGGTTAAATTTAAGTTTGCCACCTGCTAGCAAAAGTTATGCCTATTTACCCATTGTCCCCCTACTGAAGAAGTGACTTTATATGGAAATTGTAATTAGCCTTAACTAAGAGATGTAAAAAAAAAATAAATAAAAATTGAAAGATTTTAGTTTTTCTTAGTTATTTTTTTTCCAGATAGAGAAACCTCTGAAGAGTGCGTTCTTCTGTGATGGCACTACTTCTTGTATGGCACAAACTGTATGGTGCAGAAAAGCGTTGTAGCTCATAGCAACCAAACAGCTGCTTTGGAGGACTTTATTCCAACCTCAGTTATTAATTCCTACACTTCTGTTGGCACAGTGGCTGTGGAAATGTAACACTAGATTTTTTTTTTCTGTTCCTTTTATTCAGGAGTGTTTATTTTGTTCCTTTTGAACGTATATCTGGCTATCCTATGTCATTTTTGAATTTGTAATAATTTAATGTAGGAAGCAATAGTCTATATTTCAGTATATCTTCTATTTAATGGAGGATGCTAATGTGACGTGTATAGAATTATTTTCCCTAGTTGATTCTCCTGGGAAAGATTATTTTAGGCTGTAGTTGCCACTGATGGCTATTAATACAGGCAGTGAGCTAATCTGCATTTCACACAGCAGAACACTTTATCAGACACAGCACAGGCATGCAAAGAGATAAGAGCAGCAGCAGGTCTCCAGGCAGTGGAAAAAGGGTACGGATGGCAAAGACTGAAGGAAGATTTTCAGGAGACACAAATGCCAGTTGACACCTGACTTCATTCATGAATTTGAAGTGTACCAAATCTCCTCTAAATCCCCAAAATGATTCCTGTTTATATTACACATTTAAAGGAGAACTGCAGATATTTAGATATTTTTCAGTAATGTGACAGGGTTGGGGCCAGGCCAAGAAACAGTGAAATGTCCTCCAGTGAAGCTATGCACATTTGTGACTTTCACATTCTTGCTCTATTTTAAGAAGTGCATCCTATTCTGGGACTATCATTTCTTCTCTAAAATGTTCTTCCGGAGATGAAGAACAGGTCAAACATAGAGGCAACATCTCTTTCCTCTCACTAGCTCTTCCTCCCCCGTTCAGTACAGGTGCAATAGAAGGGGATGCGCTGCAGCTTCACCATCTGCGGATCCCACTGCTCAGGGGAGCGCTGAGCTCGGCGATTAAGCTGCCTTCCCAGTTGCCTTGAACCAGGCTACAGACTGGCTCATGTTTCAAAGTCATTTTCAGTCCCTTCTGATTTCTTTGCAGAATAATTTCTCTCATATCCTAAAAATCCTCTGAGTATGTTGTCTCTGGATGTAGACTAAGCCACTTGCCACTGCATAATCTAAAATTATTTTGATTATTTATGTCAGAATGTAAAATACTACAATACTCTAAACAATACAGAAAATACTGTATTTATTTTAATGTTTTTAACCAATAAATGTGTATTTCATGTCTTACAAGTACTTGCCAAGACATTTGATTGAAGTCAGACTAAATTTTTCTCCAATACAGCATGTTTAAAGAAAAGTACATAACGAACAGGAGATTCTCTTTTAGTTTTTAGATTTCAGATGCTTTTCTTTAATGCTCTGGAACTAAGAGTTTTAATACAGTTTGTATGGGTAGCTGAGGACATCTGAAGTCTCTGATGTTCCTGGGCAGCATGAATTAAATTTATCAATTTATCAGCAATAGGACGCAGTTACAGCTATTAGCTCAGTCTAGGGAGTACATCTGATAGAAGTCCATAGGCTCTGGGAAGCTTTGAATGCAGCCCCAACTCCCTGTCTCGGTAAATAGCCTGTCACAGACACCTGAGCATCACATCACACCTTCCCACACTGTCAGTATTTTTCCACTGGAACTTCATTGATGGAGGTGGAACACTTCTGCCATCAGTTCCCATAACCAGAGTTTGAATTATAATCCAATTGATGCACACCACCCAAATAGTTGTGCTATTTCCCTTTCTCTGCTCAGGCTCTATCACCATGTTTGCCTGTCAATTGCAAATCTCAGCAATTGCATGTCTGCATAAACCAAGCCACGAAGCTTCCTCACAGGCAACCATCAGCGCTACGTACTCTGCTGGCAGTTGTTATCCTGCGGAGAGACGCAGGGAATGCCATGCCTCTCTTCAAAAGAGCAGGACTCCTATGAGTGTGTCCTGAGGAGAAGCTCGACGGGAAGCAATGGGGCACTCCTAGCTATTGAGCCAGCTGATTAACTGCTTGTGTGAGTGCAGTAAAAATAAAATGCCTGTCTTGTCTTTTGGTCTGTGACAAAAAGCTACAAACAACAGTAACAATAGTTCTTCCTACAAACAGTTAATGCCTGCATGAATCATAACATCTACACGCTGTACTTCGGAGATGCAATTCAGCAGTACATGTAACAGACATTTGGTTTTGCTGATCATTTAAGAAGGAAACAAAGAAACACACGTTGGTACTGAGGCTTTGACACACTGAAAGTGTAAGAGTAAGGGGAATACAACTAGGCTTTCCTTTGGTGAAGAAAAAGATCGCTGGGGAGGGAGGAGACAAATTGGACTTCTCCCTTTTGAAAGTGCTGTCAGCCTTGGACAGAATTCCCCATTGCTAACCTTCACGCTCCTTTTTTTCCTGCTGCAGTTGCACTACAAGATACCCTCCAGCATATGCACAGGAGCTACTTCAAGGAGAACCAAAAAATCAACCTGAAATAGCCAACCCAATCAAAGTTTTTATAGACTAAAAAACACTGGCAGCATAATTTATTTTAATGGACATATTAAGCTTTCACCATCTGTTCTGCCCCTAATTATAAATGCCAAAAGAACATATTTCACAGTTACATCAGTAAGATATTATTCATGCACTTATATGTTACTTCTACACTAACGCTTCTGCAGTGTTCTCAGACTGCCTACGCAATTCAGAGCAAGCTGCTCACATCTGAAATCGAGCTTCTTGGTATAAAGCATTTTTCAGTAACAATGTTTCAGTGGGAGAGGCTTTAATGTAAAATGGATTTTTAAAGAAAAAAGTGGGAGAATGAAAACCTTTTGTCTAGCCTCTTGGAGGCATATATTTTTATTCCCTATAAATCCCAAACAAATGTATATTTTATGTACATTTGTCTCATTTTTCACATGGTTGTCAAAGTTAAAATTAAGCACAATTACTGAAGTGCTCAATGTTTTAAAAAAATCATTTAAGAATTGATTACTCATTTTGGTCACAGGGTAAAGAAAATGTTTGAATAATTTCATAGCTTCTTAAAATATATTTTCTCTTAATGCACAGAAGTATCTACTAGATATTTTGCTTCTAATCTTGTAGTAAACGTGTGCTCTATTTACATAGAGCTTCATCACTTCAGGGAAAGTATAAAATTAAATACAAGAACAAATTAAAAGTTACTTAAAAAATTGTGTGAAGTACTCTCAAATACTTCAGTAAATAGAAAGTGACCGCATACAAGCCTTGCAGTGGAGGAATAAAGGTGGTGATGGCTTAAGATCTAGACCCTGATTTGTTTCTTATTTTATACACGACTTTAGAGAAGAACAGAGAAGAGACACCAAGTGATGTAACGACTTGCTGAAGATTGAGAAAATTTTGGAAAAGACCTTTCCTCTTCTTGCCTTTTGTTCCCTGTGTCTGTGCAGATGCTGTGTGTGTGTGCAGTGCCTGTTGCAGCAGCTGCTTTCAGTGGTGCTGTGATGCAGCCACTCCCACCCCACTCCAAAGCACACAGATGATCCCCGCTGGGGAAGGGGAAGGAGAGCATCTATTTAGCAGAGAAAATAGAGCAATTTGTAATGCTCACATGATCATGTCAAAGACCATCTAAAACACCAGCAACAAAATCCCTGCAAGTAAAGTTTATTAGTGATTGTGAGAGAAGCAAATGATTTTGAAAACGATTGATCCTAGCTTAGAATTTCATCTCGTAGATGCACTGAGTGCATGATACGGGAGCAGGTTCTCCCTGAACCAGAGATCTCTGCTGCTGGGCTCTGCTTACTGGAACTGTTTGACACGAGATGAAGTGTTAGCACTATGCTAACTGGTATGGGATTACACACCATCTGACATTCGGTGTTGCAGATTGTGCCAGTTCTGCACTTAAGGAAAATAGAATAGAAAAATAAATCTTCCCTTTTAGTCTTGATAGAGCATGATTGGTTTTGCTTTAGCAATTTAGCCCCAATGCTTGCTTGACCTTGAAAGCGGTATGTGTGGCAGTTGTATGATAAAGAGTCCATCAGAAAAAAGAGGACTGCTCAGTGTTAAGATTTGTGGTAAAGGAGTGCAGCTATCATAAAAAAAATCTATAGTAACAGCATATGGAAAATGGAAAAATTAGAGAAAATAATAATTACATGACTTACTGATGCTGAAGAGTAAGAATAGAAAGAAGCTTATCAGAGCTATGAAATCTAAGGAAGAAGGATCTGAATTTTTCTGCTGGAATACTGTTTACGTTCCTGAATGGAGGGGGGAAGACCACCCCTTCTCAGTAACTCGATTCCTTTGCAACAAATCAGATACAGGCATTTTTTTTTATACTCTAGCATCTAGACCCCATATTAGCAGCCACAGAATAATTTTCTGTAACCACATGAAGTCTGTACAACAAAATAATCAAAAGATATAGATTATGAAGCGCCGAGAAGAGATCAGGAGTAATGAAAGGCATTGCCAGCATCCTAGGGAATTCTTTAAATGAAAGGAGCAAGATGATGCCAGGATAAAGGACTCAGTCCTATGAGAACAGAAAGGGAACAAAAATGAATTGTCATTCTAACCTGAGGAAAAATAGTTCTTTACACACAAAGGCACAAATAAAATGCACAAAAAGCCTGTGAAAACATCAGCTTGACAGAAAACGTCAGGAGATTTCCTTAAGAATAATTTTGATCTGAAATAAACTTAATATGCTTGCATTTCTGAAATGGCTAGAATTTGGTCCTACATAGTCTGACATGACATCCTAACCTAGTTAAATCCAGAAGGATTTTCATTCTTGAATTCTACTTTCCACCCTTAAAGGCTTTTTATATTGCAGAAAAATAGTCTTTCAGCTCATTGAACGTGTTTTTTCTTTCAGCTGAATCCTGAACTGTCCTGAAGGTGAAGCTTTATATTACGTAGCTGTTGACAATGAATAGTTGCCCACTATCTAAAAAGTGAGAAAAGGATAGTCTTTCAATTTCATGGACACATGTATAGGCTATGTCTATTTTACTACAAGCATTCAACAAACTATCCAAAACAACTCCTATGCATCTGAGTACATTGGACAGAAAGAGGTATGACTTAGGAGGAATCCAGTGGCAGTCGAAGGCGATGGAATAACATTCCCTAATATCAACAGAGGTTGAAGTAAGACTGCAGTAAATGCTTAGCTGAACCAACACACACAGCTCTTTCTTTCTCTCCCCAGAATTTTACACACAAACTTTTTTGGGGAGGACCACTGACAGCCAGTACTTTGGAGGTGGAAGTGTAGGTTACTCTTAAATCTGTAGAAAGCAACCACTCCCATGTTTTGGTATATAATTTTGGGGTAATTTTCAGGTTTATATGAAACTATACCTTAGGAAAAAAATGTTCAGTGTGCTCTTCAGACATTCTATGAAATATTTTTTGCTTCTGTCATCCAAAATTTAAAAGGCTAGCTAATGCATGTAATTAGAAAACATTACGTATTTTTTCGTATGGATGCAGGCAGAACCACCTGGCCACAGAGACCAAGACTATCGATTACCATCAGTTTTCCTTTTTCTATGCTATTAGATTTTTTCATTTTAACCAAGGACAGAGGATTTAAATGAAAATTAAAAATTAAGCAGTAGAAATTACTTTTCTTTCCTAACTGTTCCTATGTAATATTCAATTTCTTTTTACATCGTAATTTTGAATCTCCTTGTTTCACAGGAAGAATGATTACTGTATTTTTTCCTTGAGTCACAAGGTAATAAGTGCTAATTAAAATCTAATTAAAATCTATACAGCCATGTTAAACAGAAAAAAGGAGTTTAGTAGACAGATGTAGAATGGGAAATTTAAAGATTAAATGCAAGTGCACAGGCTTGGTTTTGGTATAGAAACTATGCGTTCATGTGCAAAAGTGTTCCAGTATTGCTGCAATAAAATACATATAAACTTTGAGAAACAAGGGGTGGAAAGTCTTGTATTCTCTAAGTAAAGCACTTTTCTAAAGTAATCTCGTGCATTTATACTGCCAAGTACAAAACTGTAGAAATGAGACCTGCAGTGTAGAAGCTTTATTTCTGTATTTAAACATGCACTGTCCCCAGTCAAATCCAGTTTGAATTAAGTATGAATAAAGTCTCCACTACAATGGGACAATTCTTGGACTAGCTTTAATTTTCAACTTTTCATTCTCAGTGATCCAGATTTCCATAAGTCTCTTGCAGACACTAGGTAATAGTCTTTTTTTTTTTTTTTTTTTTGTTACAGACTCTCCTTTTTTTCTAGTGGCCATTTTAATTCAAGCAAGCTTTCAGTGTGCTGTATTACCAGGTCAATTTGCTAGCCTGATAGTATTAAACTGACTTGTTCAAAGATAACCTAATTTACCTTGCGTGCTTTTGTTCCCAGCCTCAGCTCATAATATTGTAGGTATATGATGCAAAATATTAGCAAAGAAATAACTAGCAGTGGCAGATTTTTTCCTTGGTGTATTTTTATATGGATTCTCTGGAGTCAATGATATGTTCTCAAATACCACCTAAAAAGACATGCTGTTACTAACAGCATATCTGCAGTCATTTTAAGCCTGCCTTGCTTATGTTCAGCATTGATTACTGTAGCATGTTCAGCTTTGCTGTGTCAGCATGAAAAAATTCTTTTGATGTGGAAAAAAATAGAAGGCATTCAGTGTACACTTAGCACCATTTGTGACTATAAACTTTTAAAGTGATACCATGGCAGCCTGTAAGTGCAGTAAATGTTCTCTCCTCAAAAGAGGATTTCCTCAGAACTACATGAAATTTACAGATGACTGCAAAAAATTGAAAAAAAGAATAGCTTTACAGTTTTTATAAAAAGATTCTCATTTAACAAGTTCCTGATTATCAGCATGCATTTTTCTGTAGGTGGTACTAACTAGCCTTACAGCTGCAAGTTCACGAGCTGAAGGAAAGCAAGCCCTCTCTCCTGCCTCCTGCAATTGGAAGAGACTTCCAATTCTTTTCTTCTTGCACGTGTTTTCAAGTAGCCCTTGAAAATAACAAAAATTATAAATAATAGAAAATAAGGGGCTACTCTCAGAAGTACCTCTGTCTCCCTTTGACCTGTGCAACACCAAGGACCATGACTAAAGCTAATTAAAATTGGCCAGGAAGAATGTCAGAACCAAACATTGATTCGTAAAGTGCCTCTTGTCCTGATTGTCCCTGTTGCCTCCTGGTTCGTATTACAGCAGTAAGACTCAATTAAAACCCTCACTAGCTGTAAGCAATAACAAAGCTTTTAAGGATTGTTATACATATATTCTGCATGAACTTAAAAAAAGAGGCTAATGAAATGTCTTTGCTATGGAAATGTATGAAATAATTACAGGATATTAAGAATGCTTTTATCTCTTAACACTGAAGGAAAGTTCTATTTCAGTTGATTTGTAGATGGCATTCAAATTAAAAGCATTTTTATTTGCATGTTTGCATCAGTAAAATAAATTATTAATGACAACCTAACTAAATACTAAAGCTGAGTTAATGCAGAGGCACAGTACATTATCCTCCCCATTTAAGATGCTGGAAATGCTTTTAAAAATGCACGTCAATATCCAGGGAGGGTTTGGAAGCAAAATAATCAGGACTCGTTTGAAATGTATAGCTCGCAGGCAAAGCATAGGTCCTCTTTGTTAGGTGATACTATATTTTAGATACTGTCTCAAAGTACTGGCTACTTCATTATGCAGGTAGTTTTATATTATTTTAACAATAACTTAATAACAGTATTAGCTGTTAGTTGGAGACCAACAGGTGCATCAGTTAGGGTCGGAATAGTTGATGTGGCAGTGTGCTGTCCCATCCTCATGGCCCTTACCAGAAGCAAAAGCCCCAACCCCTACAGGTTCCACATTGCTTGACAGATGGGGGAAAAAGACTCCATAAGAACTTCCTTGTTACTGGAATGGTTACACAAGCTGGGTTAAGTGACCTGATAGCTAGGTGCTACTGTCTATTTATGAAGTTTAATTTACTCCCCCTGGCCAATGTGCACTTGCCCTCTAAAATTTAATTAAATGAAATAACAAGGTTTTCTGTGTGTATTTTTGTTGTTATTGTTTTGGTTTTGAGTATTGACCATTTATGATGAGCTTCTTAGATGAATTGTTTAGGACAGCTGATTCTTAAAAGTATTCTGGGCTGTTCTTTCAATTAGGCTACAAACAGATTAAAATGTCATATACGGACAACTAATCAATTCACTATTCATGCACATTAATTCCTGACAATTTTCTAACTCTGCCTTACAGATAACCAAAGCCAGGAGGTGCAGAAGTGGCTTAGCAGAGCTTGCACTCCTTGTGCCGTGGGCGTGAACTGCCACAGCAGAAAGCTTATGCTTGAGCTACGCTTAAACTACCCTGGGTGTCTCCAGCTTATTGCATCACGCACATACACGCACAGGCACCATGACTATTAAAATAGGATTTGGATAAATATAGATTGGGAAACAAATGGGCAGTTAGTTTTCTCACCAGTCCTTTCAGTGCTGGTGAGGAAGGTCACAGTAGTAGTACGTGCTTATGGATATGCTATCAATCCTCATCAAGGTCTGTGTACATAGAAATCTGCTTCTGTGGCTAAGATATTAAACTGGAATTTCAACTGAATATCCTGAACACATTTCAGATTGCATTTTTATTTATTTTTGGTTATGGCTTCTTTAGATGGATGTGTGAATTCATTCAGGTGTACATGCTCTGAGCATTTCCATGTGTCTCATTTAGGTAGTGAAATTCTGATCTTCAGCAGCATCTAAGGCAAGTCTTTGTGGCTAAGCAGCACCGCCATTCTGAGCGAGATCACCAGAGACAGCAGGCAGAAAAAAAATAGGGTACGTTTGGAAGATACTTGGGAACATTAAAAGGAAAGAAGCTTGATAGTTAATTAAAGGCATTAAAGGCAGCTTAAAGTAATTGAGGTGATTCTTATTTCTCTCTGCCAACTTTGTGTTTTGAACATACAGATCTTTTCCAGTGATAATCTCTTAACTGTATGAAAAGCCAAGCAGAAATTGGATATTCTTTGGAAATAATTAAATTGAACAGACCCAAAGCTGTAAAGAAGCTATACACACTGGAGAAACAATTTTTGCTAATCTTCTGGTTACAATATTCTTAAAGGGTAGCAGTTATAGTGACTGTAGATAAATTTAATATTTTAAATGGAAATCCATCTAAGTAACATGATAAAAAATAAACACAGCGCTTATGGAAACTGAGTTGTAACATTCTTTTCAGTAATTCCCATCTCTTTTCATCAGTCAGCCTACCCCAAACACATTTTGTACTTTACTCCATTTATCTTCGGTGGCAAACACATTTTCCAAGTGAGTCAGGAGAAAATTTTATCCATAGGAAAACATCCCCTAAATGTATAGACGCATTATAGATGATTGGCTTTGATCTCTACACTAAGCACCAGGCACAAGATACTCAAGATGTGCAACAGCTCTGATTTACTTTGAGCTAACAAATTTCATTATCCCTGTGTTTCCAAATGTTAAATGATTGGCTTGAGGCCTGTTTGAACAGCATGCTCAGCTTAATCATGTGAAAAAAGATGGTTTTTATTTTGGAGAATTTTATTTTGAAACACCACCATAACTAGCATTTCAGGCAACTGTTAAAGGAATAAGAAGCAGAAGCACAAAAGAAGATGTGATAGAACAAGGTGTGGAAATGAAAATCTGTGAAATGTGAAACCATCAAGTCCATGGCACAGATTACCAGCCCAGTATGGTGTATCAAACACTTGGAGTTCTGTTACTTTTTACATAGAACCACTTGTATGGCTCAGTAGTGAATTTGCTAATGACAGGAATGGAATGAAGGAAAGGAGGGAGAAGTTTAAAAGTATGGTAGTAAAAATAAATTTTAGACACTGCAATTTGTACTGTATCATTACAGTGTGGAACAAACATGTGCTTCCCTTTTCAAAGTCAAATTCAGAAAATGAACAGGGAGAAAATTGCACTGAGGTTTAGATTCATGTGTCATCTATTGCTAGGAAGGAAGTGCAGTGCTTTTGAAAGGCTCTTGGTGAAGGAGACTGGAGACTGAAATCATCTGAACATCTAGAACAGATTTAATGCAAGCACCTAATTTTATTTTATTTTTTATTTTCTTTTTAAGACTGCAGTCTTCATGCATGCAGTTGAGTGTTTTAAGATGTAAGATTCCTATTAGCTTGCCATTAGCAGCTATGTAGTCTTTGGCTTTTCTCAAAAAATGTCTTCAAAGGTTTCTAAGTACTCTTACACCCTGGTGAGATTAATGCAGACATGAAGTTGGGTTCCTGAAAGCTAGCAAAGGGCACAGCCATGAAATTGTTGAAAGGTTTGTTTTTAATAAAGAATTCAGCCTGATTGTTTTAAAGTTATTTAGTTACGGTTTATAAGAAAAAGATGGTTTGCCTGTAACTGTGGCAGTAGATGCAGGACTTCTCTCTGAGAAGCATTTTAGTTTTATTTATTTTTCCTTGGTAGAATGTTCATTGGAGAGAAGGCATGCTAAGGAAACACTCTTTATGAAAGACAACATGAAATCCTGAATCAGTATCTCATCTGTCTAGTGCTTTTCTGAGCAATAGCAAAGAATTGCTAGAGCTGATGTTAACTTTTGTAGTGCCTTAATGCTTGATAACCAAATTTCCCAGTACTCTGCAATTGAGGTGTTACACCACATTCAATCTGGTCCTCATAAGGTATTATGATGTTGTAGAAAACACTTCTTATCTGCTTTGAAAAGTAAAACACTTGCATTTCAGAAAGATTGCTTTCAGCAGCTTGGCTGTAAACAGTATTACATCTCTTCAGAGATGCAAGAATTTTGTGGAGCACTTTTCTTGCTCAGAAGTGCCGCAGGTTAATCATTTTGTCTCCAATTAATAGTTTCCCCCCCAAAACTAATTTGACCTGCTGATACATGAAGCGATTTTGTACAGTGACTTTGTCTGGTGTGTCCTAATAATAGGATTGATGGTTTTTGTATTCAACATTTCTGAATTTTAATTAATGTTTCAAGTGATAATTACCTGTCTTCTCTGGACAAAGTCATTTCATTTAAATTGTGGCTCTCTGCAGATTAGAGATCAGATTCTCTGTAGCGTCGATGAAAAGAACCAATCTTGACCTAAAAGTTTGGAAAACTGATGCATGCTAACTTGAATTCAATAATCTATCAATTATTTATATACATTTGTTTTGATCAATATTTCTTTTTTAATAGTCCTAGCAATAATTTGTGAATTTGTTACAACTACTCGAAGGCAGAGTTTGACTTTGGTAATGCAAGAGCAGCTGTGCCAGGCCCAGCATCCTGTCTCCCCAGCAGCCAACAGCAGATACTTACAGGAGATAAGGACATAATATCTAAGGCAGCGTTATATCTAATGACTGTTCCTCAGAACAGTCTCCCTGTTGACAGGAATTTGGAACTCAATTTTTTGTTATCATTTTAAAAGTACTTTTTTCTTAGTATGTCATTTTCCAGGGGGACAGACAGGATTGCCATCTAATTCTTCATTTTTAAAGAAATTTTAAATTAGTCTTACAAAGAAGTCAGACTTCCACTGTAAAAGAAGTTTATTCTGCTTTGCCTAACAGACTTTTCAAGGTAGGTCTTGTCACTGAGTGTCAGGCTCCAACAAGGTTAGATCAGGTCTTCACATTCAGAACTTATATTTAATTATGCATTTCCCTGTTAATTGCTTGTAATCTAATAGAATGATGTGTTGTGGCTATGATGCTTATTTGGGAATCAAGCTACAAAAGGACCACCTCGTGTGCTTCAGCTTGGATCTTGAGAGAGCAGTAGGTGTGCGTTCGTGAAATTGGACAGGCAGCTCCATGCTCTAAGGTTGTGGGTCTTAGTTGGTGAACTCCCATTCTCAAAGTGAAATGACTAAGTACATTGCTCTGCAAAAGACAAAATAGGCATCTGCATAAACTGTGCAGTTCACACAGATACAAGACTTGCTTCTGCCAGACACACTGAGGCCCAGCGCACATGCTGCTTCTTGGGCCTGCTTGCAAGTATGAGTGTGGTATTTAATATCCCAGCCTTAAAGGGGGCTGCTGGACCTGCTGTGCCTTAGTGGAAATAAATTCAAGTACAGATATTGAAGTCTTATTTGTTTTCCCTTTATACAGCACATTCCTAGTCCCTGTAGCTATAGGGAATGGGGAGCTGACGACAGAAGGCAAGAATAATTCGTTTGTCTCTATCCATTTAAGCTATGGTCTTAGGTTAAAGCACACCTCCTTCATGTGCTCATATAACATCTAGCACAGGATTGTGTGTGTCAGGCCACTGCTTATCTCTAATTCTAGAGATACATCATTATGGTTGGTGCTCTGTTTTCAGTGACTGTGAGAACCTACTGAGCTATATGGCAGTATTACTCAGAGCCTCTAAATAATTTTAGATTCAAAATCCTTATTTAAGAGGAAAGCTCTTATTTTCATGAAACCTTCATAGACAATTTTTCTGCTGGCATTTGATGGGAAAGCTGGTGGTATAAAGGTTTCAAGCTATCTCAAGTATCTACTAAAGTGATTGACAGAGTATTTATCTTCTAACCAGTTTTACAAATTGAAGAGAATTTTACTGATGTGCAATATATGCCTTGGACAGAGGAAAAAAATCTAATCTTGCTTTTCAAATGAAGTGATCATCTGCTATGGAGCAGTGTGCCTGGAACATAACCAGCTGCAGGCTACAGATATTTTTTCAAAGCTTGCAAATGTAAAATCTCATGACATAAGTCACTGCTAACAAAATCTGATTATCTCCATTATTTACTATTCTCATTAAATCTAAAATTTGTAGAATGTCTTACAATTTAACCTTGCTGATTCTGCTTAACAAAGGCAGAATATTTTATCTTGAAAAGGATTAACACAATAGTCTACTTCTGTATTATTTCAGTGGATTTTTTTTATTTACTAAATCTGCCAGCAGCTCAAGTATTTGCGTTTGAAAGAGACAATATTGTGCTAACAGGAGAAAAATGGAACCTAATCCTCTTACGCTAATTGGATGGCGAGGGTGCTAATGGCTTTCAGCAAGATTTTTAGAGGTTTCATCAGTAGGAAGAACTCTGTGCGATTTCAAAATCTGTAAAATCTGTTCTGTATTTATACTGCAAATAGTACTCAGCGGGATCTGTTCTTGACTGTATTTCCACCTGGAAACTAGTATGAATCCAGTAAACTCCTTAAAGGATTTCCTGCATTTTATTTTCAAAATAGACTTAAGCACCTAAGTGTGCTGAATAAATGGCCATATAATAAATCCTTTTATACTCTTTGGAGTATGATTATACTCTTATGTGCTCTCACAGACTACACTTTGCAATACATTTTTGAATGACTAAAGCTACCTGTTTGTGCCTTATGATAATCACAGGAAGATACTAAAATGTATATCTACTTTGAAATCAATTTAAGTTGAAGCCTCACTGGAGCCTTTCTGTACAGCTAAAACAAGGAATACTTTATCATTTTGTAAAAGTGGGGTTCTTGGAGCAGGGCAAAGAGTGTGTACAATCTCCTAGCTGTAGTTTTGGAAGCTTATCACCTTTCTTTTGATTAAGAACTCTTCGCTTCTGTTCTTGTACCAGCTTTTAAGATCTGACAATGATGTTTTATTTTTTGTTTGGTTTTGTATAGCAGTCATAACACTACAAAACTGATTCTGATCTTAAAGAGTCTTTACTCAAGCAGCTACACTGATTTGACACTATAGGCTCAGTATTCATCTTTGTTAAGCTGTGGACTCAAACCCTGAAGAACGATTAAGCAACATCAACAATAAATGATAATTAAATTTGTTAAAGCATATTTTTATTGCCTCAGCAAAAAATAGCTAATCTTAATTATGAAAACTACATTTCATTGGAATATACATTCCAGCATATAAGTCTATATCACATTTTTGCAATGCCATAGGATTTTGCACTGACTTTAGCATAGCTTTGTCTCTATTCTTTTAATTTCTGTTGGTAGGTTCTAATTATAGAGAACTTCTAGAATGCAATTTACAAGGTAATTAACTCATTTTAAATGCTTATTAGATTAAACCGAAGAGAGCAAATAATATATATATATATATATATATATAACATGAAGAGGAAAGCAAGAACACAGTTCAGAATGCACAATACTTAAAAATAGGAATTATAAATTCATGTCTGAAACTACTTATAGCATCTGGTGAATAGCATGAAAGGGTCAGTGTTTTGCAGGGCTTTCTGACCTATAGAAAACTAATTGTAAAGATTTCACTTTCATGTGAGGCTACGAAACACTTCAATTGTACTGGAGGATCATTTTTATTTTAATAGGAGCAAAAAGACATTCTGTTGCAAATTGCCTACTCTTTCTCCTGGGTTTTGGGGTGAGGAGGCGGCATGCTTTAGATGACTGGTCAATATCTGCTACTTATTTCTCCAGGATATGCATGCTCATTTCATATTCTACTCAAAATGCAATTTACTGGCAGATGAACTTATTTTTGTTATTAGCAAGATAGTAACTCAGGACTGCTTCCTCCTTTTTATCATTGCTGCCTGTGGGCAGAAGGATGTGCACTTTTTAAGTCTCAGACTGCTGAGATACCTAATAAACTGCAGCTGCTGCAGCTTCAGCCAGAATCTCTCAGTTTGCAGCTGAAACAATATATATAAATATTCATTTGTTATCTCTGAACATTAATTTAACAGCTGATGGTAGAGAGACATGAATAAGATAAGCACAATGACAAGAAATAATGGGTATATAATTTTCTTCCTTGTTTTCCTGTTCGGTGTTCCTCCCCCCCCCAAATTACACCTTTTGTGACTATCTGAGGTTCACCTCCACCATAGTTGAGCCTAGCCAGTGAATTATAAGAAATGGGCTGTGTGTTATTTATTTTTTGCATTAGCTCCACACAAAGACCCTAGCAACTGCTCTTGAGAATAACTGGCCAGTCATATTTCCTATTTTAATGTCATCTACTTTCAGATGCTGCTCATCCCCCTCCACACTTTTTCTTAAAAAATCATTTTGTCTGTGCTTCCTCTGCAAATGTTTCTCGCTGGTTTCTGTTTCTACTAGGGTAAGCATGTCAAAATAATATATAGATGATAAATTGAAGCTCTGAAACACCAGTAGCACCAAATTTTTAGTTGCCTCTAGCTGTTTTTCCTCCTGGCCTATCCCAGCTGTGTTTCGCACAAAGCAGAAGGCAGGTGGTTGAAGTTAGCGTCATCACAAAATTAAAGACTTTGAGTGTATGCACACTGTGTGGGTGACAAGTTAAGGCTAAAATGAAAATTGGGAATTTGGATCTTAACCTATTGCTGATTTTTTATGATTTTTTTTTTTTTTTTTTAAATTTGTGACTTGCCTTTTTTTTTTGGTCCTTGCAGAAGGCCAGGGAAGGTGTACAACTGAACACCTGGCCTTTGCTGCCTGAACCCCAAGCGCTCTCCACGCTGGCACCCAGCCTCTGCAGTCAAGTTCCCAAACTGCATTGGCTGACAGCTAGAAGAGGCTGTCAGTGCCAGAAAGAGGGGTGGATATTGTGTGAGATAAGGCACTCGGGAGCAGAGGTCAGCTCTTCTCTTCAGGAAGGGATGTGCTTGGTGAGTTTCTGGCTAGTGTATGTGGAAGGTGTAGGGTACTTCGCTTCAGACTTGAGTGAGCCCCAGCACCTGCCTAGCAGGGGAATGGGAAACAGTCTTGACAGAAGAGGCTAAGAAAAAAAAAAACAATGGAAAACTATGAAACTAAAAGCTAGTGTTGATTTTGTAAGATATATATATATTTTTACACTGACAATATTTTTTAAAAGGCATTCCTGGAAAAGAAACAGTCAAATTAAAACAGGAGAATTTTGAGTGGAATTTCACAGGACGCAAGAAAATAATTAGTATCAGGCTATGCCAGCTTTGCTCAGAGAAAGACATTGCAATTTTCTTAAAATTGAGATGCCACTCAGGATGAAGAATGGCACAAGAGAGCCCTAATTCAGTTACAACTTGGTAGTTCTGATTGTAGGACATGTTCTAACTGCTTCCATATACACTGCTATAAGACCAGCCTTGCACACAGGCTCACTATATGCCCCTGTACATTTCTTTCATTGGAGGCATAGTGCCCCTTCGGAGATGAGTGTCTATCTACATGCTCAGTCTCCTCAGAGTTGCACAGGAGGACCATGGTTCCCATGGAAATAAGAATCCTATTTATACCTGCTCTTAGAACAGTTGGCAGGTTATCCTGCACTTGGGTTCTGTAGCTCTGCATGACTTCTCATGGTCTATAGTCAGGTTGACTAAAAAGTGAGCATGAAGTTAATGTCATTTGGCCTTGGGGAAATCAAATGACTGCAGAATCTGACAAAATCATGGCAGGCTCATGTTCTGTTCTGCTCATTAAAAATTCTGGTTCCCAGTCTAGGATCAGTCACAATTCATCTCGGCTTACTTAGCTGATGGGAGTCTATTAAGTATTCCATAATGAAAGTCTACTGAGAAACACTATTAGCATGATACTAAAATTGTTTTGAAGAAGTTGAACTTAGACTTTTTTCCTGCTTAAACTTATCCGCTTTTTGAAAATAGAATTGTATAATTAGGATAAAGCCCTGGAATAAGGAATTTTCTAATATAGTTCTATTGAAAAATACTGTTGTTTTTTTTTTCTAATATAGTTCTATTGAACAATACCATTGTCCAAGTTAAAATTGAACTGAATAATTTCCTAAGTATAGCAACTGTAAGCATGTGAAGTCATATTTGTATATGTAAAAGGATCAGAGTTTCCCAGCAGCATTTTTTTTAATTATGGGCATACAGAACATATATGGAATAGCTTCAGTCCACAGTTTGAAAACACTGCTCAGCTGTAGAGAAGCAAGCTGCTAGACCAGGTGCTGCAATTCAGTCTGATGGTAAAGCGTGTTGCAATGCTTATGGTCTACTTGCAGCTGAAATTAATAGCAACTCAATTGTACTGGATGGGTAGGGAAAAGAGGTATTGAACAGTTCCAAGGAACCAAAACTTGAATGAGAATTTTGTCAAAGATGACTGAGGAAGGATACAGGTATTTGAAGAAGCATGGGAGAAACACTGAGGAGTAGGTAAAGAAAGGAACCCAAGAAGAAGGAAGCTCAGGAAGGAGGCCTTGCGAAATGAAGCAAGGTTATCAGAGTAAGGCCAGTAAAACTCCTCCATTCACTTCTAGGTTGCTGAAGCAGAGCTGAAGAAATTTAGCTGTAGAGAAGCCTGCATTAGTACAATATTTGTTGATACAAGCAGCTACCAAACCCTGCCAAACCACACAACCCCCGCAGATCCCTACGTATGTTAAAGGCAGAACTGTCAGAGAGCTTGTTTTACTTCTGAGAACACCGTTCTTCTTGTGAATCAAGTACATATGTAAAGCAGCTCTTTAAACACAGCCAGGACTGTTGTACTGGGTATTTTGCTTATCGCTGTGTTTACAGTTGTGTACCATTTCCCATTTTTAATCCTCATTTAATTGGTCTCTCTCCATAGGAGGAGTAGTGAAGGTATCTTTCTACACAGGTGAAGAGATGTAGAAGTGCTAACAGTTCCATAACCCCCCTCTGCAGCTGTCAGGGATTAGGTGCAAGAAATCCATGAGAAAGCTAATGACTGCACTGGGCACTGATTAGAATCAATTCCAGCTGTAAAGCAGCAGCCCTGCTTCTAGGAGCAGGAGAGTGGTTCCCCTATGCATACTCATGTAAAAATACAGCATGTGTTTTCTGGAGGTTGGTTTCCTTTTTCCTCTCAACATTTGGAGCTGAGAGGATGAAACTAAGAGGAAAAAAATATCAAGAGCAAAACATTTGAGATCCCTATGTAACTTAGCCATTTAATAGACTTAACACTGATGAAGCATATAGTGTTGTACTATGCAACAGAAAGCATTTGATTCTACCTTCAAGATAAAAAAAGGCTGAATTATGAGGGGAGTAAAGGATATAGAACTGTCCTCCTTGTACTTAGTGACACTGTTTATCAAAAGTTGAAAACTGTACTTTGAATGGTACAGAGATTTGACCTAACTCCACTATCAAGGAGGGAATCCTACACCACGCAGAGCAAGTGACCTGCTGACTCAGCTGAAGCCTCTAATCCTGAAGTTCCTCTGGGTCCAGCAAACTACCATGACTCCTATCTTTTCAACTTCAGAAGGCATTGAAATAGATAGAAATCCAGTATTTTCTCCTGTGAGAAGAACAATCTTGGTATCTGATAAGTGAATATTACATAATACTACATAACCTTCTCACACCATAGGCTTCTGTAGAAAATTAGAAGTATGAATGTCTGCAGTAGGGGGATTCAAAAGGCTTCTGCACTCCAGACTGAAGAGCAGAATGCTTGGTAAAAGTTTGGTACCTAGTATTTTTTCACAAGAAATCCATATTCCTTTATTTGCACTGAGTTCAGTTAGCTGTCATCCGCAGATAGACTAACAGCTCAGCCTGTAGGGGAGAATATTGTTCCAACCTGGGGCCCTCAGGACCTAGGAGTGTGTGACATGAGGCAACATAGAGAAAGCCTAGGGCAGTGTTAGATGTTAAAGGATTCAGGTTATGCTAAACCTAATGTAATATTGAAGTATTTTTCTAGAAAGCCTGAGAGGTCTGAGAGGTATTTTGAAACAGTGGTAGAAAAGTAGACTACTTTGGCTGTTCTAATATTTGAGTTAAAGTACAGCTGTCCCCTTGACAAAATACACATGGAGCACCTTGCCCAGAGAGCAGATCTCTCCAAGAGCAATCCTCACACAGTTTTGGGTATGAGAACTGTTTACTAGCTCAGATGCATCAGTACAGCTGTGGAAGCTACATTTCTTGTAGGTTAGGATGCTATGATCAGTGCACATTGTCAGCAAGTCAGAAGCACAGAAAAATAGATTGTTTTTATTTTTAAATGTGGTCAGTACTCAGTTTCTTAAATGTAGCGTGCCTGGCTTGGAAGGTGGCAAAGGTAAAGAGGCCAACTAGGACTGTAATTGTTGCACACAGATAGCCTTGTAAGTTCAGTTTCTATGCCACTAAGGTCAACCTTGCCTCTTACTGAGGGAGATCAGACTTCACTTTACCTTAATTGGGAACAGGTGCCTCAATTTCAGCATACTGGGGTAGAGCACTGCTTTCAGCCATGGCCTTAGACAGACTGAATTAACTGCACAGCCAGATTCCTGTGGCTGATCGGACAGTGCTGAAGACACTTGAGGGGAATTCCTTTCTCTATTTCTTGTTACCATCTGTGCCCTAAAATATATCCAGCATGCCATTATTTGAAGTTTCCATACTCCCTCCCCTAGCACCTATGTTGCACTTCTGCATGCTGCTGCTGGGGGAGAGCTGCAGCTGCAGTCATTAGCTCTGCCCAGAAAAACATTTTCTTCCAGCCCTCTGAGCCCCTAACCTGGTCATTTCCCACAGCCGCTGTAGCTGCCACTCATCCATCGCTCCCTTTCCAGCCTCATGCCCTGTCTAACAGCTGGCTTTTGGCTCTGAGCACAAACGGCTTCCTGTGATGTGTACTGGTGTACAACTGATAGCATGCAGCTTTCCTTGCAGGTAAGTAACACTTGTGAACATTTAGTTCCTAGAATTTGTAAGATGATATCACTGCAGTGATACCACTTAAGTATCAAGTCCTGAAACTGCTCGAGCAATGCCCAGGGAGATTTTCTTGCCTGTGGGCTGCTTTTTCGCAGCCTGTAGAGAGCTCTGCAGTGTTGTGGGTCGATTGCTGCTTCAATCCAAAGTAAGGGGAGTTTTCTTTATCCTGCAGTCACAGTATAGAAGCTTCCTTAGTTTGCAGTAGTTAGAATTACTAAATCAGAAGCAACACTAGTGGACAGATGACCTGGTGTTCTACTTCTGAGTTGTTTATTATTGACTCCTAAGAAAGAACTGATAGTGAGTTTAGAGGGGTAATTGTGGGTATACAGATCATACTGAGAAAGCCTTAGAAGTCCACTAGCTCTTTTAATAGTGAAAAGGCTCAAGTAATCAAGTTCTACCTCCCCTTTTCTGATTTGTTTTTCATTTAAAGCTTCCCTTCTGATATACCATGTACTCTACCAGCTTCCCTTCTGCTATACACACACCCCATCTTCTCCTGGGACCTGGATGCCTCTCATCCAGATTCCCTCTTTTAGGGACATCTCAGATTTGCCACATGCCACTCAGCCACAGATGCATCAGCTTCCTAGACTTGTCAGAAACCAAGGTTTGGGGTGTTCCTTGTGGTATCTGAAATTCTGCAGGGGTATCTATGAGGTTTGAGGTCATAGTGACAAACTGTTTTTGACAACTTTGTAATGCCTAGGAAATTCATCTCTACACAGCCCATCTTTCTTTGCCATTTTTATTGCTGTGCACCTAAGGCCTATGATTAAAGTTATCATGTGGTTGGCTGACATGCATTTGTTGTATGCATATCGTAAAAACTGCTGTTGTTGTGTGGTATATGTCAAGCATGTTTGTGAGTTCAGATAATCCTGGTTAAGTGTCTATAGGTCACACTGGTAAGTACACAGCAATAAAACATAGAAAAAACATACTGAAAATGTTTCCCACATCCAAATCAAACACAGCAGATTACAGTTGTCAAGCTTGCATAGAATTGACTATTCTCTTTAGATTATGTGAACTGTATCAGAAAAGACTGAACTATTTGGAAACCACTATTTAGACAAAAAATGTGTAGTTTAATGCAACAAGTGTTTAGTGTCAACAATTGAGCTTTTATTGTAAATGTCTTTTTTTCCAGAGTACAAGTTAAATTGTTTGAAAACCTATATTTGGTTTAACAATGGGAGATACTTAATGACATCCAGCTAATTAGAGCTGATAAACCAGTGAATGATTCATTTTTAATAATATAATAGGAGCATATTATAC
Source organism: Aythya fuligula (assembly GCF_009819795.1). NCBI lineage: Eukaryota > Metazoa > Chordata > Aves > Anseriformes > Anatidae > Aythya > Aythya fuligula. The sequence continues at coordinate 5,537,254 of NC_045569.1, read as the reverse complement.
TTGAATGTCTATTAATTGGGCTGTCGCTTATGGCATTGTCTTCCTGTAGTTTTGGTAAGAGAGGGTCAGATGCTAAGTGTATTTTGTCAGTACATGTTAAAGACATGCCTGAGCTGAAAATTGAAAGTGGCTACTGTTTACTGTATAGTGATCAAAGTGTGACCCCTTACTGGCAAAAAAAATAAATATGGAAAACTAATTTCAAGGTTTAAGATTAATTTTCTGTCAAATGGACAAAAGAGACCGTACACTAGAATATGTTTAGAATAAGTGCAGAACCTTCTCATTATCTGTTTCTGTCAGTGTGCAAGTTATTACTTGGATTTCACAGTTCTATAACATGAGCATTTTAGTAGTTAGGTGTATGTGAATCTGGTATAAGTATCTACAAATACATCCTTCTTACCATTTTAATCCATGACTTGCTGTTTCCCATTATCACTGATCTCTGCTGGTGACCTTTTCCTGAACATGTTTTTCCATCTTCCCTACAGTAATCGCATAGAAATGATTGTCATATAAGGAGTTGGCTATGGCAAACAGGAAGCGTCAAAGCACTGCAGCCAGCATGCTGGATCACAGAGTGAGAGCTTGCCCTACTTCATCTCACAACAGGGAGCCTGAAAGCGAGGAAAGTGATCTTCCTATTGAAGATTATGCAGCAAAGGAGGCAGAACTAGCAACTGTCAGACAAGGTAGTCCTACACCTGTGGAACATGAGTGCAACGATCATAGCGGAGATGGTGACTCCAGCTCTGACTATGTGAATAACACCTCTGAGGAGGAGGACTATGATGAAGGCTTGCCAGAGGAAGAAGAGGGGATTACATACTACATTAGATACTGTCCGGAGGATGACAGTTACCTGGAAGGAATGGACTGCAATGGAGAAGAATATGTTCCACATGAGGAACACACTGTTGAAACAGATGAATGTCAGGAAGCTGTAGAAGAGTGGTCTGAAGGTAAAATTCAGCACCAAGATGAAACTGAGGTGACAGACAGGCAAGAGTGGCAGGAAGGTCAAGACAATGGCATCCAGGTTTTGGAGGATGAAGCATCATCTTTGGAGATACAAGACCAAGAAGAGAACATACAGTACTGTCAAAGTGAAGGTGGCTATCCGGACTATTACCCAGCAGAGGCTAATGGAAACTCACAGGGTATATCACCATACCATTCTAGGAAAGAGGATGCAGAGCTAGAAGAGCAGGAAGAGGACATTGACCAGATTGTAGCAGAAATCAAAATGAGTATGAGCATGAGCAGCATTAACAGTACAACAGAAATGAGTCCAGAGCACACTGGGACTGAAAACATGGCACATGACTATAAAGAGACTTGTTCAAAGGGAGAAGCTGTTCACAGTGCTAACAGGCATGAGGGGAGGCCAAAATCACTGAATATCCCATCTGCCTCTAAGCAGAGTGGAGATGTGCCTAGAGGTTTTAAAGCCAAGTCAAGAACCCCAGAGGACAGACCGAAGTGGCCACAAGAGCAGGTATGAGGTTCTCTTTTCATCCAGATTGGCAGAGGCGTTATGCACCTGTTCTGTCAGTTATCTATTCCAAACAGAACTAGAGAACAGTACGCTTTACTTCTTACTCTGCATTGCATTCAAACTACGTAACTACTTTGCATGCTTAGAAACATTTGCTTAGTGTAGTCAATTGAGGCAAAGAACTGGAAAAGAGGTTTTACACAGAAATAGAGAACTACGTAAAACAAGGTATTCTAGATCCACAGGACAAAATTCTTTATTGATGCTGTTTTGTAATTCTGTAGTGACATACTGGATGTGCCCTTAAAACTGAGGGTCAGCACTGAAACAGTTGAGATTCCACCCCCCGTTAAGGGCTCCTCTTCCACTACCTTAGTGACCAATTGGCCTTAATTTCTTTTGTTTTCAATAGAACAAACCAACAGTAGGTGCTGCATATATTAAAACCAACTGCAAGAAATGCTTACATGTTGCTGTGTTTTTGGCAATACCTTGACAAGAAACTTTTCTTGTACTGAAAATGCTGTTAAGCAGTTTTAACACAATGGTGTAGAGATGTTGATTAAACCATGCATGCTCTTTTCTTGTTCTACTGTTGAGTCTCAGAAAACAAATTTGGGAATGGAGCTCAAGCTTTTATAGAGCAGAGGTGTGAGGTTTTCTTTCTTTTAAAAAACAAAAATAGAAGATACTTCTTTATAGAAAGACAAAATTCTGCTTGAAAAAGCTTGAAGCTTTGACTTTTCACCTCTCTGACTACACGTAAGCAAAGTTCACTTATTCTGAAGCTAAATGCAGATGAATACTATTTTCTATACTGAACAGAAATCTGCCTAAGAGGTAAAACATTACAAGTCTGTCATCTAAATATGTATTAAGATAAGTGGGTTATTTTGCCTTATCTTTAATTAAAAGACTTCATTAAGCTTCAGAGGTATAAATTTAATGCTTCTGCTTCAATGAAGTTATCACTATAGAAAAATCATAGTATTGTCAGTGCCTCATGGTTAATGAAACAGTTTATCTTAGAATATTCCATAAAAACAGACATTAAAATATGTCAGTTCATCTGACAAACAGAAAAAGGAAATCAAATGTCTAAATATCTGCTGATGAAACAGGTCAGCCTTTATTATAATGAACAAAAAACCTTAAGGGGGGGTATTTTCACAGATTTCCCATATCTACAGCAAGTTTTAAGTATTCCCTTCTGTGTTCTATTTTCAAAGTATAATTAGAACCAAACTGCATAACTTAATATACTCAGTGGCTTACTGCCATCATTAAAGTGCTAGCTTGCTTGATTAAGGGTTGATGATCTTGATTTGCTTGAGTTGTTCCTATTCATTGACTATGAACAGAGAAGTCCAGTTAGCCTTTTTGGGATTAGTGAAGCAGCTTTCTGACACAGCACACCAGTAGCTGCCACAGGGACCATTGCTGCTTGTAAGCTGCCGGTTTGTAAGAAGAGCTATTCCTGAGTAAGGGACTTAGGTAGTGAATTCTTCTATGTGGTTGCATAGGAATACTTTTTTTTTTTTCATCTGCAATAATTGCCAGTTCAAAACAGAATTCAAAACAGGCTTTCATTTCAACATCTTTTTGCATGCTTTCAGAGATTACTTTGCAGAGGTTGAGCTGAATTGCATTGTACTTTTATTATTCTCATCAGTCTTCAACAACTGGTGGTTTTACAGCAGCAGCATATTGATACAACTGCCACGGCTATGAAAATAAACAAAGCGACCCAAGTATTACTGAGCTGCCTGTCTGAGGTCTAAGTGTTATTTCCAGTCAGTCGTGGGCCAATGCCTTAATCCTTTTTAATAAAGGAGAAAGTGCTGTTGCAATTGGTAGACACTGGCACGTAGCCATTGGATTTCCACAATCAGTCTTCGTAGAAACCACAAAACTATTGTCTAATGGATAGGGCATTAAGCAATACACAATATTTCACTTTTCTTCAGATACAAGAAAGAGGAAAATTTCTCATGCAGAGAGATGGCAGTACGGGTATCCATTTAGCTCAGCATGAAGGGATAGGCAAACTGAGTGACCACACCTCCTTTTAATTTGCACTAAAGGAGACAGCTCACAGCTGCTGTCCTCACTGGTGACAGGGACATGTAGGCCTGCAAGTCATGAAGGCAGGAAGCAGCATTTCTTAAGGACATACAGAGACTCGTGAATGGAAAAAGCAAGGGGACTTCCCATGTCCTCAGGACTATAAAGCAAAGATTTAAAAGTAAGGTAATCCTTAGCAAGTATTACTTGAATTTGTTTGTCATAAGACTGGCCTTGTTCTACTTTACTGTGTTCTGTTCAACTGCTGCAGGTTGCTCATCCTCAGCTTTAACTAAAAGTCTGGGTAGTTGTGAGGCCATTAAAGTACAGAACCCTTTTCTTCCAATATGAATTTTGTACTTAATAGTTCATTAGATATCCTTACCACGAGGATTTGCTGGACCTTTAGCACAGGTACCAGACCTCACAGAATTTTAAGTACAGTGGCTTTTCTGTTTTTCTTCTGGGGAATTCAATTCTTTTAATATTTACTATAAAACGTGTAAGGGATGGATGTATTTAGTGTACTTTTTAGATGAAGGTCTCATTTGTGAAAGCAATATAGTAATGATCTTAATTACAATAATTAAAGTTCATACAGAGTAAAAGGAGAAAGCCTCAAAGCCATTGTCAGTAGATTTGCATGCCGATCTTGTTAGCAGAGAATTTGCCTGCCTAGAAGACCTTGGTTTCCTTGCCTTATTCAAATGCATACGTTCTTATAAGCGTGTATCACAAAATATAATAGCAAGGGGGATGACACAGAAGCCTATGTACTGTTCTTGGAACACTAGTGCCCCAACCCTCCAAGTGTAGATTTGGATGCTATTGATTTAAACCAAAATGCTACATGAATGTTAGAGCATATATAATCAATAAGCAAAAAGAAATATGCATTTTGTGCTTTTATGCACATATTGCAGTGCCCTTAGCTTTAAAGTTTCTGCTCCTGTCTTTTGCTTTCCTGGTATATTCTCTCAGCAGGTAATACTGGTGTATACAATTTTAGGTTAGGTTCAGTTCTGTATCAGTTAATGTTACTGGAAAAGGATTTTTTTTTTGTTTGTTTTGTTTTTACAGCATACCTTCAAGTAATATATAGTTATTAATTCATAGTCCAGGATAAGTGCTAATAGTCTTGCATATCAAATGCTCAATAACCAGTTGAAAAATGCTATTTTAAAGGTTCTAGTAGGTAAGCTTGCTTTTTTCAGCAGCTAATCACCAGGGGAATTCCAAAGAAGAGCCACCAATCTAGAGACTTGAAAAACAAAGTTTCTAAGCATTTTATTTACTGTATGCGTCCTATTTACTATATGAAAACTTTGGGGATATATGAGCTTGTAAGTATAAGCCTTTGTTTGTAAATACTTCCAAGAAAGTGCAGAAGAGGATCTGCACTAGAGAATCCAGAGGGGAAACCCAGGATACATTAAGTGTATTTTTGCTCTTACTGCTTAGTACAACTTCTGTTTCTTGCAGGTTTTCAATGTTCACAGTTATGACCTTGAAACTAAGTATTTTAAGCATTTGTCTGACTAACCACAAACTTTACTTGCTCAAGCCAGGAAGTTCCCCCTTCCCCTCAACATTTGACATCTTAGTCACCTCAGACTGACCCAATTGTTAATGTACCTGACACTCAAAGGTTCTTTTTGATTATAATTTCATTTTGTGCTTTATTTCTAACACAGGAAGTATAGTCAGGCATCCTACTGACACAGATTTCTCCTGAAGTGAGTCTTTACGAGAAAAAACATTACTTAATTGACTTAGGTACATCTTTGGTGGGGGAAGAAGGGAAAGGAAATAAGTGGCTCATTCAACCGATCCTAGGATGCAGCATGACCTGAAGTTTTCACAGTATGCAGCATGACCTGAAGCCTTAAACTGATGCACTGTTTCTGGGCAAAAGTAGTTTAGTTGCTGTGAACTTGGAAGGTTTTTTTCCCCCACCTGTTTTGAATACTATTTTATTTGCGGAGCTTCAAATTTAAGTAGAATATTGTTGTTTTGGCACACCAATAATCAACAGGAACAGGTTTACTTGGGGGAACATGGGTAGTCTCTGATAACAGATGAGTGCTTGTGAAATGCAAAATACAAGAAACTGGCCTAAACCAAAGCTTGAACCATGAGAAGCTCATCGCCAGATCATTTCACTGTAAGTTGTCCTGGCCATCTTCCTTCCCAGAACATACTGTGGCATGGGGCAGTCACCCAGGCCCATCCTCTGCTCCCAGACAGTAGTTGGATCTACTGCAGCTGTAAGACGTCTGTACAGAACAATGGCATTGCCTGCTATTTTACTAACACTAAATACACTTCAGCTTCCCTTTAATACTGCCTCCATACACTCAGCATTCTTAAAGAATGGTAGAAGTAGTCAAGACGGAGGTTAGCAAAACACTAGGCAGCAGCAGATAATCCTGATGGAAGATGTCTCTTGCACTAATGGAACTCAAATAATTAACCTTATTAGAGCCTCACATGTGGCAGATTTTACTCTGTTCATGCCAGCTACAGTCACACTTATAAATACTGCCATTAGCATGGCCTGACAGCTACTTCTGATGAGTAGGAACTGAAGGTGACTGTGGGACTCCAACACTTGAACATGTTGGAGCCTTTCATTCTTCATTTCCAAACTGCAGACTCCTAAGTAGGCTTACTCTCTCCTACAATAATCAAACACATCTAATTCCCTCAACGTAAAAGACAATAAACCAACAGCACCAACACCATACTTTCACTTACACCCTTTTGCAGAAACAGGAATTCGCTATTATCACCTTTAATGAGTGCCCTAAAGGGAAGTCCACTTTTTAGCTAAGCAGCCTGTGACATGTGAATTCTATTGCTTCCGATTTCTCATTCTTTACTTTCAGTTAACAAGCAAACATTTGAGAACCTAACAAATGCTCATAACCTTTTTCCCCCTGTGATCCAAACCAGAAATCCTTCAGATAGCCAAGAACAGTCTCATTCAGATTCAATCTTTGTGGCAGTATCACACTGGGTCAAATTGCACCTACCAGTAACTATGCATTTCTGATGCTGTGTTAACTAAAATAGCAGCTCAGTAAAGGTGTAGTAAGCCATTCCCACTAAACAGCAGCATCTACTAAGTGAATTCACTTCAGTCAGGTAGTTTCATAGGAATAGTAGCACCATGATAGACTTATGACTAGGTTAGCCCTCCCTAATTCAAAAGGAGATTTTAGTTGCATGTTGGTGAGTTTCTATAGACACAGTAGCATTTAAGCTTCAGGAGAAAACACAACCCAATGATAAATTGTCTTCAGGAACCAACGCCAGGAGTCATGAAGTTGAAGTTAGAAGCTGAAATCTTGTCTTTAAGTGACATACATAATAATATCCATCTGCTTCACCTTTGTTCCAGAGAGACAACAAATCAGATGAAAACCTTCGTTAGATCTGTTGGTTTGCTCATGCAATAGACACCATAACAAACAAGGCACCCACTGGAACCTACCACAACACATTTATTTTCTGAGAAGCAAATAAGTCTCCAGGATGAGTTTCAACACCCATAAGCAGGTAGATCAGTTTCTGCACACATCACTTGATGCAGTGTTTAACCAGCATTGCTAGGGAAGAGATTGGCTGACGTCTCCCAAGCCTAATTACTCAGAGGGTTACAACACAGTAATAAAGCTTTACCTCTGTGCCACACTGTGTGCTTGCTTATCAGCTCTTTACCAAAAGTTTGATCAGTTTTTTAAAAAGTTATCTTTTGCTCCTCTCTCAGACAACTTATTCCTCTAAATAAGTTAGCAAAGAGAGACAAACCTGGTGGTTTCCAGCAGAGCAAGTCCTCCAGCAGGCAGGTGCTTCATCAGCACTGAGCACCACCACAGCCTTCGGGGTCCCAGGTTGCAGCTCCGAGGCAGGCCATGTCGCTGAGGTGAGCTTCTCACTGAACACCCAAACAGCATGTGGTGCAGTAAGCAACTGAGGTGCTCAGAGCCAGTCCCACAACCCCTCCACCATCCCCAGAGCCAAGGGAGGCTGCCCTGTGGGAGAGCCACCCCTAAAGGGCCCAGCCGGCAGGAGGGGCCCTGCAGGTGGCTGACGAGGGAGGCCCAGGCCCAGCCCAGCCATCAGCCAGGAGCCAACTGCAGGCTGGTTTCTGCACCGTGTGCTTTTGTGACCTCCAATAAGTGGAGTCTGGTTTTCCTCTTAGCCTAAAGATGGCATTTTTGGCTGCCTCGTGTTCTGTCACATAATGCTGGACACTGGTTTGGTACTTGCCCCCCGGGCATCGCTGTTAAGAACACTACACCATTAATGTCTTGGTAGGGCTTGGGCATCTCCTGTTCAGGCTCTGTGTGGTGGTTACTGACAATGAAAGGGGAAAAACAGTATCTCACCATTTTTTTGGAACAGATCTTGCTCAAGGATAGCATGTAGTGTTACATTTTGAGGGTTTGAGAGTGAAGATACCATGTATATTTATTTCCACAAGCAAAGCAACTCTGTATAGGGCAAATTCATAGAGGTCCTTTTCTACAAATGCCAAATAGAAAGAAGCACCTTACTTATATTGGTAGTGAGTGTCCTCCCATCGAAGAGTATGCTTTCATGTTTACAGTACAGTATCACTGTGTATATGTGTATGAAAACACAGGATGTTGCATGGTGTAAAATCATCCAGTACTCAAATGATTTGAACACTACCAGCAGAAAAGTTAGGTGAGATAAGTCTAAAGCTGCACGTGGTGCTAAACAAGTTGTACAGTGGAGGTGGGATATTTATTAGCTCTGAAGTAAACCATTACATCCAGCTAAAAATGCATGACTTTCTAGACTAAAACAGACTGCCATGACCAGGAGACTGGTCATGTGTCTGCAAAATGCACGGGCTCACATTTGAGGGATTTTGTCATTGAACAGCAGGAGGTGAAGGGTGGTTCCTGGGACAGACTCCTGGAGCGTCCTGTGATGGATTGACCTTGGCCACCTGCATAGTGCCCACCCAGCTGCTTTCTTAAACACCTTTTCACAGAGGTGCCCCTGTCTTGGCTGCGTGGCTCAGCTGTGTCCTGCCGTGGGTCACTGGGAAGCTACCATGGGGCAGCCCAGACCTCATGCCACAGAGGCCACGCCTGCAGCCCCACTACCAAAACCTGGCCATGGACATCCAGTACAACATGCTTTCATTTTTAGATTGTTTTGTGTGCAGAAATGTTTAAAACATAGGCTGAATTCCTGAAGAATTCTCTGCTATAGCTCTCTCAACACGATGTCTGCATATGCCGACGTTCTGGTAACGAAAATAATCATCTTCACACTCAGAATCTCAAACTGTGTTGAAGACAAACTGGGATGTTTATTTAAAGCACCTGCCTACATAAAAGAATCCCAAATCTTTGCTTTGCAGAATCTGTCCACTTGTAGGATAAGACTCTTAACATGACGTTACCTATGTGTTAGGGGGCAGTAGATCCTGGATTTCTAGTTTAGCTTTAGGTCCTATTCTAAGCTGTAAATCAGGGGATAAGTCTTTATAAAACCTTACAACTATTTCCCTCAAATGTGCTTTTCAAGCTATTGTAACATTAACTGGCAATTCTGTAAGAAACCTAAAGAAAGCAAGTATCGATTATGGTAATTTATCTGACAGTGGTCAGATCTCCTGGGAGCATGAAACAGCTTCCAGCCCACAGTAAATAGCAGAACTGATGCTTTCTAAAAAGGATTCCTTAAAGAAGCTCCAAGGTTCCTTCATCCTTGGCCTAGAAGCAGCTCCTTCTGTACAAAGACTGCATGCTTTGTACCTGCGTATGGGAGATACAAACATGCCTACCCTGCGTTGCTCTCTCCTTTGACATACAAGTCATCAAACACTGTGCCTCTTACGGAGAGAAAGGGAAGCCCTGCTCCCTGTCATTTTTTTTCCTTTTGGAATACCATGTAAGCAAACATTTCCTTAGAATGAAAATCTTAGCCCTCGGTTTGTAAAGGCTCATCATAACAGCTCACATATTTGAAGGAATATGTTGAGCACAGAAAGTCTCAGACAGGCTCCCAGTACTGACTGCGCGGTGTTTCATGCCACTGATGCAGGGACACAGAGAGCCCAACAATCCAACGCTGAGAGGGTCTCAAGGCTGTGGTAGGACACTCAGCTTTGTTTTGAGGAAATGCTCGCAGTGACACCCCCCCCACCAGAACACTTTTAGAGAACAAAGTACTCATAGATGAGCTGCAGACAGAATGTGCTGGGTGCACAGATGTGCATAAAAGGAACAGACAAATTGTTCGTACCTGAGATTCTGCCTAATTAGTCTGGGGTTCCTAAGCACATAGAAGAAACAGTGAGAAAAATAGATGGCCTTCATATACAAACACCAAATAGTAAGAAACATTGATTATGTTTTGTGTAGAGGTGATGTGATGGATCCCGAATCATCGTGGATTCTGCACAGCCTTTTCTTTGGAACCCGGCTAACATACAGTGACAGCATGTACGCTGCGTATGTGGCTGGGAAACAGTCAACAAGAAGGGCTTATTTATATTCCTAAAAGCTTTAAAATTGGAATTCAAAAATGAAATGTCATCCTTGTATTTCTTGCTATTTCACATTAAGATTATATGGAACTATGTTTGCAACTATCATCAAAGAGCGTAATTGTTATTATGTTTCCCAGAGCTGAATAAGTCCTTCTCCATTTAAGATTTGTGACAGACATGTTTCAATAATGTTGTTTTACAGCCTCCATGGTATGTTGCTAAACCAGCCAACCAATTCTTTCTTGATCTGCAGGTGCACTGTCAGTTCAGTCAAGTGTGTGGTAATCAGAACTGACAGAGCTTTAAAAGTATTAAAATTCTGTTGTACATACTGGAGCTAATTTATTTGCTGTCACTCTCTTTGCAGTTTAATGTATCTTCATTATGGCCATGTCATGTTCCCTGCTTAAAGCATACTTGATCTAATCCTAGTATTTTAGGGAATAATGTGTGATTATTACACTTTTCATTATGAAAGCCCTTTGGGTATTTGTTTACCTGTATTCATTAATGCATTCCACTGCGCAGCAACACATATTGCTTCATATTATTTTAGCCATGAAATATAATTAGATTTGTCTTGTCTCAAACATAACAGCGTTTACACACACGCAGGGATACAATGAGTTTCCTAGCTACTACAGGTCTCTAGACAGGGCAGTAGCCCTGTTCCCCACATCTTGGTGCTCAGGTATTCTCAGTCTGTCTCAGGTATTATTCTTTTTCCTAAAATTGTGCTTACTGTTTGGGTGGATTTTTGCCTCGTGTATATTGTCTTACCTGAGCACTAGCATTACTGAACTAAGAGCTCTAATATGCCAGCTTCAGTAGCACCATTTTTTCAGCTGACTAAACATAGCTCATAGGGAATAATTTGCCTAGAGATGAACACGCAGACTTTCTTTGATCTACAGCTACATATTACATTTGAAAGTCAGAAGACAAGGAATTATGTTCATGGGTAACTTTCATGCTGATCCTTTGAAATAATTCTGGCTCAGTGTTTTCCATTTACATAATTGTTGATACAGATTTTTATATGTGGAGCTTTACAGCGACAGTGGTATTCAGGCACTCTAATACATAATGGGGAAACTGAGAAAAAAGGAAAATGACGTCCTAAACCATAAAAGAACGTGTGCACAAATCTGCTTGGCTTTCAAGATTTCTAAAGGTGAAATTTTGTCCAGTACTGCGCATAAACACGTTTTAAAATTCTGACTTTGCTTTGTAAACAACTTGAACACTTCAGTATTTAGTTTAATTTTGCATGAAATATTTACATTGAAATAAAATCATTGACTTAATTTAAATCAGTAGTGTCACTGCTGCTTAATGATAATTGAAATGCATTATTTACATCCAACTAGATCTTTTATTATAATTAAAGAGCCTAACATTTTAATGGGAATCTCATATTTGTTACATTTAAATAGGAAATTTCAACTACTGTATCATGTTATGGTACCTCAGTATCAATAATGAAAATGGATTGCATATAAATAACTACACAGAACAGCTTCATGACAAATGACTGCTTTTCATAAAATAATAGAGAAAATGCTAAATACAGTTTCATATGTTAAAGCTTTATGGATTTTATTATTTTTTTCTGAATGTAATCTTTCCCCAACAAAACTTTTGGTTGAAATCTGAACATACATTTTTTTGAATTTATTCAGTTGTAATAGCATTTCTGGTGAAAATTTTTCTGACTATCCTTGCATCATTCACTTCCACTGAAATCTCTTCATTTTCAAGCTTTTCAGAAGGCAAAAGGCTTTGAAACCCTTTCTCTCTTCTCTCACAGATGTGCAATGGTTTAGAGCAGCCAAGGAAACAACAGCGTTCTGACCTCAACGGCCCAGCTGATAATAATAATACGCCCGAGGTAGGTGCCTTAGGCCATTCTGCCACCTATCTTCCTGTCCTCAGGCTACCATGAGGAACAGCAGGGATTGAATTGTCAGCTTTCTCCCTCTCATGCACACGTATCTAGAGTCTGTTTCTAGAGCCTGGTCCTTTTCCTGAACTGATGATAAATTCCTTGACTGTGTATTCTGAATAGTCTGTGAACCATAGCCATGAATCAGTCGCTGCCATATTCATTCTGTGTAACTGTCCACAGCGTGTACTCAAGTCTAAAATTTTCTGATGACATAAAGAAGATGGAGAACATTTCAGAAATTCTATTTTTGGATTATTGGAGAGCAAAAGCAGCATGAAAAAGAAATTGGCTTCTACTTGTTTTCTTTCTCTCCAAAACGTCAGTCTTTGAAACCAAAGGACTGCTTAATTTTCACAGTTCTCTTTAAATAATCCCTAATATCAAGCACCTCATTCAGTGCCGAGAGCTCAAATGATTCACAGCTTTTTGAATGCCCTCTGTGGTAAGATGTGTCCCTGCTCAGTCAGCTGTGAAAAAGACGCAGTGATAGGCAGACCTGCTCTTGTCACTGAAGACTGGAGCACAGACGACATCTAAGAATGCAGAAGGAGGTTATGCTCGAGGCTAGACACAATGAAATGGAATTCAGACTTAAAAGCAGAAGTCTGTTATCTCACAAACATACAACAAATTTAGCCTGTAGCCTGTTCCGTTAATGAGGAGGCACATTTCTGAAGCCTTTTGCTATAATGGAGAAATCAGCCCCTTTCCAGGGAACAGCAATGCCTGAGGAGGCTGGCATAAGGCAAGCAAATGGAAGGACTCGATCTGTGTATTGAGAGTACAGACAGCAGCATGAGATGAGGTGCAGCGCAATCAGGGACAGTTCTTTCTATTCACAGACCAAGAATCTTGCTTTCTAAATGCTGTTAGATATTCCAGTTGTAAATTTGGGATATCATTAATAGGCAATGTGATCTGGTGGTAATCTGTGTGGTTTCTATTGCTCATTTGGCAACTGATTTGCTGGCTCATTTTCATTTTCTTCACACACATCCCTTATTTGTTTTGTGTGTTGTGAAGGAGATTCCAGGTAACCAGCACTATGTAACTGTTAGGTTGGGTAACTTACTGTGATGTAATGTGTTTCACTGTGATAAATAATGGCTATGCAGAAGTTATGCACAGAAAATTTATTTATTTATTTTAACAATTTATTCATTTTAACAATTTATTTATTTTAACTATTTATGATGTGAATTGACTTCAGTTTGTGAAAATGACTTAGTCACATTTATACCACATATTGCTTTCATTTCTCAACAGACAAAGAAAGTGTCTTCATTTCCAAGTTTTGTTGATGGTAAGTTTTATATCATCCAGAATTAAGGTAATATGAAAAGGAAGCAAATGCTTTAATTTATTTTAAAGATGAAAATTCTAAAAAAAGTCAAACCAAAAGAGAAAGCAACTCCAAGTTTAATAAATAAGCAACTAAAGCCTATTTCTGTTCAGAGTACACTATATGTGGAAGTATTTAACATTGTTATCCCTAACTGTGGGAGTGGGAGCCTGGATTTATGATGATAAAAAGGAGGTGAGGATGGAGATAGCTACAAACCTGGAAGGAGGTAAAAAGGTGGAAACAGTAGGCCTCAGCAGGGTAGAGATTTATGGAGGTAGAGGACCCTGTTCTTCATTGCCTTGTACAGAGCAAGGAGACATGCAAGTGTTCAGAGCTGCTCCTGTATCACTGTGCACTGATGCCTGTATTGCACTCTGGAAATCTCAGCTGTAGGGAACAAACAGAGGGGATCTCCTGAGCTGAGAAAAAAATGGTAATCCCAGATGAAGAAAACAAGGCACATACTTTCTTCTGCTTAGCAGAACAACAATTTCATGCCTTTCTTCAATTGTCTGTCAGTCAAGGAATGATAATGTTCAGCACAATCCCATTTTATCTGTCCACCTTCTTGCTTTAATAAACTGACATTTTTCTCCAAACAGAAAATAAATAATAGTAGTGCAGGGGAGATTGAAGAGTTTTTGTACAGGAAAAATACACACAGCTCTTTCTACAGAGAAAGTGTGTATACCAGAATGTAAGCAAAGGCAACAGGAAGCTTCTAAGGTTCTGACTTCTTAGATCTTAGACACACACATTTCCCTGCAATGTGAATCATAATAAATGAAGGTTAAAAACTTGACTTCTTATGCCATTCCAAACTCAAGGAAAACCTATTGTGATTTAGACTAATATTAGAACATTCAACACATTTTTCCCCTATTCCCTGATCTCATCACCTTGATGAGCACCTTCTGGTTTTAGTCGTTTCCTTGATGAGCTACAGCAAATGGGAAGTTCAGAGATTGCCCCTTTTACACAATTCGCATCTGACAGAAACTACAGGTAGCACTGTCCTTGGCATGCACTGGCTAACAGGCCCTAAGTAAAGGTAAATTAAATGCATTCCCTAAAGGCAGAGGAGACAAGAAAGGAAGCTGATCCTCTGTTATAAGCATCTACTGATTGTGTGGTGGACACCTATAACAAGAGGGCAGCATGAGCGGAGCTTTTAAAGAAAGGAAAAAATAGAAAATTTATCCGTCACAGTGCTTGCAGCTACAACGGCACAGTTTATATTTGATTGGGATAAAAAGGTTATGTCTTTTTATTTTTTAACCGATCAGCTCACTACTACTCTGTTGGAAAGGGGTCAGTATACCTTTAGATAACAGGATTTTTTCTTTTTTTTAGTTGTTCAGTCATTCTGCTTTCTCTGTGTTTGTTTGTTTGTTTGTTTGTTTTTTTCTTAAGTAGCACAGTATGAGAGGATACGCTATCTATTAGGCCTTTTTCTATTGAAGGTATTATATGGCATTGTCTAACAAGAATAAAGATGTAGCTCACTAGGAGCTTTTGAGAGGTCAATGTATGCTTTCTGAATCAAAACCAACCAACCAAACAACAACACACTTTTTTTTTTTTTATTAATTTGTATGTAGAGTCCCCTAAAGAATAGGACCCCACTGCACACAAGAAAAGATTCTGCCAGCTAATGCTCCCTGCCCTTTCCTGAACTTTGGTGAGGATGCCACAACCACATTCTGGCCACCATTCAGCTGTTCAGACACTTAACTTTCAGCATGACTCCTTACCTGCAGTAGCTATGTCTATATCCCTATGCATATATCATGTTTTTCCATATGAAGTATGGGCATAAAAACAAACTAGCTGTCACCAAAAAAAATAACAGAAGTGTCTCTTTGCTATTGTAGTTGTGCCACTGTATGCTTTTAGTGGTAATCCAGTGGTTCTTTTTTTCTGCTGTGTATTTGTCCTGTCACCATAACTATCATTTGTCTTGCTCAGTCACAACCATGATGAAATTGAGGAATCAGCCAAAATATGGAATTTACAGGGAGGCATTCTGCAAGGTGATATATGCCCTATGGCCACTTATTCCTTAGGGAAAGTCATTCTGCTGCACTGCCATGCACCCTAAGGTCAGAGTGACTTCAGGGAGTACAACGCTTCTCAGCAGGCAGTTGGAGTGGCTTCAGTGCTCTAAGCACAATCCCTAAATACTCTCTGAATCATGAATTGGTTTCCATGTGGTACTAGTAAAAAAAAGAGTGTTCCTAAGAGGTTATTAAACTCAGTTATGCTGCATTATTGAATGAGTGTTCCTCTTATTATTTTATGAATACAAAAGGTGTTCATTTAAAAATCTTTAGAGTCTGTTTTGGTTTAATGAAAAGTTTAATATACTCATTGCATTAATAACTCAGCAGAAAATGGAGTAGTTTTTAGTACACTGATAAGATGCAGAAACTTACGGTTATTTTTTTTTTCAGGAAAAAAAAAAAAGTTATCCAATTTTTAAGTATCAATACCCAACATGAAGTTCCAGCTTGTTCATGCCAAACTGATCTTCAACTTTCAGATCTATTTCTTTCTTCTTCCCTTGCTCATCAGTACATCTTACACACACTTACAGTCAAGGGCATGCTTAAGTGGTTTGATGAGTCGGGACCTCTGCCAAAGCTCCATTTTTATAATCTTTAAACCAGTCACAGACAAGGAAAGAAAACACGCAGGTAACCCAGGTTGACCTTGGCAATTTTCAATACCATTCCTTACATCCTCCTAGCAGATGTCTTATCCTATCTGACAGTCGCTTCCATTGCCCTCATGATGGGAAATGTATGTTGGAAATGTTTTCTGCCCAGCATGATTCTTTTTTTTCTTCTTTTTTTTTTTTATACTAGCTATTGCTATAAGCATTTTATACATGCTGTTATCATATACGTGATGTTGCAGAATTTGTTGCTAGCATATTAATTCTGCAAAAAGCACAATCTAAGGCTCTGAAGAGATGAGGAGACCATATCCAACAAAAAGAGAGAAATCCTTAAAGAATCAAAATAAATAAAACTTGGATAATAAAACTGGTTAAAACCCTAGGATTTTTACATTTTCAAGACTTTTCAAATCAGTAAGAAACACTATTACTGTCACTGAACTGCCGAGACATGAGTTGTTGTTTCTTTTGGGAAATTAACGCACATTAATTTCACAGTCCCGTAAGGAACCGTGAGCACTGTTGTTTCATGCTCTGAACATACATACATACACACAGACCTCTAAACTCAGCTTTGACAGGCCTCTGACATAGTCTACCAATTACCTGGTAATCAAGACAAAAATGTGTTGCTCACAGATGGACAAAGAACAGATGTAACCAGAAATGGGCAAATTCTACAATCTTGAAAACAATTGGAGAGAACACAAGCTTTCCCAAATTCACCCAGAGCTTCTGGGATGGTAAAGAAGTAGATTAAGGGACTGATAGATTTTAAATAACCAGCATAATTTTTACATTTTTTGTCGACAAGTTCTGCAACCTGATAGAATTTGGGCCTTTGCTTGTTACAGTAATGCCTGTATTGGAATTTGTTGGAAGCATTCCAGTTTTGTCTTCACACACAAAATATTTCAAGAAAACTAATCAAAACTAACTTCTAGGAAAGGAAGTTAGTTAAACTGATTTAAACATTACGTGCTAAGCGTATTTCAGAGTTAAAGCAATCTTGATTCAATATAGCCTGATTTACTTAGCCTGAAGTGAATGAAGGTAAACCAAATTAAGGCCACTTCACCTTTGAATAAGAGTGTTTATGCAGGTATCTAATGAAGTTTTGTTAACCGACATCAAATTCACACCTTAATTAATTTCCATCTTTTCTATCCTTGAAACAAGGTATCAATGTGATGCAATATCAGTGTTTTGTTGCATGCTGAAAGTGGTACAGATTTATGAAACTATGTTTTAGGCCTGAAAAAAAAAAGTGAATGATGTTTTCAAAAGCAATACTATATAAAATATATCATCCATCTACTGAAAAGCGAAATGGTGCAAAGACACAAATAAATAGGACCAGATATGTAGTAAATGGAGTTCTTGTGGAATTTTATTTTATTATTTCATTCAATGAATTAGCAATACAGGAACAAGGATTGTTTTAAAAAAATATTCATCTATTTATTTATTGAGGTATTTAAAGACTGGCCTTCATGAAGAGTTCCAGTGACTTATTTAATTAGTAGATTCTCAAGGACTCTGTTAAGGTTTTTCACACTTTCAGTGGAGATTGTCATATTTTTTTAATTCCTTCCCAATATGTTGGGAATTTTAAATTCCACAGAATTCTGTTCTGATTCTAATGAAGACTCAGCCCATTACTAGAATTCTTGCTGGATCTTTGCTGAAGCAAAGTATACCTTTGTGCCCACTGCACATCAGTCCTTTTGCCAGAGGCACTGTCTGGCTACTGTGTATTTCTTCAGACATCTCGAAAAATGTGGAAAACATGCATCTATTTGAGCATGTTTAGCTTATGCACTGTAACAATTGTAAATATTAAGACAGTTATGACAAAGAAACCATGAGCATTCAGGAAACTCATAAATAATTTCAATGTGTTTATCCATGCAGCACAGCAAGTCTTCCCATGATTTTTCTTCTAGAACTTCACAATCAAAACACCATGCAGTACTTTATATTCAGTTCATACTGGGGGGATGAGGGGGATAATTATAGGGAATACAATGTTTACTTTCCTGGATTTCTTGTTTCCTGTTAGAAAAGGTGTTACAATGGTTGCTCAAGCCTTAATGTTCTTTGTTCAATTTATCTTCTCTCTACCCTCTTCTGAGAGGCAATAACTGCAAACATGTCATGTCAGTTCCAGGACCTTGTGAACCTGAAGACCTCATTGATGGAATCATCTTTGCGGCCAATTACCTGGGCTCTACACAGCTGCTGTCTGAGCGCAACCCTTCCAAAAACATAAGGATGATGCAGGCCCAAGAGGCGGTGAGCCGTGTTAAGGTAGGGGATTTTTGTGCTTTATAGAATACTCTGGTCCTTTGACAGCTGGTCTCTGAACAGTACAGGATCTGTGGCTTCAAACCTATTCTGAAGTGCCCTTATGTGAGTATAGATCTAGTACTATAAATACCATTAGTTTCCGGTTACAGCATCTCCAAGGAGCAAAATATAAATTATTCCAAAGTCTATTCAAAGTTGTTTGAAAGCTGTATGAAGAATTAAAGACAAATTGCAGATCATAATTAAGAAATATTCCAATAACAAAGCACGAGGTATTTGACTGTTTTTCCTTTTGTGTCATTAATCCTTTTATTACAAAATGTGAAAATTACTCTCCATGTATTGAATTATTTTGAATTTCCAAACATTTAAATTTCTGTTTAGTCTTTTGTGATGCCTCAAGCAATAAGCTATTTCTGATTGCAATCAACCTTCTAAAAACAGGGTTTTTTTATTAATAACAATCCTAATCTGTCAGGGATACTTGATTACTTTAGATAGCCATTGAAGGGAGTTTGAATTATGTTTTCTTCAACAATTACATATAGACATATGACTAATATGGCCAGAACATTAATAGAAAAACTTGAGTTTAAAATAGTGCATGTACTGTCATTTTAGACTGTTGTATTTTTAGCAGGATAAATGTTATGAGCAGCTGATAACAGACAACACTCTTTGGTATTTTTTTGTAATCAATCAACAACATGCATAATGCCATTAAATCCAATTATGCTCCAATAAGAACTCTCTCTCACACATCCTTCTCCCACTGCCCCCAGATTTTTAATTTTTAATCTGGATTCATAGTCAAAAGGTTTCCCTGACTTCACACACTGTCTTTTCTCTTTCTTTGTGTGTACATCTGTCTGCATTCTTTTTTTATGCTACTCTTCAGAGGATGCAAAAGGCGGCTAAAATCAAGAAAAAAGCGGTGTGTAGACTGTTTTTCTTGAATGCTAATGTTTACTTACATTTTTGTTGTACTTGTTCCCCACGGAGCATTGTGTCTTTCATTATGGGTCCTCATCAAGTTGTCATTTTGGTTTCTTCTTTGTTTAGTAGTAGAACACTGGATGGAATAAAATTAACTCATTTTCTTCATTGTTCACTTGCTAGAGTGCCTGTCTGCTGCTGCTCTTCTTCTGTAATATCTCTGACTTGTTTAGTAGAGATAATGAAGTCAGTGTTTTCCAGGAGATTTTTAAAATTGTAATGCTTATTAAGCAAAGCAGTTAGATTCATTCCTATGCCTGGAACTTACGTATAGTTATTAAATTATTTTAGATATCTAAAAACAAATAATATACATTTACCAAGTAGTAGCTGGAACAATTGAGGAGACATTTCACCCAATTAAAAATATACATTAGTTCACTAACTACATTTAACAAAAATGTCACTTAAATTGATCTTGTTCTTTATGATGGCTGTGGATAAAAAACACCACAAGTAATCTCTGCCAAAGTATGTGCTGCTTTGTATTCTGCTGAACTAGCGTTAATTAAAATAAAAGTAATATGGATTAAATAAGACATTTGAGCTACAGAAAATAGCAGCAAATACATCATTCTTCCTTGCTGTCACATCAAAGAACCACAGGTGTAACTTAGAGACTAGTGCCTGCCTTTAGCATAAGGTAACAGCGTCTGTAGCCTTTTTATCCTGAGACTGCTAACATGGGTGCTGCTAATACCAGTTAAAACGGTGCACTGTGGACAAGTGGCCTGGAGGAATAAACAGGTTCCTGCTGGGACTCCAAGTATTAGATGAGTTCTTGGATGATGCTCTAGTGAGAGGCAGAAGCTGCTTTGCCACTCTCTCTCCTGTTTTCTCACCTGGGCAAAACCAGGCCTCGCACTTAGAAAACACGCAGCATTATATTGCAGCCCCTCTTGCTGTGACATTAATTTCTGAGGACACATGGAACCTAGTAAGCAGTGCTCAGAAGTTGAGGTCTCTGGCCATCCACCCAATGTCTTTCTGCACAATAAGACATATTAGTTCAGCTCTCAATACTTCTATTTTCTGTAAAACAAACAAACAAAACTAAAAACAACAAACAATCAAACAAACAAAAACCAGGAAATAAACCCACCACAGTATTGAGTGCCAACACAAACTTTTGCTGGTGAGCTAACTGAAGACAGCAAGGGCTAGGCAGCTGATATAAGTCACTTTCTTAGTTTCCCTGCTTTCTCAGCTCCAGTGCCTCAAGAGCTAATATGCATCAGCAACAGTGGGGAAGAAGCAGCCATACTCTTTTTCCTGTTCAAGCTATAAAAAGAGAATTTTAGTACCTGGGCAGTCACTCCCACGGGCTCTGAAAACTCACTCTCACCCACAAAACAGGAGCGTGCTTCACTCTTTCTATGCAATAAATGCGTTTTTTTGCATGTATTTGGAAACACCTTTCAATAGTTGTCTTTGTAATGGTTTAACAACGCAATTGCCTCACATCACATTATGCTTGAATCAGAGAATTTATCATCCTAAAAGAGAGAATTAAAATTGCCCTTGTAACAAAGCATGTATCTTCTAGACTTCGGAGGGAGACTCCCAGGCCTTGACCGAAGTGGACCTGTTCATCTCCACACAGAGAATCAAAGTTTTAAATGCAGACACACAGGTAAGTTATGATTAAAACTCTTCAAAAACAATGTTGATTGTTTCGGAGTTCTCTTCTGTTAGACTGTGCTCCTATACAAACTCCCATGGGAAACCATTACATTTGGATAAATTCGCCAAGGTGAGAATATTCATGAAGAGCACTCTTGAATCTTCAAAATGTTGTAACACTTGCCATTTGCCAGTGTAGTGATAATGACACCGATTTTGCTTGTCTGATGTGTTAGAAAATGTCTTGATAATTCATATAATTATTGATTTGATTATTTATATCTATAATTCAATTGAGGAAAAGATTTGAGGTTCATTCTGAATGCAAGTACCCTTTCTCTCTGTAAGTTCCAGCACCCAAATTTGAGAAGTCATTTGCTGCTTTGATTAAGACATTCATATCTTGTCATTTTTAAGATATAACCTACAACTTTTTCATAAATTACACCTGAACTACTATCTTCTTTGCCTAAGCTAAATTATTAATTATTCATATTAACACAGCATCTGAAGACTGCAGCAGTAATCAGCTTCATCTTTTAGGAATTACATACATATTTAATAATAGGTGATCTTCATAAGAAGGATAGTTTTTTTTTTTCTCATGGAATTTTAAATTATTAACATACACTTTATACATATATTCCAATATTAAGTATAATTAACTCAAATGATCTCTTATACTACAGTCATGCTTAAATACATGTTAATTTTCATTCTTGTATGAGATTTCCTTCTTATAAAAGGAAATGTTTACTAACATTGTTTCTTCAGTTTTCGCTAAAAGTCTCCACTGTACATAGCTAACAACAGCTGGCAATAGCAAGTCTTCCAGTTACAATACAGAAAGACCCATTTAGACAGTGGTTAGAAAGTTAATTAGATATATCCTTATTAAAGGGACCCATCTCTCATAAGCCAATAGTACAAGAAATTCCATCTTGTACTATTTGGGAAAACAGTTGGAGCACTTCTATGACATCCTTTCAGTGATATTTTTCCCAAACTTACGGAGGTAATATTTATTTATTTTAATAGTAGCAGAACACACCAAGGATTATGGAGTTTTAGCTGTTAGAAATATATCAAAACAAACCATTTGTAAGCAGTTTGTGAGTGGAGACAAGCAAGAGTCAGTGCAGATTTGTCAGAAGTAAATTGTGTCAAATCAGTAATTTTCTTTTGTGACAAGTGAATAGATTTGTCCATGGTAGAGAAACAGAAGACATCACCTACTGACTTTTAAGTAAGGCTTTTAAGCAGTCTCATATAACATTTTGTAGATTATATGATTTAGATAAAAGGTGGCCAAAATTTTTTGTGCGTACTTAGTTCTGATGTGTTGCCATACAGTTGACAATATAAAGAGCAGAGGGAGACTCATAAGCATCTTTCTTTAATGCAGTAGTTTTCAATATTTCAATGAACAACTTAGAAGATGGAAATAGAAAATGGTTATTGAACTTGTAGCTTGATATATAAGATCAGAGGTCAGAAATACTGTGGCTAACTGAAGAAAAGATCTAAAACAATACGAAATACATCAGTAAAGGCAAAAGTAGTATTCTGCATTTAGGATTTTGAGTTGTTTTCGATTACTGTATTATTTGTTTTTCCTGCACGGTAAACTATGAGGCAACAAATTCTTCATGAAATATAAGATAGAGCTATCATCTGTTATTGTGTGGGTAGCAGGTAGATGATAATTTCTTCAGTAGATTTATTATTCTTTCATCGTAAGCAGATGTCTTCAACGTGCTATTAGAATTCCCAAGGGATGGTGCCAGATGCAGAGTAGAATAACCCATCTAACATGGGCAGCAGCATTTACAATCTGCCACCTGTAATCAGTCCGAGCACTGCATTTCATCTGTAATGACCAATACCACTACTTGTTTGGCGCCAGCCATTCTTTTGACCTCAGGGTAAACATGCATCATCCTAGAGGATATTATCAAAGCTTATGAATACTTTATGCATTTGTGTAAAATAGTATTCTAATAATTATCAGTGTAAAGATGATTAAAGACAATTATTGCTAAATTAATGGCTACAGTTGATAGTTGGAAGGTACGGCAGGAAATAAATTCTCTATGTTAAGTAAGGGTTATTCTTACTGCAATTCATATTTTCCCTTCTTTAAATACTTCAGCATTTCAACTGAATGCTGATCCTTTTAAAAATTAAAAAAGAAAGTCCTTTGAGGCAGTCCATAAACACTTTTCAAAGTAACTATTATCTTATTCTCCTGATTACCCTGAGATTTCTAGTGCTATAAGATGCTATACATCATGAGGCGCAGTACGATCTGTTCAACGAGATAAAAACAATACTGATTACTATAATTACAAGCTGTCTAGAGTTTGTTGTGTTTTTTTTTTCCTTATTTTTTTTATACAGCGTGTCTTTCAGAGGGCTCTAAGAAACTTATTCCCCTGACTTTTTAGCGCTGCTGTTGGCATGCTTTGCTTTTTTGGCTTGGTAATATTTTTCAGAGCTAGAGAAGTTTCTTGACTGGTGTAATTACCATAGGTCTATTTCAGCTGGTGTGGCAGCTGGCAGAGGCAATCTGTTATTTCATGGCTTTATCAATTATATAAAACCCGTATCTGCAGTGTGCCATCTATGTTTTGATCCATCTGTAGTACTGCATAGCTCACATGAGGTAGCAGCTGATTTAAAATGTAAAATTCCCAGTTAAGACATGACATGCAGCAGGGTTGAGAATGATGAGTAGCACCAGTAAGGCGTATTGCCACGTCAAAACAAAGTCATCTCTGGTGCTTGTTGCCATCAGCAACACTTGAAAATGGCACTCCTGCCACGTTCTAGTTGCTTGTGCATTTAGTTACTGAATATATTCAGCCCAAGGTGACCACCACTTACTTAGTATACATGGTAGAAGCAATCCTGCATTTGTACAAGAACATTTCTTCCCTGACTGCCATGGCTTTACATGCACAAAAGCAACTGGGAAAGCTAGCAGAGAAAAAGCCATGGAGGTGACCACTGTGTATGCACTGAGTCCCAGCTAGATTATTAGTTCCATAAAATTTTCTGACTTCATAAATTGACTCACACTAGCACAAGCTGGTTTAACTTTGAAAGCTAAGAACGCTTCGGCTTTCCTTCCTCAAGTGTCTTTTGATCTTCAAGAAGGACAACAAGAAGGGATTCTAGGAGAGTTCCATGGAAAGGAAGGGAGATTCTGAGGAAGGGAAGAGGGGGCAGGAGAAAACAGAACAGAGGCTTTGAGAAAGACACAGAGAGGACAAATTTCTAAGGACAAATATAAATATGGCAAGGATGGAACAACTGGAACTAGACTAGGGATGAGGGAAAGAATAGAGAAGCAGGTGGGCAAAGATAGTATTCATGGGAAAGTTAAAAAAAAAAAGTGAAAATGAGATAAAGGCAATTGAAAATAGATTGGAATGGAATGTGGATCGAAAGGAAGAAGTTAAGACCAATACGCATTTACAGTCATAATATATTATTTGTCTTATTCCTAAGTGTGATTGCATTAGACAACAAAAATACATGAGGGAATGGGGGAATTACTGCTTTCACCTGTACAAGGGGAAAACTAAAAGAAAACCTTTGAGTAACTTCTGTATGATAAAGACAGAAAGACTTTCTTGGTAGGTGAGATGAAATGCATTCATTTTCCCAGGCTCATGCACTCTTGTGAACACTGCATGTATGATTACAGCCTTCCGGAACACTGCAGACTAGTGCAGACTAGTGCAGACTGCTGAAAAGCAATTATCTCTGCAGAGCTCCCAAGATCCTGCTGAGCGATGTCCATTATCAAGCATTTTTCCATACTGAGAGAAGTGCTATAAATCCTAATGAGCCCCTGCAAACCTTAGAGACCCCCCCAGTCATCTCTTCCCATGTTGTCGGTATAAGTACAGAACATTTTGTTTCAAGACTGAGAAGAAATCATTTTATGGGTAGAGATTCTCTTCAGTGAGACAGGTGGTTCTAAGAAACTATTGGTATTTTCCTCTGTCAAGTTAAATTGTACTGAAATTGTTTATTACTCATCAGCTTGACACTTCTTCAGTTAGACCTGAGGGATTTGTTCAACTAATGGCAAACTAAAACCTAGCTGTTTATATAAATGATGATGATGTTTACATAAATGATGAAAATAGTGCATTATCTCATTTCCCATTAAGGTTTTTAATGGAAGATCAGATATCAAGAGAAACCCTGCCACTACTGACAAAGCAAAGAGGGTACCTAAGCCATCTAATGTGATTGAGCTAAGTAAAAACTGACCTCATGCAGCTCAGTGGGATATTCAGAAACACATTGTGAGTCAATAGCAAATAAAAAAGGAAAAGAAAAAAAAAGCCTTCTTGAAAAAAGGAAAGTAGAAGCCTGCAGGCAATTGGTCTGCACACTAAAGGAACAAAAAAAAACATGCAAAAACCCACAAAAAAATAATGAGCCTGTAGTGATTTTTTCTGTTTCTTCATACTAGAAATATCTGCACATATATCCAAGCAGCTGCCAAAAGCAGAAGAGACAACGTCAGTCTTAGCCAAGAACCAAAGATATTTTGGACAACAAAATACTTGGAAAACAATACACTGACATAAAAGTAGCAAAGATCGCAAAGTAAAGCAAAACAAATTGATTCAATAAGTACTTTTAAAATCCAATTCATGTAAAATTTGGTGCATGTTTTAGCTGTTCATTGGAGGACAAACTTCCTCAGTGGGTGTGACCAATAAAACTATTATGGCTTTGGTTGTTTCCAGTTTGAACAATAAATAAAAGGCTGGAAAAGACTCCAAACTGACCAATGACCCCAGCAAGAAGGAATTTTCGAATAGTGCACTTTGTTTCTTAAAGAAAACAGTTCATCAGTACAGTAACAAAATATGTAAAGAAATTATAGAAAACTAACCTAACAAAGAATGGTGTGGAGGCACCAAACTCAAACGGTAACATAGAAATCAGATTCTTGATATTTATTTCAATAAAAAACATGACCTTAAAATACATACTTAGTGTAAGGTTTTAAAGTAGACAGCATTCAGTTTAAGAAATACATAAAGCTTAGGTTTGAAATGCTCCGTAAGAATAGGATTTGGATCATTTTTGCTTTGAAACAAGGATATGCAACCAACAGCAACAAACTGGGCCCAGTACAGCACACCAACCACATCTGAAAGTGTAATTAATTAGCCTGGTGGCCTACTATTGAAATTATATCTTGTGAGCCTGCTGTAGCCTCCTCTTCGTCACACGAATAGGAATGTGAACATCACTCATCACTGCAAAGGACACAGGCATTCTGCTGACTTGATGGCGGAGAGTCTGGCTTTGTTTGAAATGGAGGAGGAGCAAAAGCTACCTCTGTAAGTACAGAGAACAGGCACCTCAAGCGAGATGGTGGTATGTGGGCAGCAGGCAGTGAGGAGGAACAGCATGGTCACACAGTGCAGGACAACCTAAGTCCTCGAATTTCACCTCAAGGAAAAAAACGTACGTCATCACTGACTTAAAATACCATTTTATGGTTTCTATGCAACTTTATAGCTGTGAGGCTTTTCCTAATACTTTGTCTAATTTGTCTAAATATCTGCCAAAGAAGCAGCACTAACATAAGTTAAATTACCTTAAGAATTTCTCTTCCACCTTAATTTCACAGAGACTTGTATGTAGTAATAGCTACATTTTCAAGGGACTTAAAGAAGTACAGTCAATCAGATTACTTGGTTGCATGAGCTTTCCTAAAGCTCTCATTTTAAACATAAAAGGTTCTTCACATTATGGAATGTATTCTGTGCGTAGCAACACAACCTTCCAAGAATTTAAGAATTTGTGGCTTTTTATATAAAACAAACAATCCAAAAAAGAAAAAAAAAAAAGAGGGAAATCAGGTTGCTTATACATTATCCTGAATAAGACTTGTATAAAGGTATAAATAATTAGCTAAACATTAGTGCAAATAAGTGTATCCTTTTTTTTTAATCTTTGCAGTATTAAATATATTAAAATCCTTTCAAATTATCCTGTAGCAGTCACATACATTGTTTCATTAATATTATCTCACATCTAGAAGCCTTTTAATTAAAATGAGACCACTAGCTGTTAAGCCACTTTTATTATTTCTGAACTCAGCATTGTGTATGAATAAATCAAACTTACTACGAGTTCATACTTAATGGTACATAGAAACCGTGGTGCATAGAAAATAGTAGGCTAGGATTTTTCTGCTAACAGCAGAAGGTAAACTAAGAGTTAAAAAAGCTAAAGTAATTAAAGGGATGCAGGATTCAGGGATACGAGGCGGAGGTAGGAAATTTCAAGATATTTCATATCTAGTAGTGTTGAGGTATTCACATAAGAAATGTACCGGGTGAAGCTTGGACAGGTTTCCACTTGTAACCAATCTCAAGCAAAGGTTCTTCTGAGATGAGTTCTCCCAGCATAATTGAATTGGCAACCTAGGCACATTGGCTGGAGGAAAATTTTGACTATGAGCCCAGATAGTAGACCAAATCCATCCGAACTGATCTGAGATATGTACATAGACTTTAAAATTCTACTTAAAGAGAAGGTAAAATACTGAGTTTGTAAGGATTCACAAAGAAAGTGTACTTTTCCTGTATATGAGAAAATGTTATCTTATATGTTATTGCTATTGTAGGACATCACAAAAAGAGAATCAGGAAATTACATTATCTCCTATACTGCTGACTGCTGAACCTAGGTCTGTCATTGTGAAATGCATCTGCTTCATGTAGCAGAACCAACACAAGTGAAATGTAATTTTCCAGCAGCATGAAATTGTTAGTATAAATCTTACTGCTTAAGATCTTACAACCATGTCGTACCTGCGCAGGTAACACTTCCACCGAAGTCAATTTCATGAACCATGACTTCAATCACAGTTCATGCCCGTGGACTGTGTAGGGAATGTCAGATATTGGCCCATAGAAAATGTGTTGTTTTTGTCATTCACCAGCAATAGCTCATCAAAGAGAGAGAAGACGCATCATTTGTAGAGTAATAGCAGACATGAAGAACGTCCTTATTTCTCTTTGCTTTGTGTAGGAGACCATGATGGATCACGCGCTGCGCACAATCTCATATATTGCTGATATTGGTAACATCGTGGTTTTAATGGCACGGCGCCGCATGCCGAGATCAGCTTCTCAAGACTGTATTGAAACAACACCTGGTGCCCAGGAAGGAAAGAAGCAGTACAAAATGATATGCCATGTCTTTGAATCAGAGGATGTAAGTAAATGGAGTTAATTGTTTTTTAAACAACATATGTCACTTAGAGAATAGAATCGCTGAAGTTACATCTAATTTCTTGAATGAATTTTTGTCTTTTTTTATTTTTCTGACTAAAGCTGCAGATAATCTGTGGAAACACTGTCCATATTCATGTGTTTTCTGACTCTGTAAAGTCACATCTCTTCAGTCCAAAAACACGTACTTTGTCTTAACAAACGATCTTTGAATCATGTCTTTTCTTTCAGCAATACTGTTCCAAATGCCTTAGTACTTAGTTATATGGAGTTGTCTGAAGTTCCACGGCCATCCATTGCTGAAATCAATTTATGAATTTGATCATCCTGGACTGGATTCCCCTAGTCCAGCAGATTGGCACATAATGATACATGTAAGACTCCAAGATGGGTGGCAAGGGAGTAGAACCATTCTGGTCCTCTTTCAAACTGAAGCCAAATTGATGAGAACATCTACGAACAGTCATGGTACAAGGTCGCCCTCTACCCAGTCACAACTCCCTTACGGCGTACTTACCTGTGGTCAGTTGATGTACTCCTTCTCAAAGATGCAATTGGATCCCTTAAAGTTTAAGAACACATCAGCTGTTTATTTTATCTGTTCTCTTTATTTTTTCATCCCAAACAAAATTATGAATTAGAATGTTTTGCATAAATGCAATAAAGCTAAGAGAGCTTAGTTCTCTGTATTTATTAAAAAAAAAAAAATGTTCATGACCAGAAGGGTTTAGCAATTCTTCAGTAAAAGGGTAGAATATGCAGGAACTCCTCTCACTATTCTTTCAGAACACCTGTACAACAGAAAGCACAATTTAAGCCATTTTGTGCCATAACATACTCTGAGATTCAGTTGTATAGTAGCCATAAAATACTTTTTGGTAAAATTCCATTAAAAAAAAAAAGTGAGTGACCACATTTCTGATGCAAGTGAAAATTAGATGAATGTACGTACAACCAATCTTAAAATATGACTGCAGAAGTAGTGGTTACAGAAGAATTCTGTACATGCCTGTTTCAGCCTTGTGAAAATTGCTGTCATGCTATATTCTTATCTCTTGTGGCAGAGGAAGATAACCTTGCTTTGCTGCTATTGTCTGTTCAGGTTTGGTTTTGTAGCTAAATAGAAGATATTTGTGTCTAAAGCAGCAGACCTGAGGACTTCAACATCTATGGAAAATAATACCCAGCTAGTAAAACAGAAGAGAGAAAGTTTGTTGTGTTTCTAACTTGACAGTTGAAATACAGGTATGAGTAATAGGCAGAACTGTTTCTGACCACTGTTGTATAGGAACAGGTTTAAATACAATTTCTGTCATACCAGTAAAAAAAAAAAAAAAAAAAAAAAAAAAAGGATCCGGTTCTTTAGTTCAAGTGTAACTCCCAGGTTGCATAGTTTGTGAGTGAAAGCAATCTTTATTTTAAAGCATTTAAGCCTATGAAGGAGAAAAGGCGTTGTCTGAAGGTTAGAGCACTAAATTGAGATTGTTTTCAGCCCTATTTCTCAGCTCTGCCACTGATTTGCTAGGGTGACTTTTTCAAGCAACTTAATTATATTATCTCTAAACTGTACATAATGCTGAAGGTTTTAAAAAACCATATATAAGAACTTGGAGATACAGATGAAATTAAGATCTGAGAACTGGCTATTACAAGCAGTAACAGAATAGGACATCTAGGCAAGTTGGTTTTGAGAATGTAAAATGGAGAGAAAAGCAAAGGACAGGACAAACTACAGAGAAAGCACTACAGTAGCATTGGAGTTAGGAAACAGAAATCAGTAAGTACTGGTGATAAACTAAAAATGCAATGAGACAAGTGTTCTTGATGGCTTTGGTACTACTACAAACAGCTTGGTATTGATTAATTATTCTAGTTTGACAAGAGTTGAGATGTTGTTTTAAAATATGAAGAAATGGTATGTGATTGGCTAGGCTACTCATATCCCTGATTTTCTAAATATTTTTCCAGTCATGCGAATTGGTGCTTTTACGTATTTAAGCACAACCAAAGTAAGAAAGCCACCTTTCAGTATCACAGAAAACACTGTATCTGATCAATAGATTGTGAAAAGACTTTTTACAATGCATTTACAATGCTGTCCAGAAAAAAAACTGTGCATTCATAATGTGCTTAGGATGGACCTACTGTCTAAGAAATTGTGTTGCATTCCCAGAATAGTTTTATAGTTTTGATTACTAGTATTTTTAGGGAGTTATGTTGTAAGATGCAATTAACTCCTTTTCAGGTCTTTAGGAGTTACTCGTATTCCCTGATGACAAAACACAGTTCCTGAAAATCAGATATACACAAAACCCAGCTTGGCATTCTCCTGTGAGCTACAGTAGGCTCAGAGTAGGAAAAAAAAAAAAATCAGGTGAAAAAATAGGTATCTATAAATTCTTTACTTACCTTTCTCTGGTTTTCTGTGTTCCAGTGCCATCTAGTGGAACAAGAAAGTAAATTTTATGACAGTTCAATAGTTTCTTATTTTAGTTGACTACTGCAGCATGGTGAATGTGCAAAGTAATTAGTTGCCATCAATTTCTGTCGATTTCTTTCTAATGCATATGTATTTCTGACACATCTAATTACTGGTAACTACAATGTTAGATTGATTATACATACCGTATAGCCCACTGTAACGTTAAGTCATCTCACATTACATACTGTCGTGAAGTGCATGCCCAGATAAACACTCCAAAAATCAATAAAGACACAGGGGATTTGAAGAGTTGTACTCAATGTGAGAAAGATATAGTTACGTCTCTGGCTGTGGTCTTGAAATCACCCCTAACATTGCCCATCAAAAGGCGGTAATGGGAGTAGCTATTGTAGATGTCCAGTCTCTAAAGAAGGGCTATTACTGGTTTGCTGGCAACGTGAGACAGGTATCATGGCAGTAACGGGAGAGGAGATGCTTTTATTAAAACATCGTTTGCAGTCATATAAAACCAAGGTGGAGAAGCATCAGGGGACACTGCAACCAAAATCATTCACGCGTACATGTCTGTGAAAGCATGTGCACACTTAGCAGCAGCTCTTATCACTTGCAAATACACGGTGGTCAGAAGCACAGCCTGTGACAGTCTCTTCTGTAGGCTCTTCCGTGTTGGTACAAAGCCAGTACTCTCCAGTGTTCGTTGGAACAAGTACATAAATAGCATATGGCTGCTTGCTACTGCAATGTACTGATGAAAGGAAATCAGCACTTTTTTTTAAATGGAGTTCGCATTTGATTTTGGATAAAAGGGATATTTTCTGTACAACTGACCATAAAGTGACTTTATGTACATACTAACATAGCAAATATAGAGAGTATTTTATTTTGACTTTGTCTTCAAATCCAGTCTCTCTGTTTCTTATGGTTTCAGGTGTAAACTGTATCAGACCTTTCTCTCAGGTGTGTTTTGTTCTACATTATAGGCACAGCTGATAGCTCAGTCAATAGGTCAGGCTTTCAGCGTGGCTTACCAAGAATTTTTAAGAGCAAATGGAATTAACCCAGAGGATCTCAGTCAAAAAGAATACAGTGACATCATCAATACCCAAGAGATGTACAATGATGACCTCATACACTTCTCCAATTCAGAAAACTGCAAAGAGGTAAACTAGTTTGGAAATTTTCATTTTCAAATTGATCCATCTCTTTCAGAGGAAAGTAGTTCTCATAGAAATATCTTTTGAAATTTTAAGGATGGTTTGACATCTCAAGATGCATTGTTTCATCAGTACTCTGCTACTAAAATCAGCTTTGTGAGCTTTTAGATTTTTTTTCCCAGGTTCCTTCTGCTTCCTTTCATCCAACCAGTAATAAAGTTCATTTACATCTGAGATAAATATGCTCTGCTTACGCTAGTTGCAGTACACAGTGTAAGGCATTTTTATTTTTTAAAAAATGTGTTGATACAGAAAGAGAGATGGCAATCCATTTTCATGCCCTCTGTAAGTGATTTCTTGCTTAAAAGATACAAGAACCATGTGTCCAGGATGCTGAGGCACTGAGCAGGCTAATTTCTCTTCCCCTAGTAGAACACCAGCAAAAATGCCCTTTGAAATGGAGTTTCACACTTACAATGTGTGAAAAGGCAAGAATTTATTTTAAGTACCCCTAAATTACCTAAGTGTAAGTCTTAACACGTATGAAATAGCCATATATTTCACATTTCATACATAAGGCACTGTAATACTGAGCATTCTAAACCAGAACATGGTAGCTGCAGCTGTGCCCAGATTCTGCTGTTGTCTTACACTGCTACGGGGATTTGGCCCGTGTTCCAAAGTCAGAGTGTTTCCATGCTGGGTCCTAAAGCAATTTTACTTTAAGATGAATTGCATTTTGCTTACTCCTTCAGTCAAAACTTTCCTAATTATACTCATTTTTTCTAACATTACAGATTCTCATACAGAATATGTTTCTTGGGAAGAGAGCATTTTTAATCCATACTTGCAGATAGAAAAGTTAGGATTTGATGTGTACTTTAATATGACTGCAATCACTAGCTATCAGTAAAGTGCATTCACGTAAACATATAAACATGACAAAATATTCCTCTTGTAGCAAACAAAGTAAAATTCAATTGGACAAATATTGGTTTAACTAAAAATCAGGACAAAAAATATTTAACATTTCAAAGTGATTCAATTATGTTATTGTTGTTGTTGTTTTTGTTTTTTAATTTTAAGTGTTAATCAGGAACAAATGAGATGCTGATGCTCAAATTTAGATGAATCAAAGCAAAAAGTTTTTTTTTTTTTTTCCCCTTCTCTTTTAATTGCAGCTCCAGCTAGAAAAACAGAAGGGAGAAATTCTTGGAGTAGTGATTGTGGAATCTGGATGGGGATCTATTCTACCCACTGTTATCCTGGCTAACATGATGAACGGAGGCCCTGCTGCCCGTTCAGGAAAACTAAGCATTGGAGACCAAATTATGTCTATTAATGGGACCAGTTTAGTTGGTCTACCTCTAGCAACATGCCAAGGGATTATAAAGGTACCCCAAACTTACAACTATATGTTGTGGACTGTAAGCCATTAGAGATGTGATATTCTAGCAAGCAACCCTGTAGATGTCCAGCAGATATGATTTTTCATATTGCTATGAAAAATAAGTAAACCGTGACTAATAAGAAGTAGACTTAGAAAGAGAGATTTGGGGGTACTAATGTACAGAAAATTAAGACTGGAAAACTTGGCTACAGCCCTGTTACTGGACCAGCAAACAAGGCCAGGTCTGAAATACCTTCCCAGCATAAGTTACTTAACTATCTTCAAAGTTTCAGGCTTCCCCAAAGACTCCAAATTAAAATCTGAGGATTAAAATCAATCATAGAATGGCTTGGGTTGGCAGGAACCTTCACAATCATCTAGTTCCATCCACCCTGCCATGGGCAGGGATGTCACCCACTAGATCAGATTGCCCAAGGCCTCATCCAACTTGGTCTTGAAAAAAATGTTTACTATGCTTCTCTTGGGCTCCATGGAGATGAATTGATGGGAGGCTGAATGGGGAGCTGGTAGACTGCAGGACAGTTCAAGTGAGTGTGTGAAGATTTCCCAGACCCGACTGAATCTCAGAATGCATTATCTTTAATTGCTGAGGCTAAATCAAGTATCTATTCAGACGCGTCAAGATCAGCAGCAGGACATTAATTAGCCAGAGGCTGGTAAAGGGCAGGCATTAGTCAATTTTAGTCATTCTTTAATTGAAAGATTTTATAGTAATGAAAGCTAAGGTTTTGATATGTTTTGTTGGGCCAAATAGCTTAGTAAATACAGTACGGTTAATGAAATAGAGACATGTATCTCAAAGTTAACAACAGATTTCTATTAATTCTAGCTCTTGTTTCCCAGATACATTCTGGGAACACTCTCGTTACACTCTTATAATTAGGAAAACACTAATAAAAGAAAAAATTATGATCTTTTCCAGAAATACTAACTTTTGGGATATTTTACAGGGTCTCAAGAATCAGACGCAAGTCAAACTGAACATTGTCAGTTGTCCTCCTGTCACTACTGTCCTCATAAAACGGCCAGACTTAAAATACCAGCTGGGCTTCAGCGTACAGAATGGAATTGTAAGTTTCTGTGTTCACTGATTTTATTTTTCTGAGTAAGAAACACTGAAATACTAAAAAAAAAAAAAAATCGTTGCATGTATTTGTCTGTGCATTTTGAGAACTTATTCTTCCTGGTTAAAGTATAAGCTTGCAAACACTTGCTGGGCCTACTGTAGTAGACCTTTATGTTACATCCATACATCAAGAAGATGTATACAGCATAAATATACAGGCATAAACCTGTTTGCTGACAAATTCTTCATTTGTTAGCTTCTGGAGGTTGGATATGTCAGTGTCTGCCAACTGTCTCTAGCAGCTACTGCCTTTACAGCCATTCATCTCTACCTGGAGCTTCTATACAGACCCTTAATATTGTTATTTTATTCTGTGCTTTCATTTAATTATCTGGGAGTTCAGCTCACATTGATATACATCCACATTCTAAGACCTTAGTGTTTGTACTCTGATCCTTTAATTAATCAAAACCTTAGAATCAAGTGTTTGAGTAATGTATTGGAAATGGATAACGTCAGAAAAACAAGTGCTGCTGTTCTTGAGGAATTCTCCTACATAACAGTTACAAAACTTGTAGTCCAGATAGCTTGGTGCAATACCTGGATCAGTTTGTACATGTGTAACTCTCTCATTAGCATGCCAGATTTGCAAGGAAAGCAGTCATGCAGAAATAGAGTTTTGCAATTATAACTTAGCTCTGATCCTATTACTTTTTTTCTCCCTTGCTAAGACTTTAATTGTTCTTCTGGTATGCAGAATTTATTTGGATCACATGATGGTAGGAAGCATCCTAAAAAGCAAGCAAGGAAATGAAATTGTGACAAGCTAAAAAAGAGGATTGTGGCCTAGGTATCTCTTCTCTGCATGTGGCTGTTTCCCTGTAACAGCAGCAAATAACAGGATGAATGTGACAGGTAACACTCACCTAGTGCGGCTCAGAAGCCTTCTCTCGTAGTTCTTCCTTCACAAGCCATTCTCTGGTACCTTTCCAAATCAGACTTCCAGGACACCACTAGCTCAGTAGCCACCTGGCCTTACTGAGAGCCGATATTAGCATTAAGGACTGCCTGTAGTGCAGGACCATCATCATCTCCTCTTCCTCCAGTCTACAAAAGAAAATAATCAGGCTACCTGCACAGAAAACCACATTACAAAGGACTGTGGACTCTGGTCCCCTGTTCTGGCAAACCCATCCATTGAATTTGCCAGCTTTCTGTTTGCCACCCATGTAGGAGCAGCATGGATCTCTAAAGGCTATCTTTTATGTCTTGCTGCACTTTGGGAAACAAGTGGCTCCTTCCTGGATTCTCTTGAATTCTATCTTGATTCTATCTTACTAGATAGCTATGGTAGCTATCTCTAAGTAATTATTGTACCTGTTTTAATTGTTCCTACCTAAGATCATATATCATGGTGTGGCCACAGCAGGGATTGGTATGAAGAACACTGCTACATGCCTTTGTCCAGCTGGAAGCACTCTGAAGTGATACCTCCCCCAGGCTGATATCCTTCAGAAGCACAGGCTTAAAGCATTTGTCATGTTTGGGATTAATGCTTTGACACTTGAGTAGACAGAGGTCTGTAAAAACAAAACAAAACAAAACAAAACAAACAAACAAAAAAACTAAAATCAAAAGTGTGTGGTACTTCTGTCCTTTGCCTTTCCTTAATTCCATTTTCACCTATGTGTATGTTTAGTGGGTTATTGCTGGTAGCGCACTCAGTGTTAGCAAATCCCAAGTGTTGGGATAAAAAGGATGATTAGGATGGGATCTGGCTTTACAGGACACCACAAACAATGCTGAGAACCACATATAACAGTGTGAGAGGCAGATTTATTTCCTAATTGCTACCCTTTAGGAACCTAGTATATACAGCTGGTGCTATGATGCAAAGAGAAAACATATTTAAGGAACAACGAGCAATAATATTATGGTCAGTTTATCTGCTATTTTGGGAGCACAGCATTACCAGGGGTTGGGATCAGGGCTGCGAGAAACAATCAGGCCAAAGTGGATTGAAAGAAGCGTATTGCACATCCTCAGGTGGGCAGAGGTAATAGTACCAGTCTGCGAGACAATCAAGTCATCTTGCCCCAGCTAATCATCTGCCATGTACCTGGAGCCTCTGTTTAGTTATTTCTGCTGCCCGTGGCCGTTTCCTTTCCTGGTGTGTTCTCTCCAAGTACTGGGCATTTGTCACATTCACCACTGCAGATGGTCACAGTTCATCGTGGTTACATTAGCAACATTTAGGTGACATCCAATGTAAAGTTCTACCAAATTCAGCATAAAAATCCTTCACAGAAAACAAAGAAAGCCTTGTAATACATTCCATTTATGAAGAGTCTGTTTGAATATAAAAGCCAATGAACAAGAAGGAGAGATTAAACACCTTGTGTTAGGCTACTATGTAGACAAGTTTTTGGTCCTTTAATTCGTTCCTCAGATACAATTTCCTGTACTTCACTTAACATTTTAAAATACGACTGCAAAGTATATCTCTTCAGTAGTTTGACACCAAACTTTTAAAAAGCAGTTTTCTAACTGGTGGCAATTGTTATAAATGTTGATGGGAAATAATATCCTTATTCTTTTTTGGCTCAGCATTAGCACAGTGAAGAAATAAATAGCTTGCCAGATAGGGTATAATTAAATGCCTCCTTTTGTTATGGTATTACCTCATTATGCATGCATCTGGTACTTATTTCTGTTCCTCTTCTGATAACAGTTCTGTGGTGGTTCCTTTTCACCCTGCCTATCTCATCTGTGCAGGGTGTACGGCTATTGTATTTGTGAATAGCCCATTTGAGCTGGGTTTTGTCTTCATAGGTTATCAGGAAGATGCAGAGACAGCAGAGCAGATGACTGCTTTGGTTTGTGTGTTCTGTATAGTCTAATTAATGCAAAGCCTGAAGTTGTGTTTCGGGGAGCGCTCGCGGAGCCAACTTTGGGAAGTTTTAGTTAGGGGACAACACAACTGCATAAACCACTGTTACGTTTGCAAAATTTCTCTTGCAGTAATAACACGGGTTTTCTATGTGGCTCTTGAAAGTTGCTTCTTAGCTTCATTGCACATTCATAAAAGGGAATTGAAATTTCAAGTCTAAAGCATTAACAAAAAAGTAAAGTATTGTGTATGTATATGAAACAAGCAGTAGAAGTGTTGTATGATGGGGAGGTGAATGCAAGGCAACCTATCAGTCATCTTATGAGAATTATTAAACCAAATTTCCTTTAAAATTGGTTACTTAAATGCAAATTATCCTTTCATATCACATCATTTTCTTGTTTTCTGGATTATGAAAGACGTGTACCGTCAGTTGTGTTTTTACTGCCGGTAATCTACCACGTCTCAGTCAAGATCTGACTGCTCAAAACACTTCCTTCCATCCCTAACCCAACAAAATTCTATCTAAAAATACAGTAAAACTAGGTAGAATTTAACAGAACAGATAGTTAGCTTATTCTGTCTTCCTTGCCTTTGTTTACATTTGTTTAAACTGTCTGGGGAAAAAAAAAAAAGGCTTAAATAGAGTAGCATAGGAGTGAGACGAGGATAAACCTGGTTAAATAGGTTGTATTTAGGTATTGACTCAGAATAAACAGTTAATTTGCCTTGTACTGATCTATACTTAAGGTTCCGATATAAAGTGGGCAGCTGCATTAAAACTGATTGAAGCTACTGAAGTTTCACAGGTGATTCACTGCAGCTTGTATACAACACTGCAGAATATCTAACAGCTGAATGGATTCACCTAGTGTGGTTTACTTTTTTTTTTTTTTTTTTATGCTTTCTGTTTACACAGTAAATAGAGCACAGGCTCTTGCTTACACAAGATCCAGATCAGTCATGCTTTATTTAATAATCACCTAGCTGATGCCAGAATTCAACAAGTGTAATAGCAAGCTAAACAATCCTGGCTAAGAAGAATCTCATCTACCACTCATACTTCGTGGTAATGCTCATCTTAAACTTGCCAGCCTAGTCTGTCTCATCTCCAGGAGCTGGAGACAGAAGTCATAAGGCTGCTTTCAGTCAGTCACTTGCAAATACAGGAGTCACATGAGTCTGTGCTGTAAGTACAGTATATTTCTTTACATCTGCACTGTATCTAGCTTAACATGATCTGTGAAGCTAAGCAGAGCCACTTGTGATCTACATCTGTTTCTCTTTTTACCTCATTAAAATAGTTAGCACTTACAAAAAGGAAGCTGAATCCCTTCCCTGCAGAGGGATCACATTCTTGAATGAGGATAAGAGACCACTTCCTATATCTGAGGCTGTTAAAAAGACTAAATTTACTGATAGTATTAAAAGTGCTTTGAGTGCAGCTGAACAAAAAGTACTCTGGGTGAATTCACAAGCCATTATCTTTTCCTTTATGCCAGTGGGGTTAAAGGTAACATTTCCATTTGCTCTGAAAGCTTTTATTTCATCTGGTTGTATGGTCTCCGTATTTTATTTTATACTGTGAAAAGTGTATTTATAGCATTTCTTTTGGCACAGTCCGCTTTCGTCCTGTCAGATGACTGACTGTATTGTATGACAATCCCCAACATCAAGGAGCAAACTTTCACAGTGAGTTAAATAGTTACAGTAGAAATTTCGTGTAAGGAGTCCGGTGAAGATCTACATAACACAGCTTGTCTTGTTACCTGTACGATTAAAAGGTAAACTGCCGGCAAAGCAATAAACTGAAAATCAAGCTGTAGTTCTGTGAAGACTCCTGTCGGTTCCTCTAACCCTTACATTCCATCCGAAGAATGGTTTATGAACCACAGTAGGTAGAACTCAATCACGTATTTTAGAGTAGGTGCTGGAAGAGAAGTCTTACTGCAGGATAAACTTTGTTTTCTGAAGGCTAAAGAAGATTGTGTGGTCTTGTTTACTTTTAATTCAAATATATTTATTTATTTATTTATTTATTCCCTCCCTGTATCAGACAGCATGACCTTTGACTAAGAAAGAAT
The DNA here is from genome assembly GCF_009819795.1 of Aythya fuligula. NCBI lineage: Eukaryota > Metazoa > Chordata > Aves > Anseriformes > Anatidae > Aythya > Aythya fuligula. Next base: position 5,497,921 of record NC_045569.1, on the reverse strand, counting down.
TTCATTTTTCCTAGCACTGTTAATTGTGAAGAGGAGCTTCAAGGAAACTGCTGGTGTAATACAGGAAGATATTGCTCAGCCGCAGACATAACGTGCTTATCCACATTGTTTTCACCTTCATTGTATTCTAGCTTGGCCATCTCCCCACATACTATGTTAGTTACAGAATTAGATTATAAACTCACTGGGACATGAGCCACATCTTATCATACTTATATTTAGCTTTGAGCAAACTATCAGATCTCAGCAATTCTTGGCATATGATTATAACCAATGGCAGTTACTGCAGAAGCAGCCATCATCGCGTGATATTCCTCTAGCAGTCATTTTTTTCCTCCAAGAACAGGTTTTCCTCAGTAAACAAAACATAAATCTCAGCAGTGCTAAGCTCTGCTCAGAGGTTCAGACTATACATTATCTGCTGTATTTTGAAAGACTTAAGCTCATGCAGCACAATTCAGCAATAATTTCTATCCGATACACATCTGTCTTGTCTGTCGGAGGTCCTGTTGTAGGACAGAGGTTGCTGAGAAGACAATTTTTTAATGAAGGTCTCCGTGCTGCATTGAGCTTTCTTCCTTCTATACACCATGCATGTTTTAACCTTGAAAATTTTAAATACCAGTGTCTGCTAGGACTATGCCTGATAAATGCAATTTTTGTAGAATTATTCCTCTATTGTAGCGGAACATAAAAGTCAAAACCTGTGGTTATTTCGCTACTGCTACCCGTGGCTGCCAGTTGAAAAAGCAGCCTGATCTGACTTATTCGTCCTAAGCTCTCTCTAGTCAGCAGCACTATAAAATGTGGAGAAAGGCAGTGGTTCTGGAGAGCAGAGTTCCCTCTTCCAACCTGCAGAGGTACAGCAAACAAGCTGCCACACTACACTATTCAATTAGCTTGCTGAGGACAGCCTGAAAAAGAATTAGAATGTTAACACTTGAGACCCTGCTGCCAGCTCACTGCCGTTCAGTGCAGCATGTCTGTATGGCATCATCCTTTCCATCAGAGCAAACTAGTGTTTCTGCAGAATTAAGGATTATGGATTAAGCTTTATGTCATTTTTTTCCACATACATGAAAAATTTGCTGTTATAGATGAATTTTTCCTCTAGTAAGTAATTTCTTTACTTGCCATTATTCAGAAAGAACAATGTGTTAGTTTGCAGAAAGAGTCCAGATGGAACAGCCAGAAATACTTAAATCACTTTCTTCTCGTATCCCAACACTATGTAAAAACTTAACTCTTCCCACAACTCCATTTGTGCATGGCTGCATCACTGTACTAGGTAATCGCATGTTACCAAGTCATAAGAAAGAAATTAAAAATTGTAATTTCCAGAAATGTTGAAAAACAACAAACCATTAAAACCTCACAGTTCTGCTTACTACCTTCCAGTACTATCTTCCGGAGCCACCATGGTATCACCTCTCAGTACTATGCATTAAATCCTAGTAGCTGCTACATTCTGACATTTCTAAACTTTAATAACCTTGACTTTCTCTTGGCAGATTTGCAGCTTGATGCGAGGTGGAATAGCTGAGAGGGGAGGGGTAAGGGTAGGTCATCGTATTATTGAGATCAATGGACAAAGTGTTGTTGCAACTGCTCATGAGAAGATAGTACAAGCACTGTCTAATTCAGTGGGAGAGGTAAGGAAACTATTAAATACTTATCAAAGATTTAAAACTGTTGAATATTTCAGTTGGGAAGAAAAAGACAACATACTATGAATACCAACACCTCAGTAAAATGGAGTTGAGCACTAATAACAATTAACAAAACATTTTTGAACAATTATATATACATTTAGTATGTTTTTACACCTGTTCTCAAAAGTTCATGGCATGATTCTGAACCTCAGCCTACTGTTTGAATTAAACGAGTCAGTTAAGGGAAGAAATCACTTAAGCACATTAGCTATGAAAATGTCTCTTAGCTAACAACTACAGCAACTGCCATAAAAATAAATTAATATTCAAAGACCTGAGATTAAAATTTATATGTATTTTAATTCTTTCACTTCTATGGAGCATTTCCAACTTACCTTGGAAATAATTTAAGACATCTCTCTCCAGCACTTTTGGAAAAATCAGCGATGGATGAACAAGATCCTCTAGTTTATCAAAATCCCTACTGACTTTAGTGGTAGGATCATACACAACCCTGGCCAGATCTTCCACTAGGCTCCTTTGCCATAAATCAGAGGTAACTTGTTTTCCTGTGGAAAATGATACTTGAAAAAGAATACAGAATACATGCATGTTGGCAGGAACAAAGCTGTATAGGTTTCAACAGAACCTACATGCCTTTGTGATACCTGTTTGTTGCACGTTTCACTAAACACATGAGGACATCATGCAACTTGTTTTTTGCAGCATGAAGAAACCAAGGTATCAAGGCAGCATGTGTCTGGTGAGGGTCTATAGGTACTTACAGCTGTTACTAAGTTTCTGACACAACTCCCAGTACCTGATGTCCTATTAATCCCATTAGCCTGTAAGATCCCTCTGATGCTCATCACAATACTCTCTGCAAAAAGAACTTAAATATGCTAGCCATGAGAGAACCTGTGTCACCAAACCCTTAGCTGACGTTTAAGTGTTGGATGATAAAGATCAAGTTGTGTGTTCAAATGTTCATCAACAAGGAGAAAACATTACCCTCCCACAGGGGAGGAAAGTAGAAGAAAATCCAGGTTCAGTTAATATCAGAACAGCAGAACCAGTTTTCAACAAGGTTTGTGCTGCTTCATTAGAAATGGCAGTAATCAGAGTAGAGTATAACAGTGGACAGTTTAATTATCTTTTCAGCTGTGTAATGTTACTTCCTGGCAATTGTCATTGGAAAAAAAAATTCAACAGAACAGCTCAGCGGAACCAGAGAACTTTTAACTAGAAACATTGGTAGCATTCACATCTCTAGGAACCAGTGGGAGAGACAGGTTGGGACTTACGAATTACTTTAATAAGTTAGCAGTTCTGTTAATTTCTGTGTCAATCAATCAACAGATTCATATGAAGACTATGCCAGCTGCCATGTTCAGGCTTCTAACTGGGCAAGAGACACCCCTATACATCTAGCTTGTGACTCTCTCGCAGCAACATAAATAAATGATTCCATCAGAGCTGAAGCCCTCATAGCTGAAGAGAACTTTGTATTTTGTATGAATGAAAGGCTTTGAAGCTGACCTGAGGACTCTGACACAAGGAACAGACAGGTGTCTGCCTTTTCTCCTTCCTTTTGATTTCTTTGGCAAAAAGTAATGAGAAGGATGGTCAAAGACAATAATCACCGACACAAAATCTTTGTAAAACATTTAAGTATTTTGCAACATCTTCTAAACTCTTTTCTCATAAAACTTAAAACATATTTATTTGTAACCTTTATGTGGAGTGATGTATGTATGTCTGTCCTGTTTGATAACATGGTGAATGTGAAAACTTGACGAATGAGACTGCAGAAAATGGCAAAGACAAGCAATTAGACAAAGCTGCGGCTGCCTTGAGCTAAAAAAAATCCCAGTCCCATAAAGCGGTCCACTCTGGATGGCATGGTGTGATTTTAAAACTGGTGCCGAATAGATGGTATTTCAGTGGAAAGGAACGTGTGCAGTTAAAACTTTTAGATTCTAATGTAAAGAAAACCACTGTAGTACTTGGTATTGTTATGACAAGTGTAACCTGTTTGGCAAGGTGTGAACATAAATATGTAACAAGTGTTTCATATGCTAAATAAAGAATAATTGCCACAAGATAAAAATCAAAATATTTATTTAGATACATATTTATTTTTAATGCTTGTGATTTTTATGATTTAACAGAGTGATTTCATGGATAACTTATTGCACAGTTTTGTGTAATGTATGTGTTGGGCTGTTTTGTTTTTTTTAACTTTTGCATATTACTTTTTTGTTTATATTAGCTCTAAACGGGAAAGCCATGCTTACCTGTTTTCTGTTTTTTATAAAGCATTCTTATTCCTGAGGCAATGTGTTTTGAATGTGAATTGTTTTGACAAATAACCTAGCACCATCAGCAGTATTAGATTGTGTGTAGATTAAAAAAAAAAGTAGTAAAGTTGTATTCCTTATGACATAAATGTTAATTGGTGTAACTTTTTGTCTAGGTTTTTTTTTGGGGGGGGGAGGGGCAAAGCCTTGAAGAAAATACACTGTGACTTAAGAAGCCTTACCATGCAGTAACTAAAGAGCTTTAGATGACTGTACTTCAAGGAGTAGTGTGTTGCATGCAACTGACCTTAGGAAAGAATTAACCTAATATCACTAATAAATCTGAAATAATAAATAAAGCTTGCTTATTTTCTTTGTTGTGTAAGTTTACATAGTAAAAAAAACAAAACAAAAAAAAAAAAAACAACTAGAATATCATTTAATTCTTCAACTAAGTGCAGTTGCAAAGGTCACAGATTTTTTTTTTTTTTTTAAGGGAATTCATCTCTTGAATTAAAAGTTCATGTATCAGTATTATCATCTTTAGAGTAGATGTTTTCAGATAGCATACCTGGTTGCCACTGGATGTCACTGTAACTTCACATCAGTACAGAATCATGCTATACTTAAAATACATTAAAATGGATTATTCTGTAAAACTTAAACTACCCATCTTCAGCTACATTCATTTGTGACCTTTTCACAGGATGTCTGCCCAGCTCAGAATGACACAAATGAACCCAGTATATGATTAAACCTCAAATGGAAACTGTAACACTACTGACAAGCACTGCTGCAAAAAAAATTAAACCCTGAAACGTCAGCATGTGGTAGGTTCTTTATGAGAACCTTTTCTTTAAGGCCTTTTCCAATTTCCTCTGAGAGAGCCAAGATGAAGCTTGCACTGGAAGACATTGCTGGTAGACCTGTGTTTATGCTGGTAATCAAATTAGCATCAAGGATACTTTTTTTTTAAAAAAAAAGATAATTTTAAATTATTCAAAAATGCAGCAGAGCCACTAAGAAATGTTTTAGTAATACAATTATCCAGACTACTAATTGGAATAACAATTCCTTTTTTTAAAAAAAAAAAGTTTATGGCTCTGCTAGATAAAAATTCACCTAGTTTCCTATCACTTGGCATTTGTAAGTTTATAAACTCTTTTTGGAAATGCAGAATTTCAGAGACTTCTTCCCTAATGCACCTTCTGGACACAATTCACAGAGTACTTAAAACATCAGTTTTCAATAGCACATACTGCTCCATCTAAAACTCTGGAGCATTCAGAACAAAGTAAAAACAATTCACACTGCAACCTTTAGTATAATATAAAAAGGCAACATCTTGAGGGTGGGGCGGGATGGGCAGGGAGAGGGCAGAATAATAAGAATTTAAATACAGCAGATCAGTTAGCCTGGCATGAAAGACGCTGGAAAAATGAATTAGAAGCAGCACTGTATGTGCATATGAATCACCTTTACATTTCTATCCAAATCAGTTGTTGAAAAACCAAAGTCCAGAAATACTTTTTATTAAAACACTGATCATAGTTAAAACACTTTGAGGTACATTAAATAAATACAACTTTTAAGTTGTACAGCCAGTCTATGGTGGTTTTGAAATGGTTTTCAAGAAATGCTAGACATCATCAACAGCATTTCTCTAAGTACAGTGGAATATATGCATTTCTGGTTGAGAAAACATTTGTTACGAGTTTACTAATAAATCAGTTAAAATTTTTCAAAATGCAGGGCTGAAATTTACATTCAGAAAATCAGGTGTTCTCTTCCTGCTGTTGGAAAAAAGTAGAATTCCAAAGGAAGATACTTTTTCCATTTTAAGCCATCCACTACTTGTATTTCTCCCAGTCCTGGTTTCTTCCTTAATTCTCTCTGCTGGAATCACATACCTGTGAATATTATCAAAGGATGGTTTCCCGGGAAACTCCAATTAAACTGTGAGGCCTGTCCCGCTCTAACCTGCGAGTGATATGGGACCTGTGTAAGAAGGCAACTGGAGAGCTCAGAGCACCACAACTCTGAAGATGAAGATCTTGGAGCCGCTTTCTGGAGGTATTCGCACTCTGCTGGGAACTTGTAATAACCTGTTCATCAAAAGGGCAGAAATGGAGAAGGGAAAAAATGGGGGAAAACAGTGAAAATTTATTTCATTTAAAAGGTTCAGCTTCTGAATATTACATCCTTCAAGCTACCTAGTGATGGAACTCCCACAAAGGAACTGTGCCTTCATGCAGCCACCCAGAGCCTAGCCCACTTGCGTTTTTACAGCTGCTCACAGCTGAGTACGGCCTACTGGCAAGCAAAGGCAGGCTTGAGAGGCGTCAGGCCTCGCACCACTACTGTAGTATCATATCAGCAAAGGGGCGAGCAGGTATTTGTTTATATATGAATGAAAAGGACCAGTGGAAAAGGTGGCAGTTCTGCCTTATAAAAGATCCGTGTAAGAAGAAAAAAGAACCTTGCAAGCCTGATAAACAAGCATGTTGTTGTTAACAGAAGTATCCAACTGCTTCACAGATCTGAATTGCACAACCATTTCACCAAAATGCTGTAACTTCCTGAGTAGATTGCTGGGATAGCCTGGACTTGTACTGATAAATAACGTTTTCTGGCTGAAAATATATCTTTACTAGAATTTTTGCTTTATTGTGAAAAATCTATGTCCCCTTGGATCAAAGAAACCTGAACAGGGTAAATATTCAGCCACTGGTTTCTAGTTTAATGAGTTACATAAACACTCAAATTCTTTCATACTGCTTTGTTTGGGGATAAACTGTTTTTTTAGTTTAAATAAATTGTTTTCAGCTTTCTAACCTTGCAGATTTAATGACCTGCAAATCCGGTAAAGCAATAAAAATGTTAAAAGTTAATTCCACACTGACTCTCTATTAAGTATGTTATAGTAGTACTGCTTGCATAATGATCTGACTGTAAGGTTAACTGATACAGCGATGCTGCTTTGTTCTACTTCATAGTTAGCAAAAAACAATCTTGCAACAAGCTTTTTTAAATGCTGTACATTTCCTGCTACATCAAACTATCTCACAATAAAAATAAACACCCTGCAATTTAAGCATTACTATATCTTGTTTTAATACTTAGCAAATTTCCGTCACTTAGGGATCATCAGACTAATGCCACAAATACTAACTCATAATGGAGAAACAGCCCCAAACATGCATCCTTGATCATCTGTCCAGCTCTGGAAGGTCTACCATCAACCTGAACATGGTTAGTCAGTGCTAAGACCATTCTGCTTTTTGCATCTGACAGTGTAAAAGGAACTTCACTTTTATAGCTTTCATTCTGGCAACAATACTAGCAAGAGGTGATTCATCACCTTCCTTCCTGGAAAAAAAATTAATGAAATCAATAGACATATTATTAAACATGCATTAGATTATAAGTGTTGCTACCACTACTAGTTTTTTGTTTGTTTGTTTTAATATTTATATGATTCCTACCAAGCCTTGCATTTGTTTTATTCTCTCTCAAAACCATGAAGTGTCAATTATTTTTCTTAAAAATAGCAAGGGTCACTGTCATTCTTCTTGTCAGGAGAAGTAAGGGTAACTGCGGTGTTCTATTTTGATAGATTGTGGCCCTGCTTGTTTATCTCCTCTTTCTTTTCAGCTAGCAGCTAATGCTGTACAAATACATCTGCCTTAAAAAAAAAATAATAAAAAAGGACACAACAGATCAACAGATCCAAGTCAGTTCTTGAATCCATGCTATCTCCATGTATCACCACAAATTTATGTAGGGAATACTACACCTCAGGTTTAAAAAGCCTTTGGAAATAAGAGATATCGCTGACTACCAATGTGTAAACTCAGTTCCCTACAGATCTCTTTTAGGATTTTACCAGTACTGGCTTCAGCTGAAGAATTTAAAATGCATGTATAATTGCCTCAGTGTAAAATGCATTACTGCTTGATAAATACAAATTATTTCCTACTAAAGCCATGTTACCACAAGATATCATTTGTAATAATTCTCTGAACTATTCAAAACTATAAAAACATTTTCATAAGGCACATGTCTCATCAAAGTTGAGCAAATCTTTAGAACATGAGTGACGTACCTGGTCTATAATATTGGCACTGAAGATGGCTTCTTCCATGTGTCTTTCATCAGATTTTATTACTGATCGTATACTGTTCACTACATGACGTACTTCTGGAGGGAGATTACAGTTTGAATGTTCCAAAAATTTGGCAACTAAAATTTTGGTGTCTTTATATGCCTTAAGGTCCACTAAAGAGCGTGGTCGCTCTTTTGAGGCTGTTCGCAAAGCCTTTGGCTTTAAGTGGAAATCAATTTTCCTTGTATCCCTCTGTTTTCCAGTTGGTAGGAAACTGCTCAAAGAATGCTGACAAGCAGAGGCAGCCATATGAGAATCAGAAACAGGAACTAAAAGAAGGGGGGGGGAAGAATATCTTTAAAGTAAATGTTTTACACAAACCAGAACAACAAATAAAAACCACAAAACAAAACAAAACACACACAACAAGGCAAGTCAAGTATCTTCACAAAAGATTTTGTCATAAATTGTCTGTTTTCTCCAGAGATAACAAAAACATGTCATCGAGGAAACCTTTTAACCAAAGGTCAAGGTACAATTCATTCTCATGACCAAGAAGGGCTGTATTTAGGGAGAGTGTGGGAATAATTAAAGTGCTTCATAAATCAGGCGTTTTTGTTACCTTTACTTTCAGCGATTTCAGTGAACGTTACTGGTAAGGGGAAATGCCAGCTACTCGTTGTTACATATGTAACTTGGAATGTTTTAGCTCGTTTGGCTTTAAGGATAAAGTTCCCCTTGCTTCTAGGTAGGCCCCAAAAATGATAAGTGGGGAATCACATATGAGAGATTGGTGAGAAATACAGAGAAAACAAAAATGCTAAACTAAGAGTCTTCAATAGCAGCATTTGTGATTTGTGATCAAAGGCGGTGTCCAAAATAAATAAATAAAGCAACATAACAGAATGAGAAAGTTCTGCCTCCACGCCTCATGCTTGCATGTGTAGAGAATCCGTTTTTGCTCTTCACAGTATGCTGTGAGACAAAGAAACCCAATCCACTATATTTAGTACAAGAACCAGGAGTCTGGCAAGAGGTGTGCTCGGTGAACACATGTAAGTACGGTTCTGTTGGAATTGTACATCATGCATTTGTGCTGTTACTGAGCAATTTTTACTCCAAACTTTCTTGCTCATATTTCTCTATCAGGAGCTTATTTTAATTTTTAAACCAAAATAATGAAATCTACACAATCCTGCTTTAGAAAACAGATCCTCACCTGTTTCTAATGTTGCTGGAGATAATCCTGCATCTTGATGCCGTCTATAGGCAGGAGGAGTCCAGGCACAATGATCACCTTGAACCAAAGACAGACAGACAGAAACAGCACAATCAAGCCCTGTTATACTGTGCTGAGAGCAAGGAAAAATACATTTGGATCGTTTGGATCTTTTATCATCTCCTTTACAGAATGAATCTACTCAGCTGCAATACTACTTGCAAGATGTCCATTCACAAAGAGAAACTACTATATTCAGAAACATCCTGGGTAGGTGACCATTATGGTTACTGGTGATACAATTAATAACAAATGTTTCCAGAGCTTCAACAAACAGCTCTGGATGTAGCTGTCTTCTAATGACAGTGTTTCTGGGATGCCAGCACAAGCATTCATGATCACAAGATCACACTGTGCTGTAATTAACACTGCACTCTTTTTGATCTCAAGCTTCTGACAGGCAAGATGGAATAAGCCCTTCCACTCTGCTGGGTGTGTTTGTGCCTGTTTTCAGAACTGAAAACTATTTTAAACTTCTTGGTAGATTAGTAGAGGTTTTCTTTCATATCTTTAGGGAAAGTTTGTAATGAAAATAATGAAATGAAGTCAAACAAACATAAGATGCTGCACAGAAAAGTAAGCAAAGAGACAGCCACTGTCCTGTCTTGAATTTTCCTCATGGAGCTGACACACTGCAACACATGAATCACAGCATGCTTAATGAGAGGAGACACTCGAGAAGTTCTATCTTCCCATTCTTTATTACCCTGCTTAACAAACCTGTGCCAGAGACAAAACTACAATACTGGACACTACTCTGAATTACATGGAGCACGGACACTACCATAATCACCCTGGAGTATCCCAGGACACTCAGCTGACAGAGCCACGTGGTCATAATCTCTGCATTTTGGCATAGATCAAGTTTACTGAAACAAAGATCAGTGCTCAAAGTTGATTCTGTCCTCCTTTGCTATGATAAACTTTATGGAGAAAAGACAGGAAAATGTGCAAACCTCTCATTTGTAAGGTTCGCCCCCCCAATCCTCCCTTTTTTTTAAGTGGTAAAATTTTTTTATAGAGATTTTATGTGAATGCATGAGACTTAAATCAGGGAATTGGAGACTTAAAATCAGGGACTACACAGTGATTATAAAGACAGCTATTACACCAAACTTTTATCTAGTTTCTATACTAGAAATGACAGATACTTTAAAACAAAAACTCACTTTCAGCATTAAATGATAAATGGGGGAATTACTGAGTCCATCTTGACAAGACGTGCTTGAAGCACGTGACTCGTGTTATCAGTCTAAAAGCCTACCCAGTTGTTACAACCCTATTGCACTCATGCAACAACCCTGTGCCAAATAATTTATGCTCCAAACTAGGTGCAGTGCAATCACAGTAACATTCAAGGCCAATTTGAAAAATAAAAAAAGCCCTACACAGTTAACTTTAAGGTTGCACTTCTAAATCTGTTACCATTGACTTCTGTGGGCAGGTTAATCAGCCCGTGAGTTATTTTTTTTAAAGCAAAAAGACGGGATCCTAGGGCAAAGCTAAACCCCACTTACTGACCTGACCATTACATTTTCCCATTCGTGAAAATGCCTGAAGCTCCCCCAATCCTCAAATCCCCCAAATCTATAGCGTGTCTCTTACATGACTTATTAGTCTCAATGAGATGCAGTTAGACCAGCAGTCAGTTATGACAAACCTAGATCAAATGCTTCTTTAAGTGAGCTGAGTATAAAGAACTTCAGCTGTGTGTCACAGCTTAGGACAAGTGTGCTTAAGGGCTGCTACAAGCAGCCTGTACACGTTAGCAGAATTGTGCCACTTCTGATTTCCAAATAAAGGTCATCAACAAGTAGAGCGAGGAAGGTGCGTGAAATGAAGTAGTGAAAACCTTCACAGAGTAAAATTTTGCAAATTCTAGTTTGCCAAAAATATAAATGAAAGAAATGTGCAGATCTAAACTCAAGTGCTTCTCTTGAACATTCGGTTTTAAAGAGTCTTCTGTACACAGCATACCAGAGAACTAGGCCAGCACCAAGACATTCCCTCGGAGTTACCCCATCTCATGCTCCCGCTCTGCCATGTGTGACCAGTATCTCTAGAACTATCTCTGCTTCATTATTCATTATTACAATCTTTGCTAAGACCAGTTAAATCTCAGTCATGTTTAACCCCTGTTCTCAACTAGGGAACTTGGAAATTAGAATAATTCCTATAGCGATAATAAATTAAATATGCCACTCCTCCAGAAAAGATGATGGATGTATTTAGGACATGTTAAGAATGATGGCAGAGCATCTGTTAGGGCAGATGTCCCAGCAGTCAGCTAGAGCACATAGATACGGCTGCCTACATTAATATCTCTGTCAAACACTACTCAGAGAGCATATGGAGCTCAATATGGAAAACTCACACAATGCAATCCAGAAGAGAAAGGGCTGTTCTTCTCATGTTTGGCACAGTGTAAAGGATTCAGAAATTCCTACTTACTGTCTGCACAGCAGCTTCATAGCACCTACATATCCTAGCCGAGGAAATTTCATTAAAAAAGTGCAGACTTCTAGATTAAAGATTCACATTTCCTCGACAGCATGCTGAAGCCAGATTTCTAAAGGTACAAGACATTCAATTACTGAACTAGGTATGAGGTCTCTGAAATTCATAGGAACAGAATAATGATGCCAAAAATATAATAGAACCAACACTTCATCTTCCTAAATGAAACCAGTCATTTCAGCATTTCGTCTACTTTTGTTCTGATGTAGTCAGGATTTTTTCTCTAGAAGCCTTAGAAAGCCCAGTGAATGCATATGTATCAGCATCATCTGACAACTCCCAAAGCTTTCATCTTTATTTTCAAACCACTACTCCCAGTCACCCCTTTGAATCTCTCCAGTTTACATCCTTTTGTAAAACCTGTACTTTTCAAATGCTTCAGACAGATCTACATTCCTGCTGTTATTTGACCAAGCCACTCCCTTCTAAAGCAAACATTTATTTTCCACCAATAAGCTGATTTTTATGAAGATACAGGGTTCAGCTAACAACTCCTCTCTTCTTCCCAACTTGTCTAAAAGGAGATCCATAGCAGAAGATGCTTAATCCTCAGCAGTCAAAAGCTTTCCTTTTCATTCATCAACTTGTCATGTGCCTCATCTTTCATTTATTTTTTCTTTAAAACTTGTCACTGTACAGTCCAATACAGTTACATTGTGACTGCCTCTGAAATGAACCAGTCCTGTCAATGTCAGTGTCACCTTCAGGAAACACAACCTGCTGTATTATAAGCATGACAGCTCAATTAATCATTTCCCACATAGAACCCAGCTATTGTTCAACCTTGTAGTTCAGTTTCTCAATATAACAGTAAAAGAGGAGTGGAAGCATCTACTCAGGGGATGGTTTTTTGATCAGCGCAGAAAGGCTGGTACAATTCAGAAAATCCAAAATTAATTTCACTGTCATTTTTACCACTTTCACTTAAAAAAAAATAGATCTAGAAGATGTGCACGGAATTAAGTCTTCACATGTCAGTCAACCCTCACTGAAAAGTTTCACGATGTACAGCAGCACCAAATGCATTAAACCAACATCACTCATTAGGTCCAAGCTCCGTCATCCTCGTTACACTACACCTACCTTCTGCATAAGACGAACACGACACAGGATCGCTCAATGATCGGACTATATTTGAATTTCGGCATTTTGTCCCATGGTGCTGCTGGACAGTACTCTCGGGGCTGCTCACATATGATGCAGTATTTGGAGGTCCAAAACAGGGAGCAGTCTGGGAAGGGACAGCGGGCTGGCTAGAGACCATACAGCAGATCTTCTTTTCTTTCAAATGTGCTGTGACATTGTTTTCTTGAGCAGAACTCCGCAATTCTCTTTCTGAGGGGCTGAAATTCACTGAGGAACAGTCTGAGGATCTGCCGTGAGCACAGTTCTCATTTTCCTGTCCTTGTGACTTGTCTGTAGATGCTCTGCTGTGCAAACTGTCATCCTCATCAGGAAAACCCTCTGAGCAAGTTCTGTGGGACCTGTAGCGGATGCTGTAATCCAGACTGCTGCAGCTCTGGCCTGTAGCCCCTTTGCGGCTCATACAGCAGGGAGAAAAATCTGCCGAACGGAGAGACCCCTGAACTTCCAGCGAACAAAGATCTTCGGAGGAGCAGCTGTGGTCTGGGACATCGGCAGCCTCAGAGACAATCAGCGAGGTACTCTCACCAGAAACTGCAAAACAAGAGACCCAGAGAAAAAGGAAGACTTCTTGTACCACCAACTTCAATATCCTGATTTACATTTGGGAATTGTCACGTAGATCAATAATTATTCCAAACCTTTCAGGTGACAGAATGCCAAAGCAGTAACATAATTTACTTGTTTTTAGTGTCTTTCAGCAAAGGTAATTTGTGTTGTCAACCACTTCCATCAGCTAATAAACATTTTTGAGCACTGAAGCCAAAGTCCCATCTGAAACTACATTTGGCTAGCAGCAGATCTGCCACTGCTGGTTTCTCTGGTTAACAGTGAGAGATTGCATGTGGTGGTAGGCAAAGTAATGCTTTACAGAAATGCTGGAAAAACAAGGCTCTGATTGCTTCCAAACCTATCACTACTGTAAGTATGAGCTTTCTAGCCAGGCATAACTTCCTTCAAACATATATTTAAGATCTATACAAATGAGAACTCTTCACATCACATCTCTGGCACACAACCTAAGAAATCAGACACTCACGTTTCAGATACAAGCTAAACATTCTGTGCAGGGCCACATCATCTTGGAAGCCCTCTGTACTACAAACTGACATCGTTAACACCTCCTCTGCCACGTGTTCATACAGACGTTATGGATGGAAGTGACTCCGTGTACGAAAATAAGTATTTGGCTCTGCATTATTCCCAAATTTGTGACAGAAATTAAGGAAATTGAACTAGATCACATCACCTCCCAGTCTCCAGTAATATAAGCAACATTTTTCCCAGATCTGACTGAAATTCCTGAGAAGGCCCTACATCCGAAATCAAAATACTTACAAATATAAATCACATTATTCTATTCAGCTCAGCATCCTCTGATACCCTCTTCTGCATAACAGCTGTCACTAACCATACTGATGAGACAAATTTATTTTAACTTTTGTGTTCACAGGAACAGAAAAATAGGATCTTGCAGTGAATAAGGGAATGCTCATAAGCACCCCCAAATTTTGGTGTCTAGGAAGCAGAAAGCTTTTCACAATAGGCAGAAATTAACTATCAACATGAAAAACAAGTATTCATGAAATTAGATTTTATGAAAGACATTTTTTCCTTACATAAAATAGATCAAGCCAACTATTTTCTTTTGGGGTTCCTAGGCAATAGATTTGTAATACTTACAACACAATTACAAGATTGCCAAAAAGGTCATTATAATCACTTATGGAAATACATCTGTGCAGCTACACTATGTTAAAAATGCTTAACATGCACTGCTCAAACTGCAGTAGTTTACTGGACCATTTATATATGTGATGGGTCCCCAAACATTTTTTACCTAATGAGACGATTCTTTTCAACATACTCTTTTAACTGAGGCTTCGAAACACCTATGAAGTTATCTGGATAACTGGATAAATGAAAGTATCAAGTTTATGCCTGTCTTCAGAGCAGAGATCTTCACTGTCTTAACTCTGGTTTGGTTGGATTTAACTGATAGCTAGACTGGGGCTGTTTGTACCATTTTCAACCTCAAGGGCCTTACACTGTATTTCCACCACTCAAGGGCCTTACACAGTACTTACAGCTTCATACTGTGCTATTCTTCCATGGGCACTTTTTTTCCCCCGAGTACTATACAAAGCAGGAGAAGGGGTTTGACAGATGTGAAGTCCAAACGTACTTTTGAATTTTAGTACCTAGCTGTGCATTAGTCCTTGTTAATAGCAGAAATTAAAGGCCAGTCACCTTCAGTTATCATACTCCACTGCAGTAGTCAAACATCAGCTTGCTTGTTTGAATATTTAGCAGTAGTTAAAGGTGACAGCTGATGGCTCTGAAAACTAAAGTCCTTCAATTACATGCAGAACAGACACTGTGTTTAAGATCAGATTCTCCTTGCTAGGCTGCTCCTCTCTGCCTATAAGTGTACTAACTGAGAACACCTACCAGTCTGTTCATTATATGAAATTATATGAAAAGTATTTATTGGAAGCTTTACTACAGTAATTATTTAATGCAAACTACCCAGCATCACTCAATCCACATAGCTGAAGCCACTGAGTTTAAAAGGGCCCTCCACAGCAACAGACACGTTAAGGAGGCCTCTGTTAGTAACTTTTTAACTTAAAATAACATGCTCTGAGCTTTTACTCGTATGCTACTCTCATTCACATCTGTGCTTCAGGAAGCACATTTCTTGTCTGGGCTGCTGGAAGCCATGCAGGGTAACTACAACATGCAGAGGGGACACGTGCACTATCATACAGGCGCTCATGTTTGCTGACAATGAGAAACAAACTGCCTGCTATATGCAGAACTCTTCAAAGAGAAATGACAGTTGTCGTAGCTGCCTCAAAGGGCTTTAATCACAATGAGTACGCTTCCAGGGGAGCTACAGAGCATGCTTTGTTAAACAGAACTCCCTTCTCAATTCCTCTGTGCTTCCAGCCACATCTTTTATGGCTGCAAAAAGGTTCTTGCCATGAACAATTTGGAAGCAAATCCTTCTTTCTACATTAGCAAAGGCAAAAAAAAGAAGTAAAAGCCCGCTCAAAAATCCTACACAAAAATATCTCAGCCAAGTAGATGGCAATAACACTATGATCAATCACCTTGTGTGCTGAAGCCCGGGGTCATGTTCCTCTCACCCAAGCTTGATTCAGATACTTGCTGATCAGTACCAGTGACCTAAATGAAAATTGTTTAATGAAACAGTACATTAGTCAGCAGTTTACCAAAACAAAGCATAGCACTGATGATCTGAACAATACAGAGCTGGCAACATGAAATAACTATCTGCTGCTATTCAGTCTGAAACCTAATTGTAATATTTTACAATGTTTTTGGGTTGGGAAAAATGCAGTGCAAAGCAACGTGCTTAAAGCATTTCTTTGTTTTTCTAGAATCTACAAGCTAAATTCATCTTGAATACATAGCAGCTGGGGCTGCATGGCCACATTACAAAACCTGCATGTCTGCAGTGCTTCAAACTTATTAAAAACAGTCTCTTCCAATACTCTATATTTTTCGTATTATGTTTCATATTATATCATCCTAAAAAGGATGGAGAACAAAAAATAACCACAAAAACAATCATAAGAACCGTATTTTCCTCTGTGTATTTGCCTAGATGTTAATACCTGCTGTATTTCTAAGCCCTATAAGAGCACTGCCTGACTGAGGGGCAGGGTGTTCTTCACCCTGTCGGAGATTGCTGAAGGGAGATAACACTAGTGACTTTTTTCTGAAAGAGTAGATCAAAGTGGGTAACTTCCCTCCACTTTTGAAAATCGTAACAACAAAATACAAAATCAGTCCCACTGGAAAGACTTCATACATAAACAGCTGAAATTTGGAAATTTTTCTTTCTACTGATTTTAATAGACTTTGTGTCGAACCTTTTTGCCAGTCTCATTAAATTTTCAGCAGTTCTTTGGGATTATGATTACTGTATGTATATTTAATAAAAAGGCTCCAATAAACAGCTCATAAGAATACATGTAAAAAATATAGAAAGACAGGTCAAAGGGAATAAGATGGATACTATCCTTAGTAGAAAGAATCAAATATGCTCCTGTAGGGCCACAATTAACTAGTAAAAGCTCATTACAGTTGGTGACAGACTTTAGAAATAACCATCATTCACCTCTTTGAAAACCTTTTTGTCAAGAGATTAATTTATATCTGGCCTTCTAAAAAATTGAATGTAACACTATTACTCTGAACTTATTAAGAAAAGAGCTTTCAATGCATATGCCAGTGTAGATTAATGCATGCATATATATATATAGATAACTGCACCTACTCATTTCTAAAACATATCTATCCGTAGCTTACTCTGACCAAGTGATCAAAAAATATTTTTCAGACACAATTTTAAGAAGTGATTCTAAGCCTAAGGGTTTGGGAATATAACCCCCAAAATAAAAAAGAACCAGGAACATTTTAACTCAGCAATACATTAAAAGGGGATTGGAAACCAAACAAAAGGCAAAAGCAGTCATAATTTTAGAAATATGCTTGAAAAAGAGATTTTTTTTTCTTTGAAGAAAACTGTCATATCTGTGGTAAGAAAAAGATCAGTGATGTCACTGTAAGTTGCAGATGACTCTTGGGAACTCACTGTGGAAGTGCTTACTCTTCTGCTTCAATCTAGCACAACACATTCATGTCTTTAGTACATGTTTTATTCACTACATCAGCATTTTAGAAGTATTCTACTGCTTATGCTGAAATAATAGCCTTCATCAGCTAGGAGATACATATTTTCTAACCTGAACACCTACTACCAAACTGCAAAAAGTTTACTTTTGCAAATGGAAATTGTAGTTTTATTTTCAAATAGGTAATGCAAGAACAACTTTATGGAAGCAAATATAAGCATGTAAAAAGGATGTAAAGTTTTGTCCAAAGCAGGAAGTGTCCTTGAGTGCTTTTTGTTGCTGGAGAAAGTTGGATCAGAAAATAATTATTTTCTCTAACTAGACTTCTGAAGAAATAATGTTTTAAAAGGTGTTTGCTATTTGTGCACTAAACACTAAGGGTTCTACTAAAATCTATGTCGTTTCACAAATTCTTAACCATGACAAAAGAACATCTGCTGAATACTTGTGCTGAAGTGTTTATTGGCCTTGTACGTTCTCCCAGTCACCTGGCAGATGTAGTAGCATCGTCTAGTACCTATAAAATGGTCTAGTGCCTATAAAACCAGTTACGTGCAAGGTTGAGGTTTTGGCAAGTCTCCACTACTGAAGAAGAGCCATCTGAGCTTCAATCTAGTAAATCTAAAATAATTTCTGAATATACTTTATATGCATTTGTAATTGATTAATCTTCTTGCCTGGGGTGGGGGGAAAGGAAGGAGAATTATGGTTTTAATTGTAGGAGATAACAGTGACAAGATTTAGTTAGATCAGTCGTGTAACAGTTGGCATGCGGGTTTACACAGCTTCCTGCACTGCCTCGTGTAACAAACCTTACTGACTTGTACATTCTTCAACATAAAGGCTGGCAAACAGTCACCAAGTTATCAATAGAAAAAGGTAAGAAAAAACATGCTTTAACAAGTCTGAACAGACTACAAGTCAGTAAAACAAAGTAGTCACTGGTATAATTCACCCAGATATGCTTGTTCTTTTCTACACCCTAGTCAATAACTCCCATGGAAAATAGTGTGGAAAACTTTTTTTTCCCATGGTCATAAAACCAGAATTCCTAATCAGTACAGATGACAACATCAATTTTTGTTTAGATGCAGCCAGTTAAATTAGCGCTGACATTTGTTGTGTATGAAATGCATGAATACCGAGTCTAATTTGATACAATTTAATAAAACTCTAAGGAGCTCAATCCATCTAAAACCAAACACAATCTATTGCTTGATGCTCAGTAAGAGATTAATAATTACTGTCACATAATGGTTCCCAGAAGCACTTCTGTAGCTAAAGCTCTGCCGTGATTTCCATTGCAAAGTGAGGGCTTCAGTTCACACTGTCCTGTGGCTTGATGTTTATTAAATGGGAACGTCTGCACCACATAAGAATTTAGGATTCCATTTGTTCCCTATTAAAGACCTAAAACTGTCTTGGACTTTGTCTCGATTCCTCCATTTACAGACTGATTGTGACACTGACTGCAAAAAATAGGCTAGGGCTTTTGCCATGAAAAGCAACATACAAAGTTGCTGTGTAGGCTTTAGTTAGCACTGCCTATATACTTCACTTCTGATACGGAGCACCTGTTCTTATTTTGCTCCTGTAACTTCTCCTAATCAGCAGCTATCAGGCAGATGGAAACTTGCTATGCAATTATCACCACTTAGTAATTAAAATCACCACTCCTTTTTGCTATCTGAGAAATGCTTCTGGAACCCACCTGTCTGAGATGGACATGCAAGGTACTGACACTGACCCCAGATACCAAAGTTTAGCAGTTAATTAATACATCTATAAATTAAAGCTCATGGTCTCCTTGAAAGAGCATGACTTTGCTACTTTAAATTATGTCTTGTTAAATTATATTTTTGTGATATTCTAGGTGCTGTTATGCTGTTGGATACTGATGTACACGCAAAGCATAATCCCAATTACAAAAGCACTCAAATTGATTTTATGCTTAACAATAAACAGACCTTCTAAACCTTATTTAGTACTACATAAAAATATCTTATCACAGATATGATCAATCTACCCCTCCTCCCCCCCCCCAACAATGTATAATTTATATTACTTTTGTCTTAAAAAAAAAATATATATATATATATATATATATTAATTACTGAAAAAAAACAACTCCTTCAGGGCTTGAAGGTTCCTCTGACTCAAAGTACAATTAACTCCCAAATTATTTTAGATCATTAAAATAATCTGAAAGTGTTTCATATAATGAACATTTGGAGACTATGTAAAGAATTTCCTTTGGCTTTCCTTACCTGACTAGCAGGTGTCTCTCCAATCACTGCCTCATAAGGAGGGGGCAGCTCAGTTGGATACAATATTCCTGGGCTGTTAATGGTGACTTCATATAAAGCACTGAACGGGGAATGAGGAAAGTCCAAATGGAGTCCTCTACTTAAAAACACAAACAAGGCAAATTAACTCTTAGGAAATCAAATTAGATTTATTTGGCAGACTATTATCTATGCCACAGTGATGTAGAGCTTGCTTTGCATCAAAAGCAAATACACTACAAAGAAATTCATTCAGGAAATGCAGAGCGCCAAAATGAATCCCTCATTCATAGTATAGCTTTAAAAAAATGCATTTCATTTTGGATACCAGCCATCTGTACTAGCCCATTTCAATCACTCATGTCCTTCACTACTCCACAACAATGCACATACACACCAATCATTCCCTTAGAAAATTAAATCTCACATTCAACTTCAAGTGCACAATGTTAACCATAAAAGGATTATCTATACGCTCAGTTCTGCTTTAAGTTCAGGTATTGTTATCCTTGCCTTTAGTTAAGTTCAATCACTTCTCTATCACAACAGTGCTTTAACATAAATATTTCTGCATGAGTCCTAACAAGTGTGCAGAATAGATATGTAGTCTCCCTGGAAAAGAAGCACCTAATGTAAGCAGAAGACATTACTTCGCTTCGTATTCTTTGAGTTTCACAGTCTGCTCAGAGCAATGCAGTAACTAACAACAGGGAAGAAGAATCACCTCTGTGCCTCTACCACAGGTGTGCAGGTGTACTCTGGGGGGTAGTAGGGTGGAGGTGGTATTGGTGGTATGAACTCATCGAAATCCAAGGTTTGATGCAGGATAGTCCCGTGCGGAGTCATGCAGTCCGGATTGGCAGAATGCGGCCGCTGTGGCAGAAACTGAAAATGAATAGGTCAAATTCCTTCAGATGGTAGAAACAAAACTATCACCGATAACATGAATGGTAACAAAGGTCAGTTTTAGCAACTCTGATCAATACATGATTTTATGAATACCCATACGGAAATGGAAGAGAAACTTCTGGAAGCATAAGAATACGTGAGATCAGCAAGGAGTGAGAATTAAATTGCTAAAATATAAAACAATGTTTTACTGAAGGCAGAGGGATCTGTGCCTCAAAGCACTTACCCTTAGGGCGGAGAACAGGCATTTCAAAATAAACAGCATTTCAAGAAATAATTCTATCTCACAATACAATTTTATTACAGCACTACATAATCACCCGCACTTTAATAATTGAGTAACAATAGATACGATAACTAAAATAACAAAATACTTGCATGTTTTTGATTCCAATTTGAAATGTCTTGTGCTTAAAACAAAACTAAACAACCCCCAAATAAAACAAACTAGAAATCAGTTGCCATATAGTTATTACATTTTGACTAAGGATACTGTATTTTTCACTTAAGCAACAACAAAAAAAGCACCATTTAAAATTATTCTTAATAAACATTTATCATTTGGTGATACAGATAGAACACATGTATACATTGTATAAAGGTTTTAAATACTGGTATGAATGTAAGATAGATATTTATTCCATAACATCTCACAACCAAAAAGAAAATAACCACAATAAATAATAAAAAATAATAATTCTGCAAAGCACTGCCAATATTTGTGTCAAGAACCTATTCAACTTCTAGCACAGCAGTGATATCAAGAAGCCATTCTGATACTTTTGGTGTCAGGTAAAAAGCCTTCTAAACAAGGGCTTAAACTGCTTCAGGGTTAAATACGGACATTCTGCAGCTCACAGGGAATCCAGATGCCTCGGCCTCGCTTTATATAGATCCCACAAAAGAAAGGGAATCAACAGACAATCCAAAAGGACTGATTTCTTCCTTCTTTAGCAAGCTTCTGCTGGCACACCACTTTTTTGGATTTAGGTAAGCTGCTCTTTAGCTCTTGCCATTTAAAACAAGTGAGCTAAGAAAATTTACTGAAGGTACATTTCTCTTTTACACTGGAATAAGGGGAGATGTGTGTGCTATTGTCTTGTTATATCATTACTATTTTTAAAAAACATGATAAAGACTGAAAAAGCAATTAAAAACATGAAAACATTTATACTTGGGAGGTCCAGTAAATAGAAAGTAACTGGCTTTCATTTTCCTTGTCAGTTTTATATTTTTCACTGTTGCAGAAAAATGTGCCTTGGCACAGTTATTCTGACTTCAGATCACTGAGCAAGTGTTGTTGGTCTTTGGTATTTAGAAGGTTGAGTTACATCTTAATTCTACCCAATACGCTACATATGTTGTATTAAACTTTCGCTTTTGAAGCAACACAATGTAGGGCCAGGGAGGACTGATTTCAGCTGTTTGGGAAATGAACCAGTAGTTGCTTACTAGCTGTATCTCTAGAGATATTTTCACAATTATTAAATATAGAACCTTCACTTCAGAGTACTTTATTTTATGTCCTATAACCAATGACTTTCAGACGTTTTTTCACGTCTACTAATGGTACAGGAATAAGAGGTTTAATCCTCATTACATACAATGTCTGATGCTGTTACCCTGAGTACAATGAGGCATTTCTACAGGTTTCTCTTAGAGAATACAACACCTATAGACATTGAGATTTAGAGTTTATTGATATGGTTTAGCGGAGGACTTGTTAGTGTTAGGTCAGAGGTTGGACTAGGTGATCTTGGAGGTCTCTTCCAACCTAGATGATTCTGTGATTGCATTGCATTAACTACTGTTAACTGCTAAACAGCAAGCCTTTGCCTGAAGAGATACATACGATCATCAGTCCATTATCTTCCCAAACACATTGCAGAATCTTTTAGAAAAACAGAAAGCAACTAAAGGTAAAGATGAAATATCAATCTAGTGCCAGTGGTAAAAAAAAAAAAAAAAAAAAAAAAAAAGGTCTCTTCCAGAAATTAAACCAGACTTAATCTGTAGAAAAAAAATATCATAATGGAAGCATATCTGTGCACTCAGCTCACATTTTGTACCCTAGTTGATTCCAACAGACTCTGGACAATTCTCTTTTCCCTAGAAGAGGTGATGATTTGGGTCATCTTTATGCCCTTGACACTGAGCACTTCTCTTTTACAACTTTACGTTCCTCCAGGCTATTTAGACACACTGCCAGAGAACCCAGCAGTTGGTTTCCTCCACCAGAGAAGAGGTAGCTTGCCCTCTCCAGTTCTCAGGTTTCCCAGAGCTTGTTTCATTCGGACATATATAATGGGCAACAGTCTTAACGCTTTTCAGAACAAGGCAATTAACAGAGCAAATCTACAGTGAATGAAGCATCAGCATATATTTTGTGGGATGTAAGCAACAGAAGGGAAAGGTTTTGCACAGGAGAGAGTAGGCTGTGATTCAAGAAGGAACAGACCTAATGTATAGATGCAGCTCAGCTTAACAGCAGAATCATTTGCATCCCTTTCAAGAAGCTTCACTGTGAATACAAGTCATGGCAATGAACTGTGTGACCGATGCTGAAAATGAGTAGCAAAATGGACATGAAAGAAACACATATTTAAAGGGGTGTTTATAAATGACAGTTTACCTGCGTGATATCATCCTGATGGAAGGCACAGAAATTAAATTGAAAGAGGCTGTAAGAGGGAGACTAGCAGAAAATAGAACAACTGCAAATATAAGGGATTATCAGAAAGAACAGACATCCTTGAGAAAACAGCGGGAAAGCTATTAAGCAGGAATTAAATGATACGTTACTCCATACTTCCCTATCTCCTCTTTTCTACCAGCCTACAAAAGTTTATTCTTCCCACAATAAAATGTATTTTAAAAATCTTGAAGAGACAGTCTCAAATGTTGAAGGCTGGCAGGAACCCAGCAAAGATGCAAAGCGAAGTTTCCAAGGGAGACAACTAGAAAAAGGAACAGCAAGAAAACGCAAGCAGCAGACAGAGCTGGACTAGGTGGAGGAACACTGACAAACACTTGCAAGGAAACACACTTTCCTTTGTATTACAAAGCAGTTGTTAGTGAGTAAGCAGTCTCAAAATAGTTGATGGCAATTGAATAGCAATAAGAACTGTGAAACCAAAAATTGGTATGACCTGCTTGGTCACAAGTACAGACAAGGTCAAGCTACATTCAAGTGTCATTTCAAAAAACTATAGCTCACACTAAGAAACAACTCAGCGTGTCTCCTAGACAGGTTTTTGGGGTTAAACCAGTGATGACTGCAGAAGCAATGAATAGAAAATTGTCACAGACAAGGACAAACGGCAAACAGCACCACTGTTAAATACAGGAAATAGTCAACACTGTTAAAAACTGTGCATCACTTTACGGTTATCAATAGCTACTGTGAATACATTTACTAGGCATAACTTGGTAACCCTGTCTCTGGAAATCCCAAATGCTCGGCCATTTCTCTTGACCACCTGCAGCTGCTGGGAACTTTCAGAAATCCAACAGACAGTGAAACACAGATCTAGAATTCATGCTGTTCTTTTAGGAAATAGTTCATGTTATGTTTGAAGTTTGGCAGTCAAAATATTACATACATGCAGGTTTTTTCCCATCCTTGGACTAAAGATGGCCTTGCTTTTTTGTATGCAATATGTCTGATACGTATTAGACATAGAAAGCAGCACAGTCCACACACTGCATGTAGAAACGTGTATGTTGAATTGGACATGCCTAACTTTGATAGAGAAGGCTCTCTCATTCCAACAGCCCTCATTTCATACTGAGGACAACTTCATTTGTTACTTGGTTTGCAGTTATGAGGGAAGACAAAAACATGCTATCCTGCTGTGGCAGCGTAAACCCAGAAATTGTACAATGCTGCATTTTTGTACCCATTTCAGAACCTGAATGCAACACAGAAGTTAGCTCTGGCACTAGTAGCAAGTTGTTATCAAGAAAATAATCAGAAACACAAACGTTAGGAACTCATCACTTCCAGCAGACCAGAAGTAAAAGTTTTTTGAAAATTCATTTATGTTCAGGGGTACATATGCCATGGTAAGGAGAACTCCCCACAGCCAGTGACATGGGACTGAATGTCAGTCACCTTCCAGCAAGCTGATAGCCTGCAGCAAGACATATGCTGTCATTTCCAAGTGAAGAAGGCAGTGCTTCATGGAAAGATTATTCTTCACAGTTTTTAGTTCTTTGAGGTGAAACAAACACCACTAGCTAGGTAAGAAATAAGTCTATTAAATGCACTCTCTTTTTTCATCATCAGACCAAATTTCCATCTCTCCACTCATAGTTCTATAAGATGGCCACTGAAGTGACCAGAATGGTTGTCATTTACTATCTACATTTAGAATATTTTGAGTATATTCAGGTAAAAGCCAACAGAACTATCATTACTGAACTGACAAAGCAGCAGACAGAACTGTAAATTTAATTCTCTAAAGAAGGAGTTACCTGATGTAATACAACGTGGTAAGTCCTTCTACCCCAGACCTGTAACACTAACAACTCCTCATCTGTATTTCAGGTATGGTTCATCCCCACCAAACCAAAACAAAGACATCCTCTATTCTGTGTCCTCTGCAGCTGATCAGCACTGCTGACTCCATGCTAACAACAGCAATTTACTGCTCAGCAACCATGACATCTCTAAAACAGTAACTGCCACACATGAGCATGCCACTAGGGCTGTAGGGCATCCTTCTTATCGAGACTACTTCCCATACCTGCATGTAATTAACTCTGCCTTCCATATCACATTTAATACATTTACAGTGTAACTTGGAAATATTCCTTTGGAGACTCCAGTACTCATTATCCTCATTTCAGTCTCTCTCTGACATTTCTAAAAACTTGCCAATTCCTGGGGATAGGATTAAAAAAAAAAAAAGCATATAATTAAATATTGGCATGTTATCTATAACAAAAGCTCTTTGTAAGAATACTTGTCTTCAATTAACTGTTGTCCTCCTCCTGGATAGGTTGCTTTTCTCCTTTTTTAAAACTGTGGAGTCAGTGTTTCCTGGAGAGAAAGGTAGACATCTGCAAGAACAGAAGGATCAAGACAGACTTACAGTCTGTCCCTGAGCTCAAAGGGAAATTGCAATAGAAGGTAAGGAAAAGGAAAACACATTCAAAATGTTCTACTCCATTGTTTCCAGTTGCTGTTTCTATAACCACCACAAGCCATTAGCTCTGGAGCCCCACAGAGCCTGGTCTGTGGCAATACAGCTTTCCTGAAGTACTGACTCTCTATTTTAAATATTCTTAAATATTGCATATTCTTATTCTACCCATAGAATCTGGAATAGGGAATGGTACATTTTCTAAGACTGTTGTAAGTTTTCCTAAGGTTCCCAGTGTGTTTTTTCTTTATTTTTGGTGGGAGCAAGGGGAATAATTATCTCACTGTATTTACACTCAGGATGTTTCCATGAACATATGTTATCTGCAGTGCATGATATTTCTAAAAGCACCATCCAATGGGCTTCACAACACTGCTAAGTGAGGTTTGTGGGGAAAACAAAACAAAAAAAGAACTTTAGGTTTTGATATAATTAAAGTAATAAGTATTTAATAATTTAAGATCAACTCTCAATTAAATTGAAGTTTCTGCTAGAAGTTTTTTTAAAATTAATATTACTTTTTCAGCATGATACACCAAGATAAAAGGTTAGACAATGCTAGCAAGATCTTGTTCTCATACTGAGCTGCTTTACTTGAGGTATTGAGTGATATAATAGAAATATTAACTAAAAAAAACCACAACAATACAATAGAATTATTATTTAGAGTAACTTTTATATATATGTATACATATAGCAACATATATATTTAAAATGTTCTGAATTGTTCTGAGATTAATTTATTTGAGATATAAACCAGGAAAAATGTTTGGACTTCTATTTTTTTTCTTGCACATTGTTTTCTTCCTCATTTATAAGAGATTTTATTTTAAAAAGGAACTTTATGTGAAATTTATGTGAAAGGAAATGGTAGTGATTTACAGTGAATATCTGCCACCATACTTAATAAATGTTCCTAAACTACAGCGCAAACTACACATGGTTTTTAGTAATTGCTCTGCCTACCAGCTATGAATAGGGGACCAGAAGAAACAGTTAAGTGTCCAAATGTCCTGTGTGATGGAACTAAAGATAGGCTTATTAAAAAAAACTCTCATTTACAAAACAATACATGTGTTAGTTCAACATGTCAGATACTGTGCTAGCTTTGCCAACAGCATTGTGCAGTTTCAAATAATCAGCAGGACAAGTGCAGCATAAACAGCAGAATTCTGGCTTTGATATCACCATAGCTACCACTGAATCTGGATTCTAGGTGGTCTCTCTCCTGTCTTGGAACAAAAGTATTTCAAAATAGACAGAGATTGTCTCATTTTTAGCTATCAATGCAAAAAGATTCACCATAGAGAGCAAACACAATTGAAGAATTCCAACTGATTAGTTTCCTTCAGAAGACAGATGTCAGAAAGCTTTGAGCTTCACATAAAGGCCAATGCTACTCCACAGTGCTAACACACACAAGTTGTCTGCACATATTCTGAAATCTATATAGTTTGAATATACTTGCTACACTGATTTTCTTATGCTATAATAGAAATTTGAGCCAACAAAAATTTTACTTTTTCAATGAATAGAATACAGCAATAGAGATGATCTATCCTGCTTAAATACGAAGAATCTCAGTAGACCACTTTGTATCCCCATTCCTTATTAAATTCCAGTTTCTTAGATGAAAAACTTCTGCTATCACTAACATAGGTATAACTACCGGAAAAACTAATGACCGAATGAAATTTTATTTAAGAAATAGTAACTCACACCAGAAGCTAGTAATGTATTTTTCTAAAAACCAAAACCCCTAAAAAGAGTAATGTAAATTTAAAGCTGACACATTGCTACAACCCTCACATTAAACTGGACAAGATTATTTCAATTACAAACAAGTACAGAAAAAGAATATTTAGAGTTGAGATAATTTATCTATCCTATTGTCCTTTCAGTTGTCACACATTCAAAACCCAGCCAAGAAAATTCATTGTTTTATTTCAGAAATAAATTCAATTGATACTCATGATAGATTTACAATCTAACCAGTATGAATGGAACTACCTTCTGTTGCACAAGAAGGTTTTAAGTAGCAAAGCATTATAATAGAGTATAAATTGCAACAAATCCAATGAATTAAAGAGCTAATGCTTAGAAGAGAAAAAGCTTTAAACATCATTGAAAAGAAAAAGAAAGGGCAGCAACTTGAGAGCTCGGTGTAATGTTAGCAATGCTAGTACATATTGATATACACCATACATATTGAATATACTTGCTAGATGTATACCATGCTACAAGTATATACATATTGATCAACACCAAAGAAAAATAGAAAAAATAAACAAGTGTGAGAGGATGTACAGAATCAGAATAAAATAAAAAATGTAAGAAATGAAAAAGAGCTGTTTGACATTAGCTTTACTGCTGTTTCATCTCCCCTCAGAACATTTATCGCTTGACTTGTCTAATTACTTATATTTTACTCTTAATATCCTGAAATTACATGAAAGTTTTGTTTATAAGTCCTTCTTTTAGAAGTTTTTCAACATCCTGAGTTACTATCTAACCTTATTCTCTTTCCATATAGTGATATATAGCAATATAGATATGTAGAGAGGTACAGACCTCTCTAAGAAAAGCAAAGCAGTGTCTTACATCCAAATTGGTGGGAGCTTTTTCTCTGATCACTAAGTACAGGTTGACTGCCCATGTAGTGTGACTGCACTGCAGAAATTACATTGAACAGAATGCAAATGATTTATAAATTATTCTTCTGTATTCATTTCAGTATTGCATACAGCTTAAGTTATTAATGACACACTGAATTATCATTATGACTGATGGAAACAGTAAGTTACAGCTTGAGCTTGCATGTACTGTAGCACAGCATGAGCTGTCATTACCTTGTTTCCTTTAAAAAATAACAGATTGTTTTAGATATCATATAGCATGATGAACAGTTAGTGGTGGTGGTGACAACATCAGAACACACTGAATGCTATCACTACCTGTACTTATAGGATAAGTAATGAATAAACATTTTTGGAGTGGAAGAAAGAATGGAGTAGGCGTACCTCGGGCTTTAACTTGGCCACACTGGGCACAATTTTTTGTATTTCTTTACCTAGCTGAAGCAATTTCTCCTTCTGGAGAGAGTACTGTGAATTTTTGCAGTTGCCATTCATCTGACAAGACACAAACTGAAACTGCCTTAAAGCAACAAATGAAATATCCTGGAATTGACAGCTTGGTTATTAAGGAATGTTTTTTCACATTTCAGAACACTGACATAATTTGATGTGATTCACATTATCTGCTGGAGGAGTGTGTATGCAGAAAGAACAGCTCTGGGAAGCCCTGAAATAGAGTGCAGTCTTAAACTGTCCCAAGTAGCAAAACACATAACAAATGAAATTTGCACCTGTGAGAAAGGGTAAAGTGGGGTGAAAATTTTGAATTAGTACTTCTTGAATTAGTTAACTCAAAGAAGGAACAACCTAGGAAATTAAGATTTTGTGTCCTGTAATAAAAGCTCAAACCCACAATGGTTCACCTAGTCCTGTGCTATACATGTATGCTACACCTGAAATATTCCAGAAACTGAATTGCATGTATTAAAATAAGAACAAACAAAAGCCAAACAAACAAGACCAAGTAAACTTATTTTCTTATCCTTTTCTCTTTTCAGCTTTTTTTTTTCTTCCAGGGTAAGATCTTGCTGCTTGCTATCATTCCCTTATTAGTTATACAATGTCACTTATTTTTAAGAAATCATAACTGATATATTATGAAGCGATAAGAGACCAGCAGTTGAGTGTTCTGAACAAAGAACACCTGCCAAGTTATATTGACATGAAGAGCCTGAGGGGAAGCTGTGGGGGTTCCGAAACTTCAAACACCACCGATGTATTAGTATGGAGTGTGACAATAACAGAATCAGAAGATAATGAAGAGATTCAAGCCCTAAACAACAGTCTCATTTATACCAGTATCCAAAGAATCTGGAATCACACTGCTGATATCCAAAAGTGCTGTCATCTTCAGTCTTGTACTTAAACTAAAAGTTCCACAGTCTGCTCAGTGTCATTCACAGGCATTTTGATATTTAGTATTCACTCAGCAGATGGACTTTATAGTGAGTCTTTATTCACGTGTCCATGAATAATTTCCAAGTGGCAACACATCAAATTTCAGAGATATACTTGAGGTCTCCTATGTAAGAGGTGAATACACGTACCTCTGCCTGTTAAACACTGCCAGCATTTAGATACATTTCTACTGGCATTCTGTTTGCCACCTCCCAAACTGGCTCACACATTTTAATGGCAGTACGCTTCTCGGACATGTCCTACAAGAACCGAAATGGATGCTGGCTGCTTGAGCCCCAGTGCTCACTTTTCAGGACGGCCAAGTAGAATGCTTTCTCATTTACTGTGGTGACAATTAGTAATACATGAGGATCATGAGCAAATCAGATGAAAGAGAACTTTTATGAAATTCAGACACAGCAACAGAAGTTACACACCACAGTGAACAGAGGATAAAAACAGAAAAGCACACTTATATCCATCTGTCCTTGGATCAACTGGATCAGAGATTCAACTTCTGTTTAGGACACCTACTCATATACATGACTGCAAATCCTGTTCTTATCTGATTCTTAGACTAGGTCCTCAGGTTAGGTTTCAGATAAAACATATTGATTTAGGTAAGCAAGAGTCGTACCACGTGAATTTGCACGGTTCTTCACATCTCTTGAAAATGGGAGCAGTTACATTTTTCTAATGTGTTCCTTCTACTTCATATGTAAAGTAGTAAATCTAGTGTTAAAATTGGCAAATAACCAATAAAATATGCTATGATTAGATTTTAGATTTTGTTACATTAAAGAAAATAAAGTCATATAAAAGAAATAGCTGAGTTGTAGCAGGCTATATATCCAGTGCCTTGCATGGTTATTATGATATTAAGCAAAACTATCACTTAATTGAAATACTATATAGCTTTTCTCCACTGAAACAAAAAAAACATAATAATAGATTTCTTACAAAATGTGTCTTAAAAAAAAAGTCATCAGGCACAGAAACAAATTATATTCAAAAAACAGAAGTATCTCTTAAATTTTATGATAATTTGGCAGAGGTCAGTTCCCTTTTTCTACTCTGGAAGACAGACAACTTTGAAAACTGAGTCAACAAAGCACTAAATAATCATCAATACAGTACCAGCAGCAAATAATCCAGGTCCCACTGAATCTTACTTCAGTCAATGCCTGCATATCTATTTTAACAAAAGGATAATTTACACCCTAAACTTCTTGAATGCTGCTCAAAATGAGAACAGGTAACAAAAACTGTGCGTTAAGAAAATGGAGTTTAGAAAGGAAGTGTTCTTACTTGTTAAATTAAGGACCTATAAAGCTTAAATATTATTGGT
This sequence comes from Aythya fuligula, assembly GCF_009819795.1. Lineage (NCBI taxonomy): Eukaryota > Metazoa > Chordata > Aves > Anseriformes > Anatidae > Aythya > Aythya fuligula. Next base: position 5,466,535 of record NC_045569.1, on the reverse strand, counting down.
GCCATTATAAAACATGTACTGAAGCGCTTTTTTCTGTTAGTGATAGTTTCTGGGTAGAAGAAGAGTAGGATTGGCATAAATCTATGAATTATTGCATATATTAGGTCAATGTAAGCATGAGTTTAATAACATTTAAAAGAACATCGACCAAAAATGGCAGATATCTTTGTATTAGAACAAATACAAAGAAAAAGATGGGCAATACTGACAGCTTATAGAAAACGAATCAAGTACAGTTATTATAGGTTATAATGTATCATAGGGTATAATTATTTTTGCCAAGGCATTTGACTTTCTATATTCATTCTCTCTATTTCTTTGATCCCTCACTTGAGGCTTAAACTTTATCTTCAAAGTAATTAAAGCAGGTTAGGATATATGTGGTAGTTCACGTGGTTGAGAAAGTTCAGGGGAAAAAAAAAGACTGAAATGAAGCAGTCCTTTTAAGGATTGTTAACGATTATTTTCTGCTCATGCTGCTTAATTCCTGTGAGTCTAACACCTCTAGGTACAGCCTCTAGGGCTGATCATTCAAAACCTGGCATATTTCAAACCTGGGCCCAAGGAAGCAAATGCTTGGTTCACACAAGAACTAGTATTTTTTCCCTTGACACTTCAAAGCAAGTATTTGTTCCACGGAATTATTTCAAACAAAACCCTTCACTGGAAAATTTAACCTGTGTGTACTATTGGATAGCTTTTGTTTATAGCTTTCAGGACATTTTTACTAATTGATCAGCACATCAAAAGGTAGCATTTTCCAATAAAATACTGCCAGTTGTTTTTTTTTTGTGTGTGTGTGAATCAGATACTCATTGCATGCAAAAGTTATACAAGAAGGCAGATACTCATGAAACACTGCTGCAGATTTTTGTGAAACTGTATTACATACCAGCTGAATGTTGCTAGGAAATAAAATACTTGAAGCACACAGAATAGCCTTGTACCAGAGAAAAACTAGACATTATTTCAGGATTGAGTAACTTGCAGAAATTCACCATTCTAACTGGTTAATTTCTGAGATGAACGCTAACACAGCACATGAGCCACAGAGAGTGACAACCTAATGACAGAAAGTTTAAAGGCTGTGTAACCTAATGATGTCTGAGAAGGATTTTCCATACTTAATAATGCTGTTGTTGGGTAGAAATTGTATTTTTATAGCTCCTCTTCCTAAAAGAGAGCTAATGAAGCTCTTGAATACAGTAAGAATAGAGTAAAAGAAAGAATATAAGAAATAAAACCATGTCTTCTGAAAGGGATGGTATCTCAGTGCTGCAGTCTTAAACTTCCAGCGGGACAGAACCCAGCTAAGAGAAGATGGATACCCTGGTGGAAAGTAAAAGAAAAAATATGCATCGAGGATTCACAAGCAAGAAAAAAGGAAGAAAATCAGATTTCTGGGTGTAGCAAAAGGGAACTAAACATTATGGGACAACAGACTGAAAATAACGGTAGAAAAAAGAAATCTTCAGGTCAAAGATCAGTTGGTCTAAGTCAGCGTAGCCCCAGGGAAGTTACGCTCATTTAGGCCTGGTTGGAATCCGACTCAGCAACTTGAAAAAAAGAAAGGGAAAAACTTAAAGATAAACAAGAGGCTGGGGCTGAGCATAAAGAAATATGTATTTCCCTTCTTCTATGGAGAGGAAAGAAAAATTTTATCAAGAGAGCTGAAAGGCTGGGGGAACAGACAGAAGCAAGAGGACAGAAAGCCAGAAGCACAAAGCATGGGAAGTAAAAAGAAATTGATTTACTGGTAGCATGGGCACATCGTAAAGAAACACTTCTATGGAAGAAGTGAAGAAAGAAGTGGTGCAGAGAAAAAATGTGTGGTTTTAATGTATTCCCGTTGAGGTTACTACATCTTGTGCATGCCTGTCTGATGTACTTTAGTATCATTCTTGGTTCATTGTCATCTGTACATCCTTCTTCTTCTTAACACAAAATAAAGTCTAGGTTAAGGTTCTCTGAACACACGATTACACTCCCGGATCACTGCAACCCTTGTTACATTAGACAGACAGAACTTTGCAGGTGTGGTGATCAGTCTGTCTCCCTGTCATCACTGCAAAGTTATTTTGTGAGCAAGATCTTTATTCAGGGAAGTCCTGCAGCAAATATCATGGGGGTTGGGGAGTGCATGAAAAGAAAGAATAACTACAATGGATAAAAATCCTTTAAGATTTGAAGTGCAATGTGTCCTGAGCTGAAATGATTAATTTTGTCAATGCTGTTTGACATCCACTACATCTGTAAGTGGCTACAAGTGTGCACAATATGAACGCAGAGTGCTACAAGAAAAGATGCATTTATGTAACATTATTTTATTTTGCCTGACTTGTATTACAACACATGAAGTAATTCCTTCATGTCACAGACTGAGGATATATTTTAACTAAGTTAAACACAAGTGCTGCTCTGGAGCCAAACATGTTTTCCTTATGGAAAATATTATCATTGGCACAGTGCTGTGAAAAGCTCCACTTTTGAACTTGTAGTTCTCACACTACATAGTTCTCATACTAGAAAAGTAGTATCTCAAAGCTAAGTAACTGCTCTGGATAGTGTGCAAACTGAAGATAATATACACGCAATGACAGAAAATGGACTGTGCACATATAAACTGAACCTTGTTTATAACCCTGGTAACAAAGTTAATTTACTCCCAATTGCAAAATCCTGAATATAACTCTCTAAAATAATATGTAAACACCTCTAATGCCGCAGCTATTCATGTTGCATACATCTGTATGCTGTATTTATACAGATGTAGACAGATAAAACACACACCCATGTACACACGTTCTAACACTACACAAAGACACACAAATAGGCCTAAGTTTACAAGCAAGGAGTAGGTACAAATGAGCATACATAAATTAGGAAAATATGTTATGTTGGACAACATCCTGTGTTGTCACTGAAACATACTCACCATTTGCAGAAGATCAGAAGAAACCATCTGCATGCAACACATCGCTGTTGCCAAAGCACAGACAATGGTGGAGATGATATTGAGAGCGCATACACTGAACAACAGATCCTGTGAAAAGACACGCATCAGAATATCATCTCTTATCTCAGGGACACAAAGGACAGGAAATATTTTTAGCAATTTGATAATAAACACTGTCACTTGCTATCAATTTCATATGGTCTCAATTAACTGTGTAGAACTCATTCAGCATGTAATACTGTCTTTTAAACCAGCAGCAAACAACCCAGAGACAAACATCTTAAATCCAAGACAAACATCTTTAGGGACATGGTTTAGTGGTGGACTTGGTAGTGGTATTATGGCTGTGTACTTGACCCCACGGGTCTTTTCCAACACAAATGACTCTGCGATCTTCCCTTCCCCATCTATCAAACTACATATGGTATTAGGAATTTTGTCATAAATATTAATACTTCAAGTTTTCCATCTACTTTGCGAAAAGACTAATTGCTGCTTCCATAGTAGACCCCAAGCTACAGCTCTCACTAGCAAAATACTAAGCAACACACTTCTGGTTAAAAGCAAAGCAAAACAAAACAAAAACACACAAAGAAATTTCATTGCTTTCAATATTTGAAATCTACCAATTAGTGTTATGTGTTTAAAAAAAAAATCAGTGGAAAATGTAGCACAAAATCTAGAAATTTATCCTATATCAGATATTCTGTGCAACTGAAACATTAGAAAGAAACATACACATTTTTAGGTATGAGAGAAAAGCACTGACTGCATCTGTGTGTTTCACCTTGTGCTGATGAAGGAAGTGCGCACTGCCACATTGGCTTTGTTTTTAAAACATTTTCAAACAGAACAAATATTTCTATTTACTAAGTAGAATGAGAGAAACATTTTAATTATAGGTATAATTAAAAACAAAAAAGTTATAATAAAAAAAGCGCATCCATTTCTTGACTGGATTTTTATTTTCTTTACAAGTAAAGAGAAGGAACAGCAATTAATCCATCAGGCTGGTAATGTTTCAAAATCACTACAGTCTTCCTACAGCAACTGCCTACCTGCAGTACGCATGACAACAATGTCAGTATTCAGAATAGCCATTAAAAGTATTTCACTGAGAACAGATGAGAAACAACCCCCAAATTGTTAATATACCATGAGTAAAAATGCTGTCTGCATAAAAGGCCTTCTAAAGGATCTAAGTAGCAAATTACAGGCCTTTAGAACCAAAGGTTTTAGCTAATCCAGAGGTATAACTTGATACCATCTACGCTCAATAATACAGTCTGGATCCTAATTTACAACTTTGATATAAAGTGTCCCTAAGGCCCTCATACTACTCCTGTACCTCAGGACAGACTCAACTAAGCCTCTGTCACTCAGGACAGACATTTCTTTCATCTGTTCCTAAAGATCCAACAGCTCCATCCGCGATTCCAATGTTTAACCACCTGCAATTACCATCAAAATGTTTTCCTTATGTCCAGCCCACAGCAAACAACCACTGCTCTTCTTCTTCCACAGCTTTTGAGAAGAGGCCGTTACCGCAGTGTTTTACATTTTTAGACTCAGTCATCACCCTTGAAGTCTTTCCTCCTTTATTGCAGAACATTAACCCAACTTTTTGAAATCCTTGACCAAGACCAATTTTCTAGGCCTCTGATTATTTTCTTTAATTTCCTCTGGTTCACCTTCAAGCTCCTCCACATTTTTCCTCAAATTCAGAATCCTAAATTGGGGCACTACTGAGGCCTTGCAGATGTTGACTCCAAGCATCAGGATTATCTCCTGTGCTTTATAAACTATACTTGTCCTTACGCATTCTGTGGTGATAACTGACGGGTTTTGCAACGGTAAATTACTGACTTATCTTCTGTCCACAGAGCTCCAGATCCTTCCCTGTAAAACTACTATCCTCTTTGTCCTGCTCCTGGGTAAGGACAGAAGCAAAACCACAAAGACAAAACTATTTTTATTGGAGAAATGCTACAGAGCAAACCTCATTCTTACTTATACTTATCCGAGTTTAAGATTTTTGAAAGACGCTATGCTAGCTCCCTGCTAAATCCATGCTAAGTTAAGCTCATTATAGACATGGAAAGGAATAAAACAGCAAACAAAAAAAAAAGAACCCGTACAATTACTTCATAATTACAGAAGAGCACAGACTGCAAGATAAACTGAAAAGCACCAGATGAGAGAAACTATAAAAGCCTGAAACTTCAAAAACACACAGGAGTGGGGCTTTTAAGGTGAATATTTTGGTATTTTACTTCACTTCTATTTTGTTATTACTGTTATTAAATCTAACTTACCACCTAACATACCTGCTGCGTCAAGCAATATACACAAAGCATTAATATTAGATATTAGTCTAGCTAATCTGAAAACTGTTTCTGTGGAAAATTATCAAGTGGCTAGCACCAAAATGGTGTGAGATCACCTACTAGTACTCCTCCACTCCTGTAACAGAAGACAAACACTGGACTATTTCCCATCTAAAGAGAGGCAGTTACTTTTTAAAGAATGTTAAGCCCTTTAAACCACAAAACAGTTGTGTATTGGTGGTTAGTGAAAGTTCAACTGAAATATCAAACAGCAACTATAATAGTAGGAATCAGTAACACTGCATTTATAGTCATTTATAAAAACAGGGAATACATCAAACCCATTTAACACTACATGAATACAGGGAGAGTTTTTTTTTTTTTTTTCCCCAAAAATTCCTTCCTCCCTCACTCTAACTCGAAGAACAAAGCCAAATGATGCTTTTCATTTTCTGTTTACTTATTTTATCCTTCTCTGCCAGTTCTTCTGGAAAAATCTTTCCAGACAGCATCAGACTAACTGTTTTAATTTTTATGCATTGCTAACTACTGTGAAACAACAGACAAAGTAAGTTGAGTCTGCAAGTACCCTGGGCTGCAGTACTGTCCCAGACTGAACACTCCCATTGATCACAACTCTGCTGTGGTTTGAGATTTGTCCCTTGCCATGGGTAGCTGAATTCAGCCTGCCTTTCAGCATTGTATTTGTAATGTAGGGCAGGGGTTACTGCCCACTGAAACAACGGCCCTCTTCCCACGAACTCCTTTTCCAGGTCAAGTAGACAACAGCTAGAGCATTGTTCCCACTGCAATCTTTCTGGTCAGTAAAGATGCAACAAGAATGTTTCAAATGTAGCAATGCGAAACTTTTATGTATTTCATGAAGTTCTAAAAAGAGAAGACATCAGCCAAAAATGTATCAAGACAGCAAAGCTAAACAAATTCAGAAAAGATTCAAATTTTTAACAGTGAAAGCAGTAACACAGCAATGCCTGTGGTATCCTCACTATCACTAGGCATTTCTTAAATCAAGACTACTACTTCATTTGATTTTTTTTTTTCAAAATTTTTTTTTACGTTTTAATTCAGAAAGGATTCAACCCCAACCCCAACAAGTAACACTTTCACTGCACCCTCAAACCCAATCCAACCCCCAAACAGACATTATTCAGCATCAGGCTATTTACCATCTTCAGGAAATTTCTTCACTGTGTCCTGCTGAACAGGTAATTAGGTAACCCATAGCACACTCATTTAGTGCCCTGTAATAGCGAGTGGGCAAGTGATAGCCTTTCAAAATCTAAAACCCCCTATGGCCAAACATGCTACCCAGAAAGACAGTGTTGGTGCTTATGCAGATTCCAGCTGGAACACGATGACAATTAAGATGTCCTTTAGGAAACGTCTCTGAAAAGGCAGTAACCACAACAGGGACTAACCTCGTTCTCCACAGCACTTGCCACAGACGGCTACCTTTATAGCTGTCTCGAGGAGGAAATCTACGTCCAGTACAAGAACCAGGAGATTTAGTGACAGATCTTTGGTTGATTTCTGCAATACCTACACTGATCAGAGAACACAACGTTGTCTCACTGTCAATGTTTCTCAGATGGGAAACATAACACAACATCGTTTTCAGATATGCACAATGGCAGCAAACTTGAGTAGCTGTTAAATTCACTGAAGCATCTTTTATTAAACAGATTCTGACAAGCCAAAATTGTAAGGAGTATTGGGTATAGCTTTCTCACCTAAGTGAACTGAGAAGCAGTGTCTGCCCAAGAAAAGGAGGTGTGTTGTTTAGGTTAAATGGTGTTATGTGCTGACTGGCTTCTTGTCTTCCATTAGTAGGATTCTTATGAAATACGCTGTTACTGAAGAGAACAGGCTGAACCTTTAAAATGTGGAGGAATCATTGAGATATTTGGAGAAATAAAGGATATAAACGAAAGAAAAAAGACCATAATTAACAAATAATTTGGACAAATTATCATGAAGTGAAGAAATTCTTCGCTCAGAGGGTGGTGAGGCCCTGGCACAGGCTGTCCAGGGAAGTTGTCTCATCCCTGGCAGTGCCCAAGGCCAGGCTGGATGAGGCTTTGGGCAGCCTGGGCTGGTGGGAGGTGTCCCTGCCCATAGCAGGGGATTGGATCTGGGTGGTCTTTAAGGCCACTTCCAACCCAAACCCTTCTGTGACTCTAAGTGCTACCTCAAACAAAAGGCAGAAATTTTGTTTGAAGCACTTCTCGGAATAAACATGGTTTAACTACAGAATTCCACAAAATGTTAGAGAAAAGCTCAAGGACATCAACAGAGGACAAAAAAATCACTGTAAGAGCACTATAGGCCTAAAAAGTGAGTTAAACAAACCTATTTATCACCAACTAAGGTGCTACAAACTGATCTGGCAGATTCTTTTATATATATAATCAACTGGCTTTGAAAAGCTAATTCTGTGTGCATGCTCTTTTCTTCTGCTGCGTTTTCTTCAGCACAATAGCTAAAAACTATCTAGTTAAAACCAAATGCTAATTAACGCTAATACCATAATATGAGTATAGAATAGCCTGTTTTGGTTCTATCTTACATGCCAAAAAGAAGCAAATCTTTCAAACCTTTGCTTGAGATGAACTTGAACATTCCTCCAATGTGAAAATAGTTAGGTCTATTTATAGAGCTAGCAGAAGTATTTCAGCCAAAAATGCCATTTTGTCATTGCACATATATTTCATTTCGTTTTGGCAAGAAACCAAAACTGGAGCTCTCCACCAGGTCTAATATGTAGCTATGTATCATAGAAGTATTTACGTTTGGGAAGGCTGAACAGAAACGGAAGAGAGATTCCTCCCGTCCTCCCTCTTGTATGCACGCATTAATTCTAATTAAGCTGAAATACCTCCCCTTTGGGGTTATGTGCACATGTTAAATTGGACGAGCTTGTGGAATATATTGCTAGTAGTTTGCAGAAAAGCTGAATTTTCTAAACTGGCTGTAAGAAAGTTATTCTGTTCCAAACTTTTAACAACATCAGCATTGTTTTCCCCCTGCCACCAATGAATATTTACACCCACCAAGCAGTTTAGCTACAAGAAAAGCCTATGTGCATCAAAAGCAGTGAGAAGTTAGGTCTTCTAGTGCTTCCAGGTACACAAGCAGGCATTGCTGGCTATACAAATAGAATACGTCTCTCTACAATATGTGTCTTTCATTCTTTGCACGTTTCCAGAATTATGGATAGGTACAATGACTCAGGTGACAGGCTCTGTGAGTGGCAAATGAAAGATCCTAAGGTTCTTTCTATCTGGAAGCCCTGAGTATCTGAGCAGGCAGAAGAAGCCACAGTTTGTATTGCTGCGTCCCCTCGAGCGCTGCCAACAGTTATGCAAAATCCAATCACACCATAACAAACAAAATGACAGCTTAATATTTTGCAGTGTCATTCTTTTAAAATCCTTAACCATGGCCCTGGAAAGGGATCCTTGATGCCTTTTTTTTGGACATTTTACATGCTATTTGAGCATTCAAAACATGTTTAGTTTACTTCAATGCAATCGCTTTTAGATGTTAGCTGATGAATGTAAGCTGCCTAAGCTATAATCTTTGCAATTAAGTGTAATTTACAGACTACGTTAGTGACTGCATTGCCCCACCAAGAAATGCAGAAAATAACAATGTTGCTATCTCATAAACCTTCAAAAACTCTTAAGTTTGGAGAAAATACACTCAAAGTCAACTTTAAAAAATGCTTTTTCTTTTGCAGTCTATATAATCGTCTCTAGTAAATTTGCTTTTATCTTTTGAAAAGAGAGCTAATGAACTGTCAGGCATCCAAAACAGGTACCCACCATATTCACCCCAAAAGGTTGCACACAACTCCTTTTGTCCAGGCCCAACATGGAATTTAGCCATTAGGACAAATTTTTATAGGCATTAACACTGAAAATAAATACAATATATTGCAATCTTGTGTCAAGGCCTACTAGGCTTCATTTGGCATCTAAAAAAGCAGGTGAGTTTTCTGTTATCTCAGTCCAACATATGGGTCACATTATCTCACGTTCACTGCTGGAAGGGAAAGGAACAACCTATTTTCACACTGATGCTGCCAAGGTCTGAGCTAAAAATGGCATCAGCAGTCACTCACATACATGATTTGTTAGACATTATATGCCTACTTACAGGTATCTTTAGGCATTTAAGAAAAGAACTCACATTGGTAGCTACATTTCACAGAGTATGTTTTCTCTCCTTAATCATACAGAGTACACCTAAATTTTCTCCCACTGTGGATTACAAAGTAGAGAAAGCTACTTCCCTTCAGTGGGAGACAAGTACAAGTACTCTTGTTCACAGAAATTATACTATCCAAAAAACAAAACAAACTAGAAAAAGTGTTAAAGTTCTGACACTTTGATTAGTCACAGACTGCTTTGCAACAACAGCAAGCAGCAACATTTATGAACGTAATCTCAGAAAGCAATTGCTGATCGTTCTGACACAATATTCTAGTATCCCAAAGGCAGTTCAAGAGGAAACAAAACACCCAAACAGAACAACAGCAACAAAAACAATAAAGCAATACCTTACTGTCATTTATTGTAAAGAATTTACACACATTTCTCATTACTGAATGCCTAGGAAGCAGATGATTCCTCTTAAAAACATCTCTATCAAAAAATGAAATAAGGAGGGAACTGATTTGAATGTTGATGCATAGCATTTTGGTGTAGTTGATATCCACAGGGTCATACATACTTCAGTTGATACAACAGAAAAGAATCCAATATCACAGCTTTGCTAGTAATATGACAGGGCAAAAACCAGACTACAATAAGAAGCAAACACAGAAAAAGTTCTGTAATTTTTAAAGTACGAGTCCTTTTAGAGTTAGTAATCTCCTACTGTGATCAACATGGGAGAAGGCTTTATATTCTACAGATTGAATGACCAAATACAAAAAGCATTCTGAACCAAGGCAGACTCAGAGAAGTTTACTGAAATCCTTTCAGTTATATCTGTGCACTAAGGATTCCTAAGTGGTCTCCATAAGAGAGAATCAGTGAGATCAGACCACACAAAAAACAGCTATGAAACTTCAGTGCCTTACACTGTTAAACCTCTTCCTCTTCCCTTTAACCACCTCTAGGCACACAAAATCTTCAGTCTTTACTGCCACATCTTTACCTTTTTCTCTTTCCATCACCAGTTTGCAAGTGACTGCTAAGATAAGAAAATGGCAGGGATTTTTTGTGATTTGTGAGTGACCAAAGGCAAAGGAAGAGACACTGGCAAAAGTGATTGTCTCTCAAATTTTACCAAAATGAAGGTGCAACAGTAGCTAATGATTCAGATAAACTAAAAAAAAAAAAAAAAAACACAAAAAATAAATAAAAAAAGCAAACTACATGCAGCAGTGCCAGAAGATACATGTATCTATTGCCTTTTTTTTACTGTAGGAAGAAAACCTACATTTTCAAGTCTACTATTTTTCAGAGAAATTGCTACATAAAAATGCAAGTTCTCTAAATCTTAGACTTTGCATAAAGCCTATGGAATACATCAGACTAGGAGTTATATTCCACTACCTGAGTATATTTTTAGATCTGAACTTTGATTTTAAACATTTTTTAATATTTTCTAGTCCAAAAATATAATTTCAGGACATAATTCAGTGAGAATATCATACAAAAAAGAATATTCAGTAACACACTGAAAAAGCAGTTTGCCCTAAGAACTCATTTTCTTTGTTTTCTATTTAACTGCTGGATGATAAGTCAGTCAGATAATATTAAACTGGAACAGGGAAAAAATAGTGATTGATTTATCATTTTGATAACTCAACTGTAGAAACAATCATTTAACAAAGCAATTTAGAACAGCTGTTAACACACACAATTACCCAACAGAAGCAAAGAAAATCTCTTGCTTGAGATAGCATCCAAAAGGAAAAAAAATAGCAATGACATGAGCCCCATATTACTGATGGGAGAGGTGGGGGAACTGAGTCATTGATAATCAAAGAACACTCACAGCAAGTATATTGTTGAAACAGCTGAAATGTTTCCCTTTAAAATGTAATTTGTACCTTCTACCACAACAAATACAAAGTAAAACTGAAATGCAACCAATTTTGCTCCAACGGTGAAGGGTGAATATCTTAGAAAACAAAGTTATAACTGAATTTCTCTCTACTAACTACTGGTTGCCTTCCAGAACCAGATGTAGAGAAATCATTTTAATCAATCACAGCTGCAATCAGGCTGTAATACGTTTAATAATACATGTCTTCAATATTAAGAACAAAACATCAATGCAATTTTTTAGGCCTGGAAGGGAAATACCACTTTACTGACAGCAATCTGCATACAATTCTGGTCAGTAAGTTAGATTTCAAATAACTTTGCTTCCATACATACAATATCTCCAAACTCATAGCAATAAAAAAGCAGTAAGATACACTAACCTTTTGAATGAAGCATTGCACCTTGGCTGTGTACACTTTATTCATCAAATGCATAATACAGCAAGTCATAAGAGACAAAGTTTCATTGAAACTTCCTTTTTATATGCAACTACCTAGGACAAATCACTGTTTTTAGGGGCCTGTCATGAAGCTAAGCGATGCTGATCACACCAAAGGACTATAGCATAAACCCAATATAGTTACATACTTAAGCATAATTTAATTGTTATTTGGGAAAATAACCAACTGCCTTGCTTAATCCATCTCCTTTTAACAAACTATTGCAGAACCTCCATAATTCCCCTTATCTACCCATTAAATACAGAATAAATATCAAGTAAACTCAAACAAGAACCTCTGGATGTCTTCACACCTCGACTCGACTGCAGACTTGGGTAAATATTTTATCAATCCCTTGCCTCTTCATCATATCAGAGCAATGAACAGTACTTTCAATTATGTGCATGAATACCAAGCCAGGGAATTTAACATTCAAAATGCAAATGTATCACACAGACGAAGCACTATTACCACGAAGTACTTGTTCTTTCTGTCAAATATTATATGGGAAGTTATCCAGCTGTGCTGCTTATAGATAATTAAGAACCTGTATTTAAATCTATCTAGCTGTAGAAGGAAACAAAGAACAGCTTTTTGTTCCCACTTACTTCTTTTTCTCCATGCTTATTTACAACATTGAAAATAGTATTATTCTTTGTGAACTGAGTTAATCATGCCCACATTACAAAAAATAAGTTGTATAGTACAAGGCCAGTACTGGTTAAGTGTTCTGACCTGTACAGCAGTATTGAACTGGCAACTTTCTATTGAACTTTACAAAACACTCCCATTTTGCTGGCCCAAAAGATCATTTTCCTGTGAAAAGAAAAGGTTCATAGTTTTGGAGGCTCTTCAGTCCCATGAATTTTTGAGAGTTTTGTCAATAAACGATACAAGGAGTAAAAACAGCTTGCCAATGTGTAAGAAGTACCCTTTGTAATCAGTAGTCCTGAACACATGGATCTTAACACCTACACTGATCAAAGGCTAAAACCAGCTTTACTTCTATAATTCTTTGAAGATGATTTCTTTTCTCCTTCATTGACTTCAATTATGGTGCTTCATTTCTTCTACCACTATAACCTGGAAAGAGATAATGAGCAGGAAAGCTTCTTCACCCATGAAATTAGTCTGTATGTACCTCTCTTATTTGTAAATTCGAGGACAACAATTCTTCTAACTGAAATCATAACTTCAGTTGTTCTAGCTGGATATGTTTGAAAAACACTAGGAAAAATAGCTGCTCTAAGACTAGGAAGACAGTCTTCACTTACAAAGAATGAGTTCAGAACCATGAATGAAAATCATTCACGTGCACGTTAAACTATAAATGAAGAAATGGCCAATGCTTCACAAAATCAATTTATGGTATTAAAGTACCATATTGTTACCTATTGTTACTACTTGAGTCTAAAGTATTTACTATATTTTTAGAAAACAGTGCACAGCTACTTAAAAATAAACTCAAAAATGTCTGTGCTGCTTGGCAAGGAGTTTGTATAACCTTCATCAACTCAGGTATCTACGTTAAAGGCAGTACTGGTGGTTTATTAGGGAGATACTACTGAAAAGCTAAGGTTCCATAAATTAATCAAACAAGTAAACAATAAACAGATTTCAGCCATTCAAAAAAGGCAGCTTTTCAGCTGGGAGGGAAGTTCACAACATATTCACTCATTTTCTAAGCTAGGAACAGAAATATGCATGAAGATGGAAAAATAGGAGTAGACTGTTACACAATTGTTATATATGACTAGTGAATACTTGTTGCTCCACTATTCAACATACGAAGTGAACACTGAATTGCTATATTTTTAATAGATTTTTATACCTACTATTATTATTACCACACCCTGAGCATACTGAGTATTTTCATTTACCTGTTAAATAACTTGAAACAACTCCAGCATTTAAAAAAATCTTATCTTAGAGGAAATTATTTATTCTCCACTGAGCTTTACCCAATTTCAAATAGATTAGAAAGTCTTTTAGCGAAGTCATTTTGGTTCGGTTCAGCAAAATTAAATAGCTTGCATTTTGTCACAACGGGAATCAGAGGAGCATCAAAGAGGATAAGCCTGTTCTCCTAACTTGAAAGAATATTTTAGGAGCCATTCTCCTCTGTCATGAAAGTGAAAGCATGCTTTTCTGAATGGCAAAAATTAAACATATGGTTAGGCTTGGTCAGCAGAAAACGCAGTAAAAATAAATTTGGATTCAAAGACGATGAAACATTCACATGGAAAACTGCAAGAACCCTAAGTTAGATAAATCCCTAATAACGATGCTAATGAATGCAATCAGTACCCTTAAAAAGACTTTTAGTATTTATACTGTACTTGAATTTCAGCAGTTCTGAAAGAGATATTTGTGCTGAAAATAGAGGTGGAAACAGCTTTTCCCTAGCCTGCATAGTCAAAACCCCATGCTACAGATGTACTTAAGTAAAATAGGAAGTAAATATTTATATCAAATCATAATTTAGCATATACGACTACATGTATTCTGGGTTGTGTAAGCTGTTAAAAATAATTAAAAATACCCTACTAAATAATTACAACACCAAAGCAGCATAACATTCTGCTCTTACGTGCAAATATCACGCAGTAATAATACATTACAATGATTCCATCTTCTATGTCTACCTTCATCCTCTCAAAGCAAAAGCTTAAGAAGATCAGCTTTGTTGCTTGCATGCTTTTAGTAAATCCAAGATATTTTCAGTTTAAAAGGAAGGAATCATTTCCACAGACAAAGGCTTGCAGGAAAATTCAGTCTCATACTGAAAGCTTGCACCTAGTTATAGCTCATTCTTATCTAAAATTCAGAATTATGTGATTGTTCTTCGGTAAAATAATATTCAATAGGATAATACCATGTAATTATTGTTATAAGAAAAACTCAATTCCCCAAAATTCTGCTTACAAACCAACAGATGGTCAATATAGACTAACATGCCAGCATTTTATCCTATTCAGTGGTAACACTGTTAATAATAATAATAAAAAAGATCTCATTCGTACCTGTTTAATCTTGAAACAGATTTAGGACTTTGCCTGAGGTACCATCAGCAATGTAATCCAGAGATGCTACCAGTTTTATAACTAGGTCAGCATGCACTTGCTCACATGCAGGCATGCACATGTGTCTATCTACAGATTTACTCTCCTGCATTTTTTCTGGTTTTACTTGAATAAAAGCCAGTTTGCACAGATAACAGATATATAGGATGATAGAGAAACATTCAAAAAAGTCTAGAGAGACTAACAGAGAACAAGATCAGACAGCCAGTATGTGTGCAACTGTTCTGTTCACAATGGAGCTCCTATAATTGCTAGCACCAAAAAAAAAAAAAAAAAAAGGCAGAGATTACTTTGTGGAAATGAGGTATCCCCCAGATTTAATATAGAGAAAGAGAATAAAACTTACATAGCATTATACATAGAGGTGTATACTCTTAATTCTGGTATTCTACCCTTTCTCTTCCCCAGCACCCCAAATAACAACCACAATTGACCTGTTTGTTCAAAAATGCATTCTCTCAAAATCACACAGTAGTCATTAATAGCAATTAAATTAAGCAAGCATTATCATTGTCAGTTTTCTATTGAATTTGCTGTTGGTTTTTCTTTTCTTTTTTTTTTTCCTCCTTGTGTGCATAGTAGGATGTTGTTCTTAGATTCGCCAGGAATACAGAGCTCTCAAATCCAAAGAGAAAACAAATGTAGAATTAAAACTGAAAAATATTTACGAAACATTATGAGAGAAGTTATTGTCATAATTATCCTCTTAACTGAAAAATTCTGAACATAATTAATGCTGCACTAAGATTATACTCATAGGAACTCCTGGTTTTAATTCAGTCCTTCTGCTAGTGCAAGCAGATGTCACCAGTTCCTTTTTATAAATTCATTCCTTTTAGAAACTTCACCCTGATTTCCAGTATATGTAATTTCTACCCACTTCATATACTGACAACGTCCTCTAAGATAAACAGTTGTTTTCTCTATTGTTAAAGTTGCCTCTGCAGATATATTTACAGCTAGTAAACATATGCTCTATCAATTTTTGTTTTTATAGGATCAACAAGTGAGCTTTTTCTGTAAGATAAGTTTAATGTTTAACGGTTGCAAAAATGTGAAGACTGATCATCTTTCTCGTAAAAGTGAAGGTACTACCTTTCACTTTTCTTTATAATTGCATCACTGAATATAGTCCCGCATTTAGCATTCCAAATGGTAGTAAATTATTATTATTCTTTGACCAGCAACACTAAGTTTTTGCTTCTTTGTCAATTACTAGATCCTGCTACCCAAATGGCTTTTGCCCTCCTGTCATCCTCATTAAAACCTGAGGCAGAGTTCTTACTGACTTTTGGTGCCATACCAATTTATTTTTAACTCCTACCTGATCCTTACTACTTGCTAGATCTTTTTCTTGTCTCTTTTTCTTAATATAGCTGAAGAATATTTAGCTGCTTATTATAACATCTTTTGCAGGACTTATACCTGTCCTGAACTAAAATATATCTTCTAATATCAATATAACTTTGAATTTTCAGGCCTCATTCTATAGTCTAAACCCCTAAGCTCCTTATTATGCTGAGTTTCACCACTTTTTTCCATTGTATTCTACTAACTTCATTAAAATTTATCATCTGAAATTGAGAGCCATATATGCTGACTTAGATCTGTTGATCATTAAAAATACACCTAAAATGAATCAACATCTGTACCTTGGTTTAGGGTTCTTTTCTCTGACCACTTCTTTCATAGATTACTTACTGTTTTCCAAACCAATGTAACACCATGTCTTGCTTGTTTGGTGACAATGCATGAAGAAATATGTATGCAATTACATTGTGATATAATTGAATCACAAAATATTACTATTATTTCCAGTCCATTCTTAAACTGGATAGTTTTAACACAAAACATTATCAGATTTAAATTACTAACAACATTACACAGCAGTATATAAGCATGCTTCCAGCATCATCTCAAATGAACACTTACCATTCTCTTCCAGCTAGAAGATTTTAGCTTTCTTGAACAGTAACAAAAAAGATAACTGTCCCTGTACCTCCTAATATCAATCATAACCAATCATAGCCTCTGTTTCTTAAGTAAGCTCTAACAAAATCATCATGTATACAAATACAGATACTGACAGTGTAACATACTATGTAAACCACAAAACACAGAAGTACTACATTCTGTTGGGTGAAGTTCAATATTTTTTTTCACCTAAGAGCAAACACCAAGAACACCACCCGCTACCCCTTTTACCACCCATTTTTGTCTTCCTATATACTTATTATTTAAAATTAAAATATACGGTTAATTCTTCTCACAACGCACCTTTAGGGTCAACCTCACAACATTACATTCCTGTAGAGGGTTCAGTTTCAGTGTTTCTCCAAGGTTGCTACAACCTGATGTTTGATGCTGCATTTCACAGCAAACACAGACGCCATCACTGTCAAATTTAATCTGGGGAGGAAAAAAAATATAGCAAGCATAAGTAAACAAAAAACAATTACATTTACACTTTTTGTGACAATAATAACTGGTAAATACCAATTGCTATTCCTTAGCTTATGAGTTTATGATAGTCTCTGAAAGAGAATGTCTTCCCTTGGCTAATAGAAGCTATAAGAACAGGTAAAATACAAAGAGTATACTGAGCAAGAGTGAGTGTTATCTTTTTCAAGAGTCAAAATGAGGCATTGCTTTAAAGAGGCAGTTGAAAGCAGAGTAACTCAACTGAATAAACATAAAATCATACCCGATGGGGAAAGACAAAAACAAGCAAAAACAAAGTCAGAAAAGCACATGACATGATCGCAGTCACACACATAACACATACTTATACATACATACAGAAATAATTACCCTAGGAAACATGACATACACTTGAGAAGTGAGAAAACAGCATTAAGAAATAGTGGAGAAAATAAGCAGTAATATCTAAGCTCATGTACTTTAACTTTGGTAAAGGTTTGCTGTCTATTTTCCTAATTTTTGTTTTGAATGCAATAAGCTTTCAAAGACTTTACATTTTAAAAAGCACTAGACATTTTGCTCTTTATAGACTTTCATTAGAGCAGACCTTTTTAAGAATACAGAACCCGATCATTCTTAAAGAATATATATAAACTTTAAAATTCTGTGATTTTAAAGAAATTCCATTCTGCTAAATATGAACTTTTAAACTGATTCTGATTTCTACACTAAAAAAAAAATAAAAGACAAAGAAAGAACAGCATCTACTTTTCTGCTTCCTTCCAACAAAGAGTTTTAAGCCAAAATTTAACTTCATAAATGTTTTCACCTAGCCTGCTATCATGAACTGCCATCACCTTAATTTTCTCAATTCAGCATTTCTATGCTTTCTCCATTCCCATTTTTGCAGCTTATTTGAAGGACTGATAGTGGGACATACCTTACTTCTCCAGGTCATTAGTCGCAATTCAGTTTAGGTTAGTACCAAGAAAAGGAATTCATATCACACGGGAGTCCCTTGACCTATGAGTTTGGCAGATCCCAGGTTTCCATAATCCAATAATCAGTAGTAAGAATGACACCCATGAGAAATTTCCATGGCTCTCCATGTAAAGAATAGATTCAAAGTAGCATTCAGTCATTTGAATCACTCCTGTATTCCTCCAAATAAAGATGGAAGCACAATAGCTGGGTACTAAGAGATCTGAACCACCGTACTACTTACTCTCTTGCAAGGCAAACGCATTTTAAAATTTCCAGACACAAATACTGCAAAAAAATCCTAATGAAAATATATATTTATTGTTCTTAATTCAGGTCATTCTTTATGGTGTTGTCAATTTTCTGAACAAAGAAAATCAAATATAAGCTTTCCCTGTACCTCATATAGACTTGTACATAGAATCATCTCTACACAAGTTTTTCTTGCTGCTCAAGAACTTGAAGAATATTAAAATTGTTCGGGTACTCTTAATAGCTACCTACTTAAACATTTATTTTTTATTGCCATCCCTATCAGACTTATTTAGTACTCTCTGTTTTGATAACCAGCACAGCAGCTGGAAGAACAGAGTCCATTACAAATGAGCAAGCTTTACCAGATGAGATGCAGGTGACTTAATGCTTGCCACATACAGTAATGAAGCCACATTCAGAGCAGAAAGTTGGCTTCAAGTCCTGAGAGTCCTGACTGCCTTCCAGCCAGTATAATTGTTAAAAAGGATTTAAAAAAATCTGAGTATATAAATTAGACCATTCCCCACATATTGGAAAACAGCACTAGAAATATTTCTCTATGGCAACTCACACTGACTGGTCACACCCTGAAACACACACTTTGTAAAACAAATGCAGAAGAAAATATAGTTTGAGTACTTTCATAAAAGTTGTGCTGTTCATTTCCAATCAGCATATAATTTAATTCAGAAATCGGCTTTAAAAATTTCAGGCAGCTTTTTTTTTTTTTCCTCTTCAATTCCTGACAGTTCTTAATACTCTCTTTTTAAAAATCAAAAGACAAGAGTAAAACCCAACTACGGTTTATAATCAGACAACCTCAGCTTCTCAAATCAATGGAAAATACAAAATATGAAATGCCACTGGGGAGGTCTTGCTCTTGAACCCCTTGGGGACTGTTAGAAATGGTGCCAACTGTTAGATAATTGCTACAACGGAAGTTTGAAACTTGCACCTTTAATTTAGAGCTGCATCAAAGTGAGCAGTCAGAATGCTGCAGCATACCTGCTCCATCAGCACCAGATACACAGCAAATCAATATGGTCTTCAGCTACTAAAAAAGTTTTTATAACAAGGAAAAGGAACTTCAGAAAAAGCCACCTACTGCTACAACATTTATTGCTCTGATCCACACTGTCTCTGTTCAAGGAAAGATAGTCACTGGCTTAAGATGAAATCTATTTGATATTTCTGATGTGAAATTCAGATCCCAGGTCTACTTTTAATTCATGTAATGAACTGGCATCACTTTAAAAAAAAGGCTAAAACCAGAAATAGCTGCTTGGTTAAAATCCCTTATTTCTGAGAAATTCTCAATTGACTCTGAAAGATTCTGTAACTTTATACTGCCTGGTAACTCTCCCTTTAATTCAATTCTTAAACAGAGTTAAGGTTATTGTTTACATGAAAGCTCTTGCAAAACATCAGGAAGTCTTCTTGAAAAATATAGCTTAGTCAAAATACTTTGATTTCAACCAGACTGCAAAACAAAATCCTCTTTCAATACACATACATTTTGGAGAGCTTTTAACAATTTGTCCTACTGCACACCTTTTCCTTCAAGTATGTTTGATGCGACATCTTTGCTAACTTTCGTCCTGTAATGGGGAGCAGTACTGAAGGCTCAGGATGCCATCACATTTGTGCTTAAAGCACTGCAGCAGCTGAAAGCAGTCTTGAGCCCTCTTGCTCCAGACTGCTCATCCCTGCCCCACTGCTGCGTTCACACTTGTGTAGGCAGGACCAGGAATTCATACAGCTACCCTGTGATCTAAACATTGTCAGAACTTTTCTTTTTTGTGAGGGAGTGGCTTATTCTTAGTCCATGCTAGTCCTCCAATCCCATCCAGTGTGTGGGTTCAGAAACCCATAGAGGCACAAACAATAGCACTACATCAGTACAGTGAGGAGAGTTGGGATTCCCTCTTCCAGCTGCAGGGCTGCTGTTTGCTAGCCTCAGACACAATTACATTAGCAACTACCGGCAGTGCCTCCAAACCTGTGTTCTTGCCCCTCTCTTTGCTGTGTTTAAATCTTTTTTTTCTTTTGTTTTTTTTTTTGAGCTGGCAGAAATCAAGAATAAAGCACCATTCACTCCACCCCATGTACACAGCCCCCACCAGTTATCCTACATATGCTTGTGTTCCACTTCCCAATACTTACCTGTGTTAGCAAGCATAACGTCAGTAATCTGTGTATTTTGTGTACTTTCATGCCTGGGACAGTTGCACAGTACACCCTCATCCAAACCATATGCAAAATTTCAAACATCAGCCTGAGCTGCCAACGTACAGGAATTGTCTTTTAAGTTTATTTAATCTTGCCAAAAATCAGTACAGCTACTTCAAAAGTGACCAAAAACATTAAAATCTGATTTTTACATTGAAGAGGATCAGAAAAAATAAAGGATCCTCCAGCAATGTAGAGAACTTCAGACGTATTAAGGTAACATACTGGTGAGCGTGTGGACAGAAAATCCCCTATACCACAATATCGTAAAAAAATGTGCATAGACAAGACCTTTTTCATGTATCAATTCATCAAATTCTGTCTACGTATTAAAGGTGTTTTAACAAAGAAATTCTGAGTGCACATGCACTCATGACACTCAGGATGGTGTCATAAGAACAGCATGACAAAAATTCAAAACACAATATAAGAGTTCAAAGTTGAAAACACTACAGTTAACTGCAAGAAAGCCATGCTGGTATGATTATGGGAAGAAACTTGTGAAATGTGTTCATCTGATTTGTGTCAGTATGGAACAATGCTAGGGCCACAGGGTATGATGAATGTGACCTTCTGTCTTACATACCCTTGTATAACCACAAGTCTAAGAAAACCAGAGTGGTTAATGTATATAGTTCTTGTATCTTGCAAAGGAATGTTTTTGCAATTCATGTCAATAGAGAGCTTGAAGGGAAATGTATTTGTAGGCTTTTCCTTGAAGTCTCTGATATCTGGGGGGGGGGGGTTCAGAATAACTGCTAACTATTATGACTGTTGCATGGGACACTATGCAAGTCTCTGACATCTGGCCAGGAGATTAAGGAGAAGGGGAAAGCTGAAGAATGACTAAAAGACAAAGCTTGCAGGGGATGCTGCACAAGTCTCCAACATACAGCCAAGTTGGACAAAGGAGAAGGACAACAGAGAGGAAGACTATGAGCCTTCAGCACGAGAGACCCCCAGACACCCCCAGAGGGACCACTGGAGACTGATACGCATGCTCCAGTAGGAGGGTTTGGATTCCGAAAACTAATTATAATAACCCTGTGTTTTTTTTTAGAAGTAGTAATGAATATATATATTAGCCTAGGAGCATAAAAATCAGCTGCTTGATGTAACTGGTGTGCGTCTTGGTGGAGCAGAGACTCCTGGCACACCCAGCACTGTTTGCTTACCTCTATTCGCTTAATAAATTGTAAACTTTGATTGTAACCCTATTTGGGACTTAGCCATTTATAACAAACTTTTGATCTTTGTAGCAGCTTATGCAAAGAGAAGAAGGATCCATTAAGGGAGAAAATCGAGAGTTAGGGAAATATCAGGAGAAAAATCTGATAGGTGCCTAAGAATGAA
This sequence comes from Aythya fuligula, assembly GCF_009819795.1. Classification (NCBI taxonomy): domain Eukaryota; kingdom Metazoa; phylum Chordata; class Aves; order Anseriformes; family Anatidae; genus Aythya; species Aythya fuligula. The sequence continues at coordinate 5,444,407 of NC_045569.1, read as the reverse complement.
AAACCCACAACCACAAGTATATATTTTGACGGGTTTTTAAGAACTATTTTTAAATATGCACAGATTTGAACATAGCTACAGCACAAAATGAAATACAAAGAAACCTCAGTTCTGGAACTGGCCTATGCCATTCATCTTGTATCAAGTTGTGCTTCCTTTGTTTTTCCGTTCTCCATTTATTCCAATTAAACATAATTCAGGGGAAAAGGAGCCTTCCTGTCTATGTTTCTAGAACCACAAGCCAATTTCAGCATGTATAACTGAAAAATACATTATAAGCAACATCTCCATAAAAAGATAGGCACTATTACTACTTTTCTGAATCATAAGCAAAACTAAGTTTGATTCAAACTAGAACATTTATTTTTTTAAATGACTAAGTGACTTACAATATGGCAGGTGCACCAAATAAAGACAAATAAAGACTAAGAAATAAAACCAGCAAAATTCTCTTGTGCCACTGTAGATCATAAATTAAAATATACAAACTGCTATACCCTATCACACTGAACATAATTTTTAGAGATAAATATTTGAAAGAGAATTTTGTAGGACAGAAATGTTGTTTCTCATACACACTTTAATGAACAGCTTGAGTGTGTAACTGCTCTGTACACATCCTGCTTCCACTGACTTACAGCAGCAGCTTGAGGTTTTCACTGTAGTTTTTACAGCTAATCATGGGTCAAAAAGTCGTTAGGTTTTTGTAACAAGACATCGAAGCTACATGTATTTTTTTGTCCTGCAGTGTTGAATGTTGCTGAGCTGCGGGATAAAGATCACAAATACTAAATTCACAGATTTTATGTTCAAAATGCTAACATACTGTGAGCACATTTTTCATCTTCACACAAAACTATGCATTATGGAACCTACAACAAATCCCCAATGTTTACAGCAAAACAAGACACTTCTCTCATTCCTTTTCCTTCATACAACTACTCCACATGTGAAATGCTTCTGAATTTAAACACCTTGATACAGGAGATTGTATTATCACATTTTTAAAGCTATCCACACATTCCCCAAAATGTGACAAAAATTCCTTTTGAAAAAAATCAGCATCAATGGGTTTGACAGAAACATTAAAGTTCACACAGAAAGAAGAGCAACTATTTGTCTCATGCACTGAAACTGCAGTACTTCCCAGTACATTTTCCGGACAAGGACGAAATTTATTTTATTGTTTTGTTACTTCCTCGTTGGTTCTCTTTTAGGGTAATGATTCTGAATTTGACTTTTGTAGCGTACTGTGCTTGGAAATCCATTCACAGATTTCTGTCTGGTACATTTTACAAAGGACATTAACTTCACCTCAGAAAAACATGTCTACAAAAGTTGAATTTTCTCTCAAAGAGCTGCGTCACTCTAGATTTGTATCCTAGAAGGCAGCCACAGGATTCAGAGTTATGGTAACGTACACTCAGTCACACAGTGCAGGAATTAACATGAAATACAAGCTTAGGACAAGCTGCTAAAAATGGTATTTTTCCTTTTTGAGTGACAAACGTTAATAACTACACATGCTCAACACAAAATATTACCAAATTCTAAGTCAAATTCTGCCTTTAATCATAAAGCAGTGGTGTTCATTAGCGTCTCTCTCCCTGTGGGTGGTCTTTAAGAAGAGAACACCAGAATTTCTTACATATGAACATTTCAACACTGTGATACAATTCACGTGCAAGTCCACAAACTGACTGAAATACGACTTTTGCTAAGGAAAATCTAAGTAAGGCATGGGCAGAAGAAACTCTCTATATTGAAACAACTGAGATATGATGAACAGTCACAGTGAAATTAGCTGCCCTCATCAGCAACTAGACCATACGGTGCAAAGCTAGTTAGCATTTCATCATGTTCTCAACTTTGAAATGTGCAGTTTGAACATTTGTTTTATCTTATTTTGCTAGCTCAGCATTCCACCAGTCCAGAGGAAAATCTATAGCAGGAATGAAAAGCTGACGGAAGTACAAACAAAAAGTAACCATTCCATTTTTAATTTAGTAGCTGAGTGCACCAGCTTTGGAAAAAATGCAAAGGACTATTTGCAAAATGCTTGCTTGAGTGATAATATTCCATTAGCCTGGAGAAAGAAACAAAGGTTTCCCTTGAATTCTGCCACAAGGGTACATGTGGGGCCTTCTGATGAAGTCCTTATGTGCCCACCCACTACACCTCTTAATCCCAGAATCCCTACCCAAAGGCAAAGCCTGCTTCCACTTTCGAACTGTCTCTCTGCTTGCCCACTGAAAGCACTTGTTTGATACCACTCCTTTCCCTGACTGCCTATTAGCACAGGACAAGGGAAGGCAAAATAAATGAGGGAAGAGACAGGAAAACACACAGTAGAAAATCCCAAGGCTACTTGAAAATTCAGATCAAATAATGAAAACCACTGAATCTAGAATGTTTTGAAATAGTATTAAATTTCAAAGTGGAAATCATCGCATATAACTAGAACACAATTCTTTCAAAAAGGCTGAAAAAAAAGAAAAACAACTGTATCTGAAATAAATTTAGTCATTTTTGTTTCTATCAATGATCCGAGAATTCAGCTGTTTGCACAGCTCAGTCACTGCTTACTTCTACAGCAGCAAGTTTCATATAGAGGCTATGATCCTGACCAGATTTCAGTCAGAGACACAGGGTTCATAAGCAGAACAGAGAGTACTAAAGAGAACATTTAAAAGACTAAAGACTTGCTATTTACTCTTTTTTTTTTTTTTTTCCCCCCTCAGTTGTGAGCATTTACCCACTGGCTGGAGCTACTGCCTTCTTTTGTTTACAAATGTGCTAATTAAGCAGAACTTATTTCAATTTTCTGTCCTTGCAATGCCGCTTTGTTGATTCTCATTAACCCAATTTTATTCCATAAAGGATGTTGACACATACTACACGTTGCAAATGCCTATTCATCTCAAAAAATAGCATGTAATTCTCTCTCTCTCCATCATCTCGGATCTCCTGTGCTGTATCTTGAATTAAAACACGTCAGGCAAGAGGGTAAAGTTTTGATATGTATGCCCTAGAAAAAAATCTTGCACTAAAGAAATGAAATAGTGCAACAGCATCTCCTTCAAGCTGATAATAAACAAATACTTCATGCATTCTCTTTATGTACAATGAACTCTCACACTGATCTGAATGGTAGCTGTCCTATGGTTAAGTGTATGCCCCTTAAACGCTTGGATGGAAAACGACTCTGTCACTGGAAGCCTCTTCAAGAAACAAACTGCAATGAGCAGAAGAATCCTGTTCTTCAGGAATTAGCAATAAAAGTAACAACATCCAAATTCAACACAGAGGACTAATCAATTTTTCATAATAAAGGAAGTAATTATCACAGCATTTTGTTCCTTTTCCCCAAACACTCACCTGTACTTGAATACTTCTGAAGTGCTATAATTAAAATATAATTTAGAAATTAAATGGTGATAGGCTTGGAATCATCACCAAACAGCACCTTATCACTGAACGCCATTGAAAACATTCCAACCTGCTTTGTTTTGAAGACTTGTGCATTTAACTTGTTAGCTGGTGTGCATGGTCAGTGTGCTGCCACAGCTGGACCAACCAGCAGTCCGAGAGAGTCAGAGTCATACCTAGCCCTGCTTGTAGACAGCTGCCTAAAAGAACTAGAAAAGTACACATACATGTATAGAAGGAGCAGGACCCTTGCCTGCATGCACTAAGCCACAACAGCACAAACAGCACTCTCCTTGATATGTGCATTCCTCTCCATCTAGTATGGGATTTGCTCTTTGAAGTCTATTCACACAACTTACTGGACATCTGTCAAACCCATGTCGGCTTGGAGTTGAAAGATTCTACACAAGTTCAGATGGACCCCTTCAGCCAAAAAAAAAAGGTTACTTTTATATAAATACACACACACACACACACACACACACATATATATATGGCTGCACCCATCTGGTTCTGCAATGCCTTTACCCTAAGCACAGCTGGAAATCACAAACACCATAGAAAGCTTCACTCCTTTATGTAGTTGCAGACATTTTGAAAAAAGGATGGGTGACAGGAACACGAAACACAGGCTTAAACACTGACTAAACAAGATGTAAGCGTGTGACAGGTTACACCCAAATGACTTCCTGTTCTGCCTTTTTCACATGCCTTTCTAAATATTTGCTGAAATTGTGTATATATATATATATATTTTTTTTTACTTACTTTTATTAAATACATTGTGTTCAAATGGATGCCTGAAGGATTGTGTTAGACAGAAAGAAAGGGGAAAACAATGGCTGAAGAAAAAAAAAAAAGAGGTACAAAAGCATTTTGTGGAGATATTAGAGGTGAAAATTACTTTTCTCTTTATCATTCAAATCAACTTTTTGGGGCGTGCCCAAAGGACACGGCCAATACAGGCAAATGCTCACATATCACTAATACTTAATGAATTCTGTGAATGCGGACTCATGCAGTTTAGATAATGCGATTGGTCTACTGTCAGCTAGATTACACTAAAAAGAGCACTGATGCATGTCCATAAACATTCTTGAGCTCATTTGTCATTCTTACAACTTAATACCATTTGTTTCCCAATTTATGACAAAGAAAGTAATCATTGTTTTACTATTTACTTTAAATTAGAGATTTCCAGCAGGAGTTTAGTTCTATAGATTTGTTTGTGAGTTGAAATCTGAAACTATTTTAGAGTTCAACATATATGCATGCTCCTCCTAAAAGACAAACATAAAGAACTTAGGTATACTATACCTTTTTAACAATTCAGAGCATGCCATATCATTGTAAATTTTTGTTTTTATTCTGTATTTTATTTAACATACATTTGCTTTAGAAATTATAAAAGAATTGCTTTAGGTTGGCCTAAAAAAATGTATGCATACTAAAAAATTACTATCAGCACTTCTATGAAATACATTGGCTGTCGAAGTAGACACTGGATGAAATCCTGACACTGCTAACATCAAATGGTAATCACTGCACTTTGCTGCTTTGATGTGGTCTGTGTTTCACCTAGTCTGTTTCCAACATAATACTAAGAAGCAAGTCTTTGAGGTGACACGATATTGTAAATATGCCAGCACTTTAATTCTCAAACTTTTCCCAACACGATTTATCAAGGGCTATACATGGCTCTGTGAAACACATACTGTTTGGAAATTAAAGCAATATATGTATAAAATGCAAACAAATGAAAAAATCTATTGCCCTTTTTTAGCAGTTTTTTTATTATTATTATTTTTTTTATTATTATTATTTTTTTTGTTTATTACTCACCAACTGACATCCTTCCAGGGACTTTACCAGCTGAGCGTTCTGACACGAGAGAATGGAACCAGCCAAGTTCAGCATTACGCACACTGCAGACAGCAGCATGAAAAAGGTTATCTGGAAAAAATAAAACGAAACGAAAACAAACAAACAAAAAAGCCTATTGATTATTCAACTGCAGGAGGGAAGCAGAAAAAAAATAATTATTTATACGTTCAAGAACTTCCATCCTGGCATACAATTACATGGATGATTACATGGATTTTATATAATCTGAAGAAGAAAGTAGAATATTACTTAATCTTAAAACATCCTGATTCTCATACAAAAAGAAACACCAATAGCAAAAGTGGATTTGACTATCACTTATTTTCCTTCAGCCACTTCAAAATAATCCATTTATCTCCCACATTTGTCACATATCATGAAGATTTATTTTTATTAATTAACATGGTTTGCAAAAAATATTGTTATAATCAAAAGTAGTCTTAAACCAATTTAATTCCTTTTTGATGAGAAAATGAATATCTTAAAGCGGAAAAGGATCCGTGAATATCATAAATCATGAGTTTGTGCAAACTGGAAAAAAAAGTAAGATTCTCAATATGTAAGTACTTGTTTTTTAAACAACTACAATTTAAACAACATCTACCATATCAACTACCCATTGCGTTAATGACTCCTTCCCCCTCTTTTCAAGATATGTGAAAACAATCATTAACTTGATTGCACGAGCTTAACTATCATTTTATTGCTTTAAACATAAAAAATGCTAGCCCAGTATGAGCAGACATAAACCTCAGTATGTGGGGAACTCAATATGTAGGGAAATTGAAAGGCATAAGCAGGAAGAAGACAAGAACAAATGTACTCAGTACGGGGCCTTCTTAAATATTCAGTGCTCACATTGCCATATAACACTTAGACTCCTATTGAGTTATCTGAAATTAGCAAAAATAAATCTGTTAGGAGTTTTGTGGTTTGATTTTGTTTTTCTCTGTGCACATATCCATAGTTTTACAAGCGTTCTGATCTGTTCTCACAAGATGTTAGTATCCAACAAATGCATGTGCTACCTTTGGCAGTCTTTGACCCAAAACGGTTGGATTTTTTTCAGTGTTTTTCAAGTGAAGAACACAAAACTCAAATCATTTCCCTCTTCAGCAACTTAAGTCCTACTTAACAGGATAATTCACAATTAATGCTCTTAAGGGTTGATGAAGTTATATCTTCACTGCATATTTTGAATGAAAACAAGATTTACTTCAAGCACTTCATCTTATTTTTACAATCGAGTACTCTTATACTATGTGCATGAAAAAGAATCTGTGGCAAATCAGTGTCAAAGACAAAGCTTTTAGAATACAATACATATTGCCACCATATAATAATGGGCAACTAGATAACATCCGTCTCTGCATATACACTGTGACATACACAGAGAAACATTCATCCCGCATTAGTAACATAAAATTTGCAGTAGTGAATACCTTGAAGACTCAAAATTTAAATATCATCTTATTTTATAATTTTTGTACTTTTAATCATTGTAACCCATTAGTTTTATTCACTTTTGCTACTACAGGCAAGAAAATAATATCCATGATAGAGCGACAGTTGTAAAAACATTTAGCTTACAAACACACCAAGAACAATTCTTTACTCATCTCAGTTCTCCTGTTTTAGAGGCTGTTACCCTAACAGAAATTCAGCTTTCTAAATGATTTTCACTGCAAGAACTATGTTCTTTCTCTTTAACCCAAATACGAAAGTACTACCAGTGCTCATTTTTCAAAATTAAACAAAAAGAATGCATCATTAATACAGAGCTTTGTACATCTCAAGTTTAGTAAAAGGCGGTATTCTCAACATAGTAATTAAAAAACTAGTTTAAAACTGACTTCTCTCCTTTGTCTGCTGATGTACAATTCTGTGGATTCTCTGTTTTCTGTACTATATGCATTCATATTGATTTTTCTGTTCAGGTTGATTTTTACAGTTTTACAGCATATCTCAAGGATAAAGTACCATTTTATCTAGACTTTCCTTAAAAAGTATCTTGATTTTTGATTTCCATTCTGATTTTTTTCTTCTTATGCTTGGTCACACAATGGTAACCACAGGAAGTAAATATGAAAGTAGGCTAGAACCTTCAATTAGGTACTTGATCATTTATATCTGAGCAACAGGTAAAGCTAATCTAGGTCACAGAAAATAGCTCTTAATAATGAATAAGTACTTGTTATTACTATGTGCCCTGCTATGACACATACATGAATAGCAAAATAACTTAGTAAGTTCCCTTAATATAAGTATTCCTAATATTTAATCATCTTTTAGATTGAAAGCAAACAGCTATCATTTAGAGTACCGTAAATCTGGACTTAACTCAAAGGCTTTAGTTTCTGATAATACTGATCAACTGGTACTGCAAGGCTATTAGGCACCAAGAACATTTTGGCAAAATAAAAAAAATATATAGGCTTTGTTTCACCTATGCTACTAATCTTCTCTGCTATTTGGTAGTAAAATAGAAGAAAAGAGGTAATAACAGCAAACTATTAATGGCAAACTTCTAGATCCTTGTGATAAGCTTTTAACTGCAATTAATGTGCTTTTGAAATAAATACATACTTGTGTCTCCCAGAAGTATTCCCCTAAAATCTGTTTTCTGACTATTCAGCTTATTTATTTATATACACAGGGTACTTGGTCTAGGCCAACTATAAATTGCTTTGAACAGTTCATGGAACTTTTAATAAAAGCAGGATATATATATATTTTTTTTTAATATTATTTTTTATGTTGCCAGTATTTCAGATGCTAGCCTCATACTACAAGTTCTCCTGGAAAACAAACAAACAAACAAACAAAAACACATTATTGATTACATCATATTCCTCTTATAAACTATACACAAGTTCCTGAAAATTGACATCTTTGAATAAGTCCTGACTGCCTTTCAGGGAACAGTGGCCAGGTGTGAAAATGGACACTTCTGTAATTAAAAAAAAAAAAAAAGAAAGAAAAAAAAAAAGAAAAAGAGAGAGAGAAAGTAAGAAAAGAAAACTTCAGATACCTTTGCTCTGAGACGTGCAGTTCAGATAAAGCTTTTGCATTTCATCAACCAGCAAAGTAACAAAAGGTGAACATCCTCTAACTTTATATTGATTGACTTGGGTAGGATCATAGGAAAATGAAAAATACATGGTGTGAGACTAAGACTGATGAAATCCAGTCCTTTTACTACACATATAAATTCCAGATAAAGTCATCAGGACTGTGTATAATTCCCCCCCAAAAGACTTTAATCTCTACATTACTGTTTGAAGGACAGAAGTCATGTTACCAGTTTTTGTTGCCAGCTGTGTATTCTTCCAAGCATCACAGCTGATATAATAAGGTTTATAACCTGCATCAGGTTTTCCTAGAGTATTTTCTCCATATCAGCATTCATTAACAATGAAAACCCTACTGGCATTTCCGACGTGACCTCGTCCTCTTGTCGCATGCAAAGATGAGAGGAGGATCCAGAACTGAGCCAAAACCACGCAACAAGCTCTTCTCCTTTCTGCTCTTCACTGCAAGTCTCCCATTATGTACAGAAGTCGCATTAGACCATGACCAGATTAGAGCCATTGATGAAATGGTCACATACCAAACCCCGGAGCTCTCTCTCGCACCAGTCTTCGCTGGTTTGCAGTTTCATGCCTTGCTTCTCAATATCCCGGACTAGGCATTACAAAAGCTGGGCTGGCCATACAGTTAGAAAATTTTGACATCCTGTGCAAGGCTTTTGCAACTATCTTGCCTGCTCTAGAGGACAAAGAGCCTATTGAAAGCTATTTAAGTATTTCTGATACTCTTTCTCAAAGGTTCTCAAACAGCAGCAAAGCTTTGGACTGACAGAAGAGGACACTCCTGACCTGACATGCTATTATCACAGCTTTTAAGGTGAAGTTCACAGCCACACTGGGAGCAACGAGAGAGAAAAGGAGACATAAAAATATCAATTACAACCTTAACAGACATCAAGAAGTACAGTGTGCTCGATGTTTTTATCATGAATCATTCTTTTCTGATATTAGCACAAGTACAGCAGTAAAGACAAAAATACCTGCAACCCCTTGAAGGAACAGTTGTCATGAATTATGATGGAAAGTCAACACTATGTTACGCAACGCTTGAGATGAAGTCAGATATGCATTTTTCATTAAATTAAAATTCACGCGTCTAATTTCCACACTTAAATTTTCTGAAGTTAAACAAAAACGTGAAATAACTGGGATTGATTTGAACTTTATTAGACTAAATTTATTCAGTTTCTGCTGACATATATAGATATATTGTAGCTATTATCCTCCACTGCTGTAAAAATGAAAAAAATACAGCTCAATGTTTAAGGAAAAATAATTGGATTAAATACCTTATCAAATGTTACTCAGAAGAACTGTGGGAGAAGTGACTGAAATACTACAGAATAGACCTAATCATGCTATCCTAACAGGCTACTATTTAATTTGGGACTTCACTGATAAGGGAATTGCTATGACAATATTCACATGAGCTTCAGTATTACCCATGTAGCAACTTGGTGAATAAACAAAAAAGAGAGAATTTTGTAACAGAATTCTTTCCAGATTCATTAAACCTTCCTTCTTATCTAAAAAAATTACATAACAAAATTACACAAAATTCATTTGATTGATCTTTATAATGTTTCAATAAATCAAAAAGAAAAAAAACACACAAGACATAGGGAGTTCTAATGCACCTGCAACAAAACCAATATTAAATCAAACCAAAACTCCTTTAACAAGTTGCCTCTATTAACACCACATAAATAAACTAATAACATAGAGTACACCTCATGATTGGGAAGAAGAGAAAATGCATTTTAGTACTTTTTCAAATCCTGAAAATACAAATCTGTCTTCACAAATTAAAGCCTATAAAAATGTCACCTTGAACACTGAATACAGACAGCACTGTCCCTTCCACCTTTCTTCAGCAGCCTGGGTATGACAGACCATGTCAGTCTGCCTTCTTCTTCCCCTCCTCTCCACCCACTTTTTTTCTTTAAACTTGGCAAACTTATGTATGAACTTGGAAAACGTATCAATTAAACTATAATAAATATATGCATTTCTCTGTAAATTCACTTTTAACACTCCCTTCTCAGTAAACAACTAGGATTACTAGATAGGATGAGCCCAATCAGAAGAAGAAAAGGTTTAATTACCACAGGTACTCTGATAAGCCTTAATTGTTTCTGCATTACCAACCTGATGAAAAGTATTTCACTAAACACTGTAAGGGATACTCTAAGATAGGCATTAGCTAAAGAAAACAATTTAAAATTTGGCATGGAATTATCCCACTTAATTATTCCAGAAATTGGCTTTAATTGTATCATATGTTTCTGAAAACTGCTTAAAATACAAATATACCCAGTGTATCAAGAATGAGCTTTTAAGCACTGCAGTTCTAATGTGCACATTTAATTAAATACTCCACTGTACATGTCTGCACAGAACGAAAATTCAGTTCCTACTGTGCCTTTTCAAGGGATAACCTACAATGTGTTAAGACCACAATAACTTCCATACTGAAAGAATAAAACATATTTAACCCCTAACATTAACAGGTCATATTATCTTTCCACTATAACGGAAGTTATTTTAAGTCCTATTGTTAGTAAAATCTGTACAGGCATCACCAACTACAAATAAATAACATGGAAATCATTAAGACTAAGAGAGCCCAAGTACACTGAAAAAGTTCAAAAAACAGCATGGTTATCACTTCTTTTTCCTATTCTGATCACTCATTCCTTTTTCATGTTTCTAAACACTATTTTTGATAACTGATTAAAAATTATATAAAGTGCAATTCTGAAAATTTATTCACTGGATTATACTAAAAATTAGGAAACAACTTTTGCCAACATCCCTTTCCAGTCACATTGCAGCAGAATTTTCTGTAATGCTCTCAACGTTCTGAATAGAACACAAGTTTAAGAATGCATGTTAATTTAACAATGGAAATGTCTTTATTTACACAATTATTTTACAAACTGCATGTGCCATTAGAACATTTCTCCTCTCACTGTCTGCATTCTGCCTTCTATTTTACATTACTGACTAGGATCAGTAGGTTCAACTTCCTCCCAGACCGCCTCACTGGGAACAGGAGTGCCAGAGTTTGTGACAACTATTTACATTTGTTAGTTTGAACAACAAAACATGATAAATTAATCTGAAAGACAGTTGTATTTCCCCCAAACTAACACAACTGTGACACTAACGCATAGCTTAAATTGGCTTCAAAATGGTTGTCAATCATAATGCAAAAAACAAGCGCTTAAGATTATATTATGCTTTACAACGGTATTGAATACTCAGGGCATTCTCTTTCAACAATATTCTAAACATGTTACAAGTAGGATGTTGCTTTAAATTCTTATTCTTTGCATAATTAGCGAGAATGTATGTCAGCCGATGAGATGGAAAAGCTTATATATGACATTTGAAGAAATGTCTTACACGCTGCAAGTTTATTTAATCATGATACAACTTTATAAAAGATGATACAACTCTGATTCAGAACAGATCTCCAGAGGCTTTATTAACTACTGAAGCATTCCAAAAGTTGAATGAAAAAATGTGAATAATGAAAAATCAGCCGCTGTCTTGAAATACGAGGTGCTGATTCTGTTATCCAAGTAATAATATACAGAAAAATTTCCAGCACCAATACTGAAAAAGTTACACAATTTGGTAAAATGGACAAATGCCTCACAGAAAGATATAAAGTGCAACTTAGGAATTTGCACTGCATTAACATTTTATAGATAAAAATGCAAACAATTATATTCCTGGTGTCTTGACTTTTTCAGAAATGACTCATGCATTTCAACAATGGAAGTGAACTTCATAATGTAATACCAAAAACCTCCATGGATGCATAAGATGGGCATACTTCTCTTTACTTACTCTGTGAAACGCATGTATGAATATGACAGAAAGAACATTTTAAAAACAATACATTGCCTGACAGCCTGGAGTTGTATATAACCTCCATATACACTGGTGTCTGCGTTCTTCTGAGATATGGGCTAATTCCCATGAAGGTAAAGAGTAATGTTTTCCTGATAACCAATGCACAAAGTGATGCTTTAAAACTGTAGGCATGACATTTAGATACGAAAATGGTTAAAAAAGCTTCCTTACAATAGGTTCCACAACTTAATTATGTGCTGCCCCAAAATATACTTCCTTTGTTCTAAATGTGCCATTTCATTTGGTGCCACTTTGTGCCAAGAAAAGTTATGAACAATTATTCCCTGTTGACCTTTTCAAGGCCAGTAATGTCGTCTGTAAAATTGGATCTGTCTTATTCAAGACAAAGAGTCATCATACCTATCACTATTCCTGTCAGCTTTCTCTTATGCTTTTTCAATGAGGTAATTGGAACTGCACTTGGCACTCAATATATGGATTTAAGCTGTGACATATATAACAAGATATTATGGCTTGTTCTGAATTTCTTTCCTAATAACACCTAGCATTTTGTGTGTATTACTGAAAGGCAAGTACCAAACTTGGTAGTTGGAGAAAACTATTCACACCCTCTTCCTGACTGGTAAGAGTCAGCATAGGATGTTTTTACATGTCTGCCTGCTTTGAGCCATTTCCTCATGTATCCCTGTGAGCTCAGGGCACCTGCAGTCCAACAGAAGGTTTCTCATCTATCACAAAGTCCACATTCTGACTGCCTCACTGTATCATATGCAAGATGTTTAAGTGATATTTAGTTTCATGCTACATTATTTTACATCCCTTAATCAAAGTACAACAATAATGAACTAATTGATCAATAAACACAGGCAAAGGTGATTATGAGCAGAGGACTTGAAAACTTCTCGCCATCATCCAACATTTATCACAATTCACTGTTTAAGTCATACTCGTCAGCACATTTCCCCCAATAGCAATAAGTCATGCACAGGATATCTGCTACATATATTTTTGATAAAGCAGCAGTCCTGTACAAAATAACATTGGAAGGAAGTGACACCAGATTTCACAGGGTAGTAATCATCTCTCTTAACTCCGCCTCTGCCACTGAGCTGTTTGGCCTCAGGCAAGATACTTCAACTGAATGCCTTTTCCACAGATGTGAAGTGAGAACTTTCAGACTGTGTAACTTCATAATACTGTCATGAAGCTCATCATATTAACTGTTTACAAAATGTGTGAAGCAAGAACTTATGTACCCGAATACATGCGTCAAGAACTCCTTCAGTTTTCTCTGGGTCCATCCTGGTGAACTTGACCTTGGTGAGCTTCAAGTTTCTTTTAACCATCTGTTGAATCTTACTGCACTGCTTTTTTATGGGCAAATATCCTTTTCTTTTGTAGACTGAAGCATGTATGCAACATTTTCCTTAGAGCGGATGAAGAAAAAATTTGGGGGTGAATAAGCCATTCCAGAATGAGCCATTTTTGCAGAAGTAGTTTGCACTTTCACTTTCAACTGTCAAAATATGACACAGCCTCACATCAGTTGTAACTCTGTGAAAGTTGACTCACTGAGAACTTTAGCCAAAAGCAAATATACCAGATAGGTAATATTCCTCCAATTTCAGAACCTGATAATTCCACCTTCACTTCTTTTTTGGGGCTACACATACCTTTATGGCGACTATATGCAAAAAAAAAAATAGGTAAACATGTAAAGCAAAAGAACTACTCTATATGGATAAATATTTTTGTTAATCACAGGAGCACAGGAAAAAGGAACAGCTTACATTACATGTGGTTTGAAGAATGACTTAATAATACAGAGAAGAAACCTTTCTCTGCAATGTAATTGAAGTCCTCCAAACATAAATGTTGTATCAGATAAAACCTTATTTGCAAAATGAGCTTTTATATCATTCTCACTTCCATTTTGGAGAAGTAGAACAGGATTTTGTTTTAATTGCTGGCATTTCAACCACTTCTTCCAATCATGGTTTTCAGTGGCTTGATAGTCAAGATATGCTTAGAGAATGTGAATTTGATGATGAAACATTACTCGACACTGCTGTGTAGTCTAACTCAAGGGAAAAAAAAAATAAATGAATTGGCATATGAAGCTTGCTTTTGCAAACCTGCATATCCTCCATACCTGGAATACTGTGCCTATAAACTTTGTCCTGTTAATTCCTGTCCTGATTTTTCTGAAAATTAATAAAGTCTTTCTTGAGTGAACATTTTTGTACATATTTTGAAATATTCTGCAGAAAGCAAGAATTTTTTGGAACACTGTATTTTTACATTAGATAAAATAGACTTTTTCAACCCCAGTAAATATATTTACAAATAATGTGGTTTAAATATATATATACATATATATATACATATATATTTAATACACACATATATGATTTGTGAAGCAGCTACAACAGCCGGAGGCAAAAGTGCTTGTCTCTGTAAGATATTGTGTATGGAGATTAACAACTTGCAGCAGGGTACTTTGCTCACAAAGCTTTGACATATGTGGGCTACATGAAGCAACATTAAATTTTGTTTATTCTACAGAATTTATAGCTTCCATCCTGATAGAGACATGAGACACAACCAGAAGTTAAAATGAAAACTGATGAGCACCAAGCATTACAAAGCCACGATATCACTAACTGCCATTACTGAGTTAATGCAAAATTATATGAGGGGGGTATACATGTAGATACAAGTTACCCGTTGGATCAGTCAGATCAGCTGAACTTAGTAGGAAGATTTCTGACTTCCCACAATAGCCATGCATCCTTTCTCTTTGCAATGCAGACAAGCAGCTCATCACATTTCACTGAGGGATAAATAACTCATGTCTTATATAGTATGCCCATGGGAAATCTTTAAGTAGCTGAAGCACTGCAAGTTCATACCTTACCTTATTTCAGACTAACATTCGTTCTTACCTATTTACCTAAATAATCATTCCCCTAACAATAAGTATCATGTATTTTTAAGGTATGTTACACTGAGTAACAGATAATGGTCTATGTACTGTCTGCGAATGGTCCCTCTGAAGGCTTAGCAAAATCTCAAAAACCTACCAACATGGAGTTTCAGTAGGGGATTACTTCACATTAAATCAAGTACTAGTAGTTGAATTTTGTTATTATATTATTATAATTAGATCTTTAAGATAAAAATTGTATTTAAAACCATCTCTTGGTTCACAGAATCCAAAGACTGAAAAAGACTGTGATGGGCAGTGTCTCTTCCGTTCTCCACGGTGCAATGGACACAAAGAAGCGCCTATGTGCACTAAGAAACTGCACCTACATGGAGCCTGGAAGGAGGGACAGATGAGCTTCCTCCAAAGAAGCAACTGGGCTTACTCACGGCAGGGAGGATTCCTGAGGCTGCAAGACGTGGGCAGGAGAGTCTTGGTGTGGAGCAAGCAGCAGAAGCCAGGGCGCGGAGCATGGAAGGACCCATACTGGGGATGTGGCAGAGGAAGGGAGCGGCACGCTGCCCCTTGGAAAATCACTGAGGCAAGCAAACTAGCAGGGACTCCCCATAAAGATACCTTCAGATTCTGAGAAGCATATAAAAAACCTTTAATCCTTCCTTCTCTAATAGTTACCTTCTATAATGGAACTAGAGTTTATTTTCCAAGAAAACCTGTCTGTAAAGGCTTATTGGTCCTGCCATGAGCAAAATCAGAGTGCATCTCAAATTAAGTAGAAAGGGCAGTCAGTTAATGATGGCGGGAAGCCAGAATTAGGCAAATTCAGACTGAAGTCTTGATTTTTAATAAGACTCCTTAACTATCAGAATATTATGTGCTATATCAGCGTGGTGGAATGTCCATCGCAAAGGCAACACCAGATGGCATTTCTGGAAATATTTTCAACTACCTGCCATGACTTTGAAAGTAGTCTTGCTGTTCATGATCAAGGTTCTTTGGGCTGCTATTTTAAAAGGTCATATCATACAATTTTACTGATCCCTTCTGGCCTTACAATTTATTCAGCTGTGAGGTATACAGCACAAGAATGTCAGAAGATAAAACTCAAGCTTGATTTAATTACAATTTAAGTAATTAAATACATAAGCGACATCATTCTAAAATGAAACCATGTTGAAAACTTACTGCACAGAAATGGCAATCACACTGATGCTGTTGTCTAATGGTTTGCAAGTGCACAGGGAGAAGCAAAATTGAGCTTTCCATTATTTCCTTCATAATAGATTCTTTTGTTTCATGATTCAATTATATCATTTTCAAAATTATTTCTCAACACTTGCCAAGAAGAGACTGATAATGAAAAAGTGTTGGCATTTCAGATCTGTTTAATTGAGCATTCCATGTCCTTTGCCCAAATTAAAATAAAGGTTTGAACAAAAACATTCTCTATAGCTCTAAAGCAACAGTCCATATAGCAGGCAGAAATATGCCCTGCTCTGCAGCACAGCATCATGGTAAAGATTTAATGCTTTTATGTTAAGAACCATAAATTATATTGCTTTATCCTGAAACATATATAACCATTCAATTCCAGTCATTACTAAATCAAATTACTTTCCTCCAGATAAAACTCATTTGACTGGGTCTAATGAGGCCATTTGACTTTTTAAGAGAAAGCTGAAACCATGTTATAAACATTAAACGACATGCAACTGTTTGTAATTTCAAAGCTAAATACTTCAGATGAAGACTTGAAAATTAAATTCAGAATACACTATTTGAATCGACCATGTTAAGGTTCTGTTGACTTCTTTTCATCCATGTAGACTTTTAGTTTAATTAATTTATTACTAGTTGCCTGCCAGTATCATTTCTATATTTTTCTACAGTTTTATTTTTTGTGGAAAGAAAATAACGTATATGATTAGATCAAAAAACTATGCTATTTGAGGTTATAACAACTGCTACCGTCTTTCCAAAAAAAAAAAAAAAAAAAAAAAAAAGTCTGCCTCTCTTCTACTCAGTTTTACTTATTGCTAGAGTGGCATTCAGGTTCAACCAAGAGCCAGTGCATTCATCTTCAAAATAATCACCTGAAAGCTGTTGACAAGAGCACAGTCCGTGGCAGAAAGGGGCACTGTGCGTTTCCAGCAGTATTTGCACCATGAGGAACAGAAGCTGCTTACAGACCAGAACGTGTAGCTTAGTTTCCTCTTGTGTCGCAGTGTAGTAAATGACAATAACAAACATAGGGATTTGGTATTTGCTTCCCAAACTCTTCAAGAGCCCTGGGATCCAAAAATGTGCTAATATTCTACATATAACACTATGTGTTTGTTACTTCTGTGATGCTGTAATTACAGCAGTACCAACTTACAACTTTCAGTTTATTTTTATATATATATATATATATATATAAATAAATACATATTTTTTGACAAGTTCAACACTTGTTCCTGAATTAGTAATAAAGCTCTAGTACTATCAGCTCACAAATATTAATTAAATAGAAATTGGTCAAAGTTATTATTTGCTGTTCTGATTCTAAATAACATTTTTAACATCCACACCTTTCTGAAGTGTGCTAGCAGGAATGGAGTGTAATTCTAGGAAGCTTGGGAACCAAGACATTTTTCCTCTACTGCATAAAACCAACGCTACTACCCAGAATCTTCCAGCTCACGTACTTGAGCTGTGTATGGAGAACGAAGCACTGGATAACCTCCAGCTGTATTTGAAAATGAAAACTTAGTTCAAATGAATAATTCTAACTGTTGCTCTGCTGGTTATTTCACCTCCCTATCATTTCCAGGACTGCAACAAACACTTGCGTGTATATCTTTAGTAATTCATTTTTGTTATAGAATCAGAGAATCTTCCGAGTTGGAAGGGACCCATGAGGATCATCAAGTCCAACTCCAGGCACCGCACAGGTCTGTCCGAAAGTTTAGTCCATGTGCCTAAGTGCAAAGTCCAATCACTTCTTAAATTCAGACAGGTTTGGTGCAGTGACTACGTCCCTGGGTGCCTGTTCCAGTGTGCGACCACCCTCTCGGTGAAGAACCTCTTCCTGATGGCCAGCCTAAACCTCCCCTGCCTCAGCTTAACACCATTTCCGTGGGTCCTGTCACTGGTGATAACAGAGAACAGGTCACCTGCCTCTCCACTCCCCCTCACGAGGAAGCTGTAGACCGTGATGAGGTCCCCTCTCAGCCTCCTCTTCTCCAGGCTGAGCAGGCCCAGTGCCCTCAGCCGCTATCTAAAACACTTTTTGGCCTCTGTCACAACCTTTTCATAGCCCCACAACAGTCTACTCCTCTCTTGTTCTCGCACCTTCCCCACCTCAGTGAGCAGCAATAGGAGTTAACGTGTGGATTTGGGGGATTTTCTTCCACGTGTCCATTCCTTGCCAAGGTGCTGACTGCAGCAACTGCTGAGAAACTTCTAACAAATCAAAAAGTAACAGCATTTTACAGCAGCACTGTGACAGGATACTTTGCAAGCAGAAGCCTTATCCACACTGCTTGGACATCCCACTGGCCATGGGGGTGGATGAACACGCATCAGGCAACGTCAGTAATGCTGCTTTATGCGAATTCATACTAAAAGCGTTACTTTTTGCTTTCAAGACCTATGCACCAAAGATTCCTGAAATGGACAGATTTTGTGTTTGCTAAAAACCTGGAGCCTATAAGGTGCTTGATTGTGCCTGTCTGTTCAACAAGTGACAAACACGTCCCTTTGCCCTCCCCACTGACACGTACGTGATAAAACTGGTTTCTTCAAATTCTCTTTAAGATTTCTATCTTGCTACAAATTCTCCTAAATTTAGGGGCTTCCAGTGAAGATACAAATACCTAAGATCATGTAAATATAAAATAACAAACTATAACATATACATTATGTAATTACATCTATACACCAGTGCTTCTCTAAATAAAAATATCTGTACACACGAAATCTAACTTAAAATAATATTTTGAAAGCAGAAGAAAGTGAACAGCACTAACCTATTTTAATGCCACTCAAAATAGCTGTAAATTTGAAATTCTTCAAAACTGACTCCTGCAGCTCTACAGTCAGCCAGAAAAAGCAGTGTTTATTCCACTGTGATCAAAACCACTTCAAACAGAACTGCTTCTTGAATAGAATTTTGACCATATCAGCCAGAATTAAAACTTAAAAACTATTTCAGAGATATCTAAGTTTAATTCTCCTTTCAACATATTCACTGAGGAAGAAAAAATATCATGCATTAAAATTACCTAATAGGATACTATTTTCTCAAAAAATTTCCATGACAATGTCAAAACATGGTTAGGTTAGTAAAAGATTTTTTTCTAAATTAGTTTTGTATATAAGAAAACAATATGTATTTAAATGAAAGAGCCAGCTAGATCTGTAATCTGAAATTAATAGATTAAAAAGAATGTGTTAGTACTCTAGTAATTTTACAGAAAATCTACATGAGTGAATTTCTGCTTCCATAGCAACTGCATTAATGGGTTCCTCCATATATACAGTACATTACTTTTGCAAGTGTCACATTGCTGCAGCAATTCACCTCCAGAACAAATGTAAGTCCCAGAGAAATGCTGCACCGTGTAAATTAACCTTCCATAACATCTGTAGCAGAATACCCTGAAGAAATAAAAGCTCACGCTGTCTTGCTGACAAGGACGGGCATCAGAAGGCTATGCAAGCAGCCCCTCCTGACAGCAGCATAATTAGAAAGAGGCAGGTTGGAAAGGTCAGACACACAGATATTTTGCATGTCTACCCCAAAATATTAATAGCTATTACTTAGTAATGTTTTCATTTCTGATCGTCTTTCTATACCATTGGTGTGTGTTTTGAGTTACAATTGTTTTATTTTTAAACCCGCTTTCTTTGAAGTATCCTTCACAATTTTGAGGCAATCTATACGAGAACATTTTCATTTCCAGAGCACTACCTGTGCCACGTGGTATTTCAGGGGAGTGACAAAAACCTACTCCTGTTAAGCTCAGAAGCTAACAGCTAGCTAGAGATGCTATTCCTTAACTGCCTACCACTTAGATAAATTTCTGTAAGGGAAAGACTAGACAGATCTGGGATGAAATAGTAAAATACGTATTACTTTGCAATAAGAATATCCCCAATATCACTATACATCAAAAAGCAAAACATATAGAACATAATTCACAAAAACCTCAGATCTCTCTATAGGCTTCAGAATTACAGGCCAATCTACAAAAAATGAAGAGGTCAAGGAAAATTGTTTTACCTGGGAAATTTTAAGCCTCATCATAAGTAAGCCTTCTCAGTAGTTATTGCTTGAGTTCACTATGATAGGCAACAGGTTAAAATTTTAATCAGCACTTACAACGCAAACCTTCAAGAACTTCCTACAACAACAGCTTCCAAAACTAAGAAAATGATAATTGTCTAAATTTGCTTTTTTAATTCAGTCACTTCCTTTGGTACAAATTTTTGTGAAGATAAAGCTATTTCCATTCAAAGTACTTAAATTATATCCATTCAAATCCCTAAACATTATGATCTTCCAGAATTGATCAAATTGCCTGACAAAGCACATTACATGAAAACGCTAGTATAATAAGCACATTCTTTTTTCTTAGCTTCCTGGCAGAGGAATTTACCAAGCAGAGCTCAAAAGAAGTATGGGGACCAGTGGGCACTACTGCCCCAAAGACGTCTCCTAAAACAAGAAACACAGTGCTTGAAAAAGAAGAGATGAAGACACAAGGGTAACAGTGCGATGTATGCTAGGAGTGTACAGAGAAAAAGGGGAATGTTGCCACAAAGTGCCTTTGACAAAGATGCATTCCAGCATGGGGAAAGAAGTAAGGCTGAGAAGAAGAGAGATTTCAGAAAGTTACCAAATCATTTAAAAAAAAAAAAAAAAAAAAAAAGTTAAATATAAGCTCCTGCCATAAGGCAAGAGGAGATTAAGGGATGAATGAGAGGTGGACCCATGTTTTAAGACAGCAGCAAGTGAAGGTAGTAAACAAGACTGGGTGGCATGAGAAAATAGAACTGGGGATTATTGGGAAGGATGGAGGATAATTTTAAAGATGAACAGAAAGGTGGAGGTAAGGAAATAAAGGTGAGGCTGCATACTAAAGGTTCCCTTTTCTTCATACAAACCTCTGGGTAAGTACCAGACTCCAAGACATTTTGTTGAGTGAGCCAACTGAGGAGCAGAGACTTCTTTCAACTTTCTTCTTAGGTATTTTTGTATCAGCCTAACATGCGGGAGACAAAAAGGAAATGTTCCTTATGTCTCCAAGTCCTCACTGCCACACTTCGTGCATGCACTGGTACACAGAGCCTTTTAGTAGACCATAAGCCCCAACAATGAAACGTTTGTTTGATCAAAGTTCTTGTGCCCTGAAATAGGTGATCTGTGATCAGGATTTTCCAGTAATGAGGGCTAACATCCTTCTGCCACAGCCACTGGTTAAAGCCAGCTGCAGATATGAGTTTCCCTATTAACTTCAGTGAGGCTTAAATTGTGAAATGCCTGAACAAGTACTTCGGGTACTTCAGAGCATATTTTCTGTTTTTTTTTTTTATCAAGAACACAGTACTTAAAATCCTTCTGTTCTAGTATCAGTCTATGTTCTATTACATGGTAGTAAAACTTGACTATTACATATTTTCTTCAAACACCTGACTCCTCCTTTGGTCAACTGAAGGATTTAGGAATCTTTCAGGACAACAAGACATGAACAAATGCTCACCGATATGCTAGGTACTTCCCAGGACCAGAGCATAATAGTTCAAGGTACCCCTCAAACTTCCACAGATAACTCAATTCAATTAGGTGTAATCACTCAAGATTCATCTTCGTCTTTTTCTTACCTGTTAAGATTTGCCAGCAAGAATATTCCTAATCCAGTAAAGTAATATAAATGGAAATCATATAATGCACATAAAGAAAATTTTAGTCTTTCATTCCCTAACACATATAGTCCAACTTTCTACTTTACTTACTGTTTTTCCACTGCTGGCCTTTTTATTTTGGCTTGGGATGACAGCTTAAGACAAAAAGCCAACTCTTGTTTTTTATCAGACACCTCATTCATGAGCAAATACTAGCTGTGTAGTATTTATGGATAGCAGTTTGGTACTGCCATGTAATTTTTCAAAGCAGCCTCACAGGATTTCATCAAACAAACAAAGTTACATAAGCTGAAAATTCAGTTCAAGGGCTAAAAGAACAGGCATTTATAGAAGGACTTCAGATTTCGTAAACAAACAAACAAACATGCATCTTAAAAGCCTTAGAGTATTTGAAGGGAAGACTCTGGATGCCAGATAACAATCAGCACGTTATTTATCAGAGTAACCTTAAATAGCTTGGCTCTCTCCCCCTCATAATCAACAAATAAAATCACAGCACCAATCTGAGCTCTACAGATAGGTATTCCAGATTTGCAGTAAATTAAAAAGCTTGATATGCGTAGGAGCACCTCGGAGCACCTCATATCCACACACGGGCGATAAAAAGAATGAATGTTTTCTGAGGCATCAGAGAAAAGAAATTGAGACAATTTAGCAGTTTGCATTTATACCTCGTATCTGTTCCTTCCAGGGAATTGTGCTATTCAGTGGCAAAACCTTCAGGAACATCTCATGACTTAAATTCTTAAATCCCAATCCTTTGTGGTGTAAACTCTCCATGCAGATTACAAAGTTTTCACAGGGATCTATTTGAAACAAATCTCAAATGATCAAAAAAAAAAAATCTAATTTGTTAAAATTGCCAAGTATATATTAAATACATATATAATAAAACAAATGTATAAAGAAACAATGTTTCCACAGCAATAAATGTGATTAAATTTGTGTCAGGACTGGGGGCATTGAGTACTGTCAAAGCATTTTACATATTCACTTTTCTTCTGAATTATATTTCTTTCACTTTAAGAGGCTAAGACACCCGAGCAAGAAAAAACCTGAAGTACATATACAGAAAACAACGTTAAATAGAATTTCAAGGACATGTTCTTGTCCTTTCTTCATTATTATAAAAGACTCACTCCAAAACTTGGTAGATATGCACTTGAGTTTTTTTCTAATGTACAAAGCAACATTTTAATCTTAAACTAAACTTTCAGCTTTAAAGGCTTTTAATGATAATAAGTATCTCTTAAGCAGATTTACTATTACAATGTAATGAACTGCCATAAGAACTCATACAGACAAATAACCACAGACACTAGTTTCTGGCTGAGAAGCCTATTTTCAAGACAAGAAGCTAGACTGCAAAGTTCACTCTACCATTATTCAGGCACAAAACAAGCCTCACAGTCTTGGTGCCCTCTCTAAGTGCAGATGTTTTCCCATGTATTTGTCTATATAGTATGAAGGATTCAGTAGATGACCCCACTACATCAGTGCAGCAATTCTCTGCCTTTATAAAAGATGCAACCTTGGAGGCAAAACCTGTGGTTTATTCTGGAAGGAACCTACTGCTCAGTGACGTGGACCAAGGTTCAACCAACTCGAGAGTCTTGCAAACTAATGTCTTTGAAAAAGTGAGGATATCAAAATAGATTTAATATTCATATTGCCTTATTCTCTTCCAACTATTTTTCTGAGTCCTTTGTGGTGTTTTTATTTATTTATTTATTTATTTATTTGGGGGTGGGGCGTGGGATGAGGTGGGGGGGTGTTCTGTGGCACGACACTACCATTTTCCACCCAAATTTAGATCAAGAACCCAAAGGCACTGCACTGAACACCACAGGAACCACTGCCCACTGATACGCTCATGGGGTTTGTCAGCTTTATACTAACTTTGGTGCAGTAAGGCCACACTTGCTAATGCTGCACTGAGGCCGTGTTATCAGTTTTGGTTGTAGCTCTGCCCCAAAAGCCCCAAAATTTTTTACAGCACACAAGGAAGGGGGCAAAATCTGTCCCAAATCCCAGAATCTTTTTTTTTTTTTTTTTTTTTTTACTGCCATCTGTGTTTTAAGGAGACTCAGAAGTCAACTAGCGTACCCAAGGAAGAACCTGTAATCAAAAAGGCGGCATTTGGGACAACCCACCAACTTCTGACTTAGCACAGGAGCATAACGCCTCCAGGATCTAGGCATCTAATTCCAACCCACAAACTAAACACACCCTAAAACCTGTCAAGTAGCAATCCAAACCGATTCTAATTGGAAAATGCACATAGTGCCTTCAGTAAGAATTCTGTATTTGTCTGAGATTTTATCTATAGATGTTGCTCAGCTACTTCATATTTTAAATGCATGACTTCATTCTCTTCCCAATAAGACGACTTCCAAAGAAGGAATAAATGAAAATTTCAGGGAAAGAATATGGGAGTTAGAATAAAAGAGGGACTAGGGAAGGAGGAAAGGAAGAAAGGAGTACGTGTTCAAAATTATGCCAAGTATTTCCCTGAGAAATGACTATTTATGTCTGAAAATGTCTCATTAATTAATAAAATATTTAATCAAAATCTGCAGAAGTATATTGGTCATCTGTCGTGTACATGTGACTATTCAACATTACAAGATCTGACTATTAGTTTAAGCATATGCCAAAAAGAACATACACTAGTACACCAGATAAAAACTTCTGAATTAAAACGCAAATAGGTATTTGCTTCCAACACTACTTTAGTATTAAAATACTGCATGATTCTGAAAAAAAATAAACAGGTACTTTTTCATGTATATATTTCAACACATGAATATTTTCATGTGTTTTGTTGTGTGTTGTTTTTTTTCCACTTCCTGCTTCCTATTTTGTTCTCTTACTGCTTTCCAGCACTAAAACTATCCTGATAAACAGTCCTTAAAAATCAGTCTTTATTTAAATGCCCCAAGAATGAAAGAATAAGTGTAAAATGGTTTTGATTACCAATCTCCACAAGTAATTAATTCTAACTGCTGTGCTTCAAACGGAAAACAAGAAACCTTGTTGTAACTCTACAGTTTCACAAATACCTTCCATGCTGCCCAGCTAAACAGCTCCAGTGATACCATAGAAACATTTCTTTATTCCATTTATCCAAATTAGAGGATGAGCAACACTAGTTTTGCCTTTATATGCATGGATGAAACAAACATCAAATTAGTTTTCTGTTCCTAGGTTAGTATCACAAATTGAATTTTTTACATTACTGTTGCATAAACTGATGGAAGAAAATGCTGCTGTGATTCTTACTCAAGCAGTCCATTCAAACTGGCCCAAAAATTTCATTCAAACCATTGCCCACCCTCTCCCTGGCCAGAGCAGGAACAAGCCTGAAGCGTTATTGTGAACAGCCTTGGCGAATGCCTGTGGAGCACGACACGACCAACCTATTTCCATTCACCAGTTGTGGAGAACAGTCCAATTCATCGCTGCTGCCCAGGACAGAAGGGCTGTTCAGCCAGACAATTTGCACACAGAAGAACTGCGGAGCAGCACCGCGTTGCTGGCTCTCCCTCCCTGGCTCCCTTTCCCACCTGGCTTGCAGTGGGTACAGGATCATTTCTCACTTCTCTCTGGCAAAGACTGCTTCTGTTCTCCAGACCCAAGGCGGGCCCTGCTCAACACAGGGGTTTTTCTCACCTTGCCAAAGTAAGCTCTAAGCAACATCCTCAGCTCTCCAGGCCCTAATGGAGAGAAGCAGCTCCAGCAGTGATTACAGGACAACTGTTTGTACCGGCAGCGGTGCTCCGCAGTTGCTCACTGGGCCCTATTAACAACAATTCAGTCTTCCTCTCCCCTCCCTCACCGTCCCGACAGTATCACGTGCTCCAGACATGCTTGTGTATCTCTATGGGAGCGTCTGTGTATGTGTACATAGAAATACACATATTTACAGATATTTATTTCTCCACCTCTCTACATGAGAAAGTTTCTGCTCCTCCATTCTGTCCACATCTACGTAGAAATTGATCAGGGTAGGGAGAACAACAGAAGGAGGAGGAGAGGCTATTACACCCTTCCTGTATATCCAGCTTTTCCAGTACTACATGAACATTTCCAGTACTACAAGAACATTTTCCTACTGACTCCTGATAGCTGTCACTCATTTATTAAAAAGCAAAACCCTAGATATATAAAAACGCTGATAAAACTATACAGATTACAGAAAAAATGCAAAATGAGTATATAGCTTACCTTTATATGTATCTATTTAATTGTAGTAGTAGATATTAGAGCTTTTTATTTTGGAAATCATATGGCAAAACAAGTTGGGGGGGAGGAGAGAGGGAGATGGGGGCAAGCAGTAACCTGATACATTTATCTCTGCATGTAGAAGTATACTCAAAACCACATATATGCTGTGGTCACTGTGCTGCAGTGCTCTACACTACAGGTCTCCGCAAACAGAATAAAGCCACTGAACTACTCCAATGGGCTGAATTTTCATTAAAAATGCCAGCTAATGCATTCTCCCAATTCATCTTCAACTGAAATGGAAACATAAATATGTCAACAGACAGATTTTTTCAATTCCACTGCTCTGTAAGAACAAATATGACAACACTATTAATGAACATGCTGGGCTGATGGCCGAACACATCACCTAAAAAGGGATCAAAATAAAGACTACTGCTTTTTCCCTTAACCAGCTTTCCAGTACTCATTTTTTAGCCTGTTAACATTTCCACACCTGTATCTAGTCTATGAAATAACCCACATTTTCTCGTGTTGATATGGCTAAAACAAGCACTTCTTATTCATCTTCTGAAATGCATTTAATCATAGTCGTGCCTAAAAGACTCAGTTATAATGGACTTTTAGGGTTTCAGAGTAGTTAATTCTTTCCTTATGACTGCACGGTGAGAAGCTACGTGCAGTAAAATTAAGAACAGGAAAGGAATTAATATATCTAAAATGTGGAAAAATTACTGGAAGGAAACTTACTTAAGAAGCAAAGGTAAATATTGTGACATTTCTAATTTATAAACAAAAAGCAAACATTAAAGGAGGCTGCAAACTTATAGTGACTGAACTGAGAACTTTACTGAAAGACAGATTAGAGACATCCTAATAATAATAATAGTAGTAATAATAATAATATAGTTCCTTCCGTGCTTACAAAGGAAGGGAGGCAGATGTCAGAAGCAGAGATTAATTTCCCAAGGAGGAAGAAGAAATACTGAAGGAAATAAGATTCATGCCAAGAAAGAGTTGAAGGAATTAAAATGTGCAGAGGCTGCCAAAACTCCAGGACCAGATGGGATGCAGCCTGTATTTCTAAAAGAAGGAGCAAATGAGATGGAAGAATCATTAGCAGATATATTTAGAAAGCTTGTGAGAACAGGGGAATTACTGATGGACTGAAGAGAGGCAAATGTAACACCCATACCGTACCCTTCGTTTAAGCAGCAGCAATGATTCTGGAGCTGTGACAGTCCCCGCTCGCATGGCGCTGTGCTAGCATTAACTGCTGCCATGGCAGCATGACGCAATGGGAGCAGAAGGGCCTGCTTAAGGGTAATTAAGATGTGCTTGTTTAGAACAGTCAAGTGTTATGCCCCAGCAGGCTTTGTCTGCTCTCCAGGCAAAGCTGTTAGGGGTCTTTCAAAGTTTTACCACCGGGGGTAGCTAATTAGCAGACGGATGCTCAACAGAGCCCAGATTCTGACAGGGGTGACAGCTGGTGGCAGCTGGGCCCACCAACAGCCCCCATCGAACAGGTGTGACACAGACCCAGACAGACAGACACACGCAAGGAGGAGCTGTATGAAGTGGGAAGCAGTGAAAGGGGACACAGAATGAGCAGTCTAAATAGATGCTTCACTGTGACACCTTTTCTCCTCCCCTTTATAAAGGCATCTTTGATTCACTTCCTCTGTTTTCATCTAAATTTTTGTTTCTTTCTCTCCCAGGCCACAATTATCCTCTCAGTTATCTCCATCTAGTAGAGAAGGAGAAATTTCCAGGCTTGGGGTGGAGGGAGGGACAACACAAACAAAAAACCAGCAAGGGGTAAGACAACACTGTTAAAGATCTAAATATTCATGCTAATCTACGTGCAAAAAGCAATTTGGGACATTAATGTAGCCACTTTATACACACACCAATTGCAAACTTTGATGACTGTGTTCCTCCCTTCCTCCGTTCTCCAAGAAGCACTGATTTGCAGCCTAGCAAAGCTGTTCATGAACTAGGGACACACAAGGAACACATCTCCCAGGAAGAATCTCCCAATTTTTGATCCCTGCATGGAAACAGCAAGGCCATGGTACAGCCCAAAATTGCATACAGAAGATTTAGCACTTTAACTTAAGAATAAAATTAAGCCCAACAGTACTATTAATATTCTTAAAGTTTTAGGGAAAACACCATTTATGTATTGTGTTAATGCACAGGAAATAAAACGCTATGTTAGCAATTTCCACAGACTGATTGCCAATAGCAATGTTAAAGTTGGATCTTGCAAGTGTGGTTGATGAAGTTGATGAGTGTTGATGAGGTTGATGAGTGTTACTGTGGCACATGGAGGGGCATGCGCATATCTAAAATTACACACATCTAGCATCTTTTACAAATACCTTTGAAATCTACTTGCTGAGAAGTGCCTATTAAAATCTGATGCCTTGAACCTTCCAAGAGGAAACAACAAAAAAAAAACTTACTAATAGAGAGACAAAAACAGTGTGCCACTAATTCAAAGACATGAGGTTGAAGAGCTATTAGAAGTTGCAAGAGCTGCACAAATTTTAACTTGAAAAAACTAGTACTTCTAGGAAAGCATACAATTGTTGCACACATGAACTGGAGAACAGGTTTTTCTTAGAGATTTCGTAGTATTTAACTTCAATAGTCATCAATCATTACAATGCCTTCATAAGGTTCACTTTATGGCTCTAAAAGTTATAATGGTTTTCCAGTGACAGGTGGAGGGAGGGAGTCAAACATGAAAAAGTTGCTTTCAGAGCACAATTTTTAGTTTTCACTAGGTGAAGGTTACAACACTGTCAGATAATCCCCTCTAAGCACTAATTACAATACTTCACTTAACATTTGTATGAGTTTAGACATCTAGGATAAAAGGTACATGACCTCCGCAGGAAAACGTGTCTGAAGATGCTGATCCACTATCTATGTTGTTCTTGCAGAATCTTGTTAGCAGTTCTCAAGACTGCCAAAGAAAACTTAAAATAAAAGGGATTTATAGTGAGTGAATATACAAAGACTACATCTCCTCTTGTCTAAACCCACAGGAATAAAGAAACAGACATAAGAAACTGATACTTATAAGCAAGCAATAGTCAGTATTCAACCCTATCCCAGTGTATCGGAACTTCTCAAAACTCTGTAACTTAAGGCGTAATGTTTTTACACAAAGTCTTGTTAACCTTTAAACTAATACCTCAGTCTCAAAGACGAGCATTTGTCTAATAGCATGGCTCCTAATAAACATCCTAACAAACCTGAAGAATATACATGCCAAAATTATATTGCAGAGAGTGATCAAGGGATAAGCAGGGTGATATTCTCCATTTCAACATTACACAAGCTGTCAATGGCAACAATGGCATACAAGGTGATAGATGCCTTTAGGCTCTGCAACTCTCCCACGTGTGCGCATTTATGTTTACTTGTTTTTTCTCCCACAGTCCTGATCCATTTATGCTAAAAATAGTCTCTTC
The DNA here is from genome assembly GCF_009819795.1 of Aythya fuligula. NCBI lineage: Eukaryota > Metazoa > Chordata > Aves > Anseriformes > Anatidae > Aythya > Aythya fuligula. The sequence goes on along the minus strand of NC_045569.1, from coordinate 5,414,555 downwards.
ACTACAGAGATCATCTATTTATTATTATTCCAGCTGCCAAAACCAAGTCTCTTCTTGAGAAAAAAAAATAAATAAATCAAAAAAATCCAGTCAGATCTGATCATGATTCCTAGTTCAGGAGTTTTGTTTTGCCTTTTTAAATAACCATTTTTATTTTTATATTTTTTATTCTGCCTCTTAGCATATCAGGAGGTCCCTTCCTTCCTTCAGATAACGGACCCCTTTTTCCTCTCCAGCACAGAGTCTGGGATCACATTTTCCTTCCTCAAGCATCAGAATTGACAGTGCTCTATTTCAGGTTTCTGAAGTCAAGTAGAAAAATCACAGATACATGAAAACAACTTTCCACAGTCCAACAGGAATCAAACAGTCCTAAGTCAGTAAGTCATGTTTCAAATGTCAACTATATATGAAAGTAGGTACCTGGTACCAAAATTAATTTTGAACACATATAAGCAATGCAAAAGTAGTTTAAAAAAAAATAATCCTGACACCTTTAAGCACTATGCTTGCAAATTAGCAGGTAGTTTTTCCCTTATTTACCTAATTTAAAAGTTCAAAAGGCAGAAATAAGGTTTGAAATGAAATGGTTGTTGAGAAGATATCTGAATAAGAATCCAAGTATTTGGCTGGCTAAGGCACAAGTTTCTCAAACTACAGTCCGGAGAAGGACTGACAGAACACCCTATGAGAGAGATTCCTTCTGGATAATAAAGACAGATCAATTGCAAGGAATATATGGATGGAACTTCACTGCCAGGGAACAGGTTGTTTCACCAGAGGAAGATCAAGCACTAAAAAACTAACAAAACAGCAATGATTTAGGTAACTAAAGAATCCACAAAGCACTGACATATGTCTTAGCCAACCTCGTTTTTTAAATAACCTGCTTTTACACTTCTACATTTCAACCTTTATTTTTCCTGTTTTTACGTTTCAACCTCAATATGCATTTCTACTGTCAGAAGTATGTATGTATAATTCTGTATGCAAATTTGATTTAAATATACTGAAGAAATAAAATCAGGCAAATGGACAAAATCTCTTATGGCAAAAAAAGGGAGATATGATGACAAAAACATGGATTCATTCAACTTTGATAATGGAAATATTTTTGGATGAACACAAGGATATGTAAATAGAATTTTCAATTAAATTGATATAGAACATGAAATATAAATTTGGGTTTTCAGTTTGAACACTCAATTCAGTGCTGAAAATACACTAGAAAATAGCAACACAAGAGAAGATTAGACATAGACCTGCCTGCTTCTAAAATACAAAGGATATATAACTGCTTATTACTGTATGACAGACATTCTCAGCAACTGCTTTGACATTTATTACATGGGAATTAGTGATAACAAGATTTGCAACAATTATTTCATCTACTGCCTAGTAGGAACAAATAATTTATTTTTCTTTGTTTTTATTAGTCAGACAAAGCAAGATTATTTTTTTTATCCTAAAAAGCAGTATTTTTTTTTTTATCCTAAATATAGAGCAAATGAAACATCTTTTCAGTATTTGGTCCTCTTTTTTTCTCCAAAGAAATATCTGAAAATAAATAGGAAACCTATGTGAATTGGTATTTACTTCCAATCTATATAGAAGACCAGTAAAAAACAAAGAGTCTTTACTACTTTATATCACTTTGAAAACTGACGTATCCATTTTTGTATTTTTATAGACAATTCAGTGAAATAGAAAAGCTGATCAAGTTACAGAATGAGAAATGATTCCCGCCATCCATGTGTATGTTCAGCTGGCCTAAAGCAAGCCTTGTAAGATAATTCCACAAGTAACTGTGAAATCGCGCATTAAAATGTCAAAAACTAAATAAACAGCAAAAGCATATGACTTTGCACAAGCGAATCACAGAAGCAGTCTTATCTACATTTTCAAATATTAATCAAAAATAAAGCTAAATCCATTGCTATGGAAAGAGAAGCAGAAGACAACAGTGGTGAAAACCTGTCTTATCAGAGCTCTATAGAATTCCTAAAAACATTTTTATTGACACTAAAGGAAAAGATCAGTAATTAAATGATTAAAGAAGAATCGGTAACTGCTGAAAAATGAATGGCTTCTCTTGGAGATCTGATACATAAATATAGTTCAGTGTCTACACAGCACTGCAGTGCAGTTTAGATTGGCATGCCAAATGAATTTAACAAGCGATAATTTTACTAGATGACAGACTTTTTTGTTTGGCTATAATTTATAAATAGGAATTCTCCACAGTCTAGCTTTATATTCCTTCATTTTTAAATAGCCCTTTTTTCTGCAACTGTCTTCCATGCATTATTTATACTTCGCACCAAACTTCATCCTAAACATCTCCCTGATATCTGTCTAAGCAGATGTTGACAGTGGATTAAAAAAATAAAAAGATGCCCAAGAAAACATTTATATTCACTATTCACTTTTCTTAGTTGTAGTATGAGATACTAAGTTAATCACCATTTCTTCAATAGATCTCCAGGTCCAGAACTTTGGTTCATGGAAAACCTTAAATGAAATCCAATATGGGAATTGAAATGTACATATCTATAAAAAATTATTTTCAAGGACAGCAGAGGCCATACCCTTCTCACAAGTCTCTCACAAGTCTGTTGTGCCAGAGGGCAAAAGTCAAATCACTACCACCACTTATCAGAGCCAACACACAAAACCTGTGCTTCTCAAATAAGAAACGGAAGAAGATGCAGTAAACATCAAACATCAGTAGATGTTTGAAGAATTTTTACTCAGTGAAATCCTTTAAGAGATTTGAATACTACAAAATTTGATGAAAAAAATTATAAGCAAGATGTGGTTCCAATGTCATCATGTAATCAATTTGCACTCATTACACTCCAACAGTAAACAATCTATCAAGAAATTTAAAAATCTGAATCTGTATGTCATGTACTCCTCCAATAATACTGTAGCAACTGAAATAACTAAGTAACCAGACTCATGAGATCAACACCACTACATGAAACGGTATATTGCCTTGTAGTCACTGTTTCTTCCTCTTGCTAACTGTAATTGACACTCATAAGTTTCTCGTATTTGGAAACAGCATAATAGTAACTATTAAAGAGTAATGGTATGCTCAGACAAAATTCTACTAGTGTACCAAAAAGAAAGAAAAATATTCACAGATTGCGGTAAATTTTAAACCATTTTTAATGCACGTTGCTTGTCATGTTCAAAGGGGTTAACTCATTGATCTGGACACACTGTCCAGATTTTTAAGGAAAAATGCATGTATTCTTTTCCTTTTTGAAACATGTTGCTATATTGCTTATGCACATTTTTTCAAAGGCAATATTTACCTGCCAATGCTAATACATCCTTATTAACACAGTCATCTCACCACTTTAATAACATTGATTTGAATCTAATATTACTTTGTGCTAATAGATTAATTGAAGCTCCATTAGCATGCATATACGAAGCACAAATTACTTTTCATTATTAAGTGACTACATGAATCTCACAGCAGAATACATAATGCAGCTGAAAATTGTTTTGCAGACAAAGAACAGCAGCTAGTAATTTGTAATACGCTTTTTTTTTTTCCCCCTCCATGCACATAATTGGTTAAAAAGAATTCTCTGCAGTGTAATTTTCGGCATGTCAGTTAAGTACAAGGAGAAACACAGACCAATACTCTGTCTAGAAAAATTGGGAAAGACTAAGCACTTCTACATTCACTATTATTTTCATTTTTTAAAAAATACATCAATAAATTACTGAAAAATATAGCATATTTCACGAGTATCTATTAATTCAAATCATACTGAAGTTTTCAGCATATCTACTAAGCAACAATACTTTTTTTCAGAAATTTAAGATTTCACATCATCATCTGCAGTGTGATCGTTATCTTTATTCAAATACACACATTCATCAACATTTATGATTCATTAGTTCTTCTATTTAAATCGCTAAACCATATGCTATCACTTTCTAAAAGATAGAGAATTGTAAAAATGGCTAAGAAGGCACAGTACATATCTGTATTCTACACATAATGAATACTGCAGTTCTCCAAGACTAAGTGCAGGTAGAAGAAAAATATCATCTAGATAGTTTATGTAACACAACCTCAAAGGCACAACATTTTTCTACTGTTCATAAATATTAGGATACATAACGGCACTGGTAAATCATCCCTGAAGTTGGTGCAAGCACATTACTATTTACATTACTAACAGAATGCCATTACCAGAAGTGCTATACTCAAATATTAATCTGCTTCTGCTGTTGCCCATAATTTGGCGGTGCTCTAAGGATATACTCCAACATGAAAACGGTACAACTTTGAAGGGCTATGTCTGCCTTTTGTTAAACACAAACATGGAACTGTGTTTACATTCATGTTCTTTTACTTCCTCCTGCTTTGGGCAGTGCTCTAACATCTCTGCTGTTTAAAAAGTTTTTGTTAGAAAAATAAAACTTTAAAAAGGTTTTTGTTGGTAAAATATATTAGACCATTTTTATTATTGTCAAATCATCACCTTTGTGACTTCAAATAAAATAAATATAAATAATGTGTTTTTCAAACTATTTCACAATTAAAATAGAACTGTTCTAAACTTCTCTGTCTTCAATATTTTACATATTTCACTATTTACACTTTAAGTATGATCTTCATGTGGGCAACCATAAGAGAGGGGTTATGAAGTGCCTCTCTTCGAGCAATTAATAAAAAGAAAGGCACGACCCTTATATCTAATAGGCATTTACATGGGTAAGTCATCACCCTGAATTTATTGAGTCCCTAAAGTAGATTTATAATGAACTTCTTAATAAATTATGGATTCAAATGCTTGAATGTCTATTACATCAACCTTTCGCAGGTTTTTCTCATTATATACTCTGGCATTACAAAATAACAAAATATTCAGAAGCATCGCCAAAATAAAACACTTTTTCAGAGGAACAATAACAATAAAGATTTATTGATAGGAACACAAATCATGCCACTATAGCATACATGTTTGAATAAGAAGAATAAAATGGAAAAGAACAAAGTTTATGTTCAGCTACAAACCATTTCAAGAAGTATTCCTCTCAACACCTCAGATGAAAAACAACATATAGATAACATGACTTGAGAATTAACTCAAAAAGAATTCTGCATACTTGAATGAGTAGGAACTGACAGCGGGGAACTAAAAAAAAAAAAAAAACTTGCTAAAATATTACAAGTTCCTTCTTCTCTTTCAATTGCAGTCTTAGACAGTAGTAAGGGAAAATGGAATCCGTGCTCTAAATACGAAGTACTACTTTTCTGTGTGTTGAATGAAAATCTGTTTTATAAACCTAAATTGCACCCAAATCACACTGAACGTTTTTCCATTTATAAATGTATACTGCAAGTTTTTAAAAGTTTATTTCTGCATGAATTAAGCACATTACATGTTAAAAGTAGTTTTCAATCATGTTCTACATCCATGTAGCTTATCAGCCAAACTAGCCATTACTTAGACATTAAACTAGACATTACAGTAATGCAATAATATTACCCCTGAAATAAGGCTTATATAGAGAAGTGCTTGTGAGAGTGACAGCTACAAAGTGAATTCATGCATTGACACACAGGAAAATTCATGCAGTAACAGACATAAGAGTACACGAAAAGAAGTGCTAACCCTTAGTTTTGGGATAGAAAGTCTTCTACAGAGAAACCCTCATGAAGTCTGATTATATCACATAAGTCCACAGATTCAGCACAGCACATGCATAATCTCTACATCATAAATGCACACCCAGTTACCTCAGTACAATCACATTCACATATCATGCTGCTCATGGCACTCAAATGGTACACATACAGTGAAAAAAGATAAAGTTTTCATGTATTTCAACTTTAGTATTTTAAATGCCTAAACATATAATGAGGAAGCACCAAATTTTATTTATTTATTTAATAACAGGGAAGGTCTCTTAATGAGACCTTTAAATTAAATTCGTTAACTTATGAGTTAGCACTCAACTATATCAAATCATTTGGTGCATTTTAATCAATGTTTGATTATAAGACCTTATAAGCATGTGAAACACTCTAAGTGGCAATCAATTACAGGTCTATTAATAGCAGTATTAATTATAAACAGAACATATACTATTCCTGCTGAAAATTAACCAAAACAGTACCACCTTTTATTTGCTCCAAGTGTTCCAGTTTCTGTAACGTGTATTAGAAATACATAAAATGTCATCAAGTATGCAATGTGTATCTAATTATCACAGATGTATTTTGGATTTTTAGCACTGTTTTTTCTTCTAGAATCAAGTACACCCAAGATCTTGTTTTACTCACTCTTAGCAAATAAAATTATTTTCCCAAATTAATCTCTACATCCCCTTAAGGGGCAGGCTACACATATATCATTTTGCTTTCTCTAAGAAAGCATCTATACTTGAGAAGTCTACTGGACAAATTGAAACATAATTAATTACTCCGCTCAGACTGTTGTCTGCTTCAGATCAAGGAAAGACCACTAAATATTTCTCAAATGCAACAACACTGAGGCTTTGTTCAATTATTTCCTAAATCACACATGCAAAATTAGTACCATTCTGTACAGTTTAGATACATCCCTATTCAAACTCAATGCTGCACATGAGAACAGCTGACTCCATGTGTTATCTTTACAAGATGAAATAAAGGTTGTCATTAACAAATATGATCTACCAACTAAGTGGAAACATTTCAAAACCAATAATATTTTGAAACCTTCTTTTCTTCAGTTATAATGTTTTGTAAGCATATGTAATGTTACTTTACACTAGCACATACACAAACTGCAGTAGCATATAGGAATTCAATCTAGTTTACCAGGTTGGAATTGATCATTAACCAGTAATATAATGGAAAGCCACAAGGTCCATAGTAAAGCTTTAAAAACTTACTCAAGTCAATATGTAACATTTCCAATGGGAGACAATATCAGCATTTAAAACTACAAAGTCAATAAGCAGAGGTCTACCTATAGACAAAACCACTAGGAGTTACTTCTACAGAACCCTTTAGTCACTTATATACAGTCTGTACAACAGGACTGATTAAAGCCACACAGGCACTCACCACAAGAGAAAGGGGCCTCTTCCATGAAACAACACCAATCAGTCCTGACAACAGCACCTGAAACAAAGAAAGCAGAGTCACCCCAGCCTTGGTTTTATACCAGCATATTTAAAAAATAGTAGACAATTCTAATAGCAATAATGAGTATTAAGTTCAGTTATAATGTTTGTTTCCGTCACTCTGGTAATACACTGCTAAAACAGATACTGTTTTCATTTTATTCTGAAGATTAATTAAACAGAAGTACCGTTAATCTGTTTTTAAAACAAATTTTAATCCATCCAACAGATCCAATTAGTTCTGTTCAGATTGCAATAGGTCTTCAGACATGTTCTCCCAAGTCCCAAATGTCATCAGTACTAACAGAGAAAAAATGTTTAGGGTAAACTTTCTTGTGGTGTCTTAGCATCATTGAAAATTAGGTCAGAGAAGCACACAAGAAGGGGAGTCAAGATGGGGCAACTGCTAATTTCATTAGTATTTGATCATTCCTTAGGAATAGTGCAGCAGTTTACTTACAAGTGGCAGATCGATTGACATTGTTTACTTGACACTGATTTAAAATATTTTGTGCAATTTTTCACAAAGCCTCCTGTTCTGACAGAAGTATGCCCCCCAAAATGCTATCAGAATCATTCAAGTGATTGACAGTTCCTAAGCAGAGCCCTAACAAAGCTTAAGAAATGCCTTAAAATTATTTCTAGTATTACTAGTGAAAACCCCGTCCCTCTCTGTATCACACACAGGCACCTTCAGGAAGGTATAATTTAAAAATCACTTTAAATGCCTTTTTGATGTAAATAATTCCAAACCTTTTGGTAAAATCAGCCAGGGTACCCTGCTAAATCAAAAGATTGTTGGTTTTTTTCCTACACAACAACAGTACTTCACCTTATTTTTGCAGAAAACAAACAAAAATGACAAACAAAACCCACCCACAAACATTCATTTAAAACATATATTTAACATACAGATATACCACCCCCAGTTTTTTGATTTTTTTTTCAAGACCTACTTAGTCCACATGAGCTTTCCTTAGTTTCTAAGTAAAAATATATCCCTCCACTACAAGTCAAAAGCAAGCTAAAATTCATACCATGAGTAACCCAAGCTTATCTCAGGTACTCAAAAATAATACCTAAGTTACAGCTCGGACACCATAAACTTCAAAGACTGTTAAATGTCAAGAGCATAAAACACAGAAACTGGAGCGATGGGGTGAGGAATACTGACTCCGGAGGAGAAAATAGGTAGCAGAGGGAGTCTCTTCATTAGCACATTTAATCAAAAAAAATAATAAGCCAGAATGTAAATAACATGCAGAGAAAACAATACATTATGTATTCATTTAATGATTCAAAACTGCATCTGTATCTAGCGTCTAGAGAAGCAATGCACGTGGTGCTGGTGACCAGGCTGGAAACAGGCTGCCTACTGGTGCTTGGAGCGAGTGCGGAAGCAAGAGCTGGTGGAGCATGGAGAGCCGGGTGGTACAGCACCCGGGTGAAGCGCTCACTCTGCACGGTCTGTAGATGTTCATACTGCAACATATTTCACACTACCTGCCTGGGCTGTAGACATTCATACTGCAACTTATTTCATGCTACCTGATAAAATCCACAGCTGCTGCAGCTGAAAATATTCGGGAAGACATGTTGGGAGATGCAACCTTTGTTATTTTCTTTAGCACCTATGCCATATAAAAACCTCAGATAAGGTTTCATAGTAAAACTACAGTGTTGGACTAAAAACTAAGTACAAATGCAACACGTGAGAAGTCACAAAACCACAATAACAGTGGTTCCAAAATCAGGATATCGAATCCTAACGACTGCAGATAATCCCTAGAGAGAAATTGAGGCAGCTTGTATTTATTCTACAGTATTTCCTAGAGCATGTAACTTCCATACCAGCTACATGCTTCAGATGTTGGCCAAGGCAGGAAAAAGCAGAGTTCCTTTTTTTTTTTTCAGTTAATTAAATTTGCTCACACAGCTGTGTTAGCTTATTATTGTTGTATGATAACTGTCTCTGGGCTGATAATCATGTAACGTGAAACTGCACTCAAGAAGGTAAAATGACAGGGTTAGCTAGCTTTACTTGAGGCTAGACAGCAACACGCTCTCAATTAAATAAAAAGGGATGGCTGAAATTGTGAGGTTATTAAAGAAAATCCCTTAAGAAAAACAAAAAAATTGCCTTCCAGAACAGTGTATGTATTGATAAATAAAATACTCATGTATAAGCCAGTACTTCTCAGTCATCAAGTCGTGCTGAGAGTCGAAGTGCTTTAGTGTACTACTTATGACCAGCAAATCCTTTCTTTCGTTTGCTGTGCAGCCTTCCTTCTGCGAGGTACAACTCTCTCTCTCTCCTGCCCAACATACCTGTGGCATTGTGCATCAATGAAGAAGCAAGGGAGCTGATCCTTTTTGTTCAGCTGAACTACAGCTGTTTTTGACCTTTATGGGTGCCTTGCAAAATGAGAGTTACATATGTTTCTGTTAGAAAAAACCTCCTTGGCACTCACCCTACTGGTAACCATGAAAAAGGTCAAGTGCAGTACGTTGGTAAATTCTTAATATTCACTGATGGTAGACACTAAAACACTATCCTTCGTCTGTGTCACGAATATTGTCATTACAAGAGTTCACATAAACCACATGGTAATTTTCTAAATCCTATTAGTCCCCAGTATCACTGTGGTTACCCAAAAGCTTGTTTTGCCTTGACATGTAGTTATCCACAGCAGCAAGCACCTTTAACACTTTAAGCCACTGTCTACACAACTGTATAATTAAAAAAAAGCAAACTGAGAACATTATACATCCACTTCTGTTAGAATATACCAAGTGACTCTTAAAACAGAAGTCTAAAGATGATTTCTCACGGTGCGCAGAGGACCAAGAATTTAAAAAAAAAAAAAAAAAAAACACACAACATTGTTTTCTCTTCATTTTTCACTTTTTATAAATACAAATGTCAATATTGGATAAAACTAGTCTGGCTTTATTTACTTTATCTACAAAAGTTATTTGAGTTATTTTAAGTTGTGTGTAATTCGCAGACCCAAGAAACTTACAGTAGTCACTCACAGTATCCGGTGCTTCCATCAGCGAAAACAGCTTGTGTAACATGTTCTTCATTTCACCAGATTAAGGGCCATGAAGCACAGCACAAGGTAAGCTGTTTTTATGCAAGTATCTAAAACAATGGCATTTCCTAAACATAGATTGAAAGGCTGAGCTATCTCTTCTAATGTTTTCTAAAAATCACTACATCACATGTATATTCTGAAAAGGTTTTTTTTTCTTTCTTAAACAAAAACTGAATTGGAGTTACGATGATTTTTTAACAACTTGCCTATTAAACCTATGCAATGTGACTTGATTTGATAGCCTGCATATAATCTCGGGCCTAACTTCTATCTGCTTAACTATAATGAAAATGCCCAATGATTTATTAATCAAATAAAACAAAGCTACTAAAAACGTTTTCAAAACCAGATTTGTCAGCTTCCTGAGCAGGTATGTACAGCTGCAGGAATTCTGTTCAACTATAACAGTGGTGTTGATTCAGAGAGCAAAAATAAACAGAATACATCAGTGCTGACTTCTGCAGCATTAGGAATACAATATTACATTAGGTATGAATGCCTTTCAACACGCATATAAAAACTCCATTATCATTAATGCAAGCTGTGCTCATGCATGGAGAAGATGCATTTATTTTAATATGCACACACTGAGGCAGGACAAAAACAGAAGGTGAAATTACTTTCTGGTACAGGGATTGCAAACAAAGGATTTAATACAAACAAACAAAAAAGCCCCCGATAATGTCTTTTCCAGCATTTTCAATTGTCTGAACTCAAGCCTCTAGAAATTCAGAGTGCTGATTTTGAGTATGGTGCAGATCAGATGATGCAGTCTCTTGATATCGCTTACACCATCAGCCTTCCAAGGCTTCATCTCCAAAATGGTTTTGTATGTAACATATTTTCCAGTGTCCTCCCTTTAAACAACTTTTCCAAACTACAAAAAGTGTATATTTATATGAACATGAATTAAATTAAAACCACACTGAATACAATGAAAGACTATCTAGGTAAAATAAATTCCTGGAACTGCAAAATTCCTAATGTTTCAGTATTAATTTGTTTAGTAAAACAAATTCTTTTTTCTCAGCACAACTTGAGATCTTGTAATGCTTTTCAAATACAGAGCACATTAGCTACAGAAAACTCAAAGTTCTATTGCCTATTCTTATTTCTAGTTTCTTGTTGAGGATTATACACCATATGTCGAGTCATCTGCTCCTGTTCTGCAAATTTAAGAGTTCCTCACTTGTTCAAGTTTGTAAACAGTGAACAAATTCTCCAGTCAATGGATTCAGTTACCAATAAAATAAGCATACATACTGTTCCCATTAATTGCACCAAACTTCTTCTAAGATACTAAACACAGCAAATAATGCAAATTGTGGTTATCCTTAGCTCCTACATTACCTGAATGAACAGAATCAACAGCATAGCAGTGTATTTCCTCCCAGTTAAAGCATATAACATGTCAACATATAACATGTCAATTCAAGCATACTGAAATAAACTATTTTTAGAAAAGAAAAAGGTGAAATAATATAACATGTTATTTACAGGGGTTAACTGTGCTAGTGAAAATATTGATTATTCCTGCAAGGAGGGGAGGAAAAGCCAATCCCAACTGTGTAATGAGCTCTACTAATACCTGCAATCAAAAATAAAATGGAAACTCTTGTCTAACAAGCTAGGTATTATTGATAAAGCAATATCAATAACTTAATTTTGCAGAATAATAGATGACCTCATACCATGAGCAAATATAAGTGCTTCCAAGTGACTTAGAACAGACAATGGAGCAATAAACCAAAGTAAATTAGGGCATAACTAAATAAGCAGGGCTTAACTGAGTTTCAAAAGGGACTAGGGTCCCAGTTAAGGGACAGAGAAAATGCAACAGATGAAGAGCATACTGAAACACCAGACTTTTTGGTGTGATTTTTCTCAGTTCAAAGTGCTGATAAAAAGCTTTACTCAAACAGAGTGGTATTCTCAAAACATTAGGCCAAAATTGCATGTGGCATTACATTGGGCATAAAGGAAAAATTGGGGGCAATCCAATTATAACGATATAAATATCCACACATAAATTTGTGAACAGATTTAATAAATCTTTTAAAATAAAAGGCCAGACAACTATTTTGAGGAATGCAATATGGAAAATTAACATGATTTTATACTGCATAATGCACCTCGAGTACTGCATTCAGTTTTGGCCCCTCACTACATGAAAGATACTGAGTTGCTGGAACACAGCATCGTTGCTCACCTCTGAATGTGAAGGACTGAAAAGCATGGCTTCTGTGGAGCAGGCAAGGCAACTGGGGCTGCTTGGTCTGGAGAACAAAAGGCTGAGAGGAGGCATCATCACGCTACAACTACTTGAAAGGAGGCTACAGCAAAGAGGGTGCCCGTCTCTTTTCCCATGTGACAAGTGTTAAAACGTGAAGATGTGGCCTTAAGATGCACCAGGGGAGGTTTAGGTTGGCTATCAGGAAGAATTTCTTCATGGGAAGGGTGGTGGTTAGGCACGGAACAGGCTGGGAAGTGGTAGTTACCATCAAGGATGGTAACTACCATCAAGGTAAATTAAGAGATGTGCGGATGTGGTGCTTAGGGACACGGTTCGGTGACTTGGTAGCATTAGGCTGATGGTCCAACTTGATGATCTTAAGGGTCTTTTCCAATCTAAATGATGATAGGATTCTAACAGCTTTGGTTACATTGAACAGAGAACAGAAGAGAATATGATGAGAATATGTACGAATATGATTCCCAGTAAATGTAAGACTTATGATCATAGAAGTACCAGCAAAATTTAGATAAATTTAGTTCTTATAGGTGATATGTTTATAGATGTATATGCACATCCTTTAAAAAGAAATGTATGTTTTGTGAACCTACATGTGAATGCACGTAGATAGCCTACAGGCCCAACGCTGTCTGCACATCTACTCCAGGACCTACTGATACACCATCTCTGTCCACATGGGGATTTCTTTCCCTGTATACCCAGTTTGAAACTCTCATGTTTCAATGTATGCTCTTACTAAAAAAGTCTTCAATTTTCATCTCAATCTAGATTAAAATACTGGGCTGCAAAAATAGTACTTGTCATGCTTTCTTAAGAAAGGATTTTTCCCCCCCCACACATATTTCATAGAAACAGATTTGTCAAGCTGGTATGCAGAACAGTAACAGAAAAGGTAACAAATTGGGTGCCAAAGAAGGGAATACTTCTACAAATGAGGACAAATGTATACAGCTGTCAGTCATCTTTACCTGATCGTAATAAGAGGAGTTCAGGTGCAGTGCAGAAACCCTAAGTCACCTCTCTTCACAATTTCAGGACTTAATGCTTTCTGAAGTTCAGATTTCATCTTCTCTTTTTCTCCTAAGACACTAAGGACATCAAATGCCAGTACAAAAATTCTTCAGCAAATCCAAGGGTATGTTTACATCTTGTTATTGTATTTAATGTGCTGTATTGTAAGTGGGGCAAAGAACAAACATTATATGTTGGTGTAGGCCTCTGTATCATCTTCTAACATTTTTCTAATACATGCTCAAATTTTTCTATTTTCTATGTATTTTCTCTGGAAAATGAGAAGCCTTGCTTAGGAGGTATTAAGGATAAAATATAGTTTTGACAGGGATGTTTTATGCAAAATAAATACCTATACTTTAAACTGTCATTTTTTTATCGTTTTACAAACACCCTCAATTCTGTAGATATCTTTTTAAAAATATGCCTATGAGAAGAGGTTGAAGCAAGTTGGTTTCATGAGAGGGAAGACTGAGATGGAACAAAATGGCAGTTTTAAAAAAATGTACAAGATGGTTAAAAAGAGGATGATGGCCAACTATTCTTCAAGTTCATTAAGTGCTGAACAAGAAATTCAACTGATTTACATTTGTGCTAATGAAGATTTAGGCCGGACACCAAGAATTTTCTAATTCTCAAGACATTTCAACCTTGGCAGAAGGGATAATTACAGAAATCCCATCACTAGAATTTGTTAACAAGACATTACACAAACACCCATCAAGGTGGGCCAGGCAGAACCAGGCATAGCACAAGCAGCCAGGTGTACAAGGCTGCCAAGCAGAGGGGGCATTGCAGTAAGCCTGCCTAATTCACTGCCTGTCCCTAAGGAGGCAAATACGAGCTCTTCCAGCATTAGTATCATTCAGTGCTTTCTGCCTGCAAAGCACTACAGCAACTGGTTCTCTTCAGAAGTGTTTGCAGCCCCTGACACACCTCCCAGAGCTCTCCTCCACAGGCACAGATTACTGTGAGGTTTAATTTTGCTATCTCAAACGTTCCTAGAAGAGTGAAGTTCAATTGTACTTGAATAATTAAAAAGTCTTGATATCCCCAAATATATATTGGTCTAAGTGCACCTCAGAGAGAGAGAATCAACAACTGAAATATCTTCAAGGATGACATTTCTATAAAACCACAATAACTCTGGTAATTGGTAGACAACTGCTTAACAAGTTGCAAGTATTAAATGTTGTGTGAGTAATGTCACAAATATCGCATACCCAGAGCCTTCGGAAGTGTGACACATTACTGTCAAGAGTACAAAATCTTATAATAATAATATTCATTGCAGCTCCTGCAATCTATTACTGGAAAATTATGGTTAGTGAAATAAAAGCTACAAGGGGGAAAAAAGTGACAGCATGGGAATTAGCTAAAAGGGGATTTTCATACTAAAATAATCTACCAAAAACATTACTTTCAACTTCAATTCCTGGAAAAAACAAAGAGGGTGAAAGAGATTCTTGGGATGAGGGCAGCGGAAATGTATTAACAAGTATCAGAAGAAAACAATTCTACATGTTTCTATACGCACACACACATATGCAAAACTGCAGAACACATGACAGAAGAGCAGTGTGATTTTGGAAAGGACTTTCAAAAAAAATCATCCTAAATGGTGGGTGCTGATAAAAATCACACCACGCTACCACATATGAAAAACATGGGAAAAAATATCAGTCATAGGCTAAAGATTTTTTTATTTTTTTTTTTAACAGCCAGTGTAGCTATTCATGTGCAGTTATGTGAACTCACTCTTCCACATGCAGTTATTCACCAAAATCCAGGCATGGCTCTGGTTTAAGGACTACAGTACAATGAACACAAAGAGCACAAGTACCACCAGACAGCCTACCCACAAGCAAAAGATCCGTGCACTGCAAGATAACTAGAAGTAAAACAAGAACAACCAAAAAAGCAACAACTTGAGCGCAGATTTGAGCTAATTTCTAAAAAGACTCAATATGTTCCAGACTAACAAACACTGCTTCCTAGCTTAGTCCCGTTTCCCCACTCCAAGCCTAAAACCAATCTAATTCTAATTACCGTGGAAACGGGAGTGAGAAACACAATTCCTTGGTAGCCCACATGAACAGGACAGTAAGATTACCTATATGTTTACTCAGCTACCTGAATGCATTAAGAGCATGCAATTTTGTTCTCACTTTAAGTTACAGGGTGGGCTTTATCCTTTCATTTTTGTTTTCCCGGGAAATATATTCTATACCCACATTAAATCTGCATGCTTCACATCTGTAGTTTATTTATGGGACTGACAAACAATGATCATAAAACTGCAGTATGCACTCTGAATGTTTCTGTAGCATAAGGATTTATCCAGAAAGATATTTTTTCCTTCTGCATACAGAGAAAAACAAGGTCTGGCAGCACGCAGATACATTCTGCAGTATTTTTTTTTTCCATTTATGAACAAAATGATGTGTTCCATATTTATTACTCTTCTAAGTGGTTCAGATCTGTTATGCTCAACTTCACTACAAGATGCAAGCTGTATTACAAAGCTATGGACAGGGATTTAGATAAGATATTAAGTACAGAGCTGATATCTCAATGACTCACAATACAGTCTTAATTCTAATCTGATTTTTATTAAACATCCGCTGAACACACTGTGACATTATTTTATGTCCTATAAAGTAAACAACGAGTATGACAGACAACAACTGGCATAAGAATATTTAAAAGAAAGGAAACTAAGCAGTTTGCAATCAACCTTTTATGTTTTCAAGTTAATTATGTCTTTTATGGACAAAGTTGAAATAAACAGAGGACTGACGTCTTATTTCAATAAACGCCATTTCACAGCTGAAAAGCTTGAACTCAGAATAAGATCCATTGAGATACTGCAAATGAGTGCATTACAAGCTTTTGAGACGATATCAGTTCTGGACACTTCATTAAAATTAAAATGAGGATCCCCACAGACCTTGAACGATCTCTTTCCTCTAGAACAGACCGTGAAGGAATCAAAGAGCACTGCTACCTTTGAGTAACAGCACCACCAACACTACTGCATACCCAGTCACTGTACACATCGTGATGTTCAAAATGAAAGAGAAAACAACTAATTGTTTTATAAATAATCTAGTTAGGAACAACAAAAATGAAGAAACATGTCTATACACTCCCTACCATAGCTCAAATTAACTTTGTATGGCTTATCGATCCTTTGAAGAAGGGGGGTTTTTACTGAGGTAGCAAGCCAAAGTTTAATTAAAACGCAGTGAACCAAAGAAACCAGTGAAATTAAAAACAGTTTGTCCAGTAACTGTATATATGTATTGTACAATATTTTCTTGACCTTTTTGTGCAGTCCATACAATAAATTACAATGATTTCTATGAAAATAAAACCCTCAAAAAAAACTTATTGAATATACTTTCTAAATATACTGGTACGTTTTAAATTCCTTGTAATTGCATTGTAGTTAAATTTCTTCAGGATCTGAGAATGTGAACTCCACTCCAGTAACAAAAGATTCTGTGTTTTTTTCCATTATACGGGCAACAGTATTACCCAGCTATGAGGGCTTCACTTCCTGATTTTTCATTTTAGGTCTCAGTTACCAAACACAGCTATGACATCCACTATGTTGTTGTGTCGAAGAAAAATATTGTGATAAATTTCTTTAGACATTTTCCTAATCTGTTTTCACACCAATCTTGACTTGTATCATTGACTCAATACAGAATATTATTCTAGAAACGTTGTTTTCTCGTAGCATTAGGAAATCACTAATCACATTTTTGCTGCTGGGCTCTTCCAATAATTATAAAAATGAAGACTGAGATTGCTTTAGATAAGTGAAATGAGACGATGGCTCTTTCAATTACTGACACAATTCCTCAAGGGATGAAACCTGCGGTGCATTGTAAAGCAACCTAAACATCAAGAATAACAGTATTTTCTTCGCCTCAAACCCCGAAAAGCTGCCAAACACAGACAAAAGTGCTTCTGCATATCTCTAGTACACAGCAATCTCCAGCGCTCTGGTTCTGTACATCATGTGGACCTATATTCCTAACTACATCGCCACAAGGGTGCACAGAGAAAGATTAATCAAAAAGGAATAAGCCTTGCACTCTAATAAGCGTGATTAGCCACAGGTCCACGCTTCCAGGGATAACAACAACAAGTTAAGGATGCATAGACTCAAATTAGAGATAGAAAAGGACAGAGCAAATATTAAATGGTCATAATGGATACACACCATCTCCATCCCAAGCCTACACACGTGTCACATTCTCAATGAAAACTGTATACACTACAGCAGCTATCACCTTTCCAAGGCATCCATACCCATGACACTGCTAATGACCACATTACCACAAAAAGGTACCACATCAACTAAAACAACCAACCAGAAACAAACAAAACAACAAGAGAGAATGAATGGATGCATTAGTACAAGCACACGTTTATTATCATGATGGATAGATGCCTTCCAAACACCTTGACATCCCAAGGATTGTAAAGACAGATTCCATGTCTCTGACATTATATGACTACCTGGTAAATTTTCCAGTTATTTGTCTCAAAGGATATTGCAATTCTAGACAATATAATCAAGTTAATTTATACTCACCTTGCAAATTAACAGTAATATCTGAAGTCTAACGTTTCCTCTCATTTGGATTTAAAGTTTCTGTTTTAAAAGGAAGAATTTTAATTGCTACTTAATGATATTATATATTAACAATAGGAAGTCTTTTTGAGTATCAAAAACTCATAACATGCGCTTCAAGGTTAAGCTGTTAAACAAAATACAGAAAGGCAAATAAATGCTTTATATGGCAGCCAGCAACGACACATTTACGTCTTCTTCCCTGGCAAAGTAACAGAGAATCAATTGCAACATGGGAGGATTTAAAGATACAAATGTGCATACTTTCCCTGAAGCCAGCTAAAAATCTTTTTCTTTTTTTTTTTTTTTTTTTTTTTCCAATATTACCAACCTACTACAGGCTAACTACACAAACTGAACAGCTAGCAAGAACCACCAGTCAACTCATCTCTCACCGTGAGAAGATCTCTGTTCCATTAAAAAAAACAAAGTGCTACTATATATATTATTTTTGTGTTTTTTTAATTATTTTTTTCTCTGGATCTAAGTGCAGTAAGGTTGCCTCTCTGCTCCAAACTAACTTCATGCATTTTACAAAAGCTACAGCAAATTTCACAGGGGCAGGAAATCAACTAACTGCAGATCTCAACCAACACCAGTGTTGCATATTCCTGCTACAAACACACACTCCCATAGCAGGAAAATATTTGTGAGAAAGTGTGTTATTTATTTACCTCTTGCTTTCTAGAGTAGTTTTTGGAAATGGAGTAACCCTGCCCTCATCTCAAGCTCAAACCCTAACTCTTCTTGCCATCTGGTCCCACCTCAAACCACTCGGCAGCTGCCGAGCCCCTCCTCTGTCTGGCACTCCACACAAGTGTCTCCTGAAACACACCGACCCCAACCTGCAGGTTTATTTCATTGTCCTCTTCAAAGAGGCCTCACTGAAAACAGTTCCTCATTTTCCTCTTCTACTTTTTATTCCTCCCTCCTCCATATATGCATATATACAAATATGTGGGCAGGAACCAGAAACACAATGTACTCAGCGTATTCCATTGAGATGCCCTCCTTTGCAGCATTGTAACGACCTCTGTATTTCTGATATGCAAACCCATTGACACGTTTATAATCTACGCGCATATACATGCAAACCACAATCTTTATTGATAACCTTTAACCAGGAGATTTATTAATAAAAGCCTTATCTCTAAGGGAGTGATACATACATTCTCAGGCACAATTGCACAGATAACTCGATTGTTTCTTCCAAATCTACTGAAGAAGAAGGGGCAAACTTAGCTGTTCTTGAAATGAGACATTCACATTTAAACTGGTTGAGTGCAACTGGTCAGTAGTTCAGGCTTCCCCTTTTTTTCTGTACACTTCCCACCCCGTTACTGTAATGCGCCAAGGTGTGGGGTGAATTCACGCTGCAGACTTGGCACAGCAATGCTGAGGTAAAGACCACAAAAAGCTTCTGCCAGATTGAACAGACGTGCACTGGTGACAGTTTAATTCAGAGACCTGCACCGGTGACAGCATAACTCATTCTAGAAATTATCAGAAAAAAACAGCTAAAGGTTTTGTGTCATTTGAAGCCCTCATCTCTTATGAAGCAGTACAGCAAAATAAACACTAGACTCAGTGCTTTAGCTCAAACATCTACCCACAGAATCTCTCCTTTTATTTTTTTCTGAAGGCACTGCAAACAAAGTTTCTATTGAAATTACATTGAACCTGCTCCCAAACCAGACCCTATTTCAACCAGCTTTCTCCTCACACAGGGTCAGGACACACTTCAGCACCTAGTTCCCCCCATCCTGGATGCCACAGAACAGGACTTCAGGTGCACCTGCCAGCAGAAACTTACAGTGCAGTCACCCCCTAGGCCTAGGCCAGGCAGCAGGACATACCGCAGCTCCTCCGGACACACAGACACAGCCCATCAGTGGCAAATGGTGCACAAAAACATGCTGACTGGCAGGCAGACTGGGGAAGAATGTAATACATTTAGAACTAATGCTCTATACTACTCTATTCTTAATTATAATTTAAAGTAACTGTTTAAGATGTAAAATCCATGATTCTGACATGCTGGATACAAAGCACAGGATGTGTACTGTGTGACAATCCTTGTGACTGTGTGTTGTTTTTTTTTAAAAGCTATTTCAAATTTTCTCAGAAAGAAGCAACAATGGACTTGGAAGCAGCAAACAGCCTAACGCTCCAACAGCACACACAAAGCACCAGTGAAGAGCTACAGGGCAACCACAAGAAAAGCGAGCTTTTGGTGACACTCCATTTTGTAATGAAAGCCACCCAGGCCACAGAGGAGACATCACTGGAGAGATCTCGCTGACAGAGAGGAGCTGTTTCTGCACTGTGCTGTTTGGTGGCGTGCTGACAGCGACTTGGAGCTCAAAACTCCAGAACTACTTGGCAGAAGTTTTGTTGGTTACTGGTGAAATCTGACACGACGTGCCCCCCAAACTCAACCCAAACGTTAAGCAAGAGTTAGAAAACCACTGGCAATAAGATATAAACCTTCTAATCAAGGTCCAGCTCTGATATGTGTTGCTGGCTGACATCTAAGAAGCCTACGTTTCGGCAGCATGCAATATACTCTTCCAGTGATTATCATTAAATGGATTACTTGGGCAATTCTAGCCGAAGCACTGAACAAAGCACACCCCTACTTCTAAAATCAAGACCCAGAGCCATTTTACATGTGTGTGTGTGGGGGGGGGGGGGGGGGGGGGGGGAGGAGAGTGGAGCAAGGGAGAATCCCAAAAATACAACAGAGATACTAAAATAACAGATACTTTAATTCTGTAACAGATTCAGATGGATTACTGATGCCTAGCACCACACTCAATTGAGCAGCAATTTGTGATTAATCATAAAGAATGTCAAAAGACTTGGGCTCTGCATCATTAGGGACTTAAATTCTTCTCGCACAGCAGTGGCAATGAAGCCAAGCCAGATCAAGTTCAAACTCCTTTTCTACCTTGATTTTGGAAATAAAGCAGGGATTAAACACCAAGCTTCAGAAGAGACCTCACCTCATGCAGTCCCATTCACCAGATCGTGGTCTGCCCTCTAGCATTATTTAATCACCCAGAAGCTTATGCTATTTTATGCTTCACAGCCTTCCAAAAGACAACTCAATGAGAAGGTTCTCAAGCGCATCCCTGGTTTAGAAAAAAAATTAGTCTAAAATAACTCAAAACTAGATGCAAATGCTAAGCCTGCTCAACTTTTCACAGCTTTGCACAGCCACCTGCATGGCACCACTCTCCTCAAAGTACGTTGGTTTTGACACCCTGGCAAACTGACTATTGAGATTTATGCTGCAAGCATCCATTCAGCCACAACTCCCTCTTGCTTACTTTATGAAGCTCTTTCTCCACTGAAAAATTAAGTCCTGGGAGTCCAAATGTTTATTCGAACCTGACTCTAGGGGCAGGACTTCTATTAAATATAATGCTAAGATTAAGAGGGAAAACATCCTGTAGTCTTAAACAAGTAATCATGCATTTTTACATTACCTCTAGACTCAAACATTTCCTTCTGAGTGTTTGTTCCCAGGAGTTCGGGAATCATTCTACACTGGAAGAAAACTCAGACCCGCAGAAACTGCAGTTCCTTACTGCATTATTAATGTGCAAATAAAAGCTATGCTATACAAGTTACATCTGTATTGCCACTGATGGAGGAAGCAAAAACCCAGAAAAAGCGAGTCATATTACAACAGTAAGCATGCTTTCTTAATAAGGATTACAGATAAACTAGCATTTTGCATGGCCTTTAGTGGTGGATCTACCACTGTGACCAAAAACTGCAGTTTAAATGAATTTCACACAGTACAGCCAGTCACGTAGCATGGACATTAGGCTGATTAGCATTACATTCTCGCCGAAATAAAAATAAAACATAAAACCCACTTGAATTCAGATTATTTAAGCAATGCAAATGAATTCTTGTGCATCTTACTCAGAAGGGCAATCAGTTCTGAGGAAAGAAAATTCTTACTGTGTATGCACCATAATCACAATGAAATCAAGAGCTCCTACAATGCTGTCCCCTCCCCAACCCTCACATATCTTGGTGAAGCAGCACCTGTACCACCATGCTAGTGATTCAGAGAACTGATTTAAGTCAGGCCTAGATTAAGATGCCTCCATTACAATTTTTTTTCAGTTCCCTGTTCTAGCAACGCAACTTGTTTTACTCTCTTGAGCACTCAGTGACATATTTTAAACCACCTTCTTATTATCTCCTGAGAAATTACAGTAACTTCATAGAACATTAAATGGATTAAGGTAAAATGTGACCATCTTCCAACTTCATCGCACACTACCCAATGCCTTCATTCTAACAAATTTCACAGGACAAGTAGTAAACAAAAGAATGAGTATGCAGTACACTGAACTCAATGATATTACAAGGACTGGCAGAGCCTGTTCAGTTTGTTCTATCTGCCTCTGATTCCCTGCAAAAATAAATTACAAAGCAGCTTTGAAATTACCATTCCAGTATGATTCCCACACTCATGACGCTTGTGTTACTGCAGCCTGGCTGACCACAGACTCAACAGAAGAGTCATGCACCAACTTTCAAAAAAGAAATATGTCCCTACTTCAGTTGTCTTGAAATATTTTTATTCATTAAGACAGACTACAATGAAAACAATACAGGCTGACTACCACCTCTGTGCAAACATTTTAGCACTATCAGATTGTACACACACAGCATCCAAAAAGAATCAGCCAAGGCATGAACATAAAATCCCTGGATTTTCAACAAGACTCAGAGAACCTTAACGTACACTTCAGAGTAACTTGGGCATTTGTACTCCTCCTAAAGCAGGTGCTTTTGAAAAATCAGCTCTCCAAAACTGAAACGTAATGGGATGGCATTCCAGGAGACAGGGTGGTGACTTGGCATGTAACATCTGTCTCTAAAAGCATCTTCCAACACCACAGAGGAAACATGAACTATCCACACTAACTACGTGGATTAGCTATGTTACCACCTGAGAAGTGATCATTCTACTTCTAAGCTGCAGAATGTCACCAGAGACAGACCTCTTCACATGCTGCTCTGGGCAGCAGCTTTTCGTTGTACACGGTGATAAAGGTGACAGGAAAGCACTGACAACAACGGCCTGACAAAGTCAGGAAGTATCAATAGCACAGAACAGATAAAACCACATTTTGCAGCAGTATCAAACACACTGAGGACCACACTGAAACTTGCTGTTGAACCAGTAAATGAAATTTAGGTGCTGGGCTAATCTCAATCTCCTTGCTGATAGCTAATGTGAAGAGTGTCAGCCTTAGTACCCCAGGTGCTGTTAATGAAGCACTGGGGTACTAAGGCTCCCAAGTTATTGCTATTGATTTTTAGGAACATGACCTGTGTGTAGCGTTTCAAGGATAACTCAGATAGGGGGTATATCAGATAATGATATCTTAACTAGGAAAAGATTCTCTGCAAGATAATTTGTAACACACATTACACCCTATATTGTATTTCAGAAAATACAACAGGGCAAAAGCAGAACTGTGGCAATCATCTAAACACAAAATTAGCAGAAAGATTGGGGGTTTTATCTGTTTGTTCAAAAATAAAATAAAGAGAAAATCAATGCAAGTATCAAGCAAGCTGGTAGGAAGGACAAGACTAGAGAGAGAAAATACTACAGTGATAAACACGGTAGTCAGAAAATCAAAATGGTATTGAAAAACATAAAAGCCACACGAACAGAGACTACAGTGTTTTTGAGTCTATTCTATTTCTCTTCCACTCCTAGATTTTGGAAAATAAGACATGGCGAAAAAGCATCTAAACCACTACTAATTCTCATAGACAAAAAGACAAAGCAAACAGTCCAAGCTTACTAGGCAGAATGCAGATTTCCAATCACTTTCCCAGCTTACATTGCAGTAAGCGTTTTCATACATAAGTGGCCAACAGATTCCAGCTCAAAACAGGCTTTATACACCTAAGATAACACACACACAAATTAGATTTGAAATCTAGAGTTAATACTTTCCCTCTCTCTCACGTGCTCTAGCAAAATCTAACACCGGTCCGTGCCTACAACCCATCTGCAGGGACATGCACGTCCACGTGTCAGGTTCCCTGCAGTCCCAGGTGTTTTCACCTACTGGGACACAACAGTGGCTCTGGGAAGTAGACATGAAAACATACCGGACATCAGATGAAAGAACCCACAGGAACTGGATGGCAGAGAAGCAGTCGCGGTGCTGCTCAAATACATGACTGCAAGGTACATTTAACAGCATTCCACACAGAAATGAAAAACCTACACGGGCTTTTGTTACTTGAAGGGAAGGTTACAGTGAGCTGGGCATTATGGCTACTGGCAAAACCTAGAAGTGAAGACATACATGAAATTTGGAAGTCCAACTGACAACAAAGGCTATGCTGTATTCGTGTGGGCATACTTCTATACCAGCTGTGATGGAGTCTATACTTACACACTTCATTTTTAAATCTAATTCAGGTAGGCGCTGAATGGATTTCACTGATTTTCCCAATTTTTAAGAGGACAAACAATGAAACAATTTAGTATCCAAAAAGATTTTTTTAAAGTCTTTTTACTAAAAAAAGACTACAGAATTCAGTATCTATAAAACTCACATACTCATAAGAAATCTGTTGTGAAACAACATAGTAGAACAGCAGAAAAATAGCTACTAATACTTAATTTTATGTATTTTTTACTTCAAAGTTGTACACGCTATTAAAAAATACAAATTGACAGATTCACAGTCAGGAAAACAGTTGAATATTGACCTTTTTCATGTCACTGTGCTTATAAAGACCATCAGAAGACATTATCACTGCCAATATTACTTCCAAATGTTCCAATACATTCTGCCAGTTGACATAGCTTCTTTAACACTGGTACTTATGCTACATTAGTGTTTTGCTAAATTTTGAGAACATCATTTCTTGATGACAAAGTAAGTTTGAATGCTCACTAATGATATTTTGCCACTAATGGCGACAGTATAATACCACTTTTAGAAAGTCTTTCTAAATCTGTAAATAAAAAAACAAGATTATTTACTTGGGTAATGGATAACCGCAACAACTCACTTCGGATATCAGTTTGTTTAACTTCATAATTCAATTAAAATCTAGCCAAAGGTAAGAACTGAGTTTTTCTTTAGGGAAAGCTCATCTTAACTTTTCCCAAGACCAAATTCAAGAGTGTTTTATCTGACAGACTTCTGTGAGAACTACTAGTATGAATAAATGTTCCGTGCTTTCAGTCTGGCTTTCAATTTGAAAAGACCTTGCTGCACTGCCACCAAGGATGGAATAAAACGAGCGTGCCCAGGATGTACAGAACAATGTTCGTCTTTCCATTTTCCTTGCAATCATTCCTTAACTGCCTTCTCTCTTATGCTGCTATGAAATAAAACCATAAACATTTCCCTCTTGAACTAAGTGAAGCATGAATTGATTTGAAGTTGCAAATAACTCTACACAAATACACAAACAAATGAGGTTTCTGTTTTATGTCAGTGCCTTTCTCGCTTCAAGAATATAGAAGGAAAACTTCAGTGATGTCTTCAGTGTGAATAAAACTTTAAAAATGTTATCTCACAAAGGGATAAGGGATAACAATTCATTAAACAAAAGGATAGTTTCCTCTACTTTAGATAATTTCCTTCAATTTATTCACACATCAAAAGAAAAATAATAAGTCAAAGATGAATAAGCTTTAATGTATAGAAGTTCAGATTACACAAGTATCAACGAGTAACAGATGTAGTTATAACTGTACCATTCTATCTAAAGGAAAAGATGCCAAAACCATTACGCCATAGAACATTTTATTACAATTCCCTTTTGTATATTAATTTGATATTCCATAATGGATATTGATTAGTATTTGTTCAATAATTTTGAGAAGACTTCCTTAAAAAAGCAAAGGGAATCCTTTAAGAGAATCCAACAATTTAGAAATATTGATCTCTAGTATCCCTCAAATCCACATCAGCTGGAGTCCTAATTCCCCAGCTCGTCCCAAGAATCTCAGTATTTCATTCTCATTTTCAGTAAGAACTAGCAATATCATTACATTTGAATCAGAAATTTCTTAATCATAATATCCAACTACAAAAAGTCCCTAAGACATCTGAGATTTCAATGTAACATTACAAGAAAATTAGGTCAACTTGCAAGTCATCAATATATTCAAGAAACATTATCACTTGTAAATCACACCTGCTGGAAATTGTCTTAAAAAACATTTGCAAAAAAAAAAAAAAAAAAAAAAAAAAAAAAAACATATCCCAGCTATCACATTAAGAAAAATAAGGCTTTTATGTATTTTATGCAACCTCTAAGAATGGAAAAAGCAATCTTTTGTTAGACTGTTATTAGGGTTACTTGGTATTCTCAACAGAATGAATCTTTCACAAGTCTTTTTCTCTAGGGAACACAAATAACAGCAGCAAGGTTGAATGAGAACTCATCCACAACAACAATATTCTTTTCATAATGAAGACAAACACCAAAACAAAGAACCTGACTAATACCTCTAAGGAAAATACGACTGCACCAAATAAATGAATAAATAAATAAACCAGAATCAAATCTACAAATAGAAGAATTCAGAAGTGGGAGCAAATTCTGAACACGGAAGTAGATTAAGAAGAATGTCAAACATATAAAATACATCACCTAGATGTTTCTCTGGCTACGTAGCTTTCTGTTTGGAGTTTAATTTTAGAGTAAAATCCAGTGCATGCGTTAACATAAGTGTCAATACAGAGGAGAAGCACACAAGACCACTGCAGATTGAGGACACTGTACATTTAGGTACACTTGACTAAAATGAATTTCATCATCTCATCAAAAAGTTGTCACTTAATTTATGCCAAGTTATATATAACTACTTTTATAGTTCTGAGTAAAAAGAAAACTGTAGAAAGGAGAGCAGAGATCCCAGCTGAAACAGGAACTTGCTAACACCTGTGAGACAAAACTAGTAGCTTGTGCAATGTACTTGAGATTGAGAGGGATTTTTCCTGTAAACCTCATCTTTATTTAGGCAGCATAATGACTAGGTCACAGGGAAATTATCTCAGTGCAGACATAATGAAATGTAACAACTGTTGAACAATCTGTAAATCAAGTTTAGAAAAAATAACTCCTCCAGCTCTTATCTTTAAAAGAGTACAAAAACGAGGCTACTGGCAACTCCAACAAATGAGCCTCAACACAGCACGCTGGTGCATGTGCATACTTGGGCATCTGTGGGAAGTCTTAGGTAAACACATTTTGCAGAGCTGGCAAGTGTTAAATTGGTCTGAATGTAAGACAGCTGTGATGAACAAATAACCACAACACAAGTAAGATTGTGTCAACACACTAGACCTGGGAGAGGTCAGGATTGATGAAGCACCTGACTGAGTGCTGGTAGACCATTAAGAAATATAACACACCTCAACAGTGCACAGCTACTCTCAAAGCTCCTTCCATTGCCCGGCCACTAGCACCACTTGCAGGTGGTTGAGCTGCTGCTGAGGATGGACAGCACCTGTTGGGGCTGAGAGCCCTGCTACCCTGAGCCAGCTGAGCAAACGCTGTATTTGTCAGTCATTGCTGCAAGATAACCCCAGGTAACAAGAACAGTGTGTCAATGACCACACAAAATACATTTTTGCCAAAAAGATTTTGGAGAGAGATTTTTTTAAGGAGAGCTGGGATACACAGAAACAGGGAATTGTAATTGAAATTCAATTTGACCTCGAAGATGGTATAGATACCTTCAATTAATCACAGCTTCTGTTTCATGAATTACTCCTTAAAGAAGCAGCAGAAACTGAAAATTAAAAATATCACAGGGCTGTTGGGAACAGAAGACAATGATACCCAGTATTCAGTCACTACTAATGTCGGTCAGGGAGAGGGGAGAATGGGAAGAACCTTTTTAGTTTTAGCAACTCTCAATAAATTCTAGTTAAAAAAAAACAAAAACAAAAACAAAAACAAAACAAAACAAACAAACAAAAAATCTTCTAGAATGACACTATTTTTGTTTCCCAAGGTAGAAAAAATGTATTCTCAGCCATTTTTGAATTTCAGCATTCACAGGAACTTTTGCCTGTATCTTCTCATCCCACTTTCTTCACAATTTTCTTTCTGCTCTCTGTGAAAGTGTTCTCAGACAGCAGAGATTCTCTGCAACAACACACAGCATGAAACTTTGTTGTGACTTTGCACTGGCAAAACCAGTATCACATACTATAATGCTATATATCCTTCTACATAGGGTTAAAGCAGTGAGACAATTAATAACTAAAGGCATCACTTAAACTACTGGATGGTCTAACGACATGAAGAAAAGACAAGACAGTATCAAAGGGAGAAAATACAAAAGAAAAGATGTAAAGGACTTATTTTTTCCCCAATTAGTAGGCTTTCCCTTTCTGAAAAGCAAAAACCTTTGTCACTGAACTAGGTCACCTCACCTTCCCATGCTTCAGGCTCTCTGCAAATTAAGATGGTTCTCTGCTAAGGCACTGTAATGCTGCAAAATTTAATGAACTTGTAATAACTTTTAAAGTGCTTTGAGTACCTAACACCAAATGTCAATCTGCTTTTACTATGTAATAATAAACAAGCTCTGCTGTATTTCTGAAACAGCTTCAAAAAAAAAAAAAAAAAAAAAAAGGATACCTTTATAGATTAATTCGTGATCCCAACAATAGTTATCTAGAACTGTTCTTAATCTGTATCCCAATATCCCTCCATAAAGACTGGAAAAAAAAAAAAAGCTGATATCAGAAGAACCCTCACTCATGTTCAAATGGGTTTTCAGTACCTTTCCACAATGCAAATAATTGCTAAGAATGACAGAAACCTTATTTAGCTCTACTAAACTGAGCCACTCGTTGTTTTCCAGAGTACTGAAAACTGCAGGATAAACTTCAGTGGTTCTAGGCACACACATAGAAGCGTTGCACTATTTTGGACTCAGGAACCTGGCAGCTCTGTGGCTGCCCTAGTCTAATTCAAACCTACATGATCAGACACAGATCCCGGTTATTGAAGTAAAATGGGAGGAAAAGACAGTCCCTAAGAAGCACCCACCAGAAAAAAAGACCAGTCACCTAAGAATTTACCTTAAAAGCATAAGAGCTCCCATACTCTATCAAACTGGTATTCTCTCTTTGAAAGGTGCACCTTGCGGCTTAAGGGCTTAACACACTTCACTTTCTTGTGAAAAACAAGAGAGTTATTGCAGTGACACTTTTCTCAACATTTTTTTTTCTAATGACCTGCAGTGTAAAATTATATTCACATCCTACTGTGTAATGCTTCTTTTCACCTCATCTGTAGACGCAATCAAACTGTTACATTGACTAGTAATACTTTATACAAGTTACTTGAGCCCTGCATGGCTGTTAATGTCTCAAGAGTAGTTGCATCATTGTACACCCCAGAAACACTTGTAATTCAACCACGGATGTCAGCAATGCAGTGCAAGAAATAACTTTGTTGGGCATGAAATGTATTCATTGAGCTTTGACACACTCCTCTCTTACAAAATCAAATGAGTTCATATTTCAGGACTCCTCTTTGCTTTACCGTGTACAGCTCGGTGGGACAGGAACAACTTTTTTGACACAGATTAAGCAAATCTTACTGACGGCCAGCTCTGCAGGCAGGGTCACAACTCCTGTCCCCCATCCTGGCCAAGAACCACCAGCCACTCTCCGTCAGTGAGGGCCTGCCTGCCAGCCCCTGGCACGAATGCCCCCAGCAAGGGCTGGGAAGGCCCTGGAGGCAGCAACCCATCTGCAGGAGCTCTCCCCAGCCCAGCCTGTCAGAGCTGTGCATCACAGCGTGGCATAACAAGTTCAAGAGCATTAACATCAATTACGTAAAACCCAACGGTATGGGGACAAACACTCCTCACAAATCTGGAGCTGAAAGGACTACCGACACTTCACAATTTGTTCCAGTTGCTCTCTTTTCATGCAAATTATTAATTATACGTCACACAGTAGCATATAATATACAGAACAGGGCCACTGAGACCAGAAATAGTTCTGTCTTTTTCCATTATGAAACCATTTTTACTCTAGGTTGCTTTATTTATTATTATTATTTATTTACATGTCTATTCTAGAAGCGATTTTCTTCCGCCTCCCCTTTTTGTTTTCAGTCAAATCTGAGGTGAACTGAACAACACGTGAGAAAAAGAGAAACATATTTTATCTTTTCACTCTGTTTTACTGCAACACCTCAAAAACAACTTATTCTACAAATTCCAAGACAGCTTTATTAAAAATAGTACTGCTGAATATTATAATATTATTGATCATTTTATAGGTTCCTTACACCTGGAACACGGTAAGACTGCTGGAGAAGAAGCAAGATTGTTCCTTGTGTTCAATGCAAGAAGAGAGAGGCAGCACTCTCCTGTCTCCTCCCTCTGATCCACCAGACTTCTAATCATATTTCCTATCTTAAGGGACACGGAAATCAGTAACAGTAGCAAAACAAAGCAGGTATCAGGACAGGAAGCATACAGCATCATCAATCAGCAGTGGTGTGTTTTTGTTTGTTTGTTATCCCCAAATACATGAGTAAAAGTACCTAACTGCTTAAACAAGGAGCTCTGCAGTAGACAGTGACTCGGAAATGGGGCATGAAAATCATTGGGGCAACAGTGGTAAAGGTAGAAAACCTATGAGCCTGGCACATACAGTTGTCCTAAGTATCCAGTTCTGCAGTTGAGTTAAGAATGGCTCATTAATCTCGACTTGCAGAATTGCACAGACTTTAAAAGAAATGTCATTAAACATTGTGACCCAATTTTTAAAAGATCATTAAAAGTAAAAGCAACATCTTAACTATTAAAAATAGAAAAGGAAAAAAAAATCAGAAACTGTCCCATCCAGGTGTGTTGGTTTTCTTTTGGTGCAAATACTGCAAAGCTGACTTACTTCACTGTCTTCAACATTAAGCAACTTCAAAATGTGCCTACTCCACCTTCCAGAAAAGCTGTATTTCTTGTTTGCAGCAAATCACGAAAACTTTACTAGTCATTTTGGTATCAAATCCTATTCAAATTGTCAAAGATTGTGTGATTGACTGAAGACCTTGGTGACATGCAACCTGGTTCAGAATCTGCCGCCTAGGCTTAAGAGTTTGGAAAGCAACAGACAAGCTTAATCATTCTGAATCATACACATTAAATGCACAAAGCACTATTTTCCTACCCAACACATATTTACTAAAGCAAATAATGTTCAAATTGTGGTTCTCTCTTAAACCATGGTACATCGAAGCTGCAAGCTGACGTGTATGAATCATTTCTGTTTTACAGTACACCTTAAGTCTGAGCCAAATAATTCAAAAGAGCCTGTTGAAAAACACAACTTAATTTGGCAGTAAACTTTCAAGGTTGCACGCATCTCAATATCAGATTAGCTGAGTTCTAACAAATTCATTTGTTTTGCTTTACTTGCTAGATTATAAAAAAGCATATTCTGGAAATAAAATTTATTTAAAATAAATACTGGAAATGTCAAAATTCAGCTAGACTGTAGAAGGAATACTAACATATGTGTTACCTCAATTTTAGTGAGTCCCCTAATTTTTCATTCTGGATGACTATAGTTTTAATTTTAAGGGCGAATCTGAACAGTTCAGATATACATCTTGGGAAAACCAATGTAAACTACCAGTAGTCAATACTCAGTACACAATAACTGGAAGCACATACTGTATTTGAACTTTGTTTCAATGTTATTGCTAGTAATAATACTTCAAGTATTGTTAATATAGCCAGATAAGAAGAAGGGCAGTTTCCTAAAGCTACTTAAGCATTTCCTTAATTATAATGAAATGCTGTAAGCTGCAAGCTAGGGTGTCTACTGCATATTCTAAGGGTCATTGGTTCACCAATTATATTAGCAACACAGAAACTCATGAGACACTAGGAGCTAACCTCCCCTTTGAAAGGTTCATAACAACACATACCAGAAATCAGAAGTACACTATGAGACTATATTTTCCATATCTCAAGTTTTCTGAATGGCCCACTGTAAAACAGAAAAACCATCAATACCACCACATCCTTAACACTGTTAATTTCTGAAGTGAAATAGTTTGAAACGGGCAAAATCCATTTCTTACTGCAGAAGACACTAAACTATATGCAGAGTTCTTCTAAACCAGAATGTCTATTCCCTAATCAGGCAAAACTCTGAGGAAAGATTTAGCTTTGAAGCCAGTTCAAATAGTAAGGAGGAAAACAAGAAAAACACTTATTTCATGAGCTACACAGCTATGGAAAGAGCAGGAAAGCAGGAAAAACATCGGAGTGGCAAGGGGGGGGGGGACAGGGGGACAGGGATCAACTGTTAATCAACTGCTAATATGGAAAAAATATAAATGCCAGGTATTTTCAAAATACTATCGTGTTCACTATTTTCACTAAATAATCCAAAACAAATACATAATGACAAAGTCAGAGAAGTTCTAAAGCATATCCTACTCTTATTCTTAATCTTTCACAGAAGTTAAACTAAATATGTTGTTCATGTTTCACGTAAACTCATACCTCTTCTCATACCTGGTCTTTACGTTTGCTTCCCTGTCATTTATTTAATGCTCAGGAAACCAAACCATTAACTTGCAACTATATTATTTAGTTGCATATTAGAGCTCACATCTCTATGGAAATTTATATTTTCATGAGCACATATTATTTTAACAGACATGGAGAGTCTGTTCACATGAGGAGGTGTTGCTCAGAACCACAGGAATCTTTCCCTGAACAGTAATTCTGTACAAATCAAAGCTGTAATTATTAAGCGGAGCCTTTCATTCCTAAAGTTTAAAAGAAGGCAGAGTAATTTGTTATAAGGATAAGTAAAATTCAACACAATTTGTGAACAACACCGAGACACCAATAAAATAAATCCAAGCTTGACTTACAGCATAGTGTCTTTTAATTGGAACGCGTGATGTCGTGTTTGTAAGACCTAGAGAATACTGTCCCTCACAGAGTAAAATCCAAAACTACTCATTTCCAACATTCCCCTCAAACTGTGCAAATAGTTCTGAAACCACTGACAACAGTTTGTGTTCTGCCCCCCTCAGTCCTGGATGCCCATTACAAGCTGGCTTTTAAAGTCCTGGATTTCAGGAATGCAGATGGCATCAGCAGGCTGTGGAACATCATCTTGATCCAGTCCAAGGTTTTCTGTTTTTCAAGAAATCCTACAAACTTTATCTACAGTCACCTGAAGAACGTTAACATAGCTTCCTCATCTTAAACTCAAATTTTAGAGCGCTGTCACTGGGGACAAAATTTCAGCTCAGAAATAGAACTTCACAATTTTCTGATTCATTCATTGCTAATACATTAGTAATGCAGCAGAACAGCTCCTTCTGCTCAGTCATATGCCAAATCACTCTTCTCACCACAGGTACCAGCATGTAACTTTCAGGCAGCCAGAACAATTAACATATAGCTTCATAGGCTGCAGTTTAATTTGCTAACTTGATTTTATTTCAAACATAAAAAGCAAATGTCAAAAAATAATCATCAGCCACAGCAGTTATGACTTTTCTCGAATTACTAATCCTCTTGCTTTCCCCAGCTACGTGGCGCTTTCTGGCAAAGTTCCAATAAGCAGGCTTTTTGCTAAATGGAGTGTGTCTCTTGAGTCCCTTTGGTTTACTTCTACCAGAAGAAAAATCAATATATATATTAAAAAAGAAAAAAAAAAAAGAAAAAAACAACAACAACAAGAAGCCAGGTGGGAGGGCAGAGGTAGCCAGCTGCCATTCCCAATGAGAAGGCTTCACCCCAGCAGGCTGTCAACAGTCAGAGAAAGCAACAGGAAAAACTGGGGAGAAGAGCAGCAGAGCAGTTTAGTGGTCTGAGGCAGAAGAGAGTTTAGAAGTACGATCCTCTTGGTTTGGGCAAAGAGGAAGGAGGTGCAAGAGATTTAAGTCAAACTGAGAGGAGGGGCAGAAGTTGAATAAGTAGGGCTGTAGGTAACTGGAGTTAGAAGACGCTACTGGAAAAGGAGTTCTCTGAGAGCTAGAACATCAGAAGAGGCTGACTGAGGGACAGAAAATCCTGATGCTTTGGATACCTGCAGGCTCCGGGTATCAGGGACAGTGAGGTCAGGAGATGGAGATCATCGCTGTTTGTCCCCCACCCTAAGAAAGATCCCAGGGGACTGACTACCTTGCCTCTTCCTCCCCCTCCTACCTACAACAGCTTCAAAGATATCTCTTGGGCCACTCCACAATGTCCTTGCCCCCGCTGTCAGGGGCATGGTAGGCTCAGAGTACTACATCGGGAGCTGGTGGGTCTCGTACTGATACTTCAGCATCTGCAAGACATTCTGCAAGTACCCAACAACTAGAACAATTTCAAAATTTATTTAGATGGAAAGCTTGATGTTGTACGATCTCGCTTCATACATAAAATGTTTTATTCTCATTTGGCTGAGGGAAGGAACTGTTAAATAGCTTTGTCTTCCAAGTTTCTTAGGACAGTTTGTTAAAAAAAATAAAATAAAATAAGAATCCTTCAAACATGCCACAGGCTCAAGTACCCTATTCATTCTCCAAAAATATCTTATATTACTATTAAAAATAGCATTATTAATCAGCAACCATACAAATTCTTATAACTACTTCTTCAAGGTATGGTTTTTAACGTGTTTTGTGCTGAAAAGGACACTGACAAGAAATGAAAGAGAACATCTCAAATGTTAAGTCAAAAAGCAAACATTAACCTTTCCATACTTGCTGCCTGAACCACACCATACTCAAGAGATCCCTCTGACCCCAGAATAATCACCTTCAGGCTTCAAGTGCCTTGAGAGCCCAGCACAACTCCTAAAATACCTCTACCCCTGCAGCAACCTTCCCTTTTACTTATAAATGTGTCCCTTACTGCAGCTTAGTACTCAGATCCCTCGAGCTTTTAATTCTCACAACATGAGTTTTGCTGTTTACACGGTACACACCACGTCCAAGCCGTAACTACTACTTTTATTGCATTCAGTGTTCTTTTTCAACTGTTAAAACACTAAAGCCTACTCCACATTTTAAGGTAAAAATTGCTATCATTAACATTGACTTGTAATACCAGCTACACACCTATGTGTGTACAAACATAGGCAGCACTGGCGTGCTATGCAGAAACGTCTGCAGTTGTTTTCCTCCATGCCCAACAGCCTCTCACCCTCTTCTTGCAACACCCAAACACTGACCGTAAAAATAATCAATTTCCTCCTCAGATACTATCAACAAATCAGTTCATAAAGCAAAATAAATGCATGTAAGGTTCAGAAGCAGGACAGTGCACAAACTACAGCTACTATTTTCTCTGTCAAAAAGAGGCTATGCCTGCTTGGCTATGCCTCAAATATTTTCCGTCTACCTTACAAACTTAGCTGAAAAATACAGGCAAAAATAACATACTTTTTTAACATATTGATCTAACTATACGACAATATATATTTTTGTGTCACAATTCTCCAGAACACCATATGAAAACACTCAATTCTGACCTTTTGCTATATTTTTCATTTCAATTTTTAATATGGTGACTTCTGTTTTGAAAATCTTACTTTCAACATAGAAAATTAGATATTGTAGAAGTACCAAAATATAAAAAAGAAGGAGTAGCTCAATCCTCAATCAAACAATGAATTATAATTACAATCACAGGATATTTAAATTTCAGCTAAGATAATCAGCAATACTCCCATTATTTGCTGGCACTCGCGTCCTCCCTGCTTCCACCTGGGAGAACTCAGGGTGACCGTGCAAAGCCAGAGACTGCTTGCAGGAATCCGCTGTGTAACCAGCAGACTAAGGTAGCTGCAGTTTTTAACTTACCCATAATATTTTTAAAAGTTACTATTATTTTTTTTTCCTTCTGAAAGGATACACACACAAAGAGAACAGTGAGTAGTACAGTTACTGATTTAAAACAAATCTTTCAGGGGTGGTCTCTCCTGTAATGTCAGAATCCTGTTATGTTTTCTGTTAGGATGCGGATTACACATTGCACTACAAAGAATTTGATCATCTTGGGACAGAATCTAAAGAAATTTTAGGTGCAGGAGAAGATTTTTTTTTTCTTTTTCTAAATAAGTTCACCAAGCTAACAAGAACAGTGAACAAAGATGTGAAGAAGTGACGTGGACACACAGCAACAGCAGGCCTCTCAGTCCGACTTGGGAAGCACAACGCAGGCTGCTGCCTTATAAAGGAAATGTTTCTGTTCCTGTATTTAGCTGAGCCACCCAGCAGAGGAGCTGATACACAATAGTATTTATGCTGAAATCAACTCAGAAAGACATTCTTACATCCTTGCTTCCTCAGGAAATGAAAATCATGTCTCATTACATAAAAAATGAGGTTGCGCTGATTGACTCAGAAGTATTTCCTACAAGATGCGCTGAGGCAACATCACTCCTATCAATGCACGCAGATTAACAAACACTCCGAAGTTCTTTTTGCTTTTCAGATAACTCACAAGATGAAAGCTTTGTTTTCAGAAACCAATTATTGAGCAGATAAAAGACTGAAAATTAGAACGAGTTTTATTTCCTCTCCACAAGTTACCTCGTAAAGACCAATTAACTGCCTTACAGCAAACACGTTAATTCTACAGTCAGCCTCTGCTTTTGAGCTTCGTGATCTGAGACCTTCCCAGTCTTTGCAGACCGAAGAGATTGCATTGGGAAATGCTGCTCAGAACATTCTATGGAGCAAGCTGTGTTCTTACTGCATGGTGTTTCCCACGGAATCACTGGCAGAACTCCACAGAAACGGGATTATGTCTTCAGAACACTGCTGTCAGTTTACATCTAAATCAAAAGTAAAACAGCAAACAGCTGTAAAACTTCGGTGTCACAGACTAAGTCTAGTTGATAGGCCACTAACCAAGCTCCTGTAAAGGACTTTGGTGTCACTTGACTGTTTTAAACAGACTTGGTATTTTACTCCTGATCTCAATTGCTTCATGTGGTATTCCAAGGACCTGACAAATTGCTGCTAAATTCCATTGTAAAGTCTTTACAGTCCAGCACCAGATGAATAACATGGTGTTTGTAAAGCATTTCAAAAAGCTCAAAACATAACATTACTGATGGCATATTAAAACAATCCCTGAGTGACAGTAGCAAAATATTAACTTAATGAAAGGAACAGAAGCCTTCGTTTCTGTGATTTGCTACCCCTAGGCTGGATTTACAAACTATTCTTTTCTTTCTTTTTTTTTTTTTTTTTTTTGGCATGACAATATTCAACTCCATCTGTCAAAAAAAAACACTGAGCCCACTCACAAGGTGCCACACCAGTTTCAGCAGGGCACAGGCACCAGAGATATGTTTTAAAAAGCAACACCTTCCAACAAAAAAAAATTACTCTGGTGGCACATGGTGCCAAATCAGGCCCACATGTTTCAGTATGCGATGCACTGTGCTCCAGGATCCATGATTTCTTGTTATCCCACTGATCGTAAACTCATATAAAAAGTTAATTGCTTTAAAATGTCTTGCTGAAAAATGACAGAGACAGTTAAAAGCCAGTATCTGGTACTGCCTGTGCACAAGAAATCCATCCTCACTTAATTTTGTGTTCCCATATCAGAGTTGCTTTCCTCTCTGCTTAAGTTAGTCTTGCTTCCCGAAAGATTATAAATACTCAGAAAATCAATCTTTGTGATAAAGAACTGTGACACCGCAGCTACCACATGCATTGTACAGCTTCTACACCCTACAACCTGCCGCACTGCTATTTTGACATGCACAAGATTTTGAACTTGGTAGTTAACTTCCTACCTAGCAGTTTTCAACCAGGAGGACAAAATGTACCAATCCAGGCTGGCAGATACTCAAAGGAAAAGCAGCTTGCAATATTCTTAAATATTTTTTTCATCTATCCACCAGCTCTGTAGGCAGTAACAGAATGACTTGAGCCGGGACTGAAAAGCTCAGTTACTTGATTTACACCTTGGGTAAGCCAAATAAACCCAGTCTTTTTCTACCTCATGATCTCCAAGAGTCCATCAGCGAGGGAAGCTTTATTCCTCAAATCAAATAGTTAAAAAGCATCCATCTAAAAAGCTACCAACGCCCTGCTACAACTCTTCCTTTTAACAAAGATGTTCTCTTATAGATAGATAGGTTCCCTACCAACATTATTGCACTGTTCTGTCATTTCACTGGCAACAGCAGCCTCCATATAGACATCCTTGAGACCTAAGCCGCATGCATTTCAAGTACAAATAATTGTGAAAAACCTCTAGGATTTGCTCTTTCAATGTCACTGTCACTCTTTAATACTTTCAGCTCTCCCTACACAGAAGAAAGTCACTTTCATGATTTAATGTTCCCCAAATTTGCAGCCTCTCAATACCCATTTTTTTTCTAACTGATCACCAATCCTTACTTTGTGGTGTGTAGGAAGTACTCTTATACTTTTAACAGTAAAGAGCTGTTACAGCCTGAGCTATAGCTAAGCCTTCATACCAAGCATTTTAATGAGTCAGTCTGTACAGGACATCACATCTAGTGCTTTATTAGAATTCAGTGTCAATATTTGAAAACTAAAAACGTGCATTTTTTTTTTTCTCCCATGCATTGAGTCATCCTTCAGAGAGGCAAGTGAACTGTCTTGTTGTACACTGTTATGGTTTGCCAGTTTTTAAGCAACCAAGCCCACCTCCACCTTCCAAAAGGACAAACCACCAACTTTTCAAATTTTGACTTTA
Source organism: Aythya fuligula (assembly GCF_009819795.1). Lineage (NCBI taxonomy): Eukaryota > Metazoa > Chordata > Aves > Anseriformes > Anatidae > Aythya > Aythya fuligula. Next base: position 5,375,637 of record NC_045569.1, on the reverse strand, counting down.
GTTGCAATTTCCTCCTAAGTCTAGTATCTTTTCAAGCAGATGAAGAAAATAAGATTGAACAGTGAAAGGAGATCACAATTAATTCTCCTATTCTGAAATTTCAACCTGCGTTTTTCTGTATCCCGAAAATCACAAACTATACGTGTGTATGCAAATATATACATGTATGTATACACACATTTGTAATACTGCTTATCCTTTAGCAAAAGCCTGTAGTTTATTCTCTACTGCACACCAAATACCTTTAACATCAAAACAAAGGGCTTTTGACTAGAAAAATATTAAATAAAGTCATTTTCTGCTACAGGTTAAGTCACATACAAGTTGAGTTGCACAGTTCCAGCTTCAAATTAATGAAGTTGTTTAGAAGTATTATACAAACAGGAGAGAGAGAGAGAGAGTCCTTTTCTCCAGGCACAGGTATAGTAATTACTCACAGGAACAGCAACAAAAACACAGAACCAGAAGACACATACAAGTGTTCACAACTAGCAAGTCTGCAGCCACGAAGCGTCCCACCTACCTGTTACCAGAAGCCCTTCCAATGACAGCTGTTCCACATTTTGCTGAGGGCAGCTCTAATGAGCTGCAGACAGCACAACTCCTAGAGGGCTGCAAGAGGCTCACGTACAGACTGAGCCAAAAATACAAAGCTGGCTAAAACTAAAAAGGGACATGAAAGGTTTGTTCCAGCATCACAAAGAGAAAATACTAGTCCATTAGGTAACAGGGAAGTTCCTTCCATGAAAGCTCACTAGCCTTTTTTTTTTTTAATATTAAAAACATCTTGGCTTTTTCCATATATGACAGGTTTGACCAGATATTTAATATAATTAACAGACCCAGGGTAGGAATGTGAATCAGAAAACAGCAAGAATACGGAGGTGAGTCATTCGAAGCAGGGCCCACGGGAATTCACAGAACACAAAGAAGTGGCACAAACAACATCCAAATGACTACCTACCAGCTAAGGGTTTAAAAAAAAAAAAAAAAAAAAAAAGCAAACCTATGTGAGATCAGTATAGTACAGCTTGATAAAACACAACACTCGTAAGAACAGTGTTTACACTGACAAGTAGTGTGGGCCAACAGGACCAGAGCAACCAGGTGCTGCTGAGAAGCACCTCAGAGTAAATTTCTTCCTAATACGTAATCTAAATCTCCCCTCTTTTAGTTTAAAGCTGCTACTCTTTGTCCTACCACTACACCCCCCGACACAGGGCCCCTCCCCAGCTTTCCCGCAGCCCCCTTTAGGCACTGAAGGCCACTATAAGGTCTAGCTGGAGCCTTCTCTTCTCCGGGCTGAATGACCCCAGCTCCCTCAGCCTGTCTGCAGAGCGGAGGGGCTCCAGCCCCTTGATCATTCTGAAGCCTCAGCAGAAAAACTCTCCCAAGCTTGGGCATCAGATTGTATTAAATATGCCCAGCTACTATAGAGGAAATCCAGGTTCCAGTCCAAAGGTGGCATAACACCTAGAAAGTATGATTTACAAGTAACATTAGACAGACATAGTTTTGTTTACATCAGGTTAAAGGCTACTGGAAGTTTTCTTGTAGGTTATAAAAAAAAAAATAAAAATTGCTTGCTTTGTGTCCACCAAGGTTGAGTCAAAAAATCAGGCTTAACTTGCAGCAAAGATCTAAACTAGGATATATAGAGGGAGCATATGAGATTGCTATTAGCACAGATATAGGTAAGCTCTTTCAGCACTTCATTAACAGTATACAAAGTTTGCTTTATTCCAAAAATTTAGGAATACCTCAACTGCACTCGTGAGGGATGCCGGAGTTATAGATGGATCTCACAGTAAAGACAGAACACATGAGCTGTTAAAATGCATTCCAGGTCTACATTTCTACAACTTTATGCTTTCTGTCATAAAAATGTATTCAATTCTTGATGTTTTACTTACATGTACAGAATGTGTATCTGTATTTGTAATATTAAATTTCCTTTCAAAATTGTTTATTTCAAGAACACATACACAGATTTTTCAGACACTATTACTAAGAAATTTTGCTTAGAAAACCTTGCCATTTTCAGAATGCAATTTACTGCTCCTTTAGTACCTGTAAGCAGTTCTGCTTGCGCATTACAGTGAATACGTCACAAGGAAGGTTTCTCTGTACTCCCTATCTCCAAGTACCACAAGGATTCACTTAGGGATTTATGCTTATAACACCCCTTCCCTAAATCCTGTCTTACATCGATGCCTACTGTTAAAGGGTTCTGGTCTCTCCAGTTTCTTTACCAGCTAATTTGCAGGTAAAACCCAACGTAGGCCTAGAAGTCAAAATGTGCCTATCAATGAATCTCTAAATATAGAAAGACTATTGAAGGACCAGCTGGCATTTAAAAACGATGAAAGCCAAGCCTGTTCTTTGGCATCAGCACTAGCTGGTGTTGCTAAGCTACTGCTGCTGCCCAGACAGTTATACACCATCAGGTTAATTCGCACAGGCCAGTGGTCTGAAGACAGGAGGAAAAAAAAAAAAAAAAATAAAAAGGAAGAAAAACACACTCAACATGCCTTTTATACCAGTAAATCTCAGATTTCACCATCTGCAGCTATGAAGGGTAATACAGCTTGTGTCCATGACCAAACAACATACACATCATGAAGAAACTAGCTTTTCCTGTTCTTTTAGAGTCCATATTACTTCCATTTATGCTGTTAATTTACATTTGTTTGGGTTTGGTGTAACGTAATTATAATGTCAATAAGATGTTTAATGCTATCTACATGTACTTTTTCCCCATCCTTGATGCATTAATTAAGATTTTTATCAAACGAAAACTTTGATAAAAACAACGAGATTCTGCTTCTGTGGGCTAGTTGAGGCTAGCAACTGGAAAAAATCTATCAGCAAATTTGTTTGTCTATTTTTTGGACAGTTAAAGCCACAGCCCATGCGAATAATGTTATTTAGTATGCAATCGCTGTTTAAAAATTCTCTTACATGCTTCTGGCAGTTTGTATGATATTATATTAGCAGTCCTTTCATCACTGACAACACTTGTGATTTGTAGCTTCCAAATGTGAGCCTGCACTTACACTTTAAAAAGTAACCTCGCTAGCCCACATAGCACCAGTATACTCTTGAACAAACAAGTTGGTTAAAACTTGGAGAAAAGAGAGCCAAAAAAATTTGGTTATTGCAAGCGTCTTCTCTATGCTGCTTTTTCACTGGCTTAATTTCATTTTTATTTAGGACATCACCTCTATGCCCTCAGAAAAGTGTGCCACTTGCACATCAGCCTTTTATCTCTGCTGATGCATAAGGAGACAAAGCTACTGGTAAAAGCCAATTCTGATATCTAAAGAATCCCATTCCTCTTGTCAACACTCATTGGCAGAATGAACTTCATGACTAACGTTTCTTGCCGTTCTCATATAACTAAGCTAGAATCCTTGTTAAGATCAATCACAAGGTTAATGCTTTGGGGGGTTGTTTTTCTTTGTGTTCAGAATACAGCTGGTAGAAAACCATGCATGAAACATATTTGACTATTTGATAGCAAGCAATGGTTAAGAATTATCATGTTAAATTCTACAGAGATTTTTCTTTGATCAACATTTTCAATGAAGGAGCTAAATGATGAAAAGAAGAGCAATGGAAAGGATCAGAGATCCACATATAATGATAAAAAGACTGCAGGTGTTTAATTTACCGACAGAAGGGACACTCAGTAGCTGCCTTCAAGTATACAGGCAGTTGTTGTGAAATAATAAAGCATATTCCAACGTCCACTGAGAACAGAAGAAGAAATAATGGGGTTTAATGGTACAAAGGAATGCTTCAGGAAATAAGTAAATGGTTTTCAAAACAGGGATAGTTAACAACTGGAACAGACTATCAACAACAACAAATAATAATAAAAAAAAAAAGTACCTGCCCAAACTGGTCAGAACAGATGTGATGCTAATCTGAGGAAGAGTAACATAACAGATCAAGAAGTCAACAACCACAGGCAAAGATACCAAGGATGACTTCAAAAGGCATATGCACAGGACAAGAGCTAGAAGCTCAGGCAACTTGAGAGAAGCAGCAATGAACTGCTCCTGGCTTCTCAACACAGGCACTGGGGACTGCTACAATCATCGACGAGAAAGCCAAAAAATGGGATATTCTTCCATAATGAAGAAAAAGAATTCCCTCTAACCCTTTTCCCTGAAAATTTAACCTCCAATTTGTAGAGAAAAATAGAATGAGTAGTCCACTCTTAAAAGATCAGCTTACGTAGTATTAGTAACCTCCAATAAATAAATGACTGTGCAGAAATGATTTTTAAATTTCAGAAGGTTACTTCTATATAACTTACAATTCCCCACAGGATTATAAACAGCAAAACTATACATCTACTAATGCTATGATTATAATCCTAGGTTTGAATGAGAATATTCCTTGCATTATCTGTTAATACTTTCCCTAAGCTTTACTTTATAACTGAAATAAATAAATTCACTGTCTCTGTAACATCTTAGTTATTCTTAAAATATACTGAGAGGTTAGACTAGAAAAAGTTTTTCTGTATCAGACAAAGAAAGTGAAGAACTCATGACTATGATGATTATTACAGCTCCCTCAGCACATCTGTACAACCTTGTTATCCAACGGTACAGCCTATTTATGGCTTTGTAAAACAACAGATCACCACTTCTCAGATGTTGAAATGCAGAAGGAACAGGTTACAGAAGGAGCACATTTCTTCAGCAAGTACTTTTGGGACTAAGGAGGTGTGATCCTGTCTGAGAAGGTACGGATTCTCATCTTCCCATTCCTGAGGCATTTCAAATAGCAGCTGGGGGAACAAATATTTCTTCCAGATAACTGATAGAAGCATCCTTTAACAGACACCAAATATGCTCATTTTAATACTAAAAATACATTGGATGGTTTGGCACTGAAATTAACAAGAAGTTGATGACTGCTTCTGAGAGATCCACTTTCTAAAACAGCTGCATCAGGTATCTTTTTCTGATGGAGACCCTCCCTCTTTTCTAGTGTGCAAGCCTACCTTTTCTGTTTCAGCCTATTTCTTGGTAGTTTAATTAGAAAATCTTGGCATTCTTTTTTCAAAGCTACATTGGTGAAATTAGAAATTCACTATCCGTCTTCTTCAGGCTGATCTCCAGGAAAAAAAAAAAAAAAAAAAAACTTCATACAAAGCATCATTTTATGTATTTATACCACCAAACCTCTTATTTCCACAAGAGCCTACTGATTATATTAATCATTGTGCATTATTGTTAAGCTGCAGGCTCCTCGTGGGCATTTAACAAATATAATTACAGTGACTGTTGAATTCTCTGCTTCCTGGAAGCAGAACACTTCACAGAGCATCATATTTTTTCACTATTAGACTTTCACATCTTATTCACCTTTAGCACTTTCTTTGGCATGCGTGATGGCAGTCAGAACTTCACATCCATCTGCTTCCATTTTTTGTAGGATTGCCTATAAAGTAGGAGCCGATATAACTCTTAAAACACAGAACCGGTGTCTGGTTGCTCTTAAATCACACAAGGGAAACAAGATGCGTGGTTGAACATCTGCTTTCTAACAGGTAAGAACTCACGCTTACTGCACCTGGTGACTTTGTTAGATGCTGCTGGTATTTCTGACTGCTTTCATCAGCTGTCTGCTTGCTTAAGAGTTAACTTACTGGCCAAGTGATTTAAAAAGTTTCAGTGTTTCTACACCATTCCACCCAGAATCCTTCTGCAAAAAAACATGCTCTTTACTATTGGTCCAATCTACCTTCTTAAAACTCTGGAGAAGGATTACATCAACAACAGCCCAAAATACTTTTGTCTGAAAGACTTAATTCTGAAGCACTGACAGTACAGGCAAAGGAGGCATTCTTTGGTTTAAATTCTTTAATGTTGTACCGTTAACATGTTGAAGCAAGATACCAGAAGTATTCCCAGACGTCCCTAAATTATGGAAATGTAACTTAAAAATTTGTCTCAAATTTAAAAAAAAAAAAAAAAAAAAAATCTCAAATTTTTACTGAAATGCAGTAATGGGCTAGAGCCCAAGTTCTCAAAAAAGTGGCCTAAATGGGCTAATTTTTTTTAGAATTCAGACTATAACCAATTACTGCATTTTAGTACAGTATTCAATTTGGCATCAGATTCTTTTTTCTGATTACAGTATAGTGGGTACAAAGAAATACATTGTTTAGGGTCTCTCATACATTTCGTAACTATGAACAAAAAAATCCAAGTAATTCCTATTTTCCAGGGCCTCTAGATTCAACCAGATGTAGACATTTTTAGATGGGAAAACTCCATTCTTCACAGACCTGTCTATTTTCATGGGTGTTATGTAAATCATAACAGTTGTGGATGAAGGGAAGAAATTGCCAGAACACCAAAAAAATAACCACCCCCACCACCCCCAAAATAAGAATATCATTTCTTACAGGAACATTAGAGATTAAAAAGTAACCGTCTTTCTCAGTCTGACTCCTCTTTTGCCCATTACTACTTATCTTTGATTTTCAAAATTGGTTAATTAACCAGACAATTCAAGATAATTACTTGTGTACTTTTGGAACCAAAACAGCTGATCCAGAGAAAATGTCAAGTTAACCTCAAACAATTCATTCTGTAAGGGAAGCTTTTAAATTGTCAGGACATGAGAGGGAACTGTCAAGTGGAAGGACACGTACAGTGCATCGAGTGCTGAATACTAGTTCCATAAGCAAAGATGTACTGCTTCTATGGTTCAATGGTAGAGAACGGCTTTGCTCTCTTGTTCCAATTACCTTACATTCACAAACAAATGAAGGATATGCTGGAACACTGTAGACAGTCCTCATCTAGAGCTGACAGGCATCGTCACTGGGGATTTCTTTTCCTAATAGCTGGATCGATATTTAGGCTTTCAGACATTTTCTTCACAGTAAGTTAGGTGAAGGAAAATAAGCACACAATGTAGGTTAGGGAACATGAGAACACAGTCAGACATCGAAATGGCATTTTGATGTTGATTTTACTTATCATCTGTATAAACTTTTATCATTTGTACTGTCACTACTGCCTTTACAGTAAAGGTTCCTCTCCATTCAAAGGACAATTATTACACACTAACAGAAGTTAGTCTGTCAGATCACAGTGAGCTCTTTAAGAGCTCAAAGGAAAAGCTGCACTGACTATCTATACTACTTAGGTAGCCAAGAACATATTTACTGAATTAGCATGAACTTCAGAAATAGACGCTAATAATTTTAATATCATTGCTAGTTACTGCATACTGTAATAATATTTCACGGGAACCCAAAATACTGTCTGATGGTGAAGCTTCATTTCAAATCCATGATTTACCTGATTTCATGAGGAAGGTGGAAAAAATGTAAGAAAACAAATTAATTTTTAAACAACTTCCTATAGGCCCAGATTAATCCCCGTTATAGAAATTGAAATAAGGCAAGAGGTATGGCTTTCAGCTACTCTTCTAAAAGGCTAAATTCTCTTCTGCCAAAACAAACATGAAGGACTGGGCATATGAAGGACTTCAGCCTGTACATTAATCTTAATCCTACCTCCCACAGCAACATTACTAATGTCCTTCTGAAAGGACAGCCATTCCTGGTACACTTGCAACCTTCCTGCTTAAGAAGCAACATGGAAAAGATGTCAACACTTGAACCAACCTGCACAATGTTATCTGGGAAAGGAAGCGCACCAGCCACCCCATCTGGCCTCTCCCCCAGTCCCCACTCCTCTCTCCAGGTACCATGCAGCAGGCTCTGTGGTAGCAGTGTCATTGACGTGTCAGAGACACCACATGATACAGATCTAAGAGAACTCCTACATGCACACAGTGATAATGTGGACTCATGGGCATGAGCTTGTTTTTTTATAGGCATTTCTTTGTTTTTATTGTGCTTTCTAGCTTGTTCTACTTTTAAAATGTTATTTAAAGCACAAAAATAATGTATACCATTCAGACGCTTTTAAATAACCATGCAATCCCCAAAACAACTTTTTTCAAGCATCCTTTACAACCAAATATTTGTGGCTACAACTCTGAGAAATACTCTTCTTTGACGCCCCCTTTTGTTCTTGACTTGTAATTAAAATATATTTCACATGAAAGAGTATCTATTAAAAATGATTGTAAAACCAAAAAAAAAAAAATCGAATCTAACACACTTTGAGTTAATATTGCTCTTTCAGAAAGTAATTGTGAAGGCAGAAAGGAGTACAGAGGCATCCATTTGGGTTAAGAGAGAAGCTGACTAATGCGTATTCCTGATTCTTATGATTTACAAGATACAACCTTTCAGAAACTAAATACGTTCTCAGCTGCCAGTGCTTCTGTAAAAGCAAACAAGTGGAAACAGCTACTTTTCATGTGGGGATCCCATATTTTCATTAGGAGTTCACTAAATATATTTTGGGTTTTCGATAACAAACACCAAAATTGAAGCTTCCCACAGAATATTTAAGTGGCCTTTCACCATGGGGAAAAATGCAGAGTTAAGGCAGTAGCTTGGCAGTCAGGATCACCTGAGAAGTGTCTTTGCTTCCTTCACCCCTCACATCCCATAAATGCTCCTCACCTAGCTATATAGCTGCATTTCATTTTACAATCTCATTTTTCACAAATTTCCAGAAGGTATTGGAATCAGCCCCTAGAAAGATGAGGAGATTAAGTTAGTTTGAACCGCCGCTACTTTTGGTATACAATAAAACCACTTTCTTCCAGCGTTATTTTCAGAATAACAAAGCAGCCAGCATGCTGCCCAGATGTTCAAAGCGCTAGTTTAGAGTGTGTCCTAGAATGTTCTGGATGGTTGTTTACAGAGTGAGAATCTGAAAACCTCCTACTTTAGTAGTTGACCAACAAATGCTTTCACTGCTGTAACATTCAATTTAACTTTTATGCTAGAACAACAATCAGTGAAATGCATAATGTGGACATAAGTATTTGTGTTTATCACTGATAAAGTTACTCTGACCATTGGCTGTGTACCATCAATGCTAAAATAATACGTTTAATTTTGATTTTTCTTTTAACTAAAAGGTAGTCTTTTTATTGGAGGCCAAGTACAATAATCTTTTTTTAAAAATGTGAAAATAATGAATACAGATAAATAAAAACAAGTTTCTTTTGTGAAGAGTGAATGTGACGTTGAAGCTACATGTTCATCATCCCTCAGCATCTCTGGATAAAACACATTCAATGTAAAAGTACCTGTTTTTTACCTCACCCAACAACAAATCCTGAAATCCTCAGACTAAGCAACACTCCTTTCTGCTGTAAACAGTAGCAAAACCAATCTTGTAAACAAATTATATCCTCACGTTAATATCGTTTTGTTGAGACAGACTCTTGATAGGTGGCAGGATTAACAGAATGGTACAATGAGGATACTGCTTGCTTACTGTGTTACACATGGTGATGGCATTAGAAAGGATGGAAGTTCATACTTAAAACCGAAAGCAAACTTGTATATTTTTATTTTATAAATTAGACATTAAGTTCAGGCTTGTAGCTATAGCTTCAACTATGTGCTTAAATCAAAGTGTTGTCAAAAATCAGAACTCCAAAAGTTACCGTTCTGTTTACCTCCTCCAAGCAAAAAAAATAAAAAAAAAAATACACGTGCCTGGAAGCACTTAAAATAAAAAAGTTTCTAATTTTTCTCTAGATACAATAAAAATCAACCCTGAATTTGTTAAAATATTCTATTTTTTTAAATCAGTCCATCTAAGAACATCTCGTCAAAAGTGATGTTCCAGTAATTCAGAGCAGTGTTTATAATTTACCACAATTTATTCTGCAATATATCACATTTTTTTTAAACTCAAAATCATCACACGATCTAAAGAAACATGATTAACTTTATTTCTATACGCAAACGCCACTCACACACAGCAACTAGTTTAACCCTTTGATGCACTGTATAGCAACTCCAACAACTTTAGGGCTTTTTGTTTAAGAAGTACACCATATTTACACAGAGTTAAGTTAGAAAAAATGAAGTTTTGGGAGAGGGAAAGAGAGGGAGTTGCAAATAGAATTCTCCACTTTATTTTTATATAAATACACTACTGAAATCATTATCCCTATTTTCAGACAGCTCATCCTTTACAGAGCCCTATTATCTCTTTTGTCCTTTGATTCCAAAAGGCACGGGAGCAAGCAGAAAAATGAATTGAGAAAGAACAGCCAATTAAGCATGATAATTCACAACTTCAATAACTTGCAACATACAACTAAAATAGAGGTGCACTAAGTTCAGCAGGTACAAATGACTGGATAATTGACCTTGAAAATTCCCACTTCAGCTAAGCTACTTATCTCTTCCAAACTTTCACAGTAAACTCTAAGTGTTCCACGTGGCTACACAACATACTCAGAACCAACAAAAGCTGATTTGCCTCCTGAAACAAATATTGCTGGCTTCTGTGGATCTGCTGTTTTCCAGTGCACTGAATATGAGAAATCTCAAGGTTTGTCCTGGCCCAAGAGTCCCCGGGAGGTTCCCAGTAGCCATTTCACTGTGAATAGTTCAAAGAACAGTGAAGGAAACCCTTGCCTTCTTGTTAATTGTTTCTCTTTTCAGCTGTCCAATGTGCTACCGTTTCCATTTGGATATGGAACAACATTTTCATCCAGAAACATACTTTTTCAAAGCCCTGCCTCCATGAACTCCAGAGAACGTACACCGAACGTACCCCAAGTTTCGTATTCCTTGTGATTAACAGTGCTCATCATCTCCTCTCATATGCCAACACCACAGGTTTAACAGGCACCTAGCAACAGGTTTTAACAGTGTCATTAAATCTTTTTTTTCCCCATCATATCTTATTGTTGTGATATACAAATCAAGAACACCCAGACAAATTAATAATGATTAATAACCTACAGAGAACACCTTGCAGTTTTTCAGACTATTATGAAGGCACGTCCATGAGAGCCCAACACAGGCATTTATCCAGCCCATGTTGCCTACCCAACAGCAGGACGTACATTTCTAATGAGTAAAACCAACAGTGTGTCACACACACCTCCAGAAAGAGTTTAAGATTGCTACTTGACCATCAAACAACTCAATTATTTGTTTCTAATGGGAAAAATGGAAGCAGTTTGAAAGGAGTGAACATTTATGCCTGACAACAGGCAGACAGGAAAAGGACTCTTACATTAGTATTTACTGCTCTCTCAAGTTACCTACCTCATCCTTAGTTATTTCTTTGGCTATATTTTCCAGAGGGTACCTTAATGCCTTCACTCTTCCCCAGTGATATTCTTCATTTGTAAGCATTACCACAGTTAATTTTTTGTTGAACTCACTAAATACCTCGGAAGGATTTTAGAAAATGCTGTGTAAAGGAATAAGCCTCCAAAAGTTCTTTGGGGCACACCATATTTTAAAACAACTGTGTTATTACCTTATCTCTTGGGACTCAGAGAAAAAAAGCGGTTAGAAGAAAAGTATTGCTCTTCTCTCTTATCTGATAATTTGATCTCTAAGGCAGAATTGTACATAAAAATGGTAAGTTTCCAATTAAGGAAATATGGCTTTCCAGCAGTCTTCCACTATGTCCCCTTACTTTTTGTGCCTTCCACCAATCCCCACCACACGCATCCATGAATCATGGCTTTCTTCTCTATTATTTTTGCTGAGCAAATAACAATCATAAAATCAAATTGGGAAACGTACTTCTCTATGGTTTATATAGCAAAGAGAAAAGCAGAAGGTATCCAAAATTGCAAGATGAGGACGGCGTACCTCACAGCATACTGATAGCCCCCAAAAGTCTCTTCTCACAAACATTACACAATCAAGGGAAAATAAACTACTCTCGAACAAGCTGTGCTTGCGGGAGCACACCATCAGTTGTGTACACTCCGGCTGGGTCTGTCGAGATAAGAAACCAGATCTACCCCGGCTCTGCTGTTTTATTAGCACATTAATATGTAGGAATCGGATCCTTAATTCACACCTCACCGTGACAAACAGCTGCTCGCAGAAATCCCCACTCAGAAGAATGTGGTTACTATGATATCAAGGCTACTAGTAAGAACTGGGGTTTCTTCTCAAAATTACCGAAGATCATAGAAAAACCGAGAAAAATATCTACACAATTAATCCAGAACTACTCTTCTGTTTTGAAACACCTGGAAAAAAAACAAGTAACGCGCTGCGTGTGAAGGTACTAGGCAGTATTTCTGAAGTCGCACCATTTCTGCCACACACTCCGAAGCGCATAACCCAAATCACTTATCTGACACTTGGGGTTTCTAACGAGCGCTCGAGAAGCCGAAAGCACTCCAGCCTGTTGGAAGAACTGCGGAGAGATCCTCGAGGCCAATTAAGCGCTTTGGTTGCGTCCCGTGAGGTGACCCTTCCCCGGCAGCTCCCGGGGCCGCTCACCTGCCCCTCACCAGCCGCCCCCCGTCCTCGCCAACCCCTTTGCGGCAGCAACTTCCCCGCGCCCCCCGGGGCGATGCGGGGACCCGCGACTCACCGAGAAGCCGGCCCAGAAGGGGCAGGAGTGGCGGACGCGGGCCGAGGTGGTGAGCGCCAGGGCGGCGAAGCTGACGGCCACGATGAGGCAGCCGAGCGCCATCTGCGTGACCCCCAGGGCCAGCATGGCCCGCGAGCGGGCGCGGTGCTGCCGCAGGCGGGACAGGCTCCGGGACAGCGCCGCGGGGCTCAGCGAGCGCGCCCCGCCGGGGGGCCCCGCCGGCACCGGCACCGGCACCGGCATCCTCCGGGGGGCCCCTCACGGCGAGGCCGCCCGGCGCCGCCTCCCGCCGCCCCCCGCCCGGCAGCCGCGGCTCATGGAGGAGGAGCTGCCCCGGGCAGCGGGGAGACCCCCGCGGGCACGGCCCTGCCCTGCCCTGCCCGGCCCGGCCGGAGAGGGGCGGCCGCCGCCGTCTCCTCCTCCTCCTCTCCTCCTCCTCCTCCGCCGCCGCCGCCCGCAGCCGCCGGGGAGGGGGAGCCCGAGCCCCGCGCTCCGTCCCGCTCCGCCCGGGGAGGGAGGGGAAGGGAGGCGAGGCCGGGCAGCGGGGGGAGGGCTGCCGGCGGCCAATGGCGGCGGCAGGCGGCGGGCGAGGCCCGGGCCCCCGGTACTCGGCGGCGAGAGGCAGAGCCGGGCGGGGGGCGAAGCGGCGCGGCCGCTGCTCCGAGGCGGCAGCGGGCACCGGAGCCTCAGCCCGCAGCGGGGCGGGCAGCGGGCACGGGGAACGGCCCGGCCCCCCCCCGGCCACTCCCCGCGCCTCAGCAGCGGCACAGGCGGGCAGCGGGTCGGGGGGGAGGCCGGGAGGAACCTGGGGGCAGCGCAGAGCGAGGCCTGGCCCTGAAAATAAACAAAAAAAACACCGCCACCCCCATACCCCCACACAGGGGGCTACTTGTACTACCCCAGGTAGTAAAATGCGGACAGGAGCAGCATTGTTCTGTTCAGCAATGAGGATCCCCACCCTGCACACCTGTAATACTGGGGTACTCAGACAAAAAAAACTGCAAACACCACATCTAAATAAGACTTGCATGTCTGTTCATGATGTCCTTGCTCTTGTCTTTCAATAAATGTTCATTGCGTGAAGTACCTTGTTTCTTGAAGAGGCAGCGGGGAAGCACACTTTGACAACAGCTCCAAAGGTTATGTCCCCTGTTTTATCATAACATTCCTGTATTTTACTCTATGAGAAAAACAAAGCTTGCTGCTTTCAAGTTAAATCACTCCCTGTGCCACAAAACCAGCAGGTAGAGCAGATGATACTGCTAACATCCCCAATGGGGGTAGAACACTGCTCCAGCACGTGTGTAAGAATCATTTTAATCACATCCTAAAAGCACCTGACGAAACTCCACATGGAAGACAGGTGTTTTGTTACAACTTCTTATTCTACCACAGAATAGTACTGAATTAATACTACTTATGCAATCAAAAGAAGAGTTAGCATAGAAAGTCTTAGTTTCTCAGTCAGGGCACGAGCAGAATGGGAGCTGGTTGGAAGCAATCAATCAAACATACAAACATTTCTGCCCATCAGTATGCCTGACTGGGCTGCAGACTCTCAGGTGGGAGTACTACATCACACCTGAATGCTCAGGTGGAACAGATAAAATAGACAAAAAGATGAACATTGATAGATCACCCTGCATTTTGGTGTGTACCAACTCACACTAATTAAAAAAACAGTACGCAATTAGACCTGTTTTCTGTCCAACGTTGGAAACGCTATTTCAAAATACACATTTCAAAGTAGAAGAAGACTGTGTTGTAATATGCTGCCAAAGTGAAAGGGGCTAGCAAAACCAAACCAAACCCCAGAACTAAACTGAACCTGTACAGTCATCATTCCCCCAACCAGCCAAAAAATGCTTAAGGCTATTTCAACAGAAGGACAATTAGAAGCTTATAACGAATAAATGCATTTAAACCTCTATGTGGGTGCTCTCATTCAGGAGTAAAATGGCTCCAGGGTTTGGGGAAATTAGGACACATTACACTGGGGTGTGAATTTACATCTCACTAACTCCCTGTGCTGATGATGTTGTATGCATTAAGTATAAAGCAATTTACTTCAACCTCCAAGGACTTGAACTGGCATTCACAAGACTCCACATTTGTGATGGCACCAGAGGAGGATCTGCTATTGCAAGTCTACTGCTCATCTAGTGTCTGTGAACTACACCTGTGGGTAAACATAGGTAATCACTGTATATTGCTTCCAATATGGCAAACTAAAGCTATCAGACAACTACAGGTATTTTGGTTTCCAGGAGGAAGTCCACAGGAGCTTAAAATATCGAAGTTCTTTATGCTAGCTTCACATCTTGTTCACCTGAGGTTTTCTGAACATTCAGGTGTAAACTGATATTGTCGAAGGTGTGAGTTAGCTCTGGATACACATATTTGGTTTCTCTGCAGGCTCTCAGTTACTGGATTTGTTTCCAAATGATTTAAGAGTAGAGTGGAAAGTGTTCGTTATTGTCCCCACATTTCAGTGGTATTATTTTGCCGAAGATTTTTTTTTTTGATACTTTCGTAGAAGTTTTCATTTCTGCATCCTTGATTATAGAATCATCGATTATAACTTAAAGTGGGATTCAGTACTAAACTTCCTTTCAGAACTATAGATAAATAATAAAAGATTTGCGGTAGCAATGTTTACATTTAAACACTATACTTTTTTTTTTTTTTTTTAAATTAAAAAGATCATTTTCTGAAGGCACGCACAAGGGCACTACCTAACAAATATTATTAGTTGAATAAAAAACATCAAAACTCAGGGGCCAGCATGATAATTATCCTATTTCTATGATTTGTCTCATTACTGTCAGTCTTCGCTTGTCCCAGCCAGGTTCAAGCCTTGTACTATGACTAGGTTCATGGATTTAAGTTTGTATTTATTCTGTTTCACTTTGAATGCTAGTGAATTTCATGCATCTTTGTCTCTGCGATTGTTATTTGAAGTCCTTTAAGTATATGGTATTTTCAAGTATGACAGAAATGGAAACCAGTAAAAAGAATAAATTCATAGTTCTAATAAGCTTTGCTTACCAATTAACGTACATAATAAGGGACCTTAACATGGTGTCATACAGGGCGTAGATGATGGAAGTCTGTCAAGGGGGCCCCGCTACTATCACTTACACATAGCTGTTCTCAGATATTTGCATATTCACATGATATGTTAAACAGCTCCTCTCGCTCTGTATATATAGCTTTAAGGACTTAATAAGCACTAAGGACCCAAGTTGTCCCACACAGCGCATATCCTAAAGATGCAGCAGAAATTGGTCACATGAGGTGGTACCATTGCTGAAAAATACAACATATACTTTATATAGACACACACAATAAGAAAAAAAAAAAAAAAAAAAAAGATTCCTCCTTCTACAGACAAGCTTTGTAAGGAGTCTTGAGATTTTTGAGTTTAAAGAAGAGTGTTTTTGTTATTCTAGCATCTAGCAAATAATTTCAGGGCCATTCAGAAGTTGGGTCCTAACAACGCCATCAGTAATAATTCTTCCTCCTTGGTCTACACTTGTTCAATCAAATAAAGACTACAACATCTAGGATGAAGTCCTAGATTATGGTGAACAAAGTACACCATAATTTCTTGGCGAGCATCTTAAAATGAATTATCCTTTTCCATGTCTACACATGGACTTGTTTTGAAAATCACTTGTAAGACATTCCAACATACTTTATCTCAGATTACAAGGAGCCATTTGTAGAAGAAAATGTTCAGGTTTTACACAAGTACTGGAATTAGATTTATGGATAGAAGAACCTATGTAAGAAGTCTTCATCATCTGCAGGACTGAAAAGCAGCATATTCTCGCAAGCGAATTTGTAAGCATATAACAGCATTCAATTTTAAATGTAACGGAACCTGGTATTCCAGTATTTAAAAAAAAAAATTGCATTTCCTCGTACATAGCAATACAACTTTATGTTTATCCTCCAAAAAGTTGTACTGGGCAGGGAGAAAGAAGGGCAAGAAAGCCAGTGATAAAGACTGCCTTATCTATATACAACATTCTGTGGTAATCAGGATCTTGCAGAAAATAACCTGCTTTCTTACCATCTTATTTGAAAATTAAAAAAAAAAAAAAAAACAAAAAACAAACAAAAAAAAAAAACATTAGCAGATACTGAAGTGTGTTGAAGACAATGAGACAGTACATGAAAGCACCCACCAGTATTGGAAAGGATAATAGGCTTGGGACTGTAGACTCTTTAATCCTTGCAGTGGCACTGTTGTCTCTGCTGTTATTTTCCTTCCTGATGAATCAGAAACATTTTTCTTCAAATCTCTCTCTGACAGACTAGTAGCTAAGCAATGAACCTCTATTAAAAACAAATCATTCTCACTCCTCCCCCTTCATTCTAATAAAAGTGTCCATTGTGTTTTCATAGACAAGTTTTCACTTTGCAAGTCATATGTACAATGTCATTACCAGTCCCATCTTTTACATCATTTTTCTGTGGAAGTGAATGAAATGATGAGTTCACCAAGTACACTTTCAGTGGGTAGAAGTGTTATGAATAAAAGCATGCAGAGAATACTGCAGAGATCAGTAGATTTTCATTGAATCCCCATTTTCCACTTGAAACACTATTTAGGTGCATATATATATATATTTTAAAGTATGTATTAACAGCATCTACCTAGCACTCATCAAGAGCCCTGTAACAAACCTATACCCAATGTCTGTTTCTAAGAGGTCACACAAAGATGACCATCACATCTCCACTCAGAACAGATGCAGAACTTTTGGTGGTGAAGTGATTGTACACAGCACACAGGAAATACGCTCTCACTTGTCTAAGGACTTGGAGTTACTTAGGGATCCCTGAACTTTTCAGCTATTTTTTATACCATCCAATACCCACGTATTGGCTTGTTACCCTACCCAGACAGCAGATGTGAAGGAGACAAAGCTAAGTAACTGCCGTTACTTTACTTCTTAGTGTTCCGTTTTCTTGTGTTTTTACAAAGGATAAACACAGGTTAGTTGGTTTTACAAAAATACTAACCTTTAACAACATAATATACGTGTATATCAAACCATAGGATTTACTTCCATATGTAAGCCAAAGGGTTTTTGATCAGTAAAGCGTTATAGATGAAAAGAAAAGCCAATTTCCATGCTTTAATCTGAAAATAATCTGTCGCTTTTTCAGAAATACCTACTTTGGAATCACTTCCTCCATGTGATTGGCTGCCCTGATGAATGTCCTGGAGTGCTAAAGACACCACTGAAATCAAGATAATTGCCTTGCACTTTATGACTGCTTGAAAGTTGAAATTGGGTATGTGTCGTGGGTCTGAAATAGCTTTTTTTTTTCCCCTCCAGGACATGAACCAGAACTCAATTTTAAATGAGACGTTTCTTTCCCAGGCATGGCACAAAATGTAATTTCTTTGCCAAAAAAAGGACATTACATAGAAAGAAATATCTGCTATTTGCTGTTCAAACATCAGCAAAAGTTAGCAGAGTATCTCCTAATCAAGAGTTTGGTCTAAAAGAATGAAAACGGAAAAATATATTTGCAACATTACATGAAAGGCTTTGGACATTAATTTGTTTGGTACTTAAACCATAACACTTTTCGTTTGTTAAACTTTAAGATGTGCAACACTTCTGCATGTATATAGTGGGCAATAGTGTCCAGATTTCTCACTGATCCCAAGTTGCCCAGAGAAAAAGAGAAAAGCATTAATGTAGAATTAGCTACTTCATACTGTATTTTAAAATTATTAGACAAGTCCAGAATCTAAGAAATTATATTCTTCTGTACAACTTAAGTAGGTAAAAGTCCAAAACAAAATGTAACATGATCATTTTAAACAAAATTTCATTAAAATACAATCGGGTTTTAGTGGCTTAACTGAAGAATAATTTTAAGCATTTGCAATTAGGATTTTATTTCCTTAACTGAACAAAAACTGAAAGCTAGACTTGTGATTTAACGGAAATCAAGATCTCTTGGTTTTCTGTGATAAACGTAACTCAAACCTTGGAGGAATTCTCATTTTGGTTGAAGAAATGAAGCTACTAAGAAAGTCATTTAAAGGATTTACAGGTAAGAGATCTGGAGTTGTTAGAAAGAAAAAAAAAAAAATCAATCCCTCCCTTGAGTCTCTTAATGAGATTCTAGATTTTATGGTAAAGGACATGGAATCGGAAACCAATCTGGGACATCCACCTATTCTTCTTTGATGTGTACACATTACTAAAAAGATAAAGGGAAAAATACAACATTTCCACCTGCTATCAAGTAAAAGTTATCAAAATATAAGAAAAAATCCAAGTCTTGTCTGTATTGATTTTTTCTCTTACACAGGGTTTTCTGCTGATAGAACAGTAGATTTATTGGTTCCACTGCAATTATTTTTTAATGGGATCTAGCAAAAAACAAAGCAGTAATTCTGACATGCAGTTTACCAATCAACCTCTAAGTATGGTACAAAAAGTTAAATACCAATTTAAATGCTTACGTAGTTTCATAGATTCATTTTCAGTGAAGTAACTTTTTAAAAGCAGTCATTCTACTTGTCATCTGTAGGTGAGTAAAGTTTTAAACACAGGGCAAGAGGTTCTTTCTTGGAGAACTGGAAATTAGCGTTAGATGGCTGAGACATGCCAGTTATTCAGAGGGATGGGGTATGTGATCTAAATACATTAAAGACAGGAGAGCTGCTCATACCAATTAGTTAAAATACATACTAGATAAACACAGCTTTTTCAAGTATAGACACTTGAATTAATTAAAAAGGCTGTTCAGCGTAAAATGTTCTTTCCAGCCTAGAAACCCACGTGAGCTGAAGTTAAGCATTACTAAAATATTTTTTCTTACATGAAATGATAATTCATATGGGACATCATTTCATATGAAGTTGGTATTGAGATTTATTAAAACAGTCTCTAACAGGATATTACTTTTTTTTACTCTTTTCCTATAAACTGTCAAATTTCTTCCTCTTTTCCCTTTATTGCATTTGTGATTTCCGTTGTACAGTTTCAGTCAACTCCAGTTGACTTGCAAAGAAACAGACAGAAATTGTGCCATATGTATCCTGCAAGTAAATTACAGCAATGTTTCAAAAATCAAAAAAAAAATTGTACCTAAGTAAATTTAAATCCATTTACCAGGCATTCTTTATATGTTATCCAAAGTATTCTCACTCCTTTCAATAAAACAAAAACTCCTGTCTACTCCAAAGCAACAAATAAAACTGAGTCAATGGGTAAAATGAGAGCCAGAGCTAATTTCTTTAAATCCACTCAACACCGTCCATCAACTTTCAAGTAAAATTGACTTCAACTCATTGAAACAATGTTTACAGATGTGTGGGATATGCCAGAAGTACTCAACAACACCAAGAATATATACACATGTACAAATATGTACTTTCTACCCTTATATTTTTGTGGTGAAAATACGATCTTTCTCCAAAGAGGAAGTCTTTGTTTGCACATGTACACATAAAATTCCAAAACGCTTGTCCAGTTCACTGTAGTACTGAATCCAGTTTTGCTTTAGGTACACCTTGCCCCATGAAGTTACTCACAGCTTTCCCTGTAGTTAAACATGCTGTGCTTTGAGGTCAAGAGCCTCACCTCGTTTTGTTAACCCTTTAAAATCAGGTGAGGATTTCACGTAGAGCATCATATGTAACTGGAGACACTTGAAATGGGGAAAAAAAAATAATGAAAAGCAAAACCAAAAGAACTCACATAAGTATTTCTGATCATACCTTAGGATATATTGTCTGCTTCAGCATGCTCGCAGCTAAAAGTATTCTTCCATACATAAACTACCTGACGTGTTTCTGAAGACCTGTAAAAATACATCTACTTGATTTACAATTTAGTTTTTAAACTTCCAATGCAAAGAAAGGTTCAATATTGCAGCTATTTTGTTTTAACGCATCTAAAATCATGAACAGTAACAGGTCTTACTCAGAAAAAATGCAAGCTTCCTAGGTATAAAGAGCTTCAATTTACAGCATTGAAAGCATTGACAGCATTGCTTGTTTAAAAAAACTAATACGTACATATACATATGTATATTTAGACATCTACAAGGTTAAATTTTGCTCCCTCCTTCTCTATATGTTGCTCTATCTTCTTCTCTACTGTAAAATTTAGAAGCTCTCAGGCCACTTAATTTATCCGAAGTTATTTGAAACATAATTTTGTTCTTTCCACTACAAGCATGAAGCTAGATCATGTAATTTAAACTTTGAAGATGTTGGATCATTTAAGATTCCTCTTTTTGAAATTTAGCTGAAAAACAGAAGGCACAATTGGCTTTCTGTATGTATATGAAACAAATTAATTGGAAGCCATAGTTTAATGCTTTAAGCAGTGACTGACAGTATATGATCATACACATGCATGATAGCAGTTTTTGCCATATGTGGAAGGCTTAAGCTGAATACTTATTTATAAAAATTAAGTGTAAAAAGAAAAAAACTCAGAAAAGTCACATAGTTTTGCCCCATTTGTAGAAAACTTGCATGTGTAAGTCAGATCAGCCCTCAGGCAACTTTAAACTTCTGCAGCTGGCAATTACACAGCAAGTCACTCACTGACCTTGGCAATGCTCTACAGGTTAGACTACAGCGTACGCATTTTCTTTAATGCTATCTCAAATCTATTTGCCACAAGAAGTCTTCCTTCATAAAACAGGGCTTCAGATTTCATTTCTAAAGCAGGGAAACTTGCTTGACAGCATTACCCACCCATCCCTATCTAACAGGGCCACACCATAGCTGCAGTTGTTAAATGGGTTTTTTGAACTTGTCCCCCTCTCCTTTGGGCACTGAACTGCCCAGAGGAAAAGTAACCTTATGCTGATACTCAAGACCCTACCACTTCTCCCCCTTGGCCCAGATAAAGAACCCAGTTCTAGACTGCAACCAGGATCCTGTGCATACTGAAATCATACTATTTTACTTCGTACACTCCTGCCCAGTCTACTATTTTCCACCAGCAGCGATGTACTTCTATCCAGCCTTGCATACTTGTCTTTCATGCCTTTCCTCTTTCATAGCTCCCACAATCCTCCTCATTTCTCTAATGTTAAATACCTCTGTCCTTCTCTAAATAACTCTAAATAAATGTTCTATATTAGGTTTTCAGAATAAAAAAAAATGCCCTATATTAGGCTTTTCAGAATAAAAGTGAGGAAAATGACATTGATGTCTGCAAATCTCTACCTGCATAGCACACAGAGTTTAATTAGGCTAACATAACTTTCTTTGTCATGCCCATTTCTAAGCAGAGGATTTGAGAAAGAAAGACTCTCTTGCTGCCATTTGTTTATGTGGTAGCAGACCCAACAGGGCCCAACGCCCATTTGAGCATCGTGCAATATTATAGCACAAATTTGTTGCAACCACTGCTGAAATACAGGATGTATTTCGGGCCAAACACGTGAAAAAGCTTCCCCCCCAAATACATCTTTGCTCTTTTAAACTACAGGATCTTTACAGGTCATACAAATGTTGTGAAGAACATTCTTGCTCCAGGGAGTTACGTAATAAAACTAGTAGTCCAGAAACCCAGATAAGTAGTACTTGGCTTCCATTTACTTTTTTTTTTTTTTTTTTTTTTTAAATAAACTCACATTTGATCATGTCTTCAATATTTACTTGTCTTATTTGATAGTTTTGCTTCTGATCTAACAGATGAACAGCTCTGCTGTGGCAATAAACACACCATTTTCATATTCATTACAGTCAGCACCCTTAAGTCTTGATTAAATTGAAGAACAATTACATAAATTGGTAATCAGCCTACATTTTTTAATCGAACATATTCAGCATTGGAGGCTGCACTGGCATAAAACAACCATTTTACACCAATTTAATCTAACCCATACAACTATTAGGTGGTCTCACAGTCTATAATTGGATGAATTTTTCTATCTGAACCTACAAATAAGAAAACTTGAAGAAAAGCATCATCTTCTCGTGTACTCTGGCTTTGGGTTTTATGCATGTCAGAGTTTAGGACAAAAGGCAGGGGAAGCAACAGTTAGCATAAACCCTAGCTACCATCACAGCATGGAAGACTATAGCTATCCAGGACATTTCTGAATTCTTTGGGCATTAATATGCACAGAGGAATTAAATTGCACGGCAAGTGATGTTTTATACAGACATCTTATCTGTCATAGACACTACACAGTTTTCTCCATTTAGATGCATCTGAGCTTGTTGCATGTATTCTGTGCCAGTATTAAGGTTATTTTAATAAAATGAAAACAGTTGAAAGGTAGCTACAGCTTATTTTTTGTCTGGTGACCTTCTCAGGGAACAGAGAGGTGGCTGACAAGAAGTTCAAAGGATGATAAAAAAAAAAAAAAAAAAAATCTGAGGCAGAGGCTGAAATATCTAGTTCTAAGTGCTTATTAGCCCAGGCTCATTTAAGTACATTTAATAAGCTTTCACTTGACCCAAGAAACTAAGTAGTTGATGCAGCAGCATTTTTTTTTCCCCCCCTGTAATACCTTATACTCTGGAAGAATAATCTTTCACACATTCATAGCACATTTATAAGAACTTCAAGAAATACTGACTTGCAACCTAATACTATCTACACAACAAACATATAATGCAGAATTAGAGATCAAAATACATGCTGTGTGAAAGCACCCATATAAGATCAAACAATGGACAAGATGTCTCACACCACTAATATTCAATATAGGGTCTCATTGATGAGACTGAAATAAAAGCCCTTCTCATTTTAGATGGCATAAATTTATGATTAATGTCTATAGCTTTAGGAGGAATTAGAGCAAAATAACATTACTGAAAGCTATTTTTAGAGTGCCCTAGAGAATTAGGTTTCCTACGTTGGAAGTAAGAAAACACATTTCTTTAGCTTTCTTTGTAGTTCTATCTACTCCTCATCTAAGGGTGATATTTTATAAGCACCTCCCTGCTGGATGAGAGCCTGAAGCAATACTTCTCCCACTTTCAGTCAAACAATTTCTATGCCAGGTTAGAAGAAAAGTGGTTGCAAGAGAAGTGCTTCAGTAATCGATTAGTTAAATTTAACAGCTGGATAAAGAGGCAAAGACAGTACTTCAGCCATTCTTTCCAGAACTCCAGGGTTACACAATCTGCACTTCGACAAGGATTAAAAAATTACCTGTCACATTTGAGATACAGTCAAGGAAATCTCTTCTTTCTCTGTTCAGAATATTGTATTGTTCTGACATCAGGAAAGGTACCAACTGCTTTAGCACAATTATATCATTCTCTTCCAACTATACCCAGTACAGACCTTTTTATGACTCATCAGAATTCATGTTTTTATATTGGAAGGTGCAAACAAGATCACGGGACTGCGTGGTGACTGCACTTAGTAAAGTTTCTAGAATGCTGTTTCCTCAGAAGAAAACTAATCCTTTAAGCCAACTTTCTGCTGTGTTTCACCCTGGCAGGCAGCTCAGCACCATGCAGCTGCTCCCTCACTCTCCCCAGGTGAGGTGGGGGAGAGAACTGGGAAGGTGAAACTGCAACAACTTGTGGATTGAGATAAAGACAGCTTATTCAGTCAAGCAAAAACGTGCAAGTGCAAAGCAAAACACAGAATTCCTTCGCTACTTCACATTGGCAGGCTGTCCTGGGGCTGTCCCCTCCTGGCCACTGGGCGCCCCAGGCCCCTCGCTGGCCAGGCAGCACTAGGAGCAGGACAGGCCTTGGCTCTGTGCAAGCGCTGCTCAGTGACTGAAACGCTGTGTTATCAGCACTATTCTCATCCTGAATCCAAAACACAGCACCATACCAGATACTAGGAAGAAAATTAACTAAATTAACTATCCCAGCCAAACCATGGCACTTTCAATCCAGAGTTTCTTCTGAAAGACTTAAATAATTCTCAATAGTTCTCTGCTTACACACGATAGCATAAGGGTCATTAAAAAAAGTGATTTTAATGTAGTACTCTAAAAAGTGTTATCTTTCCAAAATCAGCTCACTGCTGTGTGGCTGCAAGGGGGAAAATTGGCACAAGAAGCATTGTAGCATGACAAGCAGCGTGCTTGGCCATCGCTGCCTTGCGAACACCGCTGGCAACATCCCTACCCACAGTGGCCTGGGGTGTGCAGGGACAGCAGGTGGAGTTGAAGTCTCTCTCAAGTTTTGGCAGTGCTAAGACTTACCTAATATGCCAGAGAACTCTAATCTGATCATCAGCCTCTGCTTTCCATTTATTTCTTTATCTCAAGAATCAAAATGGAAGAATTTGTTATAAATACAAAATAGCAACTTACATATCTTTCCTGAGTTGTGATGGTTGTCAGAGAATAGCACACAGAAATCTGGCAAGAACTGTATAGACAGACTGTAAGCCAAGGCTATAAAGTGGTTCGGCAGAGAGAAATTCCCTGGAGGGTTTATAATAAAAACAATAATATGAAAACATTAAACAGAGAGGTGTGTGGAAAAAGCAGTTACCCTAACAGAGTATTAGTTGCTATGACGAGCTTTTAAAAAGCAGAGTTATCTTAACTGCCGAAAATAATTGAGCAGATTGTCTTGCTGCCCATCATACCAAGATATCTGTGAGAAATTTCATTAGGGCTTTGTGCTTTTTTTTTCCCCCTCTAAGAACTAGCAAAATTAACAAGGTCAACTTGAGTACAGCTAGGATTGCCCCTCACCCTGTGTTTTAGTGCAATTCTTTTTTTTTTTTTTTTTTTTTTTTAAATAATCTGCCTTTTCCAGCATTTCTTCCCAAAGGGCCTTTTTACGGTTTGTCAGATTGCTCAGTGCCCTCTGTTTCACCCTGCAGCAATCAGCATTCCTCCTGCTGGCACCATCAGAGAGGGCCAAGTTTTCCCCTGCCTAAAGCTGGTAAGGCTCTCTATACATCGTTAGCATTATACTGATTTAACTGAAAGGAAACTGAGATACCAAGAGCAATTTCAGGATGTTCCATTACAGAAAATAGGAGGCTGGGGTTGATTCCTGTTTCAGCTTTGAGTGCTCTGACTCCCTGGGTAGGAAGGCATGCTGCATCGGGGAAATGCAGAATTCTGTGGGGAGTCCCTTAAGCAAACAGCTGTTGGGACAAACTCTTGAGGGGAGAAAAAAAAAAAAAAAAACACACAAGTTTAGTAGAGGCGTTTTTGTTCACTAAAAGCCTATTTTTCCCTCATTTTGGAAGATTTCATTTACAGTTAAGGACCACTAATACTCCCTGCTACCCCTCAGACTACTGCCTGAGCAGCTTGTGGTGCAGTAGCTCTTTGAGCTGTCCTGGGGGCTGAGGCTGCACACATCGGTGCAGACTTGTTAGCATTTTTCTCTGGCTTCTGCATGTGGGCTTTTTGTTCATATGTTTGTTCTTTTATATAGATCTATGTCTTGCAGGGACAAAAAATCTCTTACAGTGAAGGAACAAAGGTAACCAAAGTCAGAAAGAAGGCAGCACGTAGATGTCTGTTGGCCATGCAGATAACAGTAATAAAATAGTGAACTATTCAAAAATAGTGCATTTGCTATTTGTGGGTAAGGTGCCTTTTAAATAGATTCTCTAAGTAATGCTACAGGCTTACTCAAAGTCAGAACATAATCTCAAATAAGTTATAGCTACTATAAAATAAGGAGCTCCATAAGGTGTTGCATTAGTTTAAATGAGATGGACAGAACTTTTATTCCAGGACATGGAATGGAATGACAGCAATGAAGGTGAGGCATACTTGCCAGTGGCAGAGTTATTCAAGACAACTTACCTATGATCAAAGACCAAATCCTGTTCTGTTTTCACAGATAAGAACACACCTGCGATAAGTGTGGAACATCAGCAGCAGTGTAACAATACTCCTGGAACCTCAGCAATCTTTTATTTGTGCAAGGTAGATTTTAGAGCATGATGAAAAAGGTCAGAAAAATTTTTCTTCTGCAGTGCAATGTCATTTCGTTGTGAATCCAGTTATGCATTCTCAGAAAATAAATTATGACCATCATTTTCTAGGTGAGAAAGGTGGTCCTTGTATACATCGTTGTACAGCTTATCCTGTCAGGACTGCATTTTTGTGGCTTTTTGGAGACCATTTTAAAAATTCGGCAAAAATTCAGTCTACCCTTATATGAATAGCTTTTAATATAATGAAACCTAAAAAAAAAATAAAAATGACTGGATATGAGATGAAGATATTGTGAAGTCACTAATGTTCTAGAAAAGTCACTGCTTAAGTAATAATTGTTACTATGAGACAACACAAATTGCTCACACAGGTGAGCTTTTTCTAATCCATTTGGGCACAATCATGCATCGTTAGCGACTAGTTCATTAGCCTTAGCACATCAGCCTTCTGACTATTCGGGTCTACCTAATTACTGCCTTCGACAAGCATGTGTTAGGCACTCTTCACAAGAAAGGGTTATGTTATCTGTCCTGACAACAGCAATCTACTCAAACAACATAGGCAGTACTGGGGTTAATTAACAATTTCAAGCAAAAGAAATGAATATTTGGGTAATTTATGAAAATTAAATCCCATGTAATAACAACGTACTTCCTTGAGCCTTTAGAGAATATTGGGGAAGGGTGGGTATGCCAGCACTAAATGAAGTGGGTTTGTTTTGATGTCCAGCGATGTGGGGTAGACAGCATTCAGATGTAACCATTCTCTGCTATAAATACTAGACAATACACATGGAAACATCAACATGGGTCCTGCCTTTAATTTTTAAAGCAGTGTTTACTGTAAGCATTCTGCTGCAATTAAGAATAAGGAACTTTTTGCTTCGGATGTAGAGATAGAAGCTGATAAAACAGCATATTATATTGTTCACATAAGACAACAGAAATAAACCCACCGAGATTATTAAATAATTCTTTCCAACATTATCTGTGAAACTACAGGAGCATTAGTCTTCCATTTCTTCTCCCAAATAAAGCTATTGGAGCAATACATCATTTTTTAATGAGATTTTATATCATTCTGTTATTCAGTTTATCTTCATTGTATTACCAGCTGTTTTGTTTTCTGTTATAACTGTATGTGTGAATATATAGAGATAATTATTTTTTATATTTATATTATCAGTCAATTTTCAATAAATAAGTATAAAATTAGCATGTAGCATGGACTTTGGTGAAATGGCTTACAAAGCACAGATGCTATCCTGGAGGAGAAATATCTAAATTAAATTCAAATCTACACTGGAGTTGCAAAATTTATCCAAAATAGGTATGTATGTAATTCAGGACATGGGTAACCCTCATAGTCTATTCCCTATGATTATCAGACTGCAGAGGGAAGGATATCTGTGAGGGCAGCTCTCAAAGAACCCAGCACAAAAAATATTTTTTTGATAGAAACCCATTAGAGATCATGGTTTTGAGCAAAATATAGGAACGTTTCCAATTTGTTCTTAAAAATGCTAGAGCTTACGAATTGGCGAATTGTGACTGAACAAGTTTTCTACCATTTCAGTTTAAAAAGCACTTCACCTTGCCATCACGCCATCAACTGTGCATGGCAAGCTTTGCCTGGCAAACAAGAGCAGAAGGTACACTGCAAATATGACAAAAAGAATCCAAGTGAAAGTAGTACTGCTAGAAATGCTTGTTAACCACTTTTCTTCCTGAAATGCCTAAATGAAGTTCAAGCAACTCCGTTCTTTCAACTGCCATTCAAGCTGAGATAGCTAAGCAAAGCACAGAATTACAACAGGAATGCACAAGGAGAAAAGCAGCAGGCAGTGTGCTTTTTGATACAGCAGATATTCAGGCTACAGCACAGCTAACAGCAGTGCCATGGTTGTTCCACCAGTGCAAACGATAAAACTCCATTCCAAGGATTTTTATTTTAGACAGTTCATAGACATGTTTCCATATACCTTCACAGGAGACTTACCTCTCATCTGAGCCTTACTTCTGATCTATTCCAAGACACACAAATATAACAGTCAGGGCTCTGAGAAATTCTAATTTTGGATGTATGAGAATGATGTATGACAGGAAAACCCAATGCTTCAACAGTCCTATTCTTCCTCCTCTCTCTAATATTTTCACTCCCATTCCTTTCCGTACTCCCACATGTGATAATTTTGGAAGGTGTAGCAAAAGAGGCAAAATTACTTGGCCTTCTTCCTTCCATAATAAAAATCTGATAAGGTCAGTAGCATAAGGAACTGTCCTTAACAAGGAAGAACAAACAAGATAAAAAAGACAAAAAAAAAAAAGCATTCAAAAGCACGTCACTTTTAAAAGCAACAGAAAACACTACCCCTACTACATGCACACTGATGTACAATTATGTCAGATAAAAAAAATTGTCTCATGCAAGTATTTTTCTACTACCCCTTCCTTGATTTAAATATTTTATTCAGTTTTCAAGCATATTTTTAGTTTTTGTTTTTCTAACCACGTATTTCTTTTAATATTATGCAAGTTGTTGGTGTTTTTTTTTTTTTTTTCCCCCCCCCCAAAAAAAAGTTGAATCTATTTGACAAGGTATTTTAGTTCTTATTTTCCCTCATTTCATATCCCTGTTGCAAAACCATTTCCTTTCTGAAACTACAGAAGAACATTACGGAAGATCATTTTCCTCAGTGGGATAGTTGAAGCAAATTGTGTTTCAAAAGCTTGGTTCTGGCTTCATCTTCCTGAGATGGGTAACTGTCTTCCTCCCCTTCTGTAAGCACACCATTTAGCTCGAGGAACTTCTTCCAACAGACAACTCAAATCCAACAGGTTTCTGGTTATGTCAGTAGGGCTCAAGTTTCTCATCCCAATCCAACAGCTCAAACATTTGGGCCAAGAAACTATAATTTTCATCAGTTGGCCTAAAGGAGCCCCAGTGCCTTTGACTACCAGCACTGAGTTAAGGTGCATGGTTAGCACGTTCGAGCTGCTATGACTCTATGACTTCACACCAGGTCCCCAACAGATGACTGCCTGCAGAGCCATAGGAACTCTGTATCACAGTAAGCCAGCCACACTGTCATCTGCATCAAGAGCTGAGCAGCAGCCACTACCCTTAAACCTCTGCAGAAACTGGTGATTTGCATACAAGGACCAAAAACTTTTACAGCATACCCAAACATCTCAATTCCTTTCTAACTCTGCTGACAGTTCCCGAGGTAGCAGCCCACTCTTTTGGTGCAGGCTTCGTTATATACATGGAAAGCTAACGAACACTCAGCCACAAGTTCTCAGCAAGGCAAAATGAACTTCATCTGAAGTAATTTTTAAATAGAAATTCAGACTAAAAAGTGTTCAAGTCCAAATTGTCCTGAAGAGACAATCTCTGAATTTAGTACTATTTTAAAAAAATCTTCCTCTGAATGCCAACATTTTTCCAGATAAGCAAGGCAACCAGCCCGGGACAAGAGAATTTTAGGACATTAGTTATCTTCATTCTGAGCAGCAGCTGGTTTTGTACAACCTCTTCTGTAGAAGGAGAAGCCTATCTTTTTCTGCTACATATTAGAAAGAAAGGAACAGAACACTTACTGCTGAATTAGAAAAAAAGAAAAATTTAGCCAATACAGTTGTCTCACCTACAAACGTTTTTTGAAGATCTAAGGTCAATTGCTGCCTCTTTAATTGAAAAGGATTACTAACCCTGATTTAGGCAATTCAGTACCATTTTCCTCTGTGAAAATTATTCTAATGTCATTCTTTCTTCTCTGTTCCTTACCAGCTGAATGATAAATAGGCTTAATAGTCCTTGAAGATCACAAACAGGTGGCATAATGATGGACTTTGCATTAGCACAATGAGGTTTTGGAATTTCAAGAGGAAGCTACATTGAGCTATTATGGGCTATTTCAATAAATCACATAGCATTTTATTTAATTAAGTCCCTTTTAATAGGGAGATTAAAGATATGAATCTAAGTGTCAGTAGTATGAAAAGATTTCACATACTACATGATGTTTTTTTATTGTTCTTTCTATCCAATCTAAATAAAAATAAGCTCTTAATCTGAAAAAAATAGGACTTGATCCTCTGTTTCACAACAAACTTTTATGACTGGTAAGCAGTATTACGCACTACTGGGCCCCGCTGTGGTATACAGAAGCTAGAGTTCACCAAAACACATAAGCTGTTTTAACAAATCCTCTTGGACAGCATGAGAGAGAGTAATCTTATTGCAGTACAGCACAGCCATTCCAGTTCTTTTCAACCCAAGTTCAGGACCTCTCCTGAACTCTTCTTCACAAATGGGAAGACTTCCAAGAAGGAAAGCAGTCTTTTGATCTCCTTCTCCAGAGGAAAGGGAAGAGATAATCTTTCTAACAAGGGACATAAAACTAAATTAGTCATTATTGTAAACATACCACAGCAGATTTTCTGTTTTGATTGAGGTTGGTTTCTCTATCTACCCTTTGGAGACAGAGTGCATGGAGGTGACAGGTCTGCAGTGCTAATGGATTCTATGCAGACTACCGGATATTAGACTCCCTTGATGGTTTAATCCATTTTTCAGTTTTAACATTTGCTAATGAAGTATACGATCTTTTTGAGAATGAATTGCTGACATTCCTATGAAGAGGCACTTCAGAAAACAGAAGTCCATATCGTGCAAGTTGCTGAATTGCTATCTTTATCATTGCCAACGGAAGGACGGATGTGCAAGGTGGGTAAGACTCAAACAACACAAACCCCTCTTGATTTGATGGTCTAGAAACCACTAGAAGTGCCTATTCAGAAAACTGCTTCAGTTTTAAACCTAACTTTCTCATTCCCGCAGAACTGGGCAGCCAGCAGCAGACAATGCCGAGTGCAGGACCTGGCAGACCAGGGTGGCAGAGCACTGGAGAACTGCTGTGAGGTGAGGCCATGCACAACCGCTGCTGGGTGCAATTCTCAGCCTGACACTGCCCACAGCTCCACGTGAATGCTTCACCAGTTGCATGGATCCACAGACAATGATTTATTTCTAATCATCTGTCACTGCTCTCATATACAACCTCTACCCAGGCATAACTACTGATTACATAGCTCTTGACATACACAGCTCTAACAAGGGATTTTAGAATTGCTTAGTTTATACAGAAACTACAATTAAAAAAAAAAAAAAAAAAGGAAAAAAGGCTGGCAGGGTCTCCCATTTACCCAGAACTAGCTATTAATCAATATATCTTTTCACCGAAGTCTGGCATTTTAAGGTCTGATGTCTTCACTGTCATTGTTTTTAGCTCCTCTGGTGACAGGGGCAGCAGTAGATTCTGCTTCCCCTTGTGCAACAAGGTCAGAAAATCTCTTTCTAACAAGGCTAGCAAGACGAAGCAAGTGATCCCAAAGTCAGTGGAGGCCAACAAAAGCACAGATGTTGCCATGCTGTCTGAACTACACAGCTATTTCACACGACTGCTTGAAAAGACTAAGGGGGCTCTGAGCTGAGATCAGAGGTCATTTTAAAATGATACAAAATAATGCAGTCTGCCTGATACTGTAGGAAGTTAGTGCAGCTCATTCTAGATATTTCCAAGCAGTCTGTATTTAAAGCACTCCAAATTTCAATGACCACAATGGCAAATTAAAGGTAGATTTAACAAATGAAAAGTTCTTAACTGCAGGTGACATGGCTCCTGCTTCACCTGTTCCTAATGTATATACTCCAAGTCCACAGTAGGTTGTGTTCTCTTAATGTGGTCTTTGGTGTCAGCTGTAGGCTTTGGGCTCCTATTAGAAACCTGAGACAGATACAGAAACCACAAATGATTTTTTTTTTTTTTCTTTGTCCAGCTGGTAGGGCACTATTTTGAGTTAACTATTATGTTGACTTCACTATTTACTTCTGCTCAGTACTGTATTTGCTCTTTATTGCATCCTAGTTTCTGGATTATGTTCATAACAAGGCCCTCCTATGATCACTCTTGTCCTCAGAAAAAAAAATCCAAAGCCCGATTCTGCCTTCCTTTACTGAAGTTTATGACTCCTAGCACATCATGTTAAAGAGTGGTGTAAATTCCACATAAATGCACAATGATTGGAGTAAGAATCTGCACATGTACATACACCTTTCAGATTGCTCGCTGCAGCCCTTCCTGCTTCAGAGGAACACCTTCGCAATTACTCAAGTCAAACAGCAGGCAGCCTGTTATGTATTAGAAAGGAGTTGCAAGTTAAATGGCCTAATGAGTCTATGATAGCTAGATACAAATGTCGCTGACATGTATTAGCTCTAATGTGGTAAACAGCTTCTCTCCTAAGTGCTGCAGCAACAATTAACATGAAAATGCAATTCATTTACCAAATCAGAACAAAAACTTTCTTGAAGAGCTGCCAATAAAATCCAGCTTCAGTCATCACTTGAAGCCAAACAGTCCACAATTATGATCCCACACAAAGAAACTGAAAAGGTGAGGTGAATCTTAACTCTACAAGTGACAAAAGTTTCTCCTCTAGAGACCAATGTACAAAGAGGCTGCATTAGCATCATTTAGTCTGTTCGTTTTTGCTTTTGTGAGAGTGGGAATAACATCCCTGCTAGGGACATCCTAAGTTTCTCTTTTTTCTTTTAAAAAAAAAAAAAAAAGTACAGATTGCAATATCCTGAAAGCTAAAAACACTTTTTTTTTTGTTCACGTGCTGAACCTTAAAAAGTACTACAGTGAAAAACCCTTAATTAAGTCTCAATTCTTCTTCAATCTTGTTTCTGTTGAATTCTCCCTAAAACGTTACATACGTACAGCCCACACTAACCAAGACAAACCAATTTTGAGAAAAAATGCTCTGGTTTTGATTCATAAAGATGCTCAGTCACGACATTACTCAGTTACCCCCAAACTAGTTGTCATTATCTACAAGGTGAGCATCCACAGGTACTGGATCAGTATTTAAATCCCTCACTTTTTTTTAATAGTAATTATATAACAAAGTACAAATGCTTTTTTTTTTTTTTTTTTTAATAATACTTAGAAGTTCTCAAAAACAAATCACTTCACTGCCGAACTGTTTTCTTCTACTTATGGTACATGATCCTACTTACATTTAAAGCGATCTATGGGAAAACAGACCTTGCATATATTTATTGGGGCCTTCAGAATGAAAAAGAGAATTAAGATGCTTTCTTTTGGATCTCTTTTTTCTACTTGCTCATTGGCCACAAGATGACTGTTCTTAGTGTGAAGTTAACATATGGACAAAACTACTTAGCTAACACAACACCCATATACACCCATATACAAATAGGGGAATACAATTCTAGAGTTCTGCACAAACTGTAAGAAAATATTTTCCATAGTTATATGTATCCTTACATAACATTGCACCAGAACCTTATAATCCTTCTCAAATTATTTTTAGAACTTAGCATTCACAAAGATAGCTAAGAAAACTGGAGCTAAGAATATAATGATGCACAGATGGATCCCTTAATCTCCTGAATTTCACTGCCTAACTACATGCTTCAAAAAGCATCAGTTTGTTCTAGTCAAGAGAAGAAACATTTTGGGGGATGCTAATTTTTCACTTAACAGGAGGAGAGATGATTCTCATGCAAGCTGTGATTGCTGCAAGAAATATTACTTGATCCTGTCACTCAAGGTTAGTACATTTGGGCAGAACATTTGTTACTAAAGATAATGTAATTTAAATCTGATCTTCCTGGATTAAGACAGGAATTAGAACATTAAATGTTCAAAAAAAAGGTCATTATCAAGTTTTATAAAATTAGGTATAGATTTTTTCAGCACTTATGTGGCTACATGAAGGTATTTGTGAAACATTCAAGATCTAATTTCTGTTTTTAGTAGATGTGTTTTACTTATACACCAACACATTAAAGGCAATTTAAAAAAATAGTTAAAAAGAGCTTAACAATGATCAATTAAAATGTTAGAGTCCAAATGCTGAAGCCCTTTAAAAATATTTTTTTTTCTTAACTTTCTATTCATAAGCAATTACCCAATACACTCTGAAAAAGGGTATTTATAAGTGATGCTCCAGCACATTCCAACTATTCCTCTGAAAATGCTACCTGATCATAGTGCTACAGCGAGGACCTTCTACAGCACCTCTTTATAAAGCACATTATTTCTGCAAAGCAAAATGAATTCGTGAACAAATTCTGATGCACAAAGCTCAAGGTCTTCCCCCCAGCCTAACCAAAGGGGAAGTTTTGCAGAACAAACACTTCTGTTTTAGAAGTTGTTCCACATTACCCCTTTTGGATTACAGAGTTCTATTGTCATATTGTTCTGCAATATTGTTCTGTCAAATTGTTCTGAAAATACATCATCTGTGATATGGTCAAAACCTAACAGTACAGTTAGTATTGCCTGATCTTTAGAAAGTTACTCTAATAGACTGAATTTTTTCCTAAGGCTCATTTCCCATTTTCTAATGAAGAGATAACAGCTCATGGAAAGAGAGCACGAAAACTGAGTTAGCTGCAGACTACAGAAGTCTATGCAAGTTCATAATCTCTTTTTGGGCAAATTATATTTAAGCATGCTTCAGGCATTTCCCTATTCAGTTTATCCATCCACAAGGAAAATGCACAGTCCTGGATAAATGACAAAGGAAGAAAACACTGTGCAAAAGCTGAGTGAGATGGCAGAAGGCCAATTCCACCACAGTGAACTTGACAATCCTATTTGACCGTGTTTTCCTTTGCTTTCATAGCTGACTAGCTAAGAACATCTGGTTGGTAACCACAGAAGCAGTCTTCAAGCAAATTGACTCTAAGCAACTGCTGCATTCTGAAAGAGGAGGCAAGTCTCAGAAAATCAGAGCAACTCCCTTTATGGAAGAAACACGATAAAGGCCCACAGCTACCTGTGCAATTCTTCTTTGCCACTAGGGTGAACAGGGACAACCTAGGCTCCAGTTTTCCAAGCTGCTCCGGGCTCTCTGTTAGTGCACAAAGACCAAGTTAAGCTTTTTGACATGGAAGTAGATACTATCAAGATCTTCCTTCTAGCTATCTTTTATAAAATTGTGTTTCTTGCTTAGGCACTGTGACATGAGCTTTAACTCACCGTGAAGACATTTCAAGTTCTGTATTTACCTCATTACGCAAACACAAAAGCAGCGATTTAGAGCTCAGCGCCCTGAAGGATGAATTGATGTGTAGGTCTGTGCAAAGCACTACTTCCCTGCAGACACTCGCTTTAGGAACAGGGCTCTCCAGGGACTTGTGGTGTGGTGCACACGCAGGTGGACGTGCACATGTACAGTGTGCGTACGGCACCAGCACACCCAGAGCAGCACCAGGCCGCGGGCTGTGCAGCCAAGTCCCAGGCTCCCTTGGTCAGGGCTTGACAGCAGGCCTGAGACCCAGCCCTACACCAGGCTCCTGAGGTTCAGAGCACAAACATTTGGGACCACTCACCTTGTGACAGCCAGGCACGTTTGAAGAAACTATCTACACAACGCACTGGCTGTTGCTAAGTTAGAGTATTGATTCGACGCTGTTCCAGTCTGATGTGAAAAATCCTGGAGAACGAATGGAAAAGGAAGGAACAGGAACACAACGCTTAAAGAGCGTCCTTGGGAACTCAGTACGAACACTGCCTTTCCTCGCAGCTTCCCCGCCCTGGAGCAGCCTGCTGTTTGCAAGGGGAGACTCACCCTCTAGCGGCCACACGGAATTTCATATGCACAAGCTCACAGACCGCTGCAGGAACAAAATCCCTACCACCAGTAGCAAGCCTCATCAATCAAAAGGATTCCCAAGAGGCTGGCAGAAGTCAACTGACTGCGTTACGTACACACTGCAGAGGGTTTCTGCCGGAGAGCTCCCATTGCAGTGCAGGGGAAATCTTTTCTTTGCCTGACAACATAAAGGGAATCTAAAGCAGAACTTGGCTATCTGAATTACTCATTTTAATCAAAAGATTAATTACATGGTCTTTCTTTCATAGTAAGAACATCTGTTGCAGAGGTTTGCTTGTTTTAGTTCTGAAGGAGGTGATTATCTTCATTTTTCTATTTTACCAGTAGTAGTCCAATTACACACAGATTTCTATGATTTGATAAACAAGTGTCAAAACCCTGTGGTAAAGCTATTCCTAATTTATTTATTTATTTTTACAAAAATCCACTAGAAGTGGAAAGTTTCATGAGAAGAATTGCTCTGCTTTTCCCATTTCTGTCCCATTTTGATAAACACAATACTATGCAGGTATTTTTGCATCATATACATGGTACGTTATTTTTATGTGAAAGAAGTTAGAGCTAGTTGCTTAGCATTTTACATCTTACAAAATCTGAGGATTATGCCTGGAAAGTGAGTACCAATTAATTCCTTCAGAACTGGTAAGCGTCCAGTAAGTATCCAGTCAAAACAAAGGAGGAACAGAAAACATGTCTGAAGTTACAGTTAAGTGCTCATTATTCTTTTTTTTTTTTTTTTTTTTAAATGTAATCAAGTGTGAAGTCATACCTTGGTGCTTGCTTGTCACCTATTCTCATGTTTCAGAGGCAAAGTCTGAATTCCTTGTTCAAAGATTGATGCTACTCTCCCCTAGATTCTCTGGGGACTAGAAGATTTTACATCTTGTACAGAAATCGGTCAAAAAACACAGAATCAGAGTTGTATTGGGGTTGTTGTTTGTTTTTAAATAGAACACTGCAGCAGAAGTTGCTATATTTTTAGCCTCTTGGAAAACCCTCGGTTTCTGTTATATGATGTATTTCAGCTTACACTGTGAGAAAAAAAATTCTCCCCACTTACTGGCATGGTTTAAATCCAGGCAGCTGTGACTGTCATGGGTCAGAGCTCCATGCTATCCTCACTCATTAAGCAATGGGAGTTAAATTTAGAAGCTGTAAAGGCAGAAATCTGTTGCTTTCAGCAGTCTAGAAGAAATAATAAACATAGGCTTATTTACTTGCAGAGTACCACTTACGGATGTAGGACTGAGGAGACCAGACTAGAGAGCAACTAAGCTTCCTTATTTTGAGGAGACTGACATACATGTAGCTGGGTAGATATTACTACAACAATGTGTCTCCGAATTACCTTTCCAAGACACCCATAACCAAGAAAATTAAAGTATTTTTTGAAACTGAAAGCTGTGTATAAAAATTCTAAAAAGACACATAAACAGCACTCCCATGTTCTCATCAACCATCTGAAGCACTATAATTTAAACTTCAATGTGTTGCTCGGGGAAATTT
The DNA here is from genome assembly GCF_009819795.1 of Aythya fuligula. Taxonomy (NCBI): domain Eukaryota; kingdom Metazoa; phylum Chordata; class Aves; order Anseriformes; family Anatidae; genus Aythya; species Aythya fuligula. The sequence continues at coordinate 5,338,028 of NC_045569.1, read as the reverse complement.
AAAACAAGTAGTGCTAACACTGGCAGCATCAGTGGGACTGCCAGCTCTGTTCATGGAAAGGGCTCCATCTCTTTCTTCTGGCACAGGCTGTGACTGTTCTCCAGTCAGGGGCAGCAGGTTATCAAGTAGGTAGCTAATTCCATGGGCTTAAATACCATCTAGTAAGAAATACCACATAGTAAGGTTTGCATCTACAGACATCTTGCCCTTCCACAGCTGTTAGACAAGACAAGTTAGACACAGTGCAAACCTAAATTTTAATCTCCTGATGAGTAACCTGACTTCCCTGATGTACTTCTTATCCAACATGCTACTTCAGTATTCAAATAGGTAAATTACTTTATTGCTAATTGGGTTAAATCTACCTTACCTTTTTATTCTCTCATGTGAAGAACTTGGAATATTTGTCAGTAAGGGCAGAAGTAAATGTAATTAGGAGGGAAATCACTGCATCCAGATTCACTGTTACATGGTCCGTATCAGTCCTCTATCAAGCTCTGTACTATAAATGCTCCTTCTAGCAGAAAAGTTCCTTGATCTCTTCTTTCTGCAAAGAACAATTTCCAATGCCAGGTTTCCACTCTGGCAAGACTACCTCATCAAAATGATTCAAGTTTGGTAAGCCTTCTAAATGCACGTAGACTTAGTTTTAAGTGCGTGCTAGAGGTTTGATTAATTAACACCATTGGTAATCCAAAGCCAAGATATAACACCACCCAGTAAGCTGAATGCCAGATCTCATTTTTGTTAAATTCCAGAACCTGCTTCTCTCTGAGATCTTTCCCCCTAAAACCCTAAGCCCCTAAGTTTAAAAAAAAAAAAAAAAAAAAAAAAAAAAAGGAAAGGATAGAAGAAAGACAATTTCTCTGGGAAGGAACAGCTTACTTTTAAATAAAATTTAGAAAGATGTAAGAAAACCAATGCAGTTTAAACCTGCAGTCACATCTTCACAGATTTTTATCTGTATGTAACATTTTCACTTACCATACCGACTGTGCTCAGCAACTTTTGTTCAGAAATGGCCATGTGTCACAGCATGCTGCAGAACTACAGCAGCTGAATATTTAAACAGGTTTTCCCTTCAAATATTTTTTAAAAAACAAACATTTAACATGCACCCAGTCCCTAAAAGAGATAGCGCCTGTAACGACTAACAGATTACAGTTTATTTCCTTAGGAATCCACTTGGTCAGTTGTCTAGTAGTTCTGTAATTTCTATTATTGTCAGTAGAAAAGTCCCTTAAAACATGGCACTTACTGGCATTAGGATAACAATTAGAGCCTTGCACGTTTTTAGTTAGAAGTATTTGCTGTAGCACATACATTATATACAACAGAGTTATATGGTGTTTAACCATATCGGAGAGAAGTTATTTTCAGGATTTATGCAAGTCTATCCAAGTAAGTTGAGTAAAGCTAGAGCAATGCTCCTGGTTTGCGTATCTGCCCAACATCCCCCTCCCCGACCTTTCCTTACCATTGGACCTTAAGCCCGCTATCACATCCTTATATTAGCTTCCAAGTAGCAACAATGCTTAACAAATTTTTGACACTGAAAAAAGCAACAGACTCCTGAATACAGAGAACTGCTGTAGCATTCATGGTTTGCAGGAACTGTGAAACCTGAGGCTCTCCCCACTATGAATTTCTTTTATTTCACTTGTCCATTTCACATTTGCTCCCTTCCAAGAGAGACGAAGTTGGAGGGATGTCAGCTACAGGAACTGGCACTTCCCCTTCCCACCCAGAGATGTGCTTGGAACAGACATTCAGGACTTCAGGTCAGAAGTGTGGGGGAAGCACAGGAAGCAGCACAAGCTGCTGCAAACAGCACAGCATATGACACTCCCAGTTAGAGTGGTATCAAACATCGGCATTTATAACCAAGAAATCAGTTAAACTACTGGAGGCTTTAAAGTATTACTGCCTTCCAAGTCCTTTGCAGACAGTAAGCCACAAAGCAAAAAGAAAAAAAAAACACAACAGGTCATACACACATACACAAACCACAAGCAAAGCACCTATTTCCTCACACCTTTTACCACTTCCAGAAGGTGCACAGCATGGATCACCTGGTGAAGTCCGATTATAGTACACAAACCCTAAATTTTGATAGACTCTTGTCAGCCATCAGCAACAGGGCCAGCTACCTGCCATGCCCCTCAGGGCTGAGGGAACAGTGTGAGGTTTTGCCCTGGTGTTCACTCTGCTACTCTCATCTTGCCACTGCCAGAGATGAGGACCAACAGGCAGTTCCTGCTGCACAGTAAGCTTCAGAAGGAAACTTTAAAAACATGGCCACAGGGTTAATTACAGCAATTTCAAAACTAACTGACAAAGTTACCTTTACGTTTGTTTTTAACCAACTTACCTTTACATTTTTTTATTCATTGGTCACTCTAAGCATAAGCTGTACTTCCTGCCTTCTTCCCCAAGTTAACGCAGCCCCATTCTCGCCCTAGAGCAGCATGCAAACATGCTGCTCTAGGGCGAAAAGTTTTTTTCCTCACTTTTAGTTTCCTTTATCACTTCTTCAGTAACAAAATATGACAATTGTGCTTGTAGATACTCAGATTCTGTTTTGGACCTCTTCTCTGCATTTTACACAGGAAGAACAGTTACTTAGTCACTGATGAACAGCTGTATGTGCTAAAACTCCGTTTCACAGGGATTTGAAATGATCTGCAAGTGTTCCAAGCTTAAAATAGAACAGCACCATTGCTTTCCACCAAACCAAACATTTTAATCTTCGTCAAAGCTGAGTTTCAGGACAGATTCTGTGATAGGATTCTTCAGTGTCACTGGAACACGAACCGTTTGCCATAGAGTTAAGTAGTCTGCAGCATTCAAACTAATAGAAAAGTTTGGGAAAAATATTTGCATGTGTGCGCTCAGCTTCATGTGCTTTCAGTAATACTACATGTATTTGTTCTCCAATACTTGCTGCTCACGGGGTCATAATGAACCATTCATTTGAATATGATGAAAAAATCATTTTTACACATTCACCTGACCTTGCCAAAGGATTGAGCTAGTTACCAGAGAACCTTGTACTTACCATAACACCAGCTCTCCCTGGGACTTCTAAAATAGTCACAGAAGTATCTAATGACTTAGATACTAAGAAAGCATTTCTTTTGGATGTGCTTAGCATCTTTTATTCTCCAAACCTGCACGGCTTTGCGTTCTCTCATCTGGTCCAGGTTACATTACAGCAGAGAATCTCCAGCCAGACCCTAGCCCTTGCTGATATGCTTCATCTAATCCATGGTGGCAGGAAAAGAAAAAGGACAATTACAACTGTTTATGTATAGACAAATTCTCATTATTACTTTCCCATATATACACACACACTTTTTATTTTTTAAATCAAGAACCTAAGCCAGAGATAAAAACAGTGGCACCGTATCCATAGAGCACCTGTGTTGTGCTCACTTCTTCACTGATGACACGATTTCAGATTGACAGTATTTAAAGCTTCTATACAATCCTCAGGGCTGAAGCTTCTTGGTACATAGCTGAGACATGTAGGAAGAGTCAGGAGACAGTTAAGTTCATGTTAAATAGTATATAAAGAACAATAAATTGTAAATGTCCCACATGAACTTACTCCTGCACAGCCTAGCCTATGTAAAACAGGTAAAGAATGTCATCTCTCTTGCAAGATTTCAAAAAAAAAATCAGTATATTAAAACAAAGTGCTTTAGGAAATGGATTTATAATGGCCATGCTTTAACCTCAAAGTATTAGCTTTTAAAGTCAAGGAAAACGTGTATGTGGTTTACATTAGCCACTTACATAAATGTTCCTACTCATCTATCACTAAGTAGGAAAGACAATAACAATTCAATTGAGAAGATGCTTAGCAGTAGAGAATTGCCATGTTTTAGAACAGCAAACTTACTCTATTTACAAAAGGACAGCAGAGCAAAGCCTGTCACCATTTTTTTCCTTCATTTCAGTAGACAGACATGGACCTACACTTTCAAGAGAACAGAAAGATTATCTCAATAATTACAGTAAAAGCTACTCAGGATGGTTATACCTCAGAGCATGCTAGACTCATGATGTTGAAGAACCAAGTTTCACCATTGTTAACAGTCCATACAGCATAACTTCAGTGTTCCTAACATCCTCTGGCTGACTCCTTTTGTAGTGTTTCACATACTTTTTTTATTAAGCTCTGAACTGGAAAAGAACACTGAAAGTTTAGCATCAGAATTTCCTCCAAGATCCTTTGCATGCCATTTTGGAAACTTTCTTTCTGTGGTTTCAATAAATGATACCACTACATATTAAGACAAATGAAATATGCTATCCTAACATGGATAGGTTCTGTGCAATTCAAGTTTTTTCTCTGTTCTGAAAAGTTGAGATAGAAGCTATCAGTAGTAGTAGCAGCAGTGAATGCCTCTTCTTGGATAAGTCATGCCTGAGACACAAAACTCACTACCTCGTCAGTAGAAGTAGAGAACAAACAGTTATGCACTGTTTCTCAGCATTATTTGAAATCACATTGAGAATTTACTTTGTCTTATAGAACAGGATTAGCTTACTACATTGTCACTGAGTGCTTCAAATAGGACTCATCATGGGATTCTGTAGGAGTATCTCTAATATTTTACAGCTAGACCGTGTAAATGGACATACTAGAACACTACCAAACCATTTGGAAGAACGGGTGTAGTAACTAAACGAGCACCAACACAGTGACTCCAGGGACCAATCCACCACTCCTCCTCATGTCGAGTATTTCCAATGGATCCACACTGGCAAACAGAATCCAGATCCGCTCTGGAGTTCATCATTTCAGGAGCCCTTCTGTAGAGTACAACAACTTCACATATGAACATATGGCAGAATCCAGCTAGCCACTTATGCTGGAAATGAAAACTCATTTTGTTGTGTTCACATAAATGCATTTCAGAAACAATAAGGTACTAGAATCTCCTTTATTATTTTAAAAACAGTTTTATTCTGTATATTTAGAAATGTGTAATTTTAATAACTGCAGAGAAAAAAAATCAGCCACACCTGAATAGCTAATAACTCATTAACAGAATGCAGTGGTATATTATCTAAACAGTAGTAGTGCCAATGTGCCGTAATAAATTGTCTATTAGTAAAAAAATACATTTCAGGGCACATAGTACAGCATCCTTACGACAAATTACAGTAGGGATACTTTTCAAGAATTTAATCAAAGTAGAGAATTCCGACTTATATTCTTTAAATGCAGCACTTAAAAAGGTAACAACTTTGTGCATTTTTAAAAAATGTCCTTGTTTGTATATTGTAGAAATGCTGCTTTATTGCTGCAGATGTCAAAGTTCAAGGCTCAAAAGGTATGAGAATACAAAGATATCCTTAAGAAACTTTGTTTGTTTTTATATATATTTATATATATAAAAAGGTAAAGCTTATAAAAGTTAATTTACAAACCAAGAACAAAAGTGGTATGCACGCATTATATACAAGCCGTCTATAACATCTATAAATTTTTCAAATGCATAGCAGAAAACATACCATCATTTTCTTCTGGCTCTCTTCTGACTGATGAACAAACAGTACTCATTCTCTAAACCAAATTCACAATTTTTTTTTGTTCCTCTCTTTCCCCAGTCTCTCATGATATATTATCTAGGTAAGCACAAAAGCCATACAAACTAAATACAGAGAACTATGAGAGCTAAGACTATTAAAAACATGAGGGTAAGGCATCCCTGCTGGTTAATAGGTTTGTAATAATGTGGTTAATTTACAGATCCACAGAGGCAACTGAACCATAGTCACCCACATGCTTTTCCCCCTCCCCCATTCTTATGACAATGTTTCCGCATACAATAGGTAGATAGATGTGTTTGTATTGGCCTCTCAGAGAGAAACATTTAAACTGTGCTACCAAAGTTGACTGCCATTTCGCTGGACACGTACATGGAAAGTCATTTAAAAACTAGAGACCAAAATGTAGTCTTGTGGATTACAAAACACACAGTACTAAAACTGCAGGCCAAATTCTGTGGTTTTGCAAGTGGAGAACAAACCAAATTCAGTTCCTCTGCATATAGTCCCATTGGTACTTTAAGTTTTTAAACTATGAAATACTAGTAGTGTCCTTTAGAACAAAAGCAAAAAGAATAAACAAAATAACAACCAACAAACCAAAGCATACAGAACCTGCAAGAACCCTACCTTGTTCCCACTGTACACTCCCTGCTTGTGGCATGTATTGTGACCATGGTTCAAAGAGTGTACTTGCTAAACCATTGTTAGTTAAAGCAAGATGCTTAAATACTAAGATCCATTATCACTTATAGAACAGTTAATACTTGATAGAGTGGTTCAGTTTATATGTAAGGTCCATCTCAGTTTCACATTATTTACTCAGTCAGCTAACTTAATATTTAGAAGTGGTCAATTAGGACTGAGACACAGTTTGCTCCAACAAGATAGTTTGGATCCCCAGGAAGAGACTTGTTCTGCCAGGTTTTGGGGTCACCTGTGGGAGGAAAACACAATGCTGGTGTTTAGTATCTGCTGTCAAACAGTGCACATCTTGAAACAACCAAGCTTTTGGATAGGAGTTCTGAATCAACATGTCTTTTTTTCCCCTTCAACTTACAGCTGGTACATGACTATTTTATTTTAAACTCATTTGCATACAATACAGGATAGATCAGATGTATTTAACATTTCCTGAGTGTCAGTCACAGCATCTGCTTAGAACAAGACATTTTACTCTGCAGCACCACCATAGAGCTCTCCCTTTCAGAAGCATTAACAGTTAACCAAACACGCACTGATTCTCTCCTGAATGGCCAAGAAAAATTGGACAATTTTAAAAGCTACCATGATCAGGATGCATTTGAAGTTCCTTGGAATAATTTTGATTACAAATGAGTTGAAGTAGAAGTTACGTTGTAACTAAGCACTGACACACTGGTAGTTTTATTTTCTAGTAGGAAAATTATTGAAGACAGAATAGAAATTATTTTGCAGCTACAGCCAGTATAGCAGTTTAAAAGCCTGAAATACTGACGTTCTAAAAAGCATTCTAAATTGCTGATATATACTTTTACAACAGAACTTCTCCACTCATGGTCAAAGGTGCTGTGTAATATTCTTTTGCAAGTGCGAGTCATCAGCTGCAACCTCACCAGACAAAGGTTACATTCCTAACTGCATACTCAACTGTCTCCTTCAACTGGAGATTTTTTTTTTCCCTTTAACCACCTAAAGCTACTACTAAATGCAACTCCTACAGAAAAAGTATCATCGTGCCACTATGGTAGAATAAAGAAAAATGCACTCAAGTTCTCTGTTAAGCCTTCTAGATAAATGGCATTCAAAGACCTCTCTAGAAAAATGTGCAACAAGTTGGAGAACCCAGCCACATAGACTGTATACACCACAGACCTCTGCATTAAATGAGACTGATGTAAATTCCACATAACTTTCTTGAACTCATGAAAACAACATGAAGTACACAATGCACTGAGTGATGGCAACATCTGATGTACAGACAAGAAGTACAAGCGGCCTGTGTAGTCAGAATACAAACAGGTTTACTGCAGCCAGCCAAAACTGCTTATTTCAGTTAAGAAGCTTATTAATGCTGGAGGATTTTTCATTTTATAGATGCAGGAAGTTCCACTCAGTCTCAAAACTCACAAGATGCATTACATTAGTAGAAAGGTAGAACAGGACTGTAGGAGTCCTCTTTTCCAGCCTTTCCTCTGAAATATATAGTGAGGATGAGACTGTAGTCACTGCAACCTCTAGCTGCTGACAATGTTTTTCCCATAATTACATAGAACTGCTTTGAAAAAGTTACCCTTCAGTATTTTGTTCTAATACGTTATAGTCGGTGTGACCATAAAGGCTTTCTATTTTAATTCCAGAATCATTCAAGCATTTGAAGGGGTTTAACTGTAAAACATCAGTATATGAGGCTTCAGTGTAGCAGAAAGGATGTTAGTAAGTGCAAATGAATGTCATTTTTAGGACAGAACATGGATACATTCAGAAAAGATGAGGCAGAACAGACGACTGAAGAGAGGAAAAACCCCCAGAGTTCTATAAACTGTTACTATAAAGCCACCTGAAAAATCAGAGTCCCATAAGCAACTACTTAAAAAGAGAGAAAACAATTATTTATTTAAGACACAGTATGGTCTACTTACATATCATAAGACAGAATTGCCTAATTTTAAAGTTTGTCTCAAAAGAGCAATGTTATGATATACATCCCATTTCCGATTAACAGAATGTGGTGTTATATTTACAATACAGAAAGTGTTCACATTTAAATATACACGCTCTTGCTCTCACACTCAGATGTGCACACACTCACACACCCCACCCCACTTTAGAAAGGGAGAAAAATGTCTCAGTAACTTCAGTTATTGTTTAGATCATTTGAGTCCTCTCCCTTCACTTCAAGTAAGTTCATGAACAGGTGCTATTAGTTACAAAAAATCTTGTCAGTTTTGTACATCAGTGTCATATCTTTAGGGACCCTAACATTTATGCATCCGTGTATTAACGCAGCCGTGTACACATTGTTAAATAGATGCATGCAACACATGCATATATTATCTTATAAAAACTAAAAATTATTGCCATTAATACCTCTAGGTTACTGAATCCCCGTCAAGGAGATTGATGCTTTAATCTTTCAAAGCATCAGTGCTTTGGTGTTGACAGTGATAGATACATTAGTGACAGAAGATATGCATACATGGTGGCTTAAATGCTGTATACAGAAGTACATTGTTCAGTCGTTACTTAGATCATATGTACATAGTAATGGTTCATGTCCTCCACCATAAGTTTTGAAGGTAGCTGAATAAAACCTTAAGACTTTTTTCCCCCACGCAAATGTGCAAACTTTTTTGGTTCAGTTTTGTTTTTAAGTCTTTGTAACCTCATAGCCATTTCATGAAATTGCTTGAAATTTGCCCGGAATTCGAGCACAGGCTTCTAAATGACAATTTCAGCCAATGCATTTTCTCTCTGTTCCCAGAAAGCCACAGTGAGGTAAAATGAACAGGTAAATAAAATTGCAACCTAGTTGCAACTTTTACTATCCACCAGAAACTTCTGGATAAAAGGCGGTAGAGGAAAAATAGGCAGAAGCAAGCAAGAAAAGTCTTGTGTAAAATCCAGCTACGTTAGAATGAATTGTAAATGCTTTTACTGAAACACTACAGTTTTCTTAAATGACCCAATTGTTAGCATCAACTTGCACACATGGAAACAGTTAACAAGCATTAAGTCATGATTTATGAGCATGCAGATTAAGATTTGCCAGAGACCTATATGGTTAATTAAGCAACAGACAAACACCAGTTATGTTACAAAGGCCAATCAGAGGTACATAATCATTTCCTCTCAATTTTAGTGCGATATCATTTCAAGTGTATTCAGCTGTAGCAGTCCTCAAGAAAGAAGACAGAATAGAAAAATACGATTATATTTAGGAGACTAAAGATATTACTCTGTTTTTCTGCTGTCAAACATGGTTTTAGCAATGAATTTGCACCATGAGTAAATGTAAGAAAGACATCTGTAATGAAAGTGAAATGGGAGAGTTTGACACAAATACAATGATCAAGTCCTTTATATTATACAGCATCACCTTTAGCCAAATTAACTTAAATTATACGATAGCACCCAAAAGCCCCAAAAGGACAGAGGGAGGACAGCATACCCGACGAGGAGTCGGAGGATTTTAGAGCAAAAGACCAACCATCAGGGGTCATAGACGCACAATGTGGCAGGCGCAGCTCCACTGGCTTCAGGAATTTTAGTCCATGAGGCCCACACATTACCAAGGGGCTAAGAAGTGTTTCACCTACAGTTAAGAGAAAAAAAACTGCTTACCATTCTTCTCAAAATAAGTTCAGACTACTACGTAATTACATTGTAGAGCTACTCAATTTTACAGAGAAATACCATCATTTTGACCTGTTAGTAAAGAACAACACTTCCCGAAGTTGTTCCTTGTTGTCCCTTTCAGGGCACTGAAGTGACTTTTCCATGATACATATGACAACCTCAAGATCTACATCAGAAGAAACAAATCCTCAAATCCGTAAGCAACCTTGTTCTAGCTGCTTGTTCTGTAATGGCTCATGATGTTATTCCTACTCGTATGGATTTATGGCACACTGAGCTGGAAGAAGCCTCCTGCAGCTGAAAAGCTTATGACCCCTTATCCTAAGAGTCAAAAGGCAGAACATCAAAACGTGTAGGCCTATTTTTAGTTTAAAATTCCAAACAAAACGTAACATATTCCTCAGCCAAATAATCTTATGTTTGAATTATAAAGTAACTGCATATTTATTGCAAATAATACTTCATTTGTACATTTATGAAGTTAAACCCTTTACTACTTTAATCAAATTAATAAATTAATCTGGCAGGGCAGAATTTCATACATATTTAAGTGTTGGCGTGAACAAAAGACTACAGGAAAATTAATCACTCAAATACGACATACTACTCAACTTCCATTATTAAGGCAGTCAGGAATATACTGTGATTTATATGAAAAATCAAGATTTTTTTTTTTTAAACATGAAGCTGTTTTTTCTTTATACAAGTTTTAAAAAATATTTTGAACTGCTGAATATTTTCAGGTGTTGAAATAAATTAAATATTCTCTAGTTACAATTTAGGGCCTCTATCTTGCTTCCAACTTCCAATATCAAGCAGAATAATTTTTTCCTTCTAATTCCCGTTTCTGAGGTGTATATTCTGTACCTACATGTAGAAATACATTAAATGCCTTCGAGTATATGAACATATTTTCATATTCTATTTTGCTGTTGTCACAAAATAATTAATATTAAGTAACAGAACAACTTGCAGTGACTGTTCTTACCTTTCTCTTTGTCCAAAGGTGGAAGTATACTGTTGTCTCTGCAGACTTTGAAATATATTTCTTGCTCTATTCCCTCTGGAATGGCTCCTTGTGGTATAATAATACTAACTCCAGTCTCTATGGAGCTCAATACACCACCATTGCTGTTAAATACACCTCTTGCTGTGGCTACAACAGTGTGTCCGTCTTCTTCCTCCTCATCGTCTAGTGCTGAAGGGCTGAATTATAAAACAGAGATGAAGCCTAGCAGTTTTATCAGTATTTCTTCCTGCAAGTCAGTGGCACACTTCCCTCCGACTAATTTTATTAGTGCATATCCTAGTAGTAGTATGCTAGTATTGATTTCAGAAGAGTAACTGTGTCCCATACTCAATTGTGTACAATGCCTAAGATCCAAGTAGTTCAACTTCTGCCAAGAGAAGAGGACATTTTCACAAAAATAAAACAAAAAATGAAGTATAGAACACTGGAAGTGTCCAGAAAGTAGTTAGAGCAAAAGTTTGGACCACTTGAATCTTATGTTTGCAAACGCTCACCTCTGGGATTACACTGAAACAGCTTGTCCCCTGCTACAGAGTTCAGCTTAGTAAAAACAAAGGTATTATACATCCAAAGATCTTTTTCCTCCCCAAATTCTATTATGACTTTACTAACATAACAAGTAATAACGCTTATTCAAGCCCCATTGAGCCTTCTTTCAGCTTTAAGGAAGTAGAAACTTAACAGCTGCAAGACATACTTGGAAAACAAAGCCCTTAAAAGTACACAGATTTTTCCAGGTTGTCAGGATATAACTAGAGATACAGAATATTATCTTATCCAATAGCTAGTCTGAACAGATTTCAGCCTGCAAAAGTATTCTAATCAAGGAAGCCAGTATTTCTGCAGTCTGCAACTGCACAGCATTAAAAACATTCCTCAAGTGTTTATGAGCGAATATGATTTGTTCTTCTACTACATTTCTGAGTTACTTAAACAGCAAATAAGATGAAGTGTGATTTATTCATTATTATTTAGAAATCAGGATAATAAAACTTTGGAAAAGATTATTCATCTAAGAACTCAGCAAGAGTTTGCAGTTAGAGTACTATAATTTACTGTTGACATAATTCTTAAAGCACAAATGTGTTAGGAAAATGCTAGGTGCTTTTAAAGCAGTTAATATTTGGTCTTAACGTATAGAGAACCATGATGAAACTGCTGAACTGATGGTTTCTTTTTATAATTACTTTTGAAATATCTTGTATACAAGTGTACCAAGAACTTTTTCTCTAAGCACACTGAGAAAATACAAGTTGGTGCAACAGCTACCCTTAGGAATTAACTGTCTTCTAGAAACAAATTAGAAAGACAAGTCATTATTATCTACCAGAGGATTTATAATTATATTATGGGAATTGGGAAAGAAATCATATTTTTTAGTGATAGGATGCAAAATGACACAAACATTGGACATACGTTAAATATCTTTGCAAATGTTCTTCGATTACACAATTTTAGAATCATAGTTTCAATCTTCCACCTATCTTGGTTTATGGACTCACATCAACAGAAGTTGAAAGCATTGGAAAGCACAAGAAAAAATAAGCTGTATGGTTTCACATATTAAGTTGTATAGACATACTAGTGGAAACAAAAACCAAGAAGCTTACCTTACAGGAATGGCTTTAGGCACAGCATTAACATTATTTGGTTGATATTTAGGCTTGTCGACCTGTACAGTGAAGGTATCCATTCCACTGTCAAATTCAGGAGGCTGCGATGAGCTGTGTGCTTTCAAAACTGGTTGAGGAGAATTTGGAGACTTGGATGGCAACTCTGGTTTATGTTGAGCTTCATTTGGCAAGAGATTATGGTTGAACTTAGGACTTTCAAACTTACGCTCAAAGGGCCTTGCAGCACTAGTGTAAGGTTTTGTTGTGAAGCGGTTGTAAGAAGGAGTGACTGTTTTCTGAATCTGTTCAGTTCCATTAACAGGGCCTTTATCAGGGAAGCTTTTCTGAGGATAGAAAGTGGACTGCACAGTGTCCTCTCTAGAGGATCTGAAAATGGCTGGCTTATTCTGAGGTGGAGGAGGGTCAGAGACAGAGTTAACTGCAATAAAAATAAAAACACCAGAACTTGTCAAAAATGATCAAGAATTTCTTGTCACATACACTAGACCTAGGGAGACCATTTATTCTATTCCTGATTTATTATCTAAAATACGTATGTGTAGGTTCAGTTCTTAGATCTTCTATCCCATTTCATACATTCCAGCAAATCATCTTACATGGCACTAAAGAGATACATGGTAGATAAAATGGGATAGTATTTAATAAAACAGTTAGACTGATTTATACTATGAAAAAAGAGAAAACCATTATTAAAAAACTATTGTGCACTCACACGGAACTGCAAAATTCAACTGGACTGGGCATTCCTCTTAAGGATGCAAAAAGGGAACATTCATGACTAAAGAATTCTCATCCAAAAGCACTGAGAAAGACATCTTTAAGTACTGAAAACTTTATTTCATTTTTGCTGAGACCACTTAGTATGGAAGAGAGAGTTATAGTTACTAATGACACCTAGAAGTTAGTGTTTCAGACAAGATCCTCAAATCATTCAATAAAATTCAACTTCAATATAGTAGTAAGTTATTTCCAGAAATAATTATTCCAAATATAAGTTAAATGGAAACATAGCTACCAGTGTGGACATACTGAAGCATCCACACAAGCACCTGAGAAATGATACTTATACGTTAGGCAAGTTAGCCTTCTAATTGCTCACCTTCAGAAAGGGCAGGCTTGTGATGGGCTGGGAGAGACAGGACAGGACTGTTAATTGACTGAGGTTGTGTGTACTGTACTGAAGGAGCAGGAGGAGGAGTTGTGACTTGAGGGACTGGCTCATAGCGCTTTTCACCAACAGATCTATCCATTGATTCTGCATCAGTTGTCTTCCCCCTGATGAAATAAAGGAAAGAAACATTTGATGGTTCAGTTTCCTCAGGGCTCTGAGCTTCTGCTACAGTTTTCTTCTATGATCACCTCATTTCCATCTCTTCCTATAAACATTAAAACACTTCTTATCTTGTCTCAAGTATAGAAACATCCATTGATAAGCACAAGAGATTTCAAGACAACATTGAATTTTAAGATTAGTAACACAAACCATGGCAAACGAAAGGCAGATGACATTTCAGGTGTATTTGCATGATTACCTACAGATCTTCACTTTTCAGATTTGTTTAGGGTTATTTTCAATTTTTAAAAGTGTTTTCTATTTTCAAAACAATATAAATCAACTTTTTTTGGGGGGTTGGTGAATTGTTTTTGAAAAGCATAATTAGCCAGAAAAAGGATGGGTTCTAGTATAACTTTTCTAAATACACCTAGTATTTGAACAATGCCATCTTAATTAGAAATGCAGTCAGCTTAAGCTTCACTAGCTTTATGTGCATAATGTAGATAACTTTAAAAATCTTATTTTCAAAATATTTCTTGCTCATACTAGAAGTATGGTTCCAAAAGAGTTTCTTTCATGAAATGAAAGATTTCACAAAGACTTTTAATTTTGGACTTCAGTACATTGCACTAACTTTCAGAAATCATGTGTTGAAATTTTAAGTGCACATAATGCCTGTGATGAAATGTAACAGTGAGAGGACACCTGAAAACATCCTCACATCAACAACAGTCTTACCACTTGATGTTCCTTTTCAAGTAGTCATAGCTAGTGTAAGAGCCAAGAAATCTAGGTGATGGCAAAGCAAACAGCAATAGAAGAATGAAAGAAAAACGGTCATTCTATCTTAAGCACATTATTTCTTCACACTTTTTAATGTTAAGTCCTAGCAGTTCTCATACGACAAGGTTCTTTCAACAATGAAAATATTTTTAACAGTGATGTTTCTGATAATACTTTTACCATATGCATACGTACAATCATCGCCTACTATATTTAATGTGAGATTGTCAGTGCATTAGGCACTGAGTGCCTCACAATGACAGATGCTGAAAATAAGAATGAGATCACACTAAGCTATTTGTTCAGATCCATACAAACAAACTGTTATTTGATGTATTGAAGAAGTGAGCAAAACAAATCTAAAATGCTAACAATCTCTTGTTTATGGGCCACTTTGTTTATGGGCCACCTCTTGTGTCTCAACATACCAAACTAGCCACTTTCTGTATATTACAGATTATGTTCTGAGGGTACACTCATAGCAAGTATTTAAATAGCTCTATTGGCTCAAATAGCAAAGACCACACCCTAAAATGCTTCTGATCATGTTTAACAATTCCTGAAGAAACATCGTAACAGTGTTTAAGCACACTTGGAGAGACAGAGAAGAGAACGATAAGCTGTCCTTTGCTCCATTTTTAGCATTTAACTTGCTTTTATGTAAAATCCATTTTACATTAGGACAGCTTTCCATCATCCCTTCACTTTCTGTACACCCATAAAAACTTAACAGGCAACAATTCTCAATAGTCACAGTCTTAATACTTCAGAGGAGAATGTTATGAAACTAAGAAGAGGGCTGAGCAACTTTTCAAAGTCTGCTTCAAGACCACGTGAATGTGATGCTCAGTAAACTGAACAGCATTGGTATGAGCAAGTCTTTAAAAATCAATGTTGGAAAAGTAACAGCACAATTTAAATCTGCTTTAGAAACTCCTTTTCACATAGATTTTTATATAAAGCAATTTATCCAGTAACAGAAGTTATAGCTGTTCACTGCTGTCTTCATTCCAGGTGGGTAGTAGCTGCCTTCCCTGAAAACTGCCCACCTGCAATGACTGCTTCTCAGAGAGGAATATTAACCTGCAGAAAGACATGAATAAAACCCGCAAAAGCCAGAAGTCACTCTCCACACCTTTTGGAGCTGCTTGCCAGCTTCCCAAGGAAATGAAAAAAAAAAAAAGAAGGCAGCAGGCAGCATATGGCTGTACATTTTGATGGCGAGAGCATAAGAGACAGTGATAACACACACTCAACCACAAGAGCTTGATACAATACAAAGCATGTTCTTCTGTTGCACACTCCTTGACTAGGGGCTAGCCACAACTTCAACAGCATTGTTAAGAATCTGTATGTAACAAAACACATCTACAATAAAACTCTTGTAGCTTTTGAGTGTATAAATGAAGTTCTTGTAATTGAAGTTGTGCTATTTCTGAAGCCATTTCCTACTCTATTTATTTATCAACAAAATTATCACTTTTAATTAGAATCATTACTTCTTTACTGAACAGTAACCAATTTTCATAACTTAATGTTTAACAATATTTTTAACTGAAAAAATATAGTATCTGTCCTCAGTACCCACAATGCATCATATAGATTATATGTTATATGGCCTATATAGGAATAAGCAATGGCGTAATCAGCAGTTTCTGCTGAACCATTTGAATTTAGTCCCAAGTTTATTTTTAATCAAGTTCACTCACAGAATAGCAATCACTATAGAAATTCACTAGGAGGAAAGAAAAAAAAGAACAAGGAAGTAACAGGGTATAAAATGGAAGTTGGGTAAAGAGGATAGTCCTAAATATGAACTCTTTCTCAAGTCAGTTATTTTGTTTCTCAACACGCACACTACAGCATGCTTCTGGAAACAGTTCTGTCAAGCTGTGGTCTTTTAAGTTTATTTCCACTTACTTCCATTAATATTTTCATCTTTTGTCTGTTTGCAGTAGACTACCCTTGATAAATTTTCTTTCCCATGCCTGTCCATTTCCATTAAGGATTACATTCTTCCATTAAGGAAGAAATTTACATATTTTTGTACCAACATACGCAACTGTATCGAACTTAAAAACAGTACTATTTTATTTCTCTGTGCCATTTAGATGTCACCTTTCTGTAAGTACAAGTCCTAAAGTTCAAGTATAACTCACAACAACTCCAGAAGTGAGCAAAGAATAAAGATGTCACGATAGTCAGAAGTGGTAGGCAGAAGTATGGAACAATCCCTCCCAGCTCTTAGCTGTTCTGCAGCAAACAACTCCGTCGCTGCATTTATTGCTCACATTCTCCATTGCGTTTGACAACAATGCAGAGAGTAAGGACAACTTGCAGATTCAGATTGAGGAATTCTACCATCTTCACAATTACTTGCTATAAGCTAACACACTCTGGTGCTTACTGATCCAAATGGACCTTCTATGGGGTAACATTTGGTAAGTGGGAACAAGTTTGAACACTACAGCAATACACTGAGGCCAGCCAAGATTCTTTTTTTCAGGCCCCTTCCTATGATGTCTAAATAGCGAGTCAAATAGGCTCTAATCTTCCTGTCAGGAGACTCAGGACAAATGAAAAAGAATAAATAACATCCTCAACTAAGAATCAAAACTGGTTACAGATTACTACATACATTCATTACTGAGCATAAAAAAAGGTTAAATAAGAAAGTTTCCATGTGGAGACTTCCTGATTAGAAAGAACTGCGAACTCCTTTAAAACCTATCAAGCTCTTTGAAAGATTTTTCTCTGTGAACTGAGAATATGAAAGATACTGTAGATAACAGACCATCTTACAGAAACAGGAACAGGATTCCTAGCTCAAATCCTTTAAGACAAGCATTGAAACACAGTGTATTGAATACACACAAGACAGCTTGAACATACAGTCACAGTATAAAAGTTGAGCAAGCTAGCTTATTATTTTACTCCAAAGATCTCATCTACATTTAGCTTGCCAGACTTTCTGCTTGATCTGAATAGTATAAAATTTCAAGTAGAAGTGCAACCAAAGCCTTAAAAAAAAAAAAACACAACTGACTTCCAGCCTTCATGCAGCAAGCCATGATAGCTTTCCACATGAACAGCTACAAACATAGTATTATGGTTTGAACTGAACTCAATTATGAAAGTTTGAGAAACTGTACAAAGTATTCAGCTTATGCAAGGCAACCAGTCCTCTACCTGAGCTAAATCTGAACTATGAGCTTTCACACAATTTTTGTATCAAAATGTTCCAAGTCAAGGAAACAGAACAATACAGGAAGCAGATGTTTCCATCAACAGATTAAATTCTGGCTCCAACAATGTTCCCAAAAGGCTCAGTTTCCTAATGTCAAACACTGCTCGTGTGTAGAAGCCTGTCTGCAGAAAAAAATGCATGCAAAACTGGAACAAACTAACCTCTGCTTTGAAAGACATTTGAGCACTCACTATTAGTTACACTAAAGAAATACTTTGCAGGCTGTTAAAAGAGAAGTAACTCTTTGAAGATCTCAAAAACTAAATGATTCACTTCATTTACCAAGAAAAGTTATGTTTTCATACTAAAGCTACATCTAAAGAGAGAAACTGACTTTGCAAATACAAAGTTTCTATTAGGTACCACAAACCCCTGGAATTCTATTAGCAGCAGAATTTCAGTTTTAGTCCTATATGCCTCCCTTTTCCCCTTTCAAATTAAAAAGGAAATAAACCCCCCAAACTTACTTAGAATAATTGGAGAAATTCAGCTGATTTTGTGAATGTATTGGTTTGGTGGTCTCAGAATGATGGCTGGCAGGAACCTGTGCAGACGGCTTATTTTCAAAACTCCTCCGATCGAAGTACGAGAGCTGCTTTCGGTAATACTCTTCATCTTCTTCAGGATCATAATGATTTGAACGCACAATATCTTCAGGTGGCTTCACTTGAGGTCTCTGTGGTTCTGGGGCCCTAATGAGGAAGAATACACAGTTTGCCTCGCACAGCTGAACAAGCACAAGTATGTGAACCAAAATTCTGTTTTGTAACCCAACCAGTAATAAATCAGGACATAAATCTTAAAATTGCATGCAATACCTTTTTAACCTGTACTGTCTTGAAATATGATAGCTGTGATGTAGCATAAAGAAAGTCCTTATCTTTTATCCTACCTTTTCCCTTATGCTTTACTTCTCCCTCTTCTCAGGAATCATGTCCATGTCAACTGACTTTATGCCCTGAGTTACTATTGACACAGAAACTAGACTGACACACTCCAGCTCTCCACTCTGCAGTTTACAGTTTGAACCATTAAGTTGTGTTGTCTGAAGACTCCAAACTTGTATTGAAAACTCTTTAATTATCAGTTGTGCATCTACCTGTAAGTTGTTTTGTCATGTTCATAATGGCTTTGAGAAGTTGGTTTTGGACCACTCATGGTTGTGAGTGTAGGCTTCGGTGCTAGTTCTGGAGGCTGAAAAGAGAAGCACAGCATATTTTCTTAGATTCTATGATCTGAAAGATGAAGAACCTCTGAGTAAGAAAACTAACAATGCTCTTAAAATTTCCCACACGTTAAATCAGAATTAAAGACTAACAAAAACTAATGGGGAAATCTTCAGAATGGTAAGATCCTCTTTAATTTTCAGCTTCTGCTTTTAAAACAAACTTCAGTTACGTTGCTGTTCCACAAGCAATGAAGTTTTCTTTCCAAGACAGTATTTTATTACTTGCAATACAGTCCCATTAGTAAAAAGCAGGAATTAGAAAATAAACACATGCCAAAACATATATAACTTACCTTGACAGCTGATGTATCACTGGGGTCCTTCATTTTTTCTAGAGATGGTGATCTTCTTCTTTCAAATATCTTAACCCTACTTCGCACAGACTGTGGTTTCATGGCTGGATCTTCCTCCTCCTCCGCTAGAGATGGCGGTGTAGGCAGTGGTTTACTGTTAGAAGGCAAAACTTCCGGTTTGGTTTGCGATGAAGGGGGAGGAGGAAGAGGAACACCTGAAGTGCTATGAGAAGGCTCAAATTGTCCTGCCTTGGCATTATAAGCTTGAGGAGGACCTTGTTCATAGCCCCTCACATGTGGATCAAAGTACTGCTTCGGTTCAGGAGATCGAGATATGGCTGACTGGTATGGCTGGGCTTCTTGTTTATATCTACCATGCGTGTCATATCCAACAGTATGTTGATCTTCGTATCGCACCTGCGGTAAGCTGAAGTTTTTGGGTGCATGCTCGTAGCGAGGTCTGCCATCATACGTCATCTGAGGGGGTTCCTCAAAACGGGGTTGTGCTGGGTAATAACCGCGTTCTGTGCTCTCTTCTGTGTTTTGTCTAGAATCAAGATCCCTAGGAGGCTGGTTATCGTAAGCTGTTCTTGGTTGATTGTAGGGCTGTTTTTCATCATAATATGCCCAGTGCTCCTCATAGGGAGGCACGCGATCATCATAATGTAGTCGAGGGTCATAACCACGAGAAAACTGATCTACATAGTTTGTAGAATCATACCTATATGACTGTTCGTACTCCCTACTTGGCTGTTTTTCTGCATACTGAGTCTGGGATTCATACATCAGATTTGGGTCTCTTTCCTGTCTCTGTACTGGGTGACTAATTGCTGGCTGTTTTAAGACATAGCTTTGTCTGGATGCTTCTTCGTTAATATATGGATCCTTTCGGTATACCTGTTAAGTAGAGAAACAAATTTTTCATTTAAAAATAAGAGTAAACGGAGCCAAACTTTATTGAAAGCGTGAAATTTTAAACCGATTATTTTAAAACTCATTTTAAATATTGGCTTTAATTTTGCTTAGAAGTTGAACAATTTGATGCAGTTGTCAGCAATCACAGGAAGCTTTGATTCAAGAGATCCTTTCCAGCCCTATCCTTGAGGAAAAGCATATGTGTAGACTAAAATGGGAAGCCAAAAGAGAATAATCTCTCACATATCTGTGTTTTGTTGTTGCATTTTGCTCTTTTGTCATTCCCCCCCTCTTTTTTGCATAGGGGAGGTCAGGACAGGGATATTCAAGAAGTAAACTGATTTATGTGTTAAAGTTAATTCAAGCATTGCTGTAGAGGTATTTAAAGTCACCTAATATAACAGGTTTGTCTTCATGATCGAGTATTTCAAAAAGTACTATTATTTTAGGGAAATTTTTCATCAAGTCCTCATTAACAAAAAGCAGAGCATTGACAAGCTGAAACAGTTGCATGTGAAATAAAATCAAAATACAGAATGCATCCCTAATTTAAAAGGTCATCTTTTGAGAAGTGGAAAGTGTATAGTTTGAAGCCATGCACACAAAACATTAGATGATGCTTAGAAATTTAGATGCACTGTTTTGTAACCTGCATAATCTCCTAGAGTTAAAAAAAAAAAAAAAAAAAAAAAGAAGGAACTCTCTAAATAATGGCAAAACAGAAAAAAAATCATGTGCTAGCTTGATGTATAGCAGGAAATCAGCGCAACAATGTGGCACAGGTACCTTTGCTGGATCTATATGCGGCGATAAGGATGATGGTTCTTGATCGCTTAGCACTACATGAGCTCCCTCAGTACTTGATGTTCTTAAGGGGCCCGCTTGTGGTTGGTAAGAGTTGTAAGGAGCAGCAGTAGGCTCCTCCAGTCTGACATTAGTTAGGTTTACATTAGCATTTACTGCAGAAGTTGATGAGGTTGCAGGGTTTGATTCAGGCGACGGGGAAAGGTAAGGGACTGCAGGTGAGGCTTCTGCTTTCTGTGAAGTGTTTAAAATATTTTAAATATACTGCTATCGAATCACTGTATGACTTTTTTGATTTATATGAAAGTAATTTAACTTGATGCTTTGATCAACTCAGCTACATGTAGAATGAAGTGTACTGAAAGTATCATGCACTACCACTTCCAGGCATTCATTATGCTGAACATTAAAAAAGCAAAACATTAAAACAAAGTAGAATGGTACTTGATTCCCCTTCCTGTCAAAGGGAATCACTAACACACGTAGTGCAAGATGATTGTCCAATTCATTGCAACACACTGTTGTTGACAGATTCTTGTATGCAGTTAACACTGGTAAGGAGACTATAAAGATAGCAAGTTTGCTTGAACAAGAAAACTACTTGAAGTAAATGTACAGTGGTCAGCATATAAAATCACTTTCTTACCGGTTGAGAAGCAGTTGTTTTAAATCCTGAAGAATCTATTCTGAGATTTGGCTGAGGCTGAGCTTGAGATGCATAACTAGGGTAATTTTGACTTTCATGATGCATTCCAGAAGAATCCTCTCTAACAGGTTCAGAAGAACGCGTAATAGCAGATTCAGGAGGAGTCCCGACCTCATCATTCAGAGTTTCATCCAGTTCTTGGTCTGTATAAGCACCACCTTCTGTATCTGTGTCTTCATAGTCAGATGTATGTCTACTGTCTGTACTGTACATGGAATATTCACTACCAGGAGCTGAGAGGTAAGAAAGGCGGTCATCGTGTAAATCAAGGTCATCACTTGTAGCACCATCTGCCTGCATCACAACAAAATTACAGAGCACATGTTTATTGAAATGCGTTTCACATTAAGCTTTAAATTGCAAGATAAAAGGCTAAGAGATTTTTTTGGTGAAAAATTAAGAAATAAACAAATGGAATACACCTATCTTGTTCTGATCCACAACATAAAGTCAGGTATTATAAAATGTTAGTAATACTCAAAATCCAGCAGCAGGTTAGATTTCAACAATTCTGAATATCACAGGGGAGGAAAAAAACAGGGTTCAATCACTGGAAATGTTAACCTTACATGTAAAAGCCTTTTCTGCAGTCTAGTTCTTCAAATCAGTTTACTAAAGGGTCAGAAGCCTATCAATTCAAGGGAGGGGATAGCACCTAGTATCCATGGAAATCAGTGTTTGACAAAGACAAAAAAAACTATGAAAAGTTGTCGTGCTGGAATCACTAACTTGGAGGTAGATACAAGAAGGCAAAACTAGTTCTGTTTGCAGAAAAATAGTTCAAATATTAAGAACATTGTAACAGTAACAGACTCATTATTTTCTTACTTGAAACTGGCATTCCTTTTGATATTAGTTCCTCAAGAGAATGGATCTAACATGCATAATAGCTTGAAAAGGCAACTGGACTTTGAATGGGAAACAGAATTCTAACTTTCTGATTTTATATGTGTGTTCTCAAGATTAAGAGAAAGAACACAAAGATGGTGCTTGCTTTATATTAAAAACCACCAATTCATCAATGGACAATCCCAGCACGTAGTACTGATGTAGCAGAACACCCTGAAATTTACATGAAAAAACATCCTATCCCCACAAAAGTTTCAAAGCAATAATATATCCTTCAGTAAAGCATCAACAGCCAAATGTTTTACTACTCCACTACATGCACAAGGATTATAGCCCTCATTAACAAAACTTCACTAATAAGACGACAAACCAGTTTTTAACTGATTACACAGCCATGGAACTATTTTAGATCTTCAAATAATTATTAAAATCATGAGGAAAAAAGGAAAAAATTAATTCCACAGATAGATGCCCATATCTCCAATACCAGCAACAGAACAAAAAGACTATGAAACTGATAGCTTTGTCATTCCTCCCCCAAAATGACAGTACTATTATTTCTTACCTTGCCTTCTGAAACCCATACCAGTTGGTTCTGTTGTTGCTGAATTGCTTCCTTCAGAGCTCCATACCATCCTTCATTCATTGAATTCAAGTTAATAGTAGCTAGAAGTAGAGCAAGTTAGTTTGACATTTGATTTTTGTAGACTTTTGAAAAGAAACTGTACTACCAGTATTAAAAATCACTATCAACTGTGAGATTTAAGTAGCAATGTAAATGTTGGTATTCAAAGCAATCCTAAGGGCTAAAGTAGCTTGGGACATTTTTTCACACTGCAAAGACTCAAAGACTGAGTTAACAGTAATTTAGAATAAAGTGAGGCTTCAGTTTAGTCGGAGAAGAAAATTACATTATTCTCCTATTTATTAAGATGTTTGTTTATAACTGACCTTGCAAAGCAACCAAATATTTTTGAAACATGATTTTGATGTTTCAGATCTCTTTTCATTTGTGCAATCGGGTGCACTAACAATTCACACACTAATGAACTACCAGAAATTGAATGAGGGGAACCTGAACAATTCAACAAATGCTGGACTATATTTGCAGGAGGGCATTTATTCTGTCAGCATCACCCCTTCCAACCTCGGGGCCATAAGCAAGTCTGCATGAACTGGGGTCAAAAAATAAGGCAAGCAACCAGTAGGTATTTGGTCACACTAAGAGCAAGAGAGATTGCCAAGGAAGGAAAAGAAAGCCCGGAATGCACCAATGTAAAACAGGCTAAGATATGCTTCTGTGTCCTCCTCTAAAAGAAAAGGAACAAGAGGAAAAGCACATGGAGGAAAAAGAAGGAAGCACAGAGGGAAAACAAAGAAATACCAGAAATGAAATGCATCTAGCACAACTAGTGCCCACTAGTAATTGTGGTGGCAGTGCTTTGGTAAGTTGATCGATCATTTTCTATTGCAAATTTCAAAGGTGGAGTGGCTTAACTACAAGAAGAAATATTCAGAACCAACAAGAGTAGGTAGCAATTAAGTTATAGCAGCTTCTCAAACAGGAAAAGTACTATTCAAGTCTGGAAAAAAATGACTCTTATCCTCTCCCTTCCTCAGTTATGATGCATTAATCAGTGTTTTTCTTGAATTACTTACTTGTAAAGAGGTGGTGGTTATTTTTGCGTAGTTTGTGAGCTCTTTCATAAAGCTTTCTGGCACTTTTTCGTGATTCTGGGCACAGCCTCATTCTCATGGTCTTCACACCCTGCTTAGAATCAGGGTTCAGGAACACTACAATAGGATACCACTGCGCGTAATTCAGACGGTCCACTGCATTAGGAGTGACATCTAATAAAGCATGTTTGTCCTGTTATGATAAAAAAGGCAGAGACAAAGTGAAGCACTTATATACTAAGAAAACTCATTTTTTATTTTAAACGTATTCTAACAACTTGCTTTTCATTAGCTTTGCAGAATTCATCATTTCAAAGTATCGATTTAAGTCCTTTTCTGTTTGAGTAACAGACACCAGTTCAACTCAAACACTATGCTACAAGGGCATACATGTTTTAAATGTAGAACTAACTGCATAACAATAAGCTTTTCAATATTTACCTCTCTATTAAAAATTATAAAAAAAAAAACGGCCCTCTGATACTACAAAAAGGCACTAAACTAAAAAACAGTTAATCTTCTAGTAACAGGATAAAAGGGAATAGTCAAACATGTTTTGGACTCATTACACAGCTCCACTTTTCCTTCCAAAAAAATCCTCTCTGAATGCAAGAATTAGGACAGTTTTCATCCACTGCAAGAATCATCTCAGATACACAGCACATAGTACCCCCCAGTTTGCTGCTAAAACACCTTTTAGCTTTTTCTACTTGGGCATCAGAACAGTTTGCAGTTTGTTTTTAAGTCAGAAATGAATAGGTGAGGAGCACAGCCTCATATTATAAACTCATATCAGAAGTTCTCAGGATTTTAAGAAGAATAATTAAGGAGGATAAAAGGATTGAAAGATCCTTTTCCATAGTTCTTGCACAGAAGTCAAAATTATTAGTTTGTAAACTGGAGATAGGGGGACAACAGCAACAAACTGCTCCATAAATAAAGTACCAGTTTCTAGATGCAATGTCACACTGTGGCCGCAAGCACAAACAGATCTTAAAACAGACATAGTAAAGAGGGAACAACAATCCCTAGAATAAAGCCTGAAAGTACTTCCAGACTGCAGTTATTATGGGGAAGGTTTTTTTTTGTTTTTTTTTTTTAAGTAACCAATAGAAAGATGAGAGTTATTTTTAAGGAAAAAACACTTACTAGTTATACCTAAACATTTTAAGCATCAGCTTACTTATTGATACCGTTTTTTCCTCCTGTGTTAGAAGTACAGTGACAATAGATGACTTACTCTATCAATTATCTGTTTTATAGTGTGAAGACGAATAATGCCAGAACTACGTTGGTCTGTACCAGCGTCTCTTGGTTCACTTTCTGGTAGAGAGGACACATTAAAAATGGGTTGTAAGTTTACAGCACACTCTACATTCACACACAAGATAAAGCAAACTATTTCATCACTCATTATCAATTCAGGCTGAAGATGCTCCTCTTCAAAACATAGGAGAAAGCTATCCACTAATTTGGCCACAAAAATCACTATACCTTTGCAAAAGTACTTAGATATAAAATACTGAATTCAATTTAAATTTTGGAAGGCTATGAATGGAACTAATGTTACTTCTGCCTACAGAGAATTATCATCAATTAACCAGTGAAAAAGCTTACATTTTATCTGTTACTTAATATTGTTAACATTTCATTAAACAGAGTAGTAACTGAAGTAATAGTGTAGGAACAAAGTAGCAAAAGAACATTGGCAATTTCATAGCTGCATAAAAACTCGATCTCACACTTACTTGCAATTTGAAAAATATCTGGTTCTTCTCTAGCTAGTTTCTCCCGTGCAACATCAGCTATTGGACCAAAAATGGTCACTGGTCTGAGAAACCCAGCTAGAATACAAGGTAAAGGAGAAAACAAGTTAAGTTGATTGCTTACAACAAATGCAAGATACTCTGAATTACATGGATTAATACAAAGCAAACTCCACAATCCTGTTAGCCTGCAACAGAAGTATCTAAGACTAAAGCCATACCTTCCCGAAGAACAACTCTCTCATAGGCAGGAAACTTTGTCTGAACAGGTTGAGCAGAAAGATCTTCTCTGCTTTTTCGGAGATTTCTTTTTGAGCTACGCAAACCTCGGAACCTCCAGAAATCCGCTCGATCTCCTCCTGCTGTCTTTGGAAGCGTGTACTGTACACTAGCTAGCTGCTCAGCTCTAAGATAACAACAAATCCCAATGAGTTACCAAAAAAGAGAGCTTCTGAAATAACACTCATCTAGCAAGCTTATGCTTACAAAAACACTACCACCTGCTAAATGAAGTTTTCTTCATTTCTGGTATTAGAAAGTATAAGCTAGAATTACTCAGGCTGATGTCACATTTTTAAAAGCTTTATCAACCTTTGTCTCCAGTATTGAAAAGGAAGTTTCAAGCTAGGAGTTTTTTGTTTGTTTGTTTGTTTTTTGGGGGGGCATGCCAAAGTGAAAATCAAGCACACAGAACAGATAGTTAACTTCTAATTGTTTTAACAGTGACTTTCTCCTAAAACTGAACAAGTTGTATAGACTAGTGTCCTGCAGGCAATGCAAGTTACACAGATGCAAAATTTAAAATTTTAGTTTTCAAACAGCAACACCAATACATTAAGATCGTACCTGTTTTTATTAGGTATGATACCTCTTTCAACTTCCTTATGATTCTTTCCAATTCGAATTGCCAGCCATGAACCCAGTTTGCCATTGTACAGAGTGTCCACCACCCGGAACACTTCACCTTTGTTGAAACTTAGTCCATAAGGAGATTCTTTTTCATATTCAAAATGAGTTCTGATATAGAAAGAATCCCCTACATCAGATTCCACAATGCGACGATAAACTTAGAAAATAAAAACAAAAATAGTGTTAAACAAATTCCAGTGGTTTCCTACAGCATAACTATTAATAGCAAACTAATGGTTTCAAGTCAGCTTTTGCTGTCAGAAATTTGCTAGTATAAGCATAATTCAGTTCCTTGGAAGGAAGGAATCTTACTATGGAAGAAGTTTTTAAGTACTCATTTTTAACAGTATAACTATAACAGACTATCCAGTTCCTCCAAACATTTAACACCAATGCTTTTGTGAAATAATTTTTTTGTCTCTCCCTAGCCTCTAACTACTCAATGTTAGCTGCATTTTTCATCTAGTTCCAAGCAGCCTACTACATTTTTCTGATATACAAGTACTTACCATCTTTTTTCTTCTGTGCCAAAATGGTTACTTCTTCGCCTTTAGGGAGATCAAGCAAAAAAAGGACAGCTTCCTCTCTGATGATATTTGTGAAGTCTACGTTGTTTACCTAGCATCAATGAAGTAATCAGTTTGATTTCACAAACATTATAGTAGGCATGTAAATATAGAACTAGAAATTTGCATAAATGTATTGCAATGGTTGTTTATTCAGTTTAATGTACACACAACAAGTGCATGCATCTCAAGAAGCCTCTTGTACCTCTAAATAATACTCCTTGCTTATTGGAAAATGTATAACTGGAATATAGGTAGCTACTCATTTTGACTACTTTAGATCAATGTTATGGAGCATCTGGAAACATCAGTAACATCAACTATAATATACAGAACCCTGTGTGAGAATCTAGTGAAAGAGTAGTTAAACGAATTTTCTTTGAACTGAATTTAGTCTAAGAAACTAGATATAAAACATAAACCTTCCTAGCAACAGTACAATAACAGTAGATTTTATTGCTAGCTCATCTAATAAGTATGAACAAAAATACTGTATGAACTGCAGAGGCAATCTATTTGACGTTACAGAACAAAAACCTACTTCAGTGTTAACAGAATATTTATTTATAAATGTTATTATTTTTGACATACCCTGAGAATCTGGTCTCCTTCCTCTAGTCCTTCTTTCGCTGCAGGGCTGTCTTCCAGAACACCAGCTACAAATATGCCAACATCATTGCCACCAGCTAGTCGCAAGCCCACACTATCTCCTTTTCTGAATTTTACCAGTTTCATGCTTGGCCTAGAGATTTAGAATACATTCCAGTTAGAGGTATACTATAAGATATTCTGGTAAACTGAGAATGAAGACATGCAAATAGTTTGCCTGTTACTTCAATTAGAGGATATTAAGCTATGCATACCGTTAACTGGTTATCAATTGCAGCATTATACAACAGACTCACTAGCAGCACTTGAAAGTAACAAAACTCACAGTATTTAATTGTTTAGTGAGGTTTGGTCTTATGCTGATAGTGCTTCAGGTGAGGTATTTCGACACTTTTCCCAAAACGTTCCTCCTTTGAAAGAAGCATACTGGCACAAAGATCTGTTTTTGCTCTTTAGAGAGCAAGACGAACATTTGAGACTACCTAAACTAGAATCTACTCTCATGTACACAAATGATCATAAAGTAGATCCAGCTGGAGTAGAGTCACTGGCACATCAAGACTTAGCACATTTCTGTAGTATTCTTTATTAATTGCTCTCCAGTTATTTAAAAAGAAAAGAATTTACTAGAGTATCTACTAGAGTATCTCTCCTCTCTCCAGACATGGGGATAAGGCGGGAGGGATGGGGGGTGCCCAGGGAGAAACGATGCAAACACTTTGCACAGTTGACAACTCTAACTGCTCATTCCTGCACGAAATTAACAAACTTAAAATTGTTTTATTACACAATGTGAGTGCTAACAAGGCTCAGGAATAATCCTAAATTTTTCATCCTACTCCTTTTTGAACAAAAGCTTCAGGACAATGTGATGACTTCCCATTAGACCATTTATGTTATGAATTATTCCTAACTTATGTTACTCGTTACCTTGGGAGAAAGCTTGATTTGCACAAGACCAGGTAATCAGATTCAAAAAGAATTTATAGTTACATTACCGGAGCATTCCATCTTCATGGGTTGAATTAGGTAAAGGACCATCAGACGGACTGACTGGTAAATCCACATCTGGCTGACCTCCTTGTGCATACACTGGCTTTGGTTCTATTAAAATATAGAAGACAAACATCCATTTAGTCATTTAAAGATGAGAAAATAAAGCCTAACTTAATTAAGAGCTTGATCACATCTTCAGTAGTTTTAAGTCTAACCACCAATCCACTTCATAATAAAAAATTAAATATTGGAAACTTAAAACAACAAGGACACTCTTTCCCTGCCATGCAAAATGGGGCAATTACTGGCCTAATTACTGCTTCAGTAAAAATCCACAAATTTTCTTTACACTTGGAATATTTGAAGTATCATAAAACTGCAAGAACTAAGAGAATTTATGCGCTCTCAAGACCACTTTCAACCCTGCTCTTTCCTACCTGCATATGCCTAACATAAAACTTTCCTCCCTTATAAAGTTACTTGGATTTTTTAAGCCAAAACACCATAAACACTAGAACTACTGCTCCACACCTTCAGGCTGGCAGACTGCACTTTTTATTGGCTCTCCTTAAAGGTAAGTACTTACTATGACTCTGCTCCAGTCACTGGGAGCAAACTGCCACTGCAGTCTTTCCCCCAGTGGTGAACACCCTTAGTGTCTATTATGGGTATACGGTTGCTCTTGTTACAAGAATTTACATTTAAAGCATTATCTCAACACACTTTAAAGAAGCTCATTTCAATTTACACTGGCTTCAGACTAAGTCAATGTTCCTTTCTGCTTACTCTAACTACCAATAGACCAGTTTGAAATAGGAAACTTCAGACAATTTGGTAATATGCTCTTTCTAATGTGATTTTGGCCTTTACCATATAGCATACCATAGCATAGCACTTTACCTTTAAGTCTTTAATTACCTGTTCCTAACCCAAGACTTTGATGATGTCTCTAAAAAAAATGCTCTCCTTCTACCCTTCTTGACTCAACCAACCATGACAGACTTCTTGCCTTTAGTCCAAAAAACAGTCACAGAATCTGCCAACTACTTTTCTAACATTTTCATTACAGTCTTTGAAAGAGCCTCCTAATTTCCCTAGAGCTTTCTTGGAGACTATTAAAGGATTATGTGCTTTATTACACCATTTTATTTCACACCATGTATTATAACAAGTTAATTTCATCTGCAAATTTAAATATTATCTTGATGTACTGGCCTATGACTTTTTTTTTTTTTTTTTTTTTTTTTTTTAAGACATCTCCTCTCATACATGATTTTTCTCCACGTGCTTATTCCCACTCACTCAGGAACAGAGCACTTCTTTATGCCTACTACACAACAACAAACCACCAGAGTACTTACTAATTGTGTGCCAGTGCCTCCAACCAATTATTTGTATATTACATTGGATTGAAAAACATCTTCAGAGGCTCCTATCCTGTCTGGTTTTGTATCATGCCAATTATTAATTTTCAATACATTATCGAAATACAGAATTTATCTTTTGAATCCAATCATAACCTTTTCCTATCTTGGCAAATTAAGACTTACTTCACTTGCATCTTTGCATAACATTCTTACAGGAGGTTAACTTCCTATGGCAATTTTTTTCATAATGGCTGCTGCATTAGGAAACCTACTGTTCTCATTTTCAAGGCCTTTCAGAGCCTATCAACATCATAACTACTTCAATTCCGAATACTACATGCAGCAGTCTCATTGCTCATCCCTTAAGTCTTCAAATGCTTTCAAGCTTGAATGTGCTTTTTCTCATTCTATACAGCCTTTCCAGAGCAGCTCCTTCTAAACTGTCTACACAGCTCATCTTTCTCCACTTACAGTTTCAATGAATGGCCCCATTCTGTAAACCATAGGAAAAAAAAAAAAAAAACAAAACAAAAAAACAACCTTCCAAGTCTTTGTGCTCAGAACAATGTCCAATCACCATATCATGGTATGGTTTTTCTTTTTAACACTAACTGGCTTTTACCCACTGTCATTGAGTTTACTCCTCCACTTTCAAAAAAGGAATGGGATTTTGTTGTTTCTGTTAGTTGTACTGCACTTTTAAAAATAACTCTTGGCCCATGACTGTCGTTATTAAGTGCCACAGTGAAAACATATTTCAGAGTGCAAGTTTCATTTGAGAATGGTCATTCTAAAATGGCTTAACTAAATCTTCATTTAAATTTACTCTGCTACCAGTAACTTGTAAGATCCAGCCTACAGCTTGACTCTCAGAAGAGATCTATTATAGCCTTGCTCTAAAGAAGAGGACAAAAAACTCTTTATACCTAACACACACAGTCAAAGCTCTAACCAGTGAAGTTTGACCACTGTATAATGGGCAGATGCATCGGCTTAGATTTTCAGGACAGAAACCCTGAAATATAAATAGGCTTATGATTACGAAGACCATCCGTATTCAGCAATAAAGATAGATAGAACTTCTAAGATTTCAGAAATCATTCCACAACTATGCAGTGGGATGCAGTCTCCACTGATCATTTATTCTCAGCAATATGCATAATTATGTTTCACATTTTTACCTGGAAGTGGTGGTGTTTGCTTTTCAGTTCTTTCGCCTGCCACCTCTTCCATAGTTTTAGAAATATCATCTGCATTCTTCACAGGCGTAGAGATGGCTCCTGGTTTAGTTGTTCTTTCATCTTCTCGGCTTCGAAGACTATATTAGAAAAAAAAGATTACACTCTGCATGTAGAATTATTTCTACAACCTAAAGCTTCTAAGACTAAAGAACAAATCTTTCTCACTCAGAAGTTCGTATTTGGCAGATAAGGAATAATTGATTACATATCGCTCTCCTAGGTTATTACAGTGTTGATATTTTTACCAGTCGAAAACTTAAGCATTTTGTCCCTAACTTTACGACAATTGCTCTCTAGATAGAGCTATTTCAAAAGAGGAAGGACATCGTAAAATGGAGTGCTGTCTTCACTGCACCCTGCTTCAAGCAAGTATGTCGTACATGTGGCCTGTAAATCCCACAATAAAACGAGAAACAAAAGAAAGAAGGAGAGAAGAGCAGTTATGATCCTTCACCCCTCCCTGTAGAGGTCACAGATTTTCAGACTTGAGGCTTTGCTATGATCACACTACTCTCTGGTCCTTTGTGTGGCAGCTGTCCTAGAACACAAGTGCCTGCCTGTGAGGCTCTTGGTACAGCTTTGCACAGATGAAAGGTAGAACACAAACACACCTCTGACTTCTCATCCTTCAGAGAAGATGAGGCCCTCAACCCACAGCTACTACATATCTATTGCACCTGAAAGCCGAAGAGAAATGCTTCTCAGCCATCCTTGTTTTAGAAAGAAGACAACTGGTCTCTTACGCATTTCCACATATGCTTAAAGCATAACACATAACCAGAAGGAATATTTGACAAATGAGAAAAGTCTCTTATTCTTTACACGAAGGGAATATCTAAAGCTCAAAGAACTCATTTCTTATTCATTTAACTCATCAGATCAAGTATTTTTATTATATAGAGGTTACTTTGCTACCAGCTGTACCATAAGAGAACTGAACAGAATATATGCTGTATGTTGAAATGTTAGCAGTTACACTACCTGTTGAAAGAGAAATAATTTGATTCGGTTAGAACAGAACATCAAAAAGCAGCTGGAAAAACAAAAGTTAAATCAGCAAGCCAAAGGGAACAGCCCAAATATGTATTCTCTACACACACATGAAGTCATGAGACTCTCAAAATATCTATCAAGTTTGTGAAAGTTCACTAATAAGCAAGGCTATAAGAAACATCTGAGAGGAATAAGACAAGCAAACCACAACTGGTTAGCTAATATTATACTTGATTGTCAGGAAGTGGAAAGAAGAGGTATATTTTATGAAGACACCGATACCTCAGGGCAGTAGATACAAATTTCTCTCTCATCAAGGAGAGATGGGGAAGGTGTTGGAGAGTAAAGTCTATCAATACTAACAGCTAGATGGTGCTACTGGGCAGTGATGAGTATCAGCCTCCACGAAGTACAAATGTATCCAAAAAAGTCCATTACAAGGACTCCGGACTATTTAAGCAGAACCAGTACTTTAACAGTTAAATATGACTTGAGGAAAAAAAGCAAACCTAGCCATCGAAACCTTGCTTGAAAGAAAAGAGCAGAAGTAAAGATCTAAATACAAGCACAATGTGCTTTCATGTACAAACATGGAGTCTGAAACATCACAGAAACCAATCTTGGCTATTCACCAAGAAGATAGATATATTAAGATATATTAAGATATATTAAGACCTTCCACTACTTCTTCCCTTTTGTTTTAAAAGGCAGCTAAAAAGAAAAAAAAAAAAAACCTGCAATCCCACATTAATCTGGGAAGACAAAAGACATCTTTACACTGTAAAGAACCAGCTCCTTATAAAGAGTTTGTAAACACAAGGAGAGTGGCCTAATATTCAATAACCTCTTCATTATTGTTTTTATTATTATTTTTCAGATAAACCCTTTTGGCACTTCTACAATAAAGAAAACTGATGGTAACCCCTTTTGGTTAGAATATTAGACCTAGGCAAAACTAAACAAAAATAAGTTGTTGTTTGTTTGTTTTTTATTTTCTGTTCCCTAACTTCACCTGTAAAAGATTTTGGTACTCTTTTTCAGATTTCCAGCATGCATTCATTTGCACATAAAATTAAATGTGTAAGCTAAAAGCAGTGTTTTATTTTCAGTGTGAGATTAAGGTAAGACTGAATTCCTCATGCCTCTGAGAAGAGTTCCTGGCTTATTGAAAACAGACACTAACATTTATTTGTTTAAATGCCTAAGTGTCTTACATGTATAAACAAGAAGTCCAATAGTAATAAGCTACAACTAATTCCCCTCATCTCTCCCAAAGATTTCTGAGTAATCAATGTTTGTGAATGAGATATTACAGTTAAGTTTCCCTATGGGCGCTCTTTAACTGTTTTTCAGCATCTCCTAACATTTAATAGAAGGATTCCAAAACAGTAATATAAAAATAAGGCAAAAAAAATACCGGAGTTACTATAGGAAGGCATAGTTCATTTTATATTTCATGTCCACATAGTCCAATAACACTTTAATTTTATTCAGCTTTTATAATTGCATATAAAATACCATAAATATGGAAGAAAAGCTCTCAAGAACAGTAACTCCAATACAGACAGAGTACAGCACCAGATAGTCAGGTCAATACCTGAGCTCGTTCACGTACTAGAAGCACGATGCTCTCAGACTGTGCTACATCTCATCTGCTACTGGCAAATACAGTCTACCAATTAAAGTGCTTGCAAAAGGTCAGCTCTGCTCAGTGTAAGATCAAAGTTTAAGTGGGAAAAAGGTGGTAGAAAGACAGCTGTGATAAATCAAAATGGAAAAGTCCAAACAGCACAGGAGTTGAATTTCTCTTTGCTTTCCTTAAGTTGTCCAGTAAGTACTGCATTGGTTTGCAAGATGATACGGGGGAATGATACGGGGGATGCTGTCACTGTTTCTATGTGATGGAAACTTGTCCAAAACCAACAGCTGCGCTTCCCATGAGTGTAAGGTGTTGTTAAATGTTTGTGTGTTCTAACAGTACTGCTGAACATCTGTGCTGTGCCACGGCCCCCTCTACATTACACCCCCATCCTCTTTTAATTATTATTATTATTTTTTTTTTTTTTAACAAAAGCATGTCTAACAGGAATATTTTTAAATAACCTTCAGTCACAAAATGCAGTCACAGCTACAAATTAGTGTCATCAATTTTGGTTACTGCTTCAAAACAAAAGAAGACTGTTTGCAACACAGTAAGAATGTTTGCTTGCACAGAAAAATCTTGGACAAAACCTGACATCATTTTTCCAAGTGTCTGGTTTTAGCATGCCTCAAACAGTGTATTCATGAGAAGATGTTAAGAAACAGGAGAGGCACATTGCTAAGTATCTTCAAAATAGGGTTGATTTTTGTCCTAAAGTCCAGTTTTTCCACTGTTTTATTTTAAACTGAAAATGTAACAAACCTCTTGCACAACATAAAAGTTGACAGCTGTATTATGAAAGTCAGCCTCATCCTTCTCGAAATAATGACAATATTTACAGGGATTTCTTTAAGCTGCCACGTCTTTCTTGCTGAGGCTGAAGCATCAATCAGATCAGGAAGCATTTTTGCTATTCCAGTACCCAGGTGAGGAAGGCAGCACACCAATGACGGGTCCCTTAGTGGGACTTCTTTCAGCTGGTGGAGGGCAGCAGGGAGATGCTATTGGGCAGGCTTGGCAGCACCTGGCTGTAAATACCACTGTTCAGGACGTCACACCAAAAGTTCAACCATCTTACTTCCAACAGTAAGACCACTTAGGTAAGACAGAATATGTATGATACTTCCCTCAAGGTACATCCTCCAGCTTAGGATGCACAGACACCCCCGACTCCAGCTTTTTAAGTACAGTTCTTAATACACTGTAATGTTAAAAGTTACCTTAAGTTCTGTGAAATTCTATCCTGTGAAATTTTATCCTTAAGATACATTTTCCTCTAACTAAACAGTTTTCTTAATAATATCTTTCAAGTTGCACTT
The DNA here is from genome assembly GCF_009819795.1 of Aythya fuligula. Lineage (NCBI taxonomy): Eukaryota > Metazoa > Chordata > Aves > Anseriformes > Anatidae > Aythya > Aythya fuligula. The sequence goes on along the minus strand of NC_045569.1, from coordinate 5,302,278 downwards.
ATCTTCCAAAACTGTAGTTCACTGTTAAGACATAAGCTCGGAGTTCTTTCTGAAAGCCAGGAGATATTCATACTATAGATTTTACATAGTACCCAACTTGGTATCAGGTGGCTAAAATTCTCTAAGTCTCTATAGCTACAAACATTTGCAGATTAAGTCCCTTCAACATAGAGGAACAACTAACAAGTGAGCTACCTCAATCCAAAGCTACCTCAGATACAAATCTAAAGCTAGCTTTTCATCCATGGGCAGAGAAATCTTCACATCCCTGTTGAGACTAGAAAAAGTTGTTATACCCATTAAGAGTCCATCCTGATTTTGACGGATGATTTAATGTAAGCCTGCATACAGACTGACTAAAAGAACATCAGTAAAGAGCTGCGTTTTGAATGAGTTCACATGCTATCCATTTCCTTTACATAAGAATCTACTGGGTCCTTATGGATCTCTGGTTTCTTTTTAGGACTTGACTATGGGTAATTTATGTTTTCTGCTTACGGAAGATTACAAAAGTACAATTGGAACATGTCCTAGAATCTGAGTTTTAGAAAGATTGTTCAAAAGAGACATCACTGAGCTTCCCCTAGACTAAAGGAAACTACAAATGCTGCCTAATGCTTGGACAGGATGTTCAAGTAGCCATTGTTACGGAACTTCTATACACAGGAAAACTGCAGGCACACCAGTGTACCTACCAGTATGAAATACTGAAAAACTGACAACATTCAAGACCCTACCAGACACCGAAACACAAAACCTGAAACAAATATATTGGCAAATGTACTGTTTAGATGTGTACTCTACTGGTCACTGAAAATGTCAGTCTGCAGTTCAGCTTGTATGAGAAGACTGAGAAGATTCCTATGAATTTATCCTCATCAACATACACTTAAGTGTAACAGAGCATAGATATCTAAATAAGTTACTATCTTCAATAATTTTTCATGTCCTCCTTAAGTTAGGTTGGATAACTTTTCTTCCTCAGCTTATTCTCAAGCTCTCTTCCCCAAAGTTTTCCATTATATTTTAAGCAATGAAGCAATGTTGCAAACAATCTACTTTTGCAGCAAATCTGAACTTGCACAAATTCCTACAAAAAGAAGCTGCATTTCACGGGTTCTTTACGTGGCTCATGGCCCAACAGATTTTCTGATCTCGAAAGGGCCATGTCCGACAGGAAGGCAGTCCATGCCAGGGTAGCTCCTGTTCATAAAGCAGATAACAGATGCATTCCGAGTTCAGATAACTTCAAAGTTCCTTTTCAGGAAGGATTTAATTCTTCTGACAGCACAGTCTGTAGGGAGGAAGTGACCATCTACCTAAGCCACTGTAATAGGACAGGAAAGCACTAAGAGCAGGATAAGTCAGTTTCAGTTTTGATGGATTTTTCTGCATCCATTTTCACACTGCATTTTAAACGCATGTTAAGGAACACAGGCTTCACATCTGACAGGGCGTCATCACCTTCACTATCAAGCTTTTCAAGGTGTCTCCTACTTTAAGGTTATATCCATGCAGAAGGCAAGGTATATGTGCTGTTTTCCCCCTTGGGCACACAAAAGATTACAAATAAACAGTAATTAGGTGTCGTTGTTTTATGGAACAGCTGGCTGCAATTTGGTTTTCAGAATTTTTGGTAGCATTTTCAAGTCTTCAAATACAGGCTGTGAATTTGAGATTTGCAACAGATCAGTTCTAGTGGTTTTTGCTCCGTCATCTATATGTGCTCAAGATGAAGTTCTCTTACTATTGAAAGATTTGTTCGATTTAAAATCAAGACACTTTTTGAATTCTGTTGCTATCTAGTGTCCACTTCCAAAATCAAATTGCCCAAATGCAAAAAAGGACATTTGTTTTTCAAAGACTACGTTTCCACATGGCAGAATATTCTAAACCATACAAAACATGAATTCAGAAATGAGTCATTTAAAATTAGACTTACCTACTTCCTAGTTATCACATCAATGTCTCAGTATCAACTCAAATTTTAAGAAGTACATTACTAAAACTACATCTGCTGAGCAACACACCTTATTTTGCAGGAGTTAAATGCATTTTGAAAGAAAGTAATTTTTAAATAAATATAGTAAGTAAAATAAAAAGCTTATACCTAAACAACTCAGATTTCCACAATTTTACCCAGGTTGGACAATCAATAGGACTGTGCTACTAGTCGACTCAAGTAAGATTGTTATAGTTAATTTCTACATGAATCAAGATCTAACTGCATATGCCTCAGTAACATCTATTAATATTAGACTTGCATGGCCACACATATAACCATGTTGTAAGAACAAAACCACTTTTTTTTTTTTTTTTTTTTTTTTTAAAAAGAAGGTAAACACAAGGATCTATTTCCCCTGAATTCTCAGGGCATTTGGATCATGATCAGCTGCATCTCCTGAGAAAAAGAAATCCATGTCACTACTACCATAATTCTGCATCACATTTGTCACTGTATAAATCCAAGCACTCCTACAAACTTAAATCTCACTTTAAATAGTTGATTTAAAAATAATACAATGCTGCCATCACCTGCCGTTGCTGGGCTGCTGTGGAGAATGTCTGGAATGGTCTGAAGGCTCTGACCTCTGGTCAGGAGATCGTGAACGACTGCGGCGGGGCCTGTCATGTGATCGGTTGGAATGATCTGATGCCAGCGACTGAATTTCTGAAATGTCTGTTAAATAAAAGTTGTTTTTTCATGAAATGATTGTAATTAAAATGGTGGCATGACCTGCTTAAATGGAAATAAGCTTTTGCAAAGATTTTTATGAAGATGCTAAAATCTATGTTTATTATTTCAAAAACAACTAAGTAATACTCCTGCAAAAACAACTGCAAGAAAAGTAACTCTATCTTTTTCTCCACATTTAAGGTACAGATTTCAAACACATTCAAAAGAATTTACTCACATGACAATCCTACTCTGTCATCCTCCCCACCCTCCTCTCATCCCACTTAAGTATTTCACATTGTCAAAACACAAGGGATTCTCTGCCTTTGGAAATAATGTTTATACTCACCGTCTCTTTCTGAAGCATTAGCAGAATGAATACTGTCAGAAAGATCAGGGACGTTCAACAGCGTGGCTCGTTCATCTCGCTGAACAACCATCTTCAACTTGCCTTTGGACCTTTCTATTAGTGTTTTTGCATCTGCTAAGGACATATTTTCTGTCACTGTGCCATTTATCTGGAACAGTAAGAAAAGCACAGAAACTTACTGAAAAACACTGAGTCTCCAGTAAGGATGGTGTTTTTCTGTGTGATGATATTTAGAAATACTTAGAGATTTCTCCAAAATGCCATAGTTTACATTGAATGCTATACAATGGAAAACTACATCTCATCCAAACTGTAAGAACATAACACAGAAAATTATTTTCAAATTTCAAAGATAAAACATCTACCACTAATATGAAGCTCTTTTTTTAAAAAAAAAAGTTATGCTTTTTACAACTAGCATCACAGTAGAGTAAGAATGGCACATTTTTCTGTACCAGCATTTGTGGCAAAACCTTATTAACAAATTTTGAGATACAAAACACTGGCTGTATGTATTATTACAAAAATTACATTCACCTGAAAGCAAGTTCTAGCATTGCTCAACAGCATCAGTCCACAACATTATACTGTATAACCAAGCACCTAGGTACAAAGTCTTGAACCATCCCAAACAATTATTTATTTTTAATTATACATTTACAAAAGGTTTCTTTGGTTACATAAACACTAATTGTTCAAGTAAGACTTGTGGAAAAATACTTAAGACAAAAAATCGCTTTATAATTTCTCTTATACAAGAGGATTTATACTTAGATTTATTGATCCTCAAAGTAAGTTCATCGTTACACATCATCTACTAACAATAATTATGCTTTCAAGTGACGGTTGATTCTATGAACAATTACATTAATTAAATTTCTCTTTGTGGTGGTGTGTTCAATTTACCATACCTTCAGTACAACATCTCCTTCTTGAATATTGCCATCTCTTGCTGCAAGGCTATCCTGTGATATTTCTTTCACAAATATGTGGCTTGCCAACCGTAGACCATACTCTTCATATAATTAAAGAAAAAAGAAAAGAATACTGATTAAGTTACAGTAAAGAAAAGGAAGATGTATCTGAAGATTTGCAATACTGCTTTACAGAAGATTTGAACTATGAACAGCAACAGAAGAGTGAACCTGGCACATGAAGGACTATGTAGAATTTCTCTATATATTTACCATTATATCAATTCTTCTTTTGACTCTGCCTATAATAATAGATGTTGCTTAATAGTTCAATTTATATGCTACATACAGTTTTTCCTCTTTCAAACTAGGAGGACACGGAAGACTCAGCTAAAATACATAGAATGTACAAAGTCACTAACAGAAGTCAGATGCACAATTACGATTTGTTTATACTATGTAATACTTTACCCTTTACTAAGCACATATTTTGGAATATGAAAAATATCACTAGAAACACAACAGCTGTTTTCAAGTTTTCAGCTAGCTACTTGTAAAACTGGCAAGCAAACTGTAACAGCACTGTTCATCAAGTCCATGAAGCCCTTACCACCGCACTGACTGATGCATTTGGCCTTTAAAAAAAAAAAAAAAAAAAAACAGCAAAGGTCTTAACAAGAGAATTCTGGAGAAGTTACCTTCATTCTTCCTTGATTTCACCAGTGTTACTTTGGTAGGTTTTGCAGGCTGACTGGAAGTAACTGACCTTCTGTCAGATCTCGGTGATAAGCTTCTCTCTCTGCTTGCGCTTCGGTCTCTTACCCAGCTCTTCTCGTGCCTTCTGTTGGAACTGGGACCACCACGGCTGCTTCTTGGATCACGTATCTCTTCATCATAGCTATCGTCATCATTTTCAGACACTGGTTCAGGTTCCTGTCGAGCTACTGGAATCTGAATTTTCTTCATCCTTCGGATAGTCTACAACCAAACATCGGTATCAGCCCCTGGCTGCATTGAAGCATGTCTCTTGCGCCTCCTAATTCTACATTACCACATTTAAGTGCATACTAATGGGTTTTATATCACATCGTATATCATATGTATGTCACAAGTACATACACAAGTCACATGTACATACACATATGTACCTGTATATATGTAGCCATATACATGTACACATACAAGCCAAAATTCTGCAAGCGCAAAAACGCTCCGTGAATGGTGCAAGGTACTTAAAGGAATCAAGTCCTACAGAGAACAATAAACTACCTGCAGAGCTCATTACAGAAGTTGGGGCGTGGGCGGCATGGGACAGGACAGGACACAAGACTAAGGGACTCGCAGCTGTGGTTAGGCTACAGCCTGCACTCCGAGCTCCCTGTGTCCTGTACCTCAGGCAACTGCAGGTGTGGGTATCAGTAGTACAGTGAGTAAGCAGAAGCATGCAGCTCTGCATTAAGTCATTTTCCTAAATGACTTTTTAAACCCTAAAACCTTGGGTTTAAAGTTTTTGTACTCATGCCCTTTTTTCCCCCCCATCAGCTTTGTCCTTAACCCAAAGACACTCCTCTGTTCAGTCTTTTAATCAGTACAATAAAAATGCCAACTCAAACTTTTTATTTTTACACACACACCCCCCCAAAAAAGGAAAAAAATGAGGGTGGGGGGAGAGAAATACATTTCAGGAAAATCCTATTTTTCCATTTGTTATATTATACAAACATTAAACCCAATGGTGTTTGACTTGATGCATTCATTCAAACGGAAGTGACTAAATATAAACTTTATAATCCTACCCTTACATTGCAAAATCACCACACTGCACTCCACATCAAAATACAGTTTTATAAGATAAGAGAAATTCAGATGAATTTTGTACTTTGCAGCTTTTTTCCTAAAGTAGTGCAGTAATTTCTCCAGGATCAAAACATAAAAGAATCATTCTTCTTTATTCTGCAACTGTAGAATGCAAGTTGCTTACAAAATGCAAGCTAGCCACGATCAACTGTGTAATTCAGAAACAATGAAGTAATTTTAATATTGACTGTGTATAAATTGAGTCTTAACATCAAGGTGTGCTTTTTTGTTGCTGTTGTCATTTTGTTTCTTTTGTTTTTAATGTGTTTTTGTGTTTTTTTTTTTTTTTAATGGGTTTTATTGTTGATCTTTTGTTTTAAAAAGAGAAAACCTTTCAGCAATAAAGATGGGCCATGACTTTCCTCAAGTGATAATCAGTAGCTGTGGAACAAATTCATAAGCCAACATGAAAATTAATGCCAAAACTAAGTTAGTTTCTCTTTCACAACAGCAATTAAATACATGATGCAAGTTTGTTCCTCAGGAGCCTGAAAGCCTTTATCGCTTCTAGCTTCCACCCATCTCTACATAAACCCTCCACTTAGACACACAGGTATCCATTTATCCTAAAGTAGCTAGCTGTGTTTAAACTAATATGAGGTAGAAAAAACACTCCTAGTATGTCATCAGGAACTTTGTAAACGCATTCTTGTTTATTAAAATAAACTTACTCTTGCAAGCTATATTAGGATACATCTGGGAAGAAATATTCAGTTCCTGGACTGCCAACCCCTTGGGACTGGTGGAAAACCTAAATTCTCACTCATCCCAAGTCTGATCACTGTAAGCTCATGACAACGGGAATCCTTTACACAAGGGGAAAGTTATACAAGACTAAAAGATTCAAAGTGATAGTCATGACATCCCACAAAGCGTGGGATGTGTAGCTAGCCTTTAACAAATACATGTAACAGTTAAAAAAAAAAAAAAAAAAAGACATTTTCCAGACTTCTCCTTCTGCATCTATAAAGTATAGATTTCAACTATCCTGTGAATGTGAGGTCTGCTGGTTACAAAATGCCTAGTTATAGCCACAAGACAGTTGATGTGTAGAGAATCAATCAACAGAACAGAGTTGGGTAAAGGGAGTTTCAGGTTGGGAGTCAGGAAAAGGTTCTTCACTGTGGGGACGTTCAGGCACTGAACAGGCTCCCCAAGGCCGTGGTCACAGCACTGAGCCTGCTGGAGTTCAAGAAGCATTTGGACAGCACTCTCATACACATGCTGGGATTTTTTGGTGGTCCTGTGTGGAGTCCAGCATTCAACTCGATGATCCTTGTGGGTTCCTTGCAACTTGGAATATTTTATGATTCTACATATACAGATGAAATCTACAGACATACATTGGACTCGATGATCTTGAGGTCTCTTCCAACCTAGACCATTCCGTGATTACTAATTAAGTCTACTTAATTATCATCGAAGGGGAAAAACAAACACGTCAGGCGAGATTATCACTACAAAGGGATAAGCCTAGGTACACTCTCTCTAACAAGATCTCTTGAGAACCTGTTGCTGCCTAACAAAAAAGTAACAGAATCCCACAATGGAAGATGATTACCAATGAGTTCCAAGTAAGATATTTCATTGTTCTGTATCCAGGATTATGCAGACATATTCTGGTCTAAATAAACAATAGAATCCCCAGCCCATATACTGTCTTTTAGGAGACAAAAAATGGAAAAAAAAATCGTAGCACCAGATTTCTTTTCTTGGAGAGTAATTTTGGAACTGCATAACAAGTCCAGAATAAAATCTCAAGACTGATTTACAGAATTTGCCTTGTTCACATGTAACAGATTCCATGTTGTGTAATTCTAATGTTGTTACCAAATGTCAGAGGCCAAACTAATTCAAAGGCTCAAAAGAAAATAGATGTACTTGTGAAGGATCTGAACTCCTGCCTTCTTGTTATGAACTTCTATACAAAAAATAGAGGAACCTCATCAATACAGATTACCAGAACCCATCGCACTTTTTTAAAACAGGGTAGTTTTAGCCTTCTGCTGAAGCATATTAGTCGTTTTCCTTCTGCACAAAGAGGACAAAACTGTAAGAACTACAGCCTTTGCAGTACAGCACAATATTCTGTTTTCACGGAGTTGCGTATTTGAATCCCCTCTCCCTTTGCTAAAACCCACAAACCAGTCACTGGTACTGCTAAAAACTTGTTTTTTAAATAACTATTGTATTCTCAGTGTGCTATTGACAGCAACTCTCCGTAACTTTGAAGCCTGCCAACCTTCCAAAGCCATGTTTACATAAGCCACAGGGAGAGGAAAACATTCCTGATGGAAGTTCCAAGTCAGTTTGCACTAATGTAGATGGCCATTTCCAAAATAAAAACCTGACTCTGTCTAGAAAGTTTAATTCTGTAACACCTAGCAAATATACAAGAAGTTCTATTATAAATGAAAAAAAAAAAAAAAAAAAAACAAAACTATTTCTACCACCAAAGTATACACCAGCTGAACATCACAGAAAACATTTAGGTACCAGAAGCCCTGCACAGCTCACCACACAGTCTTTTGTCTAAGGTTTAAATAATTGCTAAACCTACAAATGCAAAACACGGCACAATTTTTGCAACACTATTGAAGCATACAAGAGCACTTGAAATCCATCATCACAAAAGCTTTTCTACAAGCCCTAAAACCCTGTTTTGCTAAATTCAGAAGTTAAGCATTGTGATTTTTGTATTCTACTATTTCTGTAACATAAAAACTACTCTCAAAACTTCTATGGAAAGACAGATTGCTACCATCTAGTGATGATCTGTTCTGTTTAGCAAAGTTCAAAAGCCAGCCTGGCACTTTGAATAAGCCTACAAAATTACAGGAATTAAGGTAATTATACTTTACTTTGGCACACTGTTTGCTTAGTATAAGAACTATGTTTGTCTGAATAGGAGGTAAAGACCTTCAGCATACAGTAGCCAGGGAAAAACCTGATAAAAGGGCACTCAAGAAAGCAGAAAAAGATTAAGCAAAGCTGAAAATTGAATATTTGGCAGCCTGAGAATAACTTTACCGTAAAGAAAAGAAGTCTATTGCCATGCTACCCAAATATGATCATTCATATTATAATATTATTTTGGGTGACCCATGGGCCAAATCATCACTTAAACCTGAAACACCACTCCACTCAGCTATTTTGGTAGGTATTACTTAAGTACCTTGCATCATGCATGTATTTCATAGCAGACTGTGTACTATTTCACTCTTGGTCTATAGCTTCTGAACTTAAGGACACTTAGGTCAAGACATTCACTTACAATTTTGGCATTCTTCCCACTTTTCCTCAGTTGCTGAACAGCAAATGCATGCTCAACATTATCCATTGAAACGCCATTAACCATTGCAACACGGTCATTTTCTCTGAAAAGAAAAAAAATTACAACATGCAGTGAAAAATACTGGGGACAGAGCATACCTGAAAAAAATTACATACATTATAAACCTACTATACAAACACTTATAGATATCTTAAGAGCAAAACAATTGAGAGGTTAAGCTACCTCTGACAAAGATGCGTGCCCCAAGTTAGAATGCGGGTGTAGTTTGGCACTTACTGTAGCAGTCCTTCTGCTGGGCCTCCTTTCAGCACATCAGAAATAACTATCGATGTCTCACCACTCTGAAAATGAGGATTATCTCTTCCTCCAGATATTGCAATACCAAACCCAAATCCAGGGGCCTATAATTTAACAAGAGAAATAAATGTGTTTTCTGTTATTTATACAGTTACAATTCATGTTACTGTGTCAAACACAGAGATCTCCTATGCAATAGATAGGACTTTTTGGAAGAAGGAAGGAATAACAAACCGTGCAATGCCATTCAATCCACAAAGAAACAAGTTTTTTTTTGTTAGATTTTTGTTGTTGTTGGTTTTTTTTTGTTTGTTTTTGAAGTAAAAATTCACTTCTAGAAGGCAGAGAAAAGTTTTGGACTACCAAATATTAGTTGATCCCAACCACATTTTTATGGCTTGTGCCCCAGGTGGTCATCACTAACACCTTAATCTTCAGCAAGCCCAACACACCATACCACTGCGTTGAGACAGATTCAAAGCTGCTTTGCCACTTCCTGCAACACTTTCTTTGAGGTTTCACATTATGGCACTTCCTCAGTTTGACCTCACTCAGCTCAGAAACTGACAGGATCACAGCACACAATAGGAACTGAGCCTGCGGTTGTATTAAGAAAAATACCAACATCACTTGTACCACTAAATATATCAGAATCTTTTCAGCACATTAAGTAATTTGCTTCAGTATTTTCCCTCTAAGGTGACCTGCCACTACAGTGAGGTCAGTGCCTATGAAATCATATTCCTGTTAAGCATTTCAAGATATAACAGTGATGCTTGCATTGCTGCCTGAAAGCAGCGAGAGTAAGAAAAACTCTCTCAATGTAATTGATCTGCAAACTGTCTCGCTCTCCCATCATTGCCCAGGAAACAAACATTATCAGAATGGTATTTCCATTTAAATGCCATAACCTGCTCAAGAATTTATTTTGAAATTCCGTGCTGTGCAGAGTATCAAGTCACTGAATGGGTTTCAGCCAATTTCTCCTGTCCATTCCACACCAGCATGCACCCCATAATGGAAAACTTATCCCTTTTGACTTCTCCAGAATTTTCAACAAACATGACCCAGTTTTGACAGTGAGTTTTATAACCCTACCATGACAGTGGAAGCAATACAGCAGTCTGCATCTGGCTGTAACCCATCTATGTATAATGTCCAGATTTACATGCAATAATGCTGCTCAAAAAGAAAAAAAAGGTTCCCCATTTCCCCCCAGAAGAGAGGTCAGAAAAACATGGTCCAGATTGAGCCTACAAGCAGTGAATAGAACCATACAATATAAAAACAAGGATTTGGAGATGCACTGTTTAGAAAGGGAATTCAACAGTTAGCAAACACTGTGGCCAGGTACGAATAAAATAAGGTTGGTCTCAAAAGTGTGCGGGGGGGGGCACATACTTTACAGCTTTCTTCCACATTCATTTTAATTCTTTCAAGGAAGACTGAACATCTTTTCAAATACATTCCAGCCAGATCAACCAGAAATCATGGCTGAGATTCAAGAATTACGAAGTGCAAACCTGTGCCATGCAGGAGGACAGTCTAAAGGATTAGAATGACCCCTTATGACCAGACTGAAGGGTTTTTGTTTTCAAATCATCCCAAGAGAACAACATATAGAACAGCCTACGAAAACATGCAAAAAAAAAAAAAACTTCTCCCCTTTCTCACACCACCATTTAATCTTTCACCCTCCTGTTACTGTAGAAAATTCAATTAGCACTATACTTGGGTGGGAAGGGGCAAGAAAAAGAGAGATAAAGATGACATTTAGGTCCAACTTCATTTAAATGTCCTCTTTTCCTAAATCATAAACACACAAGACAACTGGTTTCCTATTTAAATAACATCAAGTTCTTCTCTTCAAGAAGCCCTGAAAGGATGCAGTCTCATATGCAGGCAGTACTCAGGAAGACCACTCTGTAAAAGACTTTTGAACAACTGAAATTTAAGTCTTAAGAAATAACCCAAGTTTGAAAGTTCAAATCAAACCCTGAATCTTTTTGAAAATCTATAAGCTCAAATAAGGAAGCTTACAGTGAACTTCTGCCTACTACTTCTCGTAGTATCCTGCTGCCTACCATCAACCCAGAGGTACACGACAAACTTACCTGCCCTCAGAGCTGTAAGACAGCCTAGCTCTTAGAAATCTCTTGATTTAGTAGATGGAAATAATAAGATGATCACCACAGTATCTAAGATACAGACAGGTATCTTAGTTTTACTCCTGATCAGTTTAACAGCATGGGAACAGCAGGAAGCAATGTACACATGATTCCTATTTTACAAGGTTTAAAAAACACATCTAGTATTTAAACACTGAGAACATAAGTTCCAAGGATGAAAAAAATCCCACTTACAACACAAAGTGCATGGTTCCTCCTTCAAATCACTTACAGTTCACCTTATAAAAATAGAAAAACTCTCGGTAAAAGATAAACTGGAGCTATCTGGTAAGCTTTAACTGGATTTGAGGCTGGCTCAGTATTTTAAGAGCTACGTAAAAGGCCCAGAAGTTAGAAGTATAGTAGAGAAAGGGAACAAAAAAAGGTGGCTAGAAGTTCAAGCCTCTTCCCCATCCCCCCAGAATTGGATATAACAACTTTTATCAACAGTAGTTGGTGAATTGCAGCAGTATGTTAAATCACAGCAGTAAGATCCCGTATATGCTCCGTTACGGGTTCTGTAAGATACCTGAAGCACTTGGATCCAAAAAAAAAAAAAAAAAAAGTCTCACATCTGAAAAAAAAAAAAAAAGAAGAAACACAAAGTGCCTGAACTGACACATACATACTGCAACTACTGGGACTCAGTATACTCTGTCCCTAATTTGCAATATCATCTCTGGAACGTAAAGGTCAAAGAAAGAAACCCTACAGGAAGAAGTGAGTGAAGCTGCATTCTTCAAGAGGAACTCCCTACATAAAACAATCCTTCTCTTTATCCTCCAAACACTCCACAGCGTTATATCATCTTTTTAAAGGACCACTACCGGATCAAAAAAAAACACCATCAAAAACCAAAACATGCATCCTTTCAAGGTGCATGAGGCTTCCTAACTGCTATTAATTGCTTTATAAGGAGACATTATATACAGCAACTGCGCCCTGTGAAAGAAAAAAAGCAGAAGCATTTTTAGAAGGTAATATATCAGTGTCTGAGGTATCAGAACAGCTAATCAATGGAGGACACATGGTAGGAACACCTCACACAGTACTTGCTAATACACTTTTTATTTTCTTTAGATGTATTTAAAAAGGTATACACAAAATGGTAACTATTTTCCTAAAATGTGATGATTACTATCAAAACCTCTTTTTGCTTTTACAGTTTTGTCTAGCCTTGCAGAGAACAAAGAACTGAAGGAATCCAATTGCACCATGCACAGGAGCAATGGAGTTATCTTGGAAAACACCACAGGCTTTCAGCAAAATAAAACTGTCAGTGCTGGAATTACCAACAGCACAGAAACTGCTCTCAGAAAACAAGAACAAAGGAAGTCAAGAATGTTTTATGCATCTTGGACTCACACATGTATTACTTAAAATACTTGTACTTGCCTTCTATTTTTAAAGCTGGTAACTACAATGAGTAAGGACCACTGATGTTTGTTAACTAATTCTGACCAGATACCACTAAAAAAAGCAAACCGAAATGGCACAGCGCATCGTAGTGCAGTAGCTTCCTTGTGGCACAGATAAAGGACCCCCAAGATGTGCTTGCCATTACACTGGTACCAACTAGGTGGTGCTGGCTCTTCTAAGGGAGCTTCCCAAGACTTTATTCTCAACCAGATTTTTCAAACAACTTGTCTACCTTCAGTTCTAAGGTAAATACTGACCAAACGTACAAAAAAGTAAGGAGCTCTGTGGGCATACAAAAAAAAAAAGCCCCAAACCACTGGAAGCTAATTAATGCTGTGAAGCCCAACTTGCACCCACCCTGTACACGTTCGGTACAGGTTAAGTGTCAGTCCTTCCATTAGTCACAGCCAGCTCACTGCCCTCAGCTAAGCCAAAAAAGACTTGTCAGTATCCCGCACTAAAGCGGGTTCAGCTCTTCAAATTGTTTTACATAGCAGACAACGGGTGCTCTCTAGCAGGTCTGTAGCTCACATGGGAAGAGATGAACTCACACTGAGAAATACCCCCCAGCCCAGCAGTGGTGCTTTGAGTCCGTTCCAACTTTTTAACTTCCAGCTATCTTTGAGGATAACTAAAATCTGGATGTATTTCTCTCCATACAGGTACACAGAAGTAACCTGATTTACTTAATCAGGTTACTTAATAACCTGCCTTAATTACTTAATTAGGTTACTTAATAACCCAACACTACAAGAATGACAAATAAAAAGCAAAATCTAAAACCTCACAAACAAATGTGCACTCTCCTGAAAAGCTTCTTCACAGTGTTGAAAAGAAATTAAACTGCTATTTGTTTAACAGTAGCACAAAAGTTTTGGTATTTGGCAAGTAGAAAATGTGGTTTTTTTTTTTGTTGTTGTTTGTTTTTTGTTTGTTTAATTGGTTACATTCCTGCTACCAAAGTTATTAACAATAGCTGCCACCAGCCTTCAACATCTACATGAGAAGTACTCAGTTAACAAAACAGTTAAGCACAGTTGGCAAGAGACTGCCACATAATATATCAATGAGAATTATAATCAAACCACGCTTTAATTTCTGTACCAGAACTTCTGACTTTCTGACTTTGTTTACTGTAAGTGAAACCAAGGATGTGATTTCTACGTCCAACCTATTGTTTCAAAATTCATTCAAGTTAAGTTATCGCAGTGTTTTATTTTTCTTTTGCATGCTGACTGAACTCAATTTCAGGTTTCACTTCAATTAATGCTTAGTTTAACCAGAATAATAACCCTTTCTGGAGAAACTGAGCTATCATTAAGACTACCATCAAGCCTTGCATTGCTACCATTTTTTTTCTCCTTTTAAATAAAAACAGTAACAATTAAATCTGTAAGTTTAAAAAAATATATATAAAAAAAGTTTCCAGGGATGACTGCACAGTTTCCAAAAAAAAAATAAAAAAGGGCAATTACTTATAAAAAGAATACCTATTGTTCAAGAACTTGTTGGCCTACTAATTACTGTAAACTTGAAGAGTAGCCTAGAAAAGTATTACTACGTATTTTCATTTTTACATATTTATCTCTTCTCTTGTACAGCTTCATGATAAATTAAACCACTTCCTGATGTACCTAAGAGCAACTCAGATAAGAGTTAGTCTGAATGTAAAAGTTGCCTGTATTCACTGATTCCCAGTACACGTTATCTTGTGTAAGGTGCCAAAGTGCACCCAGACACTATTTTCAGCCACTGATTTTAAGAAGTTACAAGCAATTTAGGCACTTTTGAAGACATTTAGTTATATTCAACTGCACTATTTTAAGCCTTCGCAATTAGTTTTAAAAACTTAACTACAGTTACAGTACACCTTCTAATGCATGGACACTTGGTTTCTAACCACTTTCAGTTATGCACAGAAGTAATCTCAAGCTTGGTTTCTTGTTTAGTTATTTGTAGGCAGGCTTGTCTTAGAAGCCCAACAAACAGATGAAGAGAGCTACTATCAAATAGAGCTTTTACAACACTTCTAAATTTAAACAGAGGAATACGACGGTTTCCTTTTCTTTTACTTCCTGACATCTGGCTTTTTCTTATTGTTTTCAAAGCTTACCAGCATCCTGAGTTAGGCACACACGACTAATTGTATTAGCTTACCCTGTGAAGAGTCACTGTGTGTTGTTCCCATATAGCTGTTTCTTCCATTGTTGTGCTCTAAGGAGAGAAAAAGAACAACCACAGATCAGATTTCACTGTCAATAGCTGTAATAACTGTATAGTACCACAAATAAAAACTTACACTCAAAATTAACATTAATATTCATACTGCATAGTAACAGAAAAGTAGGGCTGGCTGGCTCATTCACTAGGTATTTCCTGCCTTTAGACATCACAGCTGAACTTGTGGTGCTTGTTCCAGGGGACTGGGGAACGAGGATTTAAAATAGGTAATAGATTTCTAATAAGTACATATTTCTTAACTTCAACATTTCAGAAGTTTAAAGGGAAGGACAAGCTCATGATGTTGGCGCTCTAGGTTGTTCATTAAGGGCACAGTAAATTAAGCTGCTCCAACACCCACTTTCGGTTTTCCCACTACGATCCAACGTGTTGATGTTTTCATTTTCTGAGCATTCTGCCTTTTGCTCATCCTAATTACATGCAGGTTGCCACCAACTCATGAGTGCCTAGACAGAGTACCTGTGCTACTGTATTATGCATACAGGTCACTTAACAGACTGCAGTTCAGCGTATGCTAGTTCCTTTGGTGAACACGGTGGAATTGCAGAAATAAAAAGGGTCCCAGAAAGGGAACAAGGTTAAACAGTAACAGTATGACAATATTTACATGCCTACATGTCTGCTTAAAAGAACAGACACTGGCACAATTTAACACAGCACAAGAAACGGACATTTCAAAAGGGGGAGATCGGGAGAGAGAAAAAAAAAAAAAAAAAAAGGAAGAGCCAAAGGCTTAAAAACAGGTAAAAAGGCAGCAGGAAGCACACAGCAAACAGTATGAAGCCTCCTGCTAGCCTGTTGCTACATTTTCTGCCTTGCCAGGAGGAGTGCAGTGTTTTACCTCCCTCTTGCAAGCAAGCAGTCCACTAAAGAAAAGCATCTCTGAAAAGAGTTAGAAACAAGCCTGTTTTCAAACTTGGTCCAATTTTGTAACATCTGAACTTGCAGCTAGGTTTACGAACAGCATTATTCTCATGACCCCAAAAAGCTGCAGTTTCTCTCTCCACATGTTGTGCTCTGATTTCGCAGGTTAGGATGTGTTACCTGACAGCTAATTTCTCTTTCAGGGTTTGCTTGTCCTGTAAGCGTTGGCGCAACTGAACTGGCAGACACTTCATTCCACCAGTTGCCCTCGCTCCCCCCATCCAGTATTGCATTGCCCCTTTGCATTAGAAATTCCCTCAGCTCTAGCCCCAAAGCAGACTCTTACTTTCCAGCTAAGCATTTTAAAAACAGATCTGATCGATTTTAAAACAGTAACAATTTACACACGCGGTGCTATCCTTGAAACAAAACAGAATGTTCTGCTTGCTAAACTGTTAATGAATACCGCTTTTCTTCCCCCATTTCTGATGCTCTCATTCTGTCTTAGCTTTGGCAAGAGTTTCTGAGGCTGAACATCTCCTCAACAAATGAAGAATTACCTCTGCAAGCTAAGTAACTCCTATTCAGAAGGAGGTGAAAAAGGAGTCCAGTAAAGGACTGCAAAAGTTGCAATATGAAATTTAATGGAAATAGGCAGCCTCAGCTCTACCTGCACCAGGTTGTTCCAATGCTTAGAGGAATTAACCAGGCAAGTCCATCTCTCCCATCTGTCCCAGCCCTGGCAGGCACTTCCTCAGCTTCAGCTACCTGGCACGGGCGTCCCAGCGGCACCCACAGCTGGCTCTGGGCACGGCCCAGCCTGGCAAGCCCCAGCTGAACCCGCTGAGCGCTGCTGGGGCGGGGGGGAGAGCTGGGATCCCAGCATCAAAGGGTACGCGATGAGAAACTGCAAAACGACGAGTAAGAAAAAAGGGAAGTGGCGTACACAACGTGCTTCTGAGAACAGAGAGACTTCGTACCTCACAGCAAGACGACGCAGCCCCCAAGCCCACTGCCTACCACACACCCGAGCCCAGCAGCCTTCCTACAAGCGGTCGCTCGCCAAATAGGAGAAGCGGCAGTGCAGTCAGCAGGCTGTTCTCTTCTCTAAGTTCAGTCTTTCCACTTCCCTTCTTTGTTCTCCATTTTCTCACTCACACGACCTCTTCTCATCTCCTGCTACTGCCTCCCCCAGATTTTGCAGTTACATTCATTTCAAATTTACACGGCTCAGAAACATCAAATATGCATTAGTCAGATAGCAAACCAAGTGGTGTCTTATTCTCATTCTTTCTGCATGCCCAAACAGTCCAATCAAGAACAGTTAAAGCAGTTCAAAGGCAGCCCGAGGTGAGATGTTGGCTTTAACACAAACTGCTTCTGTGAGTCCGTTTCCCATCTGTAAGGAATTGCCTCTGCTCGCAGAGGACGGAGGCGCGTGACGAAGCCCCAGCAAGGTGCGCGCCCTACCAAGCGAGGCAGAAGGACTGGCTCTCGCTGCTCCCCATCAGCCCAGCTCCCTGTTGTAAAGCTGCTCTTAAACAAGAGCCACGTAGCGCTCTGCTCTTCAAGGAGCAGAGGAATTTCAGGAATCTTGCAAGGACTTAAGTCATTCCCAAATCTGTAGAAATAGCAAACACAGCTTGTAATTAAGGGGTGTTGCCAGCCCTGCTGCCTGCTGGTGCCAAACCTGGTACCCATGACAGTGTTATCACCACTGATTTGGGGTAACTGAGGAGACTCGTCAGGAAACAGCCTACTTACTGCCTAACACCCCAGAAACTAAAGACATGAGAATAAGATGCTACAGTATAGGGTTGGGCAACCTAACAGAAATCATGAAGTATCTCTGAAATGCAAGAGGACAACTGGCAGCATGCTAAATTCGAGCACTCCTGATATTATACATTGCCTATGGTTCTCTACATGTATTAAGAATATGAGTAATACAAAGAAGGATGGTATTACGACTTGTGGTAACACTGGGTAATACTCACGCTTTATTAAAATGTTTCCTTAAGCTCATTTTGAACACCTTTATACAGCCAATTAGTAGCATTCCCAGTTCTGTAGATGGCAACTGGATCTGGTTTTGATTGTTTTTAAGAAATAAAATTATACACGAACTTGCGGCTCATCAATATGCAAATAAAATATTTGTAATTATGATTACAATTTCCTCAGAATCCTGTAAGTACAAAATCTTGTTCAAGTTTCTGATATTTCCCTGAGGTACGAGTGTATCAACGTAAATATCTTTTCAGAAAGCTCCCTTTACGATCTGCTTCAAGAGGCACTTAAAGTATTCCCCCACTCACATTTCCTTGCTGCTTCTCAAATGCTGGTGTTTTTATTTGCCTTTTTTTTTTTTTTTTTTTAATATGCCTCATCTCCCACAACTTCTTTTTTCATGCGTATTTCTGGGTACACGAACACACACTGAGGACTGAGTTCCCCCAAAGGATTAATTCTGTTCTTATGCATCAAGATATTCTTCCCAGCCTCACCGGAGAGCCCTGCTGAGTGGCAGTGTGTGCAGCACTCCCGTGTTTCCCACCAGCAGGGCTCGCTTCACATCTCCTGCAGTTGGGAAGGCTGCGATCAGTGGCAGCACTCGGGCTGCCCGCAGGCTTGAGAAGACAGTTCAAGTTTCTGTTTGGAAAGATCCAAATCACAGCTACAGAACCTAGTATCTCATGCCTAAAATAGTGCGAGGTGCCCGAAATGAAGTTCCTTCCAGTCTCACACTTCCTTCTCCAGCCTTCGGCACCTAGAGGACTGCTAGGCTGAAACCCAACTCCTAGGTATTCCTGCAATCCAAGCCGGAATCGTTTCTGAGCACTGCTTTGCAAGCTGAAGGGAGCTTACTGGAGAAATACCTCCTGTTTTAACTGAACTGCTTTTGCGAAGCTTCATTTGTTATTCTTTACACAGTTAATTTTTAAGCAATTACTTCCTCACTTCCAATCAACTTTTGACATGAGGACTATTGTCACTCCAAGCTCGCGGCATCATGTTACTTTTTGAATATCCCTTACTTCCAATAAAGCGATGACTTCTAAAAGCATTCCTCATTGTCCCAGACAAAAATAAAGTCACAAGAAAAATGTTTAAGCCAGTTATTATTTGAGATGCTTGAAAAATAGAGAACGAACCAACTGGTGAAGGGCTGTATCAGACAATAGGATAAAAAGATCATTTAGTCAGTTGAGCTCTACAAAAGAGCTCGAATTGCCTCAAATAAGTTAAGATTTTGTTAAAAATTCTGATGCCTGTTTCAAAAGGAAAAAGTTTCCTCTTAGCTAGAACTGCACAGTTCATATGTTTTGACACAAACGCAGTCAAAACAGAAGAAATTCTTCCATCTTATCTACCTCATTGTATTTCCATCGGCTTCTAAAATTAGTTCTCCGAGTTATTCTTAGGGAAGTCTACTTCTGCAATAGGACGCTGCTGAACTTCAGAATTGTACAGGTTAGAAGCAGAATCACTACATCTTGATCACACTTCTTACAGTCCTTTTAATTCTGGATTCACAACCAGCACTGGGATCTGTTTTAAGAACTTCTGCAGGTTTGTTTGGGTGTCCCACGGACTGTATTCATCTTCTGCTTAAAAAAATAAAACTATCTATGCCCAAAGTCAATATCCAAAACAAAACAAACAGCTTCCTCAGGAAGTTCATAGGAAAAAAAACACTGAATCTTCCTCAGCCAGTGTTATGCAGGGAACGGAGAGGTCATTTCCCCCCAGCACAGCAGCTGAGCACCAGCTCGGAGCAGCGCGCTGCCTGCAGTGCTGACCGGCAGGACTTCCACAAACACTCACCTTTGTCCTCTCCCAGTTAAACTGCAACCACCTCAAATTTCAACAGATTCTCTCCAATTGTCATACACAGACACCATAAAGGCTTTTGCTGATTAAAAATACTTGTTTCCCCCTGCCACCACCACTCTTTCCCTGCTGTTATTGCAAATAAAATAGAATCCTAGCATCTGATTTCAATAGTGGCAGTCCAAGCTTTCTCGTAGAGTCTTTGTACAGACGATTCACAGCTCACCACAGCTACTCCACAGACTACCTTCAAGATACCCACAGACTACTTTCGAGATACCCGAGCTATTTCAGATCCTGGAAGCCAGCAACTGGAGCAGGTAGAGGCAGAGGTGGGGACTCAGAGGCAGGGTAAGCACAGCGAGCCCCACACTGCTGACACTTGCTGTTTGCTATCTCCGCACCACACTTGGCAAGCTGGCTCTACTCCTGCTTCTTCACTCAAGCACTCTTTGGAGGGAGCAAAAACTCTTTCCCCAAATGTATTTTTGAGACAGACTAGTTTACGAGGGAGATCAGACAGCGCAGCTCAGGGCCAAACACCACCCTTGTTGCTACTGGATTATCTTCTACACGACAATGTTCAGTGGAAGAAAAATCACCCACTAGGGCATTTCCTTGCACGATGTGCATGAGCAAAAAATTCTCACTGATTGCTGAGGCTGAGAACCCAGTCCTCACTCTCACTTTCTGCTTGAGCATACATGCACAGAAGTGACAATTGATCATTTATTTTGGGAACAGAAATACCAGCCTTATTCTCTCAAACAAATACTACACCCAAAAGGTAAAGCATTTCATAGCATGGATATCCTTTATTTTAATAGCATTTTTCTTATCTTGTATGGATCCCAAGCTGTAAGCAAGAGTTGCTCCTCCCAAGCACTGCTATATTTACTCAGCGGGATACCTCGTGAAAAGGTGCAGTCTATACAGCACAACCTACCAGCCTAAAAATTGATCTTCACGTTGGTATTTCCAGAATTCAGAATATCCACTTCAACTGAACTTAAGGATTGTTGATAGTGATATTGGAAGAAGCTCCTGTTAATAATGTCTTTACTACAACAGCATCTGCCTACTATCTAGACAACAGGAAAAACGCATCTTTTATGTAACGAAGAACAACCTTGACAAGGAAAAACTAGGATGCATTTTTTGTTTTTTAAGTAATAGCTAGGCTGTTTCAGCATTCTGCTCAATTCATCCTGTACTTCCACAACAACTTCCCACCCCACAGAATATTACCTTAATAAATACAATTTCCATGGCTTCCTGCTCTAGTATTTCTTAATAAGTGTGTTTTTGTTTTTTTAATAAATGTGTAGGTATTTCTTTTTCTATAACCCATCACTTCTGCTAGTTTTCCTGATCATTTTTTCCTAAGTAATTCTTGCTCTGGCTATAAGCAAATTCCTCTCTGAACCAAAACCACAGCTCAATATTTAACTCATCCTATGCAACATTCAAGTTCTTTTTTTAGCATGACTTCATTTTTCATAATGGTTGCTCAGGCCCAAACCTCACCCAAATACAGCTCTCTGCTCAGTTCTTGTTGTTACTGCTCATGGGTGCAACACATAAATCAGCAGACCCTCCTTCCAAAACTCTTCACACTTCTAAGAAATCCCTAAGCAAGTAAAATACACAGAAACTAGAGGGAAATATGTCGTTGAAAAAAAAAAAAAAAATTAAAAAAAATAAATCAAGACTAGATTAGAGATCCAGTTCTGTCTCGGTATTTGTAGAAGTGCTTCTGATACAGGCCTGCTGAATGCTGTTATTCCTGTAGAGCAAGAAGGCTGACATTCAGGAATTCTGTAATGAGGCAAAACAAACCAGAACACAAAGACCCAGGTGAAGATGCATCTCAGCGATCTTAGGTCAAGTTACTTCAGATGCTGAAGAATACCAGAACACCACGCCAACAACCTGGTAAGGGTATCAGCCAGCAACTAAGCAAAGCTTACTAGTTTCACCATCTCTAAAGCGTGGGAAAATTACTTTAGAGTTTGGAACCCTCGTCTGTTTTGCTTCTTTCCATTTTGCTTTCCAGCTGGCAATGAAATCGTGTAGGATCACGAACTCCAAAGTGCTGGCAAGCAGCATTTCATGGATCATGATTCCAGGCCAGTACACTAGCAAAATGGAACCAAAATCACAACAGAACAGAAAAGTTATGAAGAAATACAGCTTACCACTTGGCTTTCTTTTCCAGAAAAATTAATGATACCACAGGTAAGCACAAACAACTCCTACACAGCTTACCTTTTTTTCCTTCTCAAAATAATTTCTCCATTATGCTGATCTAGAACACTATTATTAGGACACAAAGACTCAAAAAAGAGGGTATAGTTTTAATATACCATTGAAAGCATTTATCTTCTCTTTAAAGATAAACCTCAGCTCAGACATGACTTTTTTCAAATCACTTCAAAAACAAGATCCTTGAGAAACTCCATCTGATGTTTTAATTCTTTAAATCTCATGTTGCAGCTTGAAAAGGACTTTTCAGCACAAGTGCTGAAAAGCAGCACATACTATTACTAGTTTCCATTCTCAAAAACATCCCTCCCCTCCACTCCCCCTGTGATGTTTCTGTATGTGTGTACATGGGTGATCAAATGCTGGAACAGCATGCCCAGAGAAGTTGTGGCGTCTCTGTCCTAGGAGGTTCAAGACTTCTGGACAAGGCCCTGGGCGGCCTGCTGTAGATGGCAGTGCCTTGAACCGGGCGTTGGACTGGATCATCTCCAGAGGTCCCTTCCTACCTCACTGCTCTGTGATCCTTCTCCCAGGCACACCTACCGAGAACTGCTTTGAGTGGATGGTGGTGCTAGCTGACCTCTCGAGTCCCTTCCAACCTCATGTTTCTACTGCATTCCTGAAACCAAATCCCACCACCCAACTGCAGACACAGCCTCCGTCCCTGATCTCACACTGAGCTCGATGTTACTGTTTTCTCACTCAGTTAAGAACATTAGCTGGACTTCTTCCAGGTTGTTTTCTCTGATGGGGGAGGAGGAGAACACAGTATCATTATCACAGAAAACTCAATCATACTGCGTTAGTTTTATATAAGAAACCTAAGTCAGATTTATGTAACTCAACATTACTTTTTAATTAAAAATTAAAAGCCCAAGCACTCACAAATATAAGATACGGACACTGAAAATTACCATCATGTAGTTAGAGATCAGAGCAGCAGACGAAGCGTTCGAGCACCTCGTTTGAAGCAAGAACATCCCTTACCTTGCTTTTAATCCAGAAAAGCTCCATGTGGTTACCAAGCACCTGGCAAACATCAGCTCGAGGTGGTAGGCTCAGCAGGTCTGCCGAATGACAGCCTCTGGAGAAGCAGTGGGATGCACTGAGGCACAGGGGGGCTGCTCTCACTGCATCACTCAAACCAAATGCACATCTCAGAGATGTGCATGATGGTTCAAGTTACAGATGCCCTGCCATGTTCCAATTTGACAACAAAACACATTAACTTACATGTAGATTTTTTTTTTTTTTTTTAAAGGCCGAAACTACTACGAGCAAGAAAAGCTATGGTTCACTTGCCCAATTCCTCTGAAGCTGGGATTTGAAATGCAAGGATCCAACAAACACACGCTGCCTTTTGCATGGTAGAAGCAGCTGACAAGTACTTCAGGAGCTGCAGAACTCCAGCATGTTCTAGCTTTTTTCCCCTCATTCTCATTATGAAGAAATGTGTCACTCAGGATTTGTTTTTAAATAGGTTCAAAATTTCTTCCTCTGATTCTCACCTACCACTATCACCAAGAAGTTTTGCACCAAGCATCCTTCCCTTCCCTCGACGACCAAGAGCACACAGATGGCTTTGTCACCACCCCCTCCACCCCCCAAGTTTGGGTAACAGTCAGTTCAGAAGAGACAATTTTAGCAGTCACAGGGCTGCTAAGGCATCTGCAGCACACATTACAACTCTAAGCTTACATTAACTTTACTCGTTCAAAGGAGATTAAGTTAAGAGCCAAGGATACAGAAATACAGGAGTCAAGAATAGAGAAGAAGGTGAATACCATTCAATATCACAACCCTAATTTGGTTAGAAAATATCAATTGTTTGGAGTAGGAGACAATAGCATGAAACAGTTTGGTTTAAAAATGCAAAACAGGGAGCACAACAGCCATATTTCCCTCCCCTAAAGTCAGGTGCTTGTGATCTGAGAGGAAGAAAAACTCAATACATGACAAGTCAGCGAGAGAAGAGGAATGAGAATTGGAGCAGCATTTCAATGCCCCATTTGCCAGAGGGAGGCACGGGACTGGGACGGGTGGATGAGGTACCCAACAGGTCACCAGCGTTGGTCACCAGTGGTGGTAACAGGCCTGGAAGGCTGACCTGGCTACGGGCAAGCCAAACATCCCTCAACTTGCTGAGCAGGCAAGCACGCCAAGTGCAGAACATATTTTTCTTCATGAAAGAAAACTATTCCCATCCTACTAAAATGCACAGTTTTGCATTGCTTCATTACGAAATGAGTACCCATTTACCTGGCTTTCCAAAATAAGTTACTTGAAAAAGAATAAGAGATATCTTGCTTAAGCAGACACGAGGTAGTGTTTGACAACCTAGTCACAGCACCTGTCACTCCGTCTCGCTCCCCACAGACATCACCAACCTGCTAGCTTTGCAAAGGTGGTTTTTCAGGAAACACGTTAACTATTAACTAAATAATTGAAAAAATAACATGCCACAATTGTCCTTCCATCTGATTACAAACCAAACAATATAGCAGTGATCTAAACTCAAAGCCACCTAGGGTTTTAAGTTAAAGATGTATAAAGCCAAAAAAAAAAACCAAAAACAAGGCAACCTTAGTCAATGGTACCAGTACTGGAACTGAACAATACAGCACTGGAGAAGCGAGTCCTTCTCCGGTCAGCAGCGAGCCATTGCATCGCCTCTATAGCCTGCAGCCCAACAGCTGAGCTCCAGCCTCCCAAGCAGCTTACGGCTACAGCTTAAGTGCTTATCTGTCCCCAGTCCTCGCACCCTTTTGTTCAGCGCACGCATATCAAATTGATTCAAGTTAGCTGCTCCTGAGAGAGAAAAACAGAAGTAATTGTCAAAGTTCAGTTTCAAATGACTCCGGGAAAGGGGTGAATGGGGTCTGGGAAGGGCAAGGACAGGTTATTATCCCACTAACTGTGAAACAACCGAGCTGGTGCCCAACACTTTTGCAGACACAAGGCACAGCAAGCAGAGTACTTAAAGAAAACTTTCTTTTCCAAACCCACATAATTGCAAAACCAGCACCTGCAGGCTGCTGCCTGCCAACAGAGGGATCAGGAGCAGCACCACCTCAGTTTATGGCATCCTCAGGGTGGGCTCTGAACTGCACCAGGGATGGATCAGGGGCTGGCGGTGGCTTTCCTGAGGAGCAGCAGGAGCAGGCAGGCAGAGGAGCTAAGACAAGCAAGATGAAGTCCTAACGGGTGGGCTCTTCACTGGCTGTGAGCACAGCCGGACACACACCCACAGGCAGCATCGTAACACTGCCTGCTTCACGGGGAGCATGAAACTCACTCTGAAGGTAGCAGAAAGCACACCATTTCTTTACAACCAGTTATAGTGTGTTTATTTGGGGTGTTTATTTTTTGTTTGTTTTTCAACTTCGCCCTGACTATCTTCAGGTTTGAAAAATACAAGCGTTTCTTTGGTAACAACCTTGGTTTGGTTTCTGAAATGAGAATTTTACGAGCATGTTTTTATGGAAAAAATACAAATTTTCCACCTTCTTCTTTCGTTGTTATTTTTTTTTTTTTTAAATGATCTGCTTCCTTCTCTTCAGGACCCAGTGCTACCAACAAGCTGAAGATAAACACCAGCAGCTCTACAAGAATCAGCAAGAAAGGAAGAATCAGGAAGACCTTTGCAGTTTCCTCTCCCCTCCCTCGTGCTGACGTGCAGAGGCAGCAGTGTCACCCTGTCACCCAAACCGAGCCAGGAACACCTTACTAAGGAGATAAGTTGTGGTGGCAACAAACAGCAGCAATGAATCCCATTCCTCTGAGGAGCGAGGAGAGGACAAGAGGCAATAAAAGCAGGCCTGAGATACCGCCCAGTGCAAACAGCTGCCCTGATTATAATCCTCCTCTTTGATTTTCTACTGGCAGCCGTCCCAGCCTTGCCTTTCTCTACACCACTGGTTCACAACCTTTTCCAATTTGCAGATCTCACCAAAAAAAAACAAGTTGGATGCGAATTGCCATATATTAAACTTCAGCTAAAAAAAAGCAAACCCTTTGTCAGCAGCAGCTTCCTGGGTTTGGGAGGTTTGGATTTTCTCCTTGTTGGGGACTGCAGCCCTACTCCCACTCCAGATCCCTGCGAAGTGCCACGAATGCCAGGCTGAAGAACCACTACAGCTGTTCTGCACTCGCTGCCTCAGAAGACACCAACCCATCCCCTTCTCTTCCCTTCCCGAAGCCAGGGTAGAAGAGACATTGGCTACAGCTTCTAGAACAAAATGACAGAGTAATTTGTGGGCCAGAGGCTTTACACAGGCTTCCAATTAAACTCTGAAAATATTTGGATGTACATAACCACCATGCTTTTTCCAATCCCACCCCACGGACTTACAGCCAGGACCTTTTCCTTCTTATGTGCACATCAAAGCAGGGGAAGGGAGAAGCCTTGCAGCACGCTGACTGCCCGCCCAGACAGCAGAAGGGCTTGCTTCAGAAACATCTCCTCCAGTGCCATTTGGTGGCCTTTCAGGCCTTCTGACCACTGTAGCTCATTTGCCAGACAGCATTTTATGTCAAACTCACAAAACTTTCTAAACTTGCAGAGTAAGCAACTACTAAAAATGACTGTTTTTCAGATGACTCCAAGGCCTTTTCTCTGTGGTCTTCTGTTTCCAAAATTTAGCACTTAAAGTAACAACAAAAAGCAGAAGTAACTGAAGATCACAATCCATCACTTAACTACCTTAAAAAAAAAAAAAAAGTCTCACTTGCTTTAAGCCTCAGATGCTTAAAAGCCCCAGAAACCAAAAGGTAACCTTCGAAGCGGTCACAAAGCCCCTGTCAGTGCGGATCTAAATCCCAAGGTGGAACAAGCTGCCCCCTCCTCCCCAGCAGCTCTGAACACGCAGCAGTGTAGCTGCTTTTTCCGCAACTTCCACACTGCACATTAAGACCAAGAGCATATCGAGGGTGCAGGATGACGTTCCTGCTCCAAGCAGCATGGTGCCCATCCATCAGCAGCCTGGAATGCACATTCCCAAACAGGCGAGCGAACTCTGCAGGCGGAAATGACGGGGGCTGTTTTAAAACATTCATTCTGCTTCTACCAGAATTGCCTCTTTAACTACCAGGAACCAAATTTAAAAATTATGGGCTTCAGACTTGGTAAGTATCACATGGGACAGAACTCTCCCTTTTTGAGCTGTGACTATACTTCAAAACTACAAGGGTCAAAACTGTAACAGCATGACATGGGGGTTTGCAAACCAGAGCAGAAGGGAGTTGACACAGCCTTCAGCTCACCCCTTGGTGTGCCAGCACCCCTTCCTCTTCGTGGCACAGAAAGCAGCTCTGCTCAACTGGTACACTCTGAATGCAGTTCTAAGCAAGTGACAAAGGTTATAGACCAGGGGAAATAAGTAGTGCAAGTTTAATTGAAGTTTAGCTTGAAGTTGAAGTTTCCCTCATCTTTTACCTTATTAAACCTCATGTTTTCAAGGAAGTTAGGGCTTTAATTGTCAAAAAAGTACAAAGTCATTGAAGAGTGACAAAGTTTGCAATCAAGTACAGAAGACAGAAAACAGCAATCCCACATCACTGCATTTTTCTCCTCTGAATACATTTGTTCACACGTCATTGCACGTTAACTCCAATCGGTTCACAGTAAAGTAATCACACGTGGCTTTTGGTATCTACAAGTCAAGGATCCAGAAGGTCATTTTTGTGACATGTGGTCTTTTCTGAGTCTCAATAAACCAGCAATATAATTTTAGCATTGCTATGTGACTTCTTTATTAGAAGAACTGTAAGTTGTTAAGAGATGAGACAGAAGAAGTACGCTTTGCAGCTCTGTTTCCATTCCACCTCTGCTTTACATACTGCAACTACACCGCAAGTAAATCAGGGTCATCATTTAGCTACATAGAGATGATTTTGGAAGAAACAGATGTCAGAAAGTAAGCAAACATTGAGTTTCCAGGAGCAAATACAGACCACACTGTTTCCATTTTTCTTCACATGTAAACTACTTGAAATATTTTAGGAAACTGTGTACGACAGCACAGCAAGTTGTTTAGTTTTCCTTGCTCTGTGTATGTCAGCCCTTAACCAGCACATTATGTTGATCACCACCTATTTCATCCTTCACTTCCCGAGAGCTCTGGAACCACTTCCTTCTCCAGCCTCCAGCCTGAGTGCCCCGTCAGCTCAGCTGTCAGTGTTCCTGAGCAATATTTACTCTCAGAAGGCCAAAGCCAACAAAAGCAGTATCATATCAACACTGCAGGTTGACGCATACACTTAATGTGCTTAAACACCGAGACCAATGGGACCGCAGCGCTTCTTGCGAGTGGCAAGTTCCTGCAGGGTTTAACTTCTTCCTGCAAAGCGGAGGGAAGGCTGTGGCAGAGCATCAGGCACAGAGCAGCTCAGTGTCATTATCTCAAGCAACAGGTAATTCCACATGCCTACATAGCACACATCATTGCAGCAGTATCATTAAATGTGATCGTTGTGATGCCTTCAAAGCCATCTTCAGAAACAGGACTTGAGATTTATTTACACATCCTTTACTTTTAGGATATAATACAACCACATGGCCAAGACTTGCTTTTTCCTTCTACTACCAGAACCAGGTACCTACCTTCTCCAAGACAGAATTGTAGTTTTTCATGTAAGAAAGCCACGACCACCAGAACACACACACACACACACACCTGTAGTACCTACAGTTTGCACTCGGATGTCAGCCCGAACCAACCAAGCTGAGGCTGGTGGAGCAGTACAGCTGGCTGGCTCACAGGGCATTTTTGCTTTTCAGCAGCCTTGCTTTGCTTGTGTTTCATAACACATTTAGGGGGGTCGTGGGTTTGTTCCCCTCTCCAAAATAGGTTTATGGTAACATGTTCTTTTAACCTGTGCTGAAATAAACTATTTAGCATAAGTCACTACCGGTCCAAAAAAGAAAAAAAAAAAAAAACAAACATTCAACATAACCGAAAGTACTGCTCATAATTAAATAAGCTTTGGTTGCCTTTGTAGACACATTTTCAAAGTGAGAAGTGGAAGAAGAGTTTGCACGCCCTACAAACACCCAGAAAGCCATCAAAATTACTGAAGATTAAAGAAATGCAAATAAATCCCAGCAAATATATTGGCAGCAGTCTGACACCCACCAAGAATTTTTGACAAGGAAAATAGACCTATCGGCACTGTACGTAACACAGAGCTTTCTGTTGGCAGGTCATATAGCACATGAACACATTTTTGGAGACTTGTCATTACTTTTAAACTACTGATAGTACTTACACTATTATTGTCTTAAAATGGTACTGAGAGACTATCTATGACACCTGCTGGTACAGTTCACAGAAGCTTTATCCGTACAGGTTTGAAGAGATCGTTTCATTCTCACCCTGTGAAGCTCTCAACCCAAATACAACTCAGTAATACAATACATCTCAATTCTTTGAAAACAGACGCCTACACAGAACTACTCAGACATGCTACCCATCAAACCCACCTCTTGGCAAGTATTTCCCATCTGTGCTTAATGGGCAGATGTCCATTTAGTTTACTCAGCACATTTTTTGAAGTGAAAAAGCACGAGTGACATTCTAGCTATTTATCCAACCAGCTGGAGAAGAAACTGGATAAGCTCTTGCTTAACAACTGAGATGTCTGCGTAATTTTGGCCAATTACCTGTTTATCCTAGGCTATAGCCACTGTTCACTCAACTGTTGCCCCAAAAGCTATCAAGTTACATGACCACAAGAAACAGACTCAGAAGGAAACAACTGATTCACCTACAAACCTGCACAATCAGCTATATTTAAAAAATAAAGGAACATCTTTATTAAATGAGTACGAAACCTCAGAAGTTCAGCTTCAGTGCAGCAGACAAGTCTGTCTGATGAGTCAGTCCAATGGAAAACGCTATCAGAGGGCCATGGTTTGCAGAAGAAATGCTAAGGGCTTTTGAAACAATTTGAGGAGTTGATGACTTTGCAGAAAGTCCCAAGGCTTCTTATCCATGAAGAGCATTTCTACAGCAGAGACTGCTCATGTGCCCAGGCAGCACTATTACAGCTGGCTTTTACTAAGATAAAGGAACTTAAGAAAGGTTAAACTTGGGGGGGGGGGGGGGGGGAACTGCTCTATCTTGGTGATTTCCTAATTTGGAAAGCGAACCATAGTCCAATTTGGGTACAGGAGAAGCTGTTACCTTCAACTTCCAAAGACAACCTAAAGAAAACCTGAAAATCCAAACGTTTGAGTAATTATATAGTTGTCTAGTTCCTTTTCACTGGAGTAGTTCTTTTCTGTCCCATATCCAAGCTTGATTTATTATTTGGTTTTTACACAATTGGCTAGGGAAAATGCACATCCTATTTATAACACTGAGGCTTTTATTCCAGAGTTTTTAAACACTGATAAAGCTATCCTTGCCGTACAAAATCAGCTGCACACTTGAAGACAGATTTCAGTAGGAGTTTGCAATAACTTTGTTAAACAAGGTAAACGCCCTGTTTGTGTGTCTCCCATAACACAAGGTAAATCAGAACACAGAAACCGGAAGGGAAATTTTATGAAGTTCTACTCTGTAACTTCTTTGTCCTCTGCAAACTGTGATGGGAGTCCTCACAGAAATCTGAAGATGGGACTGGAAATCAGTAAAGAAACAGCTCAGGAAAGAAACAGCTGCTTTGAGAAATACCCGTTTCAGTCTAGCAACTCCTTATTAGTCAGCAGATCAACACCTCTATAGTCCTTACTCAAGGCTTCAGAACTGCACTCAGGTTAGAAAAACAAAACCAAACCACTAAGAAGAGGAATTGACTGACAAAATTGGTCTTCAGACATGAGTAACCACTCTGGGGATTGTACAGAATGGGAGTTAGCTGCCCTAACAGTTCAGCAGCATCACAAGATGTCCTGTGTTTCTCAGAACTTTCCAGGAAACAATTCAGCTCCCCAAAACCCCAAAAATGAGTGAATGGCCTTCTGATGAGTTACTGAGATGAACGGGATCACCACATCACCAGACAAGCATCAGGTTCAGCGCACAAGGCCAACTGCAACATGGGGAAGAAAAAAAATGTGTGTACCTACTAGGTACTGGAAACATATCAACCACTGTAGAACCACCCCACAGATACTACTATAAAAACTTTCTTAAAGTACTCAAACAGAAGTGACCTTAAAAAATACCCATTACCCCACATTCCTTATCTAGTTAAGCCATTTAGAAAACAGAAGTTGAACTGAGGCCCCACCCTGCATTCCTTGGCGCAATCACGACCCAGAACAATATTACCGAAGAACACCACCGATGGAGTGCCAGCCCTCCAGCCAACACATTGCATCAGGCAGGACTGCAGGTGGTAAAAACCAAGTGGGACAACACAACACAAGGTAAATATTATTTATTACCTGCCTTCTGAACAAACCTTACTACTGAGAATAGTCCACAAACAAGCTGTGAGCAACTGTCTCCCTCTTGTGAAGAGATTCTCGGTGTTGAAGCCAAGGCAAAATGCCTGTCGCCTCCTGCCACTGGGTAATGCACCTACACCAACACAGGTAACATGCTGTCATTCTGAAATAGATGAGGTTAAAATTCAGATACACGGAAAGACTTTAAGTTTCCATTTCAGAGCTGATGCCACATATCCTTCAGCTGATGAAAATTTCCTACAAAACAATCCCCAGAGAAGTGGATGGTCTCAAACTACATCACTGGTGTGCGAGGCCAGGGTGAGCCCGCTCCTTTCATCAGGAAGGCTGGCCAAGAGCCTCAACTGGGAAGGGAAATTAGGAGTCAAAAAGCTGTGGCGTGTAGGCTGAAGCCTCAGTAAGGCTTTCACTCAGATATGATTTGGCATAACAGCTCTATTGTCTCAGCAGTCAGCACTCTGGAAGAGGCAACACTTGTACATATGCTATTTCATACCCTTTTTAGCACTCATTCTGCTGCCTGACCCCTCAGTCAGCTGGTTCATCTTAGTAAACTGACAAGGGAAATAAACAGCAATGAAGAGCATAGAAAACCTTTTTAAACTCAAAGCAGTGACATGAAGTAGAGTTTTTAGAGGTCAGCCAAGGATGGGGGTGAGGAAGACCAACTTGTCACATCTCCCTTTTAGCTGCAGCAAGCTACTCCATCATCTCTGCCAACCGCTTGTTTCAGCAGGAAGCAAAAATCTCTCCCATTAAAAAAAAAAAAAAAAGGACACTCTTCAAGATAAAAACCACTAAGTTATTCGAAGTATTTTAAGATGAAGTATTTACAGTGCAAAAAAGGTGAAAGCATGCTCTGATGTGATATTGAAATAAGATAAACACCTAGGTTAAAATGCAAGCTAAGAAAACAATTACATTTAATCTAATTACACTATTTTGCAGACATTTAGCATGTGAACTGTTCAGGGCAGAGGCCCACCAATTAGAGCTACCAGGATAGACAATCATTTACAAGACCTCACTGCCACTGATGGAAATAGGTACCACTATGCATCGAAGCATCCAAAAATTAAATAAGCAAAACAAACAAAAGTGAATTCCCAGAATCACATCCTGCCCACAACACACTGGATTGCTTTGTGAAAAGGAAAGAAAAACACAAGAAAAGCAGTCCAGAGCAAATGGGGATCTGTCCAAAGCAGTAAATATTGCTGTTCCTTATTCTTCCAGTCCAGCAGCTGCTTCTCTCTTCTAGTATCCTTTTGTAATTAAACAGAGTGAGTAAAGACAGCCTGCATTTTAAATGCTTTGGCCAGCAGTTATCTAACTATTAACAAATTTAACAACACCACAAAGGCTACTTAGGATCTTCCTAAGCCCATCTGTAATCGAATCTCTGCTCCCTTCCCAGGCTGCAGCTCAGCAGTAATACAATCTCTTTCCATTTGTCCTAAGAACTACAGAATTACACGCTGCCAACCTGACTGCAACAGAAGCAGAAACGTAGATTTCCCTAAGACTCCTCTCCCAAATGAATGTGTATTTCATTTCAGTGTAGAAACGTTTCATGCCTTCAGACAGACAGCACGGGTATTCCTATGGAGAGCCCTTGCATACAGCAAGAACCACCATCGGGAGAGACCTGACCCTGCTGCAGGAATCTCTGGTGCTGCTGACAGCTGATATAACCAAAACCCTTCCTGCATATTCAGTTTGAGACAATATAGACACATGCTTACTCCAAACTATTTCTAAACACTCAACTCCAGAGAAGCTATTTAAACTAGAAAAAATCTTAAAAAAAAAAAAATAAAAAAAATAAAAAAAATAAATCCTGAAGTCTGAAGAGGTAAGGATAAAGAGCAGTGACAGGATTATTCAGAATGAAGGCATGAGAAAGGCAGCAATACTTCCAAAAAATAGTTGTAGTGCAGTCTTTCCTCCATTAGAATAAAATCAGAATTGAACAGAAAAAGCATTTTCAAAGCACAACTGATTCAATATTCGTACCTGCATAGTCATGGAAGTTGTGTTAATTTCCAGAAAAAAATTACATGCAGTGACAACACTTTCAACTGTACTGCTTCTACTAGTCCATTGATTTAGCTGCATCTTTTCCCTAAATTTTTATCACTTTACCTTCAGAGTCATTCCTTTAGAAATTTAATCCTCTAAAGATATGGTAACGTTATCAACAGATGTACTAATGCGTCTTTTTTTGCCTCACTATGCCATTTAAGATGAACCATGTTAACAAACATTGAACAAAGTCAGTGTTTCCCGTATTTCCTTTATAGGAGATGAGAGTAACAACGAAGCCATTTGAGTACACACAAGGAACAAGCTTTCTTGTTCTACTAACGATTACAAACAGTCTTTTCCCCAGAAAACTAGAAAATACTACAGAATTACAGTGTTCATTTCCTGCTCTAAGTCCATTCCCTGCTCTGTCCTCTGGAGATGTGCTGTAGCAGGTACAATGCATTACAGCACCGAAGGTAAGTGTGCTGTCACCGTATGCTACTGAGCTAAATAGCAAAAGCAGATTTAAACACACCAGCTGCTTATTCCTGGACCTACACTACTGCTTCAAGGGCTGCTAAGCACTGTTTGTCCATACCTCCAAGTTACTGGGAGGGCAGTGAACATGAGGGAATACACAGGGGAACGCCTGCAGCCACCACCACCTCTCCAGGCTGAGAACGATGCCATGCTGCACAGAAGTTCAAGCCTTAAAATGACTTGAAACTTCACACTATACACATCTACAGAATCAGTGAGGTCTGACTAGGCTTGCCATTTCTCAGCAGAAAAGGCTCAGTATCAATACTTTCTGTGGAGTCAAAGGTTAAACTGTGCATTGGTCACCTTGGGCTGTCGCTGGTAACGAGCTATGATGCTTCTGACTGTACAGGCTGGCTTGGATGAGACTTGCAACTCATGCAAACATCCGGCACCCTCACTTTCAGTTCGATCACAGTGTCCTCAGAACGCAGTCTGTCCGTGTCATGTTCTAGCCAGGCTGCTGGAACTGAGCAGTTCAGCATGCTGCCATCGTTTTTCCTCTTCCTGGAAGTGCAACTCAGGCACGATCCAATATAGCAATTATTGATGAAACTAAACAAAGAGATTAAACTGAAAAATTTCCTATTCCTGTTCAAGTCCTGCTTCTAACGCTGCAGAAGCTGCTGGCATTACAGTTACCACATATGATGGTCCTTAAGCATCGTGCACAGCAGACAACCTCCGCTTCTCAGCTTCTTCCCTTCCTCGTGCCCTTCCAATCAAGACACCCGATCTCAGACCTCAACATGACACATGCTACATTTCTGAGAACTATTTTCCTCTGCATTGGCTATCACAAATAAAGGACCATTGTTTTTTTAAGCCTTTCCCTCCCCCGTTTGCCCAGTCACACACACACTCTCCCCCCTCCCCTAATCCACACGTACTTTCAAGCCACCACATCAACTCTAAGGCTGCTTGTTTGCAGCAGCACTAAATAAACCATACACACCAACCCTGCCTCTCACACGACTGTTTTTGAAGTGAAAATTAACAAGAAAACAATTTAAACGGAGACAAGTCAACAATTGGCCGAGATAAGAACGGTGTGTGGAGTCAGCGGGAGAGAAGTGTTGTTATAGGGAAGGGGGGCTAAAAGCATGGAATGAGAGCCAGCTTTGTTCACAGGCAGCAGCCTAAGTGCCTATCAGTCAGCAAAAGCATTTTTAAAACAGCTGCATCAAAGCTTTCTGCAAGTTAGTCAGCATGTGACAGGCCAGCACATCAGAGCAGCGCCACGGCAGCCTCTGCATAATAGGAGCGCTGCGAGTGCCCTGAAAGGTCAGGGTGTGCAGGCATTCCAGCCCTCTCTAAATTGCCTTGGCTTATCGCTTGGAAGCAACATAATTACATTGCTTCAAGGGCTAGGACAGCAAAGACAGATTTTCGGTATTATGTTTTGGTCAGCTGCACACTAATGCTTGGATTTTCAGGATAGCCAGGAAACACGGAGTAACGCACAAGTCAGAAATAATGGAACTTGAACACATGGACAAATCTCCTCTTCCACCACAAAGAAACTGAAGCTACTCACAAACTTTCTAACAGCCCACACTATTTTCAAGTACAGCTATGTTGTCTGAGATTTATTTATTTTTATTTTTATTTTTTTACACAAGTGTTGCAAACTTTTTTTTTAAACAGAAAATTAGATTTAGCTTGTTTCTGTATTGAAAATTTCATGAATAAATTAAAAGGTCCTGTCCCAGAAATTAAAAGCAAAACCCAATTTCATTCTGAATTCCTACTTCCATTTGAAAAGCAGTATTTTTCTGTAAGAAAGAAGATAAATGCTTACAGCCAGCTATGAAGACCCTGAACAATTGACTTGCAGTAAAGCAAGCCGGTCACCAGCTTTACTCACAGATCTTCCCGGGACAGAACCAAAAAAAAAAAAAAAAAAAGAAGACTCCCTCAGCCTATCTACCTCACAAGATCAAAACTAAATTAGATGACAGCCTAATCAGGGCTCAGTAAGACTGGAACTATTTCAGTGCAACGTTTGCTCCAGGCATCTCTCTCCTGCCACGCCATGCAGCGCGGCACGAAGCACACCCACCCGACCCCCGGCTCACACAGCAGCTATCTGCCAGCACAGCTCACCACCTGGTTTAGTTCTCCCGTCCCATGCCTGCTTACTTCACCCCTGCACATCTATTTCTGCTACTGTGCACTACGAGACCCCGTGCTCTTCATGCACAGTGAGTTAGGGAGGGAATAACAGTGACAGATGTAAAGACTGCCGTAAAAGTTCCTAGTTAATTCAGTCGTAAAAAGGGGGAGGAAAAACAAAAACAAAAAAAAAAAAACAACAACATTTCTGACTGCTTCCTCTCATTTCAAGTATTTTCATTGTTACCAGATATTTGAGGTATGTTTGATCTGCAGAGGAGCTGGTTGAAGCACTTCGTTCAGCCTAACAAAACGCACGCTGCAGAAGCCTGCCATTCACGTTTATGAGCCATCTCCTTTCTGCCTGCATTTAAAGCAACCCCACGGTGCTGGCAACAGCACGAAGCATACAGTCACAAAGATAGCCCTAACATGAGCTACGATCCAACTATTTTGGTGTCCCCGTAGCAGTGGGGGAAAATAAGCAGAAGAGGCAGGCCAGTGGTCATTGCGGGGGACAATGACCTCAGCAGCTGCCAGCGCCTGCCTTCTTACTATTGTTTACACATCTTCCCGAGATAAAGAGGCATTTACACACTGCAGACAATGCAGCGACTAAGAAAACCTTCAAGTTAGCATTGGCGTATTTCAGATGAATCATTCAGACTTACATACCCTCAAAGGCAAAGAG
Organism: Aythya fuligula; assembly: GCF_009819795.1. Taxonomy (NCBI): domain Eukaryota; kingdom Metazoa; phylum Chordata; class Aves; order Anseriformes; family Anatidae; genus Aythya; species Aythya fuligula. The sequence continues at coordinate 5,265,288 of NC_045569.1, read as the reverse complement.
ATTTCTTTAAAGATCCAAGCGCACGCTTGCGTCTATGTCAATTTTCACCTCGCAATCCCTTCTGACAGCCAGCCATCAGACAAGAATTACAAGGCTTCGTTTGGAACAAGGCACTTATTACATCACCTTGTATTTCAGATGGTGAATTTAAATAAAAAACACCCAGGACGCAGAATGGAACAGGGTCCTGGGAACAGCATACCAGGAGAGAAACTGGGACACGCGTGCACATGTGTGTGAGGAATTAACCTGGCAAGAAGAGAAGGAAAAGGGAATTATCAGGCCTTACATTAATTTTCAATCCTATTTGCAGCTCTTCTCAGCATACAATGTCCCCCCTCTGTTCCTCCCTAGTAAAAGGAGAGCAGGAAAAAGATATTTGATGAAGCTGACAAACACAGGCAAAGAAAACTCCTATTTGCAACATTTCATTACAAATACTGCCGTTGTTCACAGAGGGTCTGGTTGCACCTCCAACCTGCAGGGGTGGCATCCCATCTCCTCTGGAGGAGCAAGGCACCCTGAGAAAGCAAGTGCTTCTGAACCACCACCCCCTTCCTGCCTCTTCCAGCCAGGGGGCAGAAAAACACAGCAGGACTTCCCTTAAGCCAGAGCATGCCTCTGACCAGAAGAGGTTTCTGTTCCACAGAAACTGTGACTAACTTTTGAAGTCACTCACACTGTCAGACTTGGCACAGCTGTGGGCATTAGGATAGCGCCTCCTGCCCCTGCAAACAGCGGTGTTCTCACAAAAGTGAGCTCTTTGGTTTGCCTCGTGTGCAATTCAGGTCCTATCTAAACTAACAGTTAAACCACCACGATGAAGGACTCGGAGGTTATGCTTGCTTTGTTGGCTACCTACACAAAGCTTACAGAAAAATAGATACACATTTACGAGCAAGTCACTTACCAAATTATCACTATACTCACGGTGCTGCCCTTTCCCATGTACTCGGGAATACATTCAGGTGAACATTCTGACTGAAGAGGAACATCCCTATCAGTGCCTGATGACTTCTGCTAATTGCAAATGCAGTTCAGGACAGGATGAGTGCTAGACGCATTTCAGGAGTATTTTATTCACTGTCATATGCTACAGTCAAGTTCACACAAAGCACTACAGGCAGGGATTATTTCTCATCCAAACTTCACATACTTAAAAGTGTCTAGAGGAGGCTCTGAAATACTTCCTACTTGCTCTGGAAAGCCTTACCTAGAATTCTGTGTAGAATCCCAGTGTTCTTCAAACCGTCCTTTGTTTGCTTTTAACATTTAAAGGAGTCTGTAGTATTTTATTTTTTTCTCCTCATCAGTTGCCTTCAGCTCTCTTACAGAAAGCAGTAATAAGCATATGAGCTAGCATGACAGATCCGTGATATAATACTGCCGCGATTTCAGCAACACATTGAAGTTCTTACTATGGTTCTTTCAGAGCCTGTGTGTGATACTATCATCTTTTTTTTTTTTTTTTAATAGCAAGCTTTAAATGCAGCTATTCAGTCAGTCTTGATGAGACAATTCTGTGAGTAAGGCTTAGTCATCCAACATAAGGTTTCACTGTAATTACTTGGGATGTCCAGACACCTTAGCATTTGTGCTAAGGTTTTCATTTCTTTGCTGGGGAGGGTAGAGGCAAGAAAGAGGAGTGACTAAGGATGAAAAGCTTCCTGTCTGCGTGCCTTTGACTCTTTCTTCCCTAACTTATGTCTCTCCCTGACTGTAGTCTTCCTACAGTTCCTTCCGCTCTTATCATAGTTCTTTCACTTGGCTTACCAATAGAAACTTGCACAACCCACCCCACCCCCCCCCCCCCAAAAAAAAAAAAGTAAGCAAGTGCAATTAAGATATAACCAGACATCTCTGGCACATTACTCACTTCTCTCTGGTTAAAGTTCACTTGAGAAACGAGATGCCAACTTCTCATTTGGAAGATACTGGAATTCTAGCAACATGAGGCACTGCAGAGACCTGCCTTTTCCACCTTCCCCCTCCTAATTCTTAGAGGACACGACAGTACTACAGCAGCTAGGGACGTGCTGGCTACTGCTTTCTGAATCCTCCTCGCTTGTGAAGACCAACTTCACCTGCCACAGCCGTTCTTGGCTCTGCCACGAAGCAGCACACGCTGCTGCAAGCACTTTCTGTTTCAGATGTCTAAGAAAGAACAAGTGGCAAAGGCAATATTCTGCCAGGAGATTTTATCGGATGGACCTGAGGAGAGGGGCTCTGAAATGATACGTACGGCTCCCTTGCCAAGGAGCTCAGAAGGTAACACCGTGCTGGCTGACGCTGTCTTTAGAGAAGATTTGCAGACCTGCTGCTGACCACAGTGTAAACAAAAAACTCCGATAGAGCTCGTGGCGTATGGTCAGAAAGCCTCCGAACTGCCCCCAACGTGACATTTTGTAGACTACTTACAACCTTCCAGATAAATGATCCTTATTTTTCCAGTCTCACCAGTAACACTGCATGTGAGAAATGTAAAATTTGAGGGCCGATAGCTGTAATATGAGTATGACAGACTAAATCTTTCAGAGTTGCATACTGACGGGGTATTCAAACAATGTTTACTGATTTAAAACTCAGCTGTTTCCTTGGCAGCTGCGGGGGACATTTACCCTCTAACTACCAACAATGTGATTACAATCAACTCCATGCACGACCACGGGAAAAATACGCCGATGCTCTACAGAGTGCATCTACAGCACGGAGCCCACCTCAGATGAAACAAACTCTTGGTTCAAGCCATTACGGGGCTGTTTATAAACTGCAGACCTCTCTCATTTTCTTTAGCTAAATACTCTCCATTTTGGGAGCATTAATGCAGTCCACATTATCCATAGGGGGCATACATAAAAAAAAGAAGTCAATTTAGTTCTCTCATATGAGATTACCGTCCAGGAATTTCTATTCCCGCATAGCTGTGTTATTAACAGAGGGGTTTATCCTGTGCGTGATGGCCAATCACTTTCCACAACTTAATTTCAATTTTGAAGGAAACAAAGTTCTTTTGTCCAAAAGCCATGCCTTCAAGCTTCGCTTTAAGGCCTTAATATCCACTAGAAATACTATTTCAAGGAGTCCACATTTACAGGCTTTTCCACCTAACGCTATTCTGGAAAACCACTTTATGCAGGGATATTCATATGCAAAAGAAAGTTGTTCCAAATAACATATAGGAACAAGGCAGGATCAAGCAAGGTCCAGTTTTTAAGCAAACACCCTACACTGACAGGGTTAACGTGCTCTAGCCTTCTCCCAGACTTAATTTCGGGTAAGCCAGCCATCTAAAATGAACAGGAATTACAGATTTATAACAAGCGTTGGAATTTGTTGGGATGAACAATACCTGGCATACTTAGCTCCAGGTACTATCCTGATCCCATATTAGCTACAACTGGACAATTGTTTGATCACAGGTGGCCAAGTAACACCTTTAAAGTTACTTCTAGAGGCCCGGAGTTCCCCTGGAGTTCTGCAGTCACAGTAATTTAAGTTGCTGCATTCTGTTGGAGACAACTTTGTGTGATTGAAGCCAATAATTATGTTTTCAATAAGAATAAAAACCCATCTAAGTCTTCCATCCTTTAAGACCTAAAATCATCTTTTAAATCATTTTACTGTACCGTATGAATGGCAGGTCAACCCTGTTGCATAGTTGTGTTGCCACTGTTCATAGCGTACGTAATGAAAACCTGACATCACTGTTCAGATTTCACAATCTGTTTCATTATGTTACTGCCTCTAGTTATAATTTAATGTTATTACTTCCCTTTAATAACTATACGTGAAATTCAACATTGTTTCTTCACCTACAAGTCAATTCTTCTTCACAATTTTCATTGTATCCAGCTCCATAACAAGTACACCCAAGTCATGAATGCTGCAGCAACAGTGTTCCAGTGCACGGGAGGGTAAGGAACAGGGCTGGCAGGAACTGGCACAGCATGGTCCTTCAGCCAGACAAGCTATCCCTAAAGAGTTACGTCCAAAAGCTCAACCATACCCTCCAAAGTGCTGCAGTGCTTCCCTGACCCCTTTTTTTCTGCTATTAACAAACAGGAGAGTTGGAGAAGAGCTTCTGTAGCCATTCCAACTGACCAACCAAAACCATCACCTACAAAGGGAGCAAGGAAGTGCTAGCAATGCCCCAGCTTGAAGACTACTCAAAAGAAAGCTGGACGCACATGATGGTGAGGGCAAATCCAAGCTAAAGCCCAGCCCACGTGTTCTGAAGACTACAATACATTCTCTCAGACTGCGCAGCCATTCAGAAGAAAACACATCAGATTCACATGTGTGACGGGGAAAGCTTACAACACTGAAGTACAAAAAGAAACACTGCTTAATATGACATATGTGAGCTTGTACACCAACTATCATACCGGTGCATATCCAACTCATACATTAAACTGAAGAGTCTTCTTTACACCTGAAGAGTGTATGCAATCTCATCTGCATTGATGCTGTCGTACTAATAGTTTCTTAAGGTTGCTACTTGCAGTTAACTTCAGTTTCTGCACAAATACGTATCCGATAAACACTAGCAATTTACTTGAATTTTGCCACAGGGAGCTCATCTACTGCATATCCTGTTCTATAGATAGTCCATAAAAAAAAAGCCTGCTGAAAGAACAAATCAAATATTAATTTAAAATAGAGTAATTTCATACTAGTTCCCACTGTGCGCCACTACCTCCCAGTGCACGTATGATGATCCCATTATGAAATATTCACATGGAAAATTAATCTAAATCCTGACGTGTTTTTAAATGCAATTTGGACAATCATATCCTCTCCGCAGCGGCACAGAACAATTTCTACTCAGTGCGAGTAAAGAAATAGAGCTATTTGTTAAGCGACTGCTGACCCAGTGGGGCAGAGGGGAAGGCACGGTTACTGGACCCCATTCAAACCCGGCAAGAAACAGGCTGTGCAATCCCACAGGATCATGCGCTGAGAACTAATTACTGACTGGTTTAGGAGGGGTGGAAGAAAATATTTTCTAAGGAAGCCCTTAATGTAAAAGGCGGTGGGGAGGAAGACAGGAGATTGTTCTTCCCTGCAGTGCTTACTGGAAAAAGGCTCGGGACTGCAAATCAAAGAAGCTGCCTACTTCTGCCTGCTGGCTATTTTTAGCAGGTCGGTGCTTGGTGTATGTGCGGGTGGGAGGGACAGCACCCAGTTCTGGTATTGCTTCCTCGGCTGCGTGAAACTAGCCATAACAACACCCCACGGCGAGTTATCCAGGCCAGAATGGTAACTCAACAGTTTGCTCAATTACAGGAACTTCTCCATCTATCAGTGCTCCCTACTGCTATCACGTTATTGAATTTAGGCTATCCTCCTCCACCACAAAAGGCTAGAACATCTGTTTACAACGGATTAGGAAACAAGAATCCTGTTAGAGATTACTAAATACCCTTGAGAATATCAATACTTTTTTTTTTTTTTTTAATGCAAAGTCAAGATTTAAATTTTTAGCACCCACGAAGTGTTTAATATTCCTAAATACACATAACCTAAATAAGTCTCCACATGCAAGGGCTAGAAACAGCTCTGAAGACTTACGGAGGATGCTGCTGAACCAGGGAGAGCAGACGTGAGGAAAGCACCCAGTCCTGGGCACACTGGGGCAGTTCCCACCCCTGCATCAGCCCATCCAGCTACAGAGCTCCACCAGACCACAGGGCCTGTGGCTTAGGATTTACCTAGATCCACCACAGCAGGAAAATCCATGGACAAGAGAGGCAGACTTCAGTGTCCCAGTACAAGTCAGCACCCTTGTGACCCTGGCAGCGCTTGCTGCTCTGCAGGATCTGCAGGACCCACACCAGACCTTCCAGCATTCAAATGAGTGTTCTCCTCTGCTTGCTCAGGCCCTTCCTTGAGTACAACACAGCTCCTCGTAACAAAAACACCCCTCCTAGTTTTGAATGTGAAGCGCGTATCTGAAAAATCTGTCCCTAAAACAGAAGAAGATAATGTTTTCATTTCAAGACTTTTTGGACTCATCATACATACACAGCACAGAAGCATGGGATTCATTTTGAGGCTTCCCTGTGGCTGTTTGTTAATTGGTACGTTCACTGAAGAAGTCATTAGTAACATTATTTGCCTGAGAAAACATTGAACACAGTTCTATATGAATTTCTGCTGCATTTATACTACGACCAGGAAAAATTCAAGGGATATAAATGACTGATGTCTTTCTTAACCAGAGGGTAGTTTGCTGTACAGATTACATAACTTCAAGCATCCTATAAACTTATAAACAAGCTATGAATTCAAATCCTACCCATTAACTCAAACATTTAGAAATTGTTAACAAACCAAAAGCTGAGACTAATTTCACATGGAGACACGTATGGCTTTGCAGCCCTCACGTAACCAGCTTTCCTCCCTCTGCCAGGCATCACTTTGCCTCTTAGATCTACGGGATGGGGGAACAAAACCAAAGAGAGGATCCTATTCCATCCAGCAAGCTTGTTGGCACGGCCTGGAGCAAAATGCACAAAACATTTGGGCCCTTGGCCTCAACATCACCCACTTTGGAAGAAACTCTTCTGGATGAGTGCTTTTAACTGAAATAGTTGCTACTTACATATTATCTTTCAAGTAATAAGAACAAAGTATTTAGCACCGATCAAAGCTAGAATAGCTCACCATTAATTATAATTCTGTTTTCAGTTGAATACCTGAGCTAAGGACTTCTTATCACGCATTTCAACGAGTCCTCATATCAAAAAGTTTCAATCATGATGGTTATGTTTTAGTATCCACGTGGACATACTCAGCCTTAAAGGCCACTCACAACTCCTAGCACCAATTCAAAGCAAAGTGCCTTGTTTTGAGCCTTTTTTTTTTTTTTTTCCAGAGGTAGGCCCCAAACCCATTCCCATAGTATGTGAGTAGCAGTACAGTGTGTGCCCTCAAGTACCTATGAAGTACAACCCACTGGCCAGATGTTTTCCTTGAAACAAAGATTAGTTAGCTGGTCGCTGATAAGGGTTTACTGATTTTCCACCCTATAAAAAGTAAAACCAGCTCCCAGGCACAGTCAGATTTCAATCTGTTTACATTAATCAGCGTCCTGCATGTTAGACTAGAAGCCAGCTCCAAAACATACTTCATAACGACGTACAGAGCATGGAGTTTGCAGCTCTTCTCTCATCAGGACAAACATCACACTGAAAAAAGCACCTCAGCTCCACCTGATAACTGAAGTTGCCTATAGTCTTTATATACTGCATCAGTTAATGTAATGCATTACCTGAATAATCTTTTTTTTTTTTTTTACATACTATTTTCAGGAAATATTTTCTCAGGTCCAAATACAACTTAAAGAAACAGCATCACAACTAAATGCAGTTAATTTGCAGGAGTTTTCTTAAAGTAGAAGATAAGTCCCCGTGATTAAACAACTCAGCTTATTTCTACTACTTGGTGTTAGTTCTCCACATGGGTTTGGATTTTCTAAATTTCTTTCTTTATTGTTACACTGAATCTCACTCAACTCCCGAGTACTGATCTAACATTCAAGTGTTCATACAAACTCAAATGGGTAAAAACAAAATACTGTTCCAAAACCTAGCTACTTCACAGGTAGCAGCACTTCATTAAGTCACACTTTACAAGCCCGCCCATATATTCTCCACAAAGGAAAGAATCACTGCAATCTCCAGTCAGGATTTGGGGTAGACCACTGAGCAGCATTTCCAGGAACCACAGGCAATTCCCTACAGCAGAGGAACCAGAGTCCTCGCAGTCTGCGAGCCTTGGGCTGTTAATGCGACCAACTTCTCACCAAAGCAGCAGGTAATAGCTAGCTGGAGATACATCTAGGGCAAACAAAATCCAAGAATTAACAGAGTGAAGTGAAAGAATTGGAAACATTCTCTGTGAAAGAATATTTAAAAACTAAAAGGAAGTCAAACCGAGGTTCAGCATTAAAAGAAGTCAACGACTCAAGAAGCCCTTTCCCCATATTTACTACTAAGAAACATTTTTCCTCCTTTTTAAACAACAGCACAGACAGCGTTCGAGCCCTCAGCTTAAAGGTGGAAAGCTTTCTATCTCGTTACTAATGCCCTGACACAGCCGTCCCCACGGCATCCATTAGTATTGTTCAAAAAGGCATCAGAGCAGATTAGGCCCCCTACATTTTGCAGTCACAGCCACCGCTAGATTAGACTGCGAGCACGATTTCCTTTTGCTCACCATTTTCTATTGTATACTACCAACAGCTCCAGCAAATATTTAAAACCTTAATAAAAACACATTCTTTTAGGGCATAGCTGGGAAAAAGTCAAGTAACCAAAACAGAGGGAGCAGAAGGCAGCAGAAACACTGTTAATAATAGGGCATAACACAGTAATACCAGCCAAGATACCCGCATGTACAAATGAGGAATTACTAAGCTAAGAAAAAAATTGAGTTCTCTTCTGGTCAAGTGTGCCAAGACAGACACAGACACAACGCCTCAGAAGCTAACAAGTATGTTAAGTAAAACTCCTATTATGAGATAAACACCCACACGCTTGGTTTTAATGCGCTACACCCACCAAAATGAGAAACTGGACACCACGTCTGAAGAGGTGTGTGAAGGAAACAAGACCTGAAACTTGAACACCGAAGTCCTGCAATATTCTAGTATTTCTGAAATATTTATAATCCACCCCTGCCCCCTTATCTGCCCTTATTAAAACCATACAAAGAGCAGCCAGGAATTAATAGCTGAAGAAGAAAGTACACTGCCCATCCACTGGCATTATGGCAAGGAAATTAATGTGAACTGTATGCATGAGAGTCTTGGAAAGTGTTGTTTGACAAATTAAGATGAAAAAGAAGGGAAATAATTTCAACAGAAAGTTATTACCGATTGTATGAGCTTAAGTCAAAAACAGAGAACTTATAAACCTGATGTTTTTCTGAAAGAAATGCTACTTCAAAGACATGATTTTTATCGAGTCTGAAAATACACCAGTGTAGAGTTAAACCAGAGGGAGGCTGTGTTTTGCAGCATTCTTAAATTAACATATCTTTCAGCATAATTACTTGGGCTGTTATTGTATACATGCACACATGCTCACAGGGCCAATTTAACATGACGAAGACCTGGAAGAAGTTTCGGGCAGCTGCTCTGGGAAGACGCAACTTCCAATTTTACACCAGTATAAGATTAAAATGAAAATAGATAATACTTTGGTCTTTAGTTTTTTTCTTTTGTAAGGCAGCGCAGGCACGCGTGCCTTTCTCCAGGAGCTCAGCAGGCAGCTAGGTTTCCGGAGGATGTTTTGTCCCACAGGTGGGACCCCCGCTCCCCCATCGCACACAGGACAACCACCTGCAAGCTTCAGGCCGCCGCGACTCCTCACAATGCCTCGCGCGGTAGGATTCCAACGCTAAAGGATCATTCTAGCAGGGAGCGGCACATCTTCATTTTTGTGTTCGTTATTAATAAAAACGCATTTAAACAGGGTAAGAAGTAGTATGTTTTCTCCGTAGCTACGCGATATCACCAGTTTGAAGCATTATATGAAGCGAATCGCTTCTCTAAGCGCCGATACCTGCCCGCCAGCACGCAGGGACAGCCCAGGCAGCGCTCTGCAGCCGGTGTGCTCGCCGGGAACCAGCTCCACGATCAACCCCAGCCGGGCCCCGAGCAGCCCTCCCGTCCCACGGCCAGGACCTGTTGGGCGTCCCGGGGGCGGTGCAGGCAGGGCAGGGCAGGGCAGGGCAGGCAGGGCGCACACCCGCAGCCTGCACCTGCGCCTTCGGCTGGCCGCGGAGAGCCGCCCTTCGCCTCCCCTCACCGGCAGAGCCCGGCCCGGTCCTCCCCGCTCCCCCCCTCGTGGCGGCCCCAGACAAAAGGGCAGGGGCACGGCCTCGCCCGCACGGCCCCGAGCGCTCCGCCGCCGCTCCCCGCCGCCCCCGGCCCGGCCCGGGCCCCTCTCGGGCTGGAGCCCCCCGGCGCAGCCCCTCACCTTGGTGGAAGCGGCCGCGGCCCTGGCGGACATTTTGTGTCCTTCTCTCTCCCCCCCCGGAGCCGAGTGCTGCGCCCGCCAGTGCCCAGAGCGGGGGAGAGAAACTCGCCGCCGCCTCACACGGCTGCCCGGATAAACATCCCACGGCCGGGAACAGGGAGGAGGAGGAGGAGGAAGAGGAGGGGAGAGGCGGGCGGCGAGGGAAGGGGCGGGGAAAGGGGCAGCAGCAGGAGGAGCAGCAGGAGGAGGAGGAGGAGGAGGAGGAGGAAGGAGCCTCAAGTTTGAGCAAAGCGCCCGGCTGCTGGGGCTCGGCTGAGGGTGCCCGGGGTGTCCCCGCGGCCCCGGCCCCTCAGCCCGGCCCGGCAGCAGCAGCAGCAGCAGCAGCAGCAGGCGCGGTGCCGGGCAGGGCGTGAGGAGAAACCCCCCCGAGCTGCAGCACCGCACGCTGCCCGGCCGCTGCGGGACACTGGTGGCTGTGGAGCCCGGTGTCAGGGCCTCGGATCTGCAGTTTTACTCTGTAGGTGCCCCCAGCTGCTGCAGGGCTCCCTCCACGCTGCCTTCGCGCGCAGCCGAGTTCCTAAGGAGGCAACAATGTGGTGATCCCAATCACTGCTTCGCAAAGGAACGCCCTACCCGAGGCTTCTGTATGAGTTTTATGTTTGTTCTCCTTTGAAAATAAACAAATTCCTATTCCAGGAAATAGCTGAAGCTTATTCCCAAGGCAGCAGCCCGAAACCGAGGGGGAAGGAAGGCCACCTCCTCAGCTGCAGCAAGGAGGACGCGGCACCGAGCAGCAAAGGCCACTGTGGCCTTCCCTCTCCCTGGGAGCCAGGGCCGTGCCAGCCCTCTCCCAGGCACACGCCAGCATGGCCTCAGCGCCCCAGTGCACACCAGTTTGGGCAGCACCATCCCGGCCCTGTGGCACCCGAATGCTCCTGCAGTGCCCCAGCACCCTGCCTTGTCCCCAGAGCCCAGCGGCCACACATTGCTCCGGACACACCGGTCCCCAGGGGAATTCTCCTCTGCTGTAGCACTGCCTTCTGCCAAAGCTCCTCAGCTGACCCTGACACAAAAACTCCATTGCTCTTTTTTTATTATTATTATTATTATTATTTGGTCATTGCAAGAAGTAACTAAGCCTCGGATTTTTCTTAAATCTATCTACACACACTGAAGGAGGAATGTGACATTTTTTATTACCACATCACATGCGTAATTGTCAGAGGAGGCAGGAAGGAAAAGGCTGAGATCACAACAGGAAGGAGGGGGAAGATTTCAAGGTGTCGAGACACGAAAAGAAACTCATCGAGGACATGAGGGGAGAGTGACCTGAGAACGAGCAGGCTCCTAATCCCTCCCTTCCATCTTGAGCATGGACGGGGGCAACGCTGCCGTCTGGGCAAGAGGAAAGCACAGATCAAAGACCTGAAACCGAGGAGGTGTGAGGCCAGGGAATGAAAGAGGACCACAGGGAGTGCAAACACAGGGAGGTGGAGGTGGATGCTGAAATGAGAGGGGCCACAGGAAAGAAAATACTTCTGCGAGTTCTGCGAGAAAGACTGGGGAGACAGAAAAAGATGAAGGAAAAAATACAAAGCAATGAAGGCTCCACCAAAAAGGGAGGTGCAGTTTTTGTATCATCTTACGGAACACTGGTTGACAAAAGGCCACAGATCCACACACTGGATTTGACAAGGACGCAGACTGTTAGACAAGGAAGGGCTGCTAGCTAGGGGCTCAAAACACCTTGCAGCAGATTCAAGATGATCACAGATGACCTCTTGCCAGCCTGGGAGAGGACACAACTCCTCTGGCCCACAGAGACTCATGGAATTTCTTTTCTTCCTTCCTTCCTTCCTTTCTCTCAGTCTCTGTTTTCCTTTTCTTTCTTCTTTCATTTCCTACCCTCCCTCTCTCCCCTCCTGCCTCCTCCTTCCTTTGAATAGATGTGTGAGATTCTGCCTCCACTGCTGGTATCAGCCCCAGGAGCTAGAAGCACCGTCTTTCTCTCTTAGCTTTAGTAAAATGTACACCCTTGGTGCTGGCCAAAGAGATACAAACTACTTCAAAGTGTTTTCTTGTTCAGGAACACACTGCTGCCATTTCAAATTCTTCTTCTGGAGAACTTTTTCATCTCTTCATTAACCGATTACTCACAGGCAAAGCTACCATCACAGTACTGAAAATGCCAAATCACACGTTGGACAAATGTCAGTCAAATAGCCTGAATATATGAAATAAAATAAACCTCGAATGATTCTCCTATTTACCTTCCTTTAAAAGTTCTTAATAAAGTATTACAAAATTCACCTCTGAAATGAGAAATTTAAGTATTTTGAAGAATGTTGGGGTTCTAATACATTCATGAATCCCCTGAAAAAAACTAAGAACAGCAAATACCTATCCATATATACATATATACATATATGTCAATACATAGGGATACATATATATACACACACATATCAGTGTTTATGAATATACATGCCCAATATAGAGAGAGTACATTCTGTCAGATACAGATATATACCGAGTCCCATCTGTTAGAGAAGACAGACGGAGGATCAGAACTGTAAATCATATTCCTGTGACTGCCCTTTTAGGTCCTGAAAACAGGACCTAAACAGACATCCGTGTCCTCAGAGAGAAAACTGTCTGAAAACTCAACAGCAGAAGAGCAGTACTTTACATATCTTTCAAATAACTGCCACTGAGAGATATCTAAAAGAAGTACGATAATATTTTCCTGGCAGGAAACCTCAAAATAAAATCACTATGTGATCGGTGTTCTTCAAGCCCCAAATTGGTTCAAAGGCCACAGAAGGACAATCAGATGTGTGAATCCTTATTTCTGTTTTATGGCATGTGTGTCTGTCACACTGCAAGAACAGGAAGTCTATTCTCTACTTTATGTTGATTTAACTTTTTAAGAAATGTTTTGATCACTTGAAGATGGGGAAGAAGGAAACTGCAGAACCACAGCCACCACCGAGACAACTTCCTGTGGTTTTTGTGGTGCGTGTGGCTCAGAAAGAGAACAATTCAGAGGTCTTTCAAAGCTTTCAGATATTTTTGCTGCCATCTGAGGTAGTCTTGGGAAAATTAGCTATATATATGCCTATGTGATATCAGTGATGCCAAGCAGTTGACACTGGATGTTCTCTGTAATTGCCACTTGGTTTCAGCATTTCAGGAATGAAGATAAAAGGGGCAGAGAAAATCAGAATTCACGGTAAAAACTACAAAAGAAGAAAGTACCTTTTTTCCAACTCAAGAAATAAGAAAGTGGTTTCAAGAAACCACCGGGAAATTCATGTGCTTAAAATTACAGTTTTTTAGTGTCTTGCCAAATCAAGTACCTAGGGAAAAATAATGCAGTCATGATGCCTAGTAACGACTCTGATCTTCCTCCCACTTCCATGCAGTTAAAGCTTGCTTCCTACATCTTCTTCCTCATTAAAAGGCTGCGTACCGCTGCATATCCCTCTTCTAAAAACACTGCAGATAACTGCCCAGTATTACAGTGAGCAGAGTCTTCCAACACCTCATTGCCTCTCACATAGTAGAACTGTTAGACAAGGACAAAATCCCAACCATCTTTAATTGCTCTCTCATTAATGGATGAAAGTATTCACCTCAAGTACACACCAAAGGCTGAATAAGCCCTGAACGGGAATAAACCCAACCTGTCTTGCCAGTCAGCCAGTCTTAAACTCCTGATGTTCTAAACTCATTGCCATTTCCTATTTATCACCTTAAAAGTCTATGAGGTTTAACACATTGCAAGGTTTTTCTGATCAGTGAGACCATCATTTAAGTTTTTATGCAAATGGCAAGCGTACAAATGGAATTAAAAGTAGGTTGCAGGGGCTAAGCAAGATTATTTTCAGCGTTAAAATATTAAAAGAATTTATTACTGTAGAGCTGAAGAGAACTTAGGCAACACTCTTTGGTTGTTATTTTAGGATATCCTTATAAAAAGATTTTCTGTCTCCTTGGTTTTGGCCAGGTCTTCGAGAATCTCTGTCATCCATATTATTATGTGTAGTGACAAAATCTGGGAACATAAAAAAGTGCTATCAGTAAGTTTTAATCTCGGTTCATGACAGCAGAGCTAATTTATTATAGAAATGTTATGTAAAACTATTCTACGTCCCATCTCTGACAGACACTTTGTGAATGGGACTGTGTATTTTAAATGCACGGCAGCTGATCAAGGCCGATTTTATGAAATGCCTCACTATAAGTAGCCACTGGATGTCAAAATGTCAGATATACTTAATCTGTACTGCTCTGCTTTCTCCAGCTTTATTTGGTTGAGAGGGGACAGTAAAAATAATCGAAGACAGCTGCAAAACTTAAGCAGTCATAAATTTGCTACTGATGTGGTTTCCTTCAGATAAACACACCAGGGACAATGCCATCCATGCTCCATTGATTCAGAATTTTTATTTTTCATACTTTGCTTTCAGAGAGCATGATAACGTGACTCAGACAGAGAGCAACATGTACCAAAGATTAACTGCACAGGTGTCTTTGATGAGTAAAAGCAAAGAAGTAGCACACACCAAAACACAGACCTTTGTCACTTACAAACTGTAAGCATTTTGGAAAGGCAGGCCAGGGATAGCTTAATAAATGTGATTGATTTAATGAACTTGCTGGCAAGCTCCTCTCTGTCCCAGAATTTTCCAGGAACCCTTGCACACAACACGAGGTGATAAGGCTGATCTTGGAAACCCAGCAAGAAATCCCCACCTATCGGGACTGATGAAGCTGACTATGTGGGTTTTGGCAAGGTGTGGCTTTCCAACCCAGAGAGCTTTGAAAGCTGAGTTCACTTCACTTCTCCAGTTTCTTGAACGCAAATATCTTGGTTGCAGTGAGTACCGCAGGAAAGCATCGTGACTCATTTTGGTTAATGAGAGGGCATGCATGCAGAACAGGAAACCATGGGCTGAAAACTGCTATGTTCAACATGAAAACCTAGCACTGAAAATTTTTATACTGCCAGCTAATTTTACAAATACCACAAAAACTCGATCTCATTTGCTTCTTAGGTCTTCGTGTAAATACTTTACTGTGTACCTGCAGAAATGTAGAAACTTAAATTGCGGAACTTTAGAAGCTATAATCACCTGTTATTGCCACTCGGCTTTCAACTCCCTTCTCTCTTGCTGTCCTCTAACTTTTCTCGTTACAGCTGGCACAAGGCTCCATCTATTCTAAAAGTCACATGCACAACTCCATCGAGTCCAGGCACTAACGGTGTTCTTAAAAGCAGGAACACCAGATTACACCAGTAATTCCAGCGTAATCTTTACCTCAGTTGGTAGCTCTGTCCTAGTAGCACCTGCTTTACAGGAGTGACTTTGGTAAGGTTTAGAGGAGGTAAGTAAGGTGATTAAGCTTCAGATGGTCACGCCCACAGAGCTATGTACCCGTTCCACCTTGCTATTTGTTTTTGTTTCTACTTCCCGATGGTAAAACCAGTTAAAAGAACACTTTAAAAAGACTGCTGTTTGTGTTAGTGAAAGAAACTCAGGTAATCCTACTCGTACCCTGGGCAGCTCTCCTAACAGTGTATTTCTGGATGACTGCATTGCACAGTGCTGTCACAAGTGTCTGCGATGGTTTTGTCGGGGCTCCCACTCAAAGCCATTATCATTCAAAAATATATTAAACCCGATAAATTAACTCGTCAAATATTAGACTATGGCAGAACACAGTTTTACGAATTTTAACTCCGTGTTTCAATAACTCACCCTCCACCAGAAACAGTCTTATTTAAGACAAATTTGTTGAGCATCACACACTTCTCATCTTACGAGTTACAAGTCCTCTTCAGTCACTTCCAGCATGCAGCAACTAGGGAGAAATCTGCTTATCTGTGATATTGCACACTCTGCTTTTAGCTGTGCCTGTAATCGATAGCAAGACCCAGCTCACAGGGACATGTGGTTTTGCAGTACGCCCTGGTGGAACGGTTCATCTGTAACTGTTAGACTGTGGTTAATATTAATCTTTTAAATTATACAAATAAAACTCACAACGAGTTTTTAAAAGAAGTTAAAATGTTTTCATTTTATATAATAGTTTCAAGGTGGCAATATACAAGAGAGAATAATAGAGTAGAAAGTGCTTAGTATGGGAGGATATTGCATTATTTCCTGACCTGCTGTTGTCAGGAAAGAAAAACGTCACAGGTTGACTTTTGGGCTTTGGTATGTCACAGCACGTGAGATCCTCAGGCAACACACACTGCTGTGACAGAGGCCGCACATTTTTCTGATGTTACTTGACCACCCCTTTCTGCTCTTGCACCTATGTTCACCTCCTTGATAGCTGCATCAAGCTAACTGTGTAGGGGAGTAACAAAAATGGTACCGGCTAAAAATTATTCTTGTAGCCCAGAGGTGGGAATGAGGACATTTTTTGGCTGGCTTTTCCAGCTCTCCAGGCATTCACGCTGCACACAGATCTGTAAATTGATTTACGTTTGCCAGGCCAGGAGCTCTTCAGAGAATCTCCGAGGTGGCACCTGTCTCCAGGTAGGGGCTCAGCTCTGATCTCAGCTGGCTAGAGCTGGCCGTGTGCTCGCTCACTCAGAAAATATTCGCATTTCAGTAGACAAATGTATGTAGCTAAGGGTGTATCTATACCTCCAACTTTAAATCTAAGAAATCAGCAGCCAGAATTTTTCCTGGTTCCGTTGCATTACCAGAGAAACCTTCTTTGTTGTGTAAGACCAGATGCCACAACCTCCATCACGGGGATGCCAAGAGGCTCTAATCAGAGCAACGCTTTAATCTAGCTAAATGTATACAGAGAGCCCAGAAAGATTCAAAGCAAAACTATTTACACTGCACAGCTAACTGTTCAAGCTCCCTGTGCTTGCGCTAGGCAAGGGCAGACACTATTTACCACATCTGGGTGAGCATTTCTCATGTCTAACATTTTGAGGTTATTAGGTAGCACCGCCTTCCCCGACAAGGGCCCATTATATCCATTTCATTAGCTAAACCTTTTCTTTACACATCTGTCAGCTCCATCCAGTGCGCGAGCTGAAAACCTGTGACTGCCATATCTTTTTTTAAACGTGTGAGATTTTAATCCTTGTGAAAGGTGCTAAAGCAAGAGCCATGGGAACAAAATGCTTCTTGTTCTCAGAGCAGGTAAAGCAAGGACAAGCAATAAAGAAAGCTTCCCTGTGAAGTCCAGTCCGTGGCTGGTTTTGGTCCCTCGATGCCTTTGCCTTTCACGAGTGCCTGAAAGCTCGCCTGTTTGGTGTTATAAAGATACAGCTTCTGCCTATAAATCTCACTCCTTAGCTAGCAAGTCCTTCTGAAAGGCTTCTCAAATTGCAGAGAAGACAGTTTTGCTCAGTGTCAGAGTCTTTGTGAGTCACGTAACTCTGGTATTTCTTTGCTTTAAGATGACTAAATGTGTAACTGGCAGCAAGGTGCTCACACAGATGTGATTTATATGGCTTCTTATGAGAAACGTAACACGTGTTTTGACAAAGGTCTTACACAGATACTTCATTTGGACTTTTTTCCCAAGCTTTTCAAAAGCTTCTCAGTAGAAGGGGCAGCCCTTCAAACACTTCTCTTTTTCCTCCTGAAGGCCCAGTTACACACCTGGAGGCTGGAGCAAGCCCTATGACTATTTCCCAACGATGTGCCATGCTGGCAATGCTCAGAACATCGGATTCTTGTGCTAGGGCCATTCAGACATGGACTACTGGACAAATACTTCTAAGGTTTCATATCAAGATAGCTGTACTCTATTTGGACAGCTGGGCATCTCTTTGTTTTCTTAACAATATATGCCAAGAGCATGCAAAACCAGAGCAAACCTAGCCCCTACGTAACCAGAGAAAACATCTCAAAACATTTTACTAGAAGAAAGCACCCTTATTTAACACTGGACACTTGTCTTCCAGTATTCATATTTCTCTTTCCAATTCTGTAACTGTGCCAGCACTCTCACAGGCCTTAATGGTGCTGACAAATTGATTATGAAGATAATTAGTCATTTCTCTTTAAAAGCTCTGTAGTCTGGAGGCAGCAGCTGAGGTTGGCAGTGATCTTCACGGCAGAGCGGAGGAGGCAGCCGTGTTCCCTGTGAAGGCCAGGGAGCAGAGAAGTTGCCGCAGCTCACGTGAAGCCTCCCCTCCCTGTGCCCTGGCCTGCGCTGCATCTGCATCATCTGCTGTTCACCCACTCCTTGGTCTTGGCACAGAAATTATCTGGAGGGGTAATCACTGAATGTTTACATCATTTGGGAAAATCAGTGAAATGATCTCTACCTACGTAAACATGTTCAGCGAGGATTACTAATCACATATGATGCTCATTATATTTGCAAAGGCATGGGATAATGCAGCAGTTCTTGCCCTCAGTATATTAAAAACAACAGAAAATTCTGAGCTGTGCAAAATCTTTGTTCATATATATGCAGGGTCAGCTTTACCCATGCATGGTCACGAAAGGCCCAGAGACAAGGGTGTGACCAATGTTGCCTCCCTCCAGCAGCACAAGCCCCATCTTGCATAACCTGCTAGGGAGGCAGAAGAGCAATAAGATGAATGCAGCTTCAGAGCATGTCACAGTGTTAGCACTCGACAAGGCTACTACACAGGTACTGAGATCTTATCAGAGCATGATTTAATATTGTGACTCAGGTTGGGTGCTGAGCACGTGAATGTTGTTATTTGAATTAAACTTCCAAACAAAAATTTCATTATGTATCATAATTCATTTAAAAATTTGTGTTTTGTTTCTAAGCGATCAGCATGGATTGAATTGTGTAACTTAAAGATACTTAAATCCTGCCCCCACGTCACTGCAAACCTAATTGCGGTGACCTCTCAAGCTAAGTTGGCTGAGGAGTTTGCATCACCCCCCTCCAGCTCTCCATCCCAAACCGGTCATGTCAACAGCAAAGAAGGTCAGTGGTCTACCAGTACGGGCTGGTGTGGTGGGAAGGAGCTGTCTCAAAGTAAGGAGCACCTGGGAACTGCCTGCTTTACCATGATTCACATTATCATTTAGACAGAATGAAAAGCAGTATTCCACAGCACCAGCCTCTTCCCCATTTTTAAAGAGATGATTCTTGTATTTGAGACTGAAATTAATTCAGCCAACATAGGCACTCCACCATTAAAAGGCTCTTTGAATATATGGAAACAGAGATGCCTTTAAAAGTCATGCATGTGAGGCTGTTTGGGAGCAATTTCGGTGTGGATTCAGTGGGTGCAGCCAGCCGCAGGCGGTGCCCCCTCGCCGCATGCCTGCTGAGCAGTGGAGGGGGCGGCTGCGGGGCAGCGGGGACGCTGCTGCTGCTCAGCCACATCCCGAAGCTGGCTGGGGAGGAAGGAAGCCTCCACCTCTGCCAGAGGACTCTGTCAAAACCCTCCCGTAAGAGCCGGGTAAAGGACGCAGTGAATCAGCGCACTGCCTCTGGAGGCACCTTCCCCAGGCACCCGCTCGGACCTGCTGCGCTCCATCTGCACCCACACAGCCCTTGGCCCCGGGCGCTGCTCCTACCCCAGAAACATTCACTGGGCTCCAGGAGAGCCCGACACTCTGTATTTCTCATATTTTTAGCAACAGCCCTGTTGCTGGGATGTATTGCGAATGAAATAAACACGCCATTATATAACGTTATTAGGGCTATACGGCAGTCTTTGCCTCAGAGGGACAAAGTACATACAGCAGCCACAAAAATTCGGACATGTTAAGGGGCAGAAGACGACACACAGCTGGCCAGTGACTGCATTATATCTTGATTAAAAATAGGGGGACAACAGAGTACTTGAACTGAGGATATCCCCTTACCCCGGCACAAAGTTATGCACATATAAATCTTGAATGACTTGCAGCACAAAAACAAATTGCTGGGTCACCAGCTGAGATTTCAACTCATCTTGAGCCTCTAATTATGCTTGAACAGCTCTTGAAAACACAGAAATCTGTTTCTGACTGCATAGCAGAGCACGGAATGGGCCAGGCAAATATTGTAGTAACCTTCAAAAGCAATGTGATAGCTGGTGTGCGAGGTGTCCTCTGCCCCCTCCTCCCTAGGGAAGTCAGTACTGATTGTGGAAACATTTAATCATAAGATGCTCCAATAATTGACAGATTTTTCTATTTTTAACATTCATTTCAATATTTTAAACAAGTATTGGATGTAGTTCGTGATAAAATCTTTCCATTTCCATTCCCTGCTATATGGAAGAAGTATTTAATAGACACACTTTGATGTAAGCGTAGATTCGCAGACAGATAATTTTCTTCTGAACAAACTTGTTTCTGTAAATATAAATGCAATGCAAACATAACTGGCACAGTCCTGTCTGTGGTAACAGTTGTGATTAAATCATACCTGCTTCTATTGTCAGGGATGTTTATTAAGCTCCACTTCGCAATGAGAGAGCAAACAACTGACTACACCCATGTTTAGCAGTGGCAGGATACAGATGTTAAATTCTGGACTGCACTAGCCAGCCTCACATCCCTTCAGCTCTGCAACTTCTCGTTTTTCTCTTCTCTTTCCTAGTTTGTGGGTTTCTGAATATGGAGAACATTTACTCGGCTCTTCTTCTTTATTGTGTTATATATCTGATGGGAAAAAAAAAAGCCTCAAATGCACTGCATGAGGCATACTGCTTCTCAAAATTCATTTTCCAAGCATTTTCTGGGGCCTTTTTAGAAGGAAATACAGGTTTTGCACAGAGAATTCTCGTGCATGACTTTAGCATTGTGGCCTGTTCCTCGGGGGGCTGCCGAGACCCAAGCAGCCCCAATGCCCGGCTATTACCAGCCGGCTGCCACAGGCACGCTCTCCGACCCGGGGTTAATCGCTTCACTTCTGTGAACATCAGTAAAACATCAAAAGGAGGCTACATGGCCTAATTAATACCTTTAAGAAGCTTTTAAAGTGCTTTAGAAATTAACTGGTGCTACACAAACACACACCACTGCTGTAGAGCTGCAGTTGAAAAAGACAAAATTAACCTCAATACTGGGGCTCATTCTTAAAAGCTCCGGCAAGCTGTACGGCCAGGTGCCACCATTTTCCCTTTGTTTTTTCTCTCCTGGCAGAGTGTCTGTAAGCCTTGTCACCACGGATCCCCTCCACGGGAGTGCAGAGGGTGTGCTCCTTACCCCCGCTGCTCCCCGGCACCCGCTGTGTGCGTGCTCGGTACAGCCTGGGCCTGTCTGCAAAGCCCCGACTGATGTTTCATTTCTTCGTATTATCACCTCCGATTCTCCTTCAGCGTTACAGCCGTGTAATCCCTGTCCTGGGAGGTTCTGAAGATGAGACTGGCTGAACAACCTGGTCTGGCCTCATCGGCGAGCCAGCCCTGGGCAGGAGGCTGGAGCTCTCCTGTCCCTTCTGACCTGAATTATGCCCCGATCCGAACACTGCTGCTTCTTCCCGGTAAAAATTAGGATTTCCTAGGCTTTTCACCTCTGTATCAGCTTGTTTTTTGCAACCCAATATAATTTCAGGTTCTGCACATTTCCAAACTCCCCAGCTAGCTTTCTGAAGTACTTTCCACCTCTGGTGGAGGTCACTTTTTCCAGCTTCTTATATAACCACAGCGAGCTTTGTTCTGCCTTTTTTCCCCCTTCCCCTGTCTGACAGGAGGCATTACTGCCATTTGGCAAACAGTGTGCTTTTAGAGGTTTTTTCCTGATTCCCTTCTCCACGAGCTACTGTACAAGTTCTAAAAACAGGTCAGCCTTGCACACACCTATCTGAGCATTTCTCCTGTCTTTAAAAGCTAATTAACGTGAAAACAAAAGAATTTGCATGCAAAACTGAGTAAAAAAACTGCTGGAGACAGGAACCAAAAGGGAGAAGCTAGCAACTGAACAACTAAGACACACCTTCTTTACTCCCAAATTCTCTACATTTTGCAGCAAACTATGATCAATACCTCGTTTCCTCAAAGCATCACGCAATACCCAAGCATAGACACTTCAACTATTTTTGGTTTTATGGAGTTAAGATCTATACTGCTAGAGATAAGCATCTTTTTTTTTTTTTTTTTTTTTTTTCTTTTTTCCTTGCATATATAAGCTCATATAAATGGCTCCAGTGAGTAATTTTCCTTAAGGGCCACTACATAAGTCTGGCATATTTTCAGACTATCCACATCACTGAAGGTTGCTTACAGCTTTGAGCAAAACAGTGAAAGTACTGCCGTCCTCATGACCAGGCAGACAAGGAGACAACTGCTTTGATAGTTATAGAAAAAAGGACTCTCTGTTTGCACAAACGCTTGTGCACTTTTTGGTTTCTTCCTGAAGCCTGTCCACACTTCGAGCTCTTGGTGGGTGAGCGAAGCAACCCACACATGATCGCTGAGTCCACACTGCATGGTTATGCTGTGATTCAACCACTTTTGCTTCCTTTTGCTGTGGCCACTCCGCAATGGAGCCTTGCAAAATAAGTCCACAACATCCTGCTGTTGGTCTCCTCTGAATATACGTTTGAGATTTTAGCACAAGGATTGTAGGATTGAGAACTACTGGAAGGCAATAAATCCTGATGCCAAAGAATAATTTCCTTGAGTATCTGTTCATCCTCTCACCCAGTTCAGCCAGGAGAGCCAGCACCACTCCCCAGTTCTGGCAAGCCACCCGCAGGAAGCACTGCTAAACCATGCAAAGAAGCCACTGCACCTATCAGAGAGATAGTGACTGTGAGATACAGGAGAATCAACAAAAAGCTGATGCTAAAGTGAGGGGAAACAGTTGTTTCAGGGACTGGAATCCAGGTCTACTTTTGTCTGCACAAACTGAATTCACAGACCAAACTGAATCCACTACAGTAGTAAAGTGGCAGAGAATTTACAACAACCCAGTGACACAGACGAGCTTCATGGAAAAAGCCTCCACCGACTGAAACCAAAATGTAAGCAATGTCTAAGACTCAGCCCGTACAGAGCTGTGAGGGAGTGGGCAGTTCAGATTGACAAGCAAAGCAACATTCCAGCTCTGCCTTATGATCCCGGGAAAGAGGACGGCCACAACAAGCAGCTTTTGTTCCTTGTACGATACCCATGGCCCTTGGCCACATCCCCCAAGATTTCTGTGCCTTAACGATAAAAACTTATCAGCCAGAGACAGTTTTCTCAAGTGTTTCATGGAATGCTTCTGCTTTCTTTCATAGGGTACCGAGAGGTATTTTCTCTTTGTGGCATGTGGACTGGTATCTACTCCGAACTGTTTAATGTCTGTAAGATGGTGGTGTCCTTAAAAGAACAACCCCATCATGCAGAGAACTGAAGGAAAACTCTAATTTAACTGAAGAGCCCTAAAGCTGCCTCAGTTCAGACTTGTTCCCAAGAGAAAATTGCTGGGAGCCAACTGCTGCTGCTTCCTTCTTTGCTTTCTGTTACTGGCAAGACTGAATCTATTTTTTACTGACATGCCACTTATAATATGCTGTGAAATGCAGACAAAATACAAAGAGGAACAGCAAGCTGTCTTGATAAAAAATTTGACATTGGTTTCCAGTGCTTGGAAACAGTTTTGTCGTGCTTTGAACTCAGGTAACGCAGGGACAATAATACAGCAGCTCAACGTAGTTGTGGTTTAGTCACACAGAAATGTCCGCTGTGAGACAACCAGCTACCTTGTGGCAAAGAGTATACCCTGGCATCTCCACATTTACACTGCTGCGTCTAGTGGCTCTCAATCTGCAGTGTGGCTGTGCTACTGGCTTTCTGTGTAACTGCTGAAGTCCCTTAATTTACTCAGTTTCATCACCTATAAAGTGAAAATAAGATATAAGAGAACCTTTGTAAACCACTTCAAGGTCTTGTGATGGATATGTTATATAAATGCTGTTTGTTTGTGTTTGTTGTTGTTTGTTTGTTTGTTTTTTACAGTAAACATTTCTTTGCTACATTCACAATTTTCTTATATATCTCCAAATAGAATTGTAAACATGTCTTGATAATGTTTCATTGACAGCCTTTATTTTGCAACTTCAGTTTTAGACATCTCTCCTCATGTGCTCGATCTACTTTTTCATTCCTGTTCTCTCTGATGTTTCTCCTGATCCCCAGATAGGATCTCATTTGTGCTGCTTTGGCAATATCTAACTCTGTGGCTGCCTTTAACCTACTGAATCACTTCCTACCTTGACACGATGCCTGTAAACTCCTCTTCACCTGATCTGAAGATTAGCATTTCAGTCATATTTCTCTTCTCCACTGTAGCAAACTCACATGCTGGAACGAATGTTGCAAGGCAGTAATTTGTGCTGCATTTCAAATCCAGTTCTTCTTTCACCATCTCTGTCATTTTCCTTTTGTCTTGCTAGGAAACTTCTGCACTTACATTGTTAGAGTTATACCTCGTTCTTTCTGCTTCTTTTTGTAAATAGCTTTAAGCAGCAATAAAAATAATGTTATCTAAGGATGCAGGTATACTTACAAAATGTCAGAAAAACATATTATTGGCAACAATCCCAGAGCAAAACAAAGATATTTTGGGAAGTCCTCAATACAAAAATAAATCCTATTCTAGACCAGGAGTCCCCATGCTTGTTCAGAGGAATGGATTCTATCACTTTTTCCATAGCTGCTAGTACCTCACCCACAGTGAGGTCCTCACCAAAACGAGTTACGAGTCTCGGACTTACAAGACTGTCCCACACCTGCATGGCTTCCCTCACACCCTCCTGAGCCAAGCCTCCTTCTGCTGGCAACATCTCTCTCCCCAGTCTGCAGTGGTATGGTAACCGTGGCCATTATCTGAAACTGGAGAACTGGCAGGATGCTATTTAACTCATTTTTCTTTGTCTTTTAAAGGAGTTATCAGCTGGAAATAAAGGTAGGAGGCAGCAGCTGGTCAGTCGTGCACTGCAGTAATAATGAGAGTCTAACAACAGCTCTATGGAAGGATCAGTGAGATTTGTTCACTGAGCACAGGAGTAGCATCAAAGAATTTCAAAGCTGTCCTTCTATCTCAGTTCCCAACTCCCCAGGTGACCCTGAATAACTAAAATTATACTTTTTTCTACCTGTATTTCCTTGGGCAGACACTGCACTTCATTTCTGATGGAAGGTGCAGCCCAGGGAATGGTGAAAATGGCTCTGAGTCCTGTTTGTATTGCCTGACCTCTGCCTGTGCCCAGGGTCACGCAGCTCCTCGTGTACATCAGCAGAATGCTACAGCCGTGCTTGGGCAGCTCCTCAGTGGACTTCCACAAGGGAAGCTGCAAACCACGCGCCTCTGAGCATCAAGCATCAACGGGAATTCCCTCCTGGCCTCTTGCAGGGAAAAATACAGCTCTCAGCTGAAGCTGCACAGGGCTCAAGCCACTGGAAGCGCGCGGGAGGGACCGGCTGGCGTGGCGGAGCAGGACGGGGCTGCACGGTGAGGGCCAGGCTCCCACTGCCTTTTGCACATCCAGTGTGCGAAGATGAGGGTGCTGCAACTTAGGAGAAATCCAGCTGCTGCCCAGGCCATTGTAAGCCCTGCTCTGCTCATCGCTACCCTGTCATTTCCCTCAGAATAACACTGGTACTTCTAATGTTTCTGCATCTTGAAGAGCTGGTATAAAACACTTTCCTGGTACTGCACAGCCACTTTCAGACTTACACAGGAGGCACTATTACGATCTATTTGTATCGTCAGCCTGAATCATTTTATAGCCCTCATCTTTGGAGAGTGCTCAGCTTGAGCCAAACAGTGCCGTTCTTCAGACTGATTTCACTGCCATATGGAATGAGTGGATGCTGCATACGGTATTACACTGTTTCCAGATTGCCACTCTGCAGATGGCCATGGCACTTTCCACATGAGTCCTACTGTAATATCAGAAGCACATAAGTCATTTATAAGTAAGTGATATGCCACAGCACCTTACAGCGTGCTATGCAGTATTCAAAGCTGAACAGACAATACAAAAGAAACATTAGCATATCTCCCTGTTAATTTTATACACAGAGCCTGTATGCATCCCCCAAAAGTAGGAATGCAGAACAAATGCTGATGTGTTACTTAGCACATGAGACTGGCACAACTGCCATTAGATATGATCATCTAAAATGTGGCAGAATTATGGAGACCATGCCCACAGAAAACAACGTGTGTCTTTCTGTGGTGTGGTCAAGGCACTGAAAATACTGCTAGCATTGATCTGAATTCACTTGTATAATAGGCAATTACTTTGTTACTAGAGCAAGGCGGTGTCTAATTGCTGAGAATGACCCTTCTGTCTTCGTTTTCCACTCTCTTTCCCGTTACACGAGGGAAAGACTTCTGGTCCTGCACATGAGGGATAAGCTGAGAAGTCCAGCCCAGCGATGTGCATGTTGCCTGCAGAGCACCGGGCACACAAGGCGTGTGGAGCTGGCGTGCAGGTTTGGTGCTGAGGAGCCTGTGATGCAGGCGGCCGCGCCGTGCTCACGTCAGCGTGCCCGCGGGGGCACCCCTGGGGAAGCAGCTCCGCCGGTCCCGAGGCTGCGTTGCCACCAAAGCACCCAGAGCCAGCCCGCCCTAACTGCTGCAACCGGGTTATGCTGTTCAATGTTACAAAAGGGTTTCCTTTTCATGTTTTCAATCTGCCTGTCAGTGAGGCCAGCGAGGAATACAGCACTTCTGAACGCTTGCACAGGTAACTGAATGCCGAAGCAGCAGCTCGGGGAGGCAGGCACTTGGCTTTACAGAGACACCGGCTTACGTCTTCGTCATGATGGAGACAGGTTCGTACAGAAGCACGGAGAAGAAGGAAACATTCCTTCTTGATTATGCAAACTCCCACACATGCTGTCATGAAGAATTTGTGTGGGAACTTATTTACAAAACTGGAACTGGCTGTCATTACACTGCACTGAAGCAGAAAAAAAAAATTAACATGCTGTAAGTCAAATGTCACAGCAGAATTTAATATGCTGGAATTCTTGGAAAGTGTTCTAATGCTTTCAGCTCAAACTGTGTGCACCGCTTTTTATAGCAAAGAATTTTAATTATTATTAGTTTCTGGCAATCCCCATAGTCTGATGGCATTTTCTAATCCACAAAGCTTAAAACCTGAAGAGAAAGAGAAGGTGGTGGAAAAGGGAAGAACACCTAATTCGAGTATTCAACATCCATGACATACAGTAATATATGAGCAAGAGTCCAAGACTGAGACATTACTCCCGTTTTGTCCCCAAATGTGCCATTATTAATCAACTGAACTCTCGTAACAGCAAAAATAGGTCAAGGAGAAGTGGGGAAGGTGACATTAAGGATGGCAGCATAGTGGAGGGACTGGGGGACGACGAGCAGCATGCTTTGTCTGGAGAGCAGAAAGAAGCCCCGGAAGGACTGCTGCTGCTTCTACCAAAGCATCCCAGGGGGCCGAGGCACTTAAATGCAGATTGGTCTCAGTGGATTTACGGGTAAACAAGCTCCTGCCCTGCGCTGCTTCCAGTGCAAGGGCACATTAAACCTGCAGGGTTTCCACACTCTGCAGCTCGTTTTCTCTCCTTTTTACTCCCCCCATCCACATGCTCCCTCGTGAGGCAGGCGCTGCCTTGGTTCACCCGGTGTTCCCCTCCTTCTCCCTCCCCACTGGCATGGTGCTGGGCTTGTGCATGGCCACGAGGCAGCAAGGCCAGGCTCAGCCCGGCCAGCAGCAGCACCGGGGGCTGCCTGTCTCCTGCCCCACAAGCCATGACCCCACAGGCCTGGTGCCACGCGGCCTGCACCCAGCTCTCCCTGGCCGCAGTGCCGACGGACTCTTCCTCGGCCGCACAGAGGCTGTGACTCAGATTCACTGCTGGTGGCAAGAACACGCTCGCGTTTTGATGAGTATCTGGAAGGAATACTTCAGACACTGTAATTTTGACCATGGCAGCTGGGGAATTATTACAGCGCCATGTAAGGCCAGCTTGTTCGCTGCACGTACGTGGCACCGAGCTGGAGCAGAGCAGTGCGTCGAAGGGATGAAGCAACACCACCACAGGGCTCCGTGACTCGCTTGCTCCCAGCACTGGAGCCGGTTCCCACAGCGATGGTCTCTGCCAGAAGCCTGTGTTACTGGAGGAGCAGAAGAAACCCTGGAAAAGCTCCTGCAAGGTGACAGTCGTGGGGCAAACCCAGAGCCACAAACTGTCCCTCTGAACATTCAGGGGGGTGTTCTCCAGACCCCTTCAGCACTATATGGACAGGATGCCCTATGCTTCCCACTTCAAAAATAAAAGAAACAAAGGACTTGATCCTAGAAACTATGGAGCACTTCCTATTATATTTATTATTGCTGATGGGAAGCACAAAGAGACAGCAATTTCTGGCTAGGTGGCTAAATCCAGAGCTGGAGACAATCCGGGTTTCCCTGCACTTAGGCAAATTGTGGCAAGGGACTGCTGTCTGTAGGAAAAGGATTTGCACAGTAGCCTCTTCCCCTTTGCCTCCTTGTATGCCTGTCACAGTTTCGCCAAGAGGGAAAACATTTGCATGAGGCAAAAAATTTCACAGTATAACCTTATTTATCCTATAGGATTTGTTATATGTTATATGAATAATAAAGCATTACGTGACTTGCAAAACTACCATATCTATGGATTTGCATCTTTAACTTTTATATAAAAGCCAAACTGTGATTTTTCATGCAAGCTTCAATTATTAACATTTATCAACATCCAGTAATCAAATGTTATCACATGTCAGTGTTGCCTTTGTTAATCCCTTTCTCCTGTGAAATTTCTTAGGGATCTATAGGCTGCTGTGTTATGCTCCCCTTTAGCACACAAAATTTATCCAAATATCTGTGGATGACAAAACTCCTACCAGATGACTTTTATTCCTCTGTGGCTGCTGAACTCCTTCCACCTCAGAGGCCATTGTGTAGTTACTAGCCAAGCAAGCACCCATAAATGCTTCTTATCAGTGCTTCTCTGGGCCTTCCCTTACTTCCCAGGTGTCCCTGTAAACCTGCCACTTGCAATGTAGTTACACAACAGGAATTGTAGCTGACTGATTAGGTTAGATGGTAAAGGAAACTATCTTGAATGCCTTTTTCTCTGCTGCTTGCTTTACTGTATTGCCATCACAGTACTTAAAATCTCCTTTGGAAAGACTAAACAAACAGCTTTCTGGTCACAAAATAACATCTCATTTACTGATGAACAGTAAAAGTATCTATTATGTGCTCCTTACCCTACAAAATCATGAAACCCAAGATGGTAACATAAGGTCTATTGCAAATCACCTTGTCCTTCTCCAGCTTCACTAGGCCAGGGCAATGTAAAAGTCTATACCCATTTAAAGTTATTAAATTTTAATAATAAAGAATACTTGCCTTGGTGTTCTCAGCTATAAATTTCCTATTTGTCACCTGTTACTTCTAGGCAGATAGATAAACTCACAGACAGGAGAGACTGCAGATCAGATATGATAAACCTTGCCAACACTGAGCTACAGGAGTAATGTAGCAGAAATTCATTGTTTCGATTTCATTAAAGGATTTTTTTTTTCAGGGATTTCAACACTTAAAACACCATGCATTGTGCCCAGGACTGTGCCCATACTTGCTTTGCTGCAGAAGAAAACAGAAGTGAGAACTCAGGAAGAGTAACTGAAGAAATGGACACATGGAGCAGCAAGAAGCTACTACGGGTGTGGGTAGATGAGAGCTGGGAGGCTCTGCGTTCTTGAAATGGTGAGCTAAGCTGACCACAGAAGTTCTGTAGCTCATAGGCAATGGTGAGCACGGACACGTCCCTGTGGGAGCTGGGCCGGCACCTGCAGAGCCCCCGTCGCACCTGCAGAGCCCCCGTCATCGTGGGGGCATCCCCTGGTGCTGGGCGTCCCTTGCCAGCAGCAGGGGGTGTGCAGAGGCACAACACCTCCACCCCAAGGGATGTCACCCACCCCAGTCCGCTCCTCCCAGCCCCTGGCTGCCTCTCCCTCACCTCCAGCATGCGCAGGGCACTCAGCCTCCCAACCCTGGGCTGCACCAAAATACTGCAAGACGATGCGGGAGGGAAAGAAAAGTAAGAGCAGCAGATACAACTTCTATTTAAGATGACTGATTAAATACAAGAAAGAAACAAAAAAGTCTGAGAGGTTGTACTTTTGATCATATTTCAATTTTAATTCCCTGTTGGCAGTAGCTAGTCTCATTTCATTGCCCTTAATTTCTCCTCAGGTCTATCTGCAAGTTAAATATAGGTCTTTGTGCATGCTCAGGACTTGTTCACTTAATTGAGTGAAACTAGAAGCCACAGTTATGCCAAAAGGTTTTATTAAGGTATTAAAGAATAATCAGCCATCTCTCCCCAACCTCTCCCCAATTAGATTGCACAAAGATTTAGCTGATGTTTTATTTAAGCACAGCCATCATGCCCTATCTGATGCAGTTCTTAAAATTAATCAGATATGAGAAACTTTACAAAGCACAAGGCTTCCTGGCACAGGAGAGTGAAGGCACCAGTAGCATCAGTGCGGCATACCCCAAGAGATTCCCAGTCCACAGGGCAGTGCGTGTTTTTACAGCCGTCCCTGATGCATCTTTGTCTCAGATGTGAAGATTAGGATAAAATAACACTCCTTGCAAACTATGATCCCGTGCCAGTATTACACCCTGGGGTCTTTTTCACCTGGGTGACCTAGCTAAGGAGTCCACTTCTGTTGCAAGTCCATGCTAACCGAAACCTCTGCCTTCTGGGTATGTTGATGTTGTGCTCTGTGGAATGTTTTTCAGTCACGGGTATGGTACCTGCTGCATTGCTTCCTAATCATTTGGAAGGCAGAGCTCTCCTTCCTTCACCCTTCTGAACAGGGACTTGGCACCCCATTTAGCACCCAAATAAATCCCAGCTCCGTGCTCTCAGGGGATTGGCTCCATTAGCCCCAGCAAGATGCATCGCCGTCAGCTCTGGCTTTCCTCCTTGCACTTTCCCCCTTAAATCAACATGTTCCTCATGGTTTTCCCATTTCTCTTCCACCTTTCATCCTGCCCCCCTATTCTGAGTTTCTCTTCCAGGCCACCTCCAGCCAGCTGCAGGACGTGGCCTGCCGGTTGTGTTCCAGCCCTCTCCAGGATCACTCGGGCAGAGCAAAGGGCACTCCGAAGTCCTGAAGTGAACTCAGCAGATGAGAAGCAGGGAGGAGGCCTGCGCTGTTTTGGGAAAGGCTGCCTGGCTATCAGGAGCAGAAAGCTCCGGCCCCCTGTGTCTGACCGACTCGGGCCTGGTGAGGGGACGCGTTAATGGTGCCCTGCCGACAGCCCCGCTGTCCCTGCAGCCCAAATCCCTGCTTTGACAGAGCAAAGCAGCAAAGACCTTCCCGCTGTGACAGCTGGCAATACCATGCAGAAGCCTCTCCAACACACTCTCCCTGACAGGGTCCCAGCTTCACTGGAGGCCACAGTTTTTGATTCCTCTCACTAGCGATAATTCCAGGACTAAAACAGGAAAACCAGGAATCCCTGGCTACAGCCCAGCTTCCCACCCAGAGCAAAGTTCAAAAACAGTTGCAGAACCATGTTCAGACATGGAGTAACAAAAATTTTTCTAACATAGTTTAGTCAGACTGGCAATGTAGCTGAGCCATGTGTGGATATGATTCCACTCCAAAGCACTTCACACCCGTTCACAGAGCCTCAAAGTAATTCGTGATATGGTCTTGAAATCAAACAGTGCCATGAGGCCTCCCCGTCACGCAGAATGTTTCTCCATTCACACACCGAGGCACTTCTGGGGAGGCTCTGGCTGCAATACCTGATGTCATTTGTAACACAGCTTGCGATTACAGCCACCGTCTCTGATGCTCTGCGTCAGAGATCACTGCCTGGCTGGGGTATGCTGGCTGTTTGCACACGCGCCTGGCACAAACCCGTATCTAAAAGCAGGAAAAGTTGATCATTCTGCTTAAGTATTTCCAACCTGTCCTCTGCCTGCCAAAATGCAGCTGGGAATGCAGACTCCATATGACTTGCCCCTCAACTATAGATCCTGTCAGCTTGCATTATCCATGGTAACAGTAAGATTTAAGAAATAGCCTCTAGCAAAAAGCTTACACGGTGTTTTTTTTAAGCTCAAACAGAATAAATACCAGATATCAGCAGTACCATGCACATCTCTTAATTCTGATAAACTGCTCAAAGTGGAATTTTGTATTTATAATTTCTTAAGCCTATTAATAATTTACATCACATATAGTGTACCTTTACATTTATTTTAAAAATGCATTTGTAATATTAAAAAAGATCTTGTGTTTAGCAGCAGCAAGTTGTAGGAAGAAAACTGATGGAAATTTAAAACCGGTAAACAGTATTGATTTTTTTTTTTCTGTCATCAAAATACAGCTATCCTTTCCTTATTTCATCTTAGAAGACATTTTTGACTGCCACTGCCACCTCTTTGTTTAGTAAGGTAAACCTGGACACAAGTCTTTGTAATTTAAATTAAAAAATCATTCACATTTTTTAATGACTAAGAGAAGTGAATTGCAGTCTGGAAGGACACTGGAAATCCACAATGTTAACTGATTAGCATGCCAAATTGATCTTTCCAGATGAAGTAAAACCAAAATCTGACAAATTTATCTCCTGACTACTAGCAGCCTCCAGTGAAATGATGACAACATGACTATGCTGCTTCCTCTTACAAGCTCGCTTACAATATGCTTTGTTGATGATATTTAGACAATAGCTACTGCCAAAGGGGATTGGAAATGCTGATTATTTTAATCAGTCTCCTTGTTCATATTAAGAAAGTGTCTGTTCATCATTTTCTAGTTTTTCTAGGAAAAAAAAAAAAAAACTTTCATCATCTTGCCTACCTGCTAACCTGACCCAGCTGGCAGTAGATGGAAAGACTGAGGAGTATTGAGGACAATAAGGCTGTGAACAGTGGATGGTTTAGAGGGTACCTTCATTGGGAAAGGTATTGCAGTAAGAGGTGTAGGGCATTCAGGCACGTACTGACAGAAAATCACAGATCAGTATTTCTGCTGCTGAAGGAGAAACTTCTTTCAGCTGTAAAATTTTGGAAAACATTTTGGTTTTATGTACTCTTCTAGGGTCAAAAATAAATAAAAAAAAATATTTGTTCAGTTCTTTTCCAAAAGTTAGACAAGTTGAAGTAGAAAGCTACACACATGTACAATAGTGCAAGCAAAACCAATGGACAGAAAAATTTTCCTATTTAGGAGCCTTGTCACAGATTTCACTTGTTTCTGCTGCAAAGGATGGAAACCAGAGCTAAGAAATAATGAAAAAAAAATGTAGAATGAGAAATTATATTTTCACTGTTAAACAGATAACGTGAAATCTATTTTGTACTGAGTAGGGTCAGATGACAGAAAAGACAATGTTCCTTATCCAATGTTTGACATTATTACCTTTAAATTTAGAAACTTTTTTTTTTTTTTCTTTTCAGAAGTAAAATCCAGTGTCAAATGGGAGCGTACGTACTTTGGAAAGTCAACCTTAAGTTTATTTTTTATCTAGCCAAAATAGGTCCCCGTATGCACTGTGTACTAACTACAGCCAGAAATACTCTGCCTCCCTGTGCGCAGGTCTTTTGCTGGGCCAGGGACCAAGAGCCATAAACTTGTGACCCACACCCATAAATACCTCTCTGTCCGCAGCAGCAGCCAGGAAGGTGCAGCAGGCAGACACCACAAACAGGCGTGCGTATCGGCGGGGAGTGGCACGGCTCACTCACCTCCCACACTCCTGCACAGGGCCACCAGCTTCCTGGCGTGCACTAATGCACAGCATTCTCCCCGCTGTGGGCTGTGGTATCCTAACAAGCAAATTTTACTGCAAATAATGAATGGTGATATGAAATATGTTCAATATATACAGTAGAAATCTAGGAGGTATCTTTTACAGATGTTTTTATCTTGTTAAGGGCTTCAAAGATAAGTGAAGCATCTTGCATTCATACTCTTGACATGACAAAGACCCAAACATGTTATTTTTGCCTGACACTTTGCTAATGGCGACACATAGTTGGCATAGTCTAAAAATATCCCTTCTAAGTAGTCTTTAGAAAAACAATAAATAGTCCATGAAAAGGGGAACTTAGGAGCTCTATTATTTGAATAAATAACACAGTAACTCAACATTAGGTGTGGCCTTCTAGTTACAAATTTCAAAGACTGGTACAAAAACAGAAACTTGAGGCCAAAACCTTGCAAGAAACACACACATTTTTTTGTGATAGAGCTGAAGGAGGGAATATCCTCCTACTAATAAATCATTAGCCCAAGCAGACAATGCATAAATCAGCATTGTTCAACTATGAAGATCTTTGGATTACATATCAGGGTTTTTAATAATTTGTCTATATAGTATAGAGTTAAGGAGAAATGTTCATATGAAACGATTCAGCTGGACCTGCTCCTGCTGTTACTGAAGCCAAAAGAAGAGTTGCCCTAGAATTCAGTAGGAGTAGGACAGGATCCAAAGTTGTGTTGCGATCAGCTTTGCTGTTTGTGTTAGTGCTACAGCTATAACTCCAACTGGAGATGCTGCTGCTGATGGTAATGAGACTTATCAACACCAATTCCATTTGCCGCCTGGCCTTAATCCAAGGTGTCTACAGCAGGGAAGTAAATTACATTCAGGCAATTAAGAAATCATTCACTAATCAGATTTTACTTTTTCAAAAAGTTTCAAGAATGCAACTTTTTCCTATTATGTTTCTAGAAATTTACTCACTACCATAATCCTCTTAAAATCATATATATATAAATAATCATAGAAATGCCTCATGAAAATGTTTACTTCCTTTTGATTCCAGCCTGCCACACAGATGTAGAAGAAAGCAACATCTCTGCTTCTCAATTACTGCAAAATCATTGCCACAACTCAATGCTGACACAACAAATTAAAACAGTTTGACAGGAGGCTGTATTCTATCACCACTTCCCAGTTCTCCCTGGTGAACCTCACCAGCTTTCCCCTGTTTTTGGCAGACCATCCTCTCTAGCTGAGAGGACATGCTGTTTCCAAAACAAAACGAGGCTTTTGGGCTGCATGATATGCTAACTTCTAACCTGTATGCAAATCACATTGAGATAAGCTGTCATTAAATTGTGGACTCAAACGCTCGGGGACCACGTAAGGCACTGTTAAAAATGGAGTGTGTGCCAAGGAGCAATTGGCCTTGTGTGTCTTGTCTCCAGCAGAGCCCGTGGTCCTGCACAGACAGCTGCCTTGAGGAGCTCAAGGTGTTTCTGTGTATAACCCAGGAATGGAGCTGACTCCTGACCTCCTGCTGAGGTACCACACCCTGCCTCCCATACAAAACAGTTCTTTTGGCTGCCTTTGAGGAACACCAGGACAGACATCTCTGGATGTTTTGGTGTGCATAAATCTAACCTTGCAGCACAACCTGTGCTTCCAACAAGGAACTCCGTACATACACTTACCTTACAAAGAAAGCAAAGAGTTATTTCTGATTGTGTCAAAAGATCCCAAACTTAACAAAGTTATACATTTTACAGGACTCCTACTCATCTCCTCGGCACCACATGTATCCCTCTTCTTGTCTGAGTTCTTGGCAGACCATCCTTTCCAGCTAAAAGGACATACTGTGTCTAAAACAGAACTATCTTTGTACGCCACATAACAAACCAGCTTCGGAATTTGTATGAAAGCCACGCAGCTGACAACTTAGCGTTTAAATGATGGATTTTTATATCATTATGCAATTATTGCCACAAACTGAAACATTCATTCTGGGTAAAAAGTACAGGAACATTAAATCAGTTAACATGCATGTATACATTGAAAGCCTTGAGGACATACAAAGGGGGAAGAACACCGTATCTGTTCTGCTCCCAACTCCACCGCTCTGGCATTCCCTGGCAGGGAAGGTGAGATCTTTCGGAGTGAGTGACCTGGGGATTCCCCACTGACTGAGAAACACTGAGCTGGTGAAAAACTGCCCTGCCTGGCTTCGTGCCACCACACCGTGGTTTAGCAGGTCTGGAAAGCAGCAAGCACAGGATGCAGTACACGTTCTAGCACCACGTGTGACACTTCAGACACACTCCAGTACCGATGCGCACAGAAGCATCTAGTTTGCAATTTGGACTGTCTTTTTCTCTTGGCTTCTGTGTTTTTCACACTTGCTGTTTAAATTGTGAAGAAAAAATGTTCCATAGTGGTTAAATAACTATGTCTTACTGACTTTACAGTCTCATGAATCAACACATAAGAAGGCTTATGAACATAAAAATAAAGCTCACTGCTTTCTAGGACTGTGTTTTAGCTACTTGACCTGGAAAAAAAAAAAAAAAAGAAAAAAAAAGAAATGCAACAGTGAGTGCAAGTGAACGACTGTTTAAAAGCAGCTAACTCTTCTGCACATTAACTTTCTGCAACAAATCAGAAAGCTTTCTGAAGTGGATTTGTTTTCGAACAGTTCTTAAGACATGCTTTAACTTTATTCTCTGCAGGAAAAGGACAGAGGTGAATTCTTTTCAGAGGGCAGCATTGGTCTGCTGCTATCAAACACACATCCATAGCAACTGATTTCATCTCTTCCTTTCCCAAAACACCTTTTCTTTGCAAGGATTTCTGTGTATAGTAGGGGGTCTCATTCCAAGGCAGTGTCTTTTTATTATTATTATTTATTTTTTTTTAAACTGTAAGGCAGTGTTTAATTATGCTAAAAGCAAATCTGTAACTCTTGTTATTGAGTGCTATGCATGACAAAAGTTTGAAGGACTTGGATCCAAGACTGTAGTTCAAAACAGCCTTCTACAATATCTTCCTATACCGATGTTTACCTTTAAGCTGAGTCTGTCTGATGTCAAGCCATAACTACTTTGTACCATCTGCAGTTTCCACTTGATATCTCTAGGCTAAATATTTTTTTAATATAAGTATTGAAGGAAGTCAGGGTTACTTTTCACTGCAAACCTCAGAAACTTTCACAAGAGGTTACAAAGGCTGGCCTTGGAGATCTTCTGGAGCTGCAGGTGAGTGCCAGCTTTGTGTGTGATTACAGAAGCTTCGGAAACTAACGGCAGTGCTGCTTGCAAACCTGTCTTCTGATAAGCACCAGGGCTGTTCATCCTTCTCTGATTCCACATCAGTTGCCATTTCATGTTCAATTGCTAGCAAGAGAGCATTTCTGCCATAAATATTAATTAATGCATAATTTAATTGCCCTGACTAATAATTTTACACTTATACAGGAGTTTATATTTTCCACACACTTTAAAAACATTAATCATGATGTTAAGTGACAGTGTTTGTGAAAACATACTGCTTAAGTGAATGACAAAACCCTCTAAAGAAACTGAAAAGCACGTTAAATGGAAGAGTGGAAAACACTAAGCCAACAGTTCCTTGTAGGCTGAAAATGTTCTTTCCTTCTTGGCCTGTTTAATCCAAATGCCTTAATTTAACAAAAAAGAAATGTGTGAGACTTGCAGTCACACTGCATAAAGTTTACCTAAGTGGAACTTTCTCTGCAGCAGTCACGCATCCTTCCTTACTGCCCGGGAGCTGGGCTGCATTCTCTCATTCCCCACCAGTACGCTACAACAGCTACTCACATGTCCGTGTACTTGCCCAGACACTTGAAGAAACACTGCAGGAGTTACCTGAGCTGGCTTCAGAGGAGTGTTGCTCAGGCCCATATACAGTGTTTGGTATTGTTCAAGGTTCCCAGAAGCCACACAGTCCAATATGAAAGAGTCCAAGAATTTACAAAGAAGTTGCATAAAGTTACAATGCCTTAAGTTCTCCTGTGATGCTACAATTACCTGCCCGGTGTACGTGACTGAGTAACTCATCAGTGAGGTGTGGTAATGGCGATGGGTGAGATCTGACTACATAACAATGTCAGGATGTAGAAATGTAAGGCAACAGGAGTCTGCTTAACTTAACTGGGTTAGCCAGGAATTAATTATATACATAGCGCACTTAATGTGTATTGTTGGAACAACAAGCAGGAAGCCACACCAGGACCCCCAGAGAGGAATATTTTGTACATATCCAAAAGACTATTAGCTTTGGAGGATCCTACAATCTGTCTTATTTTGCCAGCTGGGGAGCATAAACAGAAAGAGAAGCATGAAATCCCCTCAGTAAGGACAGAAATGGGGAGTGCTGGTTTTCAGGGGCTGCTGAAAGGCAGCAGCTCTGCAGAGGCACCTGGAGAAGCTGGACATACCAGAGCGACATGTAAAAGAAACAGCATCTTCCTATCTACAGATCGATATCCAGATCCTCCTCCCTTTTGCTTTTGCTCATATAAATGAGAAAGTAAGACCACTGAGTCCCCATGAACACGTGTAAATTACTGCATATAGCATCTAACAACACGTTTCACAATCACCAACTTATTTTGCCATCGAAGGGGAGGGCCGTCACTGCAGCTACTCAAACATACCCACCCCTCATATAGCTTTTAGACCAATGTAGCTATTTGCATTTTTACTATTGAAAGGTCTAAAAATGTAGTGAGAATCCAGCTTGCCCCAAACAGCCTACCTTTTAAATAGGGAAGGAAAAACAACAAAATCAAAAGAGGCCAAACTGCACAAAAGGCAACAAGACCAAAAATAATAATAATAATAATAATAAAAGAAGTTTCTCAAATGCCTTCACCTGGGTTACACTACCTCACTTTTAAGTGATTTTCCTTTAAAGCCTGATCCCAGTGTTAGCCAGTGTTAGCTTTCAACAAAGTTGTTTCATCTCAAACAGGGCCACAGCTTGGCTTGGAGCTATGCTACCGAATGATCTTTAAATATGGAATGAGTTGCATGCCCTAACTAGAAATAGAAGCAGAAGAAATCTAATGAAAGTGGGAAATATTCATCAGGGAAATTTGGAAAAGCTATCATAGCAGTTTCTTTAAATGGCTTTGTGAATTTCATACTTAAAGATCAATTAAATGAATCGCTTAACAAACTTAACAATGGCTACAAAAATAGCCGAGAGAAATCAGAAACCCTCTGTTTGTTTTGTGCTGTTTTATTAAAATCATTTTACAAGTTGTTTGTTTGTTTTTGTATTAATTACTTCCTCTGCCCTAGAATTTCTTCTGCTTTCCTTGTCATTGGTGTCCAAATCGCGCTGCTCGCAGCAGCCCCAGAGCCTCCAGCTTGTCCATGCTGCCAGCAGGGCCTGCACGCTGCGCTCCCACTTCTTCACTTCAATGCATTTGCTGTGGCAAGGTGCAAAGCACTACTGCACTAAAAGGACAACCATATTATCTACTAGATGGAATTAATTCCTAAGAATGCCCAAGTCTTCATTTTTACAGTTTCATGGATTTGGCTGTCAGAGCAGGGTGTTAATTTTACCTGGAGCAGACAGGAAGATCAGGATGTAGCTGGAAGTGAAGAATCAGAGGAGGATCACCCTACCAACATGAGAAGTTGCTGCCTTTCTACAACCTGTATATAAGACCTACAGATC
Organism: Aythya fuligula; assembly: GCF_009819795.1. Classification (NCBI taxonomy): domain Eukaryota; kingdom Metazoa; phylum Chordata; class Aves; order Anseriformes; family Anatidae; genus Aythya; species Aythya fuligula. Next base: position 5,225,887 of record NC_045569.1, on the reverse strand, counting down.
ATAATATTTGCTACAATGTTGTATCAACCTCTCTAGACAAAAAAAAAAAAGAAAAAAAAAGAAAAAAAAAAAAGAGGATGTGTGATTATTGAAGCATTCATTGACTTTGTTAAGTGGAAAATACCCACACTTAGGACACAGGCTGGCATTTCTCAGTTTAAACAGCAAGAAGGAATATGCTTGAAAGGCTGGGAAGCTCTAATGCTGAAGAAGACGAAGTCCCCAGTAAACTCGTCTTTGTCACAGGGTCATTTTAGGGACATTCCCTGTAATTTGATCTTTCTTTCATTTCTCTTAGCTAAACAAGCCTAATTATTTCTCCCCTTCAGGATAAATTGAGGGAATGATGGTACTTAATTTAAAGCTACTGTTTCATCTTAATAGTCCCTTGGTATGAAGAGACTTCAAAATTCTTCATTTCTAGACTGTTAATAAGCCAAAGGCTTCCTCAGACCTTAACAGCAGCAATCATTGATTCTCTTGTCATATTTTAAAAGCCAAACCAGCGGTGAGTAGTTTAAATTTGATACTCCCCATGGAATAACCTCTTTCATCTATGCTATGATCTGAGTAGCTCTGCTATTACAAGCTACTCAAAGTAGCCTTTGTAAGTGAGAGCACTGTACAATTTTACCAGAATCCTGACCTGCCACGAATTGTTTTTTCCAGTTATTGAGGGCTTTTTTCCTGTGAAATTAAAAGCACTATGAAGGACTTTCAAAAAATACAGAACAGTATCTGCCTCTTGCAGATATTTAGTCTTATATTACCCTCTATTCCAACTCTGCCATATTATTAGGGGTTTCATTGCAATATCTTACGGTAAAAATCTTACAGTATAAATCCCATTATTCTTAATGGAAAATTAATTTAACCATGTGTGTTACTAACACAGTCAGTTCCTCTACAGGCAGCAGGAAAGGATTCTCCCTCCTGTTTGCTCAGGAAGTGTGAATGAATGATCTTATACAGTCACAAGTGCTCCTCACCTTAACCTTGACCTTGGCTGGCCAGCCAGCTCACTGCAGAGTTAATGTAGGTAGGCGTGCATGTAAAGGACATCCTTTCCTAGGTGCACAATAATGAGCTCAGCAAAATGAAGAAACAAAACAACTCTGCTGCAAACACTTGGAATTCAGATTTCACATGCTCACAGATCAGACAGGTCAAAGCCAATTTCTTACGCGCTCTCATTTAGAAAGGATTAGTTAGAGGTGATACTCCTGTTTATGATTTAACTCAAGTGTTGTTCCAATAAGAAAACGCAAAATCTCCATATCAAAATGAAAAATGAAATAACCAAACAAACCACCAAAGCCTTTCTTAGCCTTTCCAAAATATAATCGAGTAGGTATCTTAAAACCTGATTTTAAACCTGATTTGTATAATTTGTGTGACTTACATGTACAAAACCATTCGCCCATTTTCATTGCATATCTAATGATGAATTTACAGTCCTGAAGTAAATGACAGCTACTTAAATACCCATTGTAAACATACTAAGGTTACACCAGTGCTTGCATGTCTTCTCTATTTATAGTTACATACAAAAGAGTAGTTTTCAGCCACAATCTGAAAAAAACAACAAAGTTGATGAATCTCCGGTTGTGTGTGGCGGAAGAATAGCTCTTAGTCTGGGTTGGCATTTAAAGTCTGACTCCTTTTCACACACCCCAAACCCCACACACATTCTACTGCTAATACTCAACACAATAGCATTAATACCATCTGATCAGAACATGCTTCAAGAGCATAATTCTCTAAAGAGAATGAATATCCTATAAGTTAAATGATGACACTAGTTTATATGAAATCCTAATTAGCTCAGCAGAAAAGAAGAAAGACTTCAGAGGTATGAAACTGTCAAAGCAGACCATTCATAAAGGTGCACGATTTTCTCTTAGCCTCTTAATCACATTATCAAAACAGCTCCCTAAACGTGTGTCTGCAAACACATCTGTTTCTGTACGCAGCACGGCCACTTCCATGCTGAAGTGCTCGCTCCCCTGATGCTGTAGTGGATGTGTACTGGTCTTAAAAGCACCAGGAACCACATTCTAGTTTGGGGTCTTCTTGCCATTTAGTCCTTGGGTGAAACCAGTGGCTATGCTACTGCACTGTATTTAAACGTTTTGTCAACAAAGAACAACAACATTTTTCCTCCAGTTAAGTGAAGGGAACTTTTAAGAGACAAACTTGTGTTTGTCAGTGAAAACTTTGCACGAGGGCTCCTGTTTTATAACAACGCCTGCTGTTTGCACCCTCTGCCCCTTTACAACGTGTGGCTCTGTCTTCCGAACACACAGTTCTCCTGACCTCTGCAATTTCCTGTCCTTTGTAAGAAATTGCTTCTGCTTCTGAGCAGCACTGTGGGTTGGGCTGTGCCTAGAGAGCCAGACACTGGGCAATGCTGGCTGAACGGGTGGCTCCTCTGCTGGCTTCTTTGTCTCCCTCTCCACGTGTGCAGACCAGGGAATGAACGGAGCCTAGAGCAGACGGGCTGCAGGGCTATCCAGCAAGCACTTCAGAGCCCTGGGGGAGTTACCTGGAAATCACAGTGCAGTTTATGGCTGTACCACCTATTCAGATGTGCTGTGTATGTCTTTACAGCAATGGGCACTAGGAAGAGAATAAAACTTTTCTTCCACAAAGACACCTCAGAGATGTGGATGTACAGCTTTATTACAAAAGGCCATGTGTACGTTGCAGATGACTTATACTGGCCATGAAAAGAAATGTTGTGCAGGTATGGAGTGTACGCATTCGCTTGGACATGTCGGTCACCCCCCGTAGGGAGATGAAGGTTGTGAACCGAATCTCTGATGCCGGTGATTTGAGGTGGCAATTCCACGGCTGCAGCTTTTTCTCCATCCCAGCACAGTCAGGCTGCTCAAAATCAGAGCCCCTGCACAGCAGAAGCGGGGCTTACAGATTTTGCACTCGCAATGAAACGTTTTAGAAGCAGCAGGCATTTTTCAAAGGCATGTAACTGAAGCCACTTCTGTTACAATTGTTTCGCTGAGACTGCCAGCAACAAATGAGAGGAAGTCAAGCAAGAGAAGGGGCACATAAGAAGCTCTGGCCATAACTGATTCTGCTACTTCTTTGTTTAATCATAATTCCAAGGGACGGAAGCGGGTGTAACAGGAAAAGCAAATAACAAGAAGCTGAGTGATAGATTAAAGTCCTTTCTAATTTGGACTTAAAGTTTGACCAAGCTACTACAGAAAATGCTGCTGTGCTTCCCATTAATCCTGATGCAAATCTTCCCAGTGTATGGTTAGGAAAATTATTATTTTTAGAGCACAGATCGGGAATAGCTGAGCTAGCCCTCCAATTTTGCACTGTCACAGAATTGTTTTCTATCTGTCAGAGATGATAATTTTGTGAAGAGTCACACCCTGAACTGGGAAGAAAGGAATGAAAAGGAATAGAAAGGAAAAGCAAGGGAAAGAGAAGAAGGGGAAATGGATGAAAAATCACATTAAATTGTGATTATATTTCTTCCTGCCCAGTGCTACAGCAGAAGTACAAAATCTCTAACAAAGAATATGCAATGAAGCAGTATTTGTATGTTTAAGGAGTCTTTCAGATGTTTTTAAAATCAAAGTATAAAATCAAAACCCCTGCTCCTCTCCACATTCTTATCTTGACAGTCACTTAAGATATCAGGTATCAAAAAGAGTTTCTCCTCTGAGTTTAGACAAGTCAGGATGATCTGAGTAATCCTGAAAATTGGATGAAGAACCAGAATCTTTCTGATGATGTCAGTGGCGATGCAGAATTCACCACTCAGTCTGCCTTCTCTGTGGGCCTCCATCAAACTATGTTTGTCTTGGCGTAAATGCAACATGACTCCAGTGATGCCAGTGCACTTCAACCAGTGTCAAACCACAGTGAGACCTTCCACAGCTGTATTCCTGTGTCGTGAGTCAGCGGGCTGTCAAGACTGCACAGTAACGATCATAAATTAATTTGTATGCTCACCATTTGACTTTCAGAGAGAAAACGCTTCCACCTGCTCTGAGCTGGAAACCCTCATGTGAATTCTGCCACTGGCCAGAGGGAGCAGAGCAGAGGGGGCTGAGGACGTGCTCTGCTTCTGGCCTCTGGGGCCAGGAGCTCTCTGGAGCACTGCTATGAAGTGGGGCTGTTCGGGTGGGCAGAAAGCACCCTGTAAACATGAGTGTCTCTTCCCTTGTTTGCATGGGATGCCCATGAATAGCATGAGCAAAATAACCTCAGCGCTGAGCCTCTGCAGAATCCTGGACTGAGATCTCTGGAAAATAATGTGCACTCTTTCAACACGAAATTGGATGCAGGGATTTGTCAGCCTCACTGAATGGTGAGAAGCTGCGTGAATGAAACGTATCAGCTCCCCTAAGCAAGGCTGATGAGGACAGCGAGGCTGAAACAGAACCCCAGCAGCCATCACCATCGCAATTGTGCCTGTCTCAGCTCCAGCCTGGGGAGCCTGCTTTCAGCCCCAGCACAGCTTCATTTTAAATGCATCATTACCTAATAACTGGAAATAAATCTCAGCAGAAAGTATAAGAAAACCAAGCTACGATCACCACACACATTTTCCACAACATTCATCTTCTTCACTTGCTCTCATTCATAACTCAATGTACAAGGCAAATTACATTTAATTAGATTGGTGATCAAATTAAGTGATATAAAATTGCATTGGAAAGTACCGTGTAGCAGTGAGGATCAGGGTGAGCACACTCGGAAAAGGAACAGTTTCAAAAGTGAGATTGCTGCTCCCATAGAGAAAAATGTAGAAAAAGCAACACTGAGTAACAGAGAGTTCACACACTCCCAAAGCTGCTGATCAGTGAAACTGTCAAACCCAGCTTTTGTTCATGTAAACAGAGGAAGACTGTTCCTATAACAAACTTGCCCCAATGTGCCCTGCAGGGATTCATGTTGCAATCCTTTATCAATTCCTGTCAGGCATTATTCTGCCAGCTTGTAATCCTATAGCAGAAGTCTGCAGAAAGAAATGCTCAGGAAAGAAGTGCAGCAGCTCATCCTTCTCCATGCCAGACAGGCCAAAGCCCTGAGAAAGCATTCTGCAAATATGCAAATGCTAATATAGCAGAAGCTGAATTTTTATGTTTTGATGACTGGAATATGTACAACAGCTTCTGGGCAACCTGTTGGTTACTGTGTGGCACTGCATGCAGAGGAGAAGTCGGGGGTGCTCTGGAGGAAGCTCTGAGGGCGTCAGCATGGTTTGCAGGACAGAGGCTTCAGATGTGGGAGACACTTGCACTGCTTGGTTTCCTGAGAAGGACATTTACGTTTTAGGTACTACAGATTGACTTGCTGTAGCAGAAGTGATGATATAATAAAAATGCACATTCATTCTGTCATGCATCTCCATCCCTTGGCAAGTAAGCATTCCTGCTTTCACACGCACATGTGCACCCACACAGCTTTGCATTTCAAACCAGCCTGAGCCCGCTCTGCTATGAGAAATACCATGTGCTCTGAGCAAAAGGGGAGGAGAGGGAATTCTGTAAGTCAGCTGAAATCCAGCAACAATTCTCCGCACCAGTAACCTTACAGAATGGCAGGTTATTTTTGTTATAAGTTCATTGAAGGAATTAGAGTGAAAAGTTCATACTTTGAGAACATTTAAAGACAGGATTTTTTTTTTCCTCTAAGGTCATTCAAGTACAGCACCTACACAGAAAGGGATCTGAAGGCTGGCTGTCCTGATCAAATCTTTATCAGAAGCTCCAAAAGACAGCTGGCGGTGACCGTGCCTCCAGTTATATACAGTCACTGCATTATACAGACGTGTTTGCTTGGACAGAAACAGAGACCAAGACTTCTAACACAATTCATCTTCAGATGAACTGGTGAAACTTAAACCTCTGAAATAAAGTATTTTGCAGGTCTTTTGGTCTATTACACGATGTACATCACAGAGAGACGTTTAGTGAGACCGTCTGACTACTGGAAACAAACTTTACACTAGACAAGCTGCAAGGATAATTCTCCCCGTCCACCTTGCACGTGTAGCAAGCAGCTGAGCCGTGAACCAGTTAGTGCCTGGCACCTCCATTTAGTCCTACAGCTGTGCCATCACCTCATCCTGTAAATGGTGTCTGCAAACTGTTTCAACTTCCCACCAGGCCTTGTGCAAGGAAATCCTTGCTAGGGTTGCAGGAAACCTTGTGTAGCATTTAACTTCAAGAGAACGCAAAGGAAGGGGCAAAGCAGTAATTTCATAGCACTTACACAGCAAATGGAAAGCAAACGTAGCAATTCAGCAGTTCTGGAAACGCTGGCCTATGGCACAGTCAGCACAGCCTCCAGACTGCTCTGGTCCAAAAAGCCATGTTTGTGGAACTGTGTGGGATGTGGGTATGTAAATGGGGACTGTGTCACAGAGAGAGAGGAAGGGGAGGGGACAGGGTAGGAGCCAGAGGGGAGAGGAGCCCATCCAAACCTTCTGCTACTTATGTACTGGAATACTTAAAATAAAAATGCTTCTGCAGGCCAGAGAAAAAAGGATGAATTAATTATTTCCATACGTGTGAATCGATACGCATCAGCTAGAATGAAAGCAAGTAAAGGAAGTCTAAAGCTTTTCACTTTGTTCAATGACCTGGGTTTGATCCATCTTTTCCTTTTAAAACATTATTTGCTACTTTTTATGTAAGTGGAAAAAGCAGTTACATTAAAATATCATTTCCACCCAAGTTCAAACCACAAGATCTGAATGTTTGCCAAGTTTTTGGTGTATTGCTAGAAACTAGTACTGCGCTATTTTCCAGGGTTGGTCTGCCACTCCTATGTACTTTTCTCTGTTCAAATATTTTCTCTGAACTTCTTTTGTAACAGTATTTTTACCTCCTTCTGAGTGGGGAAAGTTTATTCTGCAGACAACTAATTCAGGCCATGTTTTACTGAACAATTTATTTCCTGAGTATGAATGCTGCTGCTATTGTTTGCAGATGAAGACATAAATAATTCAAAAACAAAACAAAGCAAAACAAAACCCACTACAAAGTATGCATTTTGCAAAAGCATCCCATTTGCCCCAAAGATTTTAAATTTTCATAAAATATAGCAAATATATTTTTTTCGGTCAGAACTGTTGGAAAAGAAGTTCACTGGTCTGTTCAAACTGCTAAGGATGTGCTTGGCTATCTGTACAAAAGATCAGCAGGGAGAAGGTGCAGGCATTCTTATAATTGCTCACAGTAATGACACTAAGTCAGTTTTTCCCTCAGGTCTACGCAGGAGAGGGCACTAAGGTAGTTTTCAATCAAATTAAGCATAAAATGCCTTGAAAATGCATGGCCACGTAAAACAATGCATACATGGTCTGTGTTCCCACGCATGCAATGCAGAGTGTTAGGAGCCAGGTCATTTTTGGAAAATGAACAGCTATCTCATGCTTAACATTTTCCTGAAGTCATAAGTGCTCTATAGAGTTGTCCTGCACCATTAAACAGTGACAATGTTGCAGCCTAGAGGTAGCTTCTTTTCAGTGATGGGTGAAGAGATTTTTGTGTTTTTTTCCCTTGTATAATTCATAAGTTAGCGAGACCACACTTCTGAGTTGCAAAAGTAGGACATCTGTCACCATGGGGAAGCAATGGGGGAGTACGCAGCCTGCTTTTGACAGCTGTGGGCTTGTGGTCAGTAGAAAGGTGCCTACTTGATTTTCTCTCCACTTCAGCATTCCTACTGTTTGGCTCTGTCATCTTCCAAATCTCTTCTCCAGAATACAGCCTTCTTTCTCACTTCTAGCCACTCATTTTCTTTCCCAAGTTGTCCACTAGCTCCTTTCTCTGAGTTGCTGGGACCCTGGTAAGTGCCCCGAGCCCCACTTCCCAGTGAGCAATTACTCCCAGACAGGGTAATCAGAGGCATCTGCTCACATGAAATGAAAATAAAATTCTGCATCCAGCAGAATTAGGCAGATTTCTTTAGGTGAGTCATTACCACATGGATATCCTGCTACTCAGATTGCTTCCATCCGAGACGTCTCAGTGCAACCAAGAGAAGTTGCTCTGCAGACTCAGTTAACTACACGCAGGTATCTTCTGGGGCTCTGTGGAAGCTTGTGCCTTATTACTACAAACCACTTTTTGGCTCTGCAAATGCAGTGGGAAATGATGAATATAACGGCTTTCCTTCCTCGAGGCCATGCATGCCCATGCTGGCCGCCCAGCACCGCTGCCCTCACTGGCTGTCACCGCATCATGCGAGCACCGGCACCGAGGCACTCAGCCCAGGAAACACTTGCTTCCTCAGCTGACCCGGCAGCTGGGCTCTGCAGCCGCAGACAATGCATAACACGGGCTTCTCTCCTAGCTTCTGGGGCCAGCCAGGATGCAGGTCACAGCACTGCCTTCGCTGGAGCACTTGCTTGGGACAGCAAGTCCCAAGGACCTTGCCCTGGTGCCCGCACTGCGAGTCGCAGCAGGGTCCTCTCTGCTCGGTCCTTCCCCAGGGCTGGCGGATCTACAACGGGACAAGATGTCCAGAAAGGTGGACAAGCACTGCCTGCCACTACCCGTGAGGCAGGGGTGGCCAGGTCCTGGAGCAGGCACAGGGCACAAGGGGGCTTCCAGCGCTGTGCACCAGCAGCCTCACTGCTGGCCGGGGAGCAGGGGAGGTTTTCCACCTGGAGCTCGGTGTTGCAGTTTGCAAGGCTCCAGCTCACCTGCAGTGTTTGAACTGAGACCTCTGTAACACCCCAGGAGCAAACGCCTATCAGGCAACTATCCTCTACACCGGCACTTCAGGTACATCATTTGAGAAAGAAATTCTATTCAACTTCCACTTTGATATGCCATCTCTTTCCAGGAAATGTTTTTGCTTATCACCATCTTATTTCTCAGCAGTAACAAAATGAGCACCTCAACAGATCACTAACACTTCCACTGCTGGGACTAACTCTGAGCAAAACCCCAACAAGTCAGTGAAAGGGATGGTGCATGCCCACACATCAACATGTAGGAATTAAAAGACTTTTGCTGCTGTATTCTCCTAGCTACATAGCATATTTGCTACTATTATCAATGCTATTAACATTGACTTGTGAGAGGTCGTCTCCATTTCTGCAGGATTTTTGACCCCCTAGAGGGAGATGAGCCAGGAACTAGCAACACCTGGTATCAAAGGCTATAAAACAAACACTGGAAAATCCTCTCAATGCCAGGGAAAACAGCTCAGCATGCAAAGGAACTTCTTGACCATGCCTTTCATTTTCCAAAATAATTACATACCTCCCTCTAGGGGAATCCTAATTGCTCTGCCTACTCTAAACTAAAAGCCCTTTTGCTTTAAATAGTACATGGCTGGGAAGGCTCACTGTCCTAGGGAGGCGCAGTATTTCCACATGCTCTGACCAAGCCCCTCACTAAGAGCTTCACCCAGCCCCTTAGCCTGCCATCTCTGAAGATGTTCGCCCCCTCCCCAAAATATTCTGTGCTGGAAGTTTGAATACAAGCACCCTAACACGTTTACTGTAAGCACTGGATGATTTAAAAAGGTTTGATATCACTTAGGAAAAGGCTTTTTTCTACTCCTTGCTTGAAATGCCTGCTTGCCACGCTGGTAGCAAGGAATATTTCTATATTACAGCTAGACAGAGAAGACATGATATTCACATCACTCACATGAGGGAGTTCAACGCACATATTTTAGTCTCATATAACCAAAAAACCTGCAAGGATAAGCCTGCCCTTTGATGGCTTATCTACACAGCCGCCTGGATACTAAACACACAGGACTGCTGCTAGCCTATGGAGGTTGGCCCCCGTGATTTGAAACGCATTCAGCTGTTCCCACCAGCTTATGGCATGGACTGCCGTAGTAGTCTTTTAGTTTTCCCTACCAAGTAGTGAGCAGCCCTGCCGTTATCGCCCACAGGAAAGCAGCAGACCATAATAGTTCTTTCAGTCAATGAACCATAAAGACAGAAGTTTACATAGGCCTTGCTGGTTTAGCCTGTACGTCTGACAACAGAATAAGACATTTCAATAATCAGAGGGCCACAGAACGACAAGCTGTAAGGGACTTGGAGAGACCAGCTAGCTGGGTAGGGCTCAGCTGGCAGCCCCAAGGGCCCTTCCTCCAGGCCAAGCCCATGCCTCTTTATCTCTTTAAAATCCTGGGGGATTTAGCCCCTTCCCACCCGGTGAGTCGGGATAAACACAACTGCATCCCCTACAGGTGTTTGTCAGATGTGTTTTCAAAACTCTCTCCACCACGGCCTGTGCGCGTGCACCTCGGCACAAAGTGTAGCTCATGACAGCTTAAATGAAATAGAAAGGGGTTTAAGACAAACCGATGGATTTTGCACTGACCTGTGTCTGTCATTTTTGCTAGAAACAAAGCCCTTTATATCTCTGATCCTGTGCCCTGCTTCTGACCTCACTGAATTACAACGTGCTGATCTCAGGCCATTTCTTCAATTATTCAAGATCGTTCCAAATTCCAACCTGCCTTTCAAGCACGTAGAAGCAGTTTCAGTTTGGTGTCATCCAGGCATTTTGGAAGCATGCTCTGCTCCCTCATACAACCTTTCGTTATAACCACACGAAGGAGGCAGGATAAACACCCCGAGAACCCCATCTGCACTGCTCAGCCTTTCTGACAGCAACCGGCTGTATGGCAGTGTACTGGCTATGTGCTTTGGAACACTTTTACACTGGATTTCGATTTCTACTTCTACCAGCATAGATTGCAAATCAAAATGTTGTATTTTGGCCAATGGAGTTGTGCTCAAAGCTAAAGGCAGACAGATAACAGCACTGGGAACAGGCTGTTTACCTGTTGAAAAAAGTAAGTTGGTTATCGGTTGTACATCACAAAGGTACAGACGAGGTGTTTACCACCTTACTGTCCTCACGAAGTTTATAAACTGATTGTTAAACAAGTTAACCTAGAATCCTGCAGATTCCAGCAATGCTCCTTTGTCTTTAATGCCTCAGCTCTTCTCCTGTTTAAAGAGATGTATTATTATACTACGTGCATCTCCAGTCCACTGGGATCTCTCCCCCTCATCCTCCACGGGTTTTCAGAGATAATTGCTAATGCTTCAGAGACTGCTTCAGCTACTTCTGTAAGTAGTCCAGGATGAATTCCATCAGGACCTGCCAACCCGAATATTTCCAACTTATCTAAACAGGGTTTAACTCGTTCCCCTCCCGTGCCTTTTATCCTTTGCTAGAGCTCTGCAGCCTGTTCTGCGTCTGTCATTTGTGCTTATGCTGATGACTAAGGACAAGTTAAAACTCCATAGAATAATAACTGAAATGTCTGAGTTTTGCATTTTAAATTGAACACTTAAAATAAATATTCAAGAATTCTAAGCAGAAGAATTAGCTTTCCTGTTCTGCATCTACAACAATATTTTCTAAGCTAATACATTTCAAAATAGTTTAAAAGGTTTTTCCTGTTTTCTTCACAAGTATCTTATTTCCTAACTTCCAAATGTTATATCCAATAAATATTGAATTATTATTCCACATAATCTCCATTTATGGAGGTTTCCATGGTTAAATAATCTCATTTACATTGAGGTAAATCATACAATTAATGTAGTATTTACACCATTTAGCTCCATTTCTAAAATCAAACACTTGGAAATGAAAGAATACATTCTCACCGAGTTTAAAAATTTTAACTATTTACTATTTGAGTTCTAGTTTTATTTTTGAGATATTCTATACTGTAGATTTTTATCTTACTACATAATCTCTTACTAAATAATCTCACTACATAGGGTAATAAAAGCCAATACCTTTTTAACCATTACGGTAGCACCTCTCTGTAGTAAACATTTAAATGAATAGCCTTCCTTTGCCAGACCCTTATTTTTCTCAAAAGAGAACTGCAATTTAGAACTTTCCTTTGGAACTGTTCAAGTACCTTTTTGGTATTTCTTGATTTTGGGGTATAGTGTTTGTTCAGCCATACAACTCACTCTGAATTTACCTCTACCTTTATCTGATGAATGAACTAGCTAAAACTCCTGTAACGGGGAAACTTAGCAATTTGCCTCCTCTCCCCAGAGCCAACTGCGGTTTCTCTTTTGCTTTCTCTCTCTCCACGTTTGCATGAATGACTTCTCAGCCAACTTTCTGCTGATTTCTAATGTCACAGGCAGTGGAGTGATCACCTGGGAACTGCGGTCATGATGCAGTGTCAGCATTTTTGTGCAAGCCCCCAGTGTGCTGAGCCAGCAGGGCCCAGCTGTCCCTTATCACTGCAATGTCTGTTTGCCTTCAGCTAACATGCTGTGCATCCAGATGTGTCAAAATGTCTCTCAGAGCAACTCCTCTACTTAAACAAGGGAGAACTCTGAACAAGCATCTTTCAAGAGTAGTTCATCGTTTATTTATCAAAATGCTGCTTTAGAAATCATTTACCGTCATGCAGGGCTGAGAAACAATAGCAGAGGGATGCAACCATCTATCTGCTGCCTCTCCCCAGATGAAGGAGTATGCATTTTATGCTCTCATTCTGCTGTGTGTGGACTACCACTTACCTGCAGCACATCTGCAAGGGCCTGGGGAGTTATAAAATTCTCATTTTTTTTCTGCTGTTTCCAGCAGCAAAAATTAAATGGAAGAAACTTGAAGTATATTTAATAATTTCTTGATATAACCTCCACTATTTAAATTTAAGTCTATATTACCAGATAATGAACGAGAAATCCTGACAACAGAGAGAGAATACGCATTCTGCAGAGATGTGTCCTGAAGAAGCCGAGATAGATGCTAGGTGCAGGAAAAATGCAAATACATGAAGATGGAATTCTGTCTCAAATTTATGATTCCACACAGAATTCATCAAGTGGGTATTAAGCAGGCGAGATCTCTGAGGGGCGAGCAGAGTGATTTCTTTTTTGCAATTACTGTGCACTAAGTAATAGGTAAATGTCAAAACAGCATTTGTTATATGGTCTATTTAATTTTGAAGCTTTCCTTCCAATGTTGCCACGCTGTAACAAATAGAATGTGAAATGTGACCCTGGAAGCATCCCACAAACTCCTAATATATCCGTCTTCTTTGTACTGTTAATTACATATCCAAGCCACTCCACATCCAAATAATTTTGATTCCAAATTTTAGTTATTTAAGAATAGAAAAAAGGTAAGGTACTCAGCCAGCACCCAAACGTAACAAGCGAATATTACTCAAACTGTGCAATTCCCTCGGGCTCATGACAAAATTGCTTTCAAATAAAAATCAAAGAGCTACTGCATCAGCTGTATCCCAAAATAGGAATGTTTATTTGTGAGGGATAAAACTATATCCCCATCTACTGTACATACATTCAAATAGTTATTCTGCCATCTGGAGGACTTTTCTAATGCTCCATCGAAGCTCAACCTAGACACTGTCTGCTCTGGCACGTATTTAAAAGACCATGGTCATTCCAGCTTCTGAGCAAGAAATGATAATTTATATTAACAATGTATTTCAAAATATTTCAGTCCAATGTATCATCAGATTTTAAAGAGTTTCACATTCTCTGGTAGAAAATTTCTATTTGTCATCCTTTAAAAATAATCTAACATCTCTGTGTCCTACATAGCATAAAGTGTTTCTGGTGCTGTTGTACAAGTACATGATGTTCCTAAACCTACCAAAACCTTACTCACTCCATTAATATTTTCAAGCAACCACATCACATTATCAAACTGAACACTAATTAGGCCCGCTAGCTAAAAAATTGCTAATTTGCTTGCCTTGACGATTCTTTGATTATTTTTTTGAAGGACTTGAGGTCCATAACTGCTTTTTTGCTGTTAATGTATATTCCATAGTGCACACATAAATCATCAGGAGTTAAGGTCTAGGAGGTGCATCGGGAAGGCCAGAGACATTCTACCTCAAGCTGTCTAAAATAAATGGCTAGGAACATTTTCGAGTTTTGTGTACTTCCCCTTTAAAACAAACAAACAAACAAACAAACAAAAAAAACCCACCCTCTTTAAACTTTTTTCCTGGGAATTCATCATTTAGTGTACAGACTGCTGGCCTGGGGGTCAGAAGACAGTTGCCACTCCTACCTTTCTCACTGCCCTGGGGAACACCTGTTAGCATGTTCCCTTCTGTTCCTCGTCTTTTATATTTAACAGTGTAAACTCTTCCGGCAGGACCTCTTACTATATATACAAACAACTAGAGACCTTAACATAATTAGACCCTATCACCAGCTGAAGTCTTTTAATGCTACCCATGCAAATAAGAGTAACCATGGGTAAGCTGGAAATTGCTAGATGGCACTGTAACACTCAGTTTCATTAGTGTGTAACGCTTAGTTTCATTAGTGTTTTCCTTAATGTACAGCTACTTTTCAGTCTCTGAAGACTTTGCTGTTGATGAGGCAAGTTGGTTTCATACAAAAAAGGGAGCTTGCTTTCTCAGATTCTGTATCTATGTTGATTTTTATGGAGTTTTTCCTAAGTTACTGATACTTGGGCTGAAGGAGATTATATATTTATCATGTGTGGCTATATTTGTACAAAATAAAGACGACTGACTGGTAGGTACTGAAGTCACCTTCAAAAAGTACACTACAGCCCCAATCACGACTTCTTCCTCCAGTGGCCAAACAACTGGCAAGGCTCCAAATGCCGAGACTGTTCAGCAAGGAAGCCACTGTGTGAGCAGAATGGTGTTAGTTCTTAGGATTCCTTCATGAAAACTACAGAGTAATTCTACAAGAGGAGCAATCATCTGAAAGACAAATCAAAGAAAACTATCAAATCAAATGAAATGAAAAAGAAATCAAATCAAATGAAAGACAAATCATAGAAAAAATGAACCGAGAGTGCTGCAGACACTAGCTAATTTTTCTTCCAGCTAGCTGCAGTGCACCATAAGACTGTTCTCACATGTTCCTTTGTAGTTTTCTCAGAAACAAACAAATAACGTAAAAATTGGTTCCCAAAAAAAAACAAATGAAGGGTACAAAGCCTCTCTTCCATATTTTACACTTGAAAGCATACTGAAAGAAAGCCATACAAATTTAGAGAAAGCTCAAAATGTTACCCTAGCATATATAACTTTCTATGGTTTATATGACAGGAATTCATATTACGCTTTCTATGTAAGACTAGAAAGCATAAAGCTTTTTGCTAGAGCATCACCGTGTGAGCAGCCAGTGCCTTCCTAAAAACTCTCTTCTTTTGTGTGCCTACAGAACACCGGTGGGAGGTGTCTGCAAACTGAAAGGGGGCTTCGACTCAGGAGAATGAAATAACTAAAGGAACAAAAAGCAAGCATCAGTAAAAGATTTTGCTTGTCCTGTTCTAAGATACAGACCTGCTTTGAGGGGACTACAGGAACCAGGCCATGAATAGCACAGCAGCCTTTCCCCACTGACCTGTGCAGCTGTGCCTGTAGCAGCGGGTCGCTCGCACAGAGAGCGGAACCGACTCCTTTCCAACACTCCCCGAGTTGTCCTGAAAGCTATGGCAGTTAATTTGCCCCCTTCCATTTTTTACATTTTTGAATTTGATTTAAACACTGATGGTTCAAACGTCTGCATCGCCGCTACTGACAGGATCTCCCTGGCAGGCAGAAGAGATGTAGCATATGCCAGCGGGCCCTACGCTACGAACCTCTCTGCAGCCAATTGCAATGCAAATCCAAGCAAAAAGTCTGCAGCACTATGGGAAACTGCTAATCCTGGAAGACAGTCTTAGGTGTCAGCTAAATAAAGCAGTGGACAAGTCCTTCAAATTCCATAGCTGTCACCTAAACCTCATTTACATCTACCACAGTGTCTAGAGATCATAACTGTAATTAATTAAGTCACAACGTTACTTCTATAATCTGTTTCAAAACTTCAAACCATATTAAGCACCTCACTCGGAAATTAAAGATTATGAAATGCTTCTTGCAACTGAGCTCCCTGCTATTTATTCTCTTATACGAAGACCATAGAAATACCTGCAATGACTTAAATTTCAATTAAAAGTTTCCACTTCTGAAATCATGCTGAAATACAAACTGCGGGACATTGATGGGACGCAGGATATTTATTCTGCTAGTGGGATCACCTTGTCTCTAAATGTTAAAGGGAACATGGACTATTATTCCCACAACTCCACCCTTTCCTATGGGAATAATAAAAGGAAAGCAAAAGTCATCTTTCTGCTTTCACTGGACTTGTTTACCTTGCCTTACTAGGACTCTTTTTGGCAGGCTGGTAACAACAATTCTACTGTTCTAGGAGACATTTCTTGACGTGCTGCTTTCTCGATAGGAAGTCTTGCACAAAGTATGCCACTGACTGAAACTCAGCCCTGTCCAGCTCCTCTCACTCCTTCCCAAAGCTCCCAGTGACTGCTGGTGGTAGTACTAAGGCAGGGAGAATGCCAGGAATGTGTGGTATGTCTCGGTTTGCATAATGGTTCTCCTTTAGGAGAGCCTTCAATATAATTGTTTGTAAATGGGATTTCAATCATTTTTGTGTACCTAAGATGGACTTGCTGCAAGGAAGTACTTCTTGGCATGTTTTCAGCAGGTACTTTTGCACTGCTCAACACAAGTCAGATTTACAATATAGGAAGACCATTTTTTCTCCCAGGCTTTCTTTTGCTTTAGTCCCTGCCTTTTCTCGTAGGGGTAGGAGATGAAGTAAAAGCGTAGCATGCTTCTGAGGCCTGAGCAGGCACCTGAAAGACAAGGGCCACAGGTGAAGCTGTCTACAGCCCAAGAGCAGAGGGTCCCCTCTTTGTGCACTTGTGGCCTGACCACACCGAGCAGCACGCAGCCCTCACTATCACCACCTACACAGCGTGTGTAAATGGTACCCATACACACAGACAGCACTGTATGTGTTGGGCAGAGGCGGACCAGTCGCTTTTTGCATCCCATTTTCAACACAGTAGATGTTCTTGTCAAGGAGGGTGAGCTCTACAGGAACAGTTCTCCCTGTACGGCAGCTAGGATCAGGGCTGCTTTTGAAAGGTGGCTCTTTCTGTTTTACAGTCTGTTTAATCACTTCTCGATGTTTCAGTGTTATTGCTGCAAGCATTATTTTATTACCTACCTAAATTTAGAATCTGTCTCTCCATACTGTCTCATGTCAGAGAACATTTTCTTAGCCCTTGATTGTCTTCTTGCTTTTTAAAAATCTTCTCCCTCAATATGCCATATAGACAATTAATGTCTTGTACCTCTTGGATACTCAACTTCAGTCTTCTAGCTGATAAAATGTCACAGGTCAAAAAGTAATCAGCAAGTAATCAGCAATCACACATCAGCACAAGCTTTGCCTCATGTGCTAAAATGACCTAGAAAAAAATCACCCACTACTCAGTCATCAACCGACAGATCCAAAGGAAGGTACTTTTCAGAGTGACATCTTGCCTTTTGGCAAGAATTTTAATTTTTGAATTCACATACATTAGTGATAAATGTAAGAAGTCCGGCAACCAAAAGTAGAGTAAAAGCAGAAACAGAAGTAGATGAGCTCACCCAGCACTAGTCCATCAGCTCCAGCTCCCACCTGTGCAGAAGAATCTCTGCCCCTGTCTCTATTTCCCTGCTGGAAACAACCACCAGAGGATGTTTACTCCCTTCACACTTTATAGCTCACCCCACGCTCATCTCAAGGGGATGCATTCTGAAACTAGCCGTACCTTGTTTCTCGGTGACTTTACATTGGAAAAAATGGAGTGAAAATAACACTCTTTGACTCAATGGACACAAAATGAAATATTTTGTGCGTATTTCAATCTTCTGAAAATTCCACTCTCTAGTTCGGTAGTTTCACAAACATATGACACATGCATAGTCTAAATTTTACATCACTGTCTGCAGCCATGTACCTTTCCTCAGAGAACAATTTTGGCTTATCTTCGAAAAGTAAATGCAGTCAGAACTGTTTCTTGAATGTGGGTGGTAAATGCCCTCAAACATACCCATCACAAAATCCCTTCTTTTACATAAAGTACAAATCCAGCACTCCATCAGCCTGCTGCATCCACTTGTCCTCCCTTTTTTTTTTTTTTTTCAAAAGAAAATCTAAATGGAGTTGGCATATATCATAAAATGTTTAGAGCCTTTGTGGGTCCCACTGGCATGTTCTTCCATCAGGGCTCATTCTGTCATATCTGTAAACTTTCTGTGTAGCCATTGGCAAATTGTCTTGGTTGAAAAGACCAGTCTAACTACCAGTATTTCATTTTTCTGTTGGCAAGTTTAGATAGTGTTACTTAACTGAAATTTCCTTGGTATCCTAAGGATACCAGCAGTTCATCAACAATACTGCAAGGAAGCTCATCCCTTTGCTGTAGTAAAGTAGCACTACTCACATAGGTATTAATAGATAGTTCTATGAATATAAATACAGAGATTTGGCTTTATTAGCGTGTATTAGGTAGTCTTTCACACCTAAACAAGCAATAGCTATTGTACTTCAAGAAGAGAGTATCAGAGTTGCATTAATTTGTTGCGCATAAATGAAGAAATGGTGAGGACAAGGGGAGGGAAGGGGGCAAAGGGCTACTTGAATTGACACCGTATTTGAGAGCAGTATGCAGAAAAATCCCTTGAGGAATCAAACGGGCCCCTCTAATGACGGGTGCAAATGATCCAAGCCCACCTCAGAGAAGGGGGACATAATATCAAGCAGCGTCAACTAAACCCAACTTCGGGACACCATGAGATTCACTTATATTAGCAATGTACCCGTGGAGCTATTATTAACTCCAGGGTGGGGAGAACAAGCAGGCATCTCTGTCTATTTCCAGCTACAGAGACAAAACTCCTCACCTTCTTGTGCTAAAGTTCACTGGCTTTTATTTCTACTTCATTTCTTTGTAGGAACTGCTCACTTGATGCAGTAGTCTAGCAGAACACAGGAATCAAGTGTTAAATTAGAAGCACAAATCTGTTCTCGAGATTCCAATTTCCATTGCTAAGAGGCAGATGAAATTTCCAACTCTACAGCTAATGCAGCAATAACGGAAGAATTGTGCATTGATTACTTCACAGACAGCAAAAGGCCTGTGTAGGTGGTTAAGCTTACTAGATCAGCAGTGGATACAGTCATTGCAGATGAATGGATTGAGTCCTTAGTGAACAACTGCTGTCATCTGTGCAGTACTCACATCTTGGTCACCATTTCTATACCAGAGTCTCTGATTATTTTGAAATCTGCTTGATAATATTCTGTGTAGGATGTCTTTAGAATGAAAGAATCTGCCTGTTCCTGTGGTCATGCTCAAAGTTTGAAACAGTACCGTACCTGGAATTGATGCTATATCGCTTCCAAGTACACAGAAATATCTGCTATGGCTGTACGTGTGAGTTATGTTGCTGTAGTGTTCTAAATTAATTAAACTACTTTCATTTCCAATTCAGCATAGACGTATTTAAATCAATTTAAATAACACTCTGAGGAATTAGTTTCATCCATTAATTCATTAAATTAAATTAAAACTGTATAAGTGCAGCTGAAACAATTTCAACTGCATCCACAATAACTAAATCAATCCCATTACATGAGTGTAAATTATTAATCTAATGAAACCTTTAGTGATTGTTATTGATTTGTTTACTGGTAAAATAAATGTTTTTACATTGGCACTCTGAGCCAAGCCACGTGACCGCCAGTTTCCACGCATGCACACACATATCCAGATAGATACAAGCACCCTTATAGACAGTATTTAGCTAAGTGCCTTGCTCTGCTTTTGATGCTCTTTCTGAGGTACCATCATTACTTTCTGTTTCTTGGAGGAATTCACTCTGGCTTTATTTTCATCTACTTCTCTCTTTTTTCTGGGATTACATGCTTGTAACCCTCCTCTTTGTGTTGATTATCGCCTCCGTGGCTTAAATGCCTGGTGTGTGCAGAGCTGCTCAGAGATAATGGGTCAGACAGGACCATCCTTGTCCTGGCCTCTTGCCTTAGTCTGGTTCTCTGATCCAGACCAAGCACATTAAGCTTGGTGTTGTCTATAAAGTGACTGACTGATATAGAGATACTGCATAAGAACTGTGATTGCTATGTTAGCCTCCTGTACCTAGCCTAAATGTGTACTTTTAGATACTAAGATGATTTCCAACACGCATTGTCAGACATCACAGTCTAACAACAACCCAATGCAACATCCTAGATGTGATTTACAGGCAGTGAATTTGTAGCTTAGTTTCACCCTGGACACTGAGCTCAGATCTCTCGCATGGCAGACGGGACTCAGTCTGTGCAGCCTTCGGAGCCTACAAAAACCAAAAAGCTTTTGCTATTCTTTGGGAATTCTTTGTACAGGAAAATTTTGAACTGAAATTGATAGACCCAGATTTTTGTATGTCTTAAATATAGATTTTTCCCCGCAGAAATGCCATGTCCTAAATTTAAACTCTGCAGGAAAACAAAAAAACAAACATAGAAATAGAGATTAGATAATAAACTATGAACATTATCTTTCTTTGGGTAAAAATAAATCTATAATTCTATGACAGCATAAAATTGTCATGACACTAGGTATCTGTTTGTTACCCCATTTACAGTGGTAAAGTTAGGAAAGTGTCCTGACCAGAAAAAAACTACCAATTGAAAACTACAGAAGATAATTAGATCAATATTATAAGTGTAGACTCTAAAGGAAGGGGAAAATAGCATCAGCTCATCATTTTAGGAATGGAAACAGCTTCTAAATAGTTTGCAAACATTTCTTTGAAAAGTTCATCTCCTACAAAAATAACTCAATTATAACGTACTCATTAATATCAACACGACTGCAGTAAAAAACTCCGTCTTCTAACGAAGTGGTTATTTAAGAACTGGATTTTAAACCTGGAGCTCCTTCTCCATCTTGTAAATTCTCATACTTAAGCTGGTAGAAA
The DNA here is from genome assembly GCF_009819795.1 of Aythya fuligula. Lineage (NCBI taxonomy): Eukaryota > Metazoa > Chordata > Aves > Anseriformes > Anatidae > Aythya > Aythya fuligula. Next base: position 5,205,028 of record NC_045569.1, on the reverse strand, counting down.
CACTACTCTTTTATTCAGCACCGCAAAGATGGAGATCTGCCAAACTGTTATGCAAGATAATGAAGCAGTTTCTCAGAGGGTGAGAGATCACATGAAATCACATGCATAACAGAGGGATTAAAATTTAAGGAATGTCGAAAGTTTTACCTTCCATTAACTTCATAAATTACATGACATTTTTATTTCAAATAACTGCTTTGCTCTCAAAGTTCTAAGAGTACATAATAAATGAAGGACTTGAGTTTTCAAAACCCTGTCCATTTTTACAACATTCATAAGGACAGCAAATTCAAATCATAGCTGGTAGAAGAAAGAAAATTTTTCTATAACAATGACAACTACCAAAATTGAGGCATGTTCCTTAATCTAATCTTTTTCTTATTCTGGTAAGGACACAGTTATCATTTTAAGAAAATTCTATGCAGATTTTGTTACTTCTTATGAGATAGCAGTTTATATCTGCAAGACCATCTCTTAGTCCCTTTACTGCTCTTAGCTCTGCATGAGATGATACTTTTCCCTCTATGGAGTTTTATATTTCAGTTTCAAATATCGGTTTTGTTAGGGATTTTGGGGGTACAACCTGTGATATAGATGATCAGTCAGAGAATTGACACACCACATAGCTCAATAAATGCAATAACTCATAAGAAAACTGCAAACACAGATTTCATTATAAATACATGAACAGATATATTTTCAATAGTTGTCTCTAATGTTCAGTGTTTCCTTACAATGAGTTAAATAATTATCTTTAGTATGAATCACCCGTTTAGAATCTGTTTATGAGCTATGTTGAAAAGTGCACAGCAAGTCAGAGAACTCAGTCTTGAAAGACATAACAAGAGGTGGTTCTCACCAAATCATGAGTTTGATGATACAAAGCAAGGTAGACATGGTCTTCTCAGATGACTCGAGGAAAAAAAAAAAAAAAAAGTGTTTAAGAGCTGTTTGTTTTTCCCACTGGTATAATTGGTATTCTCTTCAGCATAATTAAACAATATCTTATGTTCATGAACTTTTATTTTCACTTTTAGAACATCTAATAACACAACAATATTGAAAAAAAGGGCACTTTATATATTCTATCATAAATTCTAAGCTTGTGAAGCATGAGTTTTCCTATATTGTGCTAAGTACCTATACCAAACCACCACAGAAAAAAAAAAAACATGTACTGTAGATATCCCTTTAAGGCTTTTTTTTTTTTTTTTTTTTTTTTTTTACCTACCTTGGAAAAAAACAGTTATCTGAATGAGTAATTACATGCTTAATCCCAGGCAGCCACTGTCCTTACAGCTTGCAACAAGACGGGCTAGTATAGAGTTAGAACACACAGTTTACAAACTGAACATGTAATGACTGGCTCTACAGCTTAGAAATTGGCCACTGAGGTCTGACAGCATGCTCCTTACAGCCCCAAAGAACAGGGGTTATTCCGTGAGAAACACTTCATTAGTTCAAATTAGACCATTAAAATCATATGTACAAAATCCTCCTAAATTAAAAGCTCCAAAACCTTCACTCACCATGGTCTGCAGCAGACTGAAAGACTTACGCTCCAGGACTAGGTAAAAAAAAAACAATATTCTCTCCACTTTTATAGGTATATATTGCATTTATTTTAAATAAACTCTGAGACGTATGTATATAATTCATTTGAGCCTGCTGTCAGCAATAAAGCTTTCCAGTAAAAGCACTCCATATCTGTTTAGTTAAGATCTTCTATTACCACAAATGACTTTTTATTGCAAGACCTACAGCTTTACATGCTACTCTGCAGGCAAGGCAACCTGAAAGAAATACACAGTTTTGCTAAGCTCAAAATTTTACCCAAGATAATACTGAGATACTTGACAAGACGGCTGCCATACTATTAAACTAATAAATAGCCACTGACACCCAGCTTCTTGGCAAGAATTGCCTACAAGTGCAGAAGCAGGGCGCTAGTTGCTCAGTCATGTGTCCCTTCAGACACTGGTAATATCTGCTCTTATTTTGCCAGTATTTGTTCATGCCTTTTGGACATGATAACACCACTGCCATATGATACGCGCAGCCACAGGCACATGTAGATGTCCTGGATCTCCATTCAGTTATCGCCTGACTGCTCTCCAGGTCTGAATTTAAGCAAACAGAGGAGAAATCTTGCAACAGGACATCTCCATGGACAATGGAACATCTCTGGGATTCCAGCTGGAGAACGACAGACCTCTCTTGAGGAGGCAAAGCATTCAAGAGTATCCCTGTGGAGAACCTCGTGCTGGCAAGGGACAGACTAGATGACCTAACAGGACTTTTCCATCACTAGGCTGTGGCTCTCTGAACTTCATGCTTTTTGACAGTATTACAAGGTTCGACAGGCATTTCTCTTCAGAAGAGGGATTAAGGTCAGTAAGAATCAGCATCAACGAAAAAAGTGCACATGAGGCAATTATGATGGCAGTAGGAAAAACGACATCCACAGTCAGAAAAGTACTCAATGCTTGTGTCTTCTGCACATCTGCAAGGTAATCACAGCATTACGTGGGGGAACAAGGAGCAAGAAAGTCATGGAAAGTTTTGCATTGATTATTCTGTCATAGTGAAAAAAGAAGGGTGTGATATGATACAAAAGAAAAACACTACCGCTAGAACATCTTACACATAGCAGAAGCAAAAAAAAAAAAAATTAAATTCCAAGTAAAAATTTGGTTTGGAAACCAAGTGGACAGAAGGTCAGTCATTGTGTTAACCAGTGTCAGGCAGAAAAAGCTCAATGCCTCTTGAGAACTGAAGTTGAACTTTAGAAAACAAGTTCCACCGTAGAATGGAAGTGACACATGAAAAGATAGTCTGAAAAATGTGCAGTATCTAGACTTCGTACACTTATGAATTCCTTCACGGGGACTGTCACCGGGATATGGTTCTTGCCTTGTAAAACCTGCATAATGTAGTGCGATAACACACCACGCAGCGTCTCCAACAGCCATAAGACATAACAAACTTGAACAATCTATGCCAGAGGGACCAACGTGTGGCTCTTGAGCTACATATAGCTCTGAAGCAGCTCCAGTCAGCTCTGATATATCACAGGGTCAGCCATGTGGCTGTCCTGGAGAGTGGCTGCTCGGGAATCGGAGTGCTGGGACAGCTGGGACCGTGAGTCACCAAGGGCTTCTGAGATGCTTGGTCACCATCCAGCCCAGCTGTGCTCCCATCCTACTATTTTTAAAGCTCTTCCTCCTTTCAGCTCTCTAAGTGCACCAGGAAGGGACCTCTGCAGGGTCCATGGAGTATTGGACAAATCTGAATAACAAACTCAAATGTTTAAACTGTATCATTACCATTTTTCATTATATGTATCAGTGTGGAAAGATTCACTAGGTATCTATAATATTCCCATCACAATATGCTGTTATAAATTCTGTCTTCTCCACAGAACATCCCAGGGATTTTTACCCTCCTAAACATCAAACAAAAATCAAGGTAAGGAAAGAAAATGTTTTGTTTTCTGAAACTAGACAACTCAAAAGGAGAAAAGGAAATTTGCTGCAGAAATTACCCTTATCCCCTAGTTCTAGGTCTCTGGTTTTCTTTCATTTACAGTGTTAGACAGTTTTGTTTTATGCAGTCTAAGATTTACACTTCAGAGTAAGAGACGCACTGTAAATTGTCTTTCCAAGACAGTGTGCAGGTTTTGTCATGACCCATGCTATACAACATGCTGATGCGTTCCAGCATACAGTGTGAATTTAAGCCTTGAAGTGACACTAAGAATGATGTACCTGGAACATAATTTGACAATGAAAGAAGATTTACTAATATGACTAACAAAATGCTTTCGTGTCAGCAGATTTTGTGGTTTTCCCTAAACAAGCACAAATGAAAGAATTACAGGTTTAATGTGGAAACCCAACAGATGCCAAGAAACAGAAATGAAGCTGGCTAGGATGAGAGAAAAATTGATTCAGAGGGGTTTTAAAACAGTTTCTCTACATATTTTAATATTCTGGTATGCATGTGGGCTGGGCTTAGACCTCAAGGGAATAGTAATGAGATAAACCCTTCCCTGCTGGTAAAGAGCAACTGCAAGTCAGCAGCTTTGTGCTTCTAAATTGACTTGTCTTTCCCAACCTTTCCAATTGTCTGCTGCTTGTCATGTTGCAAAAAGATGCTGTAAGCAAAGCCAGCGGGCACAATGAAAACGTGTACCTTAAAAAATGTAAGCTGTTTCAAGGATCTCCTTTAACCCAACCATTTAAAACAACAATTTAATACCTTCTGATTACTTTTATGATTGCATCACAGATATACGGGGAATAAATAAAAGTTTCATGCTAAATGCACTTGTGAAAGCACCCGTCAACCTATGGACTGAGGGTTAGAGAACCTTTGCTGTGGATATACCACATTCTTCCTGCCAAAACCTCTGAGCAAATGGCAGTGCTCTGTGCCTTAATAAGTCCTGAGCTGTGCCTCCAGATGGGATGTACCCAAGGAAATCTGTGAAAATCTACACTTGCCCCTCGTTACCCACCTGCATTCCCTTTTGCACATGCCTGACAATACCCCTCCACAAAAGCCAACTCCAAAGGAAAATGAGGTAAAATGGAGGATGTGTAAAAGCTTCTCTGCTTAATAACACACGTGCCAGATCTTCTCAAGAAAGACACCTCAATTGCCACATGACAGGTATGATTATTAAAAAATTTGATTTTTTATTAGTGGGAGCAACATCTGGATTTTCAAATCATAAAAATCTACTTCTAAGGATTCCCTTCTCATTCTTGGACATCAGAAAGAAAGATTAATCCCATTTAGAGTATCAATGGATTTAAAGAAAAGCTAGTAAAAGCAAAGACAGATAGCACTAATGAGGTCTGAACACTACATGGCAATAAAAAGACAAAAGCAGCAAAGTAAGATTAGAAGTAGGCATTGATAAAATTGAACTAAAGGATTTCCATTCAGTTAATGCTTTCTTTTACTTCACTGTGCATTTATAGTATTACTTGCCGCTTCCTTTCTGTTGAGGCAAGTAAGCAGGTGGTAGAGCAACTGAAAGAAAATCAATGAGACGGCTCACTTTGGTTCTGGATGTTTGCAAAGTGCATTTGTAGGGCTGCAGGCTTGCTGGGTGCTAATGAATAAAAAATATTGCAATATATCATTCCTTAGCATATTGAACAAATGTGCACTGGAATCCTTTAAAACTCAGTGCCGGGGGAAGTTGTCAGGGCAGAAATTTGAAAAAGTATAAATGGAGATGAGATACTTGCATCTCAAGAAAACACAAACATTGCCAACAGTTCTGGGTAGTAAAACTTTGGCTTAAGGCCTAATCTAATCTCCTCTACATTCCTGCTTTCTCTAAGAGAAAATTCTGAAGGCATTCAAAATGGACAGGGAAAGCAGAGATGCAACTGGATGTGGACTGCTTCACGATGCATTTCTGGCTGACTGATGCTTTCAGTTTCTAAAGAAGATGGAGAGGTATACATTTGGGGCTATGGCCTTTTAAGTTAATTCTCCTGTGTTATTAAAGAACATACATGAAAGTACATATATTCTGCAAGAAGCTACATGACCAAAATGTGTGATTAGATTAAAAAAAAAAAAAAAGTTTATATATCAGTCCCGTGTATGAGAAAATTAATTAACATATTTAACATGCAGAGAGATGGATTTCAGCCAGCATAAGACAGAAGGAAGGGGATTCAAGCACCGAACATGGTGTGAGACAGTGAGAATTGGCATTGAGAAAAGGCAGGTAGGAGGTTAATTAGCGCAAGATTTGGAGAATGGGAGAAAATACAGCGGTATGACACAAGAAAAGCAAGTGGTGCTTACTAAGAAAATTTCAGCAGACTTCCCTATGGAAATATTCCTACTTTCTTATAGCAATACCTGACTATATACCAACAAATTCTGTTTGTTTCTTCTTTTCTGTGAGTAGATTGTTTCAAATGGTATGATTTTTCAGTCACACATAGAGATATTCCTCTGTGGTAAAAGCATTGTCTTAAAAACCTTTCTAATAGGATTCAGCGCTAAGCTATATTTGTGAGGTCTGCATAGTATATTTAATATTGTCTTGTTTGACACAGGCAGATAGGTTTGTAAAGTTACAGGTGGTCTCAGATAAAATATAAAATCTCATCAATTCTTCTAGCTATTTTTCCTGCTTAAAACTTCATTTCTTCATTAAAACTGACTTAGCAATACATGCACGTTACATTTAGTTTGAGCCCACATCCAATTGTGAAAAGCTGGCTAACCTAATTTAGGCACTTAATTCCAGTTGTCAAAGCTGCACAGTGGTGGAATTGTCAAATGTTCTTAAGTTTTCATGTCATTAAAAGTGCAACAAGATAAGTCTGGAAATGCGGAATGATTAAAAAAAAAAAAAAGAGGGAGAAAAGAAACAAGAACATGTAGTTCAGCACACAAACCAGTATGCACCATTACTGGAGTGCCACTGGCTATGTCTCAACTGCTTTGATGGGAAGTTGTGAAAGCAACAGCAGATGTGGTATGTCCGTGACCTACTTGACACAATCCCTCCAACTGTGACATTAGTGATTCCTGGCAGGACAGTAAGCTGGTGATGAACCTACAAAAGTGGTTACAGGATTTTCCTATATACCTTTTGCAGAAAAAAATACTCAAATATTCATAATGGTAGAAAAGCAAAGTCAAGAGGGCTTAATTACAATATAGGAATATTCACTTGATTTGTAAATTCATAATTTTGATTAATTGTATAAATTGAAAATCACAGAAAACAAACGTAGCTAAGCCAAATGTGAGTAAGTCACAGAAACCATCTCTATGTGGTCATTAAGTAATGAGTTACTGAAAATTCATCTAGTATATTTACGATGTAAATTAAAAAGGTGTTAAAAAGGATAAAATCGTTCATTATGTTTAAAATCTGTACCTTCATATCAGGAGGCTGGCCCAGGACAGATCACCTTAGGTTTCTTCACTTGAAATGACTGCAGCAATATTACTTCTGGTAGTGCTCTGCCAATATTCAGACAGCTTTTCCCCTTAACTACACTTCAGTGCCCAATTTTTGGAGAAAAGCAACACAACTCTGGAATCAGTGTATAGGGGCTTAATAAAACCTTATCTCTGATATTCTTTCAACGCTAATCTTTAGATCTTGAACTATCTATCTGAACTCTAATATTCTAAAAAATGGTATCAACATCACCTGATTTTGTAAAGCATCTTTGACCTAAGACAATAGGAGTATATAATTGTTAAATACTTTCTTTAAAGATTAACTTACCTTATATTCAAATACATTTTATTTAGTTTAATCAAACAGTAGAAAGCAGACTCAGATGGTTGTCCAGCCTTTGAGTGCCAGTATAATTTCTCTAAATCTTTGTCAGGTCTTTAATTCCTGTAATTTACTGTAATTGAATAAAAACCCAGTTTACTGGGGTTCAGGTTCCTGGGCCCTGCCAAGCTTTGCAGCTGATTTACCTGCACACCACACACTTAAAATTTCACACATATTTAGCTGTTTCTGCTGACTTGTCCCAGCCGCATCATCTAGATGATGATTCCTCACTCAAAACAAGGTGAAGCCCTCAGCTTCTCGCAGCCCCTTGACATGCCATGAAAGGGCCCGGAGCCGTGCAAGGGGTCTGCAGGAGGCTCGGGAAGGCTCTTCCCAGCAGCAGCACTGAGGCTGGCAGCTGCCAGGCTGTGCACCACTGCCCTGTCCCATGGGAGCTGCCGGTGAGGGGGCAGGCACAGGATGGAGATGGGGCGCAGTCTGCAGAGCGCTGTCTCTGAGGACAGGACAAGGGCAGGTGACTCCAGCTTGGAGACCACATGCAGGTTGACGCCAGCTGTGCAGGAGAAGGTACAGTCTGCTTTGGGCAAATGGCTGCTGTCAGCACGCCTGACTCCCCGCTGCCTCTGCCCCTTCTCCTCACCCTGCTTATGGCTTATTCATACCCGTCTGCCCGGGTTTGGACTCCAATTTCCCTTCCCTCTTCTATAGGAGGCACAGTCCCTGCCGACTCCTTGCTTCTGGCCCCACTCCCAGGCCTTCTGCCCCTGATTAAAGGATAAAAAAAAAAAAAAAAAGCACAAGAGATCACACATTTACATAATCTATTTAATAACTCGTTTCAAATAACTCAAAGCTAACTCTCACTCCTGAAAAGATCTCAAAAGGATTCAGACAATTTAAAAGACTAAAATTTGTATCGGATTATTGAATAGAAGAGATGACAAAATGCACTGTTGTGGGTTTCCGCAAATATACCCAAAATACCACAAATGCTGCCAAGTTCAGTCAGTCAAAACTGTGAGTCATAAGTGACTTTAGAAGCCATACGGTTTGGGTGTTTCAGTTTCTTTCAGGCTTTTTCAAGTCTAATGATGTCCCCTCTTATTTCAGCTTTTGGTACAGACTATAGCCAAATGTAAAGCTGTTCACGCGGGTAAGAAGAAAGGGACCAACAAAATCCTTCCCTAGGAAGCAGAACTTCATCAAACGCACCACAAGCAGCAGAGGCTGGACTAGAACTATTGTAAATGGCAACACCAAGCCACTGTGCAGCCCAACTGTGCACCCTACTGGTGTTTTGATAAAATGACTCTGAAAATGCACTGTGTTAATAACCAAGAGGAAGATTTGGTGAGTTCTGAGGATTTCATTGCATTCCACCCACCACTTGGTTAAAAGCCTTTTTGATTTCTGTATTAATTTTAGCATTTTTATGTATGCTGTAAGACCAAGATTATTTTTCCTTCAATACAATTAGAGCTGAACTAATTAATCCACAGGAAGGCTGGCCACAGTAAGTCACAACTCAGTTCTTTAAGAACATAATTTAAACACGTATCTTATTTTCAGACCTCCCATACTGTTACTCCATGTACTCTGCCCAACAGCTGCCACAAGAGACTTGAAAGCCGTCTTGCAGAAATACCGCAGCACTTCAGCTTCCACCATTCAGTTTGAAGAGTTCGGGTGGAAAGCCAGGGCATGCCGAAGACAGCAACTTGCACAAGTCAGCAACTGGCCAGAGGCAGAGCTGCCAACCCCTGCAGCAGAGTGCTGGGGTCCTGGTGGGCAGGCTGCAAGCTGAACGGGAGCCAGGAGGATGCCCGTAGTACAGCCAAGGGTAGCCAGCCGGCCCAGGAACTGCTCCTGCCCTTCTGTTTGGCACTTCTCAGACCACGCCGGGTGTGCTGGGTCCGGTCACGGGCTGCTTAGCACAAGAAAAACTAGAGCAAGTCCAGTGGAGAGCAAGCAAGGTGACTAGAGGACTGGAGCTCAACACATTAGGGTAGGGTGAAAAAATTATGTTTGAAAAAAGAAGGCTAGGTGGAGATCCTAGCACTGCCTTCGACTACCTAATGGGACTGCAGAGATGGAGCCTACTCTTCTTGGAGCTGCACAGTGACAGGACAGGAAGCAGCAAGAACAAATCACAATCCAGAAACTTCTAATTGGGTAGAAGGAAAAAATCTCTCCTGGAGGGTGGTCAAACACTGGAACAGGCTGCCCAGAAAAGCCCTGGAGCCTCCATTCTCAGAGACAAGCACAAATGAGCAGGAGAGGCTCTCAGCAGCCTCATCCAAGCTGCCCCTGTTTTGAGCAGAAGGTTGGACTACGGGATCTCTGCAGGTACCTTCCATCCCAAATCGCTCTGTGCTTCTGATACTCCATGAAGATCATATGGCACATCATCTACATTAAAGTGTGGCAACACTGCAGGAAGAGGGGAAACTTTTATAAACAGCCCTGAACTGGGGAAAGAAATCCTCCTTCCTCTGAAGACGTCTGTTACAGAAAGTAATTCTTGATAGATCCCGAACAAAGAGTTCTCTTGTTTCCTGAAGATAGTAGTTAGAAATGTTCTTTTCCTACTTTCTGTCAAATTTAAGCAGAATTTGGTTTGTAACCTTTACTAAAATCTCTCAAATCATTTCAGTCAGAGGGAAAGGGATTATTTGTAATCACCCCCGAGCTATGTATGTACTCTATCTGGGTGCTGGCAGAAGAACCATCCTCCTGAGATCGCTTAGTTTTAAAGGCTTAGAACATATCCTTTATGAAAAAAAAAAAAAAAAAGTTATGCAAATCAACTGCAGTGATTTATATAATTACACTCTTCTTTGTAGACCAAGGGCTAAAGGGGTCCTATAAACAACCACTATTCTTACACATGGTTTTCCCCATTGATGGGATTCTGAGCATTCACACTCACTTTTCATCAGATAGCCACAGAAGAGGCAGGATGGGTGTCCAGGTTTTAACACCATAGTAACAGCAGGCCCTGGCAAAAAGCAGGACAAACTTCAGGATAAATCCAGCCCAATTTGCTGAATATTAAATATTTCAGGATGGTTGCGTGAAAGTGAAGAGGTAGAAAAGCAAACGCTTACATGCAGTGCCTTGTTTCAGATAAAGTTATGGGACTCAAGACTAACACTATGGTGATAAGCCACCTGTCTCTTCATAATTTTGATTGATGGATCTGCAGTATTGTTTAACACATTTTAACATATTCAAGGTTTAGAGAACTGAATCTTCCCTCTGTCGGTAGAACATCTGATACAGCGGGACTCTGATACTAACAGGGTGGTCTGAGCACGACGGTAACACAACCAGTAAGGGCCACAGATGCTGAAGATGAAAACAATAAACAAGACAAGCTGTGTAAATGCTAACATGACAGCCACTGCAACCACTGATTGAGGAAAAATTCTTTTAAGGGGCAAAACATAATTGCAGATCATCTTTTTCCATGTCTTGAAGTAAGTATGATCTAGTGAATGACACCTACTGTCTGATCCCAAACCTGCACCGTGTGTTAGTTTCAGCAATGTATCAAAGATCCTTTTTGAAGGTATGGTCTGAAAAGAATACAAACCTCCACAACCAAAGTCCCAGGTTACCAGCAGAATCAGAAGTCTGTAAAAAAGACTTCTGCTGGCAGGGAGCTACTTATACTGCTTTGCTCTTACCTTGCACATTGCAATTTTGCTGCCTGTGCCAGTACATACATCTTCAGCAGAAGATGTATAACACTGCAGATTGTGCATTGCCACTTCTGTGAGCACTCCACACAGAGCAAGCGCCCTCTAAGTACTATCTTAAATGGAAAAGTTTGTAGTGCTAGAAGAGAAACGAAGCTCCTGTCAGGGAATTTTAGGTGTTTGGGATTAAGTCCAACAAATCCTCCTGACTCATCTGTTATCTTTCTCGTTTTGCACTTGTCCTAAAAAAATTGTCTGTTTTGACCCCCCCAAATTTTATTTCTTCTTGTTCTCCTCTTAAAGCCCCAGGATTCCCTTACAAATGCAGCAGCAGTTCTGGATCCATGAAATGGATACTTCAGAGAAGATTAATAACTGAAATATGAGATTACAAAGTCCTGGCTGTAAAACTTTTGGATTAATGCATTGCATTCCTGGGCATGTGTCTGAACTCATTCTAGCTTGCCTGTGAACATACAGAAGAAGAATTGCTGTGAAGTGGAGAGATGAAGGCAGGCCATCTCTGCATGCTTGCATCTCGGCACTGCTATTGCTTTGCAAGTACTTGATTCAGTAAGAACCATCCAGGTATACAAAGCTGTTTCATTACACTGCCCCAAACCATGGCCAATAAGTGTAAAGACTGAATGCAGGTACTGGAAAAATCTTCAGTGAGGTGGTGCAATATGAAAATGCCCGATCTACCCAGATTACCTGCTAGACAGAGAAAGGCAAAGCCCTGTATTGCTCTGCTTATGGAAGCACTGGTAGATAACCAGGTACGTTTAACTAGATTAATATCATGAACCAAGTTTCACAGGGATCATACATTTAAGAATAAAAGAATACAGACTGCATGTCCAGCTATAAATTTGTGGAAAGCTTCCACGCATCTGTTGAGGGATCATTAATTTGGGAACTCACATCCCTACCTCGATAGAGTAAATGAATTGTTATTCCACAAAGCACTGCTCTACTGTTTGCATATAAAAACCACACCTAAAGCAAGTGCAGCTGAAGTGCTGCCTGGGCATTTCAGGCAGCTCCCCGCTTTGGTACTCAGGAGTGCCAAAAATCTCATTCTACGCTCATCACAGTTAGGTCAAAGAGTAAGACACACTGGCTTCCTAAGAGGAGTGGAAATCAACCGTGTTTGCAGTTAGGTTATGCTGTAAACCTTACACTGGAGGATTTGACTTCTTCATTTTCCTTTACCTGCAGAACACCTCACCGGAAAGCACACCCCTCAGCCTTGCGCATTGTCTTTTTTTAACTTTCCTCCAGGGCGAGCTCAGAAACTGCTCTCTGGTTCCTGAGTGTCTGAGCAGCTCCTAGAGATTATCTTGTTGATTCTTGCTTTTCTTTGTCATCAACAACCTTTCAGTACGTGTCCCCTGGGCTGTCCTCGAGAGCCAGCTGGAGGAAGTCAGTAGATACCCAAGTTAAATGTCAAATCTTCATAAAAATACAAACATTTCTGATCTGCTTCTTACTCCTGCAGTGGCATTCACCACGGTGAGAATAGGAGACTTATTTCTCAAACTCTTGCTCTGAGGGGTGCTAGATAAGTATAATGATCTTGCAGCCAAGGTTGCTAAATTTATTACAGAAGCCTGTGATCCCAATAGTATATTGCTAATAACAGTGCCAAATATCCAAAGGCAGCTGCTCTTTAGAGGTTATCCGGCCCTGGACGCTTCCTCACGGAATACTGCAGAGCAATCAGCAAAGGCGTATTACACCAGTGGGAGAAGCAAGCTGCTCTTCTTAGATATAGATGGGCAACAAACATCCAATATTTCTTTGAAAAATCAAGTACAGCTGTGCCAGAGGACAAAGAGGACGTTTGTGCCAAAGCAACCAGAATGTCTGCAAACTTACAGTGTCTGTTGCTGCAGGTACGATGAGACAGCCCACGCTGACCGCCCTACAACACGAGTGCTTTTTAGCTCTTTTGTCACTCTAAGCACAGGGTATAAACAATTCGTTTTGCATTCAGAGGTTCAGACTTCAAAATAAAAATAAATTTCAAATAAAGATTTCTTTGGACTAAAAAAGCCCAGAAGTTTGCTAAGACCTTTTTGCAAACTCATGCAGTCTGAATTCCAAGGTGCTTACAATCAATCTTTTTTATTTTATTCTGCATTTAGGTCAAAGACTCAGGTGTTGAGTGGAATGTACTTCATTTTCAACTTCCAATGCACAGAATTATATTTCCATGATTTTAACTGCATTTTCTCTCTTTTCACAGTTTTCCAGTGACTGCAGCAAAACCTTACGCTACAGCACATATATCAAAATCTTTTCTGACTGCTGAGAGCATCCTGCCAGTTCTTCTACATTAGTACTGGTACAGCCTCTTAAAATAAACCATCTGCTAAAGGCAAATTCCTTTGTTCCCTGCCTAAGCACACTTGTCAGCCATTTGGATGACAAAGAATCGGAGAGGGCTGGACAGGGAAATGTTTGGAATGATGAGGAATGTTTAAAAAAGCAATACCTTACTGAGTGCTAAATGACACATTCCTGAGCACCAACCACAGCTTCTAGAGAGCAGAGAAAAAAGTTGGGAAGCGCAGACCTTGGCAGGGTGACGATGACATTTTTCAACTGCTGTTGAAGGACTGCGCAGTTAGGGTCAAGCACCTCTTGGAGGTGCTTGCTACTGGCAGAGACGGCATGATTTGACAGGCAGAGTTTAGGCAACAAAAGTCTAAAATTTATGTAAAGAGCACACTGACAGAAGGTGAGCCTAACCAGTGAAATGTTGTATATTAAATGCGATGTGAAGGCATCTGCACCATATACATATTATGCATTTTTATAGGATTTATACAGGTTGAAGTATGCTGGTAGCTGGATAGTAGCGGATAACCTTGAGCTGAGTTCGAAACGAGATATTCTGCTGCTGATCAGGAACTCAGACCATCTTCTCATCTCTATATGCAACTAAATAGACCTTCTTCAAAGTGCAAAGAAAGAAATACAATGCAGAGCTGTGAAATACACACTGTGAGAGAGTTCTGGCAGCAACTGACCAGAGAGTTTAAGTGATGGTTTTCTAAAACTTTGATTAATATTTTTTATATTCTAACTTAAGAAAGAACAAATGTCAAAGACCTTTTAATGAGGCCAAATGCTGCACTTCAAAATCTTGAAAACCCCAAACTGTATTTTGAGGTTGACTGTACTTGCACTATAGGATCTTTATTATTTCTAAGAAATTACTGCATCTTTGCAGACTGGCCAATACTACCCACATTTAGACCTGTATTTCATGACAGAAAATTCCCAGCAGCTTTTACAAATAAAACCAACACATACCTGTTTGTTTTTAAATAATAAAAATGAAATCATAAAGACCCCTAGAAATATAATAAAAATGAAATCATAAAGACCCCTACAAATAATCACTCACGAATTCTAATTTCCAAGTGGAAACAACTCCAGTAAGGTCAAATAAGTTGGCAAAAGCCCCCCCTCCCCACCCAAGGGAAAAAAAATAAATAAAAGAATAAAAGTAAAAATATTAAAACCGACATGCTACTAGACTTTTCAGCATATACCTTGTAGTGAAATATTTGAAAAGCCATTCATACTGACACTCCTGATTTCCACTATCTTTAAGCACAAGGCTCAGAGCTTGCAACAGAAATTGCTCCTGTCTTTGTTTCCTCATATATACGAGCCAGTCTGCCTCTCTTTGAACACAATGGTGAAGAAAGGTCAAACAAATAAATCTATCAATAACAGGAAAATAGATTGAGCAATGTAATTTTAACTTCTGCTGTAGAAATAAATCAGTGAAGAATTGCTGGCACAAAAGATAAATGCACTTAGACTCAAAACCAATATAAATTCACTTACATAAAATTATTTCGGACAGAAGCAATTATTTACTGCATAAATATAAAACAGCTAACAAAATGCTAAGGTATCTAGTCAACATCACTATGAAAATCAAGAAACTGATTTTCAGACAAAAAAAAAAAAAATCAGACTAGCAGCCACCTAGAGAAGTTTTGCATATTTATGTGAAAGTTATTCTTTTCCATGAGTCAGCCTATCAAATTGCTTTAATTCCCAGTTGATCTTCATTTGGATGCATGCAGAATCCAGAGCAGAAATGAATACGCAAAGGAAGCTCTCAGACGCACCCCAAAACCAGAGAAAATGGCCATTCTCCATCACCTTCGTGCTACCCAAGCCCCCTGTGCTAGCCGAAGGACAGGCACTTGGACCTTCACCCTGCCTGGGGCCTCGGTTTGCTGGAAGGCAACCGCCTGTGCACTGCTAGATTGGGACTGAAGGGAACCAGAACGCCAGCATCCCATACAGCCACATGTCAGGGAGCTGTTATTACATAATTTAAAGACAAACTACAGGATGGCCTAGATATCTTTTGACATTTTCTTAAGGAGGGGGAGACCTGGCAAGTCAACACTCACAATATACACGAACTATGATGACACTGAGGTAATAAACAAGGTATTAATTTAACACATGATAAATAACATTTCTATACAGCTCCGTCTGTCCCGTTTCACGGTGCCATCCTCAGAAGAAATAAAAATAACCTAAAAATGTACTCAATCAAAATACATTTCTAATTAAACTTAAACATAAATCCAGTTGCTGGTATAATGACTGTTATGCACTTACTGTCCTTGGTAGATTTAAACTGGTGTGCTGAATTTACTCAGAAGCATGAAACAACCAGAATCAATTCAGAAACACAAATCAAGGTCAATCACAATTTAAAAGTTAGCCAATTAAATTACTTGTTATGGGTAACATTCTTGGATAAATCATAAGGCTGCATAAGTACCACTTAGCGTGATGTTTAGACCTAAAAATTTGCCTTGACATTTGGAATAGTACCTGTATCAAACTTTGGATTTGTGTTTAAATGAAATGCAAAATGAGAGAAGTAAACAATGCTGAAAATGCATCCTTCTTTTCCCAGAGGAGTTGTAATCTTGGATCTACAGCCTGCAGTATTTTCTCTTTTGGTCCGTATTGTATTTCAAAGGTTGCTTCAATCAAGATCAGTTTAAAAAGAATTTATCTCTATTTAAACTAATAACTAGATATGCTAAAAATAACATGTATATTTCTGCAATTTTTCTGTGTAACCTACCAATGAAACATGAAGGAAAAACTTAAAGTACTTTCATTTCATTAATCGTAAAATGTGTTAGGTGGTTAAATAAAAAAATAATTTTCTTTTAATCAATTAAACTAACTTGGGTAAAGCAAACTGACTAAAACTGGCTCTACTGTGTAATGTCAATGCTGTGTTCATATATCTGTCACTAGACAAGATTATTATTCTAATAAATGAGTCACTTTTGCGTGAGATTTGTTTTTTACAACAGCAACACTGTGAAGCAAGTTTCAGCTACTACCGAGGATTTAATCCTCACAAACAGCTGCCTAACAACCACACTTCTCTGAACAGGAACAAATTAAGGGCATCTACAAGACTCCAGCTGTGCTAATGAATTTTTCCTTCCACATCTACAAACAAGGCTAAAATACCTGCAGGACTTTTTAAAGAATGTCAGTGTTCTTATGTCTCCATCCTAAGAAATAACTCAGATTCATATCATCTGTATTATTATTAATTTATCATTGTACCAGTTTTACAGATACATATTCAGATTAAAATACCCAGCAGGAAAAATCAAGACAAATAAAAGCATAAAAACAGAACGTTTTTATTTCACAACAAACTACAGAATAATATCTAACATCTGAAAAGCCATTTATAAGATGACTCAAAAGGAAGAGGAGTTTGGGTTAGATTTAAAAAAAAAAAAAAAAAAAAAACAGAAATTGCAATAAATCCATGATTTCAGTACATATTAGATTGCTTTCCTCAGCAATACACTCTAGGAACTAGCAGAGCAGCATAGCACAGTATCCTGTTTTAATCACTGGATGTTTTCGCTGGGGGAGTGGGGCTGGCTAATCACTGCAACAAATTCTCCATTTCTTGGTAAGGACATTTCAAACAGCAACATGATTCTTCAGCCTGCTGCATACCTTCAAAATCTACTAAAGGGACACGAGAAGTGAAATTAGGATGTCATCGCAAGCATCCAAGCAAGTTAATGTCTAAAGCCTCTAACCAGCCTTAAAACGTCATTGCAAATCACAAAGAAGGTGAAACTCCTCGCAATAACAGCAGCAGCAAAGCCCCGTACAGGCAGCCCACTGCAGCTGCACGTGCCTGTCCTGGCACCCGGGGCGTGCTGCGCACACGGACCCCACGGAGAGCACGCGGGGTCAGCCGCTGCACCCTGCTAACAGCAGGCACGCACACAGAGAAACACTTCTCTGCAAGAAAGCACACGAGACATCACACCCCTTCAGGGGCACAATGCTTACTAAAACTTACAGTCAACTAAAAACTAGTAGCAGAGGTGAACATCAGCATGCCCTACCTAAAAAAGGCAATTACGTGTTTGCTAATTCTCACTTTCTGATGATTTCCCCCTTTATTGCCACTTCCATTTAGTCATGCATTCCCCAGTGCTGTATTCAGCTGCCCTGAGTGCTTAGTGGCCTCTCTCTTCTCTTTTGAGTTGTCTCCTACCCTACCCTCCTGAGTTACCTCTGTATTTTGCATGCTGACATCCCCTGACCTCTGAAGTGCCGGTATAAATGAGCTGAGCCAATTTCACTTTATTGTCAGTACATGATGAGAAGAGAAAAAGCAACACATCTAAAAAAGGTTAAGACCAGAAAAAGAATGGGAAAATGAAAGCAAGGCTCAGCCCTTCTCCAGCACTTTGCAGAATTCTTCCTTGGACTTCCACCCCTGCTGCAGGTGGACACTGGGAATTATCTGCCTGACTCTGGCTGTAGCTTGACTGAAAACCTGCTGTGTGCATATTTATTGAGAGCAGGCTAACATCAGCTGCCTCCAGAAAATATGCAGAGCTGGGCTTGTTCATATTGTAAATAACTGCAGTGCTCTGATTTCCAAGAAGAGTTCCTTCTTCCACAAGGGCTGATTTTAGCAGGAAAATGTCATGTCTGTATTCGCTTAAACAAACAGCGTGCTTAAGAGGAGGATTTTGGTCATTCCTCCAGTCTGATCAAGAAGTTACCCTACTAAAAATGAGAAAGAAGATATGCCAGGCACTCTCTCTCTTCTAAGGTTCAGGAAATGAGCTCCTTATAAATGTTTCAGCAAAGTCTCCCTCGCTGGCATCCCCACAAAACATCAGCACCGTCTCACAGGGAAAGGAGGGAACAGTTTCCCTGTGTCTGCATGTTGTAGGGGTGGCCATGGTTTGTAACACTGTGAGCCACATACAACACCTGTCGTAAGGCCAGCGACCATTCACCTTCGTGCATTCACGCAGCCAGAGGTGAGCCACACCGCACGTGCTGTTGTTAACTGACCGGGAAGCCTGTGGGAGGAAATACTTGGTGTGTGCACGCACAATGCCAAGTACGACAAAATCCCTGCCGACCAATTGGACTCTGAAGTGCTACTGCTACAGCAGGTAGCTTGTGCAAAGCCAGGTTGTTTCAGGGTAATGAACATTTAAAAACGGATGTAATGAACATCTGTGTGACAAGCTCATTCTACAAGGTAGATGCATTTCACACCTCTCTCTGAGAGCTGATAATCCTATTCTTTCTCTAGTTCAAAGCCTTCTGCAGTGTGGAATAGGAATTATGCAACATTTCTGGGTTGCAGATAACTCTTCACCAATACTCAACAAAAATCACTCATTTTTGATATGTGCAACTAACGCTGAGTGTTTCAGAGACTAACATCTGGGGAAGCGTAGCATGGTGATACTTCTTGAAGAACTGAAGGACAATTAAACAGGTTTTATTTAGATTGTGGAAACCAGGCACGAACCTCAGACCAAGTGGTAGCAGTAATACATGGAGAGAATAAAGAAAAGGGTGAAGAAATCCAAGACAGATACACATTTTAAAGGAGCAGCTGCCCCATCACTCTGTGGCTTATCATTACCTCACTGCTTTATCTTCCTGCTTGCTGTCTTAGCAAAATGGTAGTGAGAGGCACGGCTGTTACGAACCCCAGGATCACCCCCTTCAGACAGCAGACATATCACGAGAAATAAAACCCAGATCTTTGTCAGCAATCCTGCAGACTCCCACCACTTGTCAGCAGGAAGAATTTATACCTCCTAACAGGACGTTAAGGATAGCACACCAGAGGCAGCTGTTGGATGATAACACAGGTACGCCAAGCACCAGCCAGCAGCCGTGTGCTGTGGCAGTCTCCCACAAATACCCATGGCCCACAATAAGCCATTGTAGTAGCAGGCTGTCCTATAAAGAGGTTTTATAGGCAAAGACCCCTCCAGCATCCTGGTGTGTCATCCATATTATAAGGCACAGGTATAACAAAGCCATTATTGCCACTAATTTCAGACACCGTGTGGGAAACTAGGAACATGGCAGCACCACCTCGTCTCAGACAACCCGTGAAGCCCCCGGTATTCCCTCCCAGGCACTCTTTGGCCTCTGCCGAGATCTTACACATACAATAGGCTCTTTTCTGGTTATCTTTTCCCTTGTAAAGAAAAACTGGTTTTAATGAACCTCCCAGCTCAATGCTGCTCTCACAACCTGTCCACTGCCACAGCTGAAGTCACAGGAAAGTAGGAAATACAGGTTTTTGGGGTCCTGCATTTTCATATGTACATATGATATGCATGGAAATCCAGATCTTTCCCACTGGGGACACATCTCTTCATGCCTGGAGAAAATGAAGCATGAAACTTTTTTTTTTTTTGTTTTTAGGCCTTCCTGATGTCAGGATTTGTCCTCAGTGAGAATTTGCTTATAGATAAGGAACAAAAGGTTTATCAACAAGATCACTTTGGGATACATATAGACATGGAAATTCTCTAACAGTCAGACTTATTAATAGGTCCTAATCTCAGTGTACAATGAAGAAAAACAACAGTTCACTGGATCCTCCAATTACTTGGAGTTTGTCAGCATATAAATCACATACATCTTTAAAATATGAAACCTCTCTTTTTTGTTGTGGATAAAAACAATACACTACAACAAAGAAGAGTTCTAAAGAGAATGCTTTAAAAAGCTCTTTCCCTTTTTGTAAAATAATGTATTGCTTCTGCTAAATCTTTTCTTTTCAGTTTTATTCTATATGCCATTGCCTGAGCCTTCTTACTAGAAAAAGATACAGACCATAAAAAGCATTCAGTTCTGGGAGCACTTTGGAAAGATTTAGGCACACTAATTCCCTCGATTACTTCTTTAGATCTATTTTAATCACAATTTTAAAACAATAAAAGTACCATTATACAATATTACAAAATATTTCAGTGTAATTCTGAATTAATTATGTAGCAGCAAGAAAGTCCATATTTATAAGTCTGATTTCCACATTTAGCTATTTAAACTCATATCGTCCTTTAACATGAAACCTCAGAATAAACAACGGTCTTCCTTTTGTGAGCCTAATTATCAATACCTTGCTATTAATAGATGAATGTCATAGATATAGATGTACTTACTCTAAATATTTGTATGCCTCAGATACAGACATGATCCATTATTATGTGTCTCAAATCTCTTCTGCAAAGGTTCTATGGCATGCAAGATGTTCTTTTTACCGTTGGCTATGATCTCTTTTTCTTTGAAGGCCCCAAGAGTAGAGATTTAGATAAAACTCCTTAATAGGAGACCACACAGATGAAGACCCATATAGCACAAGCTAAAATTATTGTTTCAGCAATCTCATTCCCAAAGATAATTTTTACCCTTCAGTAGGGTAATGATTACACCAACATCACTTCTGTGACAACAGGACTCACCAAAGCACTCTAAATCAAGCAGTGCTAGCTGCTGACAGCACACACAGCCTCACGGACACGTTTCCCCTGCAAAGAGACCTGGCTTTTCAGCACCTGCATGCTACAAGTATCTGGACACTACACAACCCTTTCAATCACAAATCCTTGCTACTGATTTCATTATTTCCTTAAACAACAAACAGCAAGGTCTTTGTCCCAGAGATAGCTCTACAAGACTTTGTAATTAGAAGCAAAACAGTTCTGAGAAAGTATACTGTTTTTCAAACTATTAGCATCGTTTTTAACAACAAAAAAAGCTGCACATACTCAGTTCTTTCTGTTGGTTTAGATAAAGCTAATTCCCCAAATTACATATGAACATTTTAATTATATTATTTTTATTACCGTGCCACACAGCACAATGTCTCTCCACATTACTATTGATTTGTACGTCACAGAGATAGCACATATCTCCTATCTGCCTCTTTCATTCTCATTTCTAATAATGGGTTTATAATTTAATATATTCTTTACCATTATTTTACTGTTTCTTAACTACAGTACATTAGTTTGTCAGAGTATAATTTGTTTCGACCAAATTTTCCTGAGTCATTTGAGAGGTGTAACTTATTTTTGGTTTTGCAGCAAAGAATTTCTGAAAACATACCATGACGTTTTAGGACTAACTCTAATCTATCGTAAACAGTATAAATAGCAAGAAAGCTACCCCTATGTCCCATCTCCATCCATATTAACATTTTCTTTTCTTTCGTCATTAGGATGTAAACACCTCCTTAATTAAAAGTTACGTTTGCCCCTATTGAGCATTTTTTTCTCTGAATTCTGTTAAATCTCTAAAGCATAATCTATACAAAATCTTTGAAACCATGATCACTATAAATTTTCTTAAAATATAAAACAAATACATTTGAACCATGACCAAAGAGAAGCAAGTAAGTATACACCAATACTGCTTAAGTATCATTTGTGATATTAGCTTTTAAGTGATATAAACACACATAAGGTATATACATTTATTTCTTTTTCTAGTACTCTACTATAGTCACACGATCCAAATAATTCTGAGGATTTCCTTAAAAAATAATCTATTTCATTGTGCATGCAACTTCAACATTCTAAGTTTGAAAATAGATTATGAAAACGTATCTCATTTTTCATCTCATTTTATTCCTTTTCCAGTTAGTTCACGCATCTTATGCAAGAGGCAATATTAAAATCCAAAATCAAAATATTTAACTAACATTCAGTCAAGAACAAAAATGTAGGTATGCATCACTCATTATATAACCAATACCACTTTTCTTACAATTGCCAGTGTAGGACTGTAACTGTAACATCATTATAACATCACAATACATTTTCTGATTCTAACAAACAGATAAACCTAATTCAAGAGGGATACCTGCTTTATTAGGAAGATTCCCAGATAGAATAAATATAAAATACAAGGTACTTACAGTGAATTCACAGAAATCAATACTATCAAGACTTTTGCTTCTGTGTATTCTCCCTTTTATTCTTCTTAAAGAAGGCTTTCCCTGACTTACACTACAGGTAGCACCATTGGGATTTTCGGAAGATGGAGTTACCCTGCCAAACAAAAAGAGCCACATATCAGACAAAAATTATAATTTTATTTCTATTTTAATATGCATTTGCAATTAATACTTTTGCTTAAAGTAAAAAATGTACAAGAGAATAAACATATGGTCATGTTACACAAACAAGGGTCTCAGTCCAAACTTTAGTTTTCAATCAGCACGTAGAAACCTAGCTCCCATTACACTGCTTGCAGGTTTAGGCATCTGTACATTTTCTGTAAAGATGTAAGAAGTATCAAAAAAAACAGACTACAGAGAAATACATTTTGAAAAAAAAACAAAACGAATATTTTTCCCTATTAGTTCGGTGGAAAACTGAGTTCTGTGATACGTGTTGATAGTCTGTCAGTTAAATCAGCAGGAGCCTGGCAGAATTTGACTTTTGAGCTTTTCCAGTTTGAGTGCTAATGGTACTTCAGCTGCGCTAGTAATGAATAATGATGAACGATAACAAAATGAAAAAGATCTATTAAAGCCATAGAGGTAATATATTAAGGAAATGCAGCTTATAAGGTATTTCGTCACATTAGTAGTCTAAATATAGTCCTAAGGGAGTCCATAACTGAAATATTTTGAGTAAGTAATCCATATTTCAAGGAGCTTGTTGGAAGTTGTCAGTGAGTAAAAGTAAGTGGGGTTAACAATTAACTAAATGTACTAAGTTTTGAAAGGTTGGTATTTTAAACACAAAACAGTCTCTGGTCGGTCTGACACCACACTAGGAATGCTTTATTTCAGCAAATATGCACACCTGAAAAAGGCAAAGTCTTACTGAGCAGATTGTCTTTTTGGGATAATTTCTCAACTGCAGACATAAGAGGCCACAAAAATTAATGTGTGCTTGTGTGCGTACACACACATTTATCTATACATGTATATTTTACATTTCCCAGGAATTAGGACTGCAGATCAGTGGGTTTATCTGACCCAAAAAAACATTTAAGTATATTTTTTTGTTTTTGTTTTTACTTGGAATTAATGGCTTTGGTATGCACATAAGTGTGTTTCCAAACGATGAAGAGAGGTGGAAATGTCTTTCCATATGCACATCACCAGAAAAGGCCTTTGCATAGAGCGGGCTGCAATAACACAAAAGAAAAAATCCAAAGTACAAAATACAAAAACTACAGGCTGAATACACTTGGATGGTCATGGGGACTCTGAGGTCTATGTGAGGTCTGCTTCATCTTGAGCTTTTATAATTTCTTATTCAATTTATAAAGACCTTCATTTTCATTAAATTACTGTGATACCAAATTGAGATTTTGTTTTCATATGGCTAAGTTTTCTGGTTTTTACACAGGCACACATACACACACACAGCTTGCTATCAGTTCCCTTGATAGTACAGTAACTTGCTTTACACATTTTTCTCCTTGGGTTAATTTACTCCTGGGCTTGCAACTGCAAAGACACGTAGTATTTTCTAAATCATTACGTAACTATTACATTCAGACGTATATAAATTTCTTGCTCAAACTACACCAGCTTTCTGGTATAATTACATGTGGATTGGATTGTGAGAAAGATGCCTGGCTACTACTGTACTGTAATTGTCCACAGGAACTAAAAAAATGCTACGGATTCCCTGCTAAAATGTCTTGAAGAATTACTAGGACAAATTTCCAAAGAGAGACAGTTGCTCAGTTGCAACTCTTGTTCGCAGACCAAGAGTGACACTCACAGAGATGGTATATTTCAGTTGCATGAATGCATCTTTCGGACACCTTACAGATCTCTGCAAACACTTCTGGTAAAGTTAACCCAGATGTACATACCCATACAGCTTCCGACTCCATGCCAAACACAGACCTCGGAGCCCACAAAGAGATCCACTTCAGCTAGGTCTGGACTTAGTCTCTCTTCAGAAAACCTCTGAGGGTTGCCTATTTCAGTACTTATCACTTGGTCATTATGTCTTGATGTTCACCTCTGTCCAATTAAATGCTTAGCATGTTAGACTAATGACTTTCTTCCTTAAATTTAATAGAAAAGCTCTTGAACAACTGTAAGCTGCACTGGACTTTTCTTAATTTTTATTTATTTTTCCAACCCCTTGTTTTCAGGCCTTGCCTGTAAATGTACATCTGTGTCTTTAAATTTTAAGTCTTTTAATGTTTTCTCATACTAATAAGACTTTAAAAAATAAGAAGAACTAGGAAAAACGACATGTGAAAGACAAACATTTAAAAATAACAGGCTAGTCCAAGTGATGTAGTTTGTACAAAGAACTAAATTAATGACGTATTTTGAAGGCCCTTCCACTTGGGAGCTCCATTCTTAAAAACCACTTGAAAAAACTGCAAGAGATGAGCAAAATTTGCTGCCTCTAGAATCCATCCATCATTTTGTTCAGCTGGAGAATAAATGATGGAGATTACTTACTAGCTTCTGTGGTTCCAAATCCTGCTTTAAAAATCACATATAACTTCAAAGTATTATTTTGCGGGAAGGAATATCACAGTTCAAAGATTGCCTTCGTTATTTTATTTATTTATTTTTTTTATAAAATCCCTGACTTCACTGTGTCTTTCACAAGTAAATAAAGCAATATTTAACCAACTAAAGAAAAACCTAATCAATATCACCAGCGGGAATCTGGAAGCTTTGCACTATATGCTGCTTAAACGAAGTAAGGCATCCACATGTACAGAAGGATGCTTTTTTGACTCTATGGCTGATGAAGCAATTTTGGGACAAATATAAAGAAATTAAATATCAACTTCTGCGCCTCCGCTAATCCTCTAGTTCAGAGAAGCACTGACAGATCTGAGGCAGCCTTGGATCCATGTCGCCCGCCCTCTCGGAACACTGGATGGAGCTACAAAACCCTCAGGAACTGCAGTAACACGGGTACAGCACTGCAGCAGCAGTTTCAGCTACTGGAAAATCCCAATAGGAATAAGACCTCAAAATGAACTCTATGAAGTTGTAATATAAACAGGAATGTTGGAATGTTAGTTTTAGTGAGTCCAAATTCCTGAAAAAGGGTGTTGGAGTTTTATGTGAAATTTAGTTTCAAGTCAATCTGATAAACAGATTTTTTAATTCTTCTTACTTTTCAATCTTGCTTTGTGTTCTCAACATTTCCATTGTAACTAGAGAAACCAAGTTTGGTTTTTCATGGTTTTTTTTTGTTTGTTTGTTTGTTTTGTTTTGTTTTTTAATGTACACTGAAACTACCATGCAATACTACAGTTCTAGCATCTGGACCTCTAGCTAAAATTAAATTAAATTAACTTACTTAAGAAGTTGACACATCTGATTGCGTCCTATCTCCATTTTTTGGTCTGGTTTAATTAAGACAAAATTTCTGAGTGAGTTGTTAAGTCACTGGCTGTAGTACAGGGGTACAGAGGAATTATCACAGGTGAAGGCAGGAAGATTTCTAAGAGCCCTTTTAAAATGTCTGCATCTCATCAACTAACTCAAGGCAATCAAAGCTTAAGAATAAGATCTTCAAAGCAGCCTACACTTTTAAAAAGTTGAATATAGCATCCAGATCTCAGAAAGGTGTGAGCAGTTCTGGATGCCTGCTTTGAAACGTGCTGTCTCTGCGCATTGAAGAATGTGTTCAATATCCTGGAAACATAACAGCTTTATAACGTGGCTTGTCTGGGGACTCCTAAATTAAGGCACCTCAGTTCACTAATTTCTGGAAATTTTATTCGAGTAAAATTGGATAAATCTGTAAATCCCACCTCTGAGCCAGAGGCCCTTGTTTATTATCCACAACACTTCAAATGGTGTCATTGACCTTGCTGGTGCCTGATCAGCTATCAGATTACATAACTGTGACTCTGAATTATTCCTCTAGTTGGTAAAATAAGCAAGAACCTTAATATACTTTCAGTATTTGTGTCCCACTGATAAACATGCTAGCCTAACAAAGTACTAGGCAACAGCTTCTTCGAAGTACACCATCACATCAACAGCTAATGACTTAATACACACTGTAATGTAATTAGGTGGAATGTATGTAAAATAGCATAGTTTTTATTGTTTAAAAAGGTACTTCTATGCTACTTGCACACAATTACAATTTATAACAAGCTTCAATATCACCTAACTTTTTTTTTCTACAGCTAGACTTTGGCTTAAATGGCTAAACTAACGTTATTTTACAGAGAGCAGTTAAACTCAAGAGGTTTTAAAAATGCAGAAAATTCTCTTAATATTTAGTGATTTAGAGTTCTGAACTCTATAAGAAGTCTTATTATAGAAGACTACTTATATAATTAAACTTCTTGAAATGAAACATCTTCTGTATTTGTTTTCTGAGTGTAGTATTAATGCTATAGCTAAGGCAGGGAGGACAAATCTTTGACAACGATATATCCTCAACAAGCCTTGCAGTGACATAACTACCAGTTTTCACATCCTGCAAGTAGCCTACCCATCTTAGTAAAGAGCACTGAGGTGCTTGTGGCAAAGGGTTACTACAGATGGTCACACAATGTGTGAGTCTGAAACCTCCTTGAAACTTGTATCTCTAGAAGTTACATCTCAGCTGAGAGGTGTGTAAAATGCTCGGGTTTGTGCCCTCCTGTTAGAAGACAGGCTTTCCCAGGACGACAGCGAGGATGTCAGCCACGCTCAGCTGAAGGTGACCAGTGTGCCTCCTGGCTCCATCAAAAGGCTGGAGAAGCTGAAAACACTCCCACTGATCTGCCTGCAAGACCTAACAGTCACTCAGTATTTGTTTGGGAAAAAAAAAAAAAAAAAAAAGCCTAATATGAAGCAATGGCTAGCATCACTGAACAGTCACCTACTACACATAATTCTTGTGTATCTGCAGATACCTCCAGATATAAGTACAGCATCCTGCCTTCATCAGAAAATGGTATCAGTCAATTTACAACATGGATATGCCCTTACAATGTGCTAAACTGAGACCATTATTCCCATTTTGAGCAAATATTAACAGAACCAGTAATCAAAGATGGGTAACAGCCATTCTGGCGATCTCTATTTTTCCACATACTTCTGTAGAGACACCCAAGATACTGAATCTTTGCTGCTTTATTTCTCTTATGATGAGGTGATTTTTCCCTTAATTTGATATTCTGAATATGATTCTCTTTAGAAGCGACACTTTTCTCCCTAGGGATAGTCCTAATGATAAAGCAGGCATCCTTCAGCAGCAGCCTGAACTTTGAAGCCCAGTCCCTAGCCTGAACACAAAGACCCTGAGTCAACAACACTTTTAGAGCAGTGCTTAATTCCAGACAGGCGGCTTACTCTTCACTGATTTCAAGTGTGTTTATTCATCTGCTTGAAAATATACGTGCCCATGGAATATTTTACAAGAAGCAGCTATCATTAACATCCAGGCTTCTTCACCACACATTCCCTTAGCAATAGCACCAATAAGATCAAGCAAAATTCAAATTCTGTAGCGCACTGCTTCTGCGTTCTTCTCTGCAACCTCCAGATTACCCCAGTCAACCACCAACCATTCTTAAAAGATAAGGCAAATGCAACCATGGAATAGCCTCAGCCACTCCCATCATATTTTTTGTAAAGAAAACACACCGGCAACTGAGCTTTTTGCCTTATTTCATGACTCCATTTTCCTTTGTGCCAAGGGCAGCAGAGGGAGCGGCCCAAGCAGAGGAGACCTTTCAACGCAGAGGCAAATGCTGTAAGAAACATGAGAATATTAATGGGAATTATTAGAGTTGCCAGAAGATGCCCTGCTATTTTTTGGTTGGTTGGTTGTAGTTTTTTTTCCCCCGTTCCTCCTCCCTTTAGAAGAGAAACATTATTTTCAGTGTAGCAGGAAATTGTGGTGCATTTGTATAGTTCCCCTTAACTACATGATTTACCATTTCATATTCTAAAAGAATTTAGGTTGCAGATATTGGGATTCCAGTAAATATTGATGTCCATTTAGTGTTTTAAGCTGCTCCCAGGACAGCAATTAGTTTTTCTTAAGTTAATTAGCAAATGCAGTAATCCATGCTGCACTCACCCTTAAAAAATAATAATAAAATAATAATAATAAAAGCCATCAGCAGATGTTGACCAATAAAATCCTGCATTGTCTTACCAAGGTGAAAGAAACTGTCACACAGTTTTCAAGGTGTGAGTTACCACGTGCCAAATTCTTAATTTTGTTTCTGCAATAACCAGTCTAGCTAGGGCACGGTGCTAGTATGAAGGTTTTACAATTTGAAAAACTCCATAAAACAACCCATTTCACAGTGGAAATTAGAGATTCAGAAGAAAACTACCTTCTGTCCAGAAAGAAGTTCATCACAGACACAAATACTGCAAGTTTCTCGTGTTGCCTCAGCCCTGACCTGGAAGGAGATTCCTGCTCTGAACAAAGACAGTTTATTGCCTTGATAGACTCTGCTAACTGGCAGCATCATGACAGTGGTTGTTGTATCCAGATACAGCCCTCCCAGCAAGGCTGCTAAGAACATCCTACTCATCTCATTTAGGTTCCTATGTATTAGATTACAATGCCTCATAAATGCAGGAAAAGGTCTGTATCAGCAGTCTGGGACTCCAGCAACTTCCTTCATCACCAAGTCCAAAACTCTCCAGTCTCAACTAAACCCTCTCATAAAACAATCAAGCTCCACAGTAAGCACAGGCAAGTTCCCATCTCCACCACTCTTCACTGCGTGCCTGTGGCACAGCTTCCTTCTATTCTGGCCAGCTCTCTCTTTTACATCCAGCTACTTTATACCAACTTACAATTAATCCACCATGAGATACCAGCGTCCATCTTTTTGGCTTTCATTCGCACCTCTGCTTTCAAGCACCACAAACAGAACTTAGATTTTGGGAGGGAAAGCAGGAGAAAATTGGAGTGACAGATGCTCTATAAAGAATGAACCATTGCTGGTACCTTTTTCATTTTCATTCAGTAGGATAGGATTCAGGTGGATTATCTCAACCAACAAAAAGATGAGTATTTTAACCCTTTTTTATTAAATTATGTCTTTTGCTTCCACTTTCAATTGTATTAAAACCTCAGAGAACTTGTGAAGCTGACTGGTTAAACGAAATGCTGTTTGTTTTGTTGCTGTTGTTGTTCTGTTACTAAGTAAAAAGAAACAAAAAACAGCATCCTTTGATTATAAAATGAGTTGATTTATACATTTTCTTTATGCACCTTGGAGATTCCCAAAGAGCCAGTCCTGGAATACACTCTTGTTTTCTATGTTGGAAATATACACAAATATTGCATTGATTTTAGTATTAATATGCTCTTCACTCAAATATCTGCTTTTTCTTAATGGGTGATTTGATACAGACTAAGCTTAAAAAAAATTTACATGACAAAGTATCCTTAAGCCTTTCTCTAAATGCATCACAGAATAGCATTTCATACATGAGCAGAAATTCTATCCACAAAGATAATGCCTAATGCTATTAAAGTTCTCCAAGGAAAAGTGACTACGTATTATCATGCCACCTATTAATAAGAATATCCCAGAGACATGCTTTCAAATCTTAAATAATTTATACATCTCCCTAAAATGAAGAAAAATAATCTTATTTTTGCCTAACGCTCTTAGTCAACTAAATCTTCGTAAGGCATAGCATTGCAGCAACATTCAGACAAGTTAGAAATGTTATGAAATGCAATGCTTATAGTACGTATTAGTGGGAATCCACTCTCTTGTTTTGCTTTCCCTCAAAAAGCACATTAATTTTGCCGTGAAACTAGGCAACACAGAGCTGATCTAACTACAACTGAAGACATTAAATAGAAGTTGAATAACGTCCTTTCAGACTTTAAACATACGCAAATATAAATAGCTTCACTTGAACAAGTCAGCAAAGAAAAAATTTCCAAGGAGACACGGGAAATATAAAACAGAAGAAGCGTTAGCATCATATTACTCATAATTAGACTTGCAGAAGAAGTAATATATTGATATATGAAACATGCTGCTGCACACAGACAAGGAAAGCGTTTGGGGAAAATACAATAGGTACGGTAGGGGCACTTTATGTAACTTACATAATCAAAATCAAGCCACTGCATATGCTGTAAAACCTTTTGATTTGATTAAATGTAACAAAACTTATCAGCATGTCAACAGATTTTTGTCTAGGACTACATTTGTACATTACAGTTAGTACGAACAGATTTGCCAAACTGCTTTTTTCGGCAAGTCCTTGAGCAAGATTTGGGATTTACGGCAGAGCTTATTAGGTGCCCAGTGTTTCTTCAAGTGCTGCTTTTCCTTGACATTGTGAATGCTAGCTGATCGTGTGTATGGATACAGGGAGAGCGAGGACAAGACACGTCCTGCAGTTAAGGCAATGCCCATATTTGTTGCAACCGCTGATGTGAGTGTTTCTGCTGCCGAGTTACCTATTCTGAAACAGGGTGACCTACCCTCCTATGACACTTCACTTTCCTTCACTAGGAACCTTTAAGTCCAGTGCAAGTAAACCACAACATGAGCATCGCCTCCTAAAATGTCGCTCCCAGCCTTTTGTGGACAACAAATCCTGGGCGTACAGATTCTTCCTTGGCATTTTCCCCCCAGACACCCTGACTTGACAAGTTCGCGGATTTCCTCCTGGCGATGTTGCCCCGGCGGCGCCTCAGCCCTTCTCCGGGTGCCCGGGCACCTCCTGCCCGCCGTGCCCCGCTCTCCCCCAGGACACCATTACACCTTCTTTCTCGCTGCTCGCCGTTGATCCCACCACAAGAACCGGCTCAGCGCCCCCTCCCCAGCCCCCCGGCCGCCCCTCGGCGCCTCAGCGGCCCCCGGGGCCGAAGCCGGGTCCGGCCCGGCCGCCGGGCCCCCGGCGGGGAGCGGGGCAGCGGGCGGGCGGCTGCGGGCGCGAGGCGCGGACAGCTCCTGAGGCGACGGCCTCGCAGCGCGGAGCCGCGGGGATGCCGCCGGCGGCCCCGGGCCCGCAGCGGGTCCCGGCCCCGAGCTCCCGGCCCCGGCCCCGGTGCTGAGGGGGCAGCCCCCGCCCGCTCGGCCCGGCCCGGCCCGGCCCGGCCCGCAGTGCCGCTTTGTGCCTACTCACCACAGCTTCCTCTTTAAGGGCATCAGACTGCCCCTGTTGGAGGCGGTCACCCCTATGGCCATCTGCAAGACGGTCAGGTATTTCTGATACTTCATTTTGCCGTCGCCCCCCCTGTCCCTGCCTCGTCCCCGCCGCCGCCACCGACAGAGTCTCTCCAGCCGCTGCATGCAATCATCAAATTTTTATTTCCAGGCATCTGCCGTCCCTGCGTCGCGCTCCTTCCCCTCCTCCTCCTCCTCCTCTCCTCCTCCTGCCGCGCTCCCTCTCTCTCTGCCCCCCCAGCTCACGCTCTCCTCCTCCTCCTCCTCCTCCTCCTCCTCCTGCCGCACTCCCTCTCTCTCTGCCCCCAGCTGACGCTTCTCCTCCGCCCCCCGCCGCGCTCTGCCCTCCCCCCGGGCCCACGCCGCTCTCCTCCTCCGCCTGCCCCGGCCGCGCTCCCTCCCTCGCTTCGCCCCCTCACCTGCGCCCGTTCCCCGCTAGGCCCGCTCCTCCCGGCGCGGCCACCTGGGCTGGCCCTGCCCGTGCCCGTGCCCTCCGCCATCAGCGGGGCGCCATGCCGCAGCCCGGCCTCGCAGCGCCCCGGGGCAGCCCCGTGTTATTCTCCTCCTCGCCTCCCGGCCGACATCATTGTGGCTCCAGGCTGGCGGCCACCGAGGGGACGCAGGGAGGGAGGGAGACGCCTCACAGCCAGCACGGGCGGCCCTGTGGGGGCGGCGAGGGGAAAGGGGAGAGGTAGGGGTGTGAGGGGAGGGGAGGGGAAGGTGAGGGTGAGGTGAGGGGAAGATGAAGGTGAGGTGAGGATGGAGATGAGGTGAAGATGAAGGTGAGGTGAGGCTGGAGGTGAGATGAGGTGAGGATGAAGGTGAGGTGAGGGTGAGGTGAGGTGAAGATGAAGGTGAGGTGAGGATGAAGGTGAGATGAGGTGAAGGTGAAGTGAGGATGGAGGTGAGGGTGAGGTGAGGTGAAGATGAAGGTGAGATGAGGTGAGATGAAGGCAAAGATGAAGGTGAGGTGAGGGTGAAGGTGAAGATGAAGGTGAGGTGAGGGTGAGGATGGAGGTGAGGTGAGGGTGAAGGTGAGGTGAGAGTGAAGGTGAGGGTGAGGAGAGGCACAGCATGGAGGCAGCTGGCCGCTGTGGGCTGGCAGGACAGGGAAGCAGCGGGAGCAGCACCTCCAACCAAGCCTTCAGGAAAAGGTGCAGCGTGAGGTGGCTGGAGTGCAGCTCCCTGCTGCAGCAAGACCCCTAAGGGATGGGGTTGTGAAGTCACCTATAAAGAGCCTGCTGAGCCCACAGGAAAGAGAGGACAAACCTCCCCTCCTGACATTTTTTTCCCACATGAGGAAAACTGAAGTGTGTTTGAAAACCAGATACATGTAGGAATCAAATGTTTTTTACAGGGCTACCCACCTTCTGGGTACTTCAGCAAAAATCACTGAAAGCATAACTGTGTAATGGTCTTATGTGTGACAATTATTACAGCTTTCATCTGTTATTTGCCCTACTCCTCCAGTTCTCCATTAAGAGCTGTAGGAGATCCCACTTTTGACAAGTGCTTTTGGAATTCATTCAAAATATGATCAGAGAGACCCATCTCAGTGCAGACATCCCTGAAGTGAAGGGCAGAAGGCTGACCTGTTGATCAAGAGCAGTTGAAAATATTTTGACTAGAAATAGCTGGTGAATAACTGTGCTTTGGCAGGAAGCTTCAAGGTATCCTTAACTCACATTTGAAACACTGTCAATCTAAAGTAATATGGAAAACCCACTAAAACAGGTCAAACTTTTTCTAAGCTGTTCTGTAGGTGTTCTGATATTTATGTGAAGAAATAGTAGCTGAGTGTTTTAATGCAGAAAGTTATGTTAGTTCCTCCAAAACTATTTGTGACCAGGGTAAGATTAAGGTCCTCTAATACTAGCTGAGATATTTTGGCTGTTCCAGCACTGCTTAAGTATGTAGATGTAGATATTCTGCAAATTGCAGATAGGAACAAATCCATGATGAAGTGACAACTTTCATTAAGATGCTATAATATAATATGTAATAAATATGAATTGTAATACTTACTCAGAGTAATGTCCCAAGCAAGCACCATCAGCTAGGAAAAATACTGTGAACATTGTCACCTTGATTATTTTTTTAACGTAATATATATCTGAAGACTACAGTAGGCAAGAGTACAGGGAAGGTAAATATATTACTTGTAAACACATCAGATTTGAATTAGAAACATATGATAAGAATTGTATGACTGTAGTTAATGATATAGACAGCTTTGCATTTTCAGTGTAGAAATGAGATGTGTACAAATGTCCTGAAATTGTATGTTTAATTAAATATTTAATTTATATTAAAAATTCAAATGCCAGTTGAATGGCCGCCTGCACATCTACAACACACAAGATTCTACTCATGGGTTTCTTTGTCTTTTGAGAGATCAAGCACTAAAAACAATGAGGGATGGTTAACCTGAAATGGTTAGGAAGGTTAAAGAGGAGGAATTAATTTTTGTCTTTGAACAATTCTAGTACTACACTATCTTCTACAGACAGAACATCAAATCTGTTTGAAAACCCATGGAGATAATTTTTTGCCTTAAAATAAAAAAAAAAAACATATAAAAACAACACATTGTTTTCTCCTGCTGTGCATCCAGTCATTACTTCACTGAAAAAAGGCTTGCTGCCCACACAATGAGAGAATGAGTGTGGGCTGGATTTTACTCTCACCATCATTAGCAGAATGTTAGCTACATTATAATTGAAATAGTCACTTACACTTGTGCAGTCCTATTGAGAAAATCTTTTACACCTTGAAATGCTAGGAAACGCTGACTAAAAGGATGAGACTGTTTTGTTTTGAACATCACAATTCAATGTAAACGTTATATCTCTCAGAAAAATATATATTATCATTATCTCATATTGAAACTTTTGAGATAAAAATCTACTCTTCATCCATTTGTAGTGGTAGAATTTTTTTTAGATAAGAGAATCCAAGGATACAAAGGAAGCAAAGTTTATTTGAAAGCTGATTAAACAGGGAGAAGCAGGTAAGCTTTGAGAGTCCCCAAACATTGCTTTTCCCATTTTTATAGTGGCAGATTTGGGACATAAATTTATTTTAAGCGTCTATATACAAAGGTGTTAAGAAATGTGCCAACAATGCTTTGCATAAAGACTTAAAATGGAACCTGGCTGCATATTCAGATCTTTATTCAACATTTTGAAGTCTGGTTAGTGATTTCTACTCTTAATTCAATAGGACTTCCTAATTCTTTTTAAATTAGCAAAATAATTACTGCTATTTCAGATTTAGCTCTATAGTTTTCAATGATTATACTGTTAACCTGGTACAAACATTAACTTTTGTATGCTTTATATATCAACAGTAGCTCTTCATATATGTTGCAGAGAAAAAATGTAATAAAGAAATGTTATCCTCTAGCTTTAATTGCAATTATTTCTGATTCTCTCAGACCTGTTCCTTCTTAGTGCTACTCCATTATATATCTCCTTTAAGAACATCGTATTTTAAGCACGTATCTTTTGTATAGGTGAAAAAGTCAAACAGTCCTGCCTTTCTTGCCTTTCAGATGGAGAGCCTATTTTTAACAGGAGTCAGTCAGCCACTTCCAGATTAGGGTAAGCGTCCAGACATCCCACTGTTACCTCTGAGGCCTGTGTGGACCCATTAGCTGAGTTAAGGCCACAATTTATGCAGCAGATATCCCTGCAACAGAGGCAGTCTGGTCATATTTGCTGTTGTCTTTGCAAACTCATTCTGTCTGATGAGATACACTCTCCTTCACTACAGAAAGATGAAAGCTGCTTACATTTTTTTTAACCTAGCATACATTCAAAACACAATTCAAGTCCAATTTAATTACTTCAGGTTAACATAGATGATTCATAGCATGTTTGTTGGTTGTTTTTTTTGTTTTGTTTTCGGTACAAAATCACACAGAGACATAATAGTTTCTTAATTCTATTAGCTTAGGTAATTTAACTGTAGACTTTACCTTAGAACAAACTCTATAATACATCTATTACTTGCAATCGTCAACACCCCTTTTTCTTCTGAAGTCGGTCCCTGGTATGACCTTCCAATGCACTTCTTGGCTCTGGAAGAACAGGCTGCTCTTTCAGTTACGAGTTACAATATTAGTATGAGTGGTACACTTGAATAGACGTGTGGCTGCCCCACATTCCACTCATAATAGTCTGTTTATACTAGCATGATGATGTGTATAGCAGATAGATGGGCAGGCCCCGAGAAGGTGGAGATTAATGCCAGTATGTGCTATCGAATTTTGGCCCACGCGTTGGGGAGTGGGCTGTTGTCAACAGTGAGAGACAGAATGGCTGCAACTTAGAGGATGCCACTGAGACAGCTGTGCATTGGCAGCTCCTACCAGCTGCAAAGCACTAAGAACAAGAGAGTGTAATGGTGGGCTACCTAATGCGATCTTCATTCTAAGCTTCGTCTATCATCTTTTTCAATCTTAGTGTTGTTAGAACATATATGAGATTTCAGATAGTGCAAAGCAATATTTTACATATTATCTACTTCTGCTGATTCTATATGTGATTTAAGTAAGCTCATCACTTACCTTCCTTTCCTTTATCATTAGCACATCACACATCCCTGTAGTGCCAGTTGTCACTAGCTGTCATCCTTTCCAAACTCTCACCTGCATCACTCAGTCTTGACTAAACTCACAGGAGGTGGAGAAATTAAGGTCTGACTCAAAAGACTCTCTAGAGACATTACAGAAATACACTTTTGAAAATTTAGGGTACTCTTGAGATATATATATATATGTATATGTATATTTATTTATTTATTTTCAGATTTTTCTTCTTTTTTTTTTTTCAATAATGTGAGGAAGAAGAAACCATATCTTTAACTGGTATAGCTGTTCTGGCAAACAAGCAAAAATATTCATTTTTACTGATTTAGCTTATTTTTCCAGCAAACCGGCATAAACTACACTGTCTGGCAAAAATAAATTGATAGATAAATATCTTACAAGAATAAACAGCATTGTCATTGGTAATATAATGGCCACATCAGCAACTTTTGAGGGTAGATTAGGTCTTAATAGTAAATTTTAACCTCTCAGGTGCATTCATTTTTTAGTCTGTCAAAACTGTTTTAGAGCTAAAGCAGACATCAAATAAACTTGTTGCTGCTTTATGGCATATTAACTAGAATATTTTATTTGCATTTTAGAATAGTCTTAACCTTTACTCTGCATAAAACAAAGATTTTTCATAACATTACATTGTTCATTCTATGTTTCTTAATACTGTGCTACTGTATAGACTGAAGAATTAACATTATGTTTTTTCTTAGAATATACCCATTCCCCTTGCTGATTTCTACTGTAATGACTAATTAAAAAAGTCTTGAGACATGCTAGTCATATTCTATGCTCCTGTTGCATTTCATATGATTGGAGAACCTCTTATTACACAGTTTAATTGGTAGAGTGTCACTGTGAAATTCCAGAGACTGATACAACACTGACATTAAAACATGACATTAGATTACTGATCTCCTGTTTACTAATAGAATTCTTTTGCATCAATACTTTTTTAATAACAGTGTATTCTGTTATTTTTTACATTTAGTCAATTAAAATCATAATATTAATGAAGATTTCTTTTAATTAGCAGCATTAATGCAGATACTTCAGTAAAGGCAGCTTCTGAAACAGACTTTCTTGCCATTTCAATGTCATGTGTAAGCTTCACATGTCCCATTTTTTGTTCCAGGAAAACAAATAAAAGGATCATACTTGTCAAAGGCAAGAGTTCCTTAGAATCTACAGGTATGTCAGATAAGGTACTCCAGCAGTTATTTTTTTCCTCCTCAAAAGTAAGAAAACAGTGTTTGTGTGTTTCTGTGTTTCCAATTTATGCGTTTACAATATGTGATTCTGTGACTTTTTTTTTTTTTTTTTCCTATGATCTACTAGAGCTCTTCTATACCCTTTTTTGATGTATTTATTATATATAATGCAAAACCTTTTTCTGGTCTGTTACTGTTTCTTCCATAGGGCTACGAAGATGGTGAAAGGCCTGGAGGGGAAGACGTACGAAGAACGGCTGAGGTCACTGGGCCTGTTCAGCCTGGAGAAGAGGAGGCTGAGGGGAGACCTCATCACAGTCTACAACTTCCTCGTAAGGGGGTGTCGAGAGGCAGGAGACCTTTTCTCCATTAACACTAGTGACAGGACCCGCGGGAATGGGGTTAAGCTGAGGCAGGGGAAATTTAGGCTTGACATCAGGAGGGGGTTCTTCACAGAGAGGGTGGTTGCACACTGGAACAGGCTCCCCAGGGAAGTGGTCACTGCACCGAGCCTGTCTGAATTTAAGAAGAGATTGGACTGTGCACTTAGTCACATGGTCTGAACTTTTGGGTAGACCTGTGCGGTGTCAAGAGTTGGACTTGATGATCCTTAAGGGTCCCTTCCAACTCAGGATATTCTATGATTCTATGATTCATACTTAACTGCATGTTACATGAAGATCTATAAAGATACATGCAGTATCACTGTAAAAACAAAACAAAAAAAATCTTGATTTTTCTTCTCACTTTTTACTGCTCAATTGATCAACTACAACAGAGGAAGCTTTCACATTTCTCTGAAGTGTCTTTATGACAGGCTAGCTTGACTAATGACAGAAAAATATGTGTCCACATGGATATAGTAATAAACTGACACAGTCATTTTGAATTAACTTAAATCTTCTGAAAGAGTTTATCCTGGTCATTCATTTGATCTGCCAAAATAAAAATAGGTAAATAATTTTGCTTGGAAGAAAGAATGTTCAATGTTCACTGTGTTTTCTCAGAAGAATATCCTCACAGGAAAAAAAAAAAAATTATTTAACTGTGGCTTATCAATAATAAAGGACTATCTAGAATAAGCTATTGACATTTTTACAAGAAACTTGCAAACAAGCAGATATCCCCATTTCACTGTAGCCAGGACTATTTAGTAATGGATTCCTGTATGAATGGTGTTAGTGCTGTTCTGCGGGCTCTGATGTGTAGCTTCTTTACACTATTACTATCAAATTTCAGGTTACTGCAAAAATAAGAATACTACTAAAGCCAAGAATTCTGGCTAGAAGAAAGTGGACCTGTACTGCTACACCCTACATTACTTTTACATTTACCCATTTCTTGCAAACTTGTAATTCTAAGATTTTACTTTTAAAAAAAGAAAAACACCTTAAGTCAAGATTATCCAAATATCACATTATGCCTGACAAACTTGACCCTGTCACAGGATAAAATAAGCTTAATGTAGAAAAAGATAAGCATATGCATGAATTCCATTACTGCTCTCTGATACAGATTATTCATGTAGAAAACTACTGGAGGGAAGAAATCACCAAGCACACAATTTCAATGTGAGATGCAACAGAAAAAGAAGCGTAAGTAACATCACTTCCCATAAAAGATTCTAAGAAATATATTACCATCTGCAGCACATCACAACTTCAGTACACAAAGATCTAATTAATTAGTCTTGCTAACTGCATATTGTTAGAACTGAGAGAGTATGTAACTCTGAGGTGAGGTGTGACCAGACCTTGCTATCATTCTGGGATGTAGTTGCTAATAGCTTTCATTTTTAGATGATATGCCTGATGGGGAAGCCTCAGAGCACACAATGCTTAAAAGAGAAGAGAAAATTGTGAAAAGCAGGCAATAATGATGGTTCCCTGGTGTGGAATTCTGAAAAACAAAAATGTAAAATATTGGGAGATTGAGGAAAAGTTGTATTTCTGAACTATTATGGTAGATGTTATAGACCCTCTGTGAAAAACTTGGGAATGAGGACCGATTTGTAAGACTCTGCCCAATTGTCTATAAATAATACCTCTCTACATTTCCCTTACATCTTTAAATTTGAATAGTGAGTTTTGTGCGTGCTAGCTGTACACATCAGGATAAATAAATCAAAATGAGAGAGAGAAGTACTAAAATTTAAGGAGCTTCTTGTGCCAAAATATATGCATGCCACATTCTGTAAAGTAATAACAATTTAGACCTTTATATAGTTTCATTAATATCTTTGATTAAATCCTAATGGAAGTGTTTCCACATCCATGAGACTGTAAAGCCTGAAGGCCAGCTGAGTGTTACAGGAATACATTGAAATCATTCACAATGCTAGTTGAAGGCTGTTGTACATGTCTAGTTATATATTTGTGCACTACTACGCATATGAAACCCTTTTTTCACTTTGTGGAAAGAAGCCATTCTATTTACAATCTGTATGACTTTTACACTATACTATTTTAATCAGATTACCACTACAATGAGAATTAATGTAATAGGATTTACTATAATTAGAGGCAAGTATACAGTAATCTACAATGAAAAGAACACAAAATGGTTAGTGAAGATCAATGGAGGATATTGTTTATGCCGATCATATAATGGTTTTTAAATCACATTAAGCCTGATTTTAAGCAGTTTTTTTTTTTTTACAAACTTTACTCAAACGATTTCAACCCAGAAGGGTTAGTAAGTCAAGTATTACTCTTGTCTGAGACAGAGAGAAGTGGAAATAAATAAAAACAGATAAAACCTAAAGGACTGCAAGCTACTCGTTTCATTGTCCAGCCTGAATAAAAGACAAAATTAAAAAAAAAAAAAGAAAAAGAGAGCATGAATGATAAAATAGTGATAAACAAGGCTTTTAAAACATAGATTAATGATTTAGGCTTTAAATTATGGTTTTAAACCTCTAAGAATTCAATATTTATCAATGTTAATATATATCAAATGTTCCTGTAATTCCCATGTAAGGAAACCTACATGAAATTTTGGTAAAGATTGCAGATCTTCCCAAGTGATTATATTGTTGTTATGTTCCTGTCTGTTGTAAAATCCTGATAGATCCATAAACCTTAAGATACCAGTAGTAGGCCTAGCAAGTGGCAATTAAGAATTGAAAAGGTGGTGAAAGATAAACTAACTAAATCTTGATGCTGTGGGAAACATTTTTGAGGATCTGGGACAACACCGGATGAGAGAACCATCTTGACCACAGGCTGAAGGATTGGTTCCTAAGACTCGTGACGGTTTTTTTATACCAGCACAGTGATGCATATAGCAGACAGATAGACAGACCCCAAGAAGGTGGAGATGAATGCCAGTGTGTGATCAAATCTTGTCCCATGCCTTGGGTTTATAGGTGGGGAGTCGGCTGTTGGGAGACAGACTGGCTGCAACTTAGAGCACACTGCTGAGACAGTTGTGCTTTGGGAGTTCCCATCAGCTGCAGAGTAGCTAAGAACAAGGCAGTGTAACGCTTTCATCAGTAATTAGCTCATACCACAGCCTAGTCTCCCTATGGGAGGCATTGGGTTAGATTCAAAATAAAGTAGTGGGTTACAGTTTGTATATTTAAAATTATTGAAAATCAAATAGGACTCTTTTGTAGAGCAAAAGTTATTCATACTGTTATGAATTTGCAAGATTTAATATTTTAGTTACTGCATTTTTAATTTTAAGAACACATCAGAGGTAGCATTAGTAACATTCCAGGGAGATAAAGCCCTTGCATTAAGTGTGTGTGCATAATAATAAATATCAGCTTCAAGAAACCCTTCAAAGTTTAAAAAATGCTTCCATTTCTGAGAGTGTATCTTCAGACAATATATAATATTTGTGGGTGGGTATCCCACATTCTTGTTCATCTTTGAAAATATTGGTACAAATAAATATAATATTTTTTTTTTCAATAAAACAATGTGGTAAAGATTTTAAATACGTCATTTAAATAATTAACAACTGGATTGCATTCTTTCACGGTTGTGGGGTTAAGTACATAAAATATTTTTTCTCTATAGTTTCCTTCAAGACCATCTAATACAAAATAAGGAATTGAGCTGTTCATTACAGACACAGGTATCTTTGGATATCATGTATATTTTTTCTACTTCTACTTTGGCTACATAGGGGATTTTGAATCCTCATGTTTTTTTACTAACTGGTGCCAAAACTTTTCCAGCCTCCAATAAGTTCTTTATAAACGATGAAAATTCATGTGCAGATCAACAGTCTTGCTACAAACTCGATTTTTGTAACAAATAAGCAATTTTCTGTCCTCTTCCTCAGAGAAGACACAATCAATTCTATCTTCTCTTCTATGCTGCAGTTATTGCTACTTTTGGCATAGCTGATCTGGCTCCAAACTTGCTGTGAGTAGACCAATTCTTTTTTAATTGCCCCAGTATAAAAATAAAATTGCCTTTATGGCACTCGTGATGTTACACTATGAAATTGCATAATGCCTTACAGCCTGGAAAAAACGCATTAATAGCACAGAGGAGAGATGGGAGAATCAAGCAACTTACTATTACTGCCTTAACACAGAACACAAATGTGTTTGTTTGTTTGTTGCTGTTCTTTCGTTGGTTTCTGTTCTTTTTTGTTGTTGTTGTTGTTCTTGTTTGTTTTTAAGCAAAAAAATAAGGTAAAGTAAATAATGCACTACTAAGATTTCGTCTGGAAAGGTGAATAGACTTATACCATCTTTTGCTGTTATTGCAGTTTATTTGACTGTTTTTCTGATCAGTTCAGCTTCTCTCTCTCTCTCTTTTTTTTTTTTTTTAGACATTAGAGTAGCTGAAATATTTACAATACACAAGATACACGATGCACAATATTCTATTCCTCTAACTTAATATCGGTCATTGCATTACTACTCTTTAATATCCAAATATTTCTACTTTCTAACATACTCCAAAAATGAATCAGCAAAATATATTAAATGAAGTTATTCTTTAACACTCTGTCCTTGAACTCTGAACAAGAATTCTGTTGTTGTTCTTTGCTTGCCTCTTATTACTTAACAATTTTACTCGGAGTATCCAAAGAATAAGCAAGACCCTTCCTGGGTCAGTTGTACTCAGCTGGCACAAAATAACAAGGCCCTACTGAAGTCATCATTTTATACCATGTAACGGTCTGGCAGAATTATTTAGTCAATACATTTTGGTGAGTGTTGGAAGCAATGTTTATAGTGAGTGTTTTCCTGGAGCTGACCTGGATAGTATCTGTCCCAAGGTCTATCAAGCTGTGATCTGCACTGCTACAGTGCCAGCATACACTCTGTAACAGTTACAGTGCAAATACTCTTCTCAATATAACCTACAACCTCTTTTTCTCATG
Organism: Aythya fuligula; assembly: GCF_009819795.1. Taxonomy (NCBI): domain Eukaryota; kingdom Metazoa; phylum Chordata; class Aves; order Anseriformes; family Anatidae; genus Aythya; species Aythya fuligula. The sequence continues at coordinate 5,162,371 of NC_045569.1, read as the reverse complement.
ATACAATAGAAGGTTTGAGAGCTCACTTGCTGTCTTGCCAACCGAGCAATTCACCCACCATCTGCACGCTAAGAGCATGCAAACAGTTATGAAACTCTGCATGGTTCTTACTCAGCACTGTGTTTTTGGGGAGCTGTTCATTGGCTCTTCAATCTTTGGAGCAACAAGACAGGATGCAACAAATAATTAAAATAAAGTTCTTGTTTTTATTATTATTACTATTATTATGTTATTTTTAGATAAATAAATCTTCTTTTAATCCTGTAAAAATTCCTCTATAATATTAAAAGGACAAATTTTGGAGATTAACTAACAGACCCATAATAGAGGTCTGTTCTGGCATCCTGTCTATCTCTGCAAATCTGTTCGTTTTATTGCAGTAATGCAAACTTCCTTAGAACCATCTGCACCACTGCTGAGTTTTGAAAAGAAAAACACAAAAAGAAGACTCAATGGATAATGAACAAGGGCACTCACAAACCCACTGCACTTATCTGTATACCCACTGTCCAAGCTGCTCTAGAGCATACACACTGTTGTCACTCTCAAGTGAGAGGTAGAAGTGCTACAGAAGCTCAGCACATTTTGCTGAAGAAAGTCAGCTGGCTCACACGAGTCCAGAGGGATATTCTTCCTCCAGAACTTTGCCTGGAACTTAGTGACAAAAAAAAAAAATAGAATTAATAAGTATTTATACCAAACACCAGAAAAAAAATAAATAGTGGTGAATATTCGAATGGAAATAATTAAATCAAGCTTAATGTCTGCTCATGTAGCCAAAAGTGATGATGTTTCCTGTACTCTAAGTGACCTCACTGTGGCTGAAAACACCCTTTTGTGGCATTGACAGGTTCAAAGTGTGTCAGAGTACACTGACACTTAAAGAAGGTGCATGGATCCCTGAAGAAGACAGAGATTATAGTGATTTTAGGAACAAAACCAAAACACCAACACTTGCAAGTAGTCGCTGCAAAACACATTCGGTCTGGCAATCTGTGCACATCACTGTGAGAGCATCGGTAAATCATAAGCTTTGCAACAGTTTGCCAGGAGGATTCCTGTGAACCTGAAGCTGAAGATTAGGGTAGGTTACATTGCATTTGATTCACTATGTGAGGAAAATGGTTATGTATAAACATCCCGATACAGTTCTGGTTGTAAGGAATTTTATTATTTTGATGAATTTAAAATTGGGATAATACCAACGTAATTTCTTAGTTACTCTTCCTCCTACTTGGAGAAATCTGACAACTCAGGACAAATCTGATCCTGCAGCAGCTTAGCTTCTTTATGGTGATTTATATTACAAATATGACCAAATTCAAGGTCATAGCTAAGAACCCAAGTGAATATGATTAAATTAAATATAATGCATAGAATCTCATTCCCTTTCCTGTCATCTCCAAATTGATATCAGCCTCACTGAAGGAGTATCATGGTGAATAACACCAAATTCAAGACTGATGAATTTCTTGGAGAGTTGGCTCTAAGTTATATCTGAATCTTCATGAAATTTTAAGATTTAATTTCCATTTTCTTTGCCATAGGTCTTTTATGGTAGAAAAAAATCTCAGTTGAAAGGCATTTCTTTCCTCTCATGCACATTGTCATATTACTGTACAAGTAACATTTATCTGTTAATACATCTAATATGCACCGAAGACAGACATTTCTGCTCTGGTATATAACACTGCTTTAAAATGTTTCCACTTCTTTTCCTTCTGATCTACAGTACATACACTTACCACCTTTTGTCTCAGTCTGTGTTGCTCTGAATCTCATTAGCAAGCTTTATTCTAGCAAACAGCTATTTGCCCTTTGAACTCAAATGGCCTACACTAGGTGACACAAGAAGGCAGTATTTTCTGTTATCTTATATTAAGAGACCATGAACTCACCTATTTGTTCTTTGCATATTTTTTGGCTGACATGAACTTGAAGATATGGAAATTGCCTATATAAAATCTCTGTAGATGTCCTCATAACTTCTTCTACAGGCCCAACATTGAAATATCCCGAGACATTTTCAGAGTTTGTTGCTGCTTTTGATGTGCTTTCACTGCAATGCTTCCTCCTTCAATATCATAAGCTAAATCTTTCTTTGCAGTCCATTGGATACAATCTCAGAACAGCTAAATTCTTCTTTCATCCCCTATGCAGAGTCTCCCATTTGATTAGTAGCAACCCTGAAGTTGTTCATAAATTGTGTCGTGCATTTGACTGCTTGGCTAACCGCTAGAAAAGGCAAACTCCCCGCTCCCCACATAGTATTCTTTCATCCTATAACTTCATTGTATTTACCAGAGACTGACAATTACTGTAGTATATATAATTATTTTTTATGCACCCTTGTCAACCCAGATAAAAGAGGAATTCCATCACCTGGCTTGCACATACTTATTTTCCACAACCTTATGAATAAAGAAATGGAAACTGCTCATGTAATTAAGATCTGCTTATACAAACAAGGTTTACAAGTGGTTTATAAAGATATTTTTCCTCTTTTCATATTTGTTTGTAGAAGGATTACACATCTGCTCACTTGTGTTTCAGTAATATTACTGGGAAAATTATAAGGAAATTCATGTAGAGAAACATTATTGAAGGGATGAACAATCCCAGGAAATCAGGCAACTTGGAAATGGAATTTAGATTATCTTCTTGTGCCTGCTGACTGCCTATTATCTTTATTTTTGTCTGTACTAATAATGATAGCTTGTTTCCTGGTATAGAGTAGGGGAAGTAAATGGGCAAAAGTCATGCTCAGAGTATGTTTCAAATGCTACAGAGTGAGATAGATGTCTATGCCATCTACTTTGCCTTTGTCAGGTAACCATCATGTGTCTGCATGCTGCGTGTAACAACAGATAACTAAAAGAGCTGCCTATACTTCTACTTATCTGAATAGAGTGGGTTATTTGCAGACAGTAGTTATCATTGCTTTGGGGAAGGCTGGAGAAAGGCAAGAGAAAGAGGTACCCATTATTGTTTAAGTATCCTTTAGGATTTCTTATGTCTTCCATGGGTTGATTAAAATAATATGTTCCTGATTGTGCCTTATCCTTTATCCCTTAAAGAAGGAGCATGCAGCAATAATTCGTAGTGAGATTTTTTTTTGTAAGCATCCCCCTTGCATGGGTTTTACGCAGAAGGGGAACACATGGTCCTGAAAGAGCATTAATACTCAGGTACAGCTGGTCTTTGAACATTTTAAGTGATCCAGATAGGAAGAACGAGCAAATGCCTCCCAAGGGAGACTGGCTGTTCTGACACCGCTCTTTATCATAAGTGTTAACACTTATGGGAGGATGTCTATGGAGACCAATGTACAGAAGGGGGACTGTATTGGCAAAAGAAAAATAGGCATATAAGAAAATAAGACAAAAATAAAACCGTTAACCTGGACAGCAATAGAGAACTTAATCACAGTCTACCAGGCTAGCAGCAAAGAAAAACAACCAAACTGATTAATTCATCTATTGTTATTAGTTAATGCAACAACCTAACATTTCTCCATGACAGCAATGTCTCTGTGCCAGGTTTTTATTATCCTGCGGCACTGGCACTATTAAAATTCCTATTACTCAGAGAGTTTACATTGATTTAAAAAGGAGTTCTGTTTGCTGGATATAAAAAGAGCTATCACAAAGAATTTAGTGTCAGACCTTAGCTACGGATCAACCCTATTTTCTATTTAAAGAATTCATTGGGTTTAAAGACAAATCACTTTTAAAGTAAAGTTGTAAGGCACCAGATTTGCCTGAGGAACTGATCCCAAATAACTGCTTTATTTTTATTCTTGTCATACAGAAATATCACATGGCTCCAACCATACCTAGTTGAGCTTCATTACTGCATACTCTAGCATCCCATACAGAATTGCCAGAAGTAGAGACTAAGCAGGGTCATTAATTGCTCTTGTACAGGGTAAAATTCCCCCAGGTATATGTTCCCAAGAGAGACTAGGTTGCAAAAGACATAGGGAATAAACTTGATGTAGAGAACATGAAATCTGTGACAGAAATATCACAAGAGAAGGATTAGGAAACCTGGAAAATGTTATGCTCTTGAATCAGGTATTCTGATTCAAAGACCTACGGTCTTTCAAGAAGTAACTTAAAGGACCAGGAAAAAGTCAAGAAAAAGAAAAAATATGGAAGTGAACCGCATAATCCAATCAGGGCCCTAAGAAGAGAAGTCTTTCGAAGTCCCACTGAGATCAGTAGCAAATCCAAAACTTACTGTTAACACAAACAAGAAAGCTAAACCACAGAACCTGAAGTCAGGGGCCTAATCTGGGCCAAGTTTTATTCAGCAGGACTACTCCAGGTAAAAATTCTGTTTCAGAAATAATCCACAATCACATCCATAGTTACAGCATCAATGAAATTGAAGCTGCTAATACAAAATGAACATACAAAACCAAATAAAACCATTATTTTTCTCTGAATTCTGCAGAAAGATTGTATGTGGTTAAGGTGAAAATCTTGTGCCCTGGAGCTGCCACATGGATAACATGTCCCTAACTAGAAGGATTAGAACTACTAGGACATAAGAAATCCTAAGCTAATTTGGAAGCAGAACAGCTGAAGAAAGGCTGTTCAACAGAAGTTGGAATTAGAGCAAGAGGTTAAATTGCTTCAGTTTCTTTCTGTCTGTGCTGATCTTGATGCCAAATGTGAAAGTCTGGGCAAGATAACCATCTTTCCAAACCAACAAATCTTTTGTAGGCCAGAAAGTTTAGGAGGAAAGATCACAGATACTGTATCTCTGCGTATAATTAGGAAATGATCCTTATAAGCTTCTCATGTAAGATTACTTTAAGGAAAAAAAAAAAGAAAAAATAAAAAAGGAATATGGAGTGAGGTACCAAATTATTTATTTATTTTTAGACAAAAGGCTATGAACAAGTCTAAAGTTTAAATTATGGTAGTTATTGTAAAGTAATTAAAAGTTGCTTCACATATTTTTATCAAAATATGTCCAAGGAGTAAATACAGAAATTTGCTTGACTGTGTAATTTTTCAAACCAAAAGCAATAAGCTATAGTAAATCTCAAGTAGGTCCAAGCTCCATTCTTGTTCTATAATATCTGCATGAAGATTTTATGTTATAGGTTATTAAGCATGTTGATGTATAAAAATATGCAGAAAGCTGGCTGCTCATAGATCATACAGCACAAAGCAATACTAGCTACATAACAAATTAGTAACAGCTGGATGGTTTGAAACTAGAAGGCCTAACATGACAGTACAGGGCAAATTCCACTCAGTTTATAAAACAAGACTACTTTACCTAGGGCAATAATGCAATGCCTCTAGATTGGATTCTGCAGAACCTGGGGCTGCCTTGTGAAACTGTATGATAACTTAGTCATGACAAAGATGCCACAGGATCAGGGAGCCCAGCAGAGAAATTCTGCTGCCTAGAAAGATTCCAGCTTGAGAAATCTTGATTGCTTCAAGAGTTGCAATGAATAAAGGAATTAAGCTTGAGGTTAGAAAATTAAAATGGAAGTCTATGTTTCTATGCTTCAGTATGTTTTTCTGAATATTTCAATTTTTCTAAGCAATAAACTTGCATTCTATCATCTTTTACCCTCAGAAGGATTTCATTATATGAGGTGCTTTAGATTTTCTGGTTTTAGATTCTCTTTGGCAGAGGTTGTTTTTTCCACAGGAAAGATTCTTTAGCTTTAATGTCTTATTTCAAAATAAATTTTCTTGCTCTCCCTTGCTCTTTCCCTTTGACAGCCATCATTGCTGAGTAATGCCCAAGGTCATGCTTTTGAAAAGCAGATTCTTCATTTGCAACATTGCTGCAGAACCTATTGCACAGTATATATCCAGAGGACTAGGCACTTGTCCCTTTATAAAATATAGGTTGAATTCTGCAAGGGATGTGTCTGGCACAAGAGTTAGATGCAAATCAGTTAAGAAATATAAAAGGGAAAATCACCAGCTCTAGAAATGGTTTATGAATATATGCACATACATTCATATGAATATGCAATTTAGGACTATCCTGCAAGAAATGCATTAAATACAAGGAAATTTGGTTGACCAGAAAACATATTGTGAGTCCAGATCATTACTTGCTTGGGCAAAACTCCAGACGGAGCCAAAATCTTTGTCACGGAGTGTAGGCAGCTTCAACTGAAGTCAAAATACTTGATAGAAGCTATCAAAAATAAGTTTAGTCTGGATAAAAAATCCTGAAATAATGCCTAGAAAGCAATTATTTCCCTAAGACGATTCATTACCAAAAGAAAACTTGTTTAAAAAAAAAACAAACTTTTCACATCTCCTGACAGAACATCAGCTATCTTAGTAAAATACAGTCATCTTCTCCTGCAACAAATTTCCACACTTAAGAAATCTTAGTAGAAAAAGCACTAACATTCAAATCATATTTAATGGAGAAATCAGACAAATGTCTACCAAGATTCTTCACATAAATCTGGCCTTCTTTCATTGCTAAATCCTGCTTCCACAAAAGCAATAAATTATATTATTTACCAGGAAAGCAGAAGTAGGCCTTTAATCTCATAACGATTATTGAGATAATCCTTGTTAATAGAATAAATTTATTTTTTATAATAAATTTGTTACCACTAAAAGTGACAGTTTAACAAATCCTGGCTATGATGGTGACTGTTCTTCAGTTGCATGGCAGGTCTGTTCAAGGACCCCAGGATTTCTGTTATTTTTAATTTGCTTTCTCCTCCTAGTTTTGTTCCAGCTTTTTAATTCAACTGGTTAATGGTTGTATGGTTGTCCAACAGGAAAAAAAAAAAAAAAAAGACTAGTTTGAGAATGACATGTTACCTCTGCAGTGTATGAACGTATTTTGATTTCCACAGCACTGAGTCAGCATTCTGATGAGTTAGCATTTATATTCCCGACAGCTGTTTATTCCTCTCAATGTAATTTCAGAGATAAATGTCCAGGAGGGATTTGTTGCCCCAGATCTATCAGAAAACATATTTAAGATATTCTGTGGTATTTAAATCATAAAAAACCACTATTATTCAGTAAGATTAGGACTAAAAGTGTTTAATTTTGAACATTAAATAACTAAGCTAATTCTTGTTTTTGTTTGTTTGTTTGTTTTTGTTTTGTTTTGTTTTGTTTTGTTTTTTAATGTAGTATTAAAGTCAAAGTATTTTTCATTTTATTTTCTATGCAAAATCACATTGATGGTTTCCAGGAACACAGCAAATTTAAGAAATATTTAGACACTTCCAATACATCTATTTTATAAATCCTTTTATTTGGAGTTGAGAAAGCAGCCTTGAGAATAAAGGAAGAGATAGTAACTAGTGCACAGAAAAGACCAAACCTTTCCTGGAACAGCTTATCAGTTGTATCTTACTAAAGCCACGAGACTAGTTGGCACAGCTGGAACATAAACCTTGCTAGAAGTGTACAAGGATTCACCACATTCTAAAATTTGACAGGTGATCCAGAAGGGATAGTTTGTCAAATATGATGTAGGCTATGCTCATTCATATGCTGTAATTTTTTATCTACTTTTTTTTTGGTTTTGTTTTTAATCTTCTGTTAAAGCCATGCAGATGGTGCAGAGCAGCCTAGCTGGTGCATTGGAGAGGTGTGGCCACAGCTGCCTCCTCCTTGGATTCTAGTTAGGGTCGTGCCATAAATGCCTGTAGTAAATCTTTCCAAGAGTCTCATTTGTTAGACTTGGGTTTGCAATTGGCAGGGTGACTAAAGCTACTGTTAGTGAGATTAGAGATGTGTATATTATCCATACAAAATAAATAAATAAAATAAAATAAAATAAAATAAAATAAAATAAAATAAAATAAATAAAGTAAACAGTTCTGAATTTCATTATAATGCTGATTTTCATCATGGATGGTGGCAATGAGTTCTACAAGTGTCCTCTGATTTTGATAAAAGAATTAAAATATGGTTAATTGCTCAGTTCTCTGTTCTTTCAAACTCCTTTTTTTTTTTTTTTTTTTTCTCAGAAAGAAAGTGAAAAGGGATTCTTGGTATGACTATTCTAAACATTCAATTTACATTCTCTGTTACTTACCTTGTGTGTTTTCCTACTCTCCAGTCTAACTCAAGCAGTCAAAATGAGTAACAGCATCACTCTAGTAAAGTGTAAGACATTTGAAATGCAAGTGGTACATTTGATGCTAACCTCTTTAATAAAGCACCAAAACTTAAATGTTATTGTCCTAGGACTGTTCTCCCAAAGCCTTACTCATGTCAATAAATGATGCAATTACTGAGGATTACTGATGCAAATAAGGGTGTGAAGGATGAACCTTTAGCCTGCAAGCCTCAGTCTCTTGTATGGGAGACTGCCTAAGAATACCAGGTGCTCTAGTTTTGTTGTAAAGAAGGCAGAGCCAGGCCCGTTACAGTGGTGCTGGGTGACAGTGACAGGACAAGAGGCAACAGGCATGAAGTGAAACAGTGGAGGGACCATCTGAAAATCAGGAAACACTTTTTTACTGTGAGGGTGACCACACAGCCCAAGCACAGATTGCCCAGAGAGGCCATGGAGTCTCCTCCTTGGCTGTATTTGAAAGCCACCTGGGCAGGGTCCTGGGCAGGGTGCACTGGGTGCCCTGCTTAGGCAGGGGTTGGGCTGGAGGGCCTCCTGAGCTCCTTTCCAGCCTCAACCAGTCTGTGATGCTGTGGGAGATTCCTCTCTAATCCTATCAATAAAATCACAATCATGATATGAGGTTCATGCTAATACAGTGATCAGACATTTGGGTGGCTGGCTGGCTGGGTGAATGGAGGAAGGGAGGGACGTGCAAGCAACTGTAAAGCCCAATTCCCTAGTCTGTATTTGGGCCACTATAACAATGAAATGTGCACCTGGAAAGCCTACTTAATGCAAACGAAAATGAACAAACAAAGAAACAAAACTAAAAACAAAACCAAAAAAAAAGAAAAACCCCTGCTGTCTGTATAGTGAAGAGATGGTTTAATATGCATACAGAAGACCCATCACAGTTTCCACAGTATGGCATTTAGCTGGATTAATGCTGTGCTCTGAGTTCTGATGGAAAGAACAACCTTTTAGGAATTCCTAGCCAAGAGCAGCTGAAAGTCAGAGTAATCTGAGGCTGCACTGGTTAACTGTAGAAGCCTGAAATTAGGGAAATTCAGACATCGGAAAAAAAATGTCTCGAGGCTAAAAGCTACCTTTGTCCTTTTTCTGTTTTTGTTACAAGAAGAACTCAGAGAGTATAGATAACTAGGTTTTAGGTATTTTGAGACACAGGATATTGTCCCAGAAAGCATGCATAAAGCATTACTATGGTAATGGTTACCATAGTTGGTATCTTTTATGGAAAATTTGTAAAAACTCTGTATAAGTGTATTTAGCTTACATAAGCAATTGCCACTATAGTTAGAACTGTCTTTTAGTTATCTATAATACATTAGAACTTGTCTTATTTTACATTTTATGTAGCAGTTAGCAGTTTGCAGAGGTGACAACTTATATAGGTTGTATAAGTTATACAAATGTTATATAAGTTATATAAGTTATATAAGATGTATACATCATATGAGATATATAAATCTGTATCTATATGTATATGTATATATACATACAGATTATTACTCTGAGCTGAGAGGGCTATTAAGGAAAGTTTTGTCTTTATTATGACATACTGTATGTGTAATACAATTAAATACAGTATCTGATAACTGCTAATGTGCCAACAGTTGCGAGGAATTCAAATAGCAGACAGTAAACTATTTTTTAAGGTATTTTAAAATGGAAATCTTCAAAACGACTTGGGAAGACACTTGTTTTGACATTTTTATTTGCTTTTTTCTTCTCATCCTTCATTTCACTTTCACACTTCTTTCTACTGCTGACTGTAGCCATAGCTCAACTGTTTCAGGTTCCAAGCATAGATTAGCATCTTCCTGTCAAATAAGCCAATGCTACCGGGTGAGTTGACCTTGACCTGACTGCTGTGATTCCAAAAGCCACAAGCTAACTGGCAACAGTTGTTAGGTATGTCAAAGCTAATTTTTATTGTAGATGTATGTTACAAAATACCAGGTGGTAAGGAGGAACAACAGTGCAGTCCTCTAGTTCATAAGAATCTAATGCTCATTTACCTCAATAAACATTTGGGATCAGTCATTGTGGGAATAAAATCTTTTCCATATGCTTATTACCTGCTACATTAGCTACCAATTTAAAAAAAAAATAAATAAAATTAAAGTGTTTGCACTTAAGATGCATGCAATATTTGGGATGGCACCCTCGCAGTAGTTATACTAGCAATGACTTGGTCATGCCAAGTAGAAGATATTTGGAAATCAGTGAAGGTTTTGTTTCAGTAATTGCTGGCAAGAAATGTCTGTTCCTACTTTTCTTGATCCTTGATTACATTGGCTCAGTGCATCTTCTCTTGAAGAACAGCCTCTATGAGGAAGCTCATAATCCACAGGGATTTTCTCATAGAGGTTCTTTCCACATAAATTTCATCAGGACAGCAGGATTTGTTTTCTATTCCTAAACCACTTCCTGATCATTCAGATGTGAAGAAAATCATGACCATTCATGAAGGAGCTCTATATTTCCATACAAAGCATATCCTTAGAAGCTCGTTTGAGGAATAACTAATTCTCTCAGTAACCCTGTGAAACAGAAAAACATGAGATGGAGAAAATAAGACCACCAGGCTCCATTTCTCCCTTTCTCCCTTTCTAGTTGCTATTTTACAGAAACACGTGAGGAAGGTGGTTTGCACCTATCCACCCTGCTTCATTGCCCAGATATAACATAGGAGTTTGGGAGAGGAAAGGAAGGAGAGTAGTATCATTTAAGCCTGAAAGTCTACTTTGAGAATAAAGGGAGCAAATTTGCCCATACAGAATTGGTCAGTACAGAATATGGGGTACAATCAGTCCTGCTTTGAGAAGCAGTGCATGGCATTGAGTGCTCTAAGTGCCGACTGGAATTCTGCTTTACATTTCTACACAACTGTTGCTACATCGATAGTGGAAAGATGATTACAGGTGATAAATTCCAATCATATTTGAAGGCTCTCTTTTTTGGATTTCAGTGATGAAATTTCTGTTTATACTTCAAGGCATCTCATTAGAAATGGTTATATTTTAGATTCCCAGCACATTTGTTTAAATATTAAGAAGTTAATGAATCACAGTAAGACGTCAATTCTGCCTGATACAGCACAAACTTGTATTTACTAGGATTTAAAAGTACGTTTTTGTAAAGTGCTAGCTGGTACATTCTGGTACATGTTCATCTACACTGGCGTTCATGTCTGTCTTTAGATGCAGCCTCTGGTTACTCTGAACTGCCTGTTCAGTGGTGGTTCATTTCATTCACCTTACAAATTACTTACTCATAAAATATGAATGAACAATGGAGCATCTAAGGTCCCTCCAGTTTGGAGGATCTCCTTGTCAATGCCCTACGGCCATTGCCAGCCTGGTTTTGCTTTTCACCACAAGAAGAAGAGGAAGCTTGACAAAGAGGATCCAGCAGTGAAGCCATATTCTCTTTTTTTTTCACCCTGCCATGCCACTGGGCAAAGCACAACTGGGCAGGACCTAACAGCTCCTTGGACACCCAGAAGCTGAGGGTGCTGCCCTCTTCAGTGTACCCTACTCAAACACATTTTCTTATACTTGCATCTTCAGTCATTAATTCTCACCCTCTCCTTTTTGCATTTTTTATCTCCTTCCGTAAGCTGTTTCTTTTCTGAAAGAAAAAAGTTCCAACCTGCTCAATTATTTTTCATAAGGAAGCCATTCACTCCCATGTCTGATCATGTCTGATCATTATTGTTGCACCTCTCTGAACTTTTTCCAGATCTAATATAACCTTTTTGAGATGGAAGCACCAGAACAGCACACACAGTATTCCAGATGAGAGCAAACTTCAGTGTTATACATTGGCATAATCATATTTTCTGTTTTGTTCTTTTCTCCTTTCCTAACAGTTCCAAATATTGGCATTTTTGAACTGCTGCCATGCACTGAGTTGGTGTTTTTATGGAGCTATCTGTCATAATCCCAAACTTTCCTTTCTGAGTGGTAACATTCAGCTCAGAGCTCATCACTTTATTCATAAAGCCAAGAACACTTTTGCCCACGTACATCATTTCACATTTATCTACGCTAAATTTCCTCTGCCATTTTGTTACCCAGTCACTTAGTCTTACAAGGCCCATCTACAGTTCCGGGCACTCAGCCCTCATACTACACTGATTAAATTTGTATCCTCAGCAAACTTTCCACCTCACTGCTAACACCTTTTTACAAATAATTTTTGAGTTTGTTAAGCGGAATCAATCCCTTGCAGAGTTCCACTTAGGACTTTTCTCTGTAATGCCACTATGCTCACATGGATGAAGATCTGGGAGGGGGTGTGGATATGGTGCTGGGGACCAAGGTATTCAGCACTGGTCTGTATACAGGGTGCTACAGAGATGTGTGCCCACATATCTCAGACTCGATGTGTAGGAACCAGTCCTATGGCCTTTGCCTCTCATGTGATTTGAGGCCCAGCTTACAAAGACCCCTTCCTGTGATCAGTTACATGAGGTTTCACCAGTTCAGAAGAAGAAACTTAAGGAGTCTAACTTCTAGGAAGAGCCTGAATGTCTTTGCCGAAGGAATCATCAGGCATAGAAGAAGTATTTTAGAGTAAAGGAATTTTAACAGCACACAGCCCCGTGACAAGATGAGACACAATACAGCAGTTTAGTGCATGAACTATGTAAATCAGGGGTAGAAAGTCTGTGGAGATAGGATTTAGTGCGATATATGCATGCAAAAAGGGAACCATATATAATCTGTTTGAAGTGAGTGAGTATACCAGCAGCAGTTAGTAAAACAGATAAAACCTGAACATTTAAATGGTGACTGGTTTTGATTTGGTTTGGACTTCAGGGGCTTGAATTAACACTACCCTGCACTTACTGTTGTCATTCGAATACGGCAAAGAGGCTGTGTTTCCTAGTCAGTGACAAATCATCTCCAAATTCATGAAGTGTGAAAATTATCACATCTCCAAATGGATTCTTTATTTGGCACTGAGTTGTGCTTGGTAGCCCCTTGTCCCTGTCTGAGGAACACAAACTCCAAAAGAGAATTCTGTTGACCACATGCAGTGACCTAAAGGCAGTATTTGTCTCAAAGCCTTTGAAAATCATCGTTACATTTGCATTGGTTGGTCAGGAACATAAAAAAGAAACTCATTAAGTGATATTAGGAGATTGAAATCATTAAAATCTCTTATATGTATCCTTTTTTTTTTTTTTTTAATGTGACATGCTTAGGAAGATGAGACAAACAAATCACGTTATCATGTTATAATAATGATAATGTTATAATAATGTTATAATGTCACAGTCCTACATCATCATTCACAGCGATGATTTCCAGGAGGTAGCAAAGGTACTTTTAACAACTGTTATGTAGTGCTACCTAGTGGCCAAATTGAACAGGACTTTATCAGAGACTGGTACCTTATTTTTTCAGTATAAACTGTCAAATGCTGCATGGTTACTTGATTTTACTATTATTCTGGTGCAGAAAACAGCTTTCTACTCTTAATAGATACATAACTTAACCTGATAACCTCACAACACTAAATATTACAACACTACTTGTTTCCCTGGCTTGTGCACCAAGCTTACCAAGCTTCTACTCAGGCAGAGTTTTGGAATCCTATGATTTTGATTGGCAAGGACAGGAGATACTAGGAAAAATGTCTGGCAGTTTTAAATCCAACATTTCTGGTACTGCAACACCTTCTCAATCGTTCCCTCTTACAGTGAATTTATTTTTTGTAACTAAAATTATTATTTATTTTTAGAAAACAAAAAGTTATACTTATTTATTACACCCATAAACTTAAGATACATCCACTATGTATTTTGAGTCTAACATACGTGATACAAACTGATCTTTATATGATGACATTTTAAAAATGTAAATAGAAACTTACATTTATAGGCCAGATTGCCATTTTACAGAAAAATACATGTAATTCTTTCGTGACAGCTAAAGTAAAGTGCCTTGACAGGTATTTGGGTCTTCTGCTTCACCAGCGCTGAGATTAAGGCATAAATTTAATTTTTTTGGATTGTGCTACTGGTGCTCTTACCAAGTTTCTTAAGGAACATATAACGCATGCCAAAATGCCATAGATATTGTGATTCCCAAATTAATAATGATGTTCAGCAATGTCAGAAGCCAACATATAGCTATCCAAATGAATTGTAAAATTGTCCTATCCAAATAAATTGTTAAACTCTGGGGCTGTGGCTTCTCTCTGCACTTCTTCTTGAAAAGATTATGTTTAAGCAACTTGTGTCTATTGGTTTTTATTAGTTAAAAAAGCAGTGTCTGTCTCCCTTCTAATAGGACTTAATTAGCAGTAAATCTAAGTGTTTTTTGTTTGTTTGTTTGTTTTCCACAATGCAAAATGCTGGGTTTCAAATGGTGAAAACTGATTCAAAAGCTTTAAAATACAACTCCAATAGATTTCAGAAAGGCATATTCTACAGCAGAACTGGGCCAGTCCAAAATTTTAAACATAAAAAAGAAATCCATAAAGCTGACTTCAAGAAAAAACTAATTACATGCACTTACTGTAAAGCATGTATGAACACAAATATAACACATTTACATTAAAATGGACAAGCTGCATGAAAAATCTCTTGTTGTTTGCAGTGTGAAGTAAGTGGCTTGTGTAACAGCAATTGGAAAAATGGCAGCTGATTTTCACAGTATGGATACTACTTATTCTGATAATTTCTTTGACAGGCATTGTGACAGAATCTTTTCTTAATACATGAGAAAGTAACACATAAATGCATTACTAATGCAGCTCAGAGTTCTCTGCTTCAGAACTTGAACCTCAATAAGTAAAAGAATAAAAACTTGTTGAACAGGAGGAGAAAACAGAAAGCCTGAAAAAATAATTTACTATTTTATTCTGTGTGATCTGGACGATTTTCACAGGGATTTTAATTTACTATTTTATTCTGTGTGATCTGGACGATTTTCACATCAAATATCCAGTGATGGATATTTGTTCAGGGATAAAGCAGAGCAGCAAAAGAGTTTTGAAAGCAGTACTGATTATTTTGAAGTAATTTTCAGGCAATTACTGACCCAACCTACAAGTCCATCCTTTTGCTTAGTAGAGATTGTCCTTTTTAGAAAGGATATTCTGGGAAAGAAGGTACAGACAAGATCCAAAACCAGGCCAAGAGCATCCCATTAACACTGATTTGCAGAGCACACACACTATGGTATTTCTGCTGGGCATCTCTTTGACAGTGTTTATGGATAGGGTGCTTGTCCTGTGACGTCCTAGACCAAATCACTATATGCAAAACCCAAACTCACCTAGTTTCACTTCTGTTAAAGATCACAATTTTACTGTATTCATAAGAAATGTGGAGCTGTCTCATGGGGCAAACTGTGAAGTAAAGCAGAGTACCCTTAGTAGGGCCTTAAAAAAAAAAAAAAAAAAAAAAAAAGTGTGAATCCACACACTTTTTGCACCTTCGTTTTTTTTTTCCTTTTTGCCCAGCGTATGCTACTAAGCTGTGTAGTGGCTATAGTTCCATAACTCTTAACTGACAGGATCATCTTAATGTTTAGGAATGATATGATTTTATTGTTCCCAGCCATGTAAAATAATTATATATACCATCTGTTCTGCAGTGATAACGCCCTCAGAACTTGTGTAATAAACCCATAGCCTTACCAGTGCTATGTAACTGTGTAACATGCATTATTAGCCATGTCACTGAAGTACCATAGCTCACCGTGAGGCCTCCATTAACATCATCTAGAATTTTACCTTTTGCTTCAGAGACAGGAAATTCCTATTCTCAGAGCATCTATACCTGACATTCATTGGAAAAAAATATCCTACAAATTACTGAGCGTACTTACAAACATTGGGAAAAGGACAATGAAGCTATTCTCCATTTTCTCTGTTCTCATCTCTTTTTTTTTCTAACTATTGCTACGTTTTCCAGTTGTCTGTAATACACCATAGCTGATGCACTGTTGTTTTTATGGATCGGACCTTCTGCCTCCAGCTGGTTGCCCTGTTGACCGGGAGCCTGCTGCTGTGTTCTGTAGTGTGTGACTGTAGGCAAGTTATATGCGGGTGGAACATTTATTTTGCTTCCAGCTATATTGTTTGCTTCAAAAGTGTGGTTGTCGTTTTTCACTATTTGCTACAAGCACTTGAGACTCTCATCCACACAAATACTATGTTGATTGTATAAGGTTTTCTGACACAAGTTTGGTCCTTATGAAAAAAATAGCATAAGCCAGTTACCTATTATATATTTCCCTTGGATAGAGGACACGAGTGTCAGCATACAGCAGGAAGTGTGGAAAGACTTGGATTTTTTTTTTAAAACGGTGTCAATGTGTATTTTTTTCCCTGCACAATGATGTTAAAGTAAATTGTGCACTATTACATGCCAGTTTGTCTTCTCATTGAGGTCTGGGTTTGCAAGTGAAGCGACAGGACCCAAGGGCATGGCATGGAGCTGGGACAGGGGAGGGTCAGGCTGGGGGTTAGGGAAAGGGTCTGCACCCAGAGGTGGTCAGGCACTGGGACAGGCTCCCCAGGGCAGTGGTCACAGCACCAATCCTGTAGCAGTTCAGGGAGCATTTGGACAACACTCTCAGACATAAGGTTTGGTTTTTGGGTTGTCCTTTGTGGAGCCAGGTGTTGGACCTGATGATCCCTGTGGGTCCCTTCCAACTCGGGATATTGTATGATTCTGTGACTCTATAATTCCATGAGAGTATAGCCCCAGCATCTCTTCTTCCAGGGTATACACAGGCTGGATACACCATATGCTTTCTTATCAGGTGGAATGTATGTAATAACTTCCTAGTGAGATTACCTGTCTGTCTGCAAATACTGATAGTGTCATGTGTTATGGTATCTGGATGTTGTTTTTTTTTTAGTGCTATTAAGTATTTCCAGCATAGGTTGGCTTCAGGAAAGCTTTGGTATTTGTCTACTTCCTCCCTAATGTGATTCTTTAGCTCCAGGAACTTCTTAATTGGTTTGTTTCTGTAAGTGAATTGTCTTGTGATGTTACAGAACCAGTGATATAGCACTAACCCATTTAAAGCCAAACGGTACATATTCAGATTACAACTGACTGCAAGACTCCTGGAAATTTTGTGAATACTTACTTGGAAAAAGGAACTTTGGCTGGGCTTTCAACGGGGGCTATAGATTGGCCCACACTGTACAATTTGGGCCCATAATGTATAGAATCAAGTATTTTTATATTCTACTGCCATTCCATGTTTCTCTGCTACTCAAGATGAATTTCTCTCTTACCAACACATTTTTTTCCATCACTTCACAGTCATTAAATTTTACCACGCTTCTACAAGGTAGCGTAACCCAGTCCCCAGCTGAAACTGAACAAAACTAAGCTAGACATGCAAAGGTACTAAGGCTTCTAAATTCACCATTTATATGCTACTGACGCGTCAAAACAGCAATACAGCTTTTAACTACTTTTCAAGCATTTTCCTCAGTATGCATGATTCTGCCTTGGCTGGACATATGCAAATTATCTTAAGTATTTCTTCATGGTGAACTATTGAGAGCTTTAGTCCACTCTCAGCTAGATTCCTCATTGAATTAAGCAAAGCATGACTCCAAACACACGACTGCAATTGCCTGAACTGCATGCTATCTGCATAAAATACATCATTTTGGTACTTTCCAAAGTTTTATGTGTTGTCTTTTTAGGTTAGAGTCTCTGAAGTAAGGAGTTAATGCCTGCTATCCAGCATTTATCAAATTACACGATGTTCTTAAATAGGTCTCTCTCAGTTACTGTTCCTCTTAAATCAAAGTAACAGGAACTCTGCTATTAACTTAGGTTGTCTCTCACGTTTCAAGCAAGTTCGTTTTCAAGTCAAATATATTTCTGTGCATCTACATGGTCCTCAAACACTGAAAACTAGCAGTGTCATCAATACAGGACATCACTGCTGAATACTCATAGTAAAGACATTAGGTGACCCCCAGTATTCATCAAAAGCCAATAACTTACAAAATAGCATCATAGTTTACAGATGCTAAGTAAAAGTGAATGCAGATGGAAACTTCTTGAAAGCATTGGTGGTGTACTGCACATACGTGGAAATGAGCGACAGGAAATACTGCGATCATTAAAAACATCATGACATCAATAATTTTAACCTGTAGTTGTTGAACGATCGACTCAGTTGTTCCTCAGCAGAAGGGCTTCCTTCTTGGTCACTCATCTCACAGGTTTCATGCAGTTCCATCTCTGATACAGCCCTCAGTTTTGTTTGCTCTGATAACGCTGGGAAACGGCTATGCCTACGGTCTGGATAACAATAAAGACAGTTCTCTAATAGCTGCTACATAGTTCAAACAAACACCTACTGCTTGATGTGGTGCTATCTCTGATGCTGCATTTAGGTACGTGGCAGTTTTTGGCAAACATAATTTCTTTTGAGCTTTTATAGATAGCGTTTTTTCCATATTCATATTTTCAATAGCCTTGAGAAGTACAGGTCAGAGTTAATATATAGGAATTTTGTAAATAAATTTGAAATTGTTACTCCACATAAACTCCTGCCTGACCAGCAAAGAATTGATTTCCTGCTGTACCAAGTGGACACGTAACAACCAAATATTTTTCCCTGTGGTGTCACTACAAGCTGTGCTTTAAATTGCAATGAGAATTTTCTAAGAGAAGAGTAGAATGGTTAAGTCACCAGTGTCCTGAAGAATAAATACCACTGTAATACCCTTTAAATTACTGTGGGTGTAATTCTTTGAAATAATGAGGCAAAGGAGATGAAAGTGGTGCTAAATCAACTGTGTTGCAGTACATCATTCACTGGTCACATTTCACCAGCACAGTTTACAGTTTTTGCAGGGAACTACGTTAGTCCAGAAACCTCTTGGAGTGACCTCTTGGAACTATGCCACATCTCCACCACCTGCCAAATGGTTCTTTCTGTAGGGCATGAAGACAATGGAAACATCAAAATACCCATATCTGCCAACAGGGGCAGGTTCAGAAAACAGAAACTGCTCCCTGCTGTAGATGCATTTGATCAATAATGCGGATTGATCCTATTGTGTGTGCTCAGCCAGCCTGAAATAAAGAGTCTCTAACACACACTGTGGACAGGATGGCACACAGCTGGGTATTAGCTGGGTGTTGAAGCCAGTTACCTAGCTCAGGCACGGCAACTTGTGACCATACATCTGAACCAGAGAGTATTCCTTCCATTTTGATTCCTTTGTCTTATCAATCAGCTTTTATAGGGTAGAGAAGATAATTATTTTAATGGAAATAATAAACAATGCTCTTTTTCGTCATACCTTCCTCTGTAGCTTATAACAGGGTTTATTAAAAATCAATCTGTAAAAATCCACAGTGCATGAAAATCCGCAATGCATTTAATTGAATCTGCAATATATGCATGTGTGAATTTAAACAGATTATGTGCATGAAATAATGTGAATATATAGCTTTTTTTTTTTCCCACTATCTTGTAGATTATTAGAAATAACAGATTCTAAAATTAGCTTTGCACATTTATTTATGCTAGTGGAGGAGGGGAAGGAGGAAAGAGAGTAATAGTGGATGAGCTAAGGCAGCCTGAGGCATTTTTCTGCCTACACAAGGCACAGACAGACAGAATGGATTGGGGACACTGTTCCAACAGTATCCTTTACTCTTTTAGAAATGTGCAGCATTGGCTTTCTCCTTTTTTTTCTCTGTATCTGATATGATGGTGTCAGGGACACAGAGTCCTTGACTTGCACCCAGCTGCAGAGGCCACCCTCTGGAACAGCGTTCATCCCCAAACCTTGTACCCACTGGAAGATTTAAGTCTGTTCTGCGACAGGCTCCTGCATAAAATGTTCAGGTGGTATAAAGAAAAATCTCCCTGCACTGTCCTTACAGTTACTTTAGAGAAAGCCAAACTTGAAAATATGTGTTCTCAAAGACTTGGTTTTATAGCATATTTACAATCCCTTGCATTTAGATCTGAATGTTTTTTCAAAAAAAGATTGTGTGAAAACACCCTAAGCAGCCTTTTCAAAACTGGAAGTTAGCCGTGAAGTGCAATCTAAACTTATTAATATGCACGAGAACATTTGAGAATCTCCCTTGATGCTTTCATTTGCGTGTGACTGCATAAAACTGTGCCGTAAATTGATCTTGAAGAGATACACTAAGTGGACACCTGTTCATAAGTAAATTATGGTAAAATGTCTGTTGCCTTCTAGAGCAGTTGGATCTCTATCTGTCAATTTAAAAGGTAATCAAATTTTCAAGACACAACCCAGACTATTTTAAAGGTTAAAATGGTTTTAGATTTATTTTTTTCTAACTTATTTTGTGAAAATCCTTATGTTACTCAGCCTTATTTTTTTATGTATAAATAGCATGATGTTTAAACATGTTACTGAATGGATTGTTAAAGACAATATTTTAAATAAATTCTAAAAAGAAATTCTATGCACAGTCTTTGAACACAACCCTGTTATCATTACTGAGAAAATTCTAAATGACTTGAAAGGTTCAAATTTGGAATATAATAGACATAAAAAAAAAAAAAAAGAAATAGGTCACTAGGATATAAACGTAGACACTGCACTTTTTTTTTTCGCATTATCATTGTTAACAGCTGGCAAAACATTTTTTCTCAAATATGCATGAATAATTCCTGATGTCCAAATAACATTTTGATTAACTTCAATTGTATTGTTGATATTTAATAATGCAATCTTTTTCATGCAAGTGTTTATGTAGACAGGCATAAAAAATAATACAACTCACAAGAAAAATGTGAAAGAGATCACTCACTACCAAAATTGTCTGTTTTTAAATATTATAGAAATTGAAAGGAAACTAAAACAACATTATATTTCTCGGCTAAGCCTTGTCAGTTCCTATTTAGGAATCCTTTTCCCTATTTATTCATTAATAGCAGCAATGTTAATACACAGCATTTTGCTCTCAGTTTAAATGTTCAACAACAATGTTCAATAACAATAACATCTATTTGTTTAATAAATTTTCCTTTGCATTATTTTCGCTTTTATACAAACCATACAGAGAACAAATACGCTCCCTTGTTTAGTGCAAGAGAGAAAGTAAACACTAATTATAGCAGATAACTATTAGTGTCAAAGGATTCCAAGACATTACCAATATACACTTAAGCATTTCAGAGCAGACAGTGACCTTACCTTCATAGCCAAGGAGAAAGCATGTCAGCAAGTTAGGACAGACCTCCTCCAAAACGGAACAAAAAGCAGAGAAAGCACTTGGGCCTTTTAAAGAGAGTTTATCTAAAAAATATTCAGTTCTCTTCTTGTAGCTCTCCTGAGACCAAATGTCTTTGTATTCCTCCAAGGAAAAGACTCTCTTGTAAACCAAATATGACAGCACTTTGTTCACATCCAGCTCCTCCAGTATTTTCTCCCTCTGATTGCTTGGGATTCCAGAAAGCCACTTATTCCTATTTTCATTTTCTCTTTTGGTGTATTTTGTACAGTTATAAAACCAAGATTTGGCTGTTCTTCCAAACATTTTGGTATTTAAATACTAATACAAAATGCTACCCCTGCATTTTTATGCAGTCTTCAGTATGCAAAATAAATATAATGTGGATGGATAGAATGCAAATACATACTGCCATCTGTAATTATTGTAATTCTAATGGAATAAAGAAGGCCTACATACAAATTATAAAGAAATCTAGCTCAGTGCCTGCAGCCTCCTAAGAGGATTACATTACACTAATTAGCCCTTTACAACTGTTAACAGCTTCTGAACCGTAATGATGAGACTGAGAATTGCTTAGTTACTGTTACTTTTTAATTCTGTAACTGATCTTCAGAGATACCCCTTTGCAAAACGTAATTCGTTCAAGAAGAGAGCTGATCAAACTGAAATAATCTATACAAGCTGCTACATGACAGTGTCTTCTGTACACTTCAATTTTGTATTCCTCAGAGACCATACCCAAATCACAGTATGTGCCCTCCACTTCTTGCTCTTTCATAAAATATTAACTTTATAATGCAAGAATTATACATTTATAAAACATGATTCTGTAAATATAGTGCAAGCCTATATCTGAAAGATAAGAAAAAGAAAGACTACAGAATAGGACTTGTTTGTTTGTTTGTTTTAAGGAAGATCAATATATGCCACTGTTAAGAATAGCAACATTTTTGTATGTTTATAACTCTTAACTGTGTTGAAGCAAAATAAAGCATGGTAATAGCATCTATTTCATGAACCAGGTTTAACAGTGATGATCACTGCAGTCCTTGTGGAGGTGTTCTGCCACTGATAATCATTCACTGAGGATCACGTTACATAAGCTTCCTTACGCAAATGCTGCTTAATACATGGACTTTTTGGTCTTGTTTTCATAGTTTCTGTCAACATAAATTTTCTGTCTAGAAAAGCTACGAATACCTCCTGCCTCCTCCCATTTCTCAGTTTAGTTTTTCTATTTTCGTTACTTCCAGCACATAATGCAACCATATCCTCACTTGTACAGCTTTACCTGCAGTATTCCTTAAGGGTACTTTACCTATTGTGCAGCAAACAAGAACGTTTGGCAAATCTTTTAGGAAAATAAGGTTTATAATGTTTTCTGTCCTCACAGTCATAAGAAGCAACCATTGCATCTTCCTGTCAGGCTGCTTCTGCTTCTGAAATTTCTAGTGTTTATCAGTCAGCATTAAAGTTGACCATTGACCACTTCATCGTTTAGGAATTTTATTGTGTGTATCACCAGCCAAACAATCAGTTGGCCAGGCTTCACGCAATTGTTTGGAAACATTGTTTGTCACCCTGTGATTGGTTGTAGATATAACAAGCCTCATATGTGATATTGTCTGGAGTAAGGAGTGGAACTGCGTTTTATTTTAATGGCGCCCGTATAAAATATTATGGCTTATTGACTGCAGCAATGGGATTGTCATTGACCCTGTAATCATCTGGAATCTACTCTGGTAGAGCTACCTATGCAGCGCAGGGTATCACACACCACACTGTAGATGACCCACTTGGGGAGAAGTTAAGTGGTGAAAGGCATCTGAGTTCTTAACTAGTAGCCATGTAGTACAGCTAGCTGTGTGTGGGCAATATGCAGTAGGCAGAGAAGTAGCCAACCTGTCTGGAACATCTTCTAGGTAACCTCTTAAAGTAAGTGCTCTTTTATGAGCTTAATTCCTAAAATTCCCTTTGATTTTCGAACCTCCATAAGGTTAGTGCAAATACTAAAGCCCATTCTCTTCATGTTCTCAATCAAACCTCATGCTATTTTTTTCCCCATCTTGTTCTCAGTAGTTCTTCTAATATTAATACTGTCATATCTCAGCAGGTAAAAAGATCCTGAAGAATCCTGTAGCTCCAGGTATGCTAGCACCTTATTAATCAGCCTCCTCAGTCACTACAGCTTAAGGCGGGAAGCTTTTCTGTTAGTTCAGTAAGTGAAACGTGAATCTCCCTCCTTACGTGCTGTGTAGTTACTCCAGTTTTGTAAACTGGAGAGTAAAATGCTAACATTCTGATTTAGTAATTACCAGAATTCCAAGAAAAAATCATACTTTGCAAAATCTGGTTACCATATAATGACCGAAGTGTGAAAGTATGTGTTGAGAAACTGAAAAGAGAGAAATGGGAATGAAGTACAGTTAAGGGAGGAAACCAGAGAAATTGAAGGTGACAAATGAGTAATTGGAACAAAAAGATATGTGGAAATCCACTGTGAAATAGAAGATTTGTGGTGAACAACTGTTGTTTTTCCCAGGGTCAGTGAACTGAGGGATTTAACTGCGATGACATGTAAACGAAGCCGCGAGCCTGACTGAACATGCAGCAGATGCACAGTCTGTCCAAGCCCTCAGTCCCAGCCACACAGGACTCAAGGCTCTTCAGATGATTCACCTTGGTGCCAAGGTCCCAGGTTTTGCAGCTTAGGTAAGGATGCTGCTTGCTTCAGACCGCCTAATTTATTCTGACACTGTACACGCCAAAAACAACGCTCATAGAACGTTCACCAGAATTGGCCTTAAACAGGAAGCATCCCCCCGCAATAACCTCTGGCACCGGTTATTTTATTTGACCACCTCAGGGCAGCTCCGGGGGCCGGGCCGGGCCCGCCCGTGTGGGGCGTTGCGGGGCGGGGAGGTGGCAGCAGCCGGGTCCCGCCGCGCAAGATGGCGGCGGCCGAGGCGGCGGCGCGGCGGCTGTGGCGGCAGGAGCAGGAGCTGCGCTGGCTGGCGGCGGAGGTCGGCCGCCTGAAGGAGCCGGGGGCGCCGCGCTCGGCCGCCGGTTGCAGCCCCGAGGTGGAGCGGCTGAGGGCCGAGAACGAGAAGCTGCGGTACCGCCTGCTCCACCTGCGCCGCAGCCTGGCGGCCGAGCTGGCCAGGGCAGCGCCGGCGGAGCTCCCGGCTGGCGGCGAGGTAGCGCTCGGGGCGCGCCGGGCCGGGCCGGGAGCACCGGGGGTGGAGGGTGAAGGGTGAGGGAGGAATGGTGAGAACGGGGTGTTGGAGGGCGGCCCCTCAGCGCCCAGCCCCTCAGGGGGTCGCAGCCTTCGTGGTGTGCTCCAAGTGGCATCCCCGAGTGCTCGGGCAGGGCCCCTCGCGGGCTGGAAGGGGCTTTGGGGCCTGCTGCTGGGCGCACCGGGATTGTTGTGCTTCAGGGATTGCTCCGGAAAGGCTCAAAAGCACAGTGGTGTACTCAATGTTATTGTTTTTAGAAAGTCTCCAGTGGAAGTCCGCCTGTTGCACTGAATCAAAATAAAGAGGAAGAGGAGAAGGAAAATGAAGTCAATGGATGCAGGAGTGATGTAAGTGGATTATTATTATTATTATTAAATAATATCTCATAATTAAAGAAGGAGTATTTGGCTAGGTTCAGGAAAGAGGTTGAAATCTGAAATATTTTGCTGTATTTTGAAATCCCAGGTTTTGGGAAGAAGGCTTTCTACAGCTTGTGTATTGAAAAGAAATGTATTACCTACAAAGCTCATCGTGCATCCCTAGACCTCTTCTTTTTATGTAACAACAGTATGTGGGCTTCTGGGGAAAAAGGGTCAGGATCCCGTGCTTCCTAAAGAGAACTGCATTTCTCAAATAGCTAAACAGTGTGCACAGTGACTGACTGAAAGAGGGTGTTGGCAGCAGTAGCTGTAGTTTGATAGATCTTAATTCACTTTATGCTAGATTAATTGTGAAATGTGTGAAATGTTTATTACATTAATGGAAACTTCCCCTGAACTATCTCAAGTTACTTGGAGTTGATGCTCTGCATGGACTGGCAGAAGTGAGGTCTTGTTGGAATGACTCATACTTCCCGTGTTGTAAACCAGAAAAAACTCTTGCAGGAATATGGGCTTCCCTTTGAGGTCAAGCTTACAAAGAAGGCCATTTAGGCCCAAATGGATGAAGGTGCATTGGAATATTGGAAAGTCGCTATAAAACAGCAAGCTGGATGTGACTATCCTCTGTATAGTTACTTACAAACGCTTTGCTGCATGTTTGTGTAAATTCTAGTACATTGAATTCTGGTTTCAGCTGGAACCTCTAAGAATTTATTGGGACTGTGGACTGCTTTGTTCAATTTCTCTAGCAAGTAATTTTTGACTACTGTATATGATTTCATTTATTTGTTACTACAAATTTGTTACTACAGCATGAGCCAAGCTTCATAGAAGACAGACTGAAGCTTTATGAAACACTGAAGAAAGAACATGATGCTTTGCTAGCTTACAGAGCAGCCAACCAGAGCAAACCCATCAAAGTTATTTTGACAGATGGAAAGACGGTGGAAGGGGAATCATGGAAAACCACACCATACCAATTAGCTGTAGGAATCAGGTAACTTGCGGTTTGAATGAGTTGTGCTTTTGGTGTGAGGAACATGACAATTAGTGAGACTGCTAGAAATTAAGAGATGTGTAAAGGTTTGTGAGTTACTGGCTAACTGCAGAAACTTCAGAGTAGATCTCCAGCACTGAAAATAGTTGAACGAAATTTCAAGTCCTCAAATGTTTATGCTTTAAGAGTAGCAAAATGTTAAAAATAAAAAATATAAAAAAATTCAAGACATTTAGGTGCTTCAAGACTTGGGTGGGGTCTTGTAAGGTTTAGACACATAACCGTTTTTGCAAATTTGAACCTAAACATTTTGTCCTCAATTGTGTTCTTTAGTCAAGGGTTGGCTTCAAATGCAGTCATAGCCAAAGTGAATGGTGAACTGTGGGACCTGGATCGTCCACTGGAGGGAGATTGTACTCTGGAGCTGCTGATGTTTGATAATGAAGAAGCACAAGCTGTATGTAAACATTGTAAACACTTACTCTTTTAATCAAGTGAAAAACAGTTAGTGACTTGAAATTGGTTGCAGTGTTATGGTTTTTAAATCTTGAATTAAAAATATCCAAAAAACTATTGAAGTAATGTTTGCCATGATTTGGTAAAGATGATTAAATATAAATTACTTGTAATCTGTAAGTGAAACAAATCTTACTGTTCGTTTCTTTTCTCTTGTACATAAATAGGTTATTTCTCAACTGAGATTCAGATTTTGTACATAATATCTAGATCTGTCTGCTAACTTGAAATAGTTAGAGATGCGCATTCTCTGGTTTGAGTGTTTTTGAAGATCAGACACTGAAGGCAACATTGAGGTTGTCTCAGAGTTTTCTAAAAATTGTCCAATATCCCATTTGAGTCATAAATGAAATGTATACGTCCATGATTTGGCAGTGTTTATTAGAAACTTAAGTAGGCGTATCTTGGTCAATTAAATTACAAATATGCTTAGTGACATGCCCAGGATTTTTTGTGGGTTTCAGATGCTACCCTGTGCTTATCTTAATGCACTATAATTAGACTTCATTTCATCAAAAAATTATTCATATGATTAAGTTTACTCAAGGCATTTTATGAGTCTTTAAGGCTATTAAGTGCTCTGAATTCGTAGGGAGTTAGAGCATAAGACAGTTACTGATCTATGGAGTTTTTGACTCCCATCTTTTGACATTACACATAATGTGGTTTACAGTCTTGTCAATAAACACATTGTATGTAAACAGCAGCAACATAATTGGCTATATTGCTTTGAATGTGGTTAATACTGCATAGACTTAACTGACCAGAAAATAACTTGTAAATGAATAAAATACATTTAGTACAGTGACTGAGTTGTATAGAGGTATAATCATGTTTCAGTCTGAAATAAGATGGGGTTTTAATGCAACAGCTGCCAGTGTATGGTTGAAGTAGAAATTATTACACTAATAAATGTCTAATAAACATTTAGCATACTTAAAAACGAGAACAGAAAATTAGTGTAATTCTCACAGAATTTAAATAGCATTGATTCCAGTGTTTTTCCTGTCTGCAGCCATGCTTCTGTTTTGGTTTTTGTTTTTAACAATATAGTGCCAATGACCCCATGATCATCTGATTTTATTTGCAGGTTTATTGGCATTCAAGCGCTCATATTCTTGGAGAGGCCATGGAAGGTTATTATGGGGGCTGCTTGTGCTACGGACCACCAATCGAGAATGGATTTTACTATGACATGTACATTGAGGATAGGTAAAAAATCACTAAGAACTTTAAAACTCAGTATTGAAGCTCTGTACTAAAGTTGTTTTTTTGTTTTTTTTTTTTTTTTTACTCCATAATGTTTCTGCATATTAAAAGTAAAATCACGTGTTTCTAGTATGATTTAAAATGGACAGGTTAGCCCTTTTCGTGGTACAGGGGTGTGTGGTGTATAGAGGGAGAGACAGTGTACAGATCTGTATGTTTGTGTATATATTTAAATTCAAGAGCAGTGTTCAGACACCTGCTCCTTAAGACTTGCAATTGTTGAGTGCTCCGTGAAAAACATGTAGAGTGTGTGAGTAAAACTTCCTCAAGCTCATGAGAGACAGCTTCCTTGAAGAACCATGTGATTTTGGTTTAAATGTGACATAGGCACTTGTAGAAATGGCACGTATGCACGTATCTCATGTTGGTGTTTACTGCTTGTCTAATCCTTGTGTGCAGCTTTACAATTCTGTTTTTTCCTGGTTTATCTCCCTGTAGTCAGGGAGAATGCTAAATCTGCATCAGCTGATAAACTAGCTCTTCCAGTAGGGCTTAGCCTTTTTTTTTCTTCCCTTAAATCATATATACTTGAACCTAAATGGTCTTCCAGACATTTAAACAAGTCAAAGACTATTTTGGGTTGATTTCAGTGAGATAGTTCAAGGTGATACTGATTGTGTTTTGGAGGCTAGTGTCTAAAAGTACAGTTAATTATAAGAAGCTAAGACAATATTGTGGCGAATGACAACATACCCTCAGTTTTTCAAATGAGACCACTGGAAAGTGGTCACTTGTATGATGTGAGTATCAAAATAATTAACTTGTATTTGTTTTGCCTTCCTCTGTTTGTTTAGAGGTGTATCCAGTACTGAATTCCCAGCACTAGAGAACCGCTGTAAAAACATCATAAAAGAGAAACAGGCTTTTGAAAGGCTGGAAGTCAAAAAGGAGATCCTATTAGACATGTTTAAGGTAAATCTCCGTAGTAGCTGTGATTCTGGTACAACGATATTTTAAAATGTAACTTTTATAAATACTGCATTTGACTAACTCATCAGAATACTACCTCTCTGGTGAAACAAATTAAAACTGTAGCATTCTTTTGTCCTTCTCCTATTCTTCTCAAGTGTTCAGGAGGTTTTCAAGCAATAATAAAACAATTTATTGTTGAAAAAAAAAAAAAAACACACCTTAAGCTCAATGAGATTGTAGAGTGATTTATACTCAAAAGGAGTACGTTCATTCTGGTTATCTTGCAGAGATGAATCAAAAGAAAGCTTTGGTACATAGTCCTCCATTTTTGTAGGGTGAATATTACCAGTCTCACTGTACTGTGTTTTAATTGACTCTCAGAAGTGCTTTGAGTTGTTCAGGTGCTAATTCCCATGTGTAACATGCTGTCAGGGCAATTAAGATATTTGGTCTCTTTGCCCTTTTTTAATAACTCTTCTGAAAGGATGTTGAATGTTTGCATATATGTATGTGATTAGGCGACTTTTTAGTTGTGATGGTCTTTTACTGATGTGTTTGCTTTATTAATACATAATTTTAGAATAGAGCTCTAGTAGCTGTTATAATGTTGTTCTGACTTCTTATGTTTCCCCACACAGTATAACAAGTTTAAGTGTCGTATACTTAATGAGAAGGTGAACACACCAACTACCACAGTATACAGGTAAACAAAATAAATTAAAAAGGTATTAGAAAAAATTTATACCGTTAAGTATATTGCATTTAAATTGAGAGGAGAATAAATTGTTTTCTCTTTTTCAATTTCTATACTTGCATAATTAGGACTTTACAAATAATATTCTTATTTACATAAATTTAAATAGTTTCCTTCTCTGCTAGAACAGATCAGGTCCCCACTGGTGGGCAAATAGCAAATCTGCCTCTCACTGCTTGCCTTAGCAATAAAAAGATTAAAATAAGTTACCACTGAAATTGAATCACTGGATGTCATTAGTGACTGCATTTTCAAACGTTGGACTGTTTTGAAATAAACACATTCTTTTGATGTATAGATGTGGTCCACTGATCGATCTCTGCAGGGGTCCACATGTGAGACACACTGGAAAAATTAAGGCCCTTAAAATATTTAAGGTAAGTTTCAATTAGTCATGTTTAAAATCTTAACTACAGTAATTTGGTCAGTTGATTTATTTATATATTTTTCCTGAAGTGATTATGCCAATGTCCTTTTGTATTGTTTTCTTTGCTTAATCTGAAAATGTGGCAAAGCTAACGTGGCAGTGCTTTATGGCTGTTAGTATCTTCAGCACCATCATATTTTCATGATAAATCAATATAAAATAAAATCAATATAAAATTAAATGAATAGTATTTTGACCTTGTAAGATGGAGTCTTTCAGGTACAGGAGGCAAAGTGGGCACTGGCAGGCTGTTAAGTGCTGCTGTTTAAAAATGGCAGGGCTGGCAGGAAGTATGTAGTTTCAATTACTTGCAAATGCTAATTTCGGTAGTGTTGTTAGACGGACCTCCTGGGAACATTCATCATATTTGCTGCTGCTGGCTTTCTAACTCAAGTCTATGGAACTTATGAGTTACAGGGGTTTGGTGTTGGACTGTCAGACAGCTAGGATGTAACTGTGAGAGAGTTATTTTCATTTTGTCGTTCATATTCCCCTTTTGGATTATGTTTTGAACGTAAGTGCTGGCTTTTGTGTCATTTTTTTTAGAAGATAAAATGTGAGATAATAAAACATGACATGATGCTAGTTAAAATATGATATCTGAGTAGAATGACTATGATCTGACCAGTGACTCTTGTTCATGTTTTCTGCATTATGTATGCTGACTAAAAGGCATTGGAAGTATCTCTAATATAAATATCTGCTGGTTGACTGCATATAATTCTCTTCCCAAGTTAAAAAGCGTAGCATTTGAGTGCATTAGTGTTTATTCTTCCTCTTGCTGAGATAATATATTGCATATCTTAAATGATGGGTTTTGTCCATCAGAATTCCTCTACGTATTGGGAAGGAAAAGCTGACATGGAAACACTGCAGAGAATTTATGGAATATCCTTCCCTGATAATAAAATGATGAAGGAATGGGAAAAATTCCAAGAAGAAGCTAAAAACCGGGATCATAGGAAAATTGGAAAGGTACACTGTTTATTTCTGTTGCTGAGGGTTTGTAAACTACTAGAAATCATCTTGCTGCTGTAATCTTTCATTTTTGTGAATAAAGTCTCAGTGTGTGAAATAGTCATTTTCTGCAGTTAACTACTGGAGATATATCTAAAGTGTTACAGAACTCTGTTTTGTTTTCACATAGGACCAAGAACTCTTCTTCTTTCATGACTTGAGTCCTGGAAGCTGCTTTTTCCTCCCCAGGGGTGCCTTTCTTTATAACACACTCACAGATTTCATACGAGTAAGTATATACAGTTTTAATTTCAAACAAGTTAAATGCTGATTGTTCATCTTAAGTGATAAGCTGTTCCTAACACTGAGCTGTCCTCGGAAAGAGACGCATCTATGTATGTAAACATACGCCAGATTTTCCCTAAGATTTTACAGCTCAAACATTTTTCAGAAACAGGACATAGGAAAGCATTCTTACCTAATGTGCTTTTTCCAGATGTGTGAAACCTACATGTGCAGTAGTCATTTACTTTTCCAGTAAACAGCCATCTAAAAAAAAAAACAGTTAAAAAATATGCCTGATTTCTTTAATCTACTTTTTGCTTGTAGAAAGCTGTATCATCTTTTAAATGTTTTATTTGTTTTATAGGAGGAATATCGTAGGCGTAATTTTACTGAAGTTGTATCTCCAAATATCTTCAACAGTAAACTCTGGGAAGCTTCTGGGCACTGGCAACACTACAGTGAAAATATGTTCTCTTTTGAGATAGAGAAGGAAACTTTTGCCCTTAAACCGATGAACTGTCCAGGACATTGGTTAGTACTTTGATTTGAAAACCTTCTTACTTCACTGGGTTTATCCCTTGTGGGGCTGAGGGGAAATCAAATGGAGCATCAATACATGTTGTTACCTGTGTATGCAGTAGATTACTAAGCAACTAGGAAGTCCAGAGAGCTCCCTGACAGTGTCACCAAATAAAATTATTGTAGGAAGGTCTATACGAAATGAGCTAAGTGTGTGTGTGATAATACTAGTCTGTACCAGTAGCAAATAAAAATTATGTTGGTTAGAGAGAGACATGGGATATAGCGTGTCAAAAGCAGGTATAGATGAACAAGTTGTGATTTTATTCTCACTTTTTTTTCTAGGTGGTCTTTAGCAAGACTTTCAAAGTACCTTGCTTTCTCCATTTGCCTGTCTTTTTTGATGAGGATAACCTGAATGAATAAATGCTAAAAAGTGCAAATACTATATATATTGATCATTAGTTTCTGCATTGTCTTAAGTCTTCTTTAAGAAAGGTAAAAGCAAGGCTCTGTTGTGTTCCTTCTAGCTTGATGTTTGCCCATCGCCCACGGTCATGGAGGGAAATGCCTCTTAGACTTGCAGATTTTGGAGTTCTTCATCGAAATGAACTCTCTGGGACTTTAAGTGGCTTGACTCGTGTAAGGCGCTTCCAACAAGATGATGCTCACATCTTTTGCACAATAGAGCAGGTAAAAACAAAACAAACAAGTTATCCCACCTCTCCAACAGAGATAGACATAAAAGAGTAAAAATCCCCAAAGTATCTCCTAAATTCACCAAAGACTCCCTAAGTATTTTCACTCCAGTTGAATCATTTCTGTTTTATAACATAATGCTGCATTTGATATTTTTGTTAGGTTTAGGTGTTTCCTTCTTAATCTTAAATATATATAAAATATAATATTTTTTTTTTCCCTTGAGAAATATATATTGGGCAAATAAAAACACAAAATGTAAAATCTTCTCCTTCCCTCATCTTCCGCCCTGCTTCCAAAAACAAAACAGCTGCTGATCATGTTTTACTTGTCATAGTATGGCAATTGTTCAATAAATTGTTGAATAAGTATTTAATTCTCAGTGAAATCCCAGATCATACAATTTGTCTCTGGAAGCCTGAGCCTAACAAAAATAATACTTCCCTGTGCCTGCTTTCAAACCGAAGTACCTCAGTTTTCTCTTACTTTGATTTGGTTTGTAGGATGTAATTTTCATATGTGATCATTTTTATTCAGTAGCTTCTTACTCTGATTATGCAGAATTCAGCAAATCCAATTATATATTAATGTACATAAATGTAAATAAAAGTTTTTTTCTGCATTTTAATTTTGAACTACTTTATTTTGCTTACATTTAAGATTGAAGAGGAAATTAAGGGCTGTCTTGATTTCCTGAAGTCAGTTTATGCTGTCTTTGGCTTTACCTTTCAACTGCATCTTTCAACAAGACCAGAAAAATATCTAGGAGATTTAGAGATTTGGGATCATGCTGAAAAGGTAATTAATACTTTAAAAAACAAAAACAAAACATCATTTAATATTAATGTTTGCAAAAGTGGATAGAAGTAGATATTTAAGTTTTCGTGTTGGACAATGAATTGGTATAAATCAGATGCTGAATATTGTACTTAATAGAAATGCATGTTGGAAAACTATAAAACATGTAGGCAGTGTGGTGTTATTTGTTTTGTTTGTTTGTTTAATAAATCTTTCATTTTTATGATTAGCAACTTCAAAACAGCTTGAATAACTTTGCAGCACCGTGGACGTTGAATCCAGGAGACGGAGCATTTTATGGTCCTAAGGTTAGTGAATCAGTATTTTAATACGACTCTGGGGGATGGACAAGAATACAGACAACACGTAGACAAACTGCATCAGGTAACTGTGTTAATTTGTTTCACAGATTGATATTAAAATTAAAGATGCTATTGGCAGATACCATCAATGCGCTACTATCCAGCTTGACTTCCAACTACCCATTCGATTTAATCTTACTTATGTTGGGTGAGTGGTTAAGCTACTTATCTTCAACCTAATTGTCTGCATCTAAGTACCCTGTGTGGTTTATTAGGGGAAACATCTGTGAGAGGACTAAATCATGAACTTGAACGTTTTTTCACAGTATAGTGGTGTAACGATAGCTCACTTTAATTGTAAATGCCATTGGTTTTAGGAAAATTTGATGATCTGTCTTGTCTACCAGTTATCAAGACAACTGATCATATGGCTCAGTATTCACTTTCAGCCTAGTAATTGTGTCTTCTTTTAAAACTTAGGAACCCATGCCAGTAGCTACAGGCATGATTATTTAAGTCACTGATTATTGAGTATTCCTTTAGAAGCCTAGGTCACTTGAAGTATGTTATTAATGAAAATGGCAAGTTTTGCATAGTATAAATCACTAGCTTTCTTTTTCATGAGTAGTAGAATCAAAAGAATTAGGATTGTGTGTGCATGATCTAAGAGAAGTATGTTTTTGAATTTTGCTTATTCTTTTTCAGTAAAGATGGCGACGATAAGAAAAGACCAGTGATCATTCACAGAGCTATTCTGGGATCTGTGGAGAGGATGATAGCTATTCTAGCAGAAAATTATGGAGGGAAATGGTATGTGGCACAAATGCAGTTCTAAGAAATGTTTAACAGCATTGCTAGAAAATTCAGATCCTCCCTAATGTCCCATAAATTATAATAATGCAGAACGATTTCCCTCAGGTTTTCTCAAAATTAGGGAAGGTAACAAGAAAAGAAGTCTAATTTTATGGTCAGAATTGTGTATTGTTCTATTAATAGCTCATGGTTAGAAATTCAGTTTTATGAGATAACAATTGCAATTGCACATGTTTGGTTTTGCATTTTACTTGTTCCTTTGTCCTCAGAAGCCATACTGTTGTACTGGGAAAATGCTAAGTATATGTAAGGTAGTTACTTATACAGGCATAAATTAGCCTAGATATGCCAAGGAATTTTTTCATTAGTAAGTTGTTCTACTTCATCTTGATTTAGCTCTAAAGCTCTCTCTTCATTAATGGATCGAATGATTAAGGAAGAGTGAATTCTCACTTTCAAACACAAAGACTGTCCACCTAGCACTATAAAGTTATATAAAAAATAAAAGTGAAAATTATGTGAAAATTTGGAATTTTGTTTAAAATTGTGAAATCAAAAAGTGAACAGAAGGTCAAAGTTCTGCCTATGTCATTTCACTGGAATCAATTTATTTGCTATTTGATATGAATTGGCAATTATGAAGGTAACTTTATACAACATCCTTAACTTGAATAAATATTTTGATGAAATAAGAAAAGTAATATTGGGGAACATTTCTGTGGATATGAATGAAAATGTAAAATAGACATTGATATTTTTTTGTCATGCTTGCTAGGCCGTTCTGGCTGTCTCCACGGCAGGTCATGGTTGTGCCTGTGGGACCTGCTTCTGAGGAGTATGCACAGCAGGTGAGAGTAGAGCCTTTTGTAGCAAGCAATTTTAATAGCTCCTTAAATAGCTGTCCTAGAACAAAGAGTGAATGCTTTAATAATATGGAAGTCATTTGGGGGTGAATTTTTCTGTACCCTCTAAAACTTGCTTCAACCTGAGAAAGGGAAATATAACTAAATATTTGGAGTTCTGTTACTGTTACATAATTCATAACTAGTTATGGGAAAAAATACTCTGTGCTACATTCTTTACATTCTAACAAATAGTTCTATAACAAAATATCTGCTTAATGTAGATATATTCCTAGTGTCTATACTCTTGACTACATTACATTTGAGCAGAGTTATTTTCTACTTGCCCCTCCTCCCCCTTTTTCTTTTAGTGCAAGCATAAGTAGTTTTCTTCCTTCACCTTTCTCCTTTTCTTCTTTCTGTGACTCAGTATACATTTTTGACATTCAGCAGTGTAACTACCTGAGGAGATTAGCAGATGTTTGATACGGGTATTACATTGTATTTCTTCTAACAAGGAATGGTTAAGCCTTGAGGTCTTGTCACGCCCTTAAGGGTGTGTGCAGTTTTCTTCAAAAAACGTAATTGACTTCATTAAAACAACTGTTCATAACAGCAAAATTATGCACTTCTGTGATTTGTTGGAAGGATTAGAGTATGTACAAGATCATGTTGTAGAATATACACTAATGTTAAAGTAATTTTATTTTTTTTAGGTGTGCAGTGAGTTTTTTGAAGCAGGATTTATGTCAGATGTGGATCTAGATCAGAGCTGCACGTTAAACAAGAAAATTAGAAATGCACAGCTGGCTCAATATAACTTTATCTTAGGTAACTTCAGTATCTTATGTTTCTGAATATCATTTAAGTTTTAATGTTGAGTATAGAGTTTGCTTAGACTTTACTTTGTAAAGTAAGTTGTCAGTTTAATATTGTTTTTAATGTGTTTTGCAGTGGTTGGAGAAAAGGAGAAAGCAAATAATGCTGTCAATGTGAGAACAAGAGACAACAAGGTTCATGGAGAAATTTCGGTATCTTCTGCTATTGAAAAACTCAAGAAATTCAAGAATTCACATATTCCAAATGCAGAAGAAGAATTCTAACGTTGCTGTTAGGAAAATATATATATATTAGCTGCCCATGTGAAATAGTGTTGCTTTCCTCCTTTGCAGCAGTAATGCTCATCTGAAAGAATTTGCAGCTAATGGGTGCACAAAACAAGGAAACGTAGCAATGTTGGTGCTTGAAAAATAGCATGAGAGTATAAATGCAACTGGTAATTCTTAACAATGCTGTGGGATTCCAATTTGAGCTAGTTGCAGAGGTTTTTCTTAAAGAAGTCTTACACTTCTGTTAAAATATGTTGATTTGACTGTGTAAATGAATCAGAGGTGCACTAATTCAAGCAACAGGAGGCAGGGAAATGTACTGGCTGCTGCTACTGCTGCTGAACTACCTCAGTCACATAGCAGTTGCCTAACTGATGTGGCCTGAAATCCAAAGCTTCACCCTTGGGTTTCACTTTTTTTCTAACTCCAAATTATGTCAAATATGTATTTTTGGAGTAGGAGGAAAATAGCTTCTCTGCTGAAAATCTCTGCATCTCTGTTGAAAATCTCAGTGAAAGAAGGCACTGAATGAACTGGTGGGCTGTTTGTTATAAATGTGATTGCCAAGAATGAAGTTGAATTAACCACTCTATCTGTGTGTGCAAAGTGCTTTATTTTTGCCTGTGTTTGCTGTTGGTTTGGCTCCTTAAAAACAAGAAAGAAAAAAAAAAAACACCACTAAATTCACCTTCAGAAAACCTTTGTATGTAATTTATTGCTGTGCTTGCTTGGGATACTGAGTACTAAAAAGGTATGGGTGACATAATGTTCATTGTTTCCATTTTAAGTATGATGGAATATAAATTGATTATATTTATCTGACTTAATTGTTTATGCTTATAAATGACTTAAAGTTAGTGGTGCAACCAATGGAGTCTTTTTTTTAGAACTGAGTTTTAACCATGATTTTTTTCGCTTTTATATGCCCTTTCTTAGCAACAAGGCTGAGATCTTGCTCAGTGTTGCTCAGTGATGGGAAGTATACAACTGCAGTTAATGATTCCCATATCACTGAAATGAAACAGAAGGTAGTTTGATACACAGATGTCTTACAGATACAAATCTACTGTTTCCCTTTTGCCTGCCACTTGTGC
This sequence comes from Aythya fuligula, assembly GCF_009819795.1. Lineage (NCBI taxonomy): Eukaryota > Metazoa > Chordata > Aves > Anseriformes > Anatidae > Aythya > Aythya fuligula. The sequence continues at coordinate 5,125,125 of NC_045569.1, read as the reverse complement.
AGACTTATGTTCAATGGGCCTATTTTTGGTATGGTGTTAGTCTTCTGAGTCAATTTTTGCCAACTGATTATCACCAACTTTAAGAAAAAAAAAAATTGAAGAAGTGCTGGGAAAGCTTTTGGTTCAACTCCATAATGTGGGGTACTGTTTTTAACAATATATTTTTGGGTGTAAAATCTCAGGTTTTGTTTACCATACATTAAGTAAGATGTGTTTAAAGTCTAGAATTAAAACCTTTTTCTTTTTTCTTTTGTTTTTAAAGTGATTTTCTGTTTTTGTTTTTGTTTTTTTTTTTTTAAGTAAAAGCCTTCTTAGCACAGGTTTATTTATATGATAGGCATCTCAGCTTTCAGAGGCACTGCAGCAGTGGCAGAGGTCACTGAAGGTTGTAACTTAAAGGGGGTGATAAATCCGTGTTCTGCAGGGTGACGGGGGCAGAGAAAAGCACAGGTAGGCAAAGGGAGGGGAAAGAGAGGCAGTTTCATAATCAGGATCTTGATGAATAAAATTTGGGACGAGTATAGTACTGAAAGAAGGGTTAGTAAAAAAGAAGCTCCTGTTTTATTTTTTTTAATGCCCTTCCCCTGCCCTCTGAGAAGGGGAGAGGGTGAGAGACCATCACACAGACTGAGTGAAATCTTTGTTATTTATTTATTTATTTTTGGTCCTGCGGGCCCACTTTTGGTCAGCAGCTTCTTCCAGTGATGTTTTTTTTGACCCCTTTCCCGGGCTCCGAGGCCGGGCTGCTACTTGGAGGCCACGGTCAACTGCGGCTGCCTGCGGTGCTGCCCCCTCCCTGTGCCATTTGCTCCAGTGTCGTACCACGGTCGGGCACGACCCCCCAGCGCCCCGCTGCCCCTCCGAGCTCATCCCCCTCACAGCGGCGGTGCCGGGGGGGCTCTCGGGCGGCCTCGCTGCCCCCTCAGCCGCCGCCGCTCCCGCCTCGGCCTCGCCCCGTCCCCGCCCCGCGGCGGGCAGGGCCGGGCCGTGAGGGGAGGCGGCGCAGACAAGATGGCGGCGCTGGCGGTGCGCGCCCTGCGGCGGCTCGGCGGCCTGGCGCTCCTGGTGGCGCAGCTCTACGGCCTCGCCGGCCGCGGTGAGCCTGGACTCGGCACCGCCTTGCCCCCGGGGCGAGCCGGGGAGGGTGCGGTGGCCTCCCAGGGGGAAGCGGGGGGGAAGCGGGGGGCAGCGGGGCAGGGCGGCGGTACCTGCCGTGAGGGGTGAGGGGGAGAAGGCTTCGTTCCCCGGTACTGCGCCAGGGCAGGCTCGGTGCGCCTTAGGGCAGCGTGAGGCAGGCGCTGGGCGGTGTGTGCGGTGCCGGGGGATGGGGCTGGGCTGGGCTGAAAGAACGCGGCTCGGCCAAGGGGGAGAATCGGCTCCAGTGCTCGTCTGAACGTGAATGTCCTGTGAGCTGTAAAATAGGAAACCGTATTCTTACGTGTTGTCATTGTCCTTATGTTTTGCATTGTGTTACGGAACCTGTGTGCTGAAATCAAACTGTTTCTGACGGATGTCATTCTAAAAATATCATTTATTTATTTTTTTTAGCAGGATCTTTGATGACCACAAAGCATTCACAGCCTCAATCTACATTTGCAAAGAGTCTTACTTCAACAAGTACAAATACTCCCAATTTTAAGACGACAGGTACAATGTTATGATATTGCTTTTTATTTTTATTTATTTATTTATTTATTTCCTTCTGTGGGCCTTCTTCCTCTGAGTCTGGAGTCCAGTACTGAAGTCCTTGGATTCTGCCTGAGAAACCTGTGCACGGTTTCACATGAATTAAAGACATTGTAGTGTTAACACATCAAGAATTACTTTTAAATGTCATTAACAACTAATTCGGATGATATAATTAGATTGACCATTTTCTACCTATAATATTTTATATGAACAGTTACACTGTCACTGTGGTTCGTGCGTTCTGCATTCACTTTGGATGGTAGAAGTTCTTGAAAGACTTGCACATTCTGCAAGAAGTTGTTACTGTTCCTCATCCAATGTAACTACAGTTTTTGTAAACCATTGAAGAGCACATCTAGGTAACAGTGTTTCAGCCAGATAACAAATTAAGAGGTGATTGTATGAACACATAAAAAGAGCAAGCTGTTAGTTTAGTCCTGAACCAAAGGGACCTGTTTCTATGCCAAAACTGATTATTTCTGCTGAGGATTACAGGCTGAAAGGCACTCTGTGTTAACCCATGTTAAGCACCATTCTGGTATTGTATCGTACGGTGTTGCTGCGCTGTGCTGCATAGAGCTTCTCAAGATCCTTGCAGGTTGCTCTGCTGTGTTCCGTGGATAACTTGGATTCTGTTCACTGTATCGTAAGGAAAACCTTGTGCACAGTGTCAGTGCGTATATGCGTGTGTGTATGTAGACTATATTTTTATTTTTTTTTTAATTTTATTAATGTATTTTACCTTTCAGAAAGTACAGAAATTCCATCTTATGTGAGTAATTGTCCTAGTAATGGACTTTGCAGTAGATTGCCACCAGACTGTATGACGTGTAACACAAACTATTCTTGTGTGTATGGGAAGCCAGCCACTTTTGATTGCAAAGTCAAGCCACATGTTCATTGTGTTGTAAGTAACCTATTACCTTTAAACACAATTTTCAGTAATTTAATTCAAGTGTGGCAAGTTGTCATACATGTAAATACCTCTTAAAAATTATTATTTTTTAAAGGGGTTGCTGGATTCTTACATAGGCAGGTTCATAGTTTTGAAATACATTTAATCTGATTCAACTACAGGCTGCTGGTGGAGAGGCAGATCTCCCCTTCTCTGGGTTGTGTTTCTTGCATTGGATGTTTTTGCCATGCAGCCACATGACAGTAAAATGAGCTTACTGACCAATAAAAACTGAACCGTTTTGAGAATGCGGAGGCTAAATCAAAGGTACAAACTGATCTTGAGGATGAGACAGAGCAAGTGAGAACAAGCTATTTGTCTGCAGCTTTGGTTAGATTAGAGGAAGCAATAATACTAAAACTGTGCTGAATACCTCTTTGTCAGCTTTCTCATGTTGATTTTCTGTGGAACATGGAGGTAGTAAAGAGCGAGTAACTGCCATTTTGCCCAAAATGTCTGTCTATGAAATGCCATTTGATATTGAATGCTGACCTTTTTGTATTATTAATGAAGTGATAATATTGTCCTTCTGTAGGATCAGAATAACCATGAGCAGGAGAACTTTACAATTAACATGACGTGCCAGTTTTGCTGGCAGCTTGCAACAACAGATTATGTATGTACCAATTCTACAAACTGCATGACGGTTTCTTGTCCACGACAGCGATACAATGCCACTTGTACGGTGCTGGATCACATTCATTGTTTAGGTAAGGCAGGCTAAAGAAGATTTTGTAAAGTTTGTTTTCTAAAATGTTTTAACATTTTTATAGCAGGTCAACACAGTGGTTGTTTATAGCAGTTACAGTAGCTTGGTCTATTTTTTCTATGGTTACATTTTAATTCTTCCTTTTAAAAGTGACACCTAATTGTAAACGTTTTTTATGACTGATTGTATACCTTCATGTGAGAGAAAATAGGTCTATTTTATTTTTGTCCACTTCTATGAATCAAACTAATTTGGACAACATTAATAGAAGCCATTTCAAGTGTCTCAGCAGGACAATTAAAAATGTCATGCTGATTTCCCCCAGGTAGTTAAATGTTTCCTGTTTATTTGTTCAATTATCTTGCATGTTCTCTGGTGTGAGAGAAAGATTGATGAACAGAGGACTGTGGAGTATAGGCATTTTTAACAGTGCTTGTTTCAATTAGTGTCAACCCTTTTAGGCTCCTGTTAGAAAAATACAGTAAGCTTTTGCTTCGCATGTCATGTTCTTGCTCATTATGTGATCTCTGTATGTTGCATTAAGGTTTGAATGTTTTCTAATGTTTAGGTAATCGAGTCTTTCCAAAGATGCTCTATTGCAACTGGACTGGAGGTTATAAGTGGTCTACTGCCTTGGCACTAAGGTACAAAAGAACTTTTAGAGAACTTAAAAGTTTAAATGTGTATTGTTATAAACATACTGTATATAAAATCTTCAGTCTGCTTTTCTGCTCAGTGGGTGTTTTTAATGGTGTACTGAGTACCCCATACATAATATAGTCTGGTTTAGGGTTTGGAGGCATATGATACCAGTAGATTTCATTTACAAGAGATGCTGTCTTAAGTAAGTAGAGCTTGAAAGAAAACATTTTTTTTACCCTGTTTCTGGATCAAATGTACTTTCTCCAGTGCAAGTGCAAATGCTTCTTAGGCTTCACAAATGATTCTTTTTCTCTGAGTAGTGTGTTCTTTTATTCTGTATGGTGTCAAATGAAGTATAAATGCTCAGAAAATTCTGTACACTTCAGATGTTTCCACCCCTTTGTAATATTACATTTGTTAATGTAATTACACTTAAGACTTCTTTACAAAGTGTTACAGTTAGAAATGCTTTAAAAGGGAAGATTGTTGCATTTTTAAATTATTAGGGAAGAGACCAGTGTAGCAGTTTTGAAATAAGCTGTTTAGGTGATTTTTGCATTAGAGCACTACAATAATGATTTGAAAGTAAATGAAGTTCTTTGGTCATACTACCTTTTTCATTAAGTTTTAGTACTTCAGAAATGATAAATTAGGTAGTAAGAGCGTGTATTTCCCAAGACAAAGATATTGTCTGATTAAGAATGTGATCTAACACACTTTCCTTTATAGCAACAGCTGTTAACTCTACCACCAGCTGGAGAAATTAAAAGCTGCATGAATACTGCATGGGGCCAAGTGCACCGTTTGGTTCTGTGTTTCTATAGCTTGTTTGTTTGTTTTTTAAGTTTCTGCCAGGTTAGAAAAGTAGAGAGACAGATTTTTGTTTGAGAATTTTGGTTTTTATTGCTTGTCATGAATGACAAACTTAAGTCTCTGGATAATAGTAATTGGCTAAGAATGCTTTTTTATCCAAAAGCTTATTCAGTGACTCATCTCTTTTTCTACAAAAAAAATAAGTTTCTTGCACGATGTAAAATGAAACTATAATCAGTTTGCAGGCTGATCAGAAAGGTGCAACAGAAAAAAGTACAGAGAAAAAAGTGTATCACAAAAATTGAGTTCAGCTAAAAATCATTAAACCCTGTTTTCGTTCCTATAGCATCACCCTTGGTGGATTTGGAGCCGATCGTTTCTATTTGGGCCAGTGGCGGGAAGGTCTGGGAAAACTCTTCAGCTTTGGTGGACTCGGAATATGGACGCTCATTGATGTGCTACTCATTGGTGTGGGCTATGTGGGACCTGCAGATGGTTCTCTTTACATTTAAATGTAGATGCAGCGTGTTTCAGAGAGGAGTAATTGCTGGGAAAAGGCTCCAAGGAGAAGAACGTAGGAATTTGTGCCGTTGAGTTAGAACAAAGAACAGCTGTTCTTTTTATGTGCATATATTTTAACGTACAGTATCTGTACTTAGTTTGCCTTTACTAAGGTAAAATAAAAGAGTGGATCACTAAGCTGACATTCATTTCCTTTCTTTTATGGACATGTTATTTTTCTATGAAAAAAGTTGAACAGCTAGCTGGATTCTGCACTATTGAGCTTGGATGGTCTGTCAAGCATCAAACCAGATGTAAGCTACCTTGGATATCGAGTTGTTTACTTCATGTTGTATCTCTGAGTTTGACTTCCTTAAACATGTCAGTAATATATATATATTTTTTTGTATTTGTGGAAGGATAATTTATTTGCCTAAGGTTCTCTAGCAGTCTGTAGAGCACCATGTTTTGTGATCTTCATCTCTGTTTTGGGGCATAGCAAGACATTGGCTTAGTGACTTGTTGACTGAAGACTGTGGGGCTATAGGATTAGATTGCACTAAGATCTAAATATGAACTAATTAAGATACCTTTTAGGATTATGTCAAGATGACTGTATTTAGGTTGGGCTTGAGCGAAAGGTACTGTTATCCTTGTGCTAGCAAACCTGCAAGTTAATTACAAAAACAATTAAGGGGGGGGGGGGGGGATATAACCATGTACTGCAGTTCGGGCCCCTAGCGCCGCGCTGGGGGCCCGGTACCAGGGGAAGGGCCGGGGCTGTGGGGTGCTCCCGGCCCTTCGCCGCCTCTTGTCGCTTGTGTGGGGAATAAAGTGCGGCCGCCGCGGCTCCTCGCCTCCGCCTCGTTCTTGGGGACTCGCCTCCTGCCGGGGGCGGGCGGCCGCCCTGACACCGCCCCCGGGCACCGCGCTGCCATGGCGGCCGCCGGGGAGCGGGAGCGGGAGCGGGAGCTGCGCTTCTACCGCGAGCTGCCCAAAGTGGTGAGCGCCGGGCCCCGGGGGGCGGCGGGTGGGGTCCCTCACCGGGCAGCCCTTCCCTGCTGCCCCGGGCCCCGAGAGCCTTTCCTTCCCTCACGCCCTCCGAGTTTCGCCGGTTCCTTCTGGGGCGATAAGGCCTCAGCGCCGGGGGCGCCCCGCTATCGGCCGCAGCCGCGCCTCCCCGTCAGGGCGCTGCTGGGGCTGCGCCGGGGCTGAACCGCTCGGTGCCTGCCTTCAGCCAGCTGAAATGTCATATCTTGAAAAAGCCAGAATTGAAACTTGAAAGAGTTAGGTTTTCGACATGCTTGCCATTCCAAACCTTGGGGAAACGTTTCACCAAGTTCTTACCCCCCTGAGAAGGGCAGGATGCCGGGTGGGTGTGTGTAATGGGGCAGACGGGTTTGGAACAAGTTGGGAGGGCACTGGGGAACTGTGCCGTACATCAGGTGCCCAGAGACCATGAGGAGGAGCAGAGAACAAGTGAGGGATGCAGTTGAGGGTCTGGGGTTTGGATCCGTCAGTCAGGCTGACAAGAGAAAGTCAGGCAGAAATCAGTCTTGGGCAGTGGAGGGCAATTAGTCCAGGTGCCATTAATGGGTTGAGACCGCATCTTGCTGGATTTCTGGCATGAGTTAAGGCTTCAAAATATTGAGAAAAAAAAAATAATAGTTGAGCAGATTAGCTCCAGTTAGCTGGAGAGCTCTTTCCTAAGCTAGCTGTGCACCTGGTGAGATCAGTGCTAACAACAGCCCTCCGAGTGACAATATGACAGTCCTAGTTGTATTTGTGCACGTGAAAGTGAGAGGAAGCAGTTGTTAGCCAAACGTGGAGATAATTGTTATTTTCCAACTTGGAGTGAAACAGTAATGTAAGATACAAGAATGCTAACGCAAACAAGGTGTAGAAGCCATCCTTTTCACTTAAAAGAAACAAATCCATAATGTATTTCCCCGCCTAGGAACTTCATGCGCATTTGAATGGCTGTATCAGTTCTGCCACAATGAAGAAACTCATGGCCCAGAAACCATACCTTCAGATCCAGAATGGAATGACTATGATCGACAAAGGGAAGAAAAGAACCTTAGATGAGTGAGTAGATATGTGTGTGTAAGAGATGAACGTTTACCAAGTGTCTTTTAATTCAGTTGAAAACAGAACTGTATGGCCTTGTATACTGACTGCAGAAAATATGTATTGGAGTCGTATTATGGTAAGATCTGTTCAATTTTTTTCTGGTTGTATCTATCTAAGAGGTGACTTTAGATCACTTTTTACAAACACATTTGTGAACAAAATGTAAATCTCATGTCAGTACTTTCTCTTGCTAAAGTACTGTTACCTTCTACAATCAAAAATTGCTCTTAAGATTGTCTTGATCGTCCTTTGAAGGAAAATTCAACATGTAATTTAAGCTACAAGTTGGTTAACTGAACACTGAGTATGTTTTCAAGATATAGGTGTATTTTTTTTTTTTCTATGAATACTCACTTTTCTATTCAATGTTTATTTTTTAACTTTTTATTTTAGATGTTTTCAGATGTTTCAGATCATCTATCAGATTACCACTAGGGCTGAAGATATTTTACTGGTAAGCTAATTAAAACTTAGCTTCAAACAAGCAATATGCGAAGTCAAAATTGTTTGGTTTAACAACAATGGATTCCAAGTAACAGTGTCAACGTTGTTGCCTTCAATTGGAAGTCAAATTTACTAGTGTAAGACACATTAGTTTTGAAATGCAGGATTGTGTATAACCTTTCAGTTTGATATTTTTTAAAAGCAGTGAGCTTCCAGTATGGTGGTCATTATTACCACTCAGATGGTTAGACGGCTAGTGTCGTAAAAATGTGATGTCTGCTCATCATTAACAAAGCTTTGATTTACCATACTTTCCTTCATCTTCTTTGGCTTGTTATATACCAAGACTACGTAACTAGGACGTTTACCATGGATTGCAATATTGACAGAAAGAGTGGTTGTGGGATCACAACAGAGAAAAAAGTGGTGTAGTGTCTTCTTTTTTCCTCCTGTAAAAGGAGTTCTAGGCAGCCTGTTAAACTTTGAGAAAAATGCAGTAGCTGTGAGAGGGGTTAGGAGTGTGCCAGCTGAGGAGTGTTCTTGTTCAGACATGAAAATTCTTATTTGTTATAACTCTCTCTAGTGTCTGTGAGGGAACCGAAGCTACCTATCGTGTAGTATTTTCAGGGACAGAGAGTGCTGGAAACACATGGGGCCTGAACTTTTGTAAGTGTTTCACACCAAAAGATAAGTAGGTCCTTCTGTTGTTAAAGAGAATATAAACAATTATAAAGGTTACTTTCACCATGTTGAATACACTGTTTCTTACTCAGATAACTAAAGATGTTATTAAAGAATTTGCTAATGATGGTGTCAAGTATCTGGAATTAAGGAGCACTCCTAGAGAAGAAAACTCCACAGGTATAGTCTGTTCTAGCTTTTAATTTTTAAATCTGAAGTACTATAAGACTTAGTTAAGATTCTGCTATTAACAAGGCAAGTCAAATTCAGTTGGTTCAAGAAAAAATATTTTAAATATGAAAGCAAAGATTTAGTGAAGTAAAAACATGTTACTTCGCTATTAGATTTTCAGGGACGAAAACTTGTTGGTTATAATTCCATTATCCAAGAATTTGGGTTATTCACTTCACTGTGACATCTGAGTGTGCTAATATGTTTAATAGCTAATATATTTTATTCTATTTCTCCACCTTTTATTTTCTTTTGTATACAGTTTAACAGAAATGCACAAGAGAAGTCCTATTGCTACATTCTGATTCATAATAAGTTATTTTCCTAGATCCTTAGGAGGAGGCTTAATCCAAATATATGTTCCAAGTTAAACTGTGTTTAGAAATTGAATTAGGACTATGTAAATTAGAAAACTATGGAGTAAAATAAAAGATGCAAACTGAAACTAGAGAGTTGGATCTGCAGCATAATAAAATTAATTCAAAAATGTTGATTCCAAATGTGTACATGTGTTTGTAGGTATGACCAAAAGGATGTATGTTGAAACTATACTTGAGGGTATAAAGCAGTGTAAAGAAGAAGGCTTGGATATAGATGTAAGGTAAATAAAGTACACGGAGTGCCTCTGTTTCAAGGTTTTGTTTAGTCTGATACTCGGTCATGGTTTGCAGAGAGGTTTACAAATCAGTATAGAAAAGAAAATAGTGTCTAAACTAGATAAATTTTATTGATTTCTGTATATATAATTTTTATTAGCATACAGTTTGACTAATAAAAGCTTTTTTACAGAAAGTCACCTGTAAAATGGAATGGAAACAGATAATTGATATGGAAACCTGTGTGTTTTCTTTTTTAAAAAAAAAAAAAACAAAAAACTTTCTTTTTACTTATAGAGAATAAAAGTAAATGCAACTTTTCAGTTCTAACACTGTCCATTCTCTGCAATGTTTTCAGGAGCCGTGCTTTTGAAGGAAATTGCATTAAATAGTCTTTTTCAGGGCCTACATTCATTGCAAGATTTTTGTTGGATTAGCTGCACAAGCAACCTGCAGTAAAGGAGAGGTAGTTAAAATGAACAGAAAGGTTTTAGAAGATGTCGGTGGTTGCTTATGGGCAAGGAATCTGCATGGCTCTCTTATTTTTTCTGTAGCAAGCAAATAGATTTATTTGTGTAAGCTGAAGATTTTTCATTTTTCCTGTGTGCCTTTCTGAGAGGTTGCTCACCTCATGCTGCAGGCTGTAAAAGAGCGATGTGTTGTTCCCTGCCCTCCCTCTCACCATGGCTGCTGCATTTCACAGGGTCATGTCTTGACCTGATCGATATCCCTCTGCACTTTGGTGCCTTCATGAATAGTTTCTGTATAAATATTCTCTGTAATCAACCATGAAGGAAGTGAAGTGCCATTCTTATTGGTCTGAGATGTGTTGGTCTCTTTACACTCTAACTTGTATTTTACCGGACATGTACGCTTATCTCCTAGATTATTAATAGCAATAAACAGAAGAGGTGGCCCAGCAGTTGCTAAGCAGACTGTTAAGCTTGCTGAAGAATTCCTTCTTTCCACTGATGGAGTTGTAGTAGGACTTGATCTCAGTGGTGATCCAACTGTAAGTTTTTGTTTTGTTTTGATCTGTCCTTAAAGATAAATATTTAATATTGTGTAACAGCAAGCAGTTCCAAAAATACTTCGTTCTTTTAAGTTTTTGTCATATGTTTGTTACTAGTTTGATTGACTCGCTCATAGTTCTGATACCAGGTTAATCCCTGTTGCTGTATGGGAGAAAGAATCCCTAAACAAAGGATTTGTAGATTTTAACACTGAAAAAAGAGCCAGTGAAAAGCAGCATTTATCTGGCAAGTGTCTGTTAGTAAATTGTAGCTGCAGATTGACTGTGTTGAGGCAAATGAAATACTATTTCAAGTTGACATTAGTATAAACTTTGTTTAGATGCAACATATGCTCTTTGGGTATTAAACAAGCAAAAAAAAATAAATAAATTTGAGGATAGCTGTCAAATTGAAATGAAATAGCTATAGGTGGCAGTTACGGAACCAGTGTCAAAATGAAGACAGTTGACTTAGCACTCACTGGTGGGCATCATCTGAATTACTGATGTTTGGCCAATTGGACTAAATTGTGCCCATATAGCAGAACGTTATCTGATGTGGTGCAATCAAAAATGGAATAACAACAAAACAAAAATAATTCCATGTAGCTGTATTTGAATTATTTTTTTCACGTTACTAGGCTTTAAAATCATATAACTAGAGGAGTTCTGTAGAACAAGATGTAGAATGATGATGTGCTTTTGTCTTCAAGGCAGGACGTGGTCAAGATTTTTTGGAACCCCTCTTAGAAGCAAAAAAAGCAGGTCTAAAGCTAGCATTACATCTTTCAGAGGTAAAAGTTTTATCTATTTTAATTCTCTGTTATTCCTATTAAAAAAAAAAAAAAAAGTGATGAAGCTAACATGAACTTGTGTGGGTTTTGAACTTTTCATGAAAAACTGGTGCCCCCTAGTTTGGGGCATTTTTGACAAAAGAAAACAAATCTTCAACAATCATTTGTGAATGAGAACTGTTTCTTACTGTGTTATACCTAGTGGAGTGGAGGCAGGTGTGAATTTGAAAATTAGAAATACTCCAGGAGATTCCATGTTCTTTTCCTAGTATTTTATTAGAAGGCATGTACAGTAAAAGTCATGCAGTTTTATGAGTAAAATTTTTACTTTCCTGTTTGTTCTGTTTATATCAGTAGAAGGAGTTGAACTTCTCCATACAATGTGGTGAACCGGTGGCTAAAATTTACTCTGAGGCTGATAAACACTGAAAGCATTTTAATTTCTTCAGAAAATTAGACATGATATATGTTGTCACACATCTCTTTATATCTATATATGCAGTTTGAGGCCTCCAAATGTAGGTACTTCAGATTTTCAAATAGTGATTTTCTGCTATATACCCTTTTAAAATTATAGAACCATAGAATATGCTGAGTTGGAAGGGACCCACAAGGATCATCGAGCCCAACTCCGGGCACCACACAGGTCAACCCAGAAATTCAGACCATGTGACTAAGTGCACAGTCCAAACGCTTCTTAAACTCCAACAGGCTTGGTGATGGCTTCTTTGTTTTATAATTCAACCTTGGGAGTCACTTTCATGCACTTTTTCTTTCTTTAGAGGGTAGCAATGCATATGTTTACTCTGATTAACACTTTCCTTTAAATCAGATATGCTTTGAAAATAGAACTTGGACTCGGTTGTAGTTATTTAATATGCTATTTTATGCTGCATTGACAGAATGTAAAATATATCCTCACTAGATTCCAAATCAAGAAGAGGAGACTAAAGTTCTCCTGGGCCTGCCTCCTGACAGAATTGGACATGGAACATTTCTCAACTCTGCAACAATTGGTGCAGAAGAATTAGTGCCGCTTGTTAGACAGAATCATATACCGATTGGTAAGAAAAAAACATTAAGAAATTACTTGGTAATCTCTGGACTTCAAAATATCATGCTTACTGCTGATCTAAGTAATTCCGATTTGTCTTTGATCAGCTTTGACTTAGGAAACAATTAACGTGGCAGTGCATGTGAGAGAATTACCTGTGCAAGTATACTGGTGACACTTGCATTTTTGATGTATATGTGGTGGCAAATGATGTCTCAAATGAAAAGGAAACAACAACAATAACAACATATAACAACATAGTTAATTTTAATTTTCATTTAGGGATAGAAGCAAGTCTATTAGTGTGTCAAAAACCTATAATTTCTTCTGACATATATCCTTGTTTCTTTTTTTTGCCTTAGAACTTTGCATGACGTCAAACATCAAAACTCAGACAGTACCTTCCTGTGAGAAACACCATTTTGCATACTGGTACAACATGGGCCACCCTGCAGTGCTCTGTGTAATTTTTTTTTTAATTTATTTTAACCATGCATTTATACCAAGAGCAAAACTGGTGTGAAACTGGAGAAGTATATCTCCTTTTCTGGCTCAGAGCTTACTAAAAATTTGAGTTGCGGCAGCAAATAATCTGCTTACAGCAAGTCATAATGTTCTGTTTGAGAAATGCTTCTAGTACAAATGGAAGTTCTTAATATTGATCCATATAGGGAAAATTTAATAATAAGATCAGCAATATACTCAGTGACCATCTGAACTGTTTATATACTGATAGACTTCACTTAAACATATTGGTCCAACACTTGCTTTTAAGCTTGTGCTTATGTGGGTATTAATTATGTTGAATGATTTTGAGTGAAAATAGGGCAAATAACATATGAAATAATAACCAATGATTGAAAGAACTGGAGGGCAGTGTCAAAATACCAAGGCGAAGCAGGTTTGTAATGTGTGGGCAAAACCCTTCTTGATGTAGAAAAACTAATTTGATCTTTTTGTTTGTTTGTTTCAATTCAACTCTAGACCGATGATAAAGGCGTATTTGCAACAGATCTATCGCAAGAATACGAGCTGGTTGCAAAAACATTTAATCTGACTCGATCGCAGATGTGGGATCTTTCCTATGAATCAATCAACTACATCTTTGCTTCAAGTGAAGTCAAATCAAAACTAAGGGAGCAGTGGTGTAAATTGAAGCCAACTCTGTTTGGTTAATCAAGCTGTTGTTCTAATTTAGCTTAGTTAATAACCTTTTCCTTTTTTTTTTTTTCTTTTTTTTTTAAAAAAAAAAAGAGAAATCCCTGGCTTTGGCTTTTTTCAGACTTCAGGCTTAGAAATCCGTTCCATAAATCATGCCTTTGCAAAAAGAACACAGACATGGATCCTTTGTTAGTGAGGACAGAAGTAAGTGTCCTTTCATAGTTGGGAAGAGCCCTCAATTAGTGATGAAAGTCCCAAATGTCTCATCAGGTGTTTTATATCCATTTGACATGACATTCAAAGCAGAATAACAACAAAAGTTAATTGGAATATGTCGTTGTACCAGAAACATTTAAGACTCAGAATAAAGTAAAGGCATGGTTGTTAGGGTTTAAAGGCTATCTGTTGGTAACGTTATGCCAGGCAGTTTGGATATGTGGTGTGTGGATTTGTTTTTTGTATTGTTTTTAAGCAGAAGTTTTAAGCAATTGATTGTGTGTGAAAACAAACAACCTCAGGGAGAATTAAACATTTGTCTCAAGGGAATTTAACATTGCATTTGCTTTTACTGCAGTATATGTATGACTGAAACCTGCTGTGGCTTGTCTGCTATATGAGGTTTTGCCCACCGGTGCAGTCAGTATGGATAGTAGTTAGACAAAGCCTCAGAAAATTGTGACATCCTTGGGGCAAATGGTCTAATTCTTGAAATACTTTTTAGAATTTCTATTTGTTTCTTGTAAAGGGTAATAAAAATACTTTGAACCTGCATGTTTTCAAAACTAATTCAAATGTGCCTGCGTGTCTGTGTGACAGAAGTGTGTGTAACCTGCTGCAGGACTTTGTGAGCTCCCAGGCAGTCTTGCTCTTCCCTGTGGCACCGTTTTTGTTCTGACAGCAGAGGGTGCTCGTTAGTTCAGGTAGTGGAAGGTTTTGCTGTGTGTCTGTATGCATCTGTATATCTATTTTATACCGAGATATCGAAGTAGATATTAACAACAGCATGCAATGGTATATAATGCTATATATTCCTGGTTAGTGTAGGAAGTATGCCAAGAAAAGGTACAGTGTTCTGGATATACAGTGAAACAAGGCTGTTGTATGTAATACGGAGTTAGGGAATCACTCTTCTGAAGGCTACATGTACTTACCTGTTGCTGAGATACTTGCAGATGTGGTGCTGATTTAACAAAAAAGACCAAGGCCAAAAAAAAACCTCTTGCATATAACGGTATTTATACTGTCTCTGCCAGTAATGGAGGTCAGGAGACAACTCAGAGGATTCTGTTCTGTGAAGTGAAAGGAAAAGAACAGAAATGTGTTTGGGTGGCTACAGAATTACATGCAGAATTGATGGATTTCTGTACATAGGTTTCTGTGCGTTACTACAATTACTGACACTGCAGAACATGCTTAGAGCAGAAATCCAAGTTGGAAAGGATATTGAGGTTTGGGATAACGAATTGCCATTGGATTAGACCTTTGTCATGCACAGTGCACAAGTTATACATCAGAAACTAAAACCTTACTTCCTTAATATCGCTGGGCTATTTTTCAGAAGTGTAACTTTCTGAGCTAAAAATGCAGAAGTATCTCTTTGGCTTCATATAGAATAATAGTAATTTTAATTTAAGCATTTCTTGCTGAGCCTATTTGTTAATTCCAGAGTTAAGTGAGATAATCAGTGTTAGTGAGATACTGCTGTTTTAGTGTTACAGTATTGCATAACAATGACTGACATAGACTGAAGTATCACCACTTAAGTAATAGGACAGAAAACACTACTTGGTGAATGCAGTGTAAATTCTGAGTAACTACTTTTAGAATTTCATATGGTATAGATAAGCTTACTTTTGAAGTAAAAGAAATAGATTTAGACTGAGTTAATATTTAGTTTATTTCCATCTGATTACATGAGATAACACAGAACAGTCTTCAATGCTCAGAGTCTTTACTCACATCACAGGAAAATAAACATTTTGGTCCTATTGAACAACTCTCTGGAGATATATGCAAGCAGAGAGCAACTGCTCACTGTAGCAGGTTTCTCTGTTTCTTTTCAGACAAACCCAGAAAGTCTTCAAAACGTATGTTCCTTATGATTTGACTGGTAACATATGGCAGCTTATCATAATACAACAGCTAAACAGTAAGCATTTACATCCTGCTCCTCAGGTTTGCAAATAATGTAATTATATTAATGATTTTAGATGCCTGTTTCAGTATTTAGCCATTTCACACTAATAGAAATAATGTGGATAAGGGTACTGTATTACGTAAGTGCATAAGATGATTAAGGGATTGGAGCATCTCATACTGGAAGGGGAGAGAGCTGGGGCTGTTTAGATTGGAGAAGGCTCAGGGTGGATCTCATCAGTGTATTTAAGTATCTGATGGGAAGGAATAAAGAAGATATAGCCAGGCTCTTTTCAGTGCAGCCTAGTAAAAGGAAAAAGGGTAAAAACTGAAACGTGGGAAATTCTACCTGAACATAAGGAAATGTTTTTTTTTTTTTTTTTTTTTTGTTTTGTTTTTTATTGTGTGGGTGTTTGAACACTGGAACAGGTTGCCCAGAGAGGCTGGGGCGTCTCTATCCTTAAAGGTACTCAAAACCCAACTGGACATGGTGCTAACTGACCTGCTGTAGCTGACCATGCCTCAGCACAAGAGGTGCACTGGACAGTCTCCAGAGATGCCTTCCAACATCAACTATTCCTTGAAGTGAAAATACAAATGTACAAATGATAAAGTCTCCGTATAAATATAAAATATTTAAAAATTAAATACTGACTTAACTCAGTCACTCAAGTGACAGTCTTTCACCAGGCTTGAACAAAAGCTGTTGGCTGACTTGTGGAATTATTTTGAAATAATGATTTATTCATTCTTCATGGCTTTCCTTCTTTCACATCCACTATGGAATCCTTTAGTGCCATCAGGACCTTTAGGCAGCCGCAGCACCCCTACAGGTAGACCATCTGCATTTTGTATTTTCCGAGCTAGCATGGGGCTAGTGCCTGGACTCTTCTCTTGCGTTGCAGTTTGAGCTTTTCTTCTCTGTACCCAGGGGCTACCAGAGGGAGTGATACTGCTATCTGAAGAATAATCTGTACATTTCCTTGGAATTTCAGGGCTAGTACTTGGATTAAGTTTGCCGTCTTCAGCCAGCGGTGACTTTTTGGTTACTTTTCTTAGTGAAGATGGACTATTCCAAGGACTTGATCTGGGTGACACATTAGGACTCAAATGGTTGTTTGGGTGAATGGCAGGACTCAACTTATTTGTAGTACTTGTTGCAGTACTTTTACGTCCTGACAGTGGTGATGCAGGATTACTCTCTGGGTCAGAAGAGCTATTTGCTGAAGATTCATCACCAACAAACTGAAGCTCCTCAACTCTCTTGTTAAGAGATTTAACCTTCTTAAAATTCTTGCTGGTGTCCTCATCGTGGTTCTTGTCTTTAGGAACCTTTTTCTTTGGAGGTTTCATGCCTATTAGGACAACTTTCATGCCAGTCTCTTTCTTTTCAGCACACATGAAGTCATGAGCACGTACAGCAGCATCTACTTCTTCAAATTCTATAATTGCACATACCTGTGTTCCCACTTGGGTGTACTGATTGCTGAACCTCCTGATATCAGGTGGCAGATCCCTACCAGGCTTGAGAATCCGAACCGATGAAATTACACCAAAAGTTACAAAGGCTTTGAGGAGATGCTCCATTACCTTCTCTTGCATACATCCATTTTCTTGTTGTTTGTTAAGACCCTGCAGTTCAGAAATCATGTGGATATCATACACGAGCAACATTCTGGTAGGAAGGTTTTCACCGGGAAACACCGGAACTGGAGTATTTCTTCTAACCTTTCTGTTATCATCATTGAGCTCAAGAGTTTCTGAGTACTTCAGTGCATAGGCTGTGGTTCTCCAGTCACGGGTAAGGTGTTTCACCTTGAAGATGAACATAGATAGGTTAAGCAGTACAACTGATGGAACCCACATAAAGAAAGCCAAGGCGGGTGCAGGCTCCACTCCACAAATTTTGTGAGGTTGGTTGATAGATACCTTTTACTACTCTGTTTTTAGTATCACCATACTTTTGCAAAGGTCAAATCTGCCTTCCCTTCTCAGAGACAAGAAAGTAACTGCCAGCATTACTTAGTTACTCGTGCATAGCTTAAAGTAACTATCACATCAAAACCACATCAGCCCCTCAGAGAGCAGATGAGGACTATGGAACTGCCTCTATAAAGTAAGTTATTTTCATACCTTTATTTTTTTTTCCCTTTACGATTTGTCAGGCTTACACAAAGGACTTAAAGTTTAAATGAGTTAACTTACCTTCTTAAAAGAAGTGAGGAGTTTAACACTGACATAGCCCATCTTGTTTCTCCTCACATGCTTGAGAAGGAAGGCATCTTTCTCAAGGTTCTCATCTGAGAAGTAATATTCAATCTGTGCTATTAACTTCTGGATCAGGTCATTGTCTGGTGGTTTCCAGTTCTGGTCACAGTCATCATCATTTTCCCCACCACTGGAAAACAGCCAAATAATTGGATTACCAGAGCTTCATCTCATATTAGTAGAGTAAAAAAAAAAAATAATTAAAAAATTAAAAAAAAAATCTGAAAATGAAAAAAACATAGCCATAATGTTGATTCCAGCTTCTTTCGTATGTAGGCACTAAATAGGTATAGCCCTATCCAGCCGAGGCAGGAGGCCAGCTCCTGATGATACTTTCCAGTCAGCATAAGGAATCCTGAGCTCCTTCCAAAAGCTGAGCTCAGTGTAGAACAATGAGATGTGTACTAATGCCTTGAAAACGCTGCCAACTCCCATCCTACCCCAAAACAGACATGCAGGTGCACGAGAGCTTAGCGCTACACAAAGGTCCCCCAGTGACAGTGGTTCATTTGTCAATATGAACACGTTAACATTTCTGTGCTTCATGAGTAAGTATCACATAACAGAGAATTAATATTCCAAATTGATGCAATGGTATTTTCTCAAACATCTGCACTGCATGAATGCATTTGGTACCAGGAGCCAGTACGCAGAGAGTAGGGCAGAGCAACAGGACCATTGCACTTCTTACAGACAACTTCCATGTTGACAGGGTAACTTCACTGGTAGTTTATGCATGGACTGAAGCTCTTTGCAGGTCCCAGAGTAAGGACTTTTGGTGCAGTAGCAGCTCACGTACCATACCTCAGAAGAGCTGTACGTGCACACACACGTGCAGGTTGCTAAGATATCATTTACCTTTCCTGTCTCCCCCTCCCATCCCATTACCTAGGTATGTGCAAAGTGGAGCACTGCTGAGATGCCTAGCCTGAAAAAGATCTTGCAACCAGGGAATTGAGCCAAACTTTTTGCCACATCCAGTTACAGCAGTGTGTTTGTTGCTGGAATACAAATGACCATTTAAACTCTGTCATCCAGCACTGAGGCAAGCAGTTCACCCACAGCCACAGATGTTGCTATAAGAACTATGATGCACAAATCTATCTTAAAGCAGGGCCATTTTTGTTTGTTTGTTTTGTTCTTTGTTTTTTTTAGCTGTTGGCAGCCAAGTTTTGCTTTGGGACCATCACAGAAGTTTCTGTTCAGAAAAATGTACTATTCTCCCTAGATCCGATAAATGATGTAATTGGTGTTTGTATGGTCTCCTGTGTACCTCAGCAACAAAAAGGAGAAGTCACGCATTTTTTTTATAAGCACTTTTTGCAGAGCTTCTGAAATCATTAAACAAGAGGGAGCAGGCATTGTAGTAGGGTCCTCCAAGGGTAACCCTGTGCGTGGGTGAAGGCTACTGAATCGCCTTGCCTTCTAGAAATAGCCTTGTTAAAATCTCTTTGGGCACTTAGTGGGGTATGGTTCCAAGGAATGACAAGAGTGAGACAGCAAAACCAAAAAAAAACATGAATTTCAGTTCTTTGAAAATGCTGGAAGATGAGGATAACAGATACATTTATTAAGATAGTAAAAAAATGTTTAATGGCATGCTGTGGGTGCTGATTTTAGACAGAAGAAAAACAAGGTTAAGTATTTATTTTTCATTGCAGATATTCTCTACCTCACTACCTCTCATTGTCCATTCACTACTGGTTCAGAGCTAGCATGTGCACAAGAAATTTAGAATGTCAACATTTTAACATAGCCATGCTCTGCTAAAAGCTTGCCTTAAATTCAGGATGGAGCTTACAAATTTTACAGGTTTTATTAGCAGGTATTGGCAGGTATGTGGAAGGTTCAGATGGAAAGAAAATGGAGCATCATGCTTTGGGAAAAAAATGAACTGCATCAGTTCCATTCTTACAGTGTTAACACTGAATCAGGATGAAACATCTCATTTCACCTCTCTAAAATGTTAAATATTGGTCAGTCAGAACTATACACCGTTTCTGTATTTAGCAAGTAGTTCAGCTTTCACAAAATTTCACAGCAGCCCTCATTAAGTGCTGTACTGGGAGTTTCACCTCCTGCAATTGCAGAAATGTGTAATTCGCTCCATATTAACTCACAGTAATAAACAAGTGGTAGTACCTCCAAGGCATCAATTCCAAAATTAATACAAAGACAGTTTATGAATCAGTATCAGGCAATACTGAGAAAAAGGTGCCTAATAGTTAGTCACAGCTTTCATTTACTTATTTATTTAGGGCTTTGTGGAAGATAAACTTGTCAAAACTTAGGATAGAACTGAAAACAACCGTGTAATGCTGAGACTCATCTGGCTGTTACTCATACAAGAAAATCAAGATATCTGCATGGACTCAGAACTTTAATATATATTTTATATAAAAACTCACAAACAATATATTAAGTCAGATGGAGCGTAACATTTGGTCAAGCTTTTGCTGTGTCTTGAAAAGAATACGGTATTGTATTAACAAGCGCTATGTGGTAATATACCAAGCAGCGTTATGCTGATGTTCCAACAGTGCAATCACTCAAGGCAGTGGAACTCTTTTAACAGAATCCAGTGCATACAATATCAGGTGCCTACTCATGGGACAGATGGCAGCATCAATCATTAAATCTCAATGTCTATTGAAGAACATTTTATTTTTGACAGACGTCACCATAAAAAACATCCACCTTTGAAGGTCAGATTCTTCCGGAGTCTGGCTGTATGCAAAAGAAATTTAAGTTGGGCAAGAATAATTTGACTTTATGCACAGGAGAGCAACTAGTTTCTTATAAACACTCAGAAGATTTTTCTGAAGTGCCTGGCAGCTAAGGGGGTGAGGACCGAATGTTAAAAATACTGGGAGACTTCACCAAGAACTGTAGTGTCTTGACTGTGAGGAATTTGCTTTCATTTTTCAAGTTATAAAGCCTAGAATCTGAGAAAAAAATATATATATCTAACATCTCTTAGCTTAGCCTGACTGCAATGGCTCACTCTCAAAGGCTTTGGAGCAGCCCTGACAATTTTTGTAAATGCATGGGTAAATCACGTCCCAGCAGATACCACGTTCCCAAACTTAATCCTTAGCTAAGGTTACGTGCAAATGGCAGAATCGTGTGTGAACTTCACTCACCTACTCTTGTGGTAGAGCCTTTGCAGTTCTGTCCATTGCATTATCTCTGGCCTTTCCTGGATCAGGAAGAGGCCATTTACAAAAAGGGCACCTCCACAAGAGCTGGGTATAGATTAGCATTGTCTGCAAACATTTTTGAAGATAGTGCCTACTGTAGAGGATTAAATAAGTGGCATGTAAGAGTTACCTCTTATGTTTTACAAAGCTTGAAGAAATACCCATACCTTTCTTAGTGTATGTCAGGGCTAAATGCTCTTACACGTACAGAACAAGCTTATGCTAAAATTTAATAGTGATGTTTTAATGTTAATACTGTTATTACAGTGGCCTTACAGTTATATCCAGTTTTAATGCTATATGAACTCTTTCGAACAGCCTGTCCACAGTGCTGTGTGCTAGTTTTAGCAAGAATCACACCACTTCGTAAGTGCAAAGCAAGCGTGCACACCAAAACCACTTTTTGCTCCCCTGCTAGGTACGTAGGACGTAGCTGACAACCTGGGCAACTGAGTAAAATCCCCCATCCCCAGCTACACCTCTGTGAATTAAAATAATGCATGGCAGTTCATGCTGAGTAAACACAAGGATGTGAAGTTAGGGAACTGATTAGGAACAGCTGCTTTTAGCACAGAGCACTGCGTTTCCCGTTACAGTACCTGAATCTGTGCGTGACTGCCCTACACCTGCAGCTCTAGCACAGAGCAGGAGGGGACCTACAAGCAGCCCTACAAACAGCGTTATTTACCTCCCTGCGACGTCCTGGCACAGAAGCCCTGCATGCCTGGGCATCCATACCGGCTCCCCGCGCCCGCCGCCGTTGCATCAGCCGCGGCAAGCGGCGGGGAGAGGCCCCCCGGCCCCCCCAGCTCCCCCCGGCCCTTCCCGGCCCCGCCGGGCTCACCTGGCCCCGCAGCGCCCCGCGTCCTCCTCGCTGCAGCCCCCGCCGCCCGCTGCCGCCTCGGGGCCGCCGCCCGGCCGCGGCTGGGCCATGGCCGCTGAGCGCCGCGGAGCCGCCGCTGCCACGGCTGCTGCCGCCCCCCCGCCCCGCTCCGCTCCGCTCCCCGCCCCCGGCTGCCGGCCGGCCCCTGCCCGCCCCGGAGCGGGGAGCGGGGCCCGGGGCTCTCGGTTGTGTGAGGGAGCGCGGGGCGAAGCAGGGACTGCGCCCCCCGGGGCGCTGCTCTGGTGCACAGCCCCCTGTTCTGACACACGGCCTTGACTTTGAAGTTGAGGCTGTTCCGCTGGATGTCAGCGTTTCCGCTGCTGGGGTAACGTGGACTAAACTCTAAATCGTTCCAGATGTCCGTGTAAACACTCATTCCCCCACCAGGGAAGATGTTTCTTCCTGCTAAATGGAGGTAGGGTCTGTACGACACCTCCCCGCTTGCTGTTTGGCTGTGGCATGCATCTCAGTTGTGCCCCACCGTATGGCTCCAACATTTTCTTCTGAAAAATTCGGACTGGCAGAAGGTCAGCTTGCACGCAGGGGCCAGCTCTCATCGTGACAAACAGGCCCCGTGAGTCAGAGCCGCTGGCATCAAGCATAACGAAACGACCGCCCTGCCGCTGTGGCTTTGGCTTATTTTTAACATGCCTTAAGGGATGAAATATTTTGTTTATGAAATACGCTTACCCGCCTCGCGAGCCAAACCTCTGCTCTCTGCATTTTGTTCTGAGGCTTGGGTAGGGCATCGTCATGCTACGGATCGCAGTGGGAGCCGAAAAGAAACACAAACACCTTCTAGGAGAGAGCGGGTGCAGGGGTCGTGGCTCTGGGTTTGCGTTTGAGGCCAGGCAGCTGCCTGCCTCCCTGAGCGCAATGGGGAACCAGGCCGTGCCCTGGCTAACCAGAAGGGCCCCGTTCATCTGACGGTTCCTCCTGCCGGGGTTGGGGACATCCTGATCTGTTCAACTCAGACGTGTTTTCCTGCCTGCCCACGGTCGGTGCACAGAGCGGCCTCACTGATGCTTCGCTTGTTTTCCAAGCAGCCCTATCCCTGTCCCCTGGCACAAATAAACGTGGTAGAGATACCGAGCTAACTGGGGTGGGTGAAGACTGACGCCATTCCAGACGCTGTGTTGACGTGACCATCTCTGAAACTACCTGACCAATTATTTATTTATTTTTAGCACAGCAGCGACCTATAACGCTCAGGTACCCACAGAGGTGAGTCAGTGCTGGGGACGGGGAGAACCCACAGCCGGGAGTACCGGCGGTGAGCGAGACCCCACGTCCCGACACCCAGCTAGGGTCACAGCCCTGTGAGCTCTCACAGCTGTCTCACGGCACACGCCGTGTTGGCAGAGGGCTCCTAACCCAACATCCCCGCATTTTGTTGTTCCCAAAAAGGGCCGCGCCTTAGGGAGCCGCCCGCCTCCCCTCCCCTCCTTTCCCCTCCCCTCAGCGCCCGCGGCGGGCCGGAAGCGGCGGTTGCCGCGGTGACTGCGGAGCCATCTCCGCGAGGGGCGGCGGCCGCTATGGTGCCCAGCAAGGGCCGGGCCGCCAGGGGCTCGAGGGCCGCGCCCGGCACGGTGGGTGCCGCCGCGGAGGGGGCGGGCGGTGAGGGGGGCGACGGCCGCGTCCCCTCAGGGCGGCGGTGTCGGGGCTGAGGGCGCGGAGCCCCCGGGGGCAGGGAGCCCGTCCCCGCGGGGTGCCCGGCTCGGGGCTGGGGGCGGCGGCGGGGGAGCCGCTGGGTCCGGTGCTTGAGGCGGGTGAGGGGCGCGCTGTGGCGCGCAGCCCCCTCAGACAGGGTCACGGACAATGCCGGGGCGGTCTCGTATGTGTATGCACGCGTTTGTGTTGTTTCCTTCCCAACAAAGCATCCCCGTTAAAGTCACCCTTCTGGCTTTTACAAAGCCCAGAGTGACTTAGTGTTATTTAATGCTATGACAAAATAATATTCCTCATAATAATTTGGAAAGGTAGTTCCTCTTATTGGCCGGTTGTAGCGCTGAAGGTACCGTTTTTGAGGGAGAAACATATTCGTTAATCTTCTTGTATTGCTGCATGTTTTTGACAAATGTTCCCTTTTTATCTTCTTCCAATTTGCAGGTTAATAACTGTGGTCTTCAGCTGGTTATCCAGACCGCCTCAATCCCTGATAAAAACAAACCAGTAATTACTATTTTCTTTTACTTCAATAGCTACATTAAATAACGTGCTTTTATGGTATAGCCACATTTGTACGCTTTCAGTTAGGAATTGCCTTTTCGGTACAAATATGTTGATTTGTAATGTATTGCCCATTGTATCTGATACCCTTTTCAAGATGCATTTCATTCTAGTGAAGATGTGTAAAGACACTAGGATGTACCATAGCCTGCCACAAATTTAATATACATTCTTATGATTCCATCTCTACTTTTTTCCTTCCCTTAATTGCAATAGTCCTATTGGGTAGTGTTTTTTTTTTTTTGTTTTTTTTTTTTTTTTTTCCCTCCCTCCTTAATCAGTTGTAGAAGAATGAGTTGGTAACGTTCATGTTTTCATTTTGGTTTCCAAAAGCAAATTCTAAGTGATCATATCTTATTAGAATGAATGCTCTTCATAAATACAGAGCAGATTTATTTTTTGAAGCATTCCCAGGGTGACCTGAGAACTGTATTTGCTTGTAAGGTTGTGTTTGTCTGTGTAAAGACGCTTCTTGCATTTGAAGACTTCAACCTTTGTTTTACACGTTTTGTTACAGTTTGAATTCAGGATAAATAAAGAGCAGTCATCTTTCCACAATAGACTTCTGCAGCATGATCTGGAAAAAAACTATTCAGGAAGGCAAGGTGATATTCAATAGGGTTTGTTTGTTGTTTTTTTGCTTGTTTTGTGTCTTTAATCTCATTTTTTTTATTAACAAGACAGTAAAGACAGACTGTGTGATGTGATTCTCTTTCATATGTGACAATTTTTCCTGACTATATCATAACCTGAAGCTCCCATCGCTCTGTTGCCTAGCACAGATCTTTTTTCTCTGTTTTTTGTCCTCTTTCTGTCTATGGAAGAACATCCTTTCTACTACTTACAAAGCCATGGTCTTACGCCCTCTGAAGCCACACAATTCTGTACCATAACCTGCAATTGGATGTTTAACACTTATATATAAAGAGAGACAAAATTAGTTTCTAGGATTGCAACCTAATCTGAAGAGAGAGTTTTCCTATTGTGTGCTTCTTGCTTTGAAAAGCAAGATACGTGGTGCTATCACTGGTAAAAGGCAAACCTTGGAAGAGCTTTGACATGTAACACTTCTTGCTATACTGCTGCTGTTTGCCTGTCATATGCCAACAGGGATGGGTTAGGACAGGAGGTCAGTTTAATTATAATGGCACTGAGGTATCTGAGGCACTTTATTCCAGTAAATAATGACTGACGTTCAGGAGTGGGTTGATTATTAGGGCTCTTACTAGGGCAATGTATTTTATTGTGGAGTAAACTTAAGCTCTGCAATTTTGTTTTGTTCCCCCTCAGGAGACCCCAGAGTATTAAGTCCTTTGGTGCGTAATAAGCAGCTCTATCTTCCAGTGACATCCACTCTGACTGAACTTTCTGGTTTGGAGTTGAAGCAAAATACAGGTTCTCTATCAGGATTTGTGGAGTCATCTATACATACAAAATCCAGATCGCGACAAAACAGTCAGGGTATTAGTTCACAGGCTTCAGGTAACAGTGTATCATTCTCATTAGTGTTTTTTTTTTTTTTTTTACTTATTTTTATTATTACTATTTAAATGGTATCTAACCGAAAAGTTACGACCTGTAAGATGTTTGTTTTTTTTTTGGCTGTCAGATTGTATAATTAAACAGGAAATGTTGTCTACTGTTTCCTTGGAGGATTGAGAGAGGTCAATAGACAATTGTTAGGAAACTGCTAGAAATATTTTTCAAGGTATAATATAAAAAGCCTACATTTAAATGACTATATATCCTTCTGGAACAAAAGGACAGTGATAAGAATCTTTTCTGTATATCTTTAGGAGGATGACATTAAAAGAAAAAAGTCACTGTTAAGTCCTTTTTTCCTTACATTTATTGGCTTTAAAACTTGAGACAGAACTCAGGGGCAACAATGTTAATTGTTTATTTTCATTCTCAATGATTTTATTTTCCCTAGCAATTATTTTCACTTTGAAGGATACATAGAGAATACTGATTGTTATATGCTGTTTTGCTAGTGTAGCTAGTAATAAAAAGGTAGGCAGGACCACTGAGAGGGTTCTAAATCAAATTAAACATCAACAAATTGTTTTATTTAGCTATTTTTTTTCTATTGGCATGTTTCAAACATCGTGGAACTTGCTTTCTATAGTAGTAAAGAAATTTAACTTTGCTTAGTGAAGAATATACGTTCTTCCCATTAAAATATTTGATCTGTTTAAAAAAAATAAATAAAAATGGCAAACATGTCGAAGATGAGCCCATGTTTTTGTGATGGTGTACAAGCACAATGATCTATTTTTGACCAGTATTTTTCAATTGATTGTTTTGTAATAAACCAAAATTTGTGACTACACTGCTGATTTATTTTTGAGGTATCTTTAGTTATTTTCCCTTTCCCCTTATATTAACAAAATGAATAAAGTTGGTTAGTTTTGTAAATATGTTTTAAAGGGTTAACTGTTTCTTCCTTGATAATGTAGTCAAGTATAATAGCAATTATTACTAGGTACTATATACACTTGCCTTTGAAAGAATTTGCATTTTTTTCTGGCTCCGTGGGACTCTTTTAATGTTTTGATGCTTTAGTTTTTAGTTTGATCAACATCTACTTGATCTGTGTCTTTAAAATTCATCTTAATATAGATATTATCTTCTTTAAGGTCAGGTTTTGAAATTGTGACACTAGTATGCAATCTTATTTTAAGACAGCGTTGGGTAATTCTAATCAAACCAAAAACATCTACAAGCTGTCTGCTTACAACAAATTATTTTCAGAAAAAGTCTGTCCCAAACAAGCCAAATGGACATAAGTTTGCAAGAGGAGGTAGAGGGATGTACCTCTAAGCTAAAAATGACAGGAAAGGCAACTGATACCCAGAGTTCTGAATGCAGGCAGAATGCACTGTGATATATTGCATAATTATTTTTGTAATAAGAAATATAGTTCTGCTTTTATTTTCTGTAGTTAATGAAATGATTTGGCAGAGTAGTAGCTCATATGTTCTCTTAATGATTTTCTGACAGAAAACACAAATTTTGGGAGCAGTTCATCAATAACATTTCCTATATTGCAACGTACTGCTGAAGAAAAAATATTGAACTCTGATAGACTGACCCTTGAAAGGTGAGAAGGTTTCAGAGCACGTGCACTGTAGCTTGCTGCTCTTGTGTAGTGATCTCAAATGATGAGTATTCTGGTGATTTCTGGTTGGTTGGTTGTTTTTCGTTTTGTTTTTGAGGGAGAGACTGTGTCTCATTGGGCAATTCTGTATGAGTCTCCTTGTAGTAAAAGTTCAGAGTGCTGATCCATACAGCAGTTACCTGAAGCAGTTAAGGTTTTCATTTTAAACTGAGGAGGTAGTTTAGAAGTTTCATTTTTTACTTTTCACATCAACACTTACTGTTCCATGTATTTATAGGTCAAATGTCAAGTTGTATAAGCAGAAGAAAAAGTAGATAGATATGATACACTTTGAATTCTGATCTAAATGGATTGCTTATGTGGCATCTGACTAAAGCATTGGTATGCTGTATCTGTTCAAATTTTAGTGTGGTCCAACATGAAATCTTGATGTAATTGCTATATAACAAGCAAATCTCTAGGAAGACAGGCTTCAAGAAATTTTTGAAAGCTCTTCTGCTATATTTTCATACTATTTTTTTTTTTCAACAGTAGCCAGTTCCTTCCTTATTCCACACTTGTTTAACTAGCAAAACTGAACACCTTAATACTACCTTAAGTTAACACACTTTCCTCAGTTCAGCTGGTGTGGGGGAATAGAAGGTGGGTTATAGATTTGTTACTTTTATAGTGTTTTGTTCTTTGTTCCAGGCAAAAGCTGACAGTGTGCCCAATTATCGATGGGGAAGATCATCTTCGCCTCCTGAATTTTCAACATAACTTCATAACCCGGATCCAAAACATCTCAAATCTACACCATCTTGTTTTCTTAGATTTATACGATAACCAGATAGAGGAAATAAGTGGTCTTTCAACTCTAAGATCCTTAAGAGTCCTTTTGTTGGGGAAGAACAGGTAAAAATAACTAAACTCATCTTAAGCAGCCTGTTTCTTTAAGGTGCAGTATCTGTGATCTATCACCGCAGCCATTGTAGGGTTTTCAGATTGGGATGTTGGCTGTGAGACCAATGAGACTTGTCTTAACTGGCTTCTTTGGGTTGCTGTCCTTGTGATGTAGATTTTTTTCTGAGAAGTGGAGTTCAGCTGTTTCTTCTGGAGTGTTTTAATTGATGCTGAAACCCCAGCTTGGGTTTTCTACTTCACTGGCAACTACCTGTGATGTTGGAGGAATAACTGTGCACAGTTATTGCACTACTTGAAGCACGTTGGAAAGTCTAAACTTGCAGCCTGAGAGTGAGGGGAGTAAAAATTTAAAACAGACATGGGTTTTGAGGATTTTTTTTTTTTTTTTTTTCCCCCTCTTACCAATAAAACACTAATTGCAGAATTTGGTTAACATGTAGTAGTGCAGTATTTTACTTGAGGTCATGCCTTTTATATGAGAAATCTCATCTGTAGATAATATTTCTGTTTATAGTGAACAGTTGGGGTTTGGGCTGATAATTCCAAGTTGCATTAAGGACTAATTTTTCAAATTGTATCTACAATGTACTGTGTAGTTCGCTTACATAGCGGTATTGTTTGGAGATAGATGTAAGGAGATGTGTAAATGATTTCAAGTCAGGCATAGCTGCTACCAAAGACTTTATTTTCAGCTTGACCTGTATATGATCTTTAAATCTTGAAGCACATGCATGATATATGTGATATTTAATGTAATCAGCCAGTAGATGGTGCTGCTGACATAACCTAGGTTTGTCATCTGAGAAAGCAGGACAGGACAGAACAGTGTTAAGATGGTCAAGATGGAGAAGAAATTATGCCAAATTTTGAAATCTGTATTGTCTAGAAAGGAGCAATGGCTTTCAGATTTTTATTCTCAGTTCTTCTAACAAATTCTTAAATGCTTTGTCACTATAGCGTGCTTTAAACAGGTTTGGGAATATAGTTTTGTCAATAATAGTGTTTCTTGTTTAGATATTTGCATAGGTTGTATGTTGACTTTTTCTAGTGGTACAAATCTTCCATCCCCTTTCATTTTTCTAGAGGAGTGAAGGGCAAGTTGCTACTACTGCATTATTGATAGTCAGAGAGGAATGTTATAGTTTAAGGCGTACTCATTCATTTATTCATTTTGAGTGGGTGAAAGGTCTGTTGTTCTTCCATTCCTATCAGCTGTCTAGGTTTTTGTTAGGTGGACAATGAAAGATACA
Source organism: Aythya fuligula (assembly GCF_009819795.1). NCBI lineage: Eukaryota > Metazoa > Chordata > Aves > Anseriformes > Anatidae > Aythya > Aythya fuligula. The sequence goes on along the minus strand of NC_045569.1, from coordinate 5,095,720 downwards.
TTTAATCTAATGTAAGAAATAATTTGTCATCATTTAAATGTTTCAGAATAAAGAAGATCTCAAATCTGGAGAACCTAAAAAAACTTGATGTTTTAGACCTTCATGGAAATCAGGTACAGTGCAATAAGTTGATTATTTAAGTTAATTGTGTAGACATAATGCATTTCCAGTGTCCTTTGTTAAACTATTGCTTTTTGAAAGGCAACCAAGAGCAATTTTTTCCAGCTTTTGAGGTCACAGAAATCAGTAAATTACTAAAAGGTGGTATGATGTTACTTTGATTTTTTTATATCGACTCTTGTACTTTCTGCATTTTACTTCAGGAAAATTACATCTTCTGAAATGCTGAATAAGCTAAGTATAGCAGCACTTGCTCACACCTACAGAGTAGTCATCTAGCATAGATAGTTACATTGCAGTTAAAATAGAACAGAAGTCATAGAAGAATTTAAGTTCCCATTGATTGTTGTGTTGTCTCTAAATGAAGACTTAGAACTTCTCTTCCATTAATTAGCTACCTTCCTGTTCCTTTCCAGTTTAGTTATGCAAGTTTTGATATTAACACTCTATTAACAACATTATTTTTCCACTAGTTGAACAATTTGTATTGTAAAACACTAGTCTGCCATACATATTAACTCATTTTGAAGGCATGATGAAGAAAGAAATGAGTTTGAGACATAATGCTCCACTATACTAGTTCCTTGTTTTTAAGTCTGGTTTTATTTTTTTGTTTATTTAATAACAAATGGAGGGTCTCTGTTGTTTAACATTATTAAGATTTGTAGGACCTTTTATTATGGCAACCTTCTGTCTTATATTATATTTCTACATATAAAATTTCTCAAACCTGCTTCAGCTGCAGAACTGTATTTGGGAACATCAAAAGACGTATTCCAGAACATTGCATTTAAACAACAGATCAGTGGAATTAAAAATGAAGTGTTGACACGTAGTTAATATGGTGGATTCTGATCGGTGCTCTGCTGATATAACATCCTCTTGCCAATGTACACAACTTTTTTCTTTAATTCGGGAGAGAGTAACGAGAATCAACAGTGTGGAAACAGAATATCACACTTGTCTGTCAAAACGAAATATAATAGAAAATACGATTTATGTTATATTAACAAGCTGTTCATAAATCTGTTTTCTTAAATTGCTTGTGGCATTATGCTGTACCCAATTCCCACAGAGTTTTACGATTTGGAGTCAGTTATGGGCAGCAGTTTTCCCTTATCGGAATGATCTTCATTCCAAGTAGGTCTAATGATGCTTCTGCAGTGTGCATCACTTGTCTTCTTTTCTCATAACCATGGAAAAGTATAAATCACTTCTGCCATAAAAAAGTGTCTGGAATAGTATGGATATGTGTATGTGCTGTGTGAATGTGGGATTTCCTCTGGGCTGCAGTTTCTGTTACTCTAGCACGTCCTATAGCTGTGAAACACACTATGAATTACTTAGAGCATGACTGAGAAGACAGCAACGTTATTTCTTACGCTTGCAGATATTTTTATGGTACACTTGCCTTCATTTTACATTCAAACTGCTTCTTACAAATGTGAGAAATTATTTCATGTTGTATGCATGGGAAACATTCTCAATCGAGCACAAAACTTTAAGGTTGTTTTCTAGAAAAGGTAAGTTATCTTTGTGATACATGTGTAGCTTATTGTCAGGAATATTTTTAGGATTTTATGTGATGTCATTGGGCCACAATGCAAAATACATACTGCAGAAGGCAGTGCTCAGCTTTTCATAGTTGTTTTTGCATTTATTTTTGATCTCTTCAGAAATACAAAAACACAATTTTAAATAAATGCAGAACTAGTTGTGTTATAAGAACTGTCATTGTAGTTAATATGTAAAGGGAATTTTGATGCTGAACTCTCAAGGAAGAAATATAAATACATATATATATATATATATATTTTAAGAAAGCTATCAATAAACTAAAATTTGGATGTGTTTTTATTCCTAAATGTTGTCTATGTAATGAGAAAATTGTTGTGTAGATTGTAATTGGCCTGAAATGAGATTAAATACAAATGGGATATGTTATACACTATGAAATGAGTCAGCCTCATCTCTATTCCTAGGAAAGGGATGGAAAAAGTAGTTCTGGAAACCGTTTACAAAATGTGCTAAGGGAAAGCAAGTGACAAGAAGTAGTCAGCATGGATTCACCTAGGGGAGATGATGCCTGATCAGCATGATGACATTTGACAGTGTCTCCCATCACATGTTGACAGACAAAATGATGATATTTTGGGCTAGATGGATGGACGGTGAGATGCAGTCAACTCTAGAGGTTGATACTGGGCAAAGATTTTTAACACCTTCCTTGATGACATGGGTGAAGTGGCACAGAGTGCAAATTTGAAGATGATACAAACCTGGAAGGAGAGCTTTATACAGGAGATGATTGTGCTAGCATTCAGTGGGATCTCGACAAGCCGGAGAAATGGGCTGAGAGAAGTCCTATGAAATTCAAGAAAGGGAAGTGCGAAGTCCTGCACTTGGGGAGTCCTAAACCAGTACATGCTGGCGGCTCACAAGCTGAGAGGCAGCTCTGTAGCAGGGAACCCGGGGGACCAGCAGCACCATGGGCCTTATTCGGAAGAGTATTGGCAGCAGGCTGAGGGAGGTGATCCTGAGCCTTCCTCATCCTGATCCTTCCTTTCTGCACGGATCTGGTGAGGCATCTCTGAGCTGCTGGGCTACCTGGTGCAAGACAGGTGTGCACTTGATGGAGTGGTTCTAGCAAAGAGTTGCAAATGTTTTGAGGGGACTGGAGCATCTGAGGAGAGGCTGAGAGAGCCGAGATGGCTGTACCTGGAGAAAAGAAGGCCCAGGGAGTTCTGTGGCCATGTGTATAAACACCTGCTGCGAGGGGGGGAGCAAGGTGGAGCCAGACCTATCTCGGTGGTGTCCAGCAAAAGGACGAGTCATAGGTCACAAACTGAAGGACAGGAAGTTTGCTCAAACTTTAAGAAAAATATTTCCATCGGGGCCAAACAGAGGAGAAGGTTGCCCAGACAGTTTGTGGCATCTCCATCTGTGAAGTCAGCCTAAACCTGACTGGAGGTGGTCCTGCACATCCTGCTGTGGTGGTTCTTGTGTTGGGCAGGCTGGCACCACGGGTTGCTTCTGACCTCAGCTGACTTCTCTGATTCTGTGGCTAGTGTTACTTCAGGCTGAATTCGCTATCTTTGTTTTCTGTTTTCCCTTTGTAGTGATAGGGGAAATGGAAGAAGGAAAAAAAAAAAAGAAAGAAGAGGAACTCTTTTGAGGATGCTAGTAAAGTTACAGATAATTACGTATTGTAAAACTATTCCCTGTAAAGCCACAAAAAGCCTCTCTGTTGTATGAATGAAAACTGCCATGGAACTATGATGCAGTGCGTTGAATCAACATCCCATTACTGTCCTCATTGAAAGGCACTCAGTGTTCGGGGTTAGGATAGAAGTGTTTTTGTGGTTTTGATATTCATAAATCCCACACGTTGGATGGAACTAGGCAGCAAATCTGTTGGCCTTCAGAGCATTTCCTGTGCAGTATTCTCTGATTGCTTCTATTCTTCTGTTATGCTACTGCTGGACAGTAAAGGTTCTTCACAAATCATTTTTTTAGAACAAGTATTTGTGATTCATTTTTTGAGAAGTAACATGGTTGAGTTTTCTTCAAGTTTGTTGATTTGTCTTTTATTTTTACACCGTTGTCATCTGAGGGTCATGTTTATATAGGTACTCAAATGGTAGTCTGTTTTACAGCGTTTTTGTTTATGTATTAATATATATATAGTAGCTCTACCTTGGCTGGGTTTTTGCCTTTTGAGGTTGCCGTGTGTAAGTTAACAGAAGATGGGGGCACAACAGTTTTTGCTGAACTGAAGACAGTTCTGTTAAGGGGATATCTGCTGAGCAGTCTTCATCACATTAGAGTATTAGCTGAATGTTGCTTGCATACAGAGTATTTGAGATAAATTAACAAAGTCAGTGATTGTAATAGCAGCAGCTTTTTTATAGACAATGGGAGAGAGACAGGCTCTTCAGAAAGTGTTAGAGTCTATCTAGACAAGATTTCTTGTTGATATTTACGGAGTAGTAACAGTTAAGAGGGAAGCCAGATTTTTGTTTTATTCTTAGTCCACTTCTCCTCTCCCTCTTTTTGGATGTTAAGTCAGTCCCGTAGATGGAATGCAGATTGTTAAACTTCTAAGACTGCAGTGTCTTCAGGAGATTAGAGGTGAGGAGAAGCAGAAAGAGGAAAACGCCTTGGAAAATACTTTGATTTATTTGTGTGCAGGATATTTTGGCTAATAGGTTTGGTCTGAACTTCAAGGCTGTGCTACTGCCAAGTGAGAAATTCAATGAGAACTGGATGTGCTTTAAAACTCTGAGATGAAGCATTCCACAATGCTTAATGCTTTACCTTGTGTGACTTATTTCTCAAATCTAGTCTTTAAAGGCATTGCTTCTACAAGAAAATCCTTTCACGTAATAAATATCTGAAATAAAGTTCTAAAATAAAAAAAAAATAAAATTAAAATCAGGGTAGTGTGTAATGAAACATTGCATTTATTGTCTCTACGCCTTACAAAAAGAACAAAATGTGAATATCATATTATTGTTCTCTGCCAATTTTCTTACATGATTTAATAAGGCTATTAATTTTTATACTGCCTGGTAAAAACTAAGATGCAGTATCTTAGAGTCTTCTTAAATTTCTGTACAGATACTCCATTACTTTGATCATCAACACACTAATGTGAACTCTATGGTATCATGGTGTTCGTGTATACATGTGTGATTCAGAGGCTGCCCGCAGTTGTAGGCATGGTATGCTGAAGACACTACTACTATGTGATTTCTAAATAAACATTTAATTTTTAAATACTGTGTTTCCAAGTACTATAAATAGTCTTTGGAAAGAACACTGGTGGCTAGTGATCATTTCTGTCAAGGTGAATAGTATGAATGGAATGCGTTCCATAGAAATGCTTTTAAAACCTTTATTTTAGGTAGATTTAACATGGACTTTATGCTGTCTTCCATTAAGTTACTCTGATTAAAAATTTCTAAGTTGTAATGAAGTCAGAGCTTGACTAAATGTATCTAGAATATTTGTTCTTTAATACTTAAAAAATAAATAAATAAATTTGTTTTTCTTTTTTAATTATTTTAATTGCCAAAAGTTCAAGGATATAAGTTAAGGAAAAAGGGGACGGGGAAAAAAGGCAACTTGATTTTTTTATTTTTTTTTTTCCTCAGAAATAGGCTTGCTCTGAATAATCCTCAAAAATACACATTAAAAGATGAAACTTGTGCAGTTACTGATGAGTAATTATGTGCTGCATAACAATCTCTTCTGAAATGAATGCATTTCATAGCTAAGTATTCAAGCATACAAGCAAATGAGAACAAACAGAATAGTGTTCAATGTTTACAAGTCTTTGAAGTTTACATAATTGAAAAAGCAACTAAAATAGCTAATAATAGTCCTCAGTTATAATTAATAGAAAACTATTTACCAAAAAGGATTTTTCATATATTTTAAAAACAAATTTTTAATAATAATCACCTCTAAAAAGAGGTGATGATGCTTGCTACCGAATACATACAGTGTAATGACACTGGGTGTGTTTTCATGCACGCGTGTGTGATTAAAAATAGAGAAAATCCTATAGAGTTAGTTTTAAAACTGAACAAAGTGATTAACATTATCTCTATAAGTTGCTGATGAAATCATTCCTTGTAATAGCAAAATGCCAAGATTAATATTCTGCATACTGACATGCTGCAATTGTAGCTAAACAGACATCTGCAGAGGTCTGTGCTCTTCATGCTAACCATCTGCTCTTGGCTTTGCTTTTACAAGTCTTTCATACTAAATACATTGTTCCAGACAATAATGTCTTTTGTTCCTTTAGGTTTAATATTTTTGTGTTCTGCTCATTTTTATTTTCTGCATGTAATATACACAAACAATGCCTAATAGTTAAATTAGCAGTTCAATCAAAAAGTGATTTACTGGTATTTCATTGTTTTTCCTATCTACTTTTACATACTTATTATGGGAAAAATTGCGTTAATACGTTATATAGCAGCATATTCAAGTCATACTCGTGTGTGTGTGTGTATATACATATATGCACACATATGTGTGTGAAAATTGTCAGCAGCATTGTGTTTTGAAACTGTTAGATAACAGTTGTGTTAGCTATTCTCCCATTCCAGGAGCTGCTATGCATTTTCAGGAAGCTGGCATGGCAGAGCTGTGGTGGTCCATATCCTCAGGAGGCCCATTATCACTGGGAAGGGGTATGCCACCAGGGTCTCTCCTGCTTGCCTGCACCTAATAGCTGTTGGCAGCTTTGCAGAAGAATAGCGTGCCTGAGTACTGGGTGTTGCTGAAGGCAGCTTCTGGTGGTCCTGCAGGTAGAGCAGCTGATCGTTGTAATGAAAAGGGAATTCACCACTGTTGGTAGCTTTATGTACTCTACCCTTAGATGCACTGCCACACCTTGTGGAAGGCCAGAGTCTTTTCCACAGGAAACCTGCTGCCTTCTTCCTGCCTTATAATGTGGGTTACAATAGGAAGATGATGTGAGTATCCTCCTGTGCAGTGGCAATGGTTTATCATCTCCATGATGCATTACTGTATGCAAGTCCTGCATAAATGAATGGATAGGTTCAGGACAACAGATCCCAGATAACTTAGTCATCTCTATCCAGATATTTATTTCTGAGTCGATTACTCTGAGAAATACAAGCAGCAGGAAAAAAAGTCAGCTTGTATAAACAGAACAATAATTAATGTCTTTGTAAAACACACTTGCATCTCCAGAAGCCAAAATTAAAAGTAAAGGGTAGTAGCCACTGTTATTTGATGTGTGTTTTCTCTTATTTGATGGCACCTGTATCTTCAAAATAAGTTGTTAAGAATAAAAACAGGCCAGCTGCCTGTTCTTTGTAGTTCAGTCTGTTTGTTTGAAGCCATGAGTTGGCAAAAACTGTTGGGGACTGTCAGACAAACATGCCGTATATCTAAATGAAGGATGCCGCTGCTTTCTTGTCTAATTTTTTTTAATATGCTTTGCTGAGTCCAGCAGTGCTGTATGGTTAGAAAGATACTACTGTTGTGAATACTAGTAGTCAAGCGCCAGCAGACTGTAGCTTGTTTTCAACAATTTGTGACGTTATTATCAAGGTTTAGAAAAATACATAAGCACACTATTAAGTTGCTTGGTTTTGTCTGTATATGTTTAAAAATGTATGCACTACATATATCCATTTTATATTTATATAAAACGCAGTATGCATGTTTATAATTATACTTCTTTCACAGATTACTAAAATAGAAAACATCAACCATTTGAGTGAACTGAGAGTATTAAACCTTGCCAGAAACCTACTCTCCATTGTAGAAAATCTTAATGGACTGGATTCTCTCACAGAGCTCAACCTTCGTCATAATCAAGTCTCTGCCATAGTAAGGAACAAAACCTCTTATCTTCTTTCATCCCCTCCAGGAGTGCATTATTACTAGAACTTGTTGAAAACATCAGCATTTCAGATTTGTCAAGTCTTGCATTTTCCCATACTCTTTTTGTTATTTTTTCCTCAGTACTCAATTTTACAACATGAAGGTAAAAATACTTTGTTTTTGTGTTGCTTTGTGTAAATTTGGCTGGTATTGGTAGAAATCTTGGTAGCCCACAATAGTTTCCCGGGGCAAAAGCTTCTGATGCTTTGTGGTTCTAACATAAACATTTAGAGACTCTTCCATACAAGTTTGCCCCCAGAAACATATCCTCTGTTCATAATTTCTGTAGCTCAGCTAAGCAGCCAGACCATCTGAAACTTCATCTCTTTATGTATATGTCTGTGTCAAAAGTAGAGAAAATACTGAAGTAAAATGTCCCAAGTAAAGCTCCAAGTTAGCGTTAGAAAATCCTTTATGCTTTAAAAGATAAAGTTTTTCATTCAGCATTTTATGATGTATAGTTCAGGTATGGCAATTAGATTATTTCAACAAGCACTTTTTAAGTAGATTTTCTACATTTAACTAGATGCATTTTTTCAGGCCCTCAATTATATAAGTACTTGGTCTTCTATTGCTGCTGAGCTAACACTTGCTCAAATTTTTGCTACTTGCCATACATATGTTAAATTTATTTATTTATTTATTTTTTTTTACACTTCCAGAACGAGAAATTTCTGCTAATTTCTAACTCACCCACTGTACCTCTCTCCCACACCATTTATATTACTGAGATACTCTTCCTTGCTTGTAGCTGCTGCCTTCTCACCCTCTCTCATGTGTAGTTCATGTTTTCTCCTTACCTCCTCTCTCACAAATGCAGAGTTAGCTCTCCCTGACAGTGAAATTAGTGGGTTACAGGCTTGGACTGTGTTCTTATATCTCAGTGTTTTATTCTTTCCTGGCTGGAGACAGTGTTTCAGAAGATGTTCTGTTCAGGGATGTACTTTGTTTTGTGTATAATGTAAAATTGTTTGTTACCTGGGATAAATTGTAATAGAATGGTGTTTTGGTTGTGTGTTGTGGTTTGTGGTTGGTTGTTTCTGTTTTGCTTTTGTTTTTTCTTTTTAATTGGATGGAATGCTATGTAGACATTTCACAAGTTAAAGGGAGGGCTGTCGATTTTATTTGTGGCTAAAATCAAGGTAGTGAGTGAGCCCCATGCCATTCCCGTGTGCCTTAAGTAATGGTTTTATGTCCACTAGTTGCAAGCTGGAGCTTGCAATCCTTAGTAGGATAAGGAGATGCACATTTAAAACCGAAGAGTTCGGTGCGCAGTTGGAATTTGCATGGATCACTACAAACTGTGCTGTCTGGCTATTACGGGTTTTTATTTCAAAAATAAATTGTGATATTACTTTGAAGTTTCATCTTACTAATATCTTGAAGTATTTGAAGGTTTTCTACTAAGTTCTGTTGTGGCATACATTGAATTCAGTAACTCTTTCTGAAAACTTGTTCCTTCTTATAAAATTCAATTGCAAATGTGACAGTACTTCAGATCATTCTCTGCCAGAGCAGCTGCTGTTGTTAGGTGGTGCTGATTGCACTGCAGTTTTGCACTTCAAAAACCTCACTACAACATGGCCACTTCTTTTTTTTAAGTGTATTTATCCTGCAGTTAAATGCTGAGACAGCACCTTGGCTTCTTTCCCAAAAGCCTGTTCAGAAACCAGCAGCAGCCTCATCCTCTTTCCTTTAACATCATTTGCTTTGCAAGTGATGCAGCTTGTTCTGCAGGGTATATATCTGCACTGAAACACTCCCTTGCAGTCTGCATTAGGGAGAAATGGATCTGCACGTTCAACAGAAATCAATGTTGCAGCAAGGTTATAGTAGATAGAAATGAAAGTGTTTCATCAGGCAAAGTAGAAAGGTTCAAAAGATGTTATCCTTCAGCTGCTGAATTTATGCCTCTGTCTTTCCTTCTAGAAAGATGTGGATACTTTGCCCCATCTCCAGCGTCTGTTCCTCAGCTTCAACAATATATCTAGGTAAGGGGAAGAGCAGTTCATTTCTTATCAGTAAATTGAAGTATCCTCTTATAGCTGTATTTCATTAAAATTTAAACGCTATGAATGCAGATGCTGTTTTTAAACATATCAGATAGCATAATCAAGCCATTATGTATTTTCTACTTTAAGCATAAATTCTTTTAACCCTTTGCATTTAAATGTTGCGCTATGGGGATTCTACCACAAACCTTGCATTTTTAATTCAAAAATGATTGTATTCTTCCTGATGATGCTGAAAACTAAAAATAGATTTTTTAATATGTTGTTTTACTGCTTAACTAAATTTTTGATAAGGCAGAAGGCATGGTGTTGCACAAGGCATATTATATTTATCATAAAATCACTGTATTTATGGAGTTACACAAATGGCTGGGTCAGATTCTGCTTGTGAGGATAAGATTATATCATGCTTGTATTTTACTTGTACATATATTAATTGAGTGTGAAAGGTACATTCCTGTCTGTTCACTTTTCAAACCAGAAGGCAGAAACAGAACAGCTCAACTTTCAATGCAGGGTTTCTGTTATTTCTAGTAACTAAGTGCATTTTGGTATAAATAAGCAAGTTAGTCTACAATGTTTATTTTTATATTTGTTTGTTTGTTTTTGAAGTCAGCGTTTCTACTGGTGCCAATATTAAAAATAATAAAATCAAATGTGCCTACATTATCTTCAGTTTATCATGTGTTTACCTTTATTCCTTAATCATCTTCATCTTTCTTTGTTGCTTAGAATCAATTTAATTTGAGATCAGGAAAGATGCCTGGCATTCTCATTACTGAAAATAACGTTCTTGTGGTATCTATTTTCTCTGTAAGATGTTAGACTTAATATGAGCTTTAATTGTAATAGCTATTTGAATATTTTAAACTGACCTGTATGATGCATTTTGCAGACAGTTCCAACCTACTTGTCTATGTTCCTTAAAGTACCAGTGCAGTGGATCTCCCTGAATGCTCATGGGTATTAAGCATTCAAAAAAAAACCTGGAGATGAACTGCAGAAATGGTTAATATACTCTTCCCTTAATCTATCTGCTACTCTTTATTATGGCAATTTCGAACATGAAATATAAAGTAAAGGGGTTGGTATTTTGCTTCACTTATATAATTTCTGGACTAGGAACATGCCTTCTGTTTCTGTTTTTTTTTTTTTTTTTTTTAATAAATAAATAAATATGTCTTAGCCTGGCAAGAACAACAAGGGGACTGCAGTAGTTGGCTCCTTTGCCATCTGGGAGCATCACTGCAGTCAGTGGAATTTCTGTATATTTTCATATACTTGGTTTAATTTGTGTAGCTTTCTCACACTGGTATTTTTGCAGTATTCAAGGAAGGAAAAATGTTTTACTCTTTTTGTTCATTTTTAAATTAGATTTCTTTAAATTCATGTCATCAGTATCTTGCTAGTATCCTATCATTTACTCACTGGCGCTTCAATTGAACTGTTGATAGATCTAGTTTTAGCTTTCAGGTAACGTAGAAACACTTAACTCAAACACTTGTGCAAATATCTAATTTGGTTTTAATTTGTAGTTAGAATAGGTATAAAAATCTTAATGTCCAATGAAGACATGGTTATAAAATCTACATACATGTGTAAGTAGCTAGGTGAATGGATCAGCTTAACTTCTTATTTACCAGTCATTATCATTATTTTATTATTAAAATAATAAAAAAAATTACTAGATTTGGCTTATGTTTTCGTAGAAATGACATTCCATCAAATTCGGCAGTAGCAAAACCCAAAAAATCTCATTGCTCCCTCAATTTTAGTTATGCAGTAGATATGTCTCCTAACAGGTAAATGTTTAAACATGGAAGTACGTTCTTGACCCATCTGTGTGTGATACTTGGCTTGATTCACTGTTTGAACAGACTGAAGATGTTACGTGCAACCATAATACTAGTAAATGGCTGTGCTACATCTGACCCTTACTTTTAAAATGGTTTGGGGTATTTTTTTTTTACTCGCTCACCTGCATTTACCATAGACCATATAGTAATTTTACAATTATTTTTTATATTTATATATAATGCATATATTTTCTTATATTTTTCTTTCTTTTAGGCAATCAATTAGTTATACAAATTCTGATTTGTATATTGGTATGTAGAGGAAATCTGCAAATTGAAACGTAGCAGAGTACATTGCCAAAACCTGTATATGTTTATATTACTGGTTCATTAAAATATTAAAAGTAGCATTTTTTAGGTAATGCTCTTATATAAAGGTTTACTGCTTCCTGTTTTTGGTAGGAAGAATTCTTGAGTCTTACATCAGTACATACTGACATGAATTAAAATTGCAATAAACGATTCAGAAATGCCTTCTTAAAAATTTCAGTATTAAAGTCCTGCGTCTGTCATGAGTTTTGTCACTTTTTCCCCTATCCTGCTTCAGATGAGGCCTCAGAATGCTGCTGAGCTTTTAGTTAATAATGGATGTGTTAGTAGGGTAATCATAGAATCACCCATGCTGGAAGAGACCTCAAGATCATCTAGTCCAGCCTCTGACCTAACACTAACCAGTCCTCCACTAAACCATATCCCTAAGCTCTACATCTAAACGTCTTTTGAAGACCTCCAGGGATGGTGACTCCACCACTTCCCTGGGCAGCCTGTTCCAATGCCTCACAACCCTTTCAGTAAAGTTCTTCCTTACATCCAACCTAAGCCTCCCCTGGCTCAACTTAAGCCCATTCCCCCTCGTCCTGTCACCAGGCATGTGGGAGAACAGACCAACCCCCACCTCGCTACAGCCTCCTTTAAGGTACCTGTAGAGAGCGATAAGGTCGCCCCTGAGCTTCCCTTTCTCCAGGCTGAACAAGCCCAGCTCCCTCAGCTGCTCTTTGTAAGGCTTGTTCTCCAGACAAAATGCTGCAGAAGTTGAATCAGACCTGAAACAAAAGCTGTCCCATTTCTGTCTTCATCACAGAAGAATTTAGTTGTTACAATTCAAGGCTTTCATACTTTGTGTGATGATAATACATATCTCTAGAACTAGTTATGAAGAAGAGAGAAAACCCTTTGAATTTCTCCTGTGGTATTGGGAAGAGAATACAGAAGCTGTATACTTCAGGGAAAGTGTGCTACTGAGATTCAGAAAGAGTTGTTACTGCTCACATTTCTTAATGTGAAGCTAGAAAAGGTTATTTTTTGAAATCTTAGAAACAAAACATGTTTTCACTGTCACACAGCTCTCCACATCAGTGTTCTGTTGTTTTTTTAATTTAGTAAAGAAGGTTGTCTAGCCATATGGAACAAGTTAGGTACCAGCTCAAAGGACATGTAATTGTTTTTCTTCAATCGGTTACTGAATTGGAAACCTGGGAGAAGGAATGTTCTTAGTCTAATCAAAACAAGAAAAAAATATTTTCCTCAGTGGAATGAAAATTTCTAAATAGGTTGTTATACATGTGAATGAAAGCAATACAGGAAGGAAAGGTTAACCGTGGTGATGTCTGTTTTCATCAGTAGCTTAGTGATTAGAAACATGGGACAGCCCAGTTTCTCTTTGACTGAATGTTTTTGAACATGCAGTTTCCTCCGAGAGTTCTCCCGGACCACAGTGAGCGCATTGCCTTCCTTCTCCAGAGCTGTTCCACTTTGCAGAACGTGGTTTGAAGAAGTCATTGATGTAAATGTACAGAGCATCTGTCTTCCTCAGTAAGCAAGCTCTACCAGGAGGCCAGTGTTTCTGTCCTATTCATGCCTACTAAATGCGTGGACATGGACACACACTGGGGGAGGTTGAGCACACAGCAGCATACAGCAGAAGACCCTGCTGCTTAGTCCAAGCCACGTTCTAACATGGGGCTGGGAGAATGGGCATGTGTCTTCTCTGACAGAGGTGAGAGTACCACAGCCAGTTCTCCCATCTTGTGTGCATGCTCAAGCTGATCCATTTGGTGAAACTGAAAACACCAAAAAAACACTTTAAAAACACTTTACTAAGGTAGCCTAAATTCTCTTTTATCTTCTGTTGCTGAAACTGCCATTATTCCAGAGGTAAATCCTTCCAGGAAGGAAGAAGGAAACGGAAAGGAGAGGTGGTTGCTGCAGTTGGGTAGATGAATTCCAACAGGAATTCAGTTATTCTTTCTTCTAAGATGTCTGAGTTTGCTTTACTAACTACTGTGATGTGTCAGTTGGGAAAATCATCATCTAGCTTTGGTGTATTGAATAGGTATTTTAAATAGTATGTCAGCACGATCCTCCAAAAAAGTGGTTAAACAAGCTGTTTTATGGAAAGGAAATAAGATCACACAAAAATAAAAAATGAAAGATGATAATCAGACTTTTCTTTTAAACCCCAGGTACGAAACAGCCAATTGTTCAGATTTGCTAAGTGCCTTCACCAGAAGCTGCGCATAGTTCATTTTCCATTAGTCTTCATGTTGTTTTAACACACCAAACAGAATGATAGTAGTACTTTAGGCTTCATTGCCATTTTTCTCTTTCATCCATTGAATACATCATGTAGAAGTTACTTGTATGCTGTACCATGTTTGGGGTTTTGTTTGTTTTTGAAACATTTATTGGGTTGTTTTATTTACTCCTGCGAGCTTCTGTTGGTGTCCAGATCCTTAAAACATCCAGGCCTTTATTTCAGCAGCTTGAGACTGATTGGCATTTGATAGTTGGGTGGCTTTTTTGGTTTTGTTTTCTAAATTATTTTCCCACTTTGTTTCCACATTAAAAATATATATGTTTTATCTAACCCCTAGAAACTTTTAGGGACATGTCATTTAAAATGTGGTATTTTTGTAAATCTCAAGCCCTTTGTGGCTGAATATTAGTCCTCAGCAAATTATTGTATGGGCGTTTGTTGGAAAGTTGAGTGATACCAATGACAGTTGACATTTTATTCATCAGCAGTCCCTAATATGAAAATTTTTACTGCATATATTTCTGAGTCTGAATTCAGGGTATTCTTAAGGTTTGGTGCACTTCCAAGTATTAGTGGAGGAATTTTCCTGCTACCAAGAGTGGTGAGAACTATAATCAGTTGATGCAATCAGTAAGATAGCTTTTTAAAAAGTACTTGGATGCTAATTCTGTATTTTCCAGTTCAGAAACAGTTTATTAATTCAGAACTTAAAACGTTTGTTCATCTAGTAAAATGATCTTAGTGCGTATTTTGTAATCATCATTGATTTGTCATTCTCAGATTTTTTTAAATGTCATACTCAGAAGTGCTGAGCACAACTGCTTTGTACTTTCTGTTTACAGTTATTTGTGCACTGTAATCATTTTGCTAAAAGGTGTTGGGGATTAATACTTGTATGACTGTTTAGTTTCTCTTGCAAGTTCAATAATTATCTGTTGTTTAACAGCACTGTTTATCTGGGTCAGATGCCTTCTTCACACCTTTCATCTTCAGTAAAGGGAACAGGATACAGGCTGTATGTCTCTAAATACATTTTGCACAGGCCAATTATTTTTGTCAGGAAACCAAATCAAATGTCTTAAAAAGCCAACTCACTCATATTTGTATACTGAACTCAGAAGAATAGATCTATTTTAAAGATGATATGATGGTTTTATAGTTTTTCTTCCGGTATTTGATGATGCCACAAACACCCAGAATCTTTTTTTTTTTTTTTTTTTTTTTAATTTTTTTTTTTTCATCTTACATTTTCTGTGGTCTTCATGCTGGTTTTGGTGACTAATATGTGTATTATTTTTGGAATATGAGTTGATAGACATCCTATTTTATTATTTTTAGCTGAACCTATATTCTTTTAGCTAACAAGTGCTTTATCTGAATCTCTTCTTATCTGTATGTGGAGAGATTAAAACAGCAGCACCTGTTGCTACTTTTAATTTGATTTATGTGCAATATGATGTGTGTTTTTTTTAGTACAGGTAGACATTAGTATTCTATCCTTAAATAAAATATTCCATCTCTTTGTTATTCATACTGTATGGCATTAAAACTTTAAACTTTTTTGGTTACAGTTTTGAGGATATTCTGTGCCTTGCTGATTCCTCATCTTTGTCAGATATCACCCTTGATGGCAATCCAATAGCTCAGGAGTCATGGTACAAACACACTGTTCTCCATCATATGATGCAGCTTCGACAGCTAGATATGAAGAGAATCACAGTAAGAAATTTCTATTTTCATCAGACTTACTAGTTCCTTAAATTTAGGAGTATAATGTAGGGTTTTATGTGTCTATGGAGGAAAAAAATTACTTATTTAGTATGGAATTGAATTGTACATAGACATGCTAATATTTAAAACTTTAACCTTTTTCCTTTCGTGCACTGTTATATAAGGGTCCACTCCTTTATTTTGTTTAAAAGATATTTATTTTTAAATAATCAAACTCTTTTACTTAGTAAAAACCATGTGATACAGGTGCTGAGTGACATGAGAAACTGCAAAGCTTTTTGTTAGCACTCTCTCAACAGGTTCTTAACTGGTTTGCTGTATAGCTGAGGGGGAACAGGGTGTTCCTTCCAAAGCATGAGTCTGTTTACACTAAAACTGACATTATTTCTATTATTTTTGGTCTGCTACCCTAAGGAAACTTGGTGATCAGACTGTTTCTGTGTTTGTCTGCATTTCTGCATTCTTTGCCTAACCTACTCTCTCCTTTAATTTCTGAATCTGGTGGTCCATTTCAAGTAACACTGATAAGGAAGAGAGGCCGTGCAGGCAACTTATTACAGACTTCTGGAAAATATGCAGCAAGGTAGAGGATGAAGGGAAATTGTCAGGAAGGCCATGCCATTAAGTCATCCATGTTGTTTCTTCATCTGGGAATAGTAATGCTAATTTTTCTGTGTCTACTTAAGTGATATGTACCACAGTCATCTTACAGGATAAATCTGAACAACAGGAAGATAATGTCACTAAGGCACGTGGTTTAGTGATGGGACTCTGCAGGGTCAGATTGATGGTTGGACTTGATGATCTTTTCCAACCCAAATGACTCTGATTCTATAACAAATGTATCATACTTACCAAGTGACAGTATTAGTGTTGTTTTTCTTGACCAAGTGCTGTTAATATTCCTTGTTTTAAATGCTTATTTGCTTTGTATGAAGGCTGTACTGCATTATAAATTGCACCTATTGTTTTGGCATCTATCCTGTTGTCCTGCAGCCAATCCACCGAGTATAGAAGAGAGTCAATTAAGATGTAAAATATCACATGTATGAGGAAAACATGAATTTTAGTAATAAAGTACTTTGGGCTATTAGAATTTTACTATCAGTATCTAAAATACTATTTGTTCCCAGGTATCCTGTGGGTAGTTTTTCTCTTTTGTGAGTTTATACTGCCTAATTGCTTTGCTTTTCAAAAGAGTGGTTTTGCAGTATTATTCCAGCAACTTGAGTCACGTAAAGAAAATGTCTTTTCTTCTTCTCTTCCTTATTGAGAAGAGACAGATCCTGGTAGAACTCTGTGATGGAAAAACTGTAGAAAGAGCTCTAATCCCTTTTTAGACACTATGGGATCTGTAGGGGAAAAATTTATTTGAAATGCACAGCCTTGGGAAAAGCTTAATCTGAGTTCACACCTTATTAAACATAAGAGGATCAACCCACAAGACAAAAAGCCATAGAAAACCAGGCTTCACTAGTTGTGCTGCTCATAAAACTACTTGTAAAAAGAATGTGTTTTGCATTCTTTTTATTTGCCTTCTGGTTTTTGAGCCTTGAAAACCTGTTTTTAAACCTTTCCTTCTTGTAGAGGGGTCTGTATGATTTTTTCCCATAAAAACTGTGTTACCCAGATAATCATATGACTTAAGAAACGTTTTTTTTTTTTTTAAGAAAACTAACAAGTATCATGAGGTTTGTGATAAAATTAGAGAGTTGGCAATGCCAAATCCAGCTATTCTGTCCAGTAATGTCAGCCATAGGGACAAATGTAACTTGATGGGGAAGTAGAAGTACAGTATTGGGTATATGCTTTTACTTGCTTAATATACCTAAGCAAATACATATAGAGGATCTCTTATCCATTAGCCTGAAGTGCATCCAGACCATTTCTAACTTGAGCATTCATTGCTTTGTCTTGCAAAGAACTGGGAGCTGGACTAGGACGTGTGTTCTGTCTGACTGGGATTCTTCACTAATGGTTTCAGAAGCTCTTCCAGTTGAGAAACGAGGTTTACGCAATTGTTATTCTGCTTTTAGCTGTAACTTTTCTTTTACTTGCTGGCTTCACTGGGCTAAGAAAACTATTTTAATGAAGAAAATATCCTTTACGGTTTATTCTAAAGTTTGTAAAAGACTTTGAAGCTTTATTCGTACTGGTTTTCAGGAAGATGCACACCCTTTGGTGCCAGGCGTTTTTTAGAGATTCTCTGGAGAAAGGGGTACATCAGAGGAAAAAGTCTGGTGTTAACTGCCATAGGGGCTGTTAAGATGCACATAGCTGCTGCAAATATCAAAGGCTCTGTACTTGCAACACAATATTTTTGGATTGTAATTGTTATAGTATTTATTAAATTGGAGCAGATTTGCTTTTATTCAAGGGATTGTATCATATTATGACATCTTATTAATCTTCCCATGAGGAAATTGGTGTTTTCTCTTGCTATCTTGTTACTAAACACAAATTTTAAGCTATTAAACCACTGAGGCATGAACCCAAAGAATCATTGTTAGTGATATCAGTGGCGCTTAGTCACCTGTAACAAGTTTGGGCTTTGCATATATATGAAAAAACTTACTGTAAAACTGTAAATACGTATCTGTTGTCTACAATAGAAGATGATTTCCAGCTGAAGAAGTGTATCCACTTTATATTAGATATCTAAAACATCAACTTAATGGGAATCTTTAGCTTTTGCAAACTTTGATAAATCAGTATCCACCTAAAAATTGAATTTCTTTCCTTTTAAAACAAGATGCTTCTGTAACTTGTTGTTTCTTATTCGTTTTTGTGGATTGTAATCCTATCCTTTAAGTAAGGTCTTGAGGAAAATATGAGAACCTAATACTAAAAATAATAATAATAATAAAACAACATATATTTCATTGTGATATATCACTTAAAGTATAGTCAGAAAGTTTGTGTTTTTTTCTGTAGGAAGTTTCTGGTAGAAATATAACTTACATTCGTACTCTTTGTTCTTCTTTTAAAAATAAACTATGTGGTATATGTAACAACAACAAAAAAAGTCTGCCTACTGTGAGTATAAGCAGATTTTTTTTTAAGTGTAGTAGTTTGGTTTTTTTTTCTGCCCTGAAAGCTTAAACGTGTGTTCCAGACCACTCTTCATATTTTCTCTCTCTTTTTTTAATTAGCTACAGTAGTTTATATCATGTATACTACAACTACTTCTAATCTATAGTAAAATTATTAGAATAATTTCAAAGTAGCTGTAGAGTAGCAATATAATCCTGCATTCATTGTGTGCTAATGTACCTTTCTCTCCTGTGACTTAAATGGCATCATTTGGTGGGATGAACTTGTTCGGATAATAGCAAAACAGTAGTGAGGAAGAATGTGTACTCTGTTCAGGATCTGTCTCAGGTCTTGCTGGATGTTACCTCTTGAAAGCCTGGTTGCACAATGAGAAGTTTGGCCAAAATCTGTGTTATACTTGTGGTAGAGCTCATGTGGCAGCAGGGGGAGCTCTCACTATGCCAAAGCTACAGACTTACAGCTCTGATGGAAAATGCTATAAGGGTAATAATAGCTTTAATGTGCCTTTTTATTTGCTCGTTCTGTCACTGCTGTAGCTTCACTCTGAAAATGTAAACCTGCAGTCTCAGAATCTCGTTAATGTTTATGCATTGCAGAAAGTGAGACTTCTGCTTAGGGACTAGCTGGGTGTGTGGATGAAGAAGGAAGAAGCCATCTTCCTAGCCGTTTAGTAAGTTCTTTAATGGCAAGTGGAGAACTAATAAATGGAGAAGATTGCAGTGTGAAAGAGAACATCCATGTCTGTTTGTAATGGTCTGGCACTCTGGCCTTCAGGAAAAGCATCCTCCCTTGTCCACCGTGGAGCTTAGAGGTTTGTTTTCTTCCATGGCCATAGTATCAGCAGACTCCTTGGTGTGATGACCCTTTCCTGGCAGGCTACTACAGCAGGAAACTTGACTTCTTCCACAAATGCCCAGTATGCTTATTTGCACCCCTCCAGCTGGGATTTATGTTTATCAAAGGTGTACTGGAAATCCTGTATCAGTAGTGGGTCCTAACAATCTGAAATTAGTATTTAATTTAGCAAAGAGTGCAAAATGATTTTGGACCATTTTGAGTGGATGACAGACCTGTCAGCAGCCCTTTAACAATTTAACGATATCCTTTATTGTTAGCCTAACCATTTCTTTTGAACACTGAAAAAAGAGAAGACATGGAAGATAGGATTTAAAATCACTTCAGTTCATCTGGGATTGTTCAAAGTTCACAAAGTTGTGGGCAATAGTGGCAGAATAATGAGGAGAGACAAAAATGGAGATGGAAAGAATCTCAAATGCTGGAGCTAAAAGAGGAGAGAGGATGATAGATCTGCATTGTGGCATTATTAAAGGCTTTGTTTTATAGCTTTCTGGGGTTTGTTTGGTTTTCTGTGTTTTGTTTGTTTGTTTCTTCAACCTTAGTTGCACATATTGTGCACAGGGAATCAAGAAATGTATACAGACTTAATTCGGCTAAAAAGTGGATTTGACCCTTGACCATAAAGGCCGAATGACCGTTTCCTCTGTCATTCGGCCTTTATGAATCCTCAGTAGAACTGGGTTGTTCATGCTGTTGGTGTTTTAGACAAAGCTCATTTCTTTTGTAAAAGTATGTGACAGAAGTAGTATTTTTTAAAGGCCTGTGATAGGATCAACTCTTGATCAAGGCAAAAAGTCTGACTCCTGTTGGAACAGCGTTTGTGTTAGTTCATTTCTTTCTTTGCATTGAGGCAGTGTGTAAGGAAAAGTACGGGACCCACTTGAATGTTGTCAGTAGATCCCCATGTAAGGCAGATAGTGTCATAACGTATTGATTTCGGGCTGGGTTAGGCAGAGACTTTGAGATGGAAGGTAGGGTGAGAAGGAATATTTGTGGAGGCTGTGAGAAAACTGTAGTAGGGAAGTTTGTGGATGTTTTTCTGAGAATCTGAAGGAAAAAAGTTGTCCTGAAAGGAGACAGGCTCATTTCTTACAGATCAGTATCACTTTATTTGGTAACTCTCACATTCTTTAGTGTGAAAGAACAATATTTCCCTTAGTTTGGAGCTGAGGATATGAAGCCTGGCCACCTGCTTTCTGCCAAATAGAACGGATAACTTCTGCACTCTCTCCCTAGGTGAGAAAACTAGTTTACATTTCTGTTCTTTCCATATACCACTTTTATATAATCAACCTTTCAGGGAAAAAACAACAAAAACAACAACAAAACCAGCATAATTTGAGACCTCTAAACGTACTTTAAGATATTTTAATGTGTTCAGTGTGTTCAAAAGCTGTTAGAGAAAATGAAGACACTGAGTTTGGTGAGAGGGAAAAAAAAACAAACTTGTCTTTAGGAAGCCATGTTAAAAGCAAAAATGCAACATCAAATGAAGATGCTTAAATAGAAAGCTAAAAATCAACTTTAACCCACTTTTCTACTGAATAGTATCACTAATAAATAAGACCTTTAAGACTTAAGCCTGTTAAGACTTAAGATTTTTTTTAAATTTTTTTGAAGTAAATGCTAACTTACTTTAATGCATAAATGAGATAAATAGCTGTCATGAGAATCATGTTTATCATTCTTAACATTCTGCCTCATATCTTGAGGAACAGTATTTTTATTGTGTGCTATTAATTATACATTCATGCTCGTGGCATATGCCTACATGGTTTTTATTAATGATTTTCTCAGCCTCACCCTAAACCTTCCTTTTCAGGTATTGGGCTTTGTTATGTGATATTCTGTTGTACTGGGGTCTATAAAGCCTTGTATATCTGCACAGGTGTATTTTTTAAAAATTATTGTTGATCGTTATTTAAGTAGGAACACAGAGGAGTGAATTCCCAAGGTCCCTTCTTCCTTGAATTATTTGATAATTCTATGGCACCAGACCCTTGGCTGCCAACAGTTGTGCAGTTTTTTAGTTACCTTTATGATTGATGTTGAAGTTTGTGGTGCATCATTGGTCTTCAGGAGGTTGTATGCAGATAAGTGTACACCTGCTATATTTCCCTGACTAGTTACACTTTGGAAATTATTTTCTTAAAATGTAGTAGTAATGCTAAGTGTCAGGTTCCCTTTTGAATCTTCTAGTAGGCTTTTATCCCTGTGCTTAGGGGTTCTTACAGTTCTGTAAGCATAGTATGTTTAATTTGTATCAATATCAATATGTCTTAATGGTTTATGATGTTTTCTGTTCACTTTTGTTTGTTCAAGCTCTTAACACATAACTTTCTGGAAAGTGGAAGTGAAAAGTCTAGGATAGGAGCTTTCTATTTTGAGGGAAACCAAAACACTTTGTGTATGTTCTTGGAAGGTACTTTAATACAAACACCCAGATGGCATATGAAGTAAATCAAAATAAGTTCAAGTATGCTTCCTAAATATTTGTGTTGGAAGAACTCTACGCTTTTTACTTCATAGTGAACATTTCTTTTGTTACTTGGAAAAAACATGTTCTAAAAATACTGTGCTGTGAGAATGTTTCAACTGCTGTAAACAGGGAGCATTCAACCTAATATGGCTATATTGCAGAAGTAAATTGCTATACCAGGAGAACTAAACATCTTCACTTACTTGACTGTCATTATTTAGGAATAAATGGCTTTCTTCTTGAACATGAATAGGTAATAATTTTGACAAGAAATAAAATTTGTATACTGTAGCTAACTAACTTTGTATCTTTTATCATTGCATTCTGCTTCCAAAGGATAACTTTTCCTCAGTCTTTAACAGAACTTGAGAACAATTTTAGATCATGATTTAGGTATAAATGGAAATCAGCTCACTATCTCTGTTTATTTTCTTATGTGAAAAAAACTACTAATTAGAGGAACTACTCAAAAAATACAAAGAATATAATGGATTGTCATGTTTTAAAATGTTTTAGTTGTTTTACAGATCATGTGCTTTACGTTTTTCAAAGACCTGTAAAATATTTTTTTAAATAGCTTTGTGTTCAACGTTTCTATTTGAGTAATTTCTTTTATATTTATTGATTTATTTGTAAATATGATTTTTATTATTTTAATATTAAAACATTTAATATTAAAATAGTACAATAATATAAACATTAAATTTGTATTCAAATCACCAACACAAAGACATACATTAATAATTAGTATTAATTAATAATGCTTTTCAGAACCTGGTAAATTCATACATTTATAAATTTATCAATTTTTTTCTTCCAGGAAGAAGAAAGACGCATGGCATCTGTTGCAGCAAGGAAAGAAGAAGAAAGGAAACGTGAAAGTCATAAACAAAGCTTGATTAAGGTATTTTCTATGGCTGTTCTAAGCCTAACTAAAATTAGATAAATCTACTGTAAACTAGTTTACATTAATATTCTATAACTTAATATTTTTGCCGTATTTCTTAGTTCTCCCAATGTATCTGTATCTCTTAAAACTTTTTTTACAGCTTAAACAGTTCACTCTACATCTGAAACTCTTCAGTGAACTATTCAAGTTACCCTTTACCAAAAACAAAACTAAAAACAAACAAACAAAAAAAACACAATTGCACGTGCATGTGCTAACGTATGTAAAAGGATGGCAAACTTCATTTTCTCAAATCTAGAGGTAAAGTAAAACCAAGAGACTTTGCAGTTATTTCAGATTCCTTGAACTTGGTCTTCTCCAGCAGGTGAGTGCTGACATAAAGGGTTTTCTGAAGTAGTATTTCCTTCATTCTTTCCTGTTGAAGTTATTCCTCTCTGTGGAAAGAGCTAAGCAGTTATCAGAGCAACAGCTAGACTCCAGCTGTCTTCTTTTTTCAGAGGAACACTTCTGTACCGTACTGACAGGCCTGGTTAATGCCTTTACGTATGAGATGGAATAGCTCCAACAGGGGAGACAGAGGCACACTCCAGAATACTCTTACAGGCCAGTGACTAAATGACCAACACTGCTAGTAGGAGACCAGCGTTCAAGGATATAAGAATATCAACATTCTCTTTATTCTGTGAATGTGTTTTTCCAAATCATTTTTTTCATTTAATAGGAGTGCCTTTTTAAACTTCTTTGTCGTCCAGTAATGATTATAAAAAAATCTCTTCTAATTTGGCAAACTGAAAAAAAATAAATCATGTATCCATATTACTAAATAGTCTAGGTAAAAGCATATTTCATCAAGTGAGTTAGACTAAAAGCAGTTGCAAGAGGCTGTATGAAGAAGTGTAGCAAATGTACCTTTTAATTTTCAGAATTAGGTACAAACAGAATGTTAATGACAGATCAAAGGCTGTTTGTTAAAAAGAGCCAAATGTATGAATGGAAAAAAGAATTCCATGTGTACTGCACAAGAATGTATGTTTGCATTCAAGAATATTTTGATTCTTTTGCTTTACGAAAGAAAAAACAAAAACTAAAAATGCAACAAAACAGTCTTAGAAATACTTTTTTTTTTTTTTTTTTTTAAAAAAAAGCAGTGCTTTTAATGTAAGATACTGATAAATTTAAAGTCTACTTGGGTTTGAAGTTTTGGTGCCAGGTCTCAGTAACACAAAGAAATGGGAAACGAGTAAATAATATTTATACATGATGTTGCTTTACGCTTTTGAAAAACTAACTGGACTGAAAGAAAGTTTGTGTGTGTTTGTAGTTCATGTTCTTAACCACTGATGTAATGTTTCCTTGTAGTAAAGGGATTGTTTGCCTTGGTGGCATAGATTACTCAGTGCATTTTGCCAATGGAAACTTCCTTTACAGGGAAAAAACAAAATCACTTACAGTGCCTTTACTCTGTTTTCAACTTTAAAATGAAGGTTTTGTTGCTTAATTGAGGTTTCTTTTCATCTTCAAATAGTTAAGTGGCATAAATGTCAAATGGCAGTATATTTTGCGTGATTCAGTGAGGTCATTTATCTTTTTTCGTAGTAAATATGTTCATGTGTTCGCGTGTGTTTTTTTTGTTTGTTTTCTTTTTTCTTCCCTGTTTCACACATTTGAAGTGAATGGAACAGATCTGATAATAGATATAATATCCAGTGGCAAAAATCTCCAGGTATAGGATTTTAATCGTAGTTATTTCTGAAGAAAATATCTAGAGAATCTTATTCTGGAATGTCAGTGGTTGTCACTTTCCTCCAAACTTTTGTAACTATCTGCAGTGTAGATGACATCATAAGCATTCATTTTCTAGCAAGTAATTAGCTGTACAGTGGTTGACTTCATTAGGAGACCCTCACCCTCTTATACAGAATTTACCTAATGTGACTAAAAGAAAATCCTGACATTTCAACTTCCTCTTCTTGTGGTAGGGAACCTTTCCGTTACTGACGTGTATTTTTGTGGGACACATGGTGTTACATAACCAGATAACATAATGACTCTTTAGGCAAACTGATTATGAAACAGCAGAATTTTTAACTCTTTAAAATAAAATACTTTTAGAAGAAGAAAAATGTTAAAGCAGTTTCCATGTATTTTGTGTCATTGTTACAAGCTATTAAGGACATGATTTTTTATCATAATTGGAAGTCTAGTGGATTTGTCTCTGCATTATCAATCACTGAAACAGATCTTGATATTTATTCTTTAATGAGTACAGTAGTTTACAGCATGAAAGATTTACATGTTTGTATTAAGTATTTTATTGTCAAACATTTCTGTTTAGTTGCTCTTAATTTGCAAATCTTAATATTAATTTTAAGGAAATACCTAGGCTGCGTGGTCACAGATTATAAAATGCTCACTTGTATTTCGTTAATTTTTCCCTTTTTTAAAGGAAGATGTTCATTTGTAAAGCTTTACACTTCCCACCTCTAACATAGGCCAGCATTGTGAGGAATGTTCTTAGTGAATTCAAGTACAGCGATGTCTACAATTTGCCTAATGTGAAAGGAATTACGTAAAAGCATGATGTTACCAGTCCCATGTTGCTTTTATAGATTAAATTTAGGAGCTTAGAGAGTATAGGTCAAGCTTAATATATCAGAAGGTGTTAATTTCAAACCATAAAATCAGACTTACTCTTGTCTGCTGCCTTTCTCCATAGGCATATCAAATAAATATCCTTTTTTTCTATTTGAAAAAGGAGACTGTAATACAGCTGCGTGTTTTGCATCAATTTACCCTGTTCTGTGGAGGTGTAGTACAAGCAGCTCCAGATAGTCAAAAACAGACTTGTGTGGTTAACCAAATCAACTAGTTAAAACTTACTCTTATACAACTTACGTCTTTATTGTTACTCGTTTCTGTTACTGCAAATTTTGTGAAAATGTTATTCCCTTGCAGTTACACAGAATAGTGGTAGACTGACACGTTGGTTTTAATGTGAACCAGTACTTCTTTCTTCAGTTTAAAATATTAACTACGTTTCGATTAAGCAACATATTTCTGTCGGATCAAACAAGTGAGTTGATACTGCGGTGTCATAATTTACTATGACTTTTGTTTCAGGAAAAGAAACGGTTAACAATTTGCAATATTGCTCGCCAGTGGGAGATACAGCAGAATCGAACAGCTCTTGAGGCTTCTTTAAACCAAGATAAAGATAATGAACCCTGTCAGATCAATGGCAGTACTACATATGTGTTTCCTGAAGAAAGCAGGTATTTTATTCAGAAATAATTCTTTCAGTTCGTGTCTTACGTTCATGTTATCAGCTCTGAGATCTTGCTGTTTCATGATCAAAAAGTAAAACATCTTTTGCAGCATGAATTTTGTAAAGTAATTACAAAATTAATATATGCAAAATCATCCTGAAATGATTTTTAGTTTATTAATAGTCAACAGGTTTCACCATAGTAAGTAATATAGACTTAGTCAGCTAGCTACACGTTACTAAAGAAGTTAGCACTAAATTTTTGTGATTTTGCTAAATAAGGGAGGTTTTCATGTTTACAAGAAATCTTTAGTATGAATTCTTGAGCCTGCTTAAGGCCATCCATTCCCTTGATAGTTTAGACTTTTACCTTTATTGCCAACAATTGTAATTTCAGTGTATATGAAGAGGTTTTGTAAACTGAGTCTTGAATTTATGTTCTCAGTTTGAACAGCAAGATCTCCTGGACTGCTTTCTTCAAATACCCTTGCTATTTTAGCGAAAACAGTGCTTTAACATAGGCTTAGTTTTATTTTTCCCTTGATGTTGCCTGAGATGATATCTGTATTGTTAGCTTAAAAAAAAAAAAAGTTACATTTTATTTTTACTTCTTAAACTTAGAAGTTTCAAAGTAACATTGGTGTTTCTTTAAGTTTCTATTTAAGGAATTAAATCCTTACCATGGGGGGATTTTTGTCTAACTAGACCTCTGGAAAACTGTATGCATGTATAATTCACACTTGAAATCAATAGGTATATCTGTTTGAGATAGAGATACATCTAATGATATCAATAGGTATGTATATTTAAATGAAATTTCAAATTGACACTGGTTACCCCAATTTATGATTGCTGTTTGATTTCTATTAAAAGTATAATAATTTGGTCTTTGACAAAGGTTAAATTAATCCGTCTGAATCTTCAGTCTAGATGATAATTTTTAAATTTTTTTTCTTCAGTTACTTAAAACCCTTAAATGCACTGACTATCTAATGTGTTTATCAATACGGTCAGTGTTCTAATTGTATTATTTTTGTGATACACTCATTGGTTTACTACTTTGCATCTGAAAGGTAGCTAGCTATCTGGCACTCCACATAATTGAAAAACTAAATGCAGAACTTAGTGGATTAAGTTTATCTTGCATTGGCTAAAACTGAACTAACACATTTTCAACTTGGTAAGCTCAGGCGAAAGTCTGAAAAATAGTCTGCAGAAACTTAATATCAAGTACAGATTCCTGCCGTGTCTGATCAAAATGGGAAACATCAAGTGCAGGCAGGAAGTCTCTCTTTCACAGACAGAATCAATCTGAGGTTCAATCTACTATTGACTAGATCTGGCTTTTATCTACGCTCAAGTGCAGCATCTTTCTGAAACTTTTTTTCTTGACATTTTTAAACTGCTATAGTCCTTCCTGTTCTTCTTGTTTCTGAAGCTTTCCCCCCAGCCATATGCAGAGTCTCTGCTTTTTTGCCTTCTTCACAGTTTAATTACACAGTTAGTAATCATTTCCTCTGATCAAGACAATATAACTACGGTAGCTGGAGCATTAATCTGTTAATGAACAGATTTTCATTGCTTGAGAAATCATGCTTTAAAGTAAAATATTAAGGCTCTTTCCATGGAGTTATAGGACAGATCTTGCTGCAAAGCTGTCTTTGCTTATGCTGGATACAGTGACTAAAGTTGGTATATTCCAAGTAGTTTCCTGACTGAATGTTATGACTTCTGTCAAATCTAAAATCACAGAATTGAAGGAGTTGGAAGGGACCTTGAAAGATCATCGGGTCTAGGTCCCCTGCCAAAGCAGGTTCCTTAGTAATAAAACATAATGCATAACATCAGTTTCTAGGTTCTTGTGGAAGCTTTTGTAGTTTGATTTGTAGAATGCATTTTGGAAGTCAAAGTAGTTACTTTTGAAAATTAAAAAAATAAAATCAACCCCCACAAATTTTTAACAACATAAACAATGTGTTTTATTTGCACATATAATACTCTTACGCAATTTGCAGTACATTCTGTGTTCTGAATTGGAGAGGTAGGTTTGGAATTTTTTCTTTTTCATGAAAGGGTAGAGAAATAAAAGTGTGATACTAACCTTTATCAACGATTGAGATTAGTTTAAAGAGATAAATGAAGACATAGCAATGAGTGTTAAAGTAAAGAAGGCTTAGACAACATTGTTGTCTTTTTGCCATGTAGCCCATGATGCTGTTTTACTCCTGGTAGGTTAAAATTGATATGGATCTACTAATGTGCTATATAGTAGTAAAGAATTTTGGAACACTTAGAACATGAGCAACTAAGCAATACAATGACAGGTGAAAGTCAGCATGGATAAGTCATTATATCATCATGTGTGAATTAATGGGCTCCCAAATAACCATTTCCAGTCAAGGGTGAATTTCTGGAAGGTATTGTCAAGAAAACATTTGCTGAGTGATCACTAATAGTCAAAAAAAGCAAAATACATAAATATATGTATTAATAAAATAAAAGCAAAATATTAAATATTAAAAATAAAACCAAAATAAATAATAAAAATCAAAGCAAAATACATAAAATATATTAAGAAGGTTGTAAAGAACAAAACAGTAATCATCACTACACAGCTTTCTAAACCAGTAGTTTGTGCTCATCTTGAATTCTTTGTGCGCATTCTTTCAGCTGGTCTGTTCATCTGAATGTATTCTGTGGAAGTCAGATACAATGAGATGAGAGCTGAGAATACCTGCATCTATTGTTTAAATTAAAAAGCAATCTTCTGAATCGGGAAGCTAACGTTATTTTAAAATAAATGTATAATAATCCTTATTAATTAAAGATTAAACAAGGATAACAAGATTATTTTCATCTCTAAGCAGACTAATGAATCCTGGTAGTGTGACATAAAGGTTTTAACTAAGAAGTGATGCTGTTGTTAAGAATGCAAGTAATTGTTCAGCGCTGTGAATAGCTTTATCCTTGGTTGGTTTTAATAACTGCCTGATCTTAACGGGCTGGATCCTGCTGTGCTTCATCATGTTGTAACTTTTACAGTTTATATAGAGAACAGAATCTGAAGGTGACTTTGCTTAGATAAGTAACATAGGTTGAAGTTGATTTTAGATAGCTAAAACAAGTTAACATTCTGAGGTAAAATCTTTAAGCATGTTATTAAAAATGAATGACATTTTTTGAGCTTTCCAACCCTATCACACCAAGTCTTTCTGCTGAAGCAGTAGAGCTGCTGTAATATTACTTGATGAAAAGAGGGTTTTCTAGCCCTTAACATTTTTGAACCAGACTGGGTAGTGAAAATGAATGAATGCTGGCAACCATATTTGACAGGTCAGATTTTAGTAAATGAAAGGACCATCGTTCAGTAGAAATGGTTTTACTGCTGTGAAATAATCTAACTTACATTACTGCATTTTTATGTCCTCCACAGGTCTCTTGATACAATATTAAGCAGTGCTGTACAAGGCTTGTCTGTTCTTGATTCTCATTTGGTGGAAGTGGAAGGAGACACTCTTTACTTGTATGGTTCTGGAGCACTGGAGTGCCTGGATCGAAACTGGAGTGTTCAAACAGCTGGATCTGTTGTCACAGTCTCTTTTATGTTCATGGAATTTGATGAAATAGTTCAAGTGTTAACAAAACTGAAGTTAAAATTTCCTAATTCTGTGGTAAGAATGGCTCAATGTCATCTGTGTGAACAGCTGTGGACTATTTATTTTGCAACAGAACCTTAGTTTGGCAGTCACCCTCAACTGTTTGTAAATAGATACTTCCGTGAACTACATGAGTTTTATCCTATAATGTTTTGTTTAATTTGACACTTCTTAAATACAAGACAGATTCTCGAACAGAATGGTTGTTTTCTTTTCAGACTAGTAATTATTTCCCATATTTGACCTATCTGATTCTTTAAGAAAAACTGATGTAGAAACATGGTATTGTTTTTCTACAATATTAGAGATCAATAGTATCAGGAGACTTCTGTTTGTATTGTGAGTTCAAAGAACAAATAGCTGATAGGGTAGAAGAGAGAGGTAAAATTCAAAGGCTGGTTAAATCAGTACAACTCTTGGAATTTTTCACTTCCTGATGAAGCAAAACAACATAATGAGAACCTTTTAGTTCATTTTTTTTCTTGGACAAGTAAATCTTTAGCTTTGAAGCAAATAATAAAGTAATGATGGCATACATAAATGAACTTGTCAGTCAGATGATATGCCTGTTTAGCTCCCTACTTCTTTTTAAGTATAATACTATATAATGGTTTCATTGAGATAAATGAGTTTGTGGGGAACTTATTGTTTCATTCAGAAACTTGTTAGGGATAGCAGAATCTCAGCTAGATTTCTTTATCTTCACCATCAATTTTTCCTCTTACCCCCAGTGTGCTGCTGTGTACATGAATTTACCATGCTCACAGGGACACTGCTATATGGCACTGTTCAAAGAAACAGCAGACTTTAATGCCAGCTTGTCACAGTCAGAAACGGAATATTTAAAATACTGTACTGATTTTTGCATGAACGTTGCATTTGTTTGCAGAATTGAAATAAATCTTTCTCAAGCAGTACCGCTCTTATTGTAACATGAAAATGATAGCGCTGTTACTAAAGGGTTTATAAATTGCTTGGGGGGTTGTAAAGTTGACATTTTAAAATATATGTAATACATGGTTTAGTTGATACATTGATGGTTTTTCTCCCCACAGACTATAAATGAAGTGAGCTCAATTGTGTAGTCAGACTTGAAGACTTAAAGTTTGAAAGTGATTTGTGTTGAACAGAGTAGGAATCATTATGTTCACTCATTAGTGATTTCCTTACTAAATTTACTGTGCTTTGGACTTTTTTTTTTTTTTTTTTTAAAGCACCTGAAGTTTAAGGAGACAAATCTTGTGACACTGCAGCAATTCAATGCATTAGCCCAGGTGCATCGCATGGAACAGTTAACAGTTGATCCTCAGGGAAATCCAGTCGTCAATTTTACTTTGTGGAAATACTACGTTCTGTTTAGGCTGAACCATCTTAATCTGCAGAAGATAAATGGAATTGAGGTAAGGCATTGTTGCTTCTTTCTTACTACTGGTCTTACAAGATAAGTTAGCATTGTTTTTAAAAATGCAAGTGAGTCACTAGTAGAATGAGCAGAATGATGACAGGGTCATTTCAATATTACGGAAAAAAGTGCACTATCACATATTGTACAGTTAAGTAACTGCACTGTGTTACAATCAGAAAAGCAGAGAAAATGCTTTGTTTTTCATTAAAATGTGGTATTGTTTCAGATGCTTTCAATAGCAAACAGTAGTTCAAACTTCCACCTGAGTGACAGATACACCTAAGGGGAAAACTTTTTATTATGATTTTGGAATATGCTTTCAAAAAATTAAAGAACTGTTAGGTTTTACTTTTGATTTTTAAGAAGCACTATTCTATTATGCTATATTCAAATGTGCTTTTGACAGACTATCTAGTAGCTTATGGTGTATTACTTCTATTTTTCCAGTGTTATGTAATATAGCAAAAATCAACTTTTCTTTAAGTATACTGAAGAAAAGTGTCTGCCAAAGAGATTTTTTTTCCCTTTTGCTTTATACAAGACCATTAGTTTTTAAGAAGAGTTCTCTGAGACGTGCTGTTTGAAGTTTTCCTAGTGGTAGTAATCTTGGAGTAATCAAAAAAAAAAGCTGTCAAGGTTTGAAGTTACTAAACTTCACAAAATTCTCTATACCAAGTGCTACGGCATGCAGTGTTAACAGATACATTACAGTGATTGAGTTGATGCCTGTTTTCCTACCATATTGAACTTGGAAAGAGGCATGTGTAATGGGCTGACAGTGATGTGGTATTACTGTTACAATCTTTTTGTGAGTAGTGGAGTAAAGCATGTACTGCAGTAAGATAGAGAACATAAATTTCTATGAACTCAAGAGTGAATTTAGTATTAGTGTTTCTGTTGACCTTGACTTTGTGCTTCTCCTAACTTAAATAAATAAAAATCACGTATTTCTCTGGCAGACATGTTTCTGTCTGTAATGCCCTTTGATTCCCTCACTGTGTTCTGCACTCTGTTTTAGACCTTGCTACTGTTAGTAGACTGTTTAGCAAGGTCTTCTACTCTTAGACAACTGAATAAGATTTATTTCATTTTAAGTGACAATGAGCAAAACTAATCACTGTGAAAACAAAACTGAATTAATGTCTGATTTCCTGAACTATGTTTTCTGTATTGAATTTCTCCTTGCCTTTTGGTGTTGCAGTACATGTCAGGCCAAGGATTTGTTTTATCATCTATAAACTTTAAACAGGAATATGATAACATTACATTAATTTGAATCAATTTCATTTTATTCACATTTTTTTTTGTTCTGTATTATGCAAATATTTGAAAATTCTTAGTAAGTATTGTGATTATTGAAGCTTATTTGAAAATGGGTTGCTTGCCAAAAATATCTTAAGATGTACAGAAATTAAATTTGATCCAGAAGTGAATAAATCATTGAATGAATTTTGTTGGACTGTGGTGTCCATGTCAGATTTAAGTGATCATAAAGATTCCTTGAGTAGTCAATGGAAATCCAGGGATCTAGAAATTTTGCCAACAAACTTTTGGCAGTTCAATTAGTTTATAATTTGGCCCTCAGGACAGAAGAAACACAGGCTATGGTCTCTAGAATTTACTAGGTAAGGCAAACAAAAAGCAGTAACAAAAATCAACCAAACAACAAAACCTTCAACATGCTTTATCCAAACAGAAATGTGTAAAATTAATCATGAAAAGCTTTCAGCCATTGAAAGTATGTTAAAGGGACGTCTTTGGTGTAATTCTGACACAACAATATGGATCACACTTAGAGAAGTACAGTGGAGTAAGGTAAACTTTGTAGGCTTGAGAAACGCTGCCATTTATCTCTTTTATTTGCTATTATTTTTATATATATAAATATATACATACTTTTTAAAAATAAATCTTTTCTGTGATGCTGCCAAAATCAAAGACCATAAATTTCAGTATATTTAAAGTATTAGTAGAAGCAAATCTAGTTTTGAAGGTATGCCTGGCATGTATCTTCATGTGGTGCCTTGTATAACATTGCAGTTAATTCTGAATGCATGTATGAAATACGAATGTGCCAATTCTCTAACTTCTCTTTTTCTCTCAATTTTATTTTTCCTCACAGGTTACTCAGAATGATACTGTAATGGCGGAAAGACTCTTTGGCATTCTGGCATATGTAGCATCTTCTGAGCTGCCGCATTATCGTATGCTCTCATTCTTTGGAGAATCTAGGTAAAATTAGTTCTTAAGATATAGGAAGGAATACAGAGGCTTTGTTATTTTTTTTGAATAATACAGTCACTGACTGAAATGGCAAAAGGTATTTCTAAGAGAATGAAGCTTTCTTGTTTAGCTTGTTTTATTTCTCTGTTAACATTTCTGAACATTGAGTTCCTTTTTTTTTCTTTCCAGAAAATCTAGTTCTGTTCTGTTGCTTCAGCTTGAAGAGCTCTGTTAAACTATAGATTTCTTAAAACTGAAATGTGATTTCTCTCTGAATGAAACCTTGTCACTTCAGTAATATGCTCTTATAGCAGATACAACTTCGTTTTGTTCTAAGTACTATCCTGTTGCAATTTCAGAGAAACTGTACGTAAGCAAAATGAACTGAACTGGAATTTGTCTGGAATGTATTGTTTTAATTCTTTTCCACACTGTCATGATAAATTCTTTGTAGGTAAAAAGACACAAATTCCACAAATAACTTAGGAAAGATAGGTGTCCTGAGTACTGCATTTCCTGATTCATGAAGACAGATGTTTCAAGAGGTTGTATGAAGTCTCCAAAGAAAGATGATAGGAACATGCACACAAATTCACTGCATGTTTAATTCTCCAGTTGTGCTGATATTGGTGAGGATTTATGTGGTTTCGCAACAAAGACGCTTTTTTTTGCGGTTATTTCAAAGTGGATGACTGTAACAGTTAACAGATTTATGGGTTGATGCTGGAAGAAAAAAGTTGCTTAAAAACTTTTTAGTTTTCTATAGGTACTTACTAAAAATTAAGCTGCAAGGATTCCTATTTAGGATGTGAAATATGATACATGTCAAAATGTCAGTTGTATGGAAGTGAATTAACTGAGGACTTTTTAGAGTCATCTGTATATTTTGAGTAACTTGAGGATGCAATAAACTTGAAAGCTCATAAATGATAGGATCAAAGGGAGAAGAGGGGGAAAAAAAATCTCATCGTCACTAGAAACATCTGCACTTAAAAACAATAATAAATCCAATGATTAAAACTGTAAATCTCTATTTTCTTTCTACAGGATGAAGCAATTCAATGATCTGCTGGAAGGAAAGGGAAAGAAATCTGGAGTTGGAATTGAGGAAAGTAGTGATAACAGAAGAGCTGGAGGAGAAAGCACAGCTCGAGCAATGTTGAATTATACAGCAAAGAATGTTCATATGGAAAAGCTTGAGGTAAGTATGTCATTATAAAATAATTCCTTCCTCTATTATGTATGTATTTGACTACTACTCATGGAATTTGTATATCAAATTTCAGTTGTGCTATTTAGAATGATGGTTTTAAAATAACACTGCTTACCATATTTACATGTATGATCAAACATTTCATTTAACTAATCTCTTCTAGAGAACTATAAAATGGTCAGTTTGTGTCTTTAAAGAAGTGGTTCCTGAGCATTACCACAATCTGATAAAAATACATTCTTACCTGAAAGCATTACATTGGTAATGAAATGTGCATACCTTAGTGAAA
Organism: Aythya fuligula; assembly: GCF_009819795.1. NCBI lineage: Eukaryota > Metazoa > Chordata > Aves > Anseriformes > Anatidae > Aythya > Aythya fuligula. The sequence goes on along the minus strand of NC_045569.1, from coordinate 5,060,682 downwards.
TATCAGAAGTGGACACATATTTGTTTTTCAAAGAATTGCACGTTAGGAACTTTTTTATGGAAGTTGGAAAGTATGTCCCAAAATGAATTGGTGAAAAATGCCTTCAGACAAGACTTGAAAGAGCACAGCGTCTAGCAATAAAGAAGTTCCCTAGCTTTTAAATGAGTTACAGGGAGGGAAATATATAGAAAATGTATTCACTTTAATTAATGTGCAAGCTGGTTTGTTTCAGACAAGTGCATCAGTCACTCTTGTTTCAATTTATGTTCCTAATCTACATCTTCTGCTTGGTCAGAGGGAAATTGTTTCCAGGGAGATCATGCTTCTTTCAACCACTATCTCCTTTCTGAGCAATCATGAGTTATAGTTGTGTGCATCCTGCTTCTCATATTTGTCCCATCATTTGCTCTTTTTTTTTTAATTTAAATATATAAAGCCTCTGGTGCCAGAAATTTAATCAAGTTTAGTAAACACTGAGTTCAGTTATTGCATTGTAGTTTTATTATCTCGGATACATAACATTGAAAAGAGTGTCAGTGTGTGTGTAAATTAGCAGTAAACTAATTTGATAAATGCTGCCAGGTAAGTAAACTTAGCAAACTTAAGTTACCAGTAAACTGACGTAGTAAATGTGGTTGAATCATTTTCTTGCTAAATATGACAGGTTATGTTCATTGATAAATATTTTGTTTGTTTGTTTTGTGAAACAGCCGGAAAGCTTTTTTTTTTTTTTTTTTTGCTTTATCACTCATTTAAAACAAACAAACAAACAAAAAAAAAAAAACACACTATTTTGATGGCCCAAAGCATGACCTAACATTTTACTAGTCCCATAAATTAAAGTAGCTCGATATTTAGCAGCAATATAACTGTTTAAGCTTATTAGGGCACTTTATAGAAACACTACAGAAACAGGGATTAATGCATATTGACTAAAACGCAGAGCCAGTAGTTTCATGAAGTGTGTTTCATTTATTTTTATTATGAAATTATTTTTAAAGCTTTGGGTTACTTCAGTACCTAATATTTAGTACATTTTAGGAATAATGCACTTGCCAGAGCCCATCAGGGAAACTATGAAAGGGATGCTACATACTGGCTTACTTTTCTGTGTGACAATATGCTTGGTTCTGATTAGGTCAGGTGGATAAATATATACTTTCCAACTATTGTGATGTAATCAATAAAAGTTGGGAAGGGAAAGGAAGTCTGGTGCTCTTCCCAAGTTAATCAACGTTTTTTTTTGTTTGTTTTGTTTATTTTTGTTTTTTTTTAATTCATTAAGCTTCTGTGGATGTTTTTTGAGTTTGATCTTGTTTAACCTTTTCTTCCTTTCTCTTATACAACTTGTAATAAATGATTTCTCCCATGCAGGAAATCAAGGAAAGAAAAACATTTTGCCAAACATACGTGGAGAACTTAGTGAAAGAAGCTGCGGACATCCATATGAAAAATGAGTCCTTGCAGAAGCTCTGGCCTCAAATGTTCATTGAACTTGTCAGAGATGCAGTGATAGAAATACGCAATAAAAATTCCTACATGAAACTCTGCTTACAGAGGATTGCTGATCAAAAACAATAGAGTCAAGGCCTGTTGTTGTGCAGGCTTTTGGTTTCAGTATTTATTGTATGATATTTCACAAATTTAAAATGATAGAATATAAAATTACTGTCTGTACGGAATAATTTATTTTTTTTTAGCCCCCAAAAGTGTTATCTTTAAATCTTAATTAACTCTGTCATCTTAGCTTTCTTGATAGTGTTCAATTAAAAGTTGACCTGCATAAAACTTTAACAGTGATTTCCTGGCTACAGTGAAGAGACTGAATAGAAATAACTTGGTGATTATGCCATGTGTCACTAAGTTTGTGGTTTTTTTTTTTTTTTTTTTTTTTTTCCTGCTACCCTTGCTTCTGTAGTGCTATACCATTGATGATAAGGAATAAATTTACAATCTGTTTGCCTTTTTTTATTGAACACTTCCTGATTGTCAACTTTTTGACTATTTCCTGCTGTTTAAGAAAAAAACACAAAACAAAACACGAATAGTAGCAGATTTTTTATGATCAAAAAGTAATAAATTATTGTTTTTATACCCTGAGCTTGATGAATATTTTATATGATTTAATTTGTCAGATGATGGAACACATTTTCAGATCAATTCCATGACAGTTCTCAGTACATCAACATTTAACGAACCTATTTCTCAATTGAACAAATTGCCCAAACTTGATTTGAGTTTTTTTTCATTACTTTTATTGCTGTTAGTTTGCGTGAATTGTTATACAAAAAAAAGGATTTTAGGGTATACCTATTTAAGCTTTATTTTTATTCTTTTATAATTTATTAATAGTACTTGTTTCTTGAATATTAAGTGCTTAAGGGGGTGGGTGGGTTTGAATTAAGGTCAAATGAGCTAAAATGTATGCATTCAATTTGGTAAGGAAACTGATGAATGTTATTTGTAATCACTGGCACCTGTTTTGTTTCTGTGGCTGTGAGAATTAGACTGTTATCAATAAAAACAAATTCTTCACTTTTGCCCTTCACAGATACTTTAAAGAAGTACTATATGCAAAGAAAAGTCTTCTCCTTAATGCTGCATGAAGAGATGAGACTCAGCCTGCCCTCAAAATCAACAGTAAATGGATAGAAACATTCTGTAGTCCAGTGGAGTATACTAGAAACACCTTACTAGCTTCTGCCCAGAAATTGAATTTAGAAACTATTGGGAAGTCCAGCCAATTCCCGTAGCTAGTGTTTAAATGTGGGTAGAAAGTCGTTCCATTTAAATGGAAGCTTTGAGTTTCATTGTTTCTTAAGAATCCAAAACCTTCGTTATTCTTTTACTCGATTCAAATTGGTCTAAATTGACTGAAGCTCATTTATAGAAAATAAGTGTTCATAAACCAAAGCAAACATGTTGTAAGGATTTATATGGCTCAAAATGAATGTTATTTTTCCATTCCATGTGGATAAGACTGCCTGGCAAAGCAGAGGAGTAAATTCAGTTCTGTAGGCTTCTATGTTCTGAAAGGAGCCTATAGTCAATAGCAGGAGTCAGGTCACAGCTATCTTGGAATATGTTCAATTTGCATTTGGGTCAAGCTGCTGTATCTAATTTGTCAGAAGGAATCCATTTGCAGAGCATGTTACAGGTTAACAATGGCATGCATACTGTTAAACGTAACTTTCAAATACTCTTGGTTTGGCTTATGGTAAATGTAATCTTCAAAAGCATACTTGCAGATAACTGTTTTTCAGTATTTACAGAATTGAATGGAGGTTAAATCACTTAAATTTAATGAAATGTTGAAAGTCCTAAAGAAACTGGTCCAGCAGGCAGCCGATAGAATTTAATAGAAACAATCACCCCTCCAGGCTTTTTGAGCAGTTTAATGGAATTTCTAATAAGATGAATGCATTTGATAGGATTGCTTTATTTTTTTCCATTGGAAAATAGCTCTGTCAGGTTTTATGCTGCATTTTATTAAGGGAGCACATTAAGTCTCCACAAAAAATGGCGCATATGTGAGAGAGTTTGCAGTATAGTAATACAGTCAGTATACAGATGATCTTGCAATAGTTTTTTGGATCCATCAGTTCCTTTACATCATTTCTGTGCAAGGGGGCGGGTAGAGCAATTCCAGCTTCTACATGGGGACAAAAACCTCAGCAGCTGTGTGAAAGTGCAAAACTCTCCTGATGTAGCCAGAGCAGATGGGCCCCTTTTGAATCACATTCAGCAGCAATAAAACGCTGGAAAAATGTTTTAAGAAGGGTGGATAGGTCTAGAAGAACAGGAAGTTGTCCATGGGAAAATCCAGAGTAAAGCCAGACTTGATACTGAGCCTTTAGAAGTATAATCCTGATTGGAGGCTTTTAGGTAGGATCATGAAAACAACTGAGTGAAATAAGTAAGAGGGTATCAACTGTGAATTGTATGAACATCTCCTTAGAGCACTCGGTGTTCACAGTAGAGTGTGAATGCTGCTAGTTGGGACTTTTTTCTCTACTAGCAGCTTTATTTTGTGACAGGATTGTTTAAATCAATGGAGGGAGGGTAGGTTGGCAACTATTATAAATGAAGAAAATAATATTGGGCTGCATACTTTCTGTTGCATAGAACCAGTAGGGACAAAAATCTTCACAATTTTTCTGAATTTTTTAAGGAAAGAAGTGAATGAGGGGCTGAAGTGGTATTAGACCTAAGAGTACATAGAATTCTAAACAGCAGGTGATTTTAAAATTTGTAGCATGCTATATATAGTTTGTGTATCAAACTTATTCATACAGATTTGTGCGATAACTGTAGTTGCTTATTAGAGAATTTTAGAATACCTACAAAGATGGTGTGATCAGCAGATTTCTACAGAATCTGAAACTTAAATACCACATATATAAACTTGCCATGGTAACAGGTACAAACTGAGGAGGTAAAATAGCCATTGACTTAAAAGCTGGTGACCTTTTAATAAAAATTTCCAGCATGAGAACAGCTGTTTTCTTGCTTCCAAAGCCTCTAAATACTGCATAAATCCAAATGTGGATGTCTTCAATATTTCATGGATATCACGTTGAAAATGGATCCTTGTGATCCCCTCACATGACCTGACTTCGTGTACAAGCCAGGAGGAATAATTGTAAAAACTACTCATGTTAATTAGAAATCATCTTAAGGGTTGAAAAGATACAATTCTGACCTATAAATCTTTTTGAAAACTTTTCCTTTATGTTTTGGATTATTTATAAACTTTCTTTTTTTTTCTAAGACAAATTTCCTCTGTTTTCAACCAAGGGCACATAATGATGTATCATTCTTTTACTCAGTTTTGGTTTAGCTTTGTCATGTGTGAAGGCCCCATTATGTCATCCTGAGTCATTTTTTGTTCTGCAGCTGAAATTTGGCCTTTAGTAAGTAGAGTGATGAAGAGCTATATTTCATACACTTTTTTTGGTATAGGGTCTGAAAAAGTAACGTAGCTGCAGATAAGCCACCACAGTGGAACAAAGGCAGATGTCATTCACTTGGTGCAAAACAAAAACTGATCCTGTCAGTTTTGTGGAAGAAAAGGTGCTGAGAAGAGATTTTCTCAGATCCCAGTAAAGTAGAACTGCTTTACTGGCTAGGGCCAAGCGTTAAACATGAGTCCTAGAATAACTGAAAACTTTGTTTTCTGGTCTGGGTAGATCTGTGATTAAAAAAAAAAAAAAAAGTCAATCATCTTGTTACACTGCTACAAAGAGCCATACTTTTATCATGTAAACTCTAATAATATCAGTGATAATAAGATTAACCTGTTTAAACACTGATCATCTGCAAATTAAGTTAGGCAGTTGCGCAAGCATTAGTGAGTCCACAATTTTATGCTTACAGTCTGTAAATTTAGGACGATTTTTTTCTTATCAGAGCTGTCAGCTGTAAAAATGACTAACATTGATGCTTTCTGGTGCTGTTATTTATCATAGTAACAACACAATTAACTGCTTTTGTTTATCTAGTTTATTTAAAGAAGCTGAAGCAAATGCTTGCTATTTCATATTAAGCTACATGCACAAAGATGTAATGTAGATTGAGAGGTTGGCAGTCATATTCAAAATCACAGTGACTGCAATTTGTTGACGTTCTACAGGCTACATGAATATGTCTGTTCCCAAATCACACAAACTTGAAGTTCAATTTCAGTGAAATTTCCTCTTTAGTTCAAAGTGGTGCCATCAGTCTTCTGGGGATTTGTAAGACTTGGTGCTTTGTTACATGCAAGGAGTGGGAAAAGAGGAGAATAGCTATCACTGCTCTATGGTGTGATAAAATTGTTTTTATTCAGAAGTGAATATAAGCTGGTTTTGTACACTAGAACATGGAGAGTGTAGGTTACACACACCTGAGGCATTCTTACAAAAGGCTGGTTAGTATTTGCTTACATATAACTACAGACATCACTTCAGGGCTGAATTTTCTTGTTCCTGAGCTAAAATGAAATCTATAGGGCTGTTTATACAATCTGAGGATTCAGTGTTGTTGGCCAGCTTTGCTAGGCTTCTACTATCGGGGGGAAAAAAGATAAGCTTATCTGGAGAAACTCTTCTCTCTTACTGTGCTGAAAACAGCCTTTGTCTACAAGCTGTGTACTGGACTTCATATGCCATACTTGTGTATGTATTGTACTTTTTTTTTTCAGTTATAGATGGATGGCTATGTTGCAAGCGGAAACATACTTGATTGACAAAAGTACACGGAGCATAGGAAAGCAGAAAACTGCAGGTTAGAATATTTATACCAAATCCACTGTTAGAAATATCCACATCCCTATTAAATGTGTTTGTACAAAGCAGCCCCTATATTCCAGACTTTGAGGAAGACTTTATACATAATTTTTTTTTTTCCAACTTTTTGGAAGATATAAACCAATGGCTTCATGATCGCTTGTTGATTTAACAGTATAAAATATTGTGACAAAGCTAGCAAGTTGAGGTTTCTTGGTGCTATAAACTGTTGGTTAACAGGATTGCAATGCTTAATCCCACCTCTAGTTGCCGTCTCCCTCATGAGGCAGATGCCTCCATACTAAGGGAAAATCTTGTATGTGATCTTTATTCTCACTATATCAGGCATGTGTGTCAGTCTGTCTAATACATGATTATAATGTATTATTGGAAGTTTTATTATCTAGTATAATGCTACATCCATAAATGTGTCACTTCTGGTTTGAAACAAGCTATTCCTTTCACTTTGGGATGCCCACATTAGACAATCAAAAGTTGAAATGCTGCTGTTAGCAGTATTTCATTTTATACCTAACAGGTCTAGAATTTTACATGAACCAGACCACAGACAAGTTTATTCTTTCTGGAATACTAGACATGGATAACACAAGCAGCACTAACCTTTTCAAAGGAGTGAGAATGATAACTAAAGAATCAAGGTGACAAAAACTTGATGCATTTATATATAGTATTGAACATTTAATGCTTAAGCATGGGAGAAGATAGCCTGGAATCACATATGGTTTCCATCTGTTTATAGTATACCATTAGACAAGAGATTGTAAAGTTAATTCAAACTACAGTGGTGGAGAAATGGGGACTGTGAATTTGACATTTGCATTACTAGCACACATCGTCTAGACACCTTACGCAGTTTTGTGAGGAGTGGTGGTATTGAAATAATTTACACTTAGTGAAGGAAATCATAGCTGTATGTAGGGAAGCCATTACTTTCCAGTAATAAAAAATTGATTAGCTAGTACGGTACACTTAGAAATTAAATTGGGAGACAGTGCATGCAGTTTGTGTTGTATATGGGTGTGTAGCACGTTTGCAGGCTGTTTGCATTAGGTTCCAGTGACCTATTTTTTCTAATGAAGTAAAGAAATAACACTGAAGAGTTATGAAAGAAACAGAGAGCATAGAGAATAGCTTTCTTCCACTTCCTAACTCAGTGCTGAAAATGCAATATTAGTTTTCCTCCAACTGTCATATCCTGAATAAAGTATGTTAAAGGTGTCAGTGTCATTTGACTGTGAAGCTTTTGTGCAAGTGTAGTGAAATGTTACTTAAATTCCGAAGATGTTAACTGTAATAAAATGTAAACATTAAGTTTTACAATCTAAGAGAGTGTGGGCTGACTTCTCAGTTTAGAGAAGAGAACATCTGAGAAAATATAGAACGGAAAGGAAGGTTGTGATAAATGCAGTTGGATTAAAGACCAAATACAAGTAGTGTGGAGAACACTTGTTAAAAAGATTTTTGTGTGTTGGAGACTGCATGAACACATAGCAGTTGGAATATATAAAGACATAGCAACAGACATAACCATTCCCTTGAAGACATGAACATGAAAGTTTCTATGTGATGTTATGTCAGTCTCTTGGTTTAAAACAACCAAATGACCAAACCTAATAATTTTTTGACAGTGCAATTGTTGTGGTTTAACCCTAGCAGGCAGCTCAGCCCCACATAGCTGCTCACTCACTCTCCCCATGTGCCATGGGGGAGAGAATCAGACAAGTAAAAGTGAGAAAATTTGTGGGTTGAGATGGAGACAGTTTACTAGGTAAAGCAAAAGCTGTGTGTGCAAGCAGAACAAAATCAGAATTCATTCGCTACATGCCAACAGCAGGCAGGTGTTTAACCATTTCCAGGAAAGCAGGGTCCACCAGGTGTAATAGTTACACGTGTTTGGGAAGACAAACACCATCCCTCCGAATGTCCCCCCTTCTTTCCCATCTCTGTTGTATTGTAGAGCAGGATGCTGTGTGCTGTGGGCCATCCCTTTGGGTTTGTCCTGGATCTGTCCCCTCTTGGCTGCTGGGGCACCCCCAGGGCCCTCGCTGGCAGGGCAGCCCCAGGAGCAGGAAAGGCCTTGGCTCACTGCTCAGCAACAACTGAAATGTTGGTGTGTTGTCACCACTGTTTTCATCAAAAATCCAAAACACCATTATATGAGCCTCTACAGAGAACATTAACTCTATTCCAGTCAAAACCAAGACAGCGCTGAACAACTAAAAGGCTATATTTCATTTTTTTCAACATGTCTTCAGAGGTTTAATTTCTTTTTTTTTTTTTTTTTGTCATGAGTAATTATCTAACTGATGACTACATGAGCAGAAATGTATACTGTGCATTCCACAGTTATAAAAATGCTAATTGGTTTACTACAGTTGAGTCCTTCATTATCCTGAGGATATGTGTCTAGATTAAGAAGTAATCAGCAAAGCAAAATGCTTATTTTTATTCCCTCTTGCTTTTTAAAACAAGATACTCAGTATTTACTATTGTGCATAAATCTGGAAATTTATAGCCATTTTCCTATGTGAATTGTCAAAATATAATTATTGATGTTGAACTCCATCTATTGCATATTGCCATTATACAGCTAAGCACTTAAGAACATGCTTAGTTCTTAATTGCGTATGTGAATATTTCCGTTTTTCATTAGGATTTTCCTAGACTAGGACTCACGATAGCTAGAAACACCTTTCATTTTTGGCCTGAAACAAGAGGCATAAGGTTAAAGACTATATTAATTAAGCTTAAGTTTATTACTTTGAATCGGATCCTTTTTTAATCTTATTTTGAAATCTATACTCGTGGGTTTAATTGTAATGAGTGTATTGTCCGAGACAAATTGTGATGTAACCAGAGTTGCACTTGAATTGTTCCAAGCATTTGAAGTCAAAGGCATTCTTACTGATAAATTATTTTCATTTATTACTGTAAATTATGATATGCTCTTAACGTGAGCAATTGAATCTCCTACTTAAAATGAATGTCTCTGCAATATGCTAATCAATCCTTGATGATGAAATGCAAAGTGGAGTACTTTTTTGAGTACTAGAATATTCCTAAACATTAGTAAGCACCCGAAGTCACAAGCAGGCGAAATAAGGGTGGAAATAAAAATGGAAATTGATTGGTTAACGAAGATGTGTTTTGTTTCCTAATGGAAAAGTGAGTGATGTAGGTCTCCACCTTTCTGTCCTCCGCTGCAGCTGTGAACTACACTTAATATTAAAGATGCTGTGAGTAGAATCCAAACTCTATTCATTATATTTGTAGATTGAATTTATAGAGGACTAGCAGTTTCCGTGATCCATGGAGTTGTTTATGAAGTTTTAATTATTTTGTATTATTTCAGTGTTTTCATACACTGAATGTTTTCATATGACATTTTCATACGTCTTTTTCAGATGCAGGATTTAAATGCAAGCTGGCAGGCTCCTGGAGATCCTAAAAGGTATTTGAACTGACTTATATTCTTATTTAGGGTCCATAATCAAAACAGCAGTATCTAAACTGGTTAACTAGTGTGAGAGGAAATCATGATTCTGTTGAAGTTGTTGCAACATTCCCACTGATTTGAGAGACTGGATTTTCTCTCGTGGCCTTGTATGCAAGGTGTGAGTTATTCTAACCTAATATTTTATATCTATGATGATAACATCCCTGCCTCAGTTAGTCAGACAGATTCTGCAGTAGTTAAAAGAAAACAGACAATTCTGCAGTGTGAAACATTTGATTTGTTTTAGGTGTCCTTCTCTGTAAAGCACTTTGTTATTTTTTTTGCCTCTTCTACAAAGATAATTTAGGTGTTCATCCAGATGTCAATGCCTGCAGAAGTGTTGTGTCACTACCAGCTGTTGTATGCATCCCTTTTGTACAAATAAAACCAATGTTTTCTTACATGGTGGTAACAGCTCACCTCGTAATTAACAAGCATCTGCTGACTTTGATTTTGGTTAAAATTTCGGTGTTCCGGATTTTTAACATGAGGTGTATATTTTGAATCATGCTAGACTTCAGTGAAATCTAGACCAGTAGGTACTTTTGTCACTTGGAAATGGCCCCAAGGTCTGGCACACAGGTTCTGTCCTTTGTGATTTTGGAATACATATATTGCCAAAGAAAGCACAATGGCATGGTCACTTTCCTGGTGGATCAAGGAGGAGAATGTGAATTAGGGTACATATAGGTAGTAGCTAACTGTTTCTTCACTTGGGTCACTACAAGAATATACAGATGGGAATAAAAATTGTGTTCCAAAGTATATTAAAAGTGCTGGGTGACAAGGTAGGAACGCCTGTGTTGTATTCGCTGTTTTGCCATAAATTTCTTTCTGAAGTTGACCCATTTCTCTGGTGGTGAGCTGATAGGTTGCAAGGCAGCTGCTCTCTCATACATAATTGTTGCTGGGCAACTACAAAGGAAGTAAGTCATTTGCAGATAATACCAGTACCGGTATTTTCCAAATTATTGAAAAGATTTTTTTGTATATTCTCCAGAGTGCTATTCACATTATTTTAAGTTTGAAATGAAAGAAAAATTAAGTGTTCTGCATCTGTAGACACAGGGGTTACATTGGTTAAAAATGACTTCAGAGATGCTTAGGAGACTTCAGCTTTGTTGTTCCAAATTTTTAACTTGTGTGAGTCTTGATGTCATTGCTGGGTGGAGAAGAGATGAAAAAAGGAACCACAACAAAAGGTATTCTGAGAAAGTTGTATTGATGATTTGCTTTTTCTTTGTTGGTACTGAATTTTTCCTTTGCTTGATGATGCCAGCTGTAGGCTTACTCTCAGGGATTAGAGGCCTGAGTAGCTGTACCAGAGAAATAATTTAATTGATGTAGGTGTGCTCAGGGCAGTTTCTGGATTTGATCAACGTATGTTGTCTATCTATAATTAATCATTTATTTTCCCATCTTCCACTAATGCCTCACTTTGACAAGCTTTGTTGTGTTGCAGGAACAAAGTGATATTCCAACAATGCTATCTCAGTATGGGGTTCATGAATGTATTTGAGGTCTTCCAGCATAACAGATGAGTTTCAGTTGTGAAGCTTCTCATATTAAGGAATATTGAGATATATGTGTTGACTCACTACTGACTTGCTCTCATTTTTTATTCCTGAGATACCTGGAATCATAAAAGGTGTTCATCAAACTTATCCAAAATGATATTTAAATAAGGTCATAAGATAAAAAGCAGTGCTTTGGAGAGGATCATCCCTGATGGCCTAAATCTTAGCAACAGCAAAGCACAATAAAAATGCTTGTGTTAGATATCTAGTAATGAGCTAACAAAGGTGTTAAGGCAGCCAGGTGTTGTGCATCTCATCTGCAGTGTATGTTAAGTGTTAGGCAGCTATGGAGAGCAAGGCAGCCTTATGTATTTCTAGAGGTGTGAGAATTGTTATGGGAAGCCAGATTATTTATTTCACTTGCTATCCTCCCCTTTGGGGGCTTTCACATTCCCTATGCTTTATTTTCAAGCTCCAGTGTATTCTGTTATTTAAGGGAAATATTGTCAGTGCTGCTTGTAACTTCAGTGCTTTGTCCAACAGAAGGCAGGCACATGCAACTTTTTTCCTTTTCCCTATCATACAGAGGGACTCTAGTGGCCAAGAAGAATAAAGCCTTGGGGTAGGGACACCTAACAATGTGAAGTGAAATAGTTCTAGCACATGTAGGTTCAATTGGATTGATTTTTTCTTTATTCTTTTCCTCCTGGCACTGTCCCCTTGCAAAGGGAGGTGTACTTGGCAGCCACAAATGAAAACTTAATTAACTAGCACTTTCACCTGTAACAGTCACAGGTCAAGGATTGCCTGGATTTTGTACATTCATTTTTAAATTAGTCTGTTTTATGTTCTAGGGAGGATTCATGCCTCTTTCCTTATTGCTCACTGTGTCTATAGAATGAGAGGATTTTACAATAAATAAAATGCACTGTAAGTAGGTATTTGTGTGCTTATGTGCTGAATATTTAACATTTATTTGAAATGTTTGCTGATGTAGAGGAGTCCTTGGCTTTGTGTTCTTTCATACACATTTGGGATTTTCATTTTTATCCCACTTTTGTTTCAAAATGCAATCAGTTCAGTGATTCCTAATCAGAAGCATTTGGAAATCCAGAACAGGATTGCCAAGTGCTTGGCTTTTGGTCGTGCAGTATTTTATTTTTTATGGCAGTTTACAATGTAGCTAAAAATCTTGGAAAACTTTATGTTCTTGGAATGTTGCCTTCACCAGCTCAATTAAAAATTATTTCAAAATTTCATCCAAGAATTTTCACCTATTTAGGACAAAGCTCTAAAGGAATTATTTCCTTTACCATTCAAAAGACAGTTTTGTTATATGCTCAAGGCTAGGTCTTCTGTAAGGTGTACTTTTTTCATAAGGACGTACAGATCATTCTGGAGATTAACTCAGTGAGTGTAACTGTTTATCTTTTTTTTTTTTTTTTTTTTTTTTTTTTTTTAGTTTTAGGCTAAACTATCATAATCTCAGATGCTTTTTGGCTTTCCTTCATTCTAGCATTGTGTGAAATCTCTCTTCACATTAGAGCTTGAAGGTATGACATCTGTCTGGCAGGAATCTGCCAGGAATATTGGGATCATAATTTGGCTACATCAAATTGTGTCTTACGAGGGTGATCTACTACAAGCCAAGAATACCATTTAATTGTACACAGCAGAACTGAGCAGATATATCTCTTGTGTGTAGTTTGTTTACCGCGGGCCAATAAGATTTTTTGTTTTGGTTTGGTTTGGTTTTGTTTGTTTGTTTTTTTGAAGGAGGGAAGCTTTGAACTGAAGTGTGTTGAAGTTAACTGTATGTAACCTTAAGCTGTGAAATGGGTGGCAGAAATTTCACAAATAGTTTTCAGAAAATTCAAGCTGCTTTTTGGAAATATTTAGTGGTTTTACTTGGCTTAACTGAAGTCTTATTTTAGGACAGTTGAACTGTTGATTCCTGTACTATAATGTTGTCACAAATCAAAGGCTGGATGTGGGGCTGTAGCTGTATGCTGTGGGTATGTGTTCGCTCTCTTTTACTTGACCAGGACAAAGCAAACAGAAGTGAAATACACCTTAAATTACTGGGATTCATGGAGAATTTGCATCTGCTTCCAGATCAAAGTACCTGCATTAGTAGCAAATATTATCATTGTTCCCAAGAGGTGCTTGGAAAGGCCTTGGATGTTTGCAGTGCATCTGGAAGGTTATGCTCACCTTTGATCACATGCAGATGAAGGAACTAGGGATTTATTTATTTTTTCCTGGAATGGAGATCAGGAGCAAACCAGCTCAAAATCTGTAATTTAGGTCTACCTGGTTTCACCTCTTTGATATTGTTTTGGGAAGGGGAAGAAGATTGGAAGAGTGGCAAAAGTGGAGGAGTGCAAGCTATGAAACTGGGAGGGACCATGACAATAATCTGAAGTTAAGAAATAAGCTTTTTAGAAGGGCTCCTTGGATGTGGGAAATTAGGCAAATCAGCTGCTTCTGGTACATTGGTCTGTGAACCTGGGGAATGCCTGTGGCACTGCAATTGAGTGAAATAGTGGGCTAGACACAAGAAAGAGTGAGTTGTGAGCAAGGGCTGCAATTTTGATTTCAGACCTGTACAGCTTGGCAGGTCTCCGTAATTTTCAGTGGGAAATATGTGCACCCCAACCTCAATGAATGTTCATCTTTTTCTCATAACATTCTTTAACTGTTCTCTTTGGTTGCTCTCCCAATTCATTCCAGAAGGCGGCTTTTTGCAGACTGTATTAAAACAGGATGCCTCTGCCGTGTGTCGGGTTAGTGATTTAGGTCTCTTGTGAGTATTTTCTACTACTTTATTCACTCTAGGAACTATTAGTAATCACTTTATGAAATTGTAAAGAGTTGCTGAATCATACAAATTCCTGTCTCAGTGCAGAAAAGGTAGGCCTGAGCTTCAAACCTAAGAGAACCCTTTACAGATACTTTCTGAGCAGTGTTGATAATCTTTTTTGTATGATGTCTGTCTTCCTACTCTGCCAGAAACATTCCCAACATCAAGTCTTATGAAAGCCAGTAGTAGTGCAAATGTTCATACATTTCTGTGGTGCTAGTCATCTTTTATTTTTTTATTTTTTCTAGAGGGAGCAGTTATTTGCTCACTGCCATCAAAAGGTTAATATGTTTCTTGAATAACTTTTTCACAGAACTATTCTGTGTTAGAGCAGATAAGCTTGAGAGAAATTCAAGCTACATGAATTGTTCTGTTGGGAGAGCAGCTTATTCCCATTTGCTGCCTTTGTTGGAAAGGTGGCAGATCATTTCTAAAAAGCTACAGGATGTCATCTAAGATAATATACACAGTTCTAGTTCAAAAATCACTCATCTTTCAATGGACAGCTCATCTTTTAATGTTGCCTGGTACATCATTTTCTAACCTGCCAGTAGACCAGGGCTCATTGTCTTCCTCTTAAGTGGGATTTAAGAGGACATGTTTGTAGAACCTGTGCAAGTCACAGGTCAGAACTGGAGACAGTGTCTCAGATTTGAGAAGACTCCTAAAGTGTCATTCAGGTAGGAGTGGCTTGAAAAATCTAATACCAACATGCACAGAATCTTCAAACTGGCCTAAAATATCTCTTAAATGGACCGTTTACTTTACAGAAAATGGTACTGTTACTCCATTATGCCTCTCCCAGATTTTTAAGAAAACCAAAAATTAAATGTATTTTCTCTGGCAGGACTTGAGCTTTAGACTGTAGATCAAACAGGTTGAAACATTTTTCTGGCCTTTTTTTTTTTTTTTTTTCTTCAACTAAGCTTTTTTTTTTTTTTTGATTGATTCTTTTATACTCTCATCAACATCTACTCATATTTCAGTGTGGTCTGGCCAACAGTCTTGATACAGAGACAAAAATCTCTAGCATTGGTTAACCAAGCTAGTAAGAGGTTCGTATTTTCATCCTGAAGCATGGGGTTGTCCTTGCAATATGTTATAGGTGTTCTGTCTCAAGTTTTTTGGCAGTTTCCAACACTAAGTATTTAGATGCTAATTCATTGGCTTTGAGCTCTGTTAGCTCTTCTTTTCTGGAGCTGCAACTAAATCAGTGTCCAACAAGTAGCAACATTAATCCCAATTCCTCTGATGTACCTGCATGCAAGAGGGAATGGCATTAGGAATAGTTACTTAAATCACGTTGCAGCTGTCTTTGATTCTGCAAAGCTCTGTCTTTAAAACTGTTCTGCTGGGGAATGCAGCTGGTTTTTGCATTGCTAGAAGCTGGCTGACTTACCAGAAGCATCCAGTCTTTCTTGGATGCTTCATGAAACATCATGATAAAAATACAGCATGGCTAGTGCTTCTGCTTTTATTATTAGTGGAGGTGCAAGTAATAAAAATAATTCTTACTCTCAGAAAAACTTGTGCATAGACAATGCTGCAGAAAATTCCTTACTGTCAGTGTCTCATTTTCTTTATCTATGATCTGCAATTGAAAAGAGCCAGGATGTTTCCATATAGATAAATCTCTGAGACTTCCATGATGTTCCCCTGCGTCTCAGCTTTGATACTCTTTCTTTAAAGAAACTCAGGCCTTAGCTGTTTTAGTAGCAGAGAAAACCTCAAAAATGTGAAGTTGAATGTAGACGATGCAGACACAAGTCTGCACAGAGCTTGTAATAAAAACAATGGGAGGTGTGAACTGCTGCCTTTATCTCTATTGAGTGTTAGTTCAAATATTCAGCAGTGGTGTCTAATTGTGTACATTAAGTACTTCATTTCTTATGTTAGAAAAAAAAGACGAGGCCAGAGAGGCTTCTGCTTGTCCAAGTTTTTGGTTTGTTTGTTTTAAACAACAGCAACAACAAAAACACGAAAAACACCAAGCTTTAGAAGTCCATCAATAAGCTGTGGAAGAATGGAAACAAAAAGCATGGCTGCTAGATTTTTGGCAGCTCTCAGAAGTGTAGTTTATCCTGTAGGTGGAAATCCTACCATCTTTCATCTCTGTTCCTACTGACTAACATTAATCAGGAAAGCTCTAAAACACTGAGCACTTCCTGGTTTGTTTGTTTGTTTGTTTTTTGTTTTGTTTTGTTTTTTTCTGCCTTTGTGTCTATCATCTTCCTCAATCCTTTTTCTGTTAATAAACTTTGTTTTGAATCCGAGCAAACAGGACTGCACTAACCAGACAGTGGATATAGGAGGTGAGAATGTGAAAACAAGCTTTTTCAGGATGGAAAAATTTCACCCATGTCACTTTACCACTTTGTTTGGGCCCTGTGCTGCAGGGGATTCTCTAACTTCAGTGAGTTAATGACCCAGTGGATGTTTCAGTGGAAGTGTTCAATTTTTGTGGGGGGGGGGGTGGGGGGGGGGGGTATATATATATTAATATTGGAAGAGTTCTGTTGGTAGTGTTAATTTAAAAACAAACAGCCATGTAGCAGTTTAGGGCCATACTGTGTTATAGGCACATGCATTCTCCAAAAAGCTGCTCAGCCAAAGCAGGGTTTGAAGGTCAGCAATGTATTTTAACCTTAAAGTAGATTAAAATACATTAAAATACATAAAGTTAGGTACCTCTGTAAACCTTGGTTTCTGCAACATGCTACAGAGTTAGTGTTCTATTACTAGGAGCACAACAGCATTAGTCAATTAGAAGCATTAAAAAGCAGAACAAATAATATTGCTTACCTGTCATCCATCTAATTCTGGATAATAGCATTTTGCTAGTGTTGGGAATCCTAACTGTTCTAAAGATGCTCACGGATTAAGCCCAAAAAATACTTAATTTCACATTTCCTGAAAATTGTTTGTTTTATATTTTGCAGAATTGCATATAACTTTATATGAATCCTTAAAATATTATTTATTATTTTAAAAATTTATATGTTATGCACTACTTACCATGCCAAAGCTGTTCCTACCCATAGAAAAGTCTGCAGGCGATTTTCGTAGCTGTACAGACTAGTTAGCTCCTTCAGTTTGTGTGGTGCTTTTTGTGTTTTATTTTTGTAGAAGCAAATATGTTAAAGTGCATAAACCTACTTCCCTGAATCTCATTCTCTGTTTTTATTAAGTGTTTCATTTTGTGCATATAGTTTTGTCTCACTCCATGGCCTTTCTCAGTCTGTAATATTTATCAGAAGCCGTGCGAACTAAAAAATCTGAACAAAGGACTTTTTACCCTTCATTATCTACTGCAACAACTGCTGTGCTTTGATCAGATTTGTTGAGAGTGGACTACCTATGCTCTTGTTTCATGTATTGGATAAAGGCAGTCATTCTGAAGTCACCTTTGGATCAGTCTCACATTGAAACTGTCCCTGTAAGAACAAGAACTGCTCTGTAGGAGAAAACCATAAAATGGTCCACACACCCCAAAATTTTAAGTGAAAGATCACATTTCAAAATGGTGAAAATTCAGGCTGGAATCTGTTTGGTTTTGTTGTTGTTTTTAAATCCAATTTTTATTCATCTCTTCAGGCATGAAGCCTCTACATTTAAAAGAGCTAGAGAGAGAAAATCTTTAAGCTAGAAAGACTAGATTTTAGCATAGAAATTGAGAAGGTGATAAAAAAGTCCTTCTGTCTTCCTTCCATCAGAAATTGAGAGATTAATACTCATCTTGTAGGTGTTTGCACATTCATAATTTTCTTTAACATATATCTCAAATAATTATAAGTAGTAGTAGTCACCAACAAAAAGGAACTGCAGTTGTATGTTTCCTGGTGTCATACATTCTAGGGCAACCTTGGTCTGTCTTACGAAGAAGTAGGTCACAATACTAAAAATTCCTCTCATACCAGAAATCTTTGCTGGACGTTTAATTGTTCAATAGGCATCACTAATCTTTTATTAGGTAGAAGCATCGGAACTTCATCTTATGATTTTATGAATCAGCCGGAGCTGGTTGTGTCTGGTATTTTATATACATCAATTATAAACATTTCAGTTTACTTTTTTCATTGACAAGTAGAAATATAATGAGTGTATTTTTTTAAACACAGATCTGAGGGGGCTTTCATGTTTTACTGTTGTTTATCTACAATTAGGAATAATAACCCTTTTACTGTTTCATTAAATGCTGTTTTACAATTTCTGTAAGGAAAAATCCTACAAACATGGTTATTTCTATAACATTTAATTTCTGTAGTCTATACTTTTTTTTTTTTTTTTTTTTTTTTTTTTTTTCCTAAAGTGATAAATTCTATTACTGACAAAAAATACATTTCACCCTAGAGATGTTCTCTGTCCCTGATATCTATGAGGATATTGTGAAATTGTCTGATGGGAAGTCTACTCCATTAAGTTCTGTTTATTCTTCAATGTTAATAGAATTGCTTTTTAAATACTTAGTTGAAATTAATGTAGAATTCTATTTAAAATAATAAATCTTCCCCCATTTTTGTCACTATTGTTTTTCACTGAAGTAAGTGCTAAATGAAATGTTGCTGTAAATATTAATATCATGCATCTGTTTATACTTGGGTCACATTCCAGCAAAGGATGCGTGTAAATGTTGGTCAAGCACATGCTTAAATACTGCCGTAAGTCCTTATCATTGAGCCTGATGTTGTATATGTTTTTGTGATAGGACCCTGTTAGTGATAGTAGTAAGAATTTAGTCTTTTCCATCAGTGAGACTATGGTTGCGTTCTTCACTCCTTCTAGGTGGAGAGGGTGTATAAATTTCTTCTAATTACTTTCAAATTTGAAGCCACAGAAGTGGAAACATTCTCTTCCTTGGTGGTGTTGGAGTGCGCTCCAGTTCCTAAATCTACTCACAGTGAAACATTTGTGTTTAGAACCAGGGGCCAGTCAATTGCAGAGTTTAATAAGCTAAGACAGGGTTATTAAACAGACATACGAAAGGTTTTTTAGGACACTGGAATAAACTCAGAAAACCAGAGCATGAGCTGAAAGAGTGAGGAAAACTAGTTTTGCTGTGGGACATGAGACCACCCAACGAAGAGATGATGGTGTGTACTCTGCTGAAGCCATCGCAGTTTTCTTGCAGACAAGTATGAGGCCTTCAATGTGTAGACTTGCATCATTCTACTGTTTATTCTCTTTGGATAATAAACCCTTCTATTTGCCATCCCTTTTTGCTTCAGCATACTTTGTGAATCTCTCTTTAAAATCCATCACTGAATTTGTAGTGATGTCTTCCATGAAACCACAAATTAGGGCACACAAAAAAATGAAGTCTGTGCATCTGGTCACTGTGTTTCACTTGTTTAAGGCTGGTAGCTGGGTGAAAAATACAGCACCTTGCAAATTTTTGTCTTCAGGATGATTTGCTTAGCAGTATCTCCCTCAATTCTTTATTGATTTTTAACTTCCTGATAGTTTTCATTCCAGAACTCCTACCTGAAAAGTTCTAAGCAAATTTTCAAAGAGAAAATGTTCAAGAAATGTATGTATAGTTTTACAGGAAGCTTCAAAATTAATTGGATTCTTGTACTGTCCATTTGGACAACTAGTAACTGAGTAATATTTCCAGTTCTTGAAGTAGCAGGTACATCAGCAGCACAGTAACTTAAAAACCTGTAACTACATGTGTACGTGAACGCATGTGATCTTCTTAAAGGCCCTGCCCCAAGAGTAAAAGAATGAGTTCATCTTTGCAAATAATGCAAGATTAGATATTTGATGTGAACTAAAAATAGATTAAGTCAGTTCTGAAATACTGAGGACAGTTCCATAGATTTTAAACTCATTGACATAAAGTAACCTGTTTGCAGCACTGTGGATGTGCTGTCCTGCTTTGTCAGCTGAAATGTGACAAGGACTATGATCTGCCCTTCCCACTTCATTGTTCTCATCCATTGTTTCCTTTTTCTCTGCAGTCATAAGTTTCAGGTAAACCCTGCTGCATTTTTCCTGTTGCTAGACATGAAATTTGCTATACTAGACAAATGTATCTTCATTTTATTTTTTATTTTATTCCTTCATTTGAAAATTGCTCACTTGTTTGCTGTCACTTACAAAGAGCAAAAGTTCACAGGGTTTGGAGAAGGCTGTTCCATTTGTTTTCTTCGTGTCTTAGGAAACCTTCAGAATGTTCTCTAGTTTTTTGTCATTGTGGTTGCAGTTTTGTTTTGTTTGTTTGTTTTAAAATGAGCAAAGCAAAAAAAGAAGAAAGTGTGTGTGTGTCGGGGGGGGGGGGAGAAGTTGTGTGTAGAGGAATCCAGATTTAGTAAGAAATGGAATTTGATTTTATTCTAAGAAGTTAAAAATATTTTCCCCTTGACTCTTAAAATATTCTTTTAGTTTTTCACATGTATTAATGTGCTTTTAAAGAGAACAGACATCGTGGTGTGTTTAATAGTACAAAATTAATGTCTTTTCCATGTCTTTTTATAAATTCTGCTGTCTTATAAAACTTGAGATTTTTTACTGGGTTGGGGGGAGTAAGGAACTAAGTAAAAAGCTTTTTATTTTTAATTTTTTTTACATGCTTGGAACGTTTTGTTCAACAGCATGCACGTCTGTGTGATTTCACTGCCTGCTGCCTAGGCCATGGCAGGTTCTCTGAAAATCTTGATTCCATTCAGGAGGAAGCTGTCCAAGAGCACTGGGAGCAGGGCTAAAGGCAGTCTATGAACATATGGGAGCAAAACATCAGTAAGCTTTTGGAACTCTTCTTTGGAAGGGCTTGAGTGCTCCAAATGCTAGACCTGGGGATGAAATATGGCTCAGGCCACTAATCTCAGTAAGAACCAAGGAAATGGAAAATAAATTATGTGGGAGACTTATGTGCAATTAAAAATTTAGTGGTAACTTTTTTCTTTTTTCAACAAAACATCGTACTGCTCAGAGCCAAGCAATATTTCAGGTAACTGCCAAAGATTTACAGAGCGTTTTTCTTGGCACCGGGTAGTAGATTATTATTGTTATTCTCATGTATAGTGACAGTTGTTCCTAACACCAAGAGTCCTATTGCAACTACTATTCTTGTTGGTTGAGATAGGACAAAGACTGGAGCAGCATCAGAGATGAAATGAAGAGAGGCCAAAAAAAGTCAATGTTTGAATCTGGCATTCTCCTGCAAGAAATGCACACGAAAGTAGAGGATGCAAATGATTTTCTAGTATTTAGAGTATCTTATTGAAGTGAGACGTGAGACCTGAATCTAGTCTCTCCTAATGGTAGAATTTGTACTTTAAACGTTGGTAATACTCATGATAATCTCCTATTAGTTTTAGAGGAATAGTAGTAAAGTGAGCATGTGGAGACTGTAAGTCAAGAGTAAACTGCTATGACTGCTGCAAATGTTAGCATGAGACATGCCAGAAGCTATGCTCATGAGATACTTGTGCCTTGCCTGTGAGGCAACTTCAGCTGTCCATCCATATCCTACAGTTCCAGTTGTCTGAAGTATCACAATATTTAGACTTTCAAGTCCAGACTTGGAGAATTACTTTTAAATAAACTTGTCGTTCAAGATAATTATATGTCTGTTGTTCCATACTCAAACCTTACATGCACTCGCCAATAATTATCAAATCTTCATCTTTGTCAAAGTGGGCAGTTCTTCACGTAGAATTCTACTTGATCTTTTATAGAGATACCAGTATTTAGTAATGCTGGTACAATTCACAAAGATGTGTTAATACTTAGTGAAACAAGCTAATCATTTAAGAATAATGTCTAAAAAAATATTTCCTTATACTTGGAGTTTGGATCTGCTAGATAAAGTTGTTTTTTTTTTCCCATTCTGAGGAAGTACTAATTCAAGTGTGACAGCAAAACTGGAATGAACTTGCTTGAATTAGGCTCATTCTCAAGACTCAATTGAATGAATTTAATTTTAGTATCAGTTGCTATTTTTCTTCTGCTGACTCAGTGACAGGGCCCTGAGCAACCTCATCCAGTGTCAGAGTGAGCCATGCCCAGAACAGGTGTTGAACTAGATGATCTCCTGAGGTCTCTAAATAACTCTATTGTCAGAAGGAGCAGAATTAGATTCCCACTTGTATTTTCCTGTCTTAAAGTCCCTCTTATTAGCCTTTCTAGTCAATTATTTTCAAGACTTAAGCTGATGTAAAAAAGAAGTTAAGCAATTCAAAATTTATTATTATTTTTTTTAATCTTGCAGTAAAAGTTCTTCCTGCTTGCATTCCCCTGGAATAACTTATCTATCACTAGTGGATTTTTAAAATGTATGAGCAATCACTATCTCAATTTCACCATGTTTTTTTTGTTACTGTTGTCACTGTACTTGAAAATAGTCAAGCAGCTGTGACAAATTTGGGTAATGAAGCTAATCTGGCATTCCTTCATTCTCCATGTGTTTTTTTAATTATATTTGTTCTTTTTTTTTTTTTTTTTTTTTTTTTTTTTTTATTTGTTATGGTACACTTGCTTCATATAATGGCATGTGCTGAAGAGAGAAAGCTTTATAAGAGAAAATCCAGATCAAGCTTGAAGCTTAAACTGGCTTCAGGTTTTCTGGTTGTTACATGCTCCCAGTGATAATTTAGGATTGTTTGTAGGTTTCGTGCTCTTGCAAGGCAACAGTTTCTTTAAAACTCCCAGTCAGTGTTTTCCTTGAGCAAGATAGCAAGGAACAGGACAAGTTTAATTTACTTTCTAGTAAAAACACTTTTTGAAAATTTTGGGGCACAGCAATATATTCATTTCAGGTGCAAGCTTATCTTCACTTGAGACGTCCTGATTGTGCTAAAGCTGTCGGCACTGTGGTACTGCGTACCTGAGAAGTTCTCAGTTGGGAGCTTTTTTTCAGTGTCATTTAAGCTTGTTTAGAATCTACTAGGAGAAGAGAGACAGAACTAGTAATTAATCATAGGATGCTTGTCTACAGTGCTCTCCTTGTAGAATCACAGCAGCAGTCTTAGAAATGTATGGGATTCCTTAGCAAGTTTCCCTAGTGGAGAGCGTGTTCTTGCAGGGCAGGGACTCGGTGCATTAACAGGAAATCTAAGGCTCCAAGAAACTGTGGAGTGAACACTCCTGCAAATCCTCCACTATAAAACTACAAGAGTGAGGCAGGGGAAACACCTTGGTCAAGCTGTGAAAGCCAAAAATCAACTTTCATTTTTCTCACATTGAAACATGGGGGAATAATTGCACGTTGTGGCTAATTGGATATATGATCTGATCTTTGGTTTGATTCTCTTCCCCCTGCCAAATCAAAACAAAACTTGTGTCCATTTTGGGGGCACAAACTTAATTCTGGTGTTAAAACACACTGCTTTAGGAACTTACAGAAAAACCATGGGTCAGCAGGAGGTGCAAAAGCTGTCCCTGGACCACTGCTTTGCCAGCTGGTGCTGAGCTGTTGTGGCTGAGCCATGGGGGAATGGAGGGGAAGCAGGCATGATCCTGGGGGCTCTGCAGAGCCCCTTGGGGAGAGTTGTCTGCCTGGTAGCTTCTCTTCCACCCTCCATTCCAAAGGGAAATAATAAGTTGTCCTGGAACGACTGAAAAATAAAATTGCAGAATGCTTTGTGCTGTGGTTTTGGTGAAAACTATGTGAAAAGGATGATGATTGGTTATGGTGCTCACCTAAAGCTTGAGTCACCCAGGTTCACCTTCCAGAGAGTTCGGTGCACTGCTCAGTCTTTCTGTGCCATGTTTTCCCAGACATAAGAAGAGTAAGAATATCCTACCTGTGGCTCTTCCTACGTAGCTTACCCTAGGCTATCAGCTGTTAGAGACTGCATTTTGCACTTTTCATTTGGTACTGGTCTGGCATTACTGGTCTTTCCCAGGGCTCCTAGGAGCAGGTGTTACACTGCCACTACTTCTAATTTTTTTAAAGTTCTCCAAAAACTTGAACTAGTGTAGAATATCTGGTTGTGTAGCTTTTTTACTGATTGCTTACAGGTCAGAAATATCTGAAGAAAATGTCTGATTGCATTCCAGTTAGTGAACAGATGTCTCTCTCTTGGAAAGTCTGTCTCTGCCAACTGGACTCTTTCCCTAGCAGTTTCATCAGCTAAGCAAGATATAAGCATCCTCTTCCTGGTTACATACATAAGGAAAAATTGTGTTTGACCTCTTAACAGTGGAGTGAAACTTTGGAAAAGGACAGAAACCAGTATTTTTTCTAAAGGTTAATACAGCGAGATGTCCCTTAGTCTGATGAATGTAGTTCTGAACATATAATCCTGTAGGATATTAAGTCACCATAAAATGTCATGTATCCTTGATCCAGCAGCTGACAGAGATACTTGGACTAGATTTGTAGCAAAGGTTTTTGGTTTTGTTTTTCCTTTATGAATGTGTTGTGACTTGGTGTACTAAAAAGTTATTCTGTAATAGGCTGTAATACATTTTGGATAAACTCAGCAAACGAATTAGTGGATGCTCTGGGGCAAAATGAAATTGTTGGAATCAAAACTGTATAAGGGTTGTTCAAAGATCTTGAGTGTTTCTGTTCTTGACAGTGGATGCTTATCTTTGCTCAGTCTACAGTGTGTTTACTGATGTGCTCTCTTCAAATTTTGGAAAAGAGATGTTCCAGTGTAACACATTACAATTCGTAGTGTAAATCTTTATGTGAAGATCCAAGGTTCCTTTGGATTTTTGCTTAAGGTATTGTAAAGGCATTTAGGTGGGATTCATTTCTTTTATGTGTCTCTCTTACCACCAAACTATTTTTAAGCAGGGTTTTTCCACAGTTACTTCTGAGTGGTTTTTTTTTGTTTGTTTGTTTTTTCTTTTTTTTTTCCCTCTTCTTGGCATGAGGACCAGAGGCTTTTCTCTTGGCTTTTGGAGGAAGCAATTTCTTGTGTGCATATCTCAGTAATCCTGATGTGATCGTACTCTGTCTCGTTGTTTCTTGATTAGAAACATGGGAACATAGAAATATTAGGAGGTTAGACATACTAGATCCTCAAACTCAATCTCTGCAACTGTAGAAAAATGTATAAAAGACATAGTCTAGAAAGAGACATCTACTCCACATGGCCATTGCAAGTGACACCACAAAATCCATATCTCACCCTCTGAATTTATATCCACAGCTGAAATTCAAAAACCATAGCTGTAAAGCAGAGAGTCCAAGGACACGGCCAACATTTTAATTGTGGTGTCCAGCCTGTCTTACAACTCCCTGCTGCTGGAGTAGGATCTGAGTGGATGGGTGCTTTTAGGCTTTCTCATAATTTCTGTCCACATACCTCAGCTGTCACCCTGGGGACCTCCTGAAATGGAGGAACAAAAGTCTGCGAAACTTTGAAACAGTAATGGTTTATTATTTAAATGAGGGCAGCTTCTCAGGGTTTTTTGCCAATTTCTCCAGGTAGCTGAAAGAGGTTTTCCTGAAACATTGAACATTGAGGAGATCCTCTTGGAACATTCACTGGATTGCTTGGGTGCAGAGTCCATATATTGGCCTCTGAAAATTTGTAAAGGATGTACATACAGATCTCTGTTCAGTCACAGACATGCAGGTGAGTGATAAGTCAGATGACGAGCCAAATATATCTGAAATAGTGATAAGGAAACTGTAGGGCTTTCATGTGTCTCTGATTTGTATTCAGGAAAGCTGAAAAATAACTGTAAATGAAAAAGTCACGACAGAAATACTGAAAGGAATATACTGGTGCTAACTTTAGGATTTAGCTCCCTGAAACCAGGCACGTGCATTTGCATGAGAATTAATATATATAACCAGCATTAGAAATGGCTGCTTCTGCCAGATGGCTGTCAGCTATCGGGCCCTGGCTTGCTGATATATAGCATGTGGGGTGCACGTAATAACCTGCTGAGTTTAGCTGGGAGGAGAGTCTGGTTATTTCATTGTTGTTGTTTAATATTTGTTGTGATCACATCCAGAACAATAGTCAGAGCTCATGCCAAGCAGTGTACGACACAAAATGATCTTCGATTGTGAATGCAGATTGGTTTATGTCTAAGTACAAATTCTCAGGGGGTTTGTTTGCTCATGGGGCTTCAAATTCTAATTTCAAAGGCTTTTCCATACCATGGTAGCATGAACATGACCAGAACATACCACATTAATGAAAGAAAGGGAACACTGTGAGTATAAAATACGCTTCATGAGCTTGCATAGGCCATATCATCACCATCAGCAGAAATATATAAGTTTAGACTATTCAGAAATCTGGCCTTGTGTTTAATTGACTTCTTTTCAAACCTTTGAGAGGCACAATGACTTCCAGTGGAAATAATTATTCCAGAAAGTTCCATGGCACAATGACTTTGCCTGGTATTTATGAATTACACAAGCTTAATAGCTGGCAAGAAAAAAAAAATCTATACTAGGAAAATTATCTCTTGCTGATATTAAGTGTCAGCAATACTGCAGCTGAATCACGGGTGCGTGTGGGTTAGCTGCCAGCATACTCAAGGACAAAGTCTGTTCAGAACCATTTGGGAGCTGACATTAATCTGGCATATTCTGCAGCTAGCTTGTACTTACATGCACTTCTACACTCTGAACCAGCAACAAATAGTTTCTCTAGTGTGAACTAGGATAGAGAGACCTATCAGAAAACACCACCAAGAAAAAAATCACCTGAAACCCAAGGAGTAAAGCAGGACAATTGTTAATGCATCTGTAGAGCAATTTCATAGCCCTGTTGCCTAAAAGGAAACCAGTGGAGCAGCTGCTGAGGGAGTGATTGCCATTATACCTTCTGTGGAAGCAAAATTTATTTTTCTGAAGTGTTAAAATAATCATATTGAGACTTCCTTTAAATGTTCAGTTTGTCAGGAATGGAAATATGTTTTGACAATCTGAGTGTAAACCTGAGCAGAACATTACTTTTTGTAAATGCTGCATTGTAGATAAATAAAATAAAGATCTAGGGTATGGGATGCAGGCAAATGACAGTGAACCGAATAACTGATGTGTGAAGGAATATATCAAGATTAGGTTTAATGGCTGTTATGAACTTGATTTCTATGGACATTGTGAAGAAATTGATGAAAGAAAATTGAATGGGCAGAAGGTTGACATTTGGCTTATAGGCTTTAAAAATGCTTTGTGAAATTCACAGTACTAGAGGAAACTGCAAAAGACCTCAGTAAAGAAAGTGAAGTCACAGGCTCGGGCAACATGATGACAGATGGGCTGCTGGTCAAATGCTCAGTAGCATGCAGTCAAAGGAATAATTTTAGCCAGTCAGTCATAAATTCACTGTAAAGCCCAGGAAAAAGACTAAATATTGTGAATGACTCAATGAAATTACCTACTCAGTATGAAGCAGTGAAACAGTAAAACAATGAACCAATAAAACTTGTCACCGTCAGATGTTAGTGAGGCCAAAAGAACTGCTGAATTTTTGAGCCCTTCCCTGAAGCACTATTACTTCAACTAGGTTGCTATTGGGAAACTTGCACTAATTTCCAGGCATAGGGATTTGATCCCCTGGTGCTAAGCATATTGATCAACGTGGGTGTTTGGTTGTAACTTATTAAGACGATGTTGATTTTTATTTTTTGTAAGGGTTCTGTGAGGAAAATAGTTTTTGTTCACTCTTTCGAGAGAGAAGTGGAGGCTAAAGACTGTATTTATTAGATGCTTGTGGGATATAGTATCTGACTTCAGCTTGTCTCGGAGTTGAACAGTTTTCCTCCCTGCTTGGTGTATGCATTTACAGATACAGCGAGAGCGTATTATTGACAGAAAGCTGTCATCTGATGGGTTGAATTACAGACAGTCAGGGCAAGGGTTCTTTGCTGCTTAGGTTCTTGAAAAGCTTGAGACCATTAACATTTCTAGAATTGCATGTATTATAAATCAGCATAGCAAGATTAGAGGTGGAAAAAAGCATAGGTACGTATTTGTCATCATTTGCTCATGTATGTTAAGTTCCAGTTGCGAAGTGTGCCGAAGCAATAAAGTGCCAGTGCTCTCCACAGGCAGTTTGTTTCTGTACTCTGATGGGCATCACAAAGTTCCCTGGTGTCTGTGGTTGCCCTGTCATGCTTCTTACGTTGGCCAAAATTAAAAGGAGAGGAGGCAAATGAAATAAGATATGTTTATAGCTTCTCTTGCTCTTCGCTGCTTCAGGAACTCTGCAATGCTGTCACACAGTGTGTTTCTCTGACCTGGGGAAAAGGAACACGGGTAAGCCAAAATAAGAACATACTAGAAGTTATTTATTTCTCAGTGTCACAGAATAAAAAGGGTGTGTCACTTTTTCTAAAATTCTGGTGTGATCGTGATTAGGTATGTCATTCCTACTTGGTAATTACTCAATACTAAGATAGGAAAAAGCCATGTTAAATATGTAAGGAAATAAACCAATATTTTGGAGATCCTATAAGGTTTAAACATGGTTCTTTCATCACCCAGTAGTTAAGGTGTTTTCTCAAAAAGCTAAATTCTCTGAGAGGGAACAAAAATTGTTTGCTTCAATAATGCTTTCAGATACCTAGAAGACTATTGCAAAATATAAAAGAATATCATATTTTCCCATTTTGATTGGAAGGAAAAGAATTAAAGGACTCTAATTGCAATAACAGAAATTCTGTTTAGAATTGGCTGATACTTGGTTAGGAATAAAGTATGGCTGGGAGACTGCAAAAAAACCTCTATCACTTCTGATTTTAAGAATAGTCCTAACAGGGATCTGTCAAGTGTCTTGCTGTGGGGCAGAAGATGAGAAGCCCCTAGAGTCCATGCCCTCAGTATTTTCTGTGATTTTGGGATTATAAAATTCATGGTTTCTCTGGATTTGTTCACTCAGCCTATTTTTGAAGCGGAATTATTGGATGATTTAATAACGTAGGGACAAGTAAAGATACTAGAGAGAGAAGTAATCATAAATATAAGGAGATTAAAAGAGTTACAGCCATTTTAATTAAATATAAGAAATATAGTGTGATTGTAAGGACAGTGTAGAAATAGTTTAGTCTGTGTTTAGGTGCCAGAATGTCTGCACGTAAGCTTTGGAGTCCTTACTTCTTTTTGCCGTCCACAGCTGATGCTTACTAACTCCAGCTGTGACAAACTTCTCTCCTTAGATTAATGACATCTAGACAAATTCCTGGAAGGAGGTGAATTTGGACGTGAATTGAGCATCTGTTGAAGATGAGGAAAAGAGTCAGTCAGCCTAAAATGTGGGGTAGTTTTACAGGCAAAATTAAAAGGTTACTCCTGTTCTTTGAGACTTAAAAATAATATGCTGTAGAGAAGCAATTTGTGTGGGCAGAGGAACGGCCTACCTCCATCAGTCTTTTCTGTCAGTGACTTTTATTACGTGCCTGAGTCGGGCATAATGCTGCTCTATTTACAGTGGTACTGAGAGGACAGCTTGGTGACTTAAGGTCCTGTAGTGTTATTGCTCTTTGGGGATGTTGCAAAATCCATATATATATTCTCTCAGATCACATTTCAGGGTGTAGTTTGTTATATAACAATCTTCAAAGGGTATTATTTTTGTATTAGAGGACTTGAGAAAGAATTTCTGGCTTGAACATAAAGTTCATGCTATTTTTGATCAGCTTTATCTTCACACATCATAACTTTGATAACAAGTCACGGTACATGAAAAATTGGTGACTTGTGTACTTGCCCAATGCTTTTGAAAGTCTCATTAGAGCTGTGGGACTTGACAACAAGCTCCGTATCTCCTGTTAGGTCATAGCTGTGACTAGAGGATAGGTGATGCTGCTTCTGCCTTGATTGTTCAACTTCTCTGTTACCCTTCATTAGGAGTTGAACGAGCACAGTACTGACTGGTAACGCAGTGTACTGGCACCAAAACCAGTGTTGGATTTGGAAACAGACCTGGTGAAATGTAGTTACTGACAACAGCAGGTTTTAAAAATATTTATTTATTTATGTTAAATAAAACAATGAAAAAGAAAATACACACAAAAAAGAAAACAACAACACTGTAAAATCGCAAGAATTATAGACTCAAAAGTTTTCATGTTTCTGGGTCATGAGAGAGCGAGCGCCCACAGTCATGAGGAGAACAGGGAGGGTGAAGGAATGACTATTTAAGTAAATATGGAGAAGGGAGTGTGAGCGAACTAGAGTTGGCACTGATATTCATTTTGTGGGCCAGCACTGGCAACGTACCATAGTGGGTGAAAATGTTGCAGCAATTTATCATGTAAACAACAAAACAGCCCAGATTTATCTAATCAGCTTTTCATGATAAAATAAGTCCAGGCTCCCTTTTTCCAAAACTAAAAGTGTTGCAGCAATGGCAAGATTAGGAGTAGTGTGTATGTGTGTGCATGTGTGTATAGATACGTATGAATACATTTTATTTTTCTTAAAGCATTTTCCCTCATGAGAGAGTAGACATGGAAAAAAGCATAAGGAAACGTAGGAGTAAGAAATGGGGGCTGCTTCAGCAAGAGTTAACCATTAATGTTGGTGCCCTTGAAAGCTTTCAACATCTAGGAACTTATTTTTTTCCCTATGTCAAACTGGGTGGTGGTTGCTCAAGATGAGCTGGCAGAAGCTTTCTAGGCAGCATCAGACCTTGGACGAAAATGTGTCCATGGGAAATGAAATAGGGGAAGAGGCTGCTACAGATTTGTTCTGTCACATATGTTTGATTGACTTACTTTTTAATTTATCCTTCAGCACTTAGGGGACTGCAGTTCTCATCTACTTGGTGCTCTGGCATTTCTGGAGACAGAGGTGTGTGGTTGTCATCGATACATATCTGGATCATGACTCACCTTATTACACTACAGCTGGGCTTTGTAAGTGCTCCTCTTTCCCATGACATGCTGCTATGTGCTTTGAGCCAAGCAAAATGGTGTAGGCAGGTGTGAATGTCTTCAATAGAACAGACACCTTTGTAGCCTTCTATGTTATAGAAGGGAGCAGAAGAATCTTTTTTTATGTTACTTAGTCTAGGGGAGACTTCTTTCTTCTCACTCCATCTGCTGTCACTTTCAGCTTTTCTATCTTCCTCGGTAGAAAAAAGCCCTCTGAGAAATATTCCTGGCCTTGTTACCCTGTCATGAAGAGAAGCGTGAGAGTGCTTAGTGTCAAAGTGGGATTCTCACAACCCTGTGCATTGCCTTAAGGATTTAAAATGTTGGGGTTTGTGTGTTTATAAAAGTTACTAATTGTGTTGTGAATGTAACAGATGTTAGCTACTCTTCAGAATACCATGGAAAAGTTCTCTAGCTCTCTTTTGAGCTAAGAGGCCCTTCCTAGTGGTTCTGATGGGTCCACAGGCCAAGCTACCAGGAAAAACAAAACAGAAGAGTATCTAGAGTGCTTTTGGATTCTGTGTAGGGAAATGTTTCTAAGGGAGAGTCAAAAACCTGATGATGTAAATCTTATGAAGTTATACACTGACTCTATTTTGTGTTGATTTTCTGTCATGAACCACGAGTTCCCTCAGTCTCACAGAAGCCTTGAAAGTGCAGAATTAGGATAACCTTGGATGGTGTGTACCTCATATTCCCTAGAGTTCATTCGTAAATGAACCATCCTTGGACAGCCAAACTGAGCAGCGTTTGGGATCAGGTCAAGATCACTCCAGGAAGAGATGGTTCTTCCACCTTGTGAAAAAAATCCACTGATATGAGATCGTTTTGATTATTTTTTTTTTTCCTTTTTCCTGTGGTGAAGGATGTTCCTAGATGCACTACAGATTTTGGTGTTTATTTTAGGCTTCCTTATCTCCTGCAGTTATTATTCCCTGGAATGTTCTTAACAGCTAATGTTAAGGCTTATGTTCTTTTTTTTATATAGGTTCTTTGTATCAGATCTCCCCATCAAAGAATATTAATAGTTTTCCAAGTCTATAACCATCTTCATACAATAGCCATTCTCTTTGTAAAAACAGACACAGACAGATATCTCTTCCTCTTTCCATTACAAAGGTATTTGCTTCTAACTGTAGCATGTTCCAAATCTTGTCTGATAAGACAGAAGAGTAATAATATCAAGATTTTGTATTTTATAAACTATTCTGGGCTACAAAAAGAAGTTGTGTGCTGTTGAAGGGTCTCTTACAGCAGGTTGAGGTCCACATTTTATTTCTTGTCTAAGCAACTATGAAATGTATAAAGAAGATGTCTGTACATGATCATAATCTTAATCTGCCCTAAGCAAGGATGGGCAGATGGTCGTTGCTGGGTTTTCCTGTAACTTCACAGTGAAGCAAGTGAGGAGGGCTTTTGAGTTATTGCTGTACTTGAGCAGTGACCTTTTTCCCAGGTGATATTGCTACAGTTGGACCCAGCAAGGTACAATATCATCCAA
This sequence comes from Aythya fuligula, assembly GCF_009819795.1. NCBI lineage: Eukaryota > Metazoa > Chordata > Aves > Anseriformes > Anatidae > Aythya > Aythya fuligula. The sequence continues at coordinate 5,028,221 of NC_045569.1, read as the reverse complement.
GTGTTGCTCTGAATTGTTGTTCTTTGTTTCTGGTTGCCCATAGCTGTGTGATTCAAAGACCCATCTTTCTGGACAGGAGCTTGGTGCAGTAGGAGAGCAGGCAGTCTTCAAGAAGCTGTCCTGTACTCCACAGATGGGCTGGGTGTCCTGTGGAACCTGATGACGACCAACTGTGTTTGCTTGGACAGTTTTCTGAATGTTTAGGCAATACTCAATTCTGAACAAGGTATACACAGAACACTCCCAAGATAAATGCTTCTGAAGTACTAGTCTGTTGTACTTCCTGGCCAAAAAAAAAAAAAGATGCTCGCAACAGATCAATCACTGCTGAGATTTAATTAATCTTGAATCAATTTTGAACAATGCAAAGCATACTATTGTGCAAAATTCAGCAAGGCGCAGAAGCTTCTGACAGAGAAAACAAGTAGGCAGGCCAGGGCAGGAGGTCCTTGTCATCATACAATACCACTTAAAAATAAAATATTTAACAAAGGTTAGTTACAGTTTTATTAAAGATTTTTTTTTTCTCTCTCTAGCTAGCAGCCTAACATGCCTTTCATTACCTAGATGAGAAGCTCTTGATTTCATGTCTTGATCTCTCAACAGTAGAAGTTGTATGGAACTTCATTTACCACCAGGTAAAAAAGACCTTATCTTTGCATATTTGAAAAACATATATCCACTGAAATGCCTAATTTTGCAAGATACTGGGGATTTTTCTCTGGGAGGTGTCAGACCTTTTTAGCAATCGAAGTTCAATGTTCTCAATTTTTAACAACAGTGACTTTAGCACTTCTTACAATTGAGCTTTCCAAGGTAACTTGGTACTGACGCCCAAACTGATATCAGTCAGAATGAATCTGATTAAAATAATCTAAAAGTCATTGCACCTACCATGAAACTGTCTGCATCTGATTCCACTTATTTGCCCCACCTTTGGTTTTCTGCATCTTTTTTACATTAGTGACCACTGAAGTAATTTTTCAGCTTTTAGGCACAAAAAGTCATCCGTGTTTTTGGAATAGGTCTAAAAGACAATGTACTACATCCTGAAAGTCTGTTCTTTTTCCTCAACAATGTATTAAAAATAATTTTGTCACAAATTGTATTTAATCCTTCTGCTTTAAGTCTTATAATTTCAGAACATTGCAATTCCATTGCTTTTTCATTGCTTGAAGTTCTGATCCCTTATCACACTATAATACATGCTGCATCAGTCTAGTGTGACCATAAAGAAGAATTACTTCTGAATTGTGTCAGCATTTTTCTTTTTTTTTTTTCTTCTCCAAAACATTTCTATCTGGTGTCAGCCAAGTTGAAAAGGCCTCATTATTTTTTCAGGTTATTGAAAGTTTTTTGGTAAGTTTTCTTCCACCTGCTGAAGAAGTTCTTTTGGAGCTGGGTTTAACCTTGTACTAACAGTAATCTTGGAATTCCAAAACCTCTGTATAACTATTTGTATTTCATGACTTTGATGGATTGGACTTTACAGTTTGAATCTTCACTCTCTTCTGAGTTAAGTTTGGGTTATTTTAGCAATTAGAAAAAGGCATTTTTTGCATTTACACATTTTCTTACTGATCTCCACCTTTTCTCCTATTAAACAGTTTTTAAGAAATACTTGAAGATTGGTGGGAGCAGAGGATTGCTGTCATCCTCTCTTCCTTTCCCAACCTTTCTTCCCCCTGACTCCTTGCTGTAGGACAAAAGTGAGAAAACGAGAAATACAGAATAAACAAATAGGGAACTTATGTTTCACTTAAAAAAAAAAAAATTAATTAAATTGGAAACCCTGCAATCTTAAAACTATCAAGTTTCCCTAAGGGGAAAGAAAACAGCTTTTCTATCCAGCTTTGGTCAGAAATTGTGAGGGAATAAAGTTTGCCTACAGAATGGGCCCAGAGCTGGATCTCTGGCCAACTAATTATTTCATAATCTGTCAGGAAATTCTCTAGGTCTCAAAGTATGCATGGGATTGTCCCATCCAAAATACAGTGCATTGGCTGAGCAGCTTCATTTTCTTCATTGCACATACCAGGCAGCTGTGAGTTTGGGCAGGTAGGGGGGGGGAAAAAAAAAGCATTGTAGCTTACTGAGTTGCTTCTGCAGAGCATTTCTATGGATGCATCAAAAATGTGCAGAGCCAGGGTCTCCAGCAACTATTCTGCTCCAGCTCATGTCCCATTGTGACCTGGATTCCACAAATGCACAATACCCTAGGAACGTAGGAAGCAGAGCATAGTGCTACTTAAGATTGAAGATCTCTCCCTCCCTCTGGCAGATTTCTGGACATTGTAACACGTTTTCTAATCCTTTCATCTAATCCACACCTTAAAGTAGAGGTTATGACTTGGCTCTAGGTACTTGTGTTGACAAGCTGTGCTTGGGCTCTGACTCACTGTGCAGACAGCGTGCATAATATATATATATATATATAGGTTTTTCTCTAGCTTTCTCACAGTTGAACTTGTATCCATAATTTTAGTAGAAAATGTTAAACTTTCAAAAGGTTTTCTTAATAGATGAATATTGAGCCTTGGAAGAATACTTCATAAGGTAGGCAAGACCTATTGATGCTTCTGTGGTGCAGTATGGAATTTAGGGTGTTGATCCAGTTATGTCTCTGGCTCTGAGCTTCACAATGTTCCAAAAGATGAAGTGATTGCTAAAGAAATAGTGGAAGTAAATTACATAATAATGGAAAGTAATACCCAAATCGCTTGGAGATAATTTAATACCCATTTAAACAGTCTGTTTTGCTGCAATCTACTTGGTAGTTATGTAAGATAATACACGGTATTTTTGGTACTGAGATGGTAGACTGGAGAACTGTAATTTCTGTTACTGTAGGAACACATCATTAGTAGAGGCAGATTCTTGTACTGGTTATGGCATCTTTTTAGAATGTGGTAGTTTCATACAGGATCAAGGGAATTGCAACATCTTTTTGCAGCATGACATCAAAAATAATCTTTAAAATTTTAAATTAAAAAAAATCTATCTTTTGTTCTAAATGACAAGAAAAATTATTTTATTCAGGTAGGAGTATCTAAAATGTGTTATACAAATAGCTGACTTCATGTTACTATAAAATTTTCTCATTCTTTTACATGCTGCCTTCCTTTTAAATTGCACAACTGACTTGCACATGGATACTCGCTCAGTGAAGATGTTTTACTCTGTTCTGTTTACCACAGTGAAGTGATGGGCACTGAATGTAGATGTGGAATTCTTGCCATCCATGTGGACGCAACTCAAATCTGAGAAGTGAGACATGAACAGGTGGAATTCGTTGCAGCTCTTTGCATCTGTCTGTTGAACAGATGGAGGACTAGGCAGACTCCTTTTTTTTCTCAGCCAGAAGATTTCCCTTCTTTATTGGTATGATTCTCTTAACTCAGCAGTGAAGTTGGCCTGAAATATTTAGTTCATCTCACAGGTCTCAAAGTCCTAAGGCAAGGATGTTGCTTGTGGGGTTTCACTCAGAGTTTATGGGTATATAGGGGTATATGGGTATACAGTTTATTCTGTATTCTGTGTGTTGCAAGTTGTATCTGAGAGGAGTGAAATGCCTCATTCCATCAGAAAGAGAAACGTGTAAGTTACCAAAATGAATAACTTCACAACAGATGGAGTTAAATCAACTGGGAAACAAACTGTGCTCTTCTTTAGAGCCCTGAGGAATATTAGCTGTTAGATAATCATGGGCCAATCTTTCTGTTTAAAACAAATATATATATAATGCTAATTGAATATAAGTTGCTTCTTGCTAAGAGTGTAGGGCTCTGGTCCAGCTGGCTGAAATCCACATTGTATTTCTTAATTGATTTCATTGCATTTGGATCATCTCGTGTGTTGGAAGATTCTACACAAATGTAGAGGGTAAATATGATCTAGGTGGTTATTCGTTCTCACATCAAGGTAGCTGTAACATACGACTTACAAAGGTTACTTAATTCCTATAGAATCTCAGAGTGGAAGTTTCTAAAACATTAATTGTCTACGTGGTATGGACTGAAGTTTTTTTGGCTTTTATGTTAACAAAATGTCATGTAAAGTGTCTCACTTTTTTCTTTCATTTGTGAGAAGTATGCCCAAGCCACATATTTGTGCATGCACACAGTACACAACACATGCAAGTAAAAGAACCAGCTACCAAAACTGGAATGCAGAGAGTGATTGCTTTGGTCAAAATGCAGACTTTTCACAGATGTTTGATTGTATACATGGGACAGACTTCACTGAAGATGTATAAACAGCACATAAAGCACACAGTTTCTCTCCCCCCGTTTCTCTTGTTTATCTGATTTTGTAGGAGGTTTTTAATTAATCCCACAAAACTGCAATAAACTACAGGAACTGTAAACTTAACATGCAGGAACACTATAAATAGAAAAACTGCTACATAGCTCTAAAGTTATTTTTCTTCTTTTGTGTCTATAAACATCTGTTCAAAGCTACATGTAAACTTATTTTCTTCTCTGTGCAGCTGAAATGCATAAGGAAATATTTTTTCCTGAGAAAAAATAGCAGTGCCTACTTCAAGGAATTTGGCAATTGGAGATATTTGGTAGTGAAGAGGCTAACATTTACTCTCTAAACGTCTCTAAAGTGCTCCTCCAAGATGAGCAGAATGCCTTCCAAAACAATTCTTAATGTTTAATTACTTCTATTCACTTCTTTGAAACTTATGGGAGACTATCTAATGGGATCCTATGTGTGTCCACATATGTATATACACATACTTGTGTAATTGTCCTTCTGCTAAGCAGATGTTGATACTGTGTAAATGAGGTTTTTATGGGAAGGTAGATCAGTGAAGCAGAGTTTGGGTGTTTTATTGTGTGCTATGTAATACACACTAGCCCTAACAATGTGCCTCCACTGAGATGATATAAAAAAAAAAAAAAAACCAGTGTCTTCATTCAATTGTGCTTGCATGTGCTCATCCCCCGTTTAAAGTGCTTGGAATCTACAGACCATCTACTCGAAGGGAACTGGGTTCTGTTTACATTATGCACAAAGGAAGACAACAGATGAGTTCTGGCTGGCTAATTTATCCTCATGTTACTCTTCAAATGAAGCAAAATCTTATCTGTCTCCTCCCCATACCCTTTGTTTCTCTCTTTATTTCACTGTCGCAGATGATTCAAGTTTTAGAAACTACAGCTTTTATAAGGTCAGATAATTTTTTATTTTCTAGAGAAGAGGGGAGAGGAGGCAGTTAACTTTCTGTTGCACAGGCGCTTGTTGGGAGGGCTCTCACTGGCACCCAGCCCTTGGCTGTGTGGAGCCCGGCTCTGACTGAAGCCCAGCTTTGGGGCAAGTTTCACACTGACAGCTTCTCCTTGTGCCATGCATGGGGAGGGGACAGGCTGGAGGTAGATGGGGCTCTGCACAAGATGAAAGAAACACAGTGTGGCTGGAGGCACTGCGCCTCTCGGCATTGCTATAGCAGCTCAACTATGCTGTGCTATCTCAGGGAAAAGATTCTTCCTGCTATGAAATATCTGCTATTTGTGTGAGATTTTTGGAGGAAGATAAAAAGAAAACTCTACTGGCAACCTATTTTGCACCTCTGAAGCTGAATAAAGAGAAGAAGCAGGCTTTTAACAATTCATTATAGCTTAATATTTCTTAATAGCCTGAACTGAAATAAAAGCAAGTCTGTGTTTTGTACAAGAATTGTTTGTCACTTGTGGTTAACCAGACTTGATTAAACTGTTGGATGTTAGGCAGTTAGAGATTGTGGATCCTATAGCTGCTAAATTATGTAGTGCTGATATAAATTCCTAAATGTACAGTCTGAATCTCTAGCATAGAAAATATTCAACTGTGTTAGCACTTGTAGTTACTGCACTGGTAGTCCTTTTAAAAACAAATGGGTAGGAATCTCTGGTTTAAGAATCTTTACTGAGGCAGGATTATTAGATGAGGGAATAGCGTTTGTGAGTTATGTGGAATGTCTTGGTATTTTGGCCCAAAACAACTCTCTCTTTCTGCAGTGGACAGGGTAAAATCTTGTTCACATTATGCTCAGAGCATTTTGGCTGTAAATACAACTTTTCAGAGTAGAAGTATGTTACAAAGCAGCTGGATAGTCTTGGCCATGACCATTTATGTAGAAGGATGATTTGTACATACCCTCCATGAACTGCTGTAGACACGTGCCTCATCCTTAAAAATTCTTCTCTTTAGAACGTGAAATTGAACACACGTCCATTTTCCACTGTCTTCCCTCTTTCTCTTTTTAATAACCTGCTAATTCAGACAGTACACAGTGTTCAATTGCTCTTTTATTCTCCTCGGTGCAGAATGGAAAGTGTGACGGGATGAGGGTTAACACCCTCCAGTGAGAGTAAAAGATGATGCAGACCTGTTAATGCTCAGGAGGTACAGGGGAGGGGGCAACAGCAGTGTTTTTGTTTCATGCTGTTCCTGATGTACTGAAAATGTTTTGGGGATAGACCACTGTTTTGACATAAGATTTGCCTGCAGATCAGTACACAGGTTGCTTATGGTCCAACTGTTTTCATGAATCAGGGGAAAAACATCTAGGCATGTTCACTGCATGGGGAAGAAAGCCCATAGCTCAGCACTTACATCATCCATAAGCCTTTTATTTATTTTTTGTAAACAACTCTCTTCTGCTTCAAATTAATATCCTGACTGAATTGCTGATACACATATTAAACTATTTTGCATCAAGTTGCCAGCTGACAGCACGACAAAAAATGATGACAGGAGTGCTCTTGCCAGTGACTTGTATTCAAGTGTCTCATCACACAACCTGAATCCATGGATATTGATCTCCAGGTTAGACATTCAGTGAGTGTTTGGGTATGGATACTAAATCTTTTCTCAGCAGCAGTGGTTTTCAGATAACTTTAATCAGTAAATCCAAAAAGTGGGTAATGTTGTGGATAAAAGCTGCATGGAAACAGCCTCTATTCCAAAATGGAAAGGCAAGTTCAGTTTGGGGAGTGTGTGTGTGTCTGACATAAGTGCAGTAATGTGCACTGAAATGCAGGGGCAAGGAATAATGAGTACAAATTGAATATTAAATCCTTGACTCTTGCATTCCTGGAAATACTGCTGGAGCCTACCACACTACCTTGGCCCTTGCCAAAGAAGAGCACAGCTACGTTCCTTATTTTGCATTTAGTCTCTTCTCAGATGTAGTTATTGTAGTTATTGCCTGCCCTCTTCTCATGGTTTAGCCCTGCTCTGTTGAGAATAAAGGAGTAGAAATTTGTGCCTGATTCAGCAAAACATCTAGGCGTGTTCAACACTAAGGCAATTCTGAAGTGCTTTTCTAGGGGAAAAAGTGCCCAACTTTCCCTCTAAAGCAAGAAAACAGTTCTTTGGTGTACTTGTCTTCACCTGTAACTTCCTATCACTTTTGCACTGGATCAGGGCTTTCCTGTGCATCCACTGGGTGAAGCGTGTGTTAGTGTTGGTTGGGCCTGTTGTGGCTGTGAACACATGTACTAGCACACTAAGACAATTATATTCATGTCACAGGGAGGAAAGCAATACCTTTCTGGAGTATGCTACACCTAATAACTGCATAGCAATCATTTCACTGAAGGAAGTTACATTGCTTTAATTTTCATGCTGCTGCAAATGAGAAAAGATTTGGGCCTAGAATGTGGCTAGTTGTTGCTTAGATGATTTACTGAGTAAAAAGATTGATGGGTAAAAGCCTATTGCTTCTATGGAGGGGGGAGAAAACAACAACTGATAAGCGTAAAAGTCAGAAGAGCCTTGAAAACGGTATTTTGGCCCTTAATCAATAGCCCTCTGAGATGTTTTGGCAAGAATAGCAGTGAGGTGACAAAGAATCCAGAGTAAATCAAACAAAGCATGAAATCCCAACTAACAATAGGCCTGCCTTTTTTCATTTCATGACCAAGCACTTGCATCACTGTTCAAAGGGCTTATTCTTGTGTCATGTATGTTGCCTTAAGCAAATTAGCTCTGGGAACCCACTTGGAAGGAAAAAGGAGAGGAAAAAAATAAAATAAAACAAAGCCCAACACCAAAATTGTGTCAGAAGCTTTATCCAAAGTCAATATTTATGAAGTCATATCGACCCAGGAGGAGTCCATGCTGTTTCAGTACCACAAGCAGTGCCATTGCCTCCGCAGCATTTTGTAGAATTTTCACACCTCTGAATCAGCAAATAACTTCACAGAGGCAGCCAATGTGCCAGAGACTTGCCCGGACAGTGTGTCTCGCATTCTCTACCCAGAAGGGTCAAAACTCATGCTGGAGAGCCACTTCCTCGCTGTCATTCAGATATTCTCACACGAGCCAGAAGGCTCAGTTGTAGAGCTGCAGCACAGAGAAGAGCACAAACTTGTGGTGGGTGACGAGGAGCAGAACAAGGAGGACTGGTGCATGGATTCTGCCGCAACCGTCTCCGTGGTGCTTACCAGAGGTGGGTATCTTGCCTGCAGAGCTTCTCTGGAAGCTTCAAGCCATTTGCTGCCCACTGTGGCCAGCACGACTACATGTGTGCACTGCAAGCAGGGCTGTCTGTACCTTCCCACCAGCAGAGGCCTGATTTAAGAGCATCTTGAGGGAGCTGGGAGTTTACAACCACTTTTCTGCTCAGTATTTCCTTTGTTGCTGCTTTTTGCTTAGCACGCAGGATGCTTTGAATCTTATCCTCGGGTCTTTGTAACTCTCCCTTTGCATATAGAGGAAACAAAGATGTCTTTGGCAAAGATTGGTGGTGAGCAGACATCTGCAGCTTCTAGCTTGTGAAGGATGCCAAAATCTGTGATTACTTCTAAGGCCCAAGGCCTGGGCTCTAACTTCTTCTCCATGGCTTTATTAAGTGCCTGTGGGCACAGCTGCCTAGCCCAGGGGCTTCTTGCTTCCTTGCTGCTCTGTTTCTTTGTTGCTTGGGCCCCCTCTGCGCCCACTTACTGTGGGATCTCTAGTCAGTTAGGAGCAGGTTTCTAATGCTGCCCCAACACTGCGGCCTAATCCTGCAGTTATTTCACAGTTATCAATAGCCCTAGAGCTGTGCACAGCTGTTCTCAGAGGAAGCGAAGCTGTAAAAAAAGCAATGCAGCTTTCCCAGCTCCTGAAGAGGGTAGGCTCACTTGGAGAGTGCTCCTCTGACAGCAGACAGACTGCACCCAGTGTTGTGCCAAGTCTCTCTCCATGTGTAAATGTTAGAATGTATTATAGTTACAGATACAGTAAAAGAAAGCTTAAATTGTACAGCTGAGAAACAACAAAGGGAAATAAATGTAGAACAGCATGTGCTGTGTGCTGTAGGTCTACAGTCTTACAATTAGATGAAGATAAGGAATACAAACAGAAAAGGCCACTTGGTTGAATGATTCTCATGTTTTCTAAACGCTTATTGCTTCACCTAAATCCATGTATCCTTCTGCTTGTGTTTCCTGCTCTGAGGAAGGTGTTCTAAAAGGAAGGCTTAAGCAGGAAACGTGTGTAGACAGGTTATTTGACACAAACTCTGTATGACTAGCTCGAAGGGACAAAAGATGGTGTTTGGCAAAAGAAAAAGCTAGTGAGTAAGTTCCCGTAAGAAAACTGTGCTGAGTTATTTATACGTAGCACAGTAGTAAGAGCAAGTGATATGGTCTGTGTAGCTGGTGCTTACCCAGAACATGGAGAAGTCCTCTGGTATGACCAAAAGGTGTCGAGGAGGAAGCAGGAAGTCCTTTTTTTGTATGGCTAGAAAGTGAACTTGCTCTGCTGTGCTCTCATGGAGTTTTCCTTGAGTGAGTCAGTCCGACTGCAGCCCAGCAGAGCTGCAGCTCACAGGGAAGTGCCATTCCTGGAACTCATCCCCTCAGGTGAAGTAAAATAAATGTAACTCAGCTCTGTTCTCCTGTTTCTGTAGCGTGACAGACCAGCTGAAAAGCTTTACATTTTCTGTGCATCTCTGTTCTCAGAGAAGGATCTGACAGGCAGGAGGACCTCCTGTTATTGGGGAAAGGAACAGATAGGGGACATAAAATGGAGGCTTTTCTAAACATAGTTTCTGGGTGTGAATTACAAAATTACTGCTGTTTGTCGTAGCTAATATGCAACTGAGTTACTATTCCTTTGGTGTCATGTACTCTTTTAAGTGCTCCTACTTAAAGAGAAACTGATCTAGGGGTGGAGAGAGAATTTTGTAAACTTACACTGTTTTTCTCCAGGTCACCAGGTAGGTGATGTCTCCATGTATTTTATAATAATAATAATAATTTTATTATTTATTTTCTTCTTCTTCTTCTTCTTCTTATTTTGTACATGTTTGTTTTCTTTATTTTGTATTATTATTATTATTATTATTATTATTATTATTATTATTATTATTATTATTATTATTATTTTGTACGTGTTTGTTTTCTTTCTTTCCTGTTGCTGGTTGCTTCCCTTCCTCCCCCCTTCTGTCTCAGAATCTAAAGCTTGTGTAATAGGTACTTTCCATGCCTTAACTGCACCACTGACCTGTGCTGGACCTGTTGCAAATGTGCCGTTGTCTTCCATATACCAGGTAGCAAATCTCTAACTCTGCGGTGTTTGACACCTGCTCTCACAAAGAGAAGGAAATGAAGCAGAAAGAGCTCACTGCAACAATCAGTGGCTCACAGAAAGAAGTATTGAAACAAATACATGGCTGAAATGAGGCAAGGAAGGGAAATGTTACTTCCTGCTCTGCTACAATCTGATCTTTCTCAAGTTCTCTCCTTCCTCATCTAAATGGGGAATTTTATGCACAGTCATTCCCGTTATTAGTGCAAGATTTTTCTTCTTGACTAGCAAGAGGCAGCTGAGTTCTACAGGATGGAGACCCTTGCTCTGCCCTATTATCTGCCTGCCAGTTTTGTCATTTTATGCTGTAATCTGTCTGAATTTGCAAAGTAGCACTAGGTAATTAAACCAACTGAAATATTTTCCTATTCTTTTACAGTGGCAGCTGGCCAGAGAACTGTCTCCTGAGCAGGGAAGTTTTGCAGCGTTGAAAGTAAAAAATACTCCAATATCCCTTGCATCGCAAACCTTTGCAGCTTGCTGGGTAAGTGGAGCTGGTGGCTATCTTTGCCTATGCACTGGGAGACAAGATGTGGTTTGATCACCACATACTGAACAAATGATCAAATAAGTTCATTCCTGTCCTCACCCAGATCTTTCTTTGCTTGGTGATTTGGATTTCTCCTACATTTTCATCAAATGCATTATTTTCTACATCTTGTGATAATAGATTAAAGCTTTAAAGAAGCATTTCCTTTGTGGATTACTGCAGGGGAAAAAAAAATTAAACTCCTTGTGGATGCTCTTTTCTTCCAAGGATTCATGTTTTGCTCTCTTTTAGGAATAATGATGCTATTTCATAATGCCCTTCAGGTCCATCTGGAAGAAAATAGGAGACATAGCCTGAATGTGTGTGTGTGTTCACATTAATTTTTTGTACACAGCCGCATTTGTTATGTAAACTATGAAAGACTTCAGATAACATTGCAGTCTAATGAGACTCCTAGCTCTGCAATTGTTAAGAACAAATTTAGCATCAGCTGCTCTGATGCACAGATAAGGTGTGGGAAGAACTGCTGCTCTCCCCCACAGCAGCATGACAACAACTTCCTCTTACACTGCTGAGAAAACACGATGTGTGCTCTTCTGAGCAGTTCATCAGGCAAAAAGGGAGGAGGAGGTGGAGGGGTGAAAGATAGGACACTGCATTAGCTCTTGGGAGGGAACAATCATTCCGAAAGCCAAACAGAAAACAACAGAGATATAAGGGAAATGAAAATAAAGGCATCCTACAAGAGGAAGGGAAAACGGTGATGAGTCTATGTTCCTTGGTTTGTCAGAAGGTCTCCTTGTGCCCTGTGCTTTAATATAATAAAATTATGAATGTCAGACTCCAACTCCACTGGATACTATTAGCATCCAGTAGAGCAGGCCTCTGGAACTGCCAGTGTGCAGGCTATTGCAGTTCAGCTTCCCTTCATAGAGAAGCGAGTCCTCCTCCCCGAGGGCTGATACAGCTAGGTAGCTAATTTTCAGACCGGTGCAGTTCAAATAATCTTTCCCCAGTATCAAGAGTTAGGAACTGCCTCAAGTAGAGCAATCCCAGTGTGTGGAATTAATTTACTTGTTAATTTATTGATACCTAAGTTCTTAGGTCTTCGCTCCTGAAAAGAAACCCTTGCCTCTAGTCCATCTGGCCACAGTTGTGTCTCTCCCTGTAACAAACAGTAGTTGTGTAATTGGTGGAGCAGATGAAGTGGAACATCTAATCTGTAGCAGAGATTAGAACTAAAGTACTGTAAGCTGCCAGAGCCACTCTTGCTCACATGCTACCTGGCTCAGTAGTTAGTCAATAATTTATGTACTGCATTATATCATGGCCAGAGCAGTGCAGCATTTGCTTCCTGCAGTCTAGTACTGCCAGGCAGGCTCCAGCCTAGCTTTGAAGCGCAGGTACAGGTTACCTGTTACCAAGCTGCAGCATTGCTCAGGAGGGACTAGAAGAATTCTCTCTAGGCCTGTGGTTTCCAGACCCATTTACCTACTAGAGGTGAGACCTCTGTCTCTCGGAGGTAGCATAACCAGCCTTTTCGTAGCATTATAATACAGCCTTTCTTTGCCTGTGAGCAAGCCCTGCAAACCTTTAACATACAGCTGTCTACAGCTGTCTTTCTACAGCCAAGATCTGCTGCGGTGCCCACGGGGCATCTGAAAATGCTTGGGAGTGCTGTGCTGCAGCAAGTGCCTGGTGAACATGCATGGGAAAGTGCATTTTCCACAGCTGATCTTTTGCTGAGTGCCTGTTGCTATACATGGGCTTGGAAATTGATTTTTTAAAATCTATTTATTTATGTATTTGCAATGAATAGCACAGTCAGCACTTTGTCTTTAGTGGTTTGCCTAGGTTCAAGTGGTAAGTGAGCCCAAAATGTTGCCAAGGAAAAGCAACCTATTTCAATGTGTTTTAAAAGCAAATGGGTTCACCTGGCTGGGTCCATTCCAGCACAAGAATAATAGATTTTGTCGTAAAAAAGCATAAAACTGAATGTTGCAGTGAACCGTGGCCGATGCCTGTCTGGGTCTAAGGTCAGAGCTCGTGCTGGATGCTTTACTGCGGTGTTCAATAAACGTACCCTGAGGGATTTCAGGTTTGGTATGCTTAACACGAAGCAGCACCAGAGCGGCACAACCACCTTTCCCTTCAGGTGCTGACTGAAACGTGACCACAACCGCTCCTCATCCCCGCTCTCGGCGGTATCCAGCGGTTCGGGTCTCAGCCCCGGGGCCAGCCCCGCCATGCCGGGCCCGCCCCCCCACACGTCGGCGCCGCGGCCGCGCTGCCTCAGGCCCCGGGCGGCTCCCGGGGCGCGGCCAGGCCCCTCCGCTCCGCTCCGCTCCGCTCCGCACCGCGCCTCGGCTCGGCTGGGCTGGGCTCGGGGCGCGCCCCGCGGGCGGCTCAGCCGCCAGGTGGCGGCCGGGAGCGGGCGTTGGCGCCGGAGGCAGCCGGGAGCCAGGGCAGAGAGGCGCGGCGCGGCGGCCGGGGGCTGTCCCTCAGCCCCGGGAACGCCGGAGCGCGGCCGCGGGACCCGAGGCAGGTTCCCGGCGGAGCGGGCGCCGCCTCCCATGCGCCGGAGGCCGCGGCGGTGCCAGCCTCCCGCAGCGCCCTGCGCCTCCTCCGCCCCGCGGCGGCACCGCGGGACCTGCGCCGCCGGGGGACGCCGGCGCCCTGAGGTGAGGCGAGGAGAGGCGAGGCCCGGGGGGGCGAGCCCCGGCCAGGTGGGGCGGCCGCGCTCGGGGTCGCTGCTCCCCGAGGCAGCGCCGGGGGAGAGAGGAGAGAGGAGAGCAAGCCCCTTCCCCGCCGGGACCGCGCGCCGCGGGGGTTTCCTGCCGTGGGCCAGCCCTGCCCGTGTGTCCCAGCGTGGGGCGCCTTGTCGGGCTCTGCCCCCAATTCACGCCGCCAGGAAGGGGCTGGGGGGGGGCACGGAGCTCGGGGAATATCGTATGGCTTTGGGGTCTTCATCCGTCAGTGTCCGCGCCCCTGTGCGCAGCAGCCCGCGGTGGGCTTCCCGTTAATTCCTCTCCTTTCTGCGCCCTCGGCTCTGTGCAGGGCAGCTGGCAGCAGCGCGCCGCAGGTTAAGGTGTGGGGAAAACTGATGGGCTTATCCCAAATCTGCTGCCTCGTGCTGTGCACTCATAAAACAAACTCTGCTCCTTCTCTGCTGCTGTCTTTGTGCCCTCTTCAGGACTACGTTCTTATTCCTCCACCTTAGTCTCAAAATAAAGCATTCTTAGCTGTTTAGTCACTTCTTGTGCGGGAGTTTTTCCGTATCTCCTACCAGCGACAGCACCTTTTTCTGTCTGTTTTCATTCTTTCATTTGTTTTTCCTTTTGATCAAGGGATCAGCAGCACTAAGTGATCCTGGAGACCCCAGCGCCGCGCGGGTTACGCAGCAGCACGCTGACTTCTGCTAGCAGACGTGACAAATCTGAGTAGGCGCATCAATTATGTGAAGAGCCAACACAAGCAGTAGAAATATTTGCAACTCACTGTGTGGCCATCAGTTGATGAATCAGTGTGATTTATTTATTTTTAATCAGAAACTACTATGTAAGTAACTCGTTGTTAGTAGCTTAATACAAGGGTCTAATGCCGTGGATGAAACAGTCTCCTAATAGGGTGCTTAATGCTCTGTCAATATGCTCTGCTTGTTTCTTCTGTCATCCTTTCCTGTTCTGTGGTAAGAGGACCAAGACCTGAAAATGGCCCAAAACTTATCTGAGTTCAGTGCTGTTTGTGGAGCTGCCAACGCACTCTAACAACCCAGTCTATCCAGCTGCAGCTTGCCAAATCGGACTTCTTTCTGGCAAACGACTGGAAGTAATCTACTGGTTGATGCAATTTCCAGCCATTCAACGTTATCAGGGATTTAAAATGAAGCTTGGTATTGCTCAAGCTCATTAGGCGGTTGTGATTCTTGGTTTCTCTTCCATCACTTCTCTCCCAAGGATTCTGGTGGGACAGCAGATCTAGGTAGGCTAGGAAGAGAGAGTGCCTTTTGAGGAGAAAAGTGCTAGAAAATGAGAATATTTAGTAATGCTAGAAGTAGGAGATCAGCTGTTTTGAGTTATATATAGAGAGGCCTTTGAAGTGAGTGTAGGAAAGAAGCTTAGGTTATTTGTCCTAACCCTGTCCCAAAGAGAGCTTGTCAGGTTTTGTTTTGGAGCAGGGCTAATCCCTGGTCACTCTAACCTGGAACAGTTCCATTGGGACCCAGGGTGTTACTTCTGTTTCATGACTCTGACTCTTGGAAGCACTTGGACTAAGAGGTGTTGCATGGTGCAGGATTTTTTTTCCTTTCACACTCCATACAACAGGTTCTTTCAGAGCTCCAGCAGATTTAATTGCAGAAAATTAATTAGGTTGCTGGTATGTAATGATGAGTTTTATGACTGCAGTTTAAAACCTTTGCTCTTGCTGTAGAATAACATGAATAACTGTGCTAGGCAAACCTGCATTAAACTAGGCCTGAAAACTAAACAAAAATGAACTAAATCATCTGGAAGACTTAGGTTGGCCTGAGAGTTGTGATTCTGTGCAAGAACAGCAGAAAAACAGGTTTTCAGCGTGGCAGTCTGTGATGTTGTATCAGATGTGTGATATATTGACAGAGCATTGACAGAGACAGTTGTTGAAAACAGACGTGAGGAAACTTCAGCCAGACAGTTGGTGTTAGGTTTGTTTTTTTTTTTGAATTGGTTTATGATCTAAAGTTAAGTGCAGTCCATGTAGAGACTCCTATGGACTCGGAGTTATTCCCTTAGAGAACATTAAGGCTTGATGGTTAAGCACTTAAAAATTCAGAAAACTTGAAAGTCAACCATGCATAAAAATATTAACTTTGTCCCCTGTAGTGCTGTATTATGGTAACAGGCTTCAATTGTAGAAGGCTTTAGTTTTTTTCCAAGTAGGAAAAAAGTAAGAGGAGAAGACTTATTGAATCAGACCAGCTTTGGTGTAGTCAGTGTCCTGGACCTGACGGTGTCACTTCTGTCTCCGTAGATAGGCAAAGAATTTTGTAACGCTTAGTTGTGAAACGGTTCACACGATCACAGTGCTGTGCTCTCCTCTCCCTTACCTAGCTGGAGAATATACTCAGTGAAGAATCTTGTTCTCTTAACCAGGCGCATACACAATTCACTCATCGCTTCATTTCAGCTTAGAAATCAGTGTAATGTGGTGATAATGCAGTTTGGAGGATGAGACAGGTTAATAAGAAAGTTAATTTGGTTATGAATTTCTGTGGTTTAAATACGTGACCAGAGGACATGATCGTGCATTGCTAACCTGTATGAGGTTACGTAGGAGTTGGTTATTGTGTGCTTTGCATTTAAGTAACTCCTGTTGCATTCAGAATAGTACGTTGCACTAGAAAATTCAGTTTACGTGCATTACATTTTTAGGGAGAATGCATGTCTTTAATTTAGAAGATTAGTTAGGGAGGTGGTAAGCAGATGTAAATAACAAAGACAAAAAATCGCTTAGCAGAGCAGTTTGATGGGCGCTGAATTTGGCCTCGTGTCTTAGCCTGTATAAAGGGACTGTAGCTGAAACTGCATGCTTCAGAGTTGCCTGATTGTGTTGTTGTGTTCTTTGTGTTAGTTGGCAATAGCAGATATAAATCCTGTAATTTAAAACAACTTGGTTATCTCCTAGTGGAATGTGCTGTCCCACCCAGTTTTCTCTTGCGGACTTGTGAGTGTCATGTCACACATCTCATTTGTGCAGCTTCTCCCTGCAGGGTTAGGGCATTCCCAGAGTTGGGTCAGTGTTCAGAGCTTTGGTTGCTGTTAAGCAATCAGCGCTTGTCAACACCATCTCCTGACATCCGCTGCGTTCTTCCAAATGGCAGTACCAAAGGGCAGATGCGGGGCTGCTTGGCAGGGACTGTGCTTGCACTAGAAATATTCCAGGTCTAATAGGAGCTGGATCTGATCCTTGTGCAGGAGAAGTAGCTTTTCCTGTTGATCGGGTGATGTGTTTGCGAATTGCCAGAAGGTGGGTTTCTGTGACCTGCTGGGCTGCTGATCAAGTCTTACCGGCATCTTTCTCCTTTTCCTCTCTCTCTGAACAAGGTAAGCTGATCACAGGGTACTGGCCAACTGTTAGATTTCCTGAAGGTAAAATTCTCATGCAGATTGCTTTAAGCTTTTTAAAAACAAAGCAAAACAACCACAGAAAAAAACACACAAACAACAGGGAAAAAAAGAAAAAAAGCAAAAAAGCACTGGAATAAAAACATCTATTGGATAGGAACAAAAACAAATGATGTAGCATGTGCCTCCTAGGTTTATTGCTATGTTTCTTCAAATTGCAGCTCAAGGACTTGCTCATGGGCTATTTCACATCAGTCCTGTACTGCTACTTCTTGGCATCCCACTTCAGTATTTATTTTGGTCCTGGTTTTGGAATTTCCCTTCACAGGAAGATTCCATACTCCTTATATGGAAAAATTGGTTTAAAAAGGGACTTTTTTCCATTGGTTCTGTGGATTCTTTTCTCAGTAATTATAAGAGCCGCTATCTGTTTTCTTTAAAGCTCTGATCCAAGGGCCAATAAAGTCAAGGAAAAGGTTATCAGTATTTTCGATGGCTTTTGGATCAAGGCATTCCCATGTGGTGTGCTCTTGCCATTGGAAAGAATGTTTTGAAATTGCAGTGGCACTTTAAAGGATCATTTCAGTACATCTTTAAGGCCCATCTGTTGATACACTTGCATTCACATGTAAGGAGTTAAGTCCCCATCTCCGGGTCCTGCAAGCAAGCAGCCCTCTGTTTCTCCAGTGGGTGTAGTGCTGTGTCTGAACTGTGATAAACTCTTATTTTCTGATTACCTCTGTAGCTGGTAAGAAATGAATTGGCAGAATGCACGAATGCAACTGTCTTCTTGGGCTTCAGCTCCTGTTCCCAACTTGCATGAATCGATCATTGTGAAGCGTGGATATTTTCAAGTGTCAGTATGACTGCAGTCTTGGAGGTTAGCCCTGCCTAACGTGTGGAGCCCTTCTTCCCTCAAATGTTTTTCCGTATCATCACTTCAGCAGAACCGTCTGTGAAACAGAAATCAAAATGATAGTTTGTTTCACCAGGAACAGCAAATGTCCTGCAACATAATAATTGTGAATTTTGAGGAAAACTGAAACAAATTGACAAGGTACAACTTATTTATAAAAGGAGCAGGGAGAAAGGCTTTATCAGCACAGATCCATCCAATGGCTTCATCTGATTTGGAGGAAGAAATGGCTTCAGAGCTCTGGAAATTAATTTTGCTGGTGAGGTGGTAACGGGTAGCTGGGTCCCAGAAGCTGGCAGCCTGTTGGTGGGCAGTACTGCCTCATGTAGCGTTTGGGAAAGTAGAGGTAGGTTTGCCCCAGAATCATGAGATTGGTTTACAAATCCTGATGCTCTAAAATGAATATATCTGACTTCATGTTTTCTGAGCTCTCCAGAGTTTACATTTGCAGTCTTTTCTTTGCCAGCACAAGAGCTAGTAACTTGTTCTTTTAATGGGAGTAGTGCTTGTCATACAGTCAGTTCCCCGAACTGGGGCCTTCAGGGGACTCTCTGGATACAAAATAATCATATTTAAACAGGACTTGGTAGAAGTTCAGTCCTTTACAGAGGAGCAGCAAAAGGCTTATTCACTAATTCTGTGATCCTGTTTCCCTTGTAAGACTTTCTTGTAAGACTGCTGTGTCTTGCATTTTATATGTCTGTGATTAAGTGTAGAGAGCAATACAGTTCTTCAGAAAGCTATGTTTTTTACTGCATTTTGCTCATTTCACTTTGATTACTTAATTAGTGCTTTTTTACTAAACCCAGACTTCTTAAAATACTGCAGTAAATAAGGAAAGAATATTCCCTTTGTGTTAAATTCAAAGGCATGGCTGTTGTGGTGACGGGACTTTCAACTTCTGAACTTTCCTATTGCGTCTCCGAGGGGTTGTATTGACCTCTGCTGCACAGAGATGATGTTGAACAGAGAAACCTGGCCATGAGCAGCATCTTGCCAAATTTGTCTGTGACAGTATAGCTGGAAGGGCTGCTGCTGGGTGTGCTGACACCTTGGACCTTGCTTGCTTGGACCTTGCTGTCATTTTTGACTGTGTGGCCTGGTATGAGATACGGGAGCAGAAGACTGGCTGGAAGTAAGGGTGCTGTGAGCCTGGAGGATGCTGCCTGGAGCCCTGCGCAGAAGTGAAGTGGTTTCCTGCCAGTTACTTTCTCTGTGGGTCATGATGTCCATGCTGAACCGTGGTATCTCTGTTCTTGTTTTGGGAAGAGGCCAGATAAAGAAGCTCTTTTTAAAAGCTCTTCTTCATGAAAGCCACATCCTCATGAAAAAACATCTGTTGTGCCAGGCCCTGCTGGATCAGCACTTGGATCTGTGTGAGCATGGAAGAATACTGCTCCCCCAGGAGCAAGACGTCACTTAGATTCTCAAGTACGGTATGACTGCAATCTGAAATCCTGAATCAGGCAGATTCCCCTGTGACTGCATTTGGATTAGCTGGCGAGAAGTGCGTGGAAGGAAAACTCTCTCTCTAGATGGCAAATTCAGCGAAACTGTTGACCGCAGTCTGTGAGTAAATGTTGACTTGGAAAGTTTACAGATGTCCTGAGTTTTTCTTCCCGTGGTAAAGGTGATTACTCTAGTCCTGCTTTGGTAAGGTCATGCTTCTAGTAGTTGGTTGTATGTTATGCTTGGGTTTTGTTTGGTTAATGTAGTTTCTACGAAAGTAAAAAGAAGAAATGATTTTGCTTATCAGATTGGCAAATGGAAGCAAGAGCCTGTCCAAGCCCACCCTGCTTAATTACAACAAAATGACATCCCAGGACACAAGCTGGACCAAAAGGATGATAAGTTACATGGAGTGGCTGCAGTAACTTAATCTGGCAGCAGTGAAGGCTCTGTCCCATGTTCCTGTAGTTCCGTGAAGCTACATCCACTAGGGAAGTGAATGTGGAACAGCGGGCACATCACCTTGCAGATCTTCAGGACTGGTGTGTGGAATTTAAACGCTTAACTAGAACAGCAGAAGAATGAGGATTTGAAAGAATAGTGTGTTAACCATTAACTGCTGGTATTGTTCAGCTTTGACAGCCCAGAAAATACTGTTCACGTGTTGAAATGCAGGGGTTAAGGCTGGATGTCTGTTTTGATTTTTGGCGTGAAAAACAGACATTAAAAATGTAATTTCCTATATTCTTGTACTTCAGATATCATTTGTACAAATTAACACAATATTGCACAGCAGAAGACTTGAAGACTTTCTTTTTTCTTTTTCTTCTTTTTTTTTTTTTTTTTTCCCTCCTACTTACAGTTCAGGCTTTTACTCACATTGGCATTAAGAAGTTTGAAGTACTTTGGTCGCTTCTCGGAAGAATGTTTAAAAATTTTCATACTCAAGCTCAGATTTATTACTTAGGCACTGCCAATGCTGCTGTAATTGTCATCGTAAAGTTTCTTGTATTTGTTGCTGGCCAAAGTCATTACACCGGAGTGAATGTGTAACATGTAAGCGTGTTTGAAACTTAATTATTATTAATACTTATAATTATTAATAATAAATTGTAACAACAACAATAACAACAAAACAACAAAACTGTGCAGTTTTTGAATGATGAAAGGTCTGAAATATCTTTGCTGCTTTAATACTGTTAGAATTGGCCAGAAAATGAGCTGACTTCTTTTGAACCGTGCTGCTTGTGATTAAATTGTGATTTGTCTCTGTTGCTTTGAAATGGAAGAGGGGGGGAAACAGTTTCCAAATGTCTCTTGCTGGCAATTGCAGGTTGAGAAAGGTGGGGTTGGTTGGTGTGTTTCTGCTTTTTGATTTGCCTTTTTTCTGAAGTTAGGTTACAAGGCCTTTTCAGAATTCCCATTTACTCAGACCATGCAGATTTTACGCTTAACCAGGAACCCCTGTGTCAAGTACCGCCTGGAGAGAGATTGCACTTGGGTTGCATTCCTTTCAGCAAGTTTTCTCTCTATCTCCAGCAGCGGCGACTCCATTAGACGATCTCAGGTCACTGTATAAAACCTGACTTTTTCTGACTTCAAGCAATATGCTAAACAGCAGTGAATGCTAACTGCTGACTTAAAAAATAATATAAAACTCAGGCACTTTTTTTTTTTTTTTTTTTTTTTTTGAAATCCTCGCTGATCTTTCATGCTCTGCCTGTTAAACTCTCTGCATAGGCAATATTTAAAGCAGCATCTGAAGTCCACGCTCTTGAAGGAGTTACTCTGTTTTCTTTCCCAGCAGTTTGCAATTGGCTGTGCTTGTTTTCAAGAAAAGCCAAGAAATCTGTCTCTCACATTTTGCATCCCCGTTTTTCAGTTTTGTAGGCACTTGGATATTTTTCCTGAAGCTTCAAGTGATGTCAGATGAAGGTCAGTGCACTCTACTAACCTGCCCTGCAGCACAAATAAGTTCAGGCCCTACTGCCAAGAGATGACCTTTGATTTCTTTTTACCTGACACAATGAAGGCTCTGTTCAGAATCCTTCATTCCTACTTTACTTAGGCAAAGGCCCAGCCACTTGAATAGGTTTGCCTGGGCTAAGAGGGTTACAAAAGTTCCTGAAGCATGGTATGGTGATGGCAGAGGCTTCTGTGTTGTAGATGAGTTTCAGAAACTGCGTTTATTGTGGTCAGAAAAGAGAGGTAAAAGAGTGGATTTTGTTGTGACTTACATCACTACTGAGTCTGAAACTACAGATAGTAAGTGTTGGTTTTAAGCTACACCTGATCAATGGAGATAGTGAGCAAAGGTGCTTATGCATTAAAATACTCGTTGTATGTAGGCATAAAGAAATACTTCAGTGTGAAATCATCACTGGCTTTACAGACTGCCAGAGGGCTGTGTATGCTGTCAGTGGGTAACTACTGTAGTGGTCCTTGTGCTTTTCCCCTCTTGGTATCCTCCCAGTCGAGGTGTGCTCTTGAGTTGAGCATTGTAGGGTCCCTTAAAACTAAGTGTAGCAATTCTGCTCAAACTGCTGTGTTTCAGAGTGGGGTTGCTTCACCTAAATGAAGTTGTGTATGGCTGCCAAGTGGGGAGGCACGTTACGGTAACGCTTCTACTGTGCTCTGCCTGAACCATGCAGCTGGTTTGTTAAAAGAGAGATTTCCATCAGCCTCTCTTTGTAAGTCCATGCTTCTTATTGATTTTTCTCTTCAACCCGTATTTCTTTTGCAGATGTGAGAGTGGGTACTCATGCTTCAGATCCAGCGAATGATTTTGGAAATAGCAAAGTCAGTTTATTTCTTTCATAGTCAGATTATGCAGTTCAGTCTTAGACCTACCGTCAAACAAACCCCTCTTGAAAAATAGTAGCAGGTTTATTGATAGGCTGGGAAAAAGTCAAGACTGCAACCTGACGTGGAAAGGATGGCTGCAAGTCAGAGGAATACCGTTTTCCTGACTCACTATTTTTATGAGTTATTGCTGTTAGCAAGGGTGACAGTGGTTGTTGCTGACTTTGTGAGGTTAGTATCTTTTATCTGTCAACCCTAAACTCATTCTTCACAGACCACTGCATGGCATCTGCCGAACTATTTCTTTAGTAATAGGCAGCTTTTTAATCTGCAGCTAGTAAGATATTTCAACTTTGCTGCGCAGTGATTGATAACCTGAGATTATTTGAATGTATGATTGTATTGGGGTTGTCTGTCAAGGCCTGATACCTCCTGTAGGAGTGTAACAGTTCATGCAGGTTACGTTAAATGGACTGAAATACTAACTGTCGTGTGGACCACCAGAGCACGAGGCATAGCAGCAAGACGAGATTTGTAGGATGTCTAAAATCCCTTTCAGATGGACAGGGCAAGAATAAACAGGTCCCTCTCCCCACCCTCAAAGGATCTTGCAATTCACCTCTCAAATGCAGGAGGCAGGAGGATTCACCACGTGGAGGTATGATTGGTACAAGCATTAGGAATTTTCTAGAAGCCTGCACCAAACGTGCTTGAGGAGAATTACTACATTCAGTGAATTCAGTCTCAAGGGATATAATTGAGAACATAATTTTTTCTGGGTTTCTGAACATAGGGATTTTACATAGCTTCTGTTGTTAGTTGTGTCATGTCTTCATTTCATTTTCTTAAAGATACAATGATATTGCTGTTTGTCATCCCTAATTCTTGTTAAAGGTTGGCTACTGGGTGTTTTCCTTTTCATCTCCACTAACATCTTCACATAAAGAAGAGCTGCACCTCTGCAAATGTGCCTCTTTAAATGGTAAAAGCATAACACGATGGCAATTTGATGCTACTTTCTTGGTTGCCTACCTTGTTTTTGCAACAGTGGCCTTCTTCTAAGACATTATCCTCTGACTTTGTTTCAAATAAAGTTAATGATGTCTGGTGGTTTTATGCTGTGGCCCTCATCTTGATTTTATTGTGGGCGAAAGCTAAATAGAAGTCCGTGGGACAGTTCTTCAGTGGTTTCTCTGAGTTACACCTGTATTGTTTATTTACATGCAGAATTTAATATTTGCAGAAGATTTACAAGACTTCTTACTGCCATTACTGTAGTTGACTTTCAGAGATCCATTGATAGGTTACAATTTCATTGGCCTTAAATTCTCAGATATTGATTCAAAATGCTGAAACAAATACCACGTTTCACAGTGGTCTCTTAAGACCTCTCTTTAGACCTGTTATTCGTCATTATGTAGGAACATAGAGGAAAGCAATAAATCTTTGATTTCCACTGTTGCATTTCCATACCTGTATGTGGGGAGCTTTAGATCTGAGAGGGTTTTAATGTGAGGTTAGAATCTCGTCATTCTTGTAGTGTTGTATAATAGCAAATTAACTTGAGATGAAATAATTATAAAATGTTATTTAAGATGTTTCAAGAGCACAGTCTCTGAAGTGTCCTATGCAAGATGTTGAGCTGTGTTTCTCTCCATGATCTAGCAATCGTTATATGTATTGACTCTTAGAAATCTTGGCACACAAGCCTTGCTACTAGGCATATGGAATCTCCTTCAGAACGGACCTGAGCAGTTGACCTGTGTTTTATTCAGCAAAGGAATGTGCAGAATTTCTCTGAATTCTGTAGTATCACAGCACTATTTGCTCTGGACATGTGTCACTTGTTTTTCAGTGCTCCCTAAAACATATACCCGTGTAGGTGCCTGCAAAGCTTGCATCTGGCCAGTACCTAGTTGAAATCTAGTTGCTAGTTGCTCTCATGTACTGCACCTATTCAGTCTCTAGATTCTCCCAAATGTTATAAGACACTCTCTGACTCTTTGAGCTCCTGAGAAGATGGTACTCCTGTGTCTGTGCACCCCCCAGGCAGTGCCGTGGCTAAAAGGCATTGCCTGCTTCTTCCATGGCAGCTGGGCTGCGGCAGTACTGCTGCCTAAGCAGTGCCGGTCACTTCAAGGGGCGCTCGATTCAGGTGGGAATTGCATGAAGGAAAAAAGGAATCTCATTTTTTGGCCAACATAAAGCAGTCAGGTTTGTTGACTGCAGGAGAGGACCAAAAGGAAAAAGACATTCTTCGTGTTCAGTGTTTATTACAAAAGCCCTCGTCACTTTTTTGGACGTGGGTTAGTACAAAATGTACGTCAGTAGATAGCCAGTGTTGTTTTTCCCTTCAGTTATGGCAGTATTGAAATGTATGTTAAAACACTTGTCCTTGAAAACTTGTGTAGAAAAGGATTTGATGAGTTATTTTGGGATGTGCGCCCACATTAATCTCCATCAGAGGGAGTACAGGAAGCCAGTGCTCTGCAGTGCAGCGCTGCACCGAGTCACAGCGGTGTACTTGTCAGAATACCAGCGCCTTTGCCTTTGCCCTTGCAGCTGGAATGCGTTGGAGCGAGATACTCGTTTGGCTGTAGCCTTGATATCCAGATTTTCTTTGTCTGCAAGTAGACTGGCTGAATTATGTTACTTTTACCCATACTGAAAAAAAACAAAACCAAACATATATATATTTTTAATTTGTTCTTCTGTAGTAAAGGAGTTGTGTGAAGTCCTGCTCGACTCTGGAGGGAAATCCAGCCTTTCTTTAGAATGCCTAACCCACACCACAGCGTTACATGCGAGGCAGGGAAATCTCTGAAATCTCCCGGGATGACTTCTATCCCATTTTATAGCTCCGTACACAGAGAGTAATGCTACAGAAGCTCTTGGAGTTGTAACCGAAATGTGGAAGTGAGCCCCAAGGATCTCAATGGTAATTTCAGCGGATGCCTGTGTTATGCTTACAGATGCGTGTTCCAGTCAGTTTCTGTTCTGCTGCATGAGGTTTTATGGCAGAAAATTAAGCATCTCTGGCAATAAGGGTCTTGAATAGCTACGCAGAAGAGAAATATTTAGTCAGCCTTCACAAGGCTCTGCTCATTGTGGTCACTCGGGTGATCTGTAGCGATCCCTTCCAGGGACTAGCAAGGATTCCACTCGGGGTTGCCTAGTGAGCTTGAAAAGGGGTTTGGTGTGATGACTGGCGTGTCCCTCTACAGATCCAGCTTTATCACTCGTCTGCTTTGGAGCAAAGTATAAGTATTCCTAAAAGCATTGTTATTTGGAGGCATTACTTCTGCACGGTGATGTTTCCTCCACTGGTACTCCAAAGAAAAGATTTTTTTCTGAATAAGCAAGCAAAGGTTTCAGGTCTCTGTCACGTACTCTTCCCCCTGTTGTGTGCAATGCCTGGTGCCCCAAACACCTGTGGAGTCTCCAAAGCAGCAGAAGAGGAGGAGGAGGAACACTGTGAAAGTTAGTGTTTTGACATTGCATGTGTTCAGCTACTGTCTTGACAGACAGGCACACAAAATATTTTTTATATTTTTTTTGTGGGGACAGTGGTAGATTTGAGCATTCAGCTGCTATTGAATTTCTTCCTTTGAAAATCACGGCTCTGAAGTTCAGGGTGTTGACTGCTGAAAGTGCTTGTGTGTGTTAGAGCACTGCTGGCTCTTCCTGTCGTCCTGTTAGTACTGAGCAGCCCTAATCAGAGAACGGGTGCTTTCACTTCAGGCTTTTCATTTTTATTGGAGTCATGCAGAAAGTTAATTGGGGTAGGTTAATGATGCACACTTCTATATCCTAGTCAATGAAAGGTCTCACAGGGTGTCGTCACAAGGAGGGACGCTTGATCTTTACCGCTGTATGCTGCTGAACGGTGCCTGATGCTCAGGCCACCAAAAAATTATTCCCTGAAGTACAGTCTTCTAAATTTGTTCCCTTTTTTTCAATGTAAGGGATGCTGATGTTTGGGTGTGTGTTTGCGATGTGTATTGAACAGTTTGAAAGCTTAATTCTCATGGTCAGTTGCTTAAAAATTGAAAATATGACTTGTGTTCTGCCAGACAGAAGTCCTTCTTAAACAGTTGGCTAGAAAACAGTGTTTCCTCGTTATAAAAGGCAGCTATCTTCTACCTGCACAATAATCATAGCATATACATGGTTTTTGCTTTATGAGAGAGATGTCTCCCAGCTGTGTTCCTTAGAAATAGCTGCTTATACAGCTGAAATACATCGTACGTGTGCCTTCCATTAGCTATACAGAAAGATTTGCTTCCTATGAGTTTTTCAGGCAGTAGGTATTACAACTCTGAGCGAGGCTGGTGGGTCTTCGGTTTTCATCCAAAAGGTGTAAGGGCCTCTGAGAGCCGTCATTACCTCTTCATGTAAACTGCAATTGAACACTGTTGCAAGCCTGTGTTTTTGAAGAAACTCAAACTAAACTAGGTGGAGAGTTGGAAGACTTCCTTTGATTTCAGACACCTCGTGTTCTGAAAACAACTTTCTTATTCTCCTTTCATGACTTCACGAAAATCTCATTTTCTTTGAGTTAGTTATCAGTGAAGAAATTAGTGGAGACTAATATTGCTAATTGCTTCAAAATGTACTCCTGTACTTTGAAATATCAATATTGTTCTGACTTTTACTAAATAAATAAACTTGGAGACTGAAATTGAGCTTATGGTACTTCTCTAAATTAAATATGACTGGCTAGAGCATTTTAACTCCCAGTCACAGCAGGAATTATACTGGAGTCCCCGAAGCAAGGACAGGGTCTGGACGCAGTGCATGAACTGTGCATCTAAGGCACCACTTCGGCTACCTGTACTTGGTAGAAAAGTATTTAGAATAACATCTTGTTAAAAATCAGTTGGTGCTCTCGCTGCTCATTTTGCAGGCAGGATCACAGTTATTGCCTCATACTGAAGTTCCCACAAGCCCATTTCTATTGCTTGTCATGCCACAGGATTCACCTGTATTTCGAGTTGGTGCTTAGAGAGGTGCCAGGTAACCAGCTGGCTTTTTAGGCTGTTAACCATTGCTTCTTCTATTTCTTTCGTTCATTACCAGGAGTCAGATGAATGTTGATCAGGTTTATGGAGAAGTTAGGGAAGACTGTTTTTATGAAAATGGTCTTTAACATATAATCTGGATCCCTCTCCCTTCCTCTGACATATGCATTCCCTTCTACGTCTTTGCTTTGGAATATTCAGGTTGTAGAAAAGAAGTTATGTTAAAGGAGAACAAAATTAATTGTCATCGTAAGAGATCATTCTTCTAAAAAACTGAAGTTACTAAGCACAGTTAAAAAAAATAAAAAATAAATGCCAGGGATTTGGCCAAAATTACACAGCCTGTCAACGTGAAATGAACTTTGAGATAGGTTTGCAAGAGTTTCCACACAGAGTTACATCCCAAGAATCTCCCTGCCAATTTAGAGAGATTTATGATCTCATTTCTGTGATTCATTTTACCTTTTACATATTTGTTTTTTTGCCTAGAAACCACACATGAGGACCTAAAATACAATGTTTGTGAAGATTAGCTAGTGTTTTCAAAAGGTGAAGGAGGCAGTTAAAATGGCAATCTTGGTTCAGCCTCAGTCTTGAACAACAGGCGGCATTTTTCTGGATTATTTCAAGGAATTGAAGAAGAATTCAAATTTTCTGACATCTGATTTTGGTTTTTTTTTTTTGGCCTCAGGTTCGATATTTTATTTTTACTTTTATATTATTTACTTAATAATATGTGTTCAACCAATACTACATTAATTCTACATAACCAATGGTAACAAATATTAAGAAAAGAAATCTAAGGAAATATTGAAGAAACCGGTCCTACTTGCCATACATATTATGACTATCTCACAATGTATAAAGTGAGTGCCTATTATTATTGTTTCTCCCTTTACTTTCAAGATCAATGACACAACCCATTAGATCTTTAATTAAATCATATATAATTTAAAAAGACTGAAGCAAAAATGGTTGAATTGTTGTCCTCCAGCACAACAGTATTTTACAAGCAACAATATGCATGCTGTGCATGGGTATTTTGGGCTAGATACAGTAAAGACATTGGGAGTATGGTCACTGTTGGATTTCCCCAACTTTGAGGTTGTCTACTAGTGTTTAAAGAACTGAATGTTTCTGGTTGCCACATAATCAGGTTACGTGGTTTTCTGCTGAATTCTACTGACACGGCTGAAATTGTTTTTTGAAGAGTTGAGATTCACAGGAATTAAAAATAAAAAATAAAAAATGGGGGCTCTAGAAATGGGACTGAAATTTCAGACTACTCCAGGACTGCCCTCAACCTCATGGTTAGTGTTTTATTTGGGGTTGTTGTCTCGAGGACTCTCATGCATCTCCCCCATTGCCGCAGCACGACGAGCAGCTGGCACCTTCACCCCGGCTCCTGGCAGGCTGTGCCCTGTGCCAGTGCAGGGCCTGTCCCACGCTTCAAGGCCATTGGCAGTTGCTCCTGTGAATTTACGAGGCTTGGTCGTGTCTCTGTTTATGCAGCATGTTTACTGGACTGTGGTTTTTTGTGTGTGTGTGTGAGAGATTTTAGGTAAAGGAACGAAAATGTCTGGATCTTGATCAAGAATAGATTGGAGACAGGCACAGAGCTTTCTTGGACTGCAGTAGTTCTGGACACACCCAGAAGGAGAACTTTAAAGTTTTTAAACTAAAACAGAGAGGTACCTTCAGGGTTAGGCGGAGTAACTTGCAGTTTCTGATTTAACAAAAATGTACGCTCCATTTGAGCATCAGAACCTTCCCTCAGGTCTAACGCTGACTCTGTCTGTCATGCAGCTTTCAGAGACAACTGTATCTTTTAATGTAATTAATGAATATTTCAAGAGATTAAAACTCTGCTGGTAGGTGTCATCAGTTACGGTACAAGCAGTTGGGTATACACACAAATTCTGGAGCTAGGTAAATTTGGTACACTGTGAGGTGCTTTATCCAGGTCTTGTGAATGTAGAGACTTTGGGATGCAAGCCAAAGGATCTTCATTTAACATCATTTATTAGATGTGAGTAACTAAACTGATAAATACACCACGCTTTACCATTGTGCAAGGGAACAGATTCAAAGGCAATATTAAAAGGTACTTATACTTTTTTGATTTAAGTAATTCTAAATAATATTTGTTAACACTATTTCCTAAATAATATAAAAACAGAGCTTTGCACATCAGCAGATACAACTTTGGAATGATGCTGCAGTTCCATAGCTACTTCAAGTTCCTGCTGTCAGTAGCTGGCAAGATATATAATCTAACCAGGAAGATAAACATTGAAGGAAATTTAACTTGGCTTGCCATATATTTAAGTCAACAAGATAAAATAGGCTACACAGACAGAGCAGTTCTGAACTGCGCTGAGTTTGTGTGTGTTTGCACATGAAGTACCGCACGTCACTGCTGGGTTAGAATGGTTGGTCTCTGGGCGTTCAGTACGTGTGCGTCCATCTGCTATTACTGGGAATTCTCTGTTGTAGTCAGTGCCCAGATGAATGTGGGTGCATACACCTGGCAGGGCTTGAGAAGTATAGGTTGATGCTAACATCACGTTGCAATTCATGCACGTGGAGTACCATCCACCTACAATACACGAAGGCTACAGTCACTGGAAAAATTGCGTGTGAGTAGTCCTGCAGTATTTAAGAAGTTAAGGTAACTGATTCATTAGCTTCTTGCAAGCCACCTCATTGGAAGAAGTGGGTTTTGGTTAATTAGGCAAGGAGGAAGTCTTACTGTTGACTTCCCAGTAGACTTTCCTCTTTACTTAACTTTCTGACAGTGTCACAGGTGTCTGACCTGATAATTCTGTATATTGCATCGTGTAATGCTTTGAGACATCTAGTTGTGTCTGTCTCAGCAAACTTCTGAGCTTGCCTATGAGCCTAATAGATTCCTTTTTTGTTTGTTTGTTGTTTTGTAAGTTACTCCCATTCTCCATCTCTCCCTCTTTTTTGAAATCTCCATTACAAATCAGTGTTTTCATTTTGTAATTTCACTTAGGCTCCTGTCTGAGACCTGCTGGCAAGGGGTGGCAGTGTCTGGCTGTAGGTGAGGCTGAGGTGATTAAAGACACTCTGTGGGTAGTGTTGAGAGTGTTAATCTCAGTAAATATCAAAAGGAAAGACTGTTATGATTAGTTCACCACTTGACAGTATAACTGATGAGCCTGGTAGCAGTTGGAATCGCTCACCTGCAGTGCAAAAGGGGAGGGAGGAAACGTGAATCGGGATCTATTTAGCCAATCTCATTTTCCGTGACCTGATGCAAGTTTTATTACATGCATTAGGACACGTCTCCCTTCGGATTGTCAGGCCATGGGTGCTCTGGAGAGGAGGTGTTAATCCTGTCCCATCCTGTCTGGTGCTGGGCTTTTTTCCCCTTCTGAGTTTCACAGATTTAGTTTTGTCCCACTGTGGGGTGAAATGGGGAAGATGGTTGAAATGTCAAATATTTTAATGCAGCGGGGAAAGTCTTGCTAACTCTGCTCCAGTACAGGAATGTGGTTTGTTCCAGTTGAGGTGATGTGGTCTATTCTGCTATAAATATGGGTACTAGAAAGTCTTTTTGCCAGGTAGGTCTATAGTACTTTTAAGCCTCTTGTGGAAAGGTAGCTTGACTTATTGGATCAGCTAACACATTTTACACCTCACCAGGCTTTTGAAAGTTGTCATGCCAAAATTCAATCCTAGTGTTAACTGTCTAGCCATTTCAGGTATTCGTTTTGCCCTGGATCTTTGGGAGGGAACGTAATTGCCATGTTTGCACATTTTCATATCAAAACCACCCGTGTCAAAATGACATTGCTTTCAGTATGCTCTAAACACTTATGCGCTTTAGTCATTTTGAAAGCAAGCTCTTAAGTTGCTTAGGTGCTTACCATTTGCAGCACACAGTGTAAAAATTGCTATTTCAAAAGAAATGCACATATGAGTTGCAGTCAGAAGTGCTTTGAAAAATGCATCGAAATGCTGTTGGAATTTGAGTTTGTAGTGCGAGCTGCCAAGGACAGTAAAGATACAGATGAACTGAAAAAAAATGGTAAAACTATGCCAAGACTTTAGGCATTCTTTTTGAGAATAATCTCCAGAGACGCTGAAGGTTTGGTTTTGTGTGTTTTTTTTTGTTGTTGTTGTTTGTTTGTTTTTTTTTCCAGCCTCTTAGCAAAGCTAGTTTGCTAACAATACATTTTCTGCTTTTCAAATAGGTGTAATTTGCAGCATGGGCTAGGAGGGTGCACAGTTCTTCTGGTTGTATCATCTAACAATGTGCTGTTGGGGTTGTGTCCCTCCACACAAGGATGGGGGATAAAAAGATTCTCGAAGAATGAAAAAACAGTACAAGAGAGTACATCTGAGGGGAAAAAAACAAAGAAACAAAAAAGCACCACACAGAATGCTGAGAACTTGAAGCCTTGGTGACAATGCATCTTACCAGCATGTTCTCCATTTTCAGTCAGGCAGGTTGCAGGGAGTGAGACTTTTGTTTCCTTCATAATTCAGAATGTCTGTTAGAAATGGTTTCTGAGGGGATATGTCTTCATTCTTTGTGTTAGTGCTGTATGTGTGGACTTAATATTTACATGTGTAGCTTTAGTACAGACAAAATCTGTTTTCTGAAGTGCTCCACATCTCCTTAAAAAACAAACAAAAAAAAACAACACCAAAGAACTACCCAACAACAAAGAAAGCATGACATTAAGCAGTGAAACTGGCGAATAAATGTGAGGAAGCCTCGTAGATCTACTGACAAGCATGGAACTGCAGAAAGAAAAGATGGAGTTTAGCCGGGTCCTGGAGCTTTCCTCTGCACAGCTAAGCTGTCGGTGGGGGACTTCTGTCGTGGTGCTTCTCCAAGTGCCCAATTGTTAATGCCTTCTGTTTAAAAGCAAACAAGTGAACTGAGGCCATAACAGGAATTGTCTTTTCAAGTTGTTAGGAATATTTTGCGAGTTCTTAAACCCACATTTATTATTATTATTATATATATTTTTTAATTATTATGTTGTTGTTTGTTTTTTTTTATTCAGCTTGCCCAGTTGCCTCTAAACAATCCCCATTTTCTAGCACAGGATCAGTAGTTTATCTAACCGTGTGGTTTTTTAAGTTCTCGATGTCTTTTCCCTCTGTAGGCAGGTATTAATTACCTGGCTGCCTGACAGAAATTGAGAGCTTTTTATCTGTGAACAGCAATGTTCTCTTGTTTCTGTGCACTCCACAGCATTTCAACATGTAACCGCTTGTAAATGGCAAGATACAGATAGTGGTTGACAAAGTTCTTAAATTTATGGATATGCTTTAGTCCTAACAGTGTTTTATTTCCTCTTTCCATTCCCTCCCTCAAACCCATCTCCCCCCAGTTTATATTGGATCTCCATACTACAGAGATCTTTCCTGCTTTCCTGTCTAATTCAAGTGCAACATTTTAGGCGTCAAATGTACAATTGAAGCTTTACCAAAATAAGAACTCCCAGGTGTCCGAACAGTTGAGAAAGTTCCTAAACAAATGAGAGTGCATCGAGGTAGTAACTCTTTCAAGGGCTGGTAGGGCTACTCTGCCTTTGCAATGATCCTGAAGCAACGATAATACTGAGAAAGAAATAAGGATCTGTTGAACTTGGGTTCTGAATGCTGTTTAACCCCAGCTACCATGCGTGACTATGGGCCAGGCATGTGGCTGGGATCACTGTCTGGTGAGAGGGAACAACTCTGCTCTTCCCTGTTTCTTCTGCAGATTGCTTGAAGACTCAGAAGAGAATGATCCTTGCTTTGTTCACAAAATGCAGTGTGTGTTAATACACTGCTATACAACAGAAATTCTTCACTTCTGTGTTTTCTATTCATAGAAATCTTTAAAGCTACTCACAATTAAATAAATAAGATCCCTATTATAGTGGCAATAAAGGCTCAACATCATACAGTTGACTTACCAGGGATGTGAGATAGGAAGGCAAGTACATTAAACATCAGTTCTGCACCCGTGGGAATCAGATCAAGATTTGGCATTCCACGTTTTTTCAGCCAAGCACTTTGGCACTGTTTAAGTCTTGTCACCCCAAATGAGGTGTGTCAAGTCTGTTTGTTGGTTTTACAGTTTGAATGGTCGTAAAGTCCCTGAATTCAGGTAGAAATGACTAACGCCGGTCTGTATCCAGTTTTTTAGACATCCCGAAAAACACTGAGCAGTGTTAAATCTTTTTCTCTTTCTTTCTTTAGGGTTTGTTTGACCTGCATTGTGCTTTACTACAGTGAAGAGTATTTTTCCCTGCAAGACACTTTGCATTAAAGGATCATGGTAGACAGTTTAATAGTTTCTTTGAGGTAAGTAATGCAACAAAACATTTTAAATCTGATTTAATATGTTTGTAACAGATTGCAGGAAATATTAACTTGGTAGACTCTTGCTTTTGTGTTATATGTATTTGGATAATAGGAGGATAAATAAAAATCATGTCCAAAGACAAAATAATAATGTCCATGTATCCTAGGCATAGTATTTCTTGGTGTTAGTAAAAAGAGAAAGTTCTCATTATTTGTTTCTGCTTAGAGCATCATTTGTGTGTCATTGTGACAGAATATTTTATTGGATTTTTTTTTTTTTTTTTAACGAGGCAGTGTAATTGCTTGTTTTAGTACCTGTGCTGCAATTCAGTCTAAGATTTGTATTATGCATTCCAGAAACAGCTTGACAGTGGGATAATACGGGAAATACCTTTTGAACAGCTTTTCTGACAGGGAAACACTAACCTTTTATTAAGCTGCTCTGTCCAGTTCTGTAGCTGGGCAAGCAGATTGAGAGAAAACACGCTGCTGTGATGCTACAGGAACCTCTGCTAGGAATGACAGCTGCAGACTAGTGAACCACATACATGTCCACATACTCTTCCGTTTGTGTGGAGGTACTGTCAGTTACACCTCTGATCTGAAGTTCCTCATGGGGAATTTCAGACATCAGTCTTTGAATTCTGGCACCCTCTAGTTTCCCCATCAGAATGGGTGTCCTATTATTGACGCTATTTGTGTTATCTTTCCTGCTGAGGCTTATCCCTACATATCTCCCCAAAGCTGTCCCAGGCTTGGGCTGTCCTGCAGACTTTCACTTGGGGAGGAAGACAGGAATATGGGACAAGAGCTGAAATGCAGCTGATCACATGGCTAAAATGCTTTCACTCCTGACTGGACAATCCACAGCTGGCCATGATAGCCTTTCTTAAAAGTACAACTCACAAGGGGCAGTAACCATAAAAGAAATCTGCTTTGGTACCCTCCAGCTTCATTCATTGAGAGTTACTGTTCACTGCAGTGGGAGAGGATCTGTGAGAGGTATTCCAAATGAGGAATTAGATAGCAAACCTTTTTTTTCCACTCCTAAAGTAGGGAGCTACTATAGCTTTCATTTTTCCCCTCAGTTAAACAGGTTTTGGGTATTGTCAGTAAAAGAAAGTGGGCATGTTTGCACTTTGAGCTACTGTTGTGCAACTTGGATAGATTCCTGATTTTGCCTTAAACTAACTGCTTGGCTACCAATAATACCATAACCATGAAAGCATGGGCTTTACCAGCAAGGTCTTTACTCAGAAACCTGAATTAAACAGTCATCAATCAGCGATTTGTAGATGTTCATGTGTCCTTGAGAAGTTTTGCTTTATTTGAAGAGAACTTGTTCTTTTTGGCTTTAGTGCTAAGCAAGAATACCTGAAGCAAGCTGAAATTGGAGAAGCCTGTTTTTGTAGTTCAGAAGGCCTAATATTAGTCTGGCATGGCTGACAAAAAAAAAAAAAGAAATAAAGGCTACTGAGAGCAATAACGTTTACAAAATTAAATCGACACACACTGATTTGAAGCTAGAGGCTTACCTCAGGCTGGCTTAAGTACTCCTGCCAGTTTTGCCATGTGTTTGAAACAACAGGTTTACGCCAGTGTTTCTGGGAGACCCAAGTGCAGAAGTAAACTTAAAAACCAACTTCATTGTTCTTGAGTACATACGTACAGATGTCACTTGTAATGCAACCTCGTTACAGAATGTGTCAAGCTTTTCCTGACCATACACTAAAAGTTTGAATTTTAGAACTGAAATCTTTAACTGATTTGCTTTGAAGATTGCAGTTCTCACTCAGTTCAGAACTACCGACCTTGTGCATTATTCCAGTAGAATTTATTCGTGGAAGTCTCTTGTCCTTCTGACTAATCAGAAAAACCCACTGTGCTTCTTGTGGATGAAGGCATTCTTTTTCTTATGCAAATTTTGACCTTTCTTTCAGGTGCTCTGGGGGAATATAGGGAGTAGAAGCCATAAAGGAGTGTAGATAATGGATAGGAAGTTTCTGAAAAGGATGTTAAATATAACTTGCAGAGGATGTAGGCTGGCCCTGTCAAAAGCTGAGCTCTGCCTACTTTAAAATTTGTCATATTTTCATTGAGAGTAGTTAGGAGATCACTGCAACTGGAGGTCTGAGTTCTGTTTCTGTTTCTACCTTTGATTTTGGGTGTGATTGTCAAATC
The DNA here is from genome assembly GCF_009819795.1 of Aythya fuligula. NCBI lineage: Eukaryota > Metazoa > Chordata > Aves > Anseriformes > Anatidae > Aythya > Aythya fuligula. Next base: position 4,992,356 of record NC_045569.1, on the reverse strand, counting down.
AGTTTCTTCAGTCATGCATTTGCCTTCATTCCACCACTGTCTGATTTGAGCCTTGCTCTGAACTGCGTGTCTGGGCTCTTACTGTAGCTTCTTTGCAGCATCTTACACTGGCACCAATTTCATCTGCCTCCTTTGTATTTAGCTTTATCACAAATGATAGCCATGTAAAATAAAATACTTCTCTCTAATGGACCTTTAAAGTGTTTTTGCATTTTTTTTCTACATTTGTGGCAGTAAGGAATGTTTGTTTGTTGCTTTTTTTATTATTATTATTTTTTAATTTTATTTAAATGTTTTTGTTTTTATTTGCTTTGAGAGGGGCATAGACTATGGTGATGAAGTGATGAAAGGCCATGTGCAATAAATGCTTACCTAACAGTTCCTCTTGCGGTTTGTTAGCAAGAAATTTAGAAAATAGAAAACTCAATAAAAACATTCTCCCTAGTAGAAGAATATATTTATTTGCAGTAATCAAATGCTTTGTAAAACAAAAACAAAAAAACCCACCTGTTTTAGTTTAGTTGATCTTTTCTCTGAAAATACCTGAAACAATGTGAAATATTTAAAGGATTACTGCATAGTAAGCAAAGGAAGGGGCTGGGAGTAGGAAGCACAGCTGGATTTTGTCTGGTCCATTAGTTTGCAGATGGATTTTGTGTCCAAATCCATCAGTTTTATTTCTGCATTGAAATTCAGCAAATCATTAGCAGCTTTCTCCTTCATGGGGGGTCCAAAAGATTCCCTTTGTAAACTGAGAAGTCAAACTCCCAGTAGAAATAAAGATATCTTAATCTTCCCTCTTTCTTACCTTTTTGGGTTTTCTGATGAAGGGCTTTCTAGGAGGATGCAAACCAGTCCCCTATTCAAGTTGTAGCAAACAAAAGAGTGAGCTAACTGAACCAAACTTGTAACGGGCTCTTAGGAGTCATTACAGTGGTGAGGCTTGACAGAACAAAGTTTGTTTGGGCTTGCTTCCCATTATGACTCCTTTCAGATTGAAGATGTGGGGACTGGGGTGATGCTTGGCTGCTTATCCTGAGTCTCTGGTGAGCTGTGTCCGCTACTTTCCATCTTCTGTGCCCATTAGGTTATTCAATTTCCATAAGTGTTAGGCAGCTGGGGAAGAACCTACATTCTGCAGAATCATGGAGGTTCTTTGCATGTTTCCTGTGTGCTGGAGGTGGAGTGTACATCTGCAAAACGAGGAACCAGAGTTAGAAACAGACTCAGTCCACATATGGCCGAACTCTTACCTAACACTTCAGAAAAATTGTGGAGCATATGTCAATTTAATCACCAAATGCTGAGGTGTAAAAGTATGCACTTTGAAAAATATTTTAATTTAAACATAATGTTATATGAAATGCTGTTAGTGGATTCTACTTGGTGCACTTTTGCTTTATAGATAAATGTGTGTACTTGTTTCTGCCTGCTGTGTAGTGAGGAGAATGTCATAAGAACATTTCACACAGCTTAGTGAGTCTGCTTTGCTTAGTAATGCTGTTTAAATGTGTAAATAAGCCCTCGCAGCGTCAAACCCTTTAATGGGTTATAGGTGTGTGTGGTTTGGATTAGTGGCAATGATGTGTTCTGTTTCTCTATTTGTTTTTTTTTTTTTTTTTTTTTTTTTTTTTTCAGACTTCTCAGTTCACTAGCAGTGCTGGGATTTCAGTTTGTCATCCCACAGCCTTCAATTGAACACAGAAAGGTAAGCATTACAAATATTCGGAAATTGTGTACTTAAAGGTAAACATTGAAAACAGAGGAAGATGTGTGAAGTGATGCAATCTAGATAAAGATCTGGGAATAATGTAGCTTTTGTTGTGTGTGTATGTTTTCATATTAATATATATGTTTTTAAAAGAGCCCCATCATAGTTAATCAGGTGAGCGTTATAAACAGATATAATGAAAGTGTATGGTGTGTTGTAGGTCACAAATACAGCTGTGACAGCTTGCTTAAAGTTTAGAGCATTTTCATCATGTAAGACAAATGGGAGAAATAATTCACATCAGTGAGAGCAGCACTCAAATATGGAGTGATTAGCAGAAGCATCCAGTTGCTCATAGGTAGCACTTCTTCTTACAGAGATCTGTAAGCATCTGAAGCAGATACTGGACCCAAACCACACTTAGGTGTTAAAACTGAAATTGCTAGAGACTGGAGCTGGAAACTGTAAACCTTTCTTCTTGTGCTCTTGTGAAAAGTTCACATGCACATCTAAGAAGGCATGCAGCCAGCACACAGTACAGAGGACCCTTCTATCCTTCTCAGTATTAGTGAGGCCTCAGCTGGAAAACTTCTTTTAGATTTTTGCACTGCTTTTCAGGAAAGTAGTGGATGATTTGGAAACAGAGGGCAGCAGTGAATTATTCTCGGGAGGTTTTACAATTTTACCTCTGAGGGGAGTTTGAACAAATTTGGGTTGTTTAGTCTAAAGAGAAGGCTGAGGGGGAGGAGCAGACATAATCTCCAGATACTCTGAAGTGCCAAAGAGAGGTCTATTCTTTACCTCTGCAGTAGAATAGATGAGAAGTAAAGGATTGAAATTGGCAGGGGAAATTTGGGTTTGATTATTAGAAAAAATTTCCCACAGTAAGGATATAATGAATAATAGGTCACATTTACTTGATAACTTCTAGCATTTCCATGATGGAGGCTTGGTGAATATGTTGGACAGATACTTGCCAGGAATGAGGGTATTGGTGATTCTGCCAGAGACATGAGGGAGAAACCTTTTGAGTGCTCTTCTGTTTCTATGTAGTCTGTGATCTTATATCTGTCTCATCTCTAAGTTGGTACTCAAACCCAGTAAATTAATAATTAAAAGATGTCAAGTAATGTACATTGCACAGGTTTGGTGAATAATGCAAATATACTAAATTTGTAAAATCATTAGGTAAAAACAAAAATTACTATGCAAAAGATTTTTATTGCTTCTTCTGGAATACAAAGGTTGTAGTGTTGGTCAGTAGTTTCTAGGATGTTGTTTTTTTTTCCTTATCTAACTTACTTTGAACTTACGTTCATAGAATATAATTTCTAAATATCAACCAACCTCTTCAATGAGGCCAGAGTATTTATCAGTAGTAGCAAAAGGAGGAGGAAACTTTGCATGAAACCAAATAATCACCATTTGTGTTTAAAAATCAACCAAGCTGTCTCAAACTGTTTAAACTGAAATCTTTTCTTAATATTTGAGTGATTAACTTCTCTTGTCCATCAGTACTGGACATACGAACAGCCCTCCTGCTGCTCATCATGCAGTTAAGATCTCTGTTCTCTCTCCCCACACTTATTTTATTGAATAAATACTATTTAACCTTTTCTGTTAAGTGCCATGCTGTGATGAACCAAAGGTTAAACTATGAAACATAACAGTCCTCTTCCTGGACAAACACTGGAGTCTGTATTCCCAGCTTTTCAGAAGTCATCCATGGGTGGATTGTTAACTGATCCTATGTTGCTGAATTAAAACAGTAAGTTGTAGTTATAGCTGTACTTTGCTTATTTTAGTGAAATTGGTAGCGTATGCAGTAGTAAAGATTGTCCAAAAAAAATTCTGGTGTAAATATTGCTTTGTATTGGCTTCCTGCTTCTGTTATTAAGTAGTAGCATTGAAACAGTGTAGTTTCTTTGAATTTATGTGCATCTTTTTGTCGCCCAATTGTATATTACTACTGACTTTAATGGAGGTACAGTATATTATCCAACTGATTTTCAATGCGTGGAAGAAGTGTCAGGGTTTGCTTTTACAAGCTTTTCATTGGGGCACTGCAATATTTGTCAAGTACTTGAATGAAATGAGCAAGATTCCTCCGCTTTGCTGTGGTGAGCTGTTAGATCAGCTGAGTTACCCATGGAGATGTACCGGAGTAGCACTGCAATGTAATGGCCAAAACTCATCATTACTCAAATAGCACTTCTGTTCATGAGAGGGAATTTCTACACTTAACAGCTACTTCAGATGTTACTTCCCTATCTATAGGATAAAGTTTTTTTTGTGCAAGGTTAAGTTTTTCTGGTTTTGCTGGAGTTTTAGGGGTTGGTGTTGGTATTTTGTTTATTTTCAGTAGCCATGGATGTTTTGCTTCTAGGATTAATCTCTGAGACACCTCTGTTTTCTCTGTTCTCCTTAAATCCACCACATAATAGCACTGTGTTGATTGTGTTGGCAGAACACGAGTTAGGAGCTTATCAGAACTTCTTTTAATCAAATCAATCTGTCACTGTGGACTGACCATGGGGATCTAGGAGCTTCCCATTCGCTTCAGGACAAGATGGTTACAAATAACGCATTGCCTCTGCTTGCCTTGCCTCATGCCCCTATCCCTCTATCTACAGTTTTAAAGTTGCTGAACACCCACATTTCGGTGGTTGGATAGATCTTTTTTTGGGCAGTCATACACCTCCCTGATGTTTGTCCTATGACCATTATATATGGCAAGTAAAATCAAACACTAAGACTTAAAGGAATTCTGGCATTTTCTTGGATGAATTGGTCAACGTACTTTGAGGGGTAAAAGTGAGGAGACGAGCTTTTCTCTTGCTCTCCTTTGTCTGTAAAGAAATCAAGGAATGAATGGGTTCTTTATTTTTTTCTGTCTTTGTCTTCCATTTTTATTTTCTGTGGCAGGCTTGCTCGCTTGTTCCATTACACTACACTGCTGCCAAGGGCTTACGGTGTTAGGAATGGTCCCTTCTGCTGGGCTGTAGAAAGAGGAAAATGGAGATCCAAGTGTGAATGTAGAGGGAGAGTGTACAGAGTACGATAACTTCCCGTGCTATTTCAGATGATAGGAATTTGGTTACTGCTTGTGACGATTATATCAATGTTAAGATTCATACAGGAAATGTTGTGTATAAATGTGGTCCTACAGCTGCATTTATGTTGTGATAGTGACGGTGAGTGGCGGTTTCTTAATGTCTACTGTTGGTTTACCCTCCCACACCCTGTAAAAGTCATTGTTCTGCTAACTGAAAAGGATAGGGCTGCCTAATGCAGCTGAACACGCCGTAACAATGTAAAATGTGAAGCATGAAGCTAATCTACTCTATCCTTGAAACTGGGGGAAATTGAAGTTAGACAAAGCAGTTAGTATCTACGCTTGGCTTTTGGCCAAAGCATCAGAGCTAATGTCTAGCAGTTCGGAGGAGTGCCGTGGGATCTCCACCGCAGCTGGGCACCACCTTGCTTCTGCCTTGGCTGAGTGTTGGGAGCTTGGTAACAGAAAGCCCTGAGTAATCCTGCCTTGGAATCCAGGTAGGGCAAAGCTCCCCCCCTAAGGTCAGCAGGGAGTGAAATCTGTAGCTTGTCAGGACCTGCTAAGTTGCAAACCAGCTCTTGCTAGCAGCCCTGCTGTGGGGTTCCTGTGGCTCTGTCCTGCTGGGCTGCACGCACTCTAGAGGGTTTTGCTGGGGCAGCTTACTGCCCGTGCGTGTGTGTACGTGTTGCTTACGGCTATTTGCTGGTGCCGCTCATTTTTCTGCAATGTATTCCTTGTTTTATAAGATACCTGTTGTACATTGCTGCTACATCTCCCTATACATCAGTTCCATAAAACTGATTGTAGCTCATACTCGTCTTGCAGCGTGCTACAGGTCAGCATATCCACACGCCTTCAGTGCAGGTGCTTGACTTTAACCAGATAGATATACGTGCTGTTGCACTCACTGAAACCATGGGGAAATGGAGCCTTTCTGGCTGTCGGTGTTTATATTGTAATTAGCAGGGATTTTTAGGGAACTGGTGAGTGATACAGACTGTGCAAATGTGTTTCCTTTAAACTTACCCTTTTAATGCAACAGAGTGTCCAGAACACCACCTGTAAGAAGGTTGCTGCTCTCCCAGGGCTGTAACCAATTCCCTGTCCACGCTGCGGGTTAACATGCTTTAGGTAATAAAATTACCAAAATTTGTAATTTAGGTAATTTTTAATCTTCAGCTTCATGCTGGAGAGGGAGTCAAAAAATTATTTAGTGCAAATACACTTTGAAAATCAAGGCCCAATGGTTTCATTATTTTTAACCTGCTTTATAATGGAACTCTGAATTTATTTATTTATTTATTTTCATTAAAGGTACTGGGTTCCTTAAGCATGGGGCATCAGGGGCTTAAAGCTTGTTCTGTATTTCTTTGGGAAAAATGACAGTCTTTTTTTCTCTGGTTGTTTTCCGGAGAAGGTGAACTTGCAAGGTAATAGGCAAGCTTTTTAAAAATCTTTTAAAAGTCAAGTGAATGTCTACACCACATGTGGACCCCAAAGAATTTCACTAAGTGTGGAAATACAACAGAATGGCAACAGCTTTGGCACAGCTGAAGATGATCGACCTGCAGAAGGCCTGGGGTAGTAACAGAAGCCGAGTGACTTAGATCACAGGTGGTAATCAGTGATGAGGAAATAGTTTATTAAAATAAAGAAGCCTAATTTCTGATATAATGAGGTCCTGATGCTTATCATCTCTCTGTTACTCTAAATCAGAAGCAATCCCACTCCAGATAAGGAGTGATTATATACAAGTGCTGGGGGCGAGGTTAGGAGTGAGCCATCTGTTTACTTGAAAGTACTTACTGGTCTCTCAGCAAAATGGAAAGAAACCACTGCCTTCACACAGTAAGCTCACAGAATGCAACGGAGGTGGTCTTGGTGTGAAAAAAATTATCCAAACGTAGAGGAAGCTTCAAGCTCTGGCACAAAAACTGTTCTGAATTTGTTCAGAGCTGTTTACTTTCTAGGCTATTTAAATAATGTTCAAGTCTCTTCAGATGTGGTCAAAGTTGGTTGAAGGGGCAGTTAAGCTTTCCAGGCATTGTAGCTCTCTTTGGTGATTTGTGAATACAAAGGTCTTCTATTTCCAGGCTTTTTAGCCCTTTAATCTTCACAGGCACAGATGTTCAGACAGAGTTTTTATACAAAGAGCGGAAACCCAAATCGTTTAAGCTGGTAGTATTTACACTTACCATGTACTGTAAAATTCAAACGTTTTACTACATCTCTGATTAAAGGCTTCCAAAACGCACTGAAGGATTAAAATGGCAGAGCATACTAACCAGGCGGACATATACACATTGTGTGATGGTGTTTTGCTTGGCCTCTGCTCCATTTTTCTGCTAGCCTTGAGAGATCTGAGAAGTTGTTATCTACAAGTTTCAGGGGGTTTTTTGTAGATTACATTTTATCAAACCACCAGTGTGCCACATGTTTCTTGTAAGAGGCATTTAAAATATAGCCGTTCCAAATGTAGGGCTGTAAAATGGACTGTAAAGACTTTCTGCTGGGAAATTGTCATGGCTATATAGGTATGGTCTTTATTGGAAATCAGCTGAACTAATATTGGAAGAATATTCCTTTAAGATGCTTAGACTGGTGAAAGAATTAAATCAGTTCCATAGATGTGTTTACAATGCTGGCAGGGAAATACTATAATGTTACACTTGAACAGGCTCTAAAACTAAACTATAATTTCCTCAGCCCATTCAAAATTTGGCATGCTGTGCTCTGAACCTTAGTTCAGTTCTAGTTTCTGTGAGTCAGCCTGCTTTTCTTTGTACACTCATGAAATTTTAACAGGACAGAGACTACCTTTTCTTTTGTGGGCACGGACCATTGGTCAGCTATACAATAAGATGGTAAACATTCATGAAGAATACCGAATCTCATCCTGAATATGACATACAGATTTTTTTAATAACCACAATGTATTTATTATACCAGTGTTTTGAATCCTTAGGCTGGACCTGGTTGCTTTAAAAGCTGCGTGGACATCTTTTATGATGGACTGTGCCCTAGCAGAATGTTCAGTCAGGAGAACTATGAAATAAAGGAGGGGCAGCCCTCGGGTAGTGGAAAAAATAGGACAAAGTCAAGTTTTCCAAGTGCTTTGACACTCCTCTAATAATGATGTCAATGGTTTGGCCTCATAGCATGGGTCATCAGGTGTGGTATAATGAGAAGGGGGTCCATGGAAGGGACAATTTAAAAATGCTTAAAGCCTGATGAGGGGCTTTGAGAAATATTAATAGGATTAGAGCTCTTTGCTCTAGGAAGCACAGGACAAATATGATAATAGTTTAGAATTAAAACAAAACAAAACACCCCAAAGGTATGCAAGCTTCTGTTAATTCCACTTTGCATCCAGCACACAGACATGAGTTGACTGAGTGAGTAACATTGGTGGTGGTGTTCTGAGCAGGTGATAAAATGCCCCTCTGGACACAATTTCTTTGTCTTTGGTTAAAAAATAATTCCATAAAGCTTTGCAAAACAGACATTCATGTCTGTTTATATGCCTTTCGCATGTATAACTAGGAGTATGATGTAGTTAATTTGTTCATGAATCCATTGGGATTCAGAGTGTTTAACCAGAAAAAAAGAATTTCTGGATAACATGTTAGAAAGGAAATATAATATTTTACGTAAAGTAAAACTGGAGAAAACCATCGATGTCTGATTTGGTTTAGATAGCTCCAGATCTAAAGATGGTCTTTTATCACTTCATAGTTTTGAATTTAGGATTATGTAAGATGCTGAGTATCTGCAAAATGCCTAGGAACATTGGCTGTGGCTATAGCAACTTGCTTAATTAGGTAGCTGATTAAAAGGTATATACTTTCACCAAGCATTATGATCGTTAGTACTGTGAAAGTCCATCATTAACTCCAATTTGGAATATCACATGCAGCATCGCAAACTGGAAAAAGTATTGAGAATGAGGATAATCTGAATTCTTGCTTGTTTCCTGTACAAAGGGAGACAGAACAGAATAGGGCTGATGATTTTCAGCAGGAGATCACCAAGTGGGATTGTGTTAGTGGTTTCAGATCAAACATTGTGGCATGGTGAAATGATAAATAACAAGTGCGGAATGAGCATTTGTTATTTATCATAATGAAAAAATGTGGAGGTACACCGTGGAATTATCAGGCTTCATGCTTAACCAGTGGAAGAAGCAGCACTTCTTCAAGGAACAATGGATAACTGAATTGTAAAATGTGGGGTATTTTGGAAGCCAAAACTATAAATAGACTAAGAAAGGTATTAGTTTTATTCATGGATGTTATGTCCATTAGTGGCTATTAAACACAACAATTTGAATTTGGTGTTTAGCTGAATTTAGCCCTTAAATTACTGATTAGCTGGAAGTAGAGGGGTCTGTGCGTGTCTCTCTAAATATGTCCTGGGCCTTGCACTGTTCCCTGAACTTTTCCTTTTTCACCAAATCAGAATATAATACTGGGTTAAATGGGCCTCCAATTTATCTGCTGTTTTCTACTTTTCTGAACACTTAATTTGTGTGTATGCTGGTTGAATAAGACGAACTACCCTATAGTATCTAAAATCTGTGTTTGTCAAATAAGTGCTGCACTGTCAGTCGTCATCTTCATGCACAAGTAGTTGCGTATGAAATGTCTGTGGCTTTCAGCTCAAGTGATACTTCCTCTTTAGGGATGTTTTTGCATAGTGGAGTTTCAACAATTGCTGCTGAAATCCCAAGATGTGGATCTTATTTCTGACTTTTCTCATGGAGGCAGTACTAGAAATTTGCATTGTATTCTAATGCCATGTGTGCTGCTGTTTTTTTTCTGAAATGTTTGATTCTGGATCAGAGTGATTGCTGCCTTGTAAGAATTCAAGGAAACTTTTTCTATGTAAGATGTAGTCTGTGACAGGGTGGCATACTGAATTCAGTAACACTGAGGTTCTGATATACTAAAGGTAAGGGAAGGCTCCTTGCTTGTCATGGGACTAAAGCAACAAGAATGACAACAATGGCATTTGGCAGTGATTTAATGGAGAATTAGTCTGCCTAAAAGCTACCAGGGATGTTAACGTTCTATAGGACAACTTGACATTTCTAAAATCCTTAAAATTTGCAAGTAAGAAAGCGACCAGTAGACCTACTCAATTCTTTCCTTCTGTGCATGTGAATTATATCACTTTGTTCGATCTTCGCGTTGTCTTCTTGCGTAAATTCAAATGCATTAGGAAGAAATATCTGTAAGTGATTTGTGAAATCTTCATCCTGTGATTGAGAGGGTGAAGGTGAAATTTATAAGGTTTTGTCATTTTAGTTGTTTCTGTTTTACTGTAGGTACAAAGTGATGACTAATGGGTTTAACAAGCCCAGACAGGCGAGTTTCTCAGCTTCAGAATGTGATATTTTCTCTTGCTGTCCTCTCACTTTGTATTCCTTTCTTACTTCACATCGTGTCCTTTTCTTACTTCTGCTCCAGTGAAGTGGTGAACATTACTGAATGGGCAAGGTGTTTTATGTGATAAAAATATATTCATATTTTACATGGGCTTGATACGACTCTCCAGCAGAGGAGGTTTTGTAGAAGAACACTTTCATGCTAATGTGTTTAACTGTGTGTCTGTAAATAGTTACTTATAGGTTACACACAGCTGCTGGTGCAGGCTAGGGAAATAAGCAAGCTGAAATGCTGATGCTGTAAAATACAATGCTGTAAAAATAGGTGAAGTTAGTGGATCTTACAAAGATCTGACAGCTGCTCTCTGATGCCATGAACTTCTTAGCTCCAGATAAATTTACAGTCTCTGCTCAGTACATGCTGAGTACATAAACCAACTGCTGTTGTAGAAGTAACTGACAAATTCCACAGTGAGACCTGCAAAGCTTATAAGCTGCAGTAGCTGTGACACCAGTTTTCTTCTCTTCTGAATACTTGGACAATGAGGACACAAGCTGTCCAACATACTCTTGAAGTTATAAAGTAAATAAAGCATTCAATTAAGGAGTCAGTTTCCAGATTAAATGAAACCTTGCAATACTTACTAATATGCTCAGTTGTGGTGTATATATCATAAAATCAGAGTTGTGTATATAAAAAAATCTTATGCATTGCATTCAAAAAAGTTCCTTCAGAACAAGTCACCTAGGGCTGGGTCTCATTATTTGCTACAAAGGCACCTAAAGTATCTCAAGAATCCAAATACCAGCTCTCCTGGGCACTGGAAAGATCTAAAAGATCTCAAAAGACGATTGTAATTGAGGAACAATATTACTGCTATGTAGTTCTTTTCTTCCCTCTCTCCTACTCTACTGTGTTTTGAGAACTTAGCCTGGATGAATCTGTTGGAAGGATCTCAGCATGCCGGTAATTAAACTTCAGACTGGCTTCAGATTAGGCCTTCATCCCACCAGATGCTAAATTTAGAACCAAGTCTGAAAAAAACTTCCAGGATTATACATGTATTTTACTCTGGGACTGATTTGTCAGCAAGAAATCTTGATTATGCAGCAGTGATAAATTTTTTTTCTGTGAAGTTTTTGTAATCTTGAAGTACTGTGCAACAGAAGAGAAAACTACCTGTTTCAAAAAGAGGAGTGTCAAAGATAAGACTGGATTATTCAAATTATATATCTGCAGTTGTGGCTGATATAGCAGACATTCCAGAGAGAGGAAGACAAAAAGTGTATTCTGGCCCCCCGGGTGTACAGGGTAAGCAAACAGGCAGACAATTAGGAGAAAGGAAACAATTGCCAATTCCTTCTTTTTCTTAAATCACTAGAGACTTTCTGTTGGAAGCACAGCAAAAGGACTAAGTAGGTCTTTAAAATCAATTTGAATGAGAATAGAAGAGAGGCCTGAGCAGCCCAAGCAAATGAGGGATGTTGTGGGTTATGCAGAAAAAAACAGCTTAAAAGTGAGGTGGGACTCTTCTTAGAAATGGCAAAAGCAGGAGTTGGTCCTGAAGGGCCCTGGCACCTACTGGCAGGACTCTCCATCATACTGAACTGTCATTGCTGCAAGTCTGTGCACATTAGTAAAGTCTGATTTTTTCGGTGCATAAAAAAAAATAAAGGTGAACGTAGTTAAGGAAACAAGAGACAAAGCACCCTAACGTATTCTCCTTTTGGGTTTTTCAGTTTGTTACTCATGGTATTCTGAGTTTTTGTAACTGTGTTATCTACACACTCATGCCTGCTGTCTTGAAAGTAAGTGACAATGTCTATGTGAAACTATTTGAAGTCAAACTTAATTGCACTGTAGCACCTCCACATTTCATGATAATATTGATTGCTAGTTCTGGATGTGGTTCTGTGTATAGGATCCGGTTCCATGGATTTTAATATTCCCTGTGCATTTGTTTAGTTTTGCACAGAACTAGTACTGAAGGTTGTTTAAGCAGAACACAGCAAATGCATAATTAGCATTTAAGTCCATGGGACTTGCACACATTTTTTCTGAGAGAAGATTTTGGTGATGTGTTTTTAATTATCATTCCTGACTTTGTTAGTTTACTCAAAGAAACAAATATGATGCATGTTGCATGGACCTGGGAAAAATTAGGGAAAGAAGAGGAAATGGAATGTGTTTTCTTACCTGTCACATGCATAAAAATCTCCATCACTGCCTTGTTGGCTTCTGCTGTCTTAATAGGTTTGTTAACTGGCTCTGTTTGGAGTTCCCAAACTGTAAGTTAAGTCACAAATACTATTTTACAGGTCTTGTACAACAAGCTGATTTATAAACACACAAGAAATTGCTACTTCTACTTACAAGCCTTGTGCTGCCAAATAATTGAAGAATGCACAGAAAAGAAAGGGCTATAATTATGGAGTGAAACAAAGGGGGAAAATAGATTGAATGTATAGAATAAACCCCTTGGTGGTTGATTAACTTGCAGTAGATAGACATCTTTTTGGTACTTACATGGTTGCAATGGCTATTACTCTGTCTCCTGAAGGAGCAATCAATCATGAACTATGGGAAAGTAGGTGAAATGGCTTAGTTGATCTCTCTTTTGTGGGCTGTGTTGTTCTGTTAAAGAAATTGCTTTCATGATTTAGCTCAGCAAGGAAAATTCAGTATGTTTTTTGGTTGTCCCCTGTGCGGGCTCAAACTCTTCCCTTGAGAATCTGTGCCGTTTGGGTCATTTTTAAAGCGAGGGGAGACCTAGAGCCAGGAATCCTGCAGTTTGTGGTGTTTCCGAAGTATTTTGGAATACTTCTGCTGTCTCCCTTAGCTACCTGTAATTTCCTGGCTGTATCCTAGGGCACTGTGAGAATTCATTGCTGGCTGCAAGGTAACTTGGAAATCATAGGACCTAAGGGCGGGCAGAGACCTGTGAGTCCTGTAGGCCAGGTGCTCTGCTGTGCCCCAGGGAAGGTCTGTGCTAGCTTGGTTGCTGTCGACAGAGGTTGGGGACTGGCCTGCGAGGCAGTGGTACCAGCAGCTCCTCAGGTATTCAGTCCCCATGCTTTGTGTGCTTGTTCTGCTAAGTACGTTTACTTCTTCCTGCTAACTTGGATCACCTCTGCTAAAATTTAAATCCACTGTTCCTTCTCATAAAGTCCATAGACATGGAGAACAACTTGCTGCAAAGAGAAGATGAATAGTTTTGTTTGCTTAATTTAAACTGTTGGTAAGTCTAATTATTGCCCCCTAAGTTTTCTGTTGCATAAGCTAAACAGCTTCAATTTAGTCAGTCGTAGGTTTTACTGAGTAGATGTTACCACTAACCACTTGTATTGTTCTCTAAAGAGTCATCATTGGCCCCCATCTTTCTCAAAGTGAAAAAATAGAGACCTTAATTAAAAAAACTACATAACCTAATTTGCTACTGAAAATCCCTTTCTTAGAATTTTTACTACAACCTAGCAGTAAGACTGTAAGACCTTAAAAGTAAATATTTGCATATCAACGTAAGACACTATGTTGTTATTTTTAGTTGGTTTGATTATTAGATTCTGATTTAAATAGCTAGATTAAACTTTCTTGTGCTATGTCTAGAACTGTTTTACTGTGAAGATTAAGTGGCGTGAAATGACGTTTTATTGCCTTCAGTCATTTGAAGTATCATTTCATATGGAACAATTCTTGTTGCAATGAAGCATGGCAGCCAGAAAGTTCTCTCTGCAACTGGTCAACACTTGTGGCTATTATATTAATTCCTATTGCTGATTAATGAAATAATTCTTATTTTAGTGCTGATTTGACTTGCTTTCAGACTAATGGATTTTAGTCGGTGCCTATATAAATGCCTTTGGCTTCAAAAGAAAAAAAAAAAAGTGCACTGAACCGTCATAGAAACGATTATGATGTAGTCCAGACAAATGAAATGTGCCTTGTCTGAAACCAATGAAGTGTTGGTTTTACAATAAGTAAATTTGACTGCAAACTGGGCTCAGACCAGAAGAGTGTCTCTATATAAGAGTTATCATTTTGTATCTGTGGTAGAGCTACATTAATGTGTAACGTATGTGTGAACTGTGAATATTGACTGAAAAAATAGCTAACTGAAGAACAGCTTATTCAGTTGGTCATATTGTAAGCCAGTGATGTTCTGTTATTGGATATGACTGCAAATATAACAGCCAGAAACCAAGACCTTGTTGCATGTTATTCATAATTCTGACATTATGTGGTTATTAGATTGTACAGGCTATTGGATTTAAAAGGTTGTTGCCAAATGGGGTACCCACAGAAGAAAAAGAGACATTAAATACAGAGACATCTGCTCCCGTTTTCAAATAACACTAGTGAAATGGGGAGCACGTCACACTATTGCAGATGCTTTTTATTATTCAGAAGTAATAATTAAATGCAGTTTTTTCTGTGGTTGGTGATGAAAGAGCGAGAGCAACCTCAGAGGGGGGAAATGTTTCAGATTATGTAGACCACAACTGACTATTCCACAGCAGCACCACAAACCCTACGCTGGCTTGGCTTTTCATATTGTAATGGTATATTCAACCCATGTTTGCAAACCGCATTCCACCAAAGCCTGCCATGTGAATAGCGAGCTGATCAGTAACGTGTGCTGACGGGCATGGGTGGTTTGCAGTTCAGTTAGTGACTGCGCGTGTTATCTGTGACTAGAGGCAAACTATGTAGATGTTAATCTTCTAGTGCTATACAATAATGTTTCAGCCAAAATTATTAACAGAAGCTATGTTTTAGAAGGTCATCCTTTGAAGTGGGGAGAAGTGTCGTGCAGAGGGACATGGCTGTTTCTCCAAAGCTCATTTTGAGGTAGCCAGACACTTGAATGGGGCTGTACAGGTATGGCAAGCAATTGGTTGTGGTTAGTGCCTTTTTTATCTCCCAATTGAAAGGATAGGCATGTGTGCTTGTTGATCAAAGGCTATCTGGAGTATAAGTAAATGCTTAAAGGATGCTAATTTAGAAGAATTATGTGCATATTAACAATTGTGAGAATTGGGCATTGGAAGCCTGCTTTCATTATGATAAACGGGTGATTTAACCAGTTGGAGAAGGGAGACAACAACTGTGCATTTAATTCAAAATGGCTCTATTTTCTGTGTGACAAAGTTAAACACTCTGCCCACTGCGAAACACAAAGAAATCCTGACTACATCTAGCTCCAGAAATGTGTAGAACTTGGGGCACAAGTTCACAGGGAGATGGGTGGTTGTCACTTGTAGGCTGTGCTGATACATTGCCAACATCGAGGTCAGGTTGTTTAAATACTCGACCGCAGCTGGAAGGGTTAACTCTCCTTACAGCAACAGCCTGTGCCATTCCTAATGACAGCACGGTGGAGGTCAGCAGGGAGCTCAGGAGCCCATCCAGCCCAGCCCCTGCCCGAGCAGGCACCCAGAGCACCTTGCCCAGGACCCTGCCCAGGCGACTTCTGGAGATCTCCCAAGAGGAGACCCCACAGCCTTTCTGGATGACCTCTGGCAGTGCTCGGTCACTGCACAGTGAAGAAGTGCTCCCTGATGTTCAGGTGGAGCCTTCGTGTTCCAGTCTGTGCCCGTTGCCTCTTGTCCTGCCACTGGGTGCCTCTGAAGAGAGCCTGGTTCCATCCTCATTTTAGATGTAGCACTTAGGGATATGGTTTAGTGGAGGACTTGGTAGTGTTAGGTCAGAGGTTGGACTAGGTGATCTTGGAGGTCTCTTCCAACCTAGGTGATTCTGTGATTCTCATTTGTAATCCTTCATAGCTGTATCCAGAGGAAAACGCCCTCTTTTGGGGGCTCTTCTTTGTTTCCCTGTCCATGTGCTGCTGAATGGTGTGCACAGGCTAAATAGCGCTGAATGCCTGAGACCAACAATTTGTCTCGTATTTCTGCTTATTGAGTTTGATAGTGATTTCTGTGAATGTGGGTTTGGGCATGTCATCCTAAGCAGTTCTTTTCCTTGAGGTATTCTGGGAAGAGCATGAATTAATAATGAGGGTGGAAGGGAAGTGGTGGTATAAGAGTTAACTATTGCAATATTTTTGCCTGGTTGGCACTCAGCCTGTCTTCTTACGTTACCACTTTCCTAAAAAGTTCCACATTAGAAGGGAGTTCCTGAAATATTTTTGCAGCCTGAGTTTGCCAGTAGCAATTTCCATTGTTCAGCCATCAGAGTGGAAGAGAGCAGTCAGTATTTGTTGACCTAAGCTGTCACCAAAGATGACCTTACCTCCTGATTTTTGCTAATATCGACACCGTTTTCAGTGCAAAGCTTTGCATTGCACAATGTTTTCCATTGTTGAGGACTAAAGAGAACCTACGCTATCCAGTGAGTCCTAAACCATATCCATTCATCTGAATGGATGGTGGCTGTAGGAGACCTGCTGTACTAGCAGAAGAGGCAGCCACCATCAGGAAATGGATAAGGCAAGTCACTTCCCATGTAGTTCAGTTCCATTATGTGATGCAGAGTGAAGGGCTTAGAAAAGATATCAGTACTACCTTCATGTTACACTGTCAGTTCTTGTTCCTAAGTCAATCTGTTGTGTCTACAGGTTCCCCAGAGGATAGAAGAGCAAAGCGATGCCTCTGAAGATAGCGGTGCAGGAATCCCAGGCATGTGGGGAAGTTGGGGCCCCTGGTCTGCCTGCTCTAGGAGCTGCAGTGGAGGTGTGATGGAGCAAACACGGCCCTGCCTCCCAGCATACTACCGCGAAAGGGGCTACCGACGGCCAGGGCGGCAGTACCCGGCCTCAGAGAGAACTCTTGCTCACCAGAATCCCCGCCACCGCGAGGACTCACTGACTGCTTATCCTGGCCACGTCATTTCTGCCATCCGTACGTCTGTGCCGCTTCACAGGAATGAAGAGCAGCAGCTTTGGGCTGGCCTTCGGGCCTCTGTTTCTTCAGGAGGCCACAATACCAGCCACCTGAGCAGGGCAGCTCTGCGAGGCAGCCGGCATTCTCAGTCCCAGAGGCATAACGCCAAGGCAGAAAAGAGGTACGGTGTCTGTGCACACGTTTTTTTCTTGCTATGAATGATATATGTAAAGAATGGCACATCAGAGTAGAGTCAATATTTTTTTAATACCTATGGAAAAGTCATTAAAGATTAAGGCCGACTTTCATAATGTTTGCCATCTTCTGTGAAAGTCAGTAATCAAACCTATGTTGATTACTGATATGATAATACCCCTGGACATATATAATAATTTTACAGCTGTGCTAAGCAGCTTACTTTATTTCTCTTTAAAATTTGGTTTACTGAGATATTTTTCCTTTTCTGTTACTTATTGGATGCTCCCATCTCCTTTGTAATAATAAAAATCTTAAGTAGTAGCTTTATCGTTAGATTCTTAACTTCAAGATCCATTCTAATTTTAATTGATTGAAAAAAATTTTTTGTGAAACATTTTGGGAAGAATGGCCACCTGTCTGTTCACTTTTTCTAATCAAAACTGTGTTTTTGTTTTGCTTTTTTTTTTTCCAGAAAGTTTCTATTTTGGGCTTTCTGTTTCCCTTTGTTTTCTACCACCTCTTTTAGCAAAATTTCCTGTTTGAAACAAAAATAAAGGTGGGGGGGTGGAGTGGGTTTTAATACATAAAATATTTTAAACAGTCTACCTGTTGCTATCAACTTTTTAGTATTTGCTGTTCAGTCTTTAAGGCTGGATTGAACTGTGCTGTTACAATTGATTTCAACAACCTCTCCTTTCTGGAAAAACGCTTTGTTCTCTTCTTAGATACTAGTCTTCCATTTGTTGCAGCTAAAACTATCAGGTTTTTATATATGTGTATGAAAAGAAAACAGATGTGTTTCCAGTTTGGAAACTGAGGAGAACAGGCATGGAAGATCCCCTGGGAGGGAGTGTTCCTGAAACTTCTGTATTCTGTCTTTCCTCAGATTATGTGTTCCAGCAGGTGGAAGTTCTCTGCTTCTTTCCCTCTCAGCCCTCTTTTGGGAGATGTGTGGAGTGATTTTTATTTGAGTGTGTGTGGTGGTACTTTTTTTTTTTTTTTTTTTTTTTTTTTTTTTAAAAAAAAAAGCATACAAAACCTCTTTCTTATCTGCTTCTTTAGGATTCTTAGGTGAAGCAGTCAACCGTAATTCCCTCTCCTTTTTCAAGACCTCTTACTGGCCCTAGCCAAAAAAAGCAATGTTACCTTGAGGCAATATTCTAGCCTGATGCAATTAAGACAGCATGACTCTTCATTTTCTGGTGATAAAGACATCCTCGGTCCCTGCAAGAAACTTTCTCTGTCTAAAAGAATATTTGAAATTGGAAATTAAACTGTTTTCCTTCTGTTTGTCTCAATAAAACTTAAATTTCAAAGAGTGGGACCAGATGTTCAGATGCTGATCATCCTAGGTGTTGGCCGTTTCCTTTAATCACTGCTCTTTCTTTCAAAGCCATGCAGACGGATAGCCTCGAAGTTCTGAGAATAACTTTAATGTTGCACAGATGATCTTACAAGAACTCTGAGAATGCCAGAGGTAGACTTCTATGAGCAGTGTTAACAAGACCAAATTGAGAAAAGAGTCGTATTTTCTTTCTTCTGTTTTCCTACTTAATCATTTAGCATAATGCATTTCTGTTCGGAGCTGCACAGCGTAACAGATACAGGTTGTAGTACATAGCTGAGTTATTACTAATGTTGGAAGCTTGGCCTTGAACCATCGGCACAAAGTCATTCAAAGCCTGTTTGCTCCAGCCCCTTGGCACTTTCTGTCTCCAAGGAAATCCCAGCTGGCCTGGCCTCTGCAGCAGACCTGCCAGGCTGCGGGCACAGCTGGGCTTCCCTCCCCTTGGGCTCTGCCTTGCTGCTCTGGTGGCCTCTGCAGGTTGGGAGAGACTGGAACAGTTTGAAACAACTGCTGCACTTACGGCCGGAAAGGGAGAGGACAATGAGCAGAAAATAAATCTGACTGCTTGCAGAAGTGAAGCTATTTCCTAGTAAACGCCTTGCAATATGAAATACTAATATGACTGTAATGTCTGTTATGGCTCCACTTTCCTGCGTGATGGAGGTCTTTGCTTTTGAAAATCGCAGTGCACAATGCAAGCTTCTGTATCGCAGCAGATATCCACCCCCACTGCCCTTACACTGCCCCTTGGCAAAAGACTGTGGATTTAAGGTTGGTGTTTTAATCTTATTTGCGTAATAAGTTATTTCCATCTTGTATTAGGAGGGTCCCTGGTGGCTTTAAAGCCTGCAGTATTGCATAACTTTCAGATTCTTTGGTGGTGACTGTGAAAACAGAATGCAAAGAGAAATGTTACTTGAAAATGAAATTGTAGGAATGACAAAAATTAAGTTTCCCTTAATTTACAAAGTCCAGAGGACAAACCTTCTTTACAAAGAAGATTTCTGGTCCTGTTGGTGATAAGGAAAATGAATTTCAAAATGTAAGTTACTTTAGATAGGATTTTCTTACTGTGGAACAGTGTTAAATGTTCACTGAATGGTTGATAATGGAAAATGACATCAGGCTATTAGGAAAAAAAATCTGTTTTCACAGTGTATACAGTCAGGGAAAACTTTCAGGGATATTTCTATTTGCTGTATTGGACTATATGAAAGCTGTAATTTTAGGAGACTTTCATAAAACAATAAAAGAGAGATGAACGTTTGTGACTGAGATAAGCTCACACTTGACAGCGTGGTAAAATGAAATGGGATGGCTTCCAAGGCAAACACATTTTAACAGCAGTCCTTCAGAGCAGCCAAATATATTTGTATCATTTAGCAACAAGTGGAAAAGTTCTCTGCCTACTTCCAGGCAGCTGACAAAGAACTGTTCAGTTCCTTTAGCAAAGCTCAACATATAATTTATCTATCATAAACTGTAAAGTACCTTGTCTGTGAAGGAGGATATTCACATTTTCAGTTTTTGAATGCTAGTTCATGTGTGTTTAAGTTAGGCTTTAGAAACCACAGCTCCACATGAAGCTTGGATTTGAGGTACCTACAGCCTACCGAGAAGCCTAATGTAAAGTCATGTGAAGTACATTTAGCCATGTAAAATTTAAGCGTTCTCCTCTTTCTCATTGTGAGTTCTTGCATAACTGAAATGTGCTAGGAAATGATAGTCACTGGAATGAGGATGGAAACACAGAAAGAAGCTGCTGGTTCTCTGGGTTGTCCGCTGGCAAAGGAGGGGAGCTCTTTGCAGCTTTGAAGAGTGGAGTTCCCATTAGCACAGCCTTGTTTTCTACTTCTTCCGGACAAAATGTGTGGAGCATACCGTACAATGAGAAAAAACAAGAATGAGGAGATGATGTAAAAATATGAAAGTATTTAGGCATCTTTAAAGAGAGGCACGTATGGAAAAGTAATAAGGGCATGCCAAAGGATGACAAATGGTTTAAGAGTGAAAACGCATCTTGAAAGGAAATATCATTCGTGGACTAGGTTACAGTACTTATTAAATGTTGCATTTCTAAGTCTCTTTTTTGGTGAGAGAATTGTTGGTTTCTCTTCTCTACATGCACTTGCTGACTGTGCTTGGCTCCACGTTGTTTCAGTGTGGGGCTCACCCATCGCGCATCCATCACACACACAGACCCTCAAAGGGCAGTTTGAATTGTCAGCTACTTTCCAGCATTAAAAATACTTAGATTAGACCATTGAGAGGCAGCTGGACTTGCTTATTTTCCAATTTTCAGCTATCTCAAGCAACTGTTAGGATGCTTTGCAACTGCCACCTTTACTTTCTCTGCAAGTGGATTTTCATGGTGGAGAGGCAAAACCTCTGTGTCCATCTATAAGTGCTGAGGGTGCTTTGTGCTGGGTTAAACACCAACATATGTGGTTCTTACTGGCAGAAAGAAAAAATAACATTCGTATTAGGTTTATCAACAGAATAATGAAATAAGTAGGTTTAGATAAATAGCGCATGCTTAAAGAAATATGTTGTTATGGAAAGGGTTTCCCTAAAGCTCTTTTTGTATTTGGAAATGGATAGAGAGGAAAGATTTGCACTGAGGATATAATCCAAAAATCATCAAGTCCACACACGGCCGTAGCTCTGTGGTCTTTGTTCTGCTGCCAGCCGCTGACGTGAAAGTCTGCTGTGCTGCCCGGTGCCCTGCGTGCGCTTTGAGGGCTGTGGGCAGTGGGAAGGAAGAGCGTATCGTTTAATGTCAAAGCAGCTTCCTTATGAAGGAAGCTCCTTTCATGGACACTTTGACCAGGCAAATGTGGGCCATTTGGTCGGCAGGGCCAAAGTTAACCTCTGAAGGCACAATCCGGTTGTTATTTCCTTACCCAATGTAAGCATCGTTAGCTGCGTGTTCTGGTGTAATTGTTATTACCCGTTCTAGTCAGCTCCAATTGGTAGAGGTGGACAGAAGTTGACCCTCAGGTTCAAGAAAGTAGTATTTGCTCCAGTTCTCAGGCTTTATATTTATTGGCGTGGGCGTTAGGTCATTTTCACATTTGGACTAGAAACCCCAGCTCAAGTACTAAGCCATCTCTCCTTTCATTATTTTCCTAACAGAAAGAAAACGTGATGCACTTCAGCCCAAACCCACCACGGTTATAAAAGCTTATTGGGGGTCGATGTGCGTGCAGGAGGAAGGCAGAGAAGGATTTGATCCTGTTCTGAGGAAATATTTTCCAGAAAAATCTAAAAAGCAACAGTAGTAATCAAAGAATTCTTTTTGGTGGCACTTGGGGGGATTTAAAGCCATATGAGAAAGATGTTTATTTTCATTCTGAATAAAATTCCAAACAACTTCTAATAGCAATAAAGAGCTCCCTGTGAGGAATTTCCTGGCAAAACGAACAGCGAACTGAAGCTGTTGTGACCTCAGGTTGACTTTGTGCTGTCCCACCTCTCATCGGGTTATTAATCCCCGCAATAGTCTCTGGATCTCACTTATTATTACCTAATTACTATCGGTTTTTTTTATGCTACTGTGAGCATACTTTGAGTGGTATTACCAAAACTGAAAACCTAGCACAATATTATTATTGCAAGCCAGCCCTCACACTTCCTTGCTCCTACTGCTGAACATTTCAGGCTTTCCTGAAGTGGGGTGCTGGAGGACAGGCAGGGAAGCGAGGACGCTGTTCGTGTACCATCAGGCACACCACAGTGCAGTTTTCCAGTGAATTACTGAGAGGTCAGAAAGGGGTAGAAATGCAACAAAGCTCCCATCATGTTTTTGATACATCTCAACAGGGTTATGTGCTTCCTTGCACCGAATGGTGATGTTATTCAATAAAACCTTGAAGACAAAGCTCAGGGGCAGAACCTGTAGACTCGCAATGAAACTTTCGTGTGATCAGAGGCATTATTCTCGTCATAGAAAAAGAAGACCGTAGGATCTGGGTTCAAGTTATGGAGTCCTTACTCAGCGTTGACATGATACAAATGAGGTTACGTAGCACTTGCTGGGAGATAAGCAAAAGCCAAGGTGGGAAGTTTGTGTACTAATAAATTACTTCTGTGCTAGACAGGGCTATTAGTCATGATCTCTGAGGATGGAAAAAATCATTTGCGATAGTCCAGATGTATCTGTCTTGTATTAATTCAAGCTGTTGAGACCTGCTCCCAAGAGACAATTTACCTAGTGACATTTTTCATATTCTATCAGGAAAAATATTTTGGCCTATAATACTTTACAGAAATGACAGAAGAATCATCCCTGTCAAATATACTCACAGCAGTTTTAATACTCACATGCATACTCAGACACAACACGTGTTTTTATAATCATAATGGATTGAAGGGTATCTCTTTTAAAACAGATCGCATAACATCAATTTCTGAAATCCTTTTTTTCCTTTTTTGACTCCTACACAAAATTAAACCAACTTGGTTTTGTGATTTTGGGGGGAGTGGGAGGATAGTGAATATCCAGAAATCACGCTGAGGTTACAAGAGATGTAAACCAAACGACTTAGTTACATTGGTTTAGGTACCTTGATAATGAAAATCAGAGTAAAAGCAATGCCTACACCAATTTAATTGCAATGAAATGTGTTGATGAGGTGTGAATAACATGGTATAATGCAGCAAACAAATTTGGTGATGATGACTCCACTTTCTAATGTGTGACATTATTCTCAGCAGGGGTGGTTTAACTCTCTTGTGACCAGACATGTGGCAAAGATAACTGCTCACCACTTTAAGGCTATTTTCTAGGTCAGTGAGCAGATAGGCGTGCGTTTTCGTAACATAAAACAGAGTCAAAGGTCTTCTTTCTTTCATTCATGTTGAAATGATTTTCTCCAGATTAAATTATAGCTGGTGAAAAGTGAGTATCTGGAATGCAAAACTGCACGGCGCTGTGGTACAGTACTGAGAGGTGATACACAGTGGGCTTTCATGTGGATCAACCTGGTTATTGAGAGCTTCCCCTTCTGAGCAGAGGGAAATATGTTCCCCAGCACCAGTATATCATTTTCATAGTTAATGATGCCTGTGAAAGAATCTGCAAAAATACTATGAGGTACAAACCAGGATAAGACAGTTTATTTTGTGAGTTAAGAAAAGGCAGCCAAAAATGTGGGGTGGACAGTCTTTTTAAAGTAAACCTTATTAGCTGTGTGTCTAAGAACATTTAAAATGTGCTGGAAAATTGAAAGCAGTAGGAGGGCTAGAAAGCAAATGATTGAGTAGGACAGTTGTAGGTCAGTTACAGTTTTCACATATGAAGGAAAAAAGCAGTATCTGAAAATTTTAAGGATGCTTTTTTAGGAATAATAAAAATAATAAAGTGCATTTGAAAATACATATACCCACACTTGGCCTGTAACAGAAACTTGTGTAACTAGGATCTCTCTTTTTTTTTTTTTTTTTTTTTTCACTCCGTTTAAAGTTGAAGTTTTTTGTCCGCAAAGACTTCTTGGTCTCCACTTACTTTTTGTTTAATTACATTTCATGTGTTGGAACAAAATTTTAATAAATTGACTGCTGATAGGAATAGCAAATAAGTCACTTTTCTTCAGAAACAAGATCAGTGCAATCGAATTTATTAAATACTTGAACTGAATGCAAATGGGTAGTGTCCTTTACAAGTTGTCAGTTATAGTAATGTGTGCTCCTAGATAATATTTTGGAACATAGCAAAATATCTAGGTTAAATCTTGCTATGGTTATCCACAGATTGAAGTTAGAATGTATGTAACTGATTTAGGTGAAGAGGATTTGACCCACTGATTTAAGTATGCCTACAGTCCTTTTAAAATCACTCAGGGTAGTAGGAACTGAAACGTAAGGCTTTGACAAGGCTCTAAAGGGTTGAGCTCATTTAGGACTGAATTTCTAGTGGGAATCAGAGATGCATACTTTTGGAATATTTCATTTACAAACAGAAAATGGAAAAGAATTACACAATCAAAAGCACAAATCCCCAGGTGAGAAGAAGAGGAGCCCAAAGCATGCCTGGTTCCTGGGCACCCAGAGCAGCATCAGGCTGTGTGTGTGGTTGGCTGAGCCAAAAATCTTGACCAAAATCTCAACAAAATTAAAAGAAGGTGCCCGGTGTTTGTTTCGCATCAATCTGAATGCTCTGTGATGAGCTGCTGTAACAGCTTTCCGTAATGGTGGTGGTTGTGACTGGGCATGCAGGCAAGGAAATTGTCTGTTATGGTTTACAGAATATTGCCTTTCAGTAGGAAGGAGTAAATCTGGATAAATGAAACAGCACAAAGCCTGCAGTTGGTGTGCAGTTTTTCCTCCTCAGGCCTGGTGAAACTGGTGGCTCGGGGAATTGCCTTAGGGAGCAAAAGTCCTAAGAAAATTATTACTACATCGTTCCCTGAAAAACTGAGCAAAATGTTGGTAACTGGAAAGGGAGGGAATTAGCAGTTTCTTTGGGTTCGTTTTAGGCATCATTTCAACCGTAGGACAAGTCTTTTGTGGTGTCATCAACAAGATGTTTGCTAATGTTCAACCTTGCAGCTCTTCATTTACAAGAGAAGTATTCTGATAGAGAGATAAGTTGAAGGATTTAATGCAAAGCTCATGTAAAACGCATTCCTTACTTTGTCTGACATCAGAGGAGAAAGAAATCAAGTTATGCTTCAGATGGAAGTGAGCCAGGGAACCTCTGTTTAGAGAGCTATGGGAGAAGTATAAGGAGAAATGAAGTGATGGAAAAAGGGAAAGAATGAAAAGATACGTATGAGAGTGGCTTTGTGAAGAGCACTTCAGAGAGCAGGTAAAAGCCTAGAAAATCTGTAATGTTACTTGTGTATTTTAAAGATGTTATGTATCCTTGGTTCAAAGAGGGTTTCTGTCAATATAAATAACCCTCCCACCAGCTCAGGAAGTACTTCATTCTTAGTGAACCTCAAGAACACTTGAGGTTCAAAGCATTGTTCTTAGATGGTAAGCTCTGAGGCAATGATAATGCATTTATTTGCCTGTTGAAGGACACGTATGTGTGGGGCTACAGTTAGGAAAAGCTACTGCAACA
Source organism: Aythya fuligula (assembly GCF_009819795.1). Taxonomy (NCBI): domain Eukaryota; kingdom Metazoa; phylum Chordata; class Aves; order Anseriformes; family Anatidae; genus Aythya; species Aythya fuligula. Next base: position 4,966,752 of record NC_045569.1, on the reverse strand, counting down.
AAGTCCCTTTTTGTTGCTCAAAATGTGCTGTAAAAGTTCTTGGTATTCTCAGCTGACTTGTCCCTAACATGAGAGAAATTGCAAATGATGAGACCGATAAGAATACTAGCCAATAATACATATTTTAACATATAATTGCTACAGTCCTTACACTAACAGCTCAAAGACTGATTTCTTGTACTTGTCTGGGCAAATGTGTTTTTGAAATCAAGAATATATTTTGGTTGGCTTAAGTTTAAAGGTGCTCATCACTTTGTTTTTTAAAGTGCTAAACAGATTTGTCTGAACTATCAGGGAGGTGTGTGTGTATGTGGGAATTACGCCTAACAAGATTGCCAGATCAGCACTAAACAGCTGTTATGCCTCTCCTTGAGATAAACACAATAGATCAGAGATGTCTACTGGCTATGGTCTGACATGAAACACTTTGTGCTGTTACTTGCTTTTCAACGTATATTTTCTCTAAAGCAATAATTTGCCTTTAGATGATAACTCTGTTCTTGGTGGCATTTTTCCCCTCTGGTTTTCCGTAGCAAAAGCTTTGTCAGAGTTGTTTAAAGCTCACATCTTGCTCATTCTGGGTTTTCAGTTTTTGCCTGGGAGATGTTGGCTGTAGTTGTTAAACTTCGCTTCTGTGGCAGTACATCCTCAACATCCTACTCATGCTCTTCTTAATTATTGTTATGTTAAGAAAGATGAGTCCGTTGGTTTTTAGCATACCTAGATATGCATCGTCTCCTGCTTTTAAAATGTCACTCTAGCTTAAGTCTGGGTAAGACACAAGGTTGAGGGGGTGCTGTTACTTGCCGATTCTTTTTTCTTCCTTTACTTGTTGCAGGAAATGAGAATGCAGCCCAGCTCTGACCTGAGTTGTGATGATGGTTGGTTGGTTGCTTGGTTTGCTCATTTGTTTTAAAGAATTTAAAAAATGGGGAAGAAAAAAAAAAAGGGAGGAAAAAAAAAAAAAAGAACAATAAAGAGGAGCTTTCCAAACCATGTTTTGAGGAGGAGAAGTGAATAATGAGGGTCATGAGAAGGAATTAGTAAGTATAAGTCCTGCTGTCAACTGAAAACTCCCAAAGAGCCATCAGGGCTTCGCCTACCTCCGTCTCCTACCAGCAGATCAGAGCTGGTTTGAATTAGCACAAATCAAACAGTGACACCAAGGTTAGTTCAATTCTGATTATGAAGTTTCTACCCTGAGAAATACAAAAGCTAATTACCACCAGGCTATTTTTACAATCTTCTTAATTGCATTGCAACAAACTACATTCCTAATTTTTAAGGATGTTGCCAAGTGTGAAGGAAAGGTGCTTTAAGGCAAAACAGACAGAGCTAAGAATAGTTTCCATCTAGGCAATACTGGTTTAAATGAGTGCATAAACACTAATAAAAATGTTAATAACTAGACATTGAGTATTCCACTTTGTTTCCAGCAGTTTGTATGTTGAAAGAAATGTGAAATTCCCAGCTACAAGCAGTTAACCTTCCGTTTCATAGGAAGGGTGTTCCAGTGAAAATTCCAGATCGTAATTACTGCACCACCTGAGCAGAATGAAACTTGTATTCAGCAGCACACTGCGGCTGTAGTTGGGTTATGCTGGCCCTGGCTGTTCTGAGGAGTGGACTCACGCTGGGTGAGCCTTGATGCAAGCAGTCATGGCATCAGAAGGGTGCTGGCATCTTAGGATACCAGAAATGGTGCCTCATTTCTTCATCAGTGGGGATTTCAACACCATTTTCTGATTACAGTGTAGAAGGAGTTGTCAAGATGAAATAGTAACTAACAGTACTTGTTGTAGTAACTGTTGTTACTGCTTTGACTTCTTAGAAGCTGTTGTTGAATGGTTGTTGCAGCAATCAACCATTTTACAAGAAAATGTCTTCCTTCAAAATCATTTTTTCCTAGTTTCTGCAAATAAGTTGGCGAGTTGATTCCAGCAGCTTTGGGACACTTTGTGCAACAATGAGTCTGTCTTTCCTATAATATTTATGCTATCTTTAAGACTGGGATTTGTGCATTTCATTGTCTTATTCCAGGCTGGGGAGTCCTAGTTTGCGTGCAGTTTCTTACATATCCTTCAGTTCTTATTCATGACCCTGAAGTGGAGATGAAAAGTCAAACATCAGTCTCATTTCTGACCTCTTGCTCAACCTCTCCAAGACTGCCAGCCAGCACATCCTCGCGGCAGGTCAGACATGTCCAGCTGTTCCTCTGTGGAAGATTCTAGTGTTTGTTGCTGCCATAAATTTGGCATTAGAAGGCTGAGACAGAAGCATATTCCTACCCTTGTACTGGTCTGCAAATGGCTTGTTGCTGTTACTCTCAGCTTTCTCCCCCTGCTAATGCCAAATGCGAGCAACCTGACTAGATCATAAATTTCAGGAGCTGATTGCAACAGACCTGGCAGCCTCTCTGTCCCTGCCAGGGCACTGGCATGAAGCAGGCCATCGTGCACTTTGGGACAGCAGCCCACGTAGTCTGTGCTCCCTGCAATTAAACGTTGCCTTCCTTCATGCCAGGAGCTGCTGCTGAATTTTGGGTCTTGGACCCTTCAGGTTTGGTGTGGTCGGCTTGGCGAGAAAACTGTTTTTGGTCAGACTCCTTAGAGACTGGGGCCAGTGAGAATAAGGACTTGAATCTATTTTCCAAGATGAACCACTTTGCTCCAAAATCTCAGGTGCATCGCAAGAACTCTAATACTGAAGTTTTTCCAGAGTGACAAAATATGACCAGAAATCTCAGGAAAGGAGGACTTTTTTTTTTTTTTTAACTTGATTTTACTCTTGTTTGGAAATTAAGGGTTATGTTAAAAATGAGAAATGGCAGCAACGTAGGAGAAGCCAATTGATATGGCCATTTACAAATAAGCAAAGAAGCAAACAACATACACACAAAACTGTGCTCATTTAAATCCCCTTGTTTTTAGTCTCATCTTCTGAACTAATTGCCATTCATAATTTCTTTATATTTCCTGTCCTGTCTCCTTACAGGAAGCTAATTTTCCCCTCCCTTAATACCAGAAACCCTCGTACTGCTTTTCTCTACTGTAACCACCAAAAACCCACCTCAGCAATGGCCATCACGGTCACAGAGCAGATTAACTGGTATAAACAGCCCGAGAGTGCTGGCCGCTTATCTGCCAGGGTAAATCAACACTCTTGTTCACACATCCTTGAGCCAGGAAGATTGATTAAAAGCCCCACGTGGCCCCAAAGCTAGAATGTTAAGTAAAGGACTTCCACGGTTTCCATGTAACAAGAGTCTGGGGAGAATGTAAGACTGAGGAGGAAAACAAACACAAGAAAAAAACAAACCCAACGAAAAGTCTTTGATCTGGTGACTGTCTGATACCTGTAGCGTTGCAGTTTCTAGAAAACAAGAACGTCAATTTATCACCTCTGTTTTTCACTGCAGTTCAAGTCTATTATTTTATATGTATTAAAGTATATAAATATATTTTATGGACAGAAGGCAAATGACCTTTTCTAAAATGACCTTTTCTCCCTTCCTGAGCTGCAAAGGTTAACCAGAACAGCTGTATTCACAGATTGCTCTCAACTGGGAGAAATATTTTTGTGAACTTTTTTCTTCAGACTGCTGCAGTAGAACAAGACCTGGTGGGACGCTGAGCTGCACAGGATGGCAAGGAAAATGAGTGCAAGTGGGCCTGTTGCTTGCAGATAAAATTCCAGGCTTAATCCTCTCCAGTACTATGACCCAAATGTCGTATTACTCATTTCATTTGTAATTTGGAGGGGAGTTTCTAGACTGGGTCTGCTGAGTTTCTGTGGGTGTGTGGGAGACGGAGCTTTCCAGCGAGCACCTCCCGGCTGGCTCAGAGTTCTGTGCCCAGAGGTGGGGCACGTCTGTGGGGCACTAGCATCGCTGTGTGATGCTGGTTTCAAGTCCTGTGCCTGAGTTTGTCCATCACGATCCATTAGGAGTGAATGAAACTCCTTGGGTCCTGGGTGCTGGTGAGCAAACTCTCAAGCTATTGTCATAGTTGTGCATTGTACAACGTGTGCTCAGGTAGGGGATCAACCTCAGCGTTGAGGACAGCACATGAGGACATCTCCTTTGAGACACTCTCTCCTCAAATACAGCTCTCGTGCCTTTGGTTTTTCCTTACTATACTTCTCATATGTGGTTTTATTCATGCTTAACATGGCCCAAAACATGGGGTCTGCAGTAAGTGAAAAGGAGATTCATGTTCAAGAGAGCAGGCATCAAACTTCTGTTTCTGTCAAACATTTATATAATGTTTTAGTAATGTACCATGAAAGGTGGGCTTTTATCTTGAAAACATAAATTGGCAGGTCATGAATTATTAATTAAATGTGTTGCTAATCCATACCTTGTGTATCTTTAAAGAAAACAAAAACAAAAAGTAAAATTTAAATTTGCTGGCCAGAGGGAGGAAAAAATAAGTTCTCTACCATAATAAGACTGTTTTCCTGTGTTTGTCATCCTTTCCAGATATGTTTTAGTAATATTTTTATCTTCCCCATCCTTTTTCTCTCTGTTTATATTTGAGTAGCAAATGAGGCAGAACCACAGGAGGCCTTTTAAATGGATAGAAAGTGTTTAATGATCTTTGCCATACTGCATTCAAATGTTCCTCTGTCGTTACCCAAATCCACAGTAGGGATTCCCTGCTGTTATGTATCTCAAGCTCCTCAGGAACATGGTTATGAGTTTCAGGAATATGGCTTTGATTCTCAGTATTTCCATCTTAAAGGAGAGTCCTGTGGATTAAAAGAACACCAAAGTTACCACCCCACTGTTGCTTTGCACTGAGTAACTTAGACAAATAGCAAGTTATGTGAGTATCCAATAGCTCATTCACTTATTCGTTCAGTAACTGTTTTTTCTCTCTCCCTGTTTTTAGAAGCAGAAACAGAAATCCTATTGGTCCAGGAAAGTATGGATATGGAAAAGTGCCTTACATTTTGCCTTTACAAACTGACACTGGTCAGCAGCCGCAGAAACTTCGGAGGCAGCGACAGTCATCGAGGAACCACGCATTTCATCAGAGTCCAAGTCTCATGAACTCTTACAGCCAGTCAGCTAGCCCTTCACTTCAACATGGGAATCTTTATCAAGAAGAAGGGGGGCCTCAAGCTGGACACCAAGTCCTGGGACCCTCAGTTTATCAGACATCTTCATTTCCAGTCTCTCAAAACTTGTTTCATAGCAGTGACTCAAGCCATCATGGGTCTGCATCCCATCAGGCAGTCCAGGGTCAGCCCCAGCCTCAAAGGGCTGCAGCTATTGTATGCGTTGGCACCTACAAGCAATATAAACTCTGCAACACAAATGTAAGTCTGGATTTCTTGTATTTAATTTTGGGCAGCTGTTGGTTTTCCCTAATGTGCTAAATGTTCATATAGTCAAGAAGTTAAGTTGAGCACTGGTTTTTAATTTTTTGAGTATTTTTCATGTACTTACTCTAAAAGTGTCTTGGTGAATACTAAAAGTAGATGTGTAATATAGTAGTTACCTAAAAACATCCCTTGAAGGATTTAAAGCAGTCACTAAATCTACCAGTATGTGCAATTCCGATTCGATAGACAGAGAAACCAAGTCACAGAAACGTTAAACTTTTTCCATGCAAGAAATGAAAAACTGGCTTTGGAATATACCATATTATGAAGTCTTCCTACTTCTCAGTCCCCTAAGATAAGGCTATCATTCTGGAAGTGCTGCTTAGGATCTAAATAGCATTAGGGCCAGTACCCAGTAGCTTTGATCACTTAAGTATCTTTCCATGGTGCTGTGTGCATTCTGTAGCAGATGCTACTTTTATTAGCATCTGAACTCAGTGCTTTGATTTTGGCCTCCTAGCTTATTGGAGAGAAAATCTGTTCTGCGTTAATTTTAAAATAAAACTGAGTGTGTTATTGCTTCATTCAAAAATGTTTGGCTGGGTGTAGCTCTGTGCTCTGGGGCAGTCTCCCATTGTATGCGGGAAGCCAGTGAGGTTTTAGTATTTCTCCACACAAGCAATTTCTACCATGCTAAAATATTCTGTTCCTGGCTGTGTCACTTAAGTATTTCCTAAAGTATCTCATCTTAATACTTGTGTCTTACTGGGGCCATGAATGTAATGTCATGTTGCAAATGTCGAGAAGCTCCTCTGTGGTTATTAGAAGCAGGGTGCTCATGCGTGCTCTCAGTGTGCTGACACATCAGGCCACGTATGTCTGAGTGAACGTGTGATTCTTCTGCCTGTTTGAAATCCTGTCACATTTAGTGGAAGGCTGCACAGTGCAGTGTAGTAACAGAACATAAGATCAGGATAACAAAAAAGTAACTTAAGCAGGTCAGATGAATGTCTTTTGCCTGGTAGTCTAGTGGTTATTGCATTTGCTTTATTTAGGAATAAAGTCCATTGATTGAGTCCAGAGAAGGTGATTGAAAAGACCCAATGTCAAGAAAGTTGGTTTAGTGTTTTTCTGAAAGGGAAAACATGGAAAAGTTGCTTTGAGCCTCTGAGTATAGTCCCCGTTACACATTGCCGTTTGGATTTTTTTTCTTATTTTTATTTTAAGGGAAAGGGAAATAAACTTGCTTAGTGGGTGTTAATTTGGTAAATCAGCAGTGCTGAATTTGCTCACTTGCATTTAAAAGTGATACACAAATATTTCAGTGGCCAACATGTGAACTCTGCTTTTCTCTAGTAAACCTTTCATTATGATGGTACCCAACACTTGTGTATTGCTTTGAATTACTCTCTAGGGGGTTTTACCACCATGTGATAAGCCTTTGTTTGGGATCTGTGTTCCTTTTCAATATATTGCATCTCCTTGTGTTAATCCATATCTATTTCGTCCCTTACTGCACCAAGGCAAAAAGTGGGGCAATATTCTGCATGATTTACAAAATATAACAAAAAGGCTTCCAGGAAAGATCTCTTTGGAGAGCAAAAGCTGATAGGTGAGGAAGTTAGAAATGAGCTGGAGGAAAGAAGTAATTCCAGATAATCCCAGGTGGTGGAGAAGGAAGGTTCGTAGAGAAAACTGGTTGAGAATGACAAGCAGGATGGAGAGATGAGGGCTGGGAGCTTGTGAATTAGACAGTGACAAGAAGTGCTGTTCAGTATGAGGAGTGGTCTGGCCATTCCAGATTTTTATTGGTAGTAGGCAAACATAAGTGAAAATATTTTCACGTTAATTCTGGAAACCAAATAGGTGAGCATACTGTTGCTTCATCTTTGCCACGGTTGCGTGTATAAATGCAGTTATAAAGAAGTTGTTAATACTACCCGAGAGTTTTAATAAAGAGAAATTGTAGATGATGTAGCTCCTCCTAGGCATGGAACTCTACACAGTTGTTATTTAATGGTATTTCTGTTCCCCTCAGAGAAGCCATGACTGCTTTGGAGGCTATTTTTCTCTCTAGAATGTGGTAATTAATATAACTATAAAAAAGAAGTTGCTAAGAACAGTTTTAGCTATAAATGCCAGGATGAAAGCAAGACAAGGCTGATAGTGTTTCATCTTGTTTGCTTGTTCTTCCTGATTAAATGCTTCAGCACATGGGTTTTAATTTAATTTACCATCAGTGACATGTACCATAGGCCTTGACAGCATGCAGAGAACAGTCTCTCTCTCTCTTTTTTTTTAATACTTTTTCTTTTTTAAATCTTTCCGGAGCATAGCAAAACAGAAAATCTCGTTTATGGAGAAGAAAATAATCTCTTAAGTTATCCTCGTGTTTAGCCACTCCTTCTACAGTTTCTCCTAAGGGCAGTTAATTAATAACAAATTAAGTCAATGTGCCGTGGTCCATTAGGTCATTTCCTCATTATTGTACATTTATTGTTTTTTTTCATTAATAGCTGAACTCATTTTACATGACTGACAGCTCGGTTCATAAAAGTGAACCTTAGGCATTCTGGTTAGAGCGAACCTAGGACGTGCTGATATCGGCTGCAGTGGTTTGGCAGTTCCATCAGAGCCATGCTCTCGTACCAGTGGCTTCCGCTCCTCGGCGCCTCGTGTCCACGCTTTGTTCGTGCCCACCGCCAGGCACACAGCTGCCCGGCACCTCTGCATGCAGGAAACAAGCAATGCGCTTCTCTCCTTCACACAGGGCAGTAGTCGGATCTTACTGCGACCATAAGCTGTTTGTAATGCAGAAAGATTCTCCCAGCGTAGTCTTAAGTTCCTCCAAAGTGAAGGATCGATGTAAGTCTTTGTTACTTCCCCCTGTATTAGAGGAAGGAGAATTACATGGGCGCGTGAGTAGAGTAGAGTTTGAATGCCAACTTGTTTGCGTTTTGTCACCAGAACAGAGGAAACGACTGAAATGGAACATTTATTTACTGAACCCTTTTTGTTACTGATTCTCACAAGCACTGCCAAGTCGCTAGCTCTTTGTGAGTGGCTGAATGTGTGAGCGTGTTTGTAAATTAACTTCAGGCTGAGGGTTGCTTGAGGAGTGTTCACAAGGCAGCTCTGGATGTTCAAGCCTGCTTGTGCAGTGTGAATTTGGTAAGGCAGAGTAGTGTAACCCTTTAAAAAGTCAATTTTATCTAATTTAATGTAATTTTTGTAGGACACACAGTGAGTTGTGGCTTATTGGTAAGGACGTTTAACACTCAGTGTGCTATGTGCCCTGCTTGCCCCACAGCTCATTTCCTTTCTCTTTCTGCAGTCCTCGGTTCCCAGGTTGCACCCATGCGGTTCGGTCTGCAGGCACGTGGTAAGCGTGACCAAATCCATGCTCTGGGTATGGAACTTGTAAAGTCAGATGGTGACTGTTCTGTGATTCAGTTACACTACAGCAAACAGCATGGAAAAAATAGTCAGAGGAATTCATATACAAGGTTCACCATGGAGAGCAACACAAAACGCACATACAGCCTAAGTTCTCTTTAGCTATTGACTAAGGTATGTTCTTGATACAGTTTATGTTTTTGCTTTTGTTTGAATTTGCAAAAAAAAAAAACAAGCCAAAACGTATGGAAGACTAAGCTGAGGTTAGGTAAGAGGTTCAGGGCCAATCCCTAGCTCTACCACGGTGGGGTAAATTGTTCCATTCACTTCAGTGCCTACAGAATATTAATGATGATGATGCTAATTTTGACTGGTATGAGTCAGTCCAGCTTTCCAGTGGAAGGCTTTTTTTGATGCAGAATTCTAATTTATCCTAATTAAATAGGAATGAAATGTTCCGCAGGATTGTGTTGAGTCCATTTAAAACCGACGTGCTCTGTCACCTAACCACATAGGTAGGCATTGGCAAGTTCCCTTGCTGTATGGGATCTTGGACTGAGTCACCAGCTTGTTGGCATTCTGCCCAAGAGTTTTTGATGTTTTCCACTACTTCCATACATCTCCATTGAAGTATTGCCCATATTTAAATTTTCAACAGAGGTGTAAGTGGAAATATTTAATTTTGTGTTTAACAGAAAATGTAATTCTCTGAAGGCCTTTTCACAAAAGCTGTAAGGAAGCATGCATTCTGGAATGTTGTTGGGATGCTCAGATAATGAGAAAATGACAAATAGATGGCTATGTATTTTTAAGGTAACTTTATTTTTTTCAACTGAAAAGCCCGTCTTATTCCCAAAGAGCTACTGTGTGGTTTGTTTATTCTCTTTTTGAGATTTGTGTAGAGTAGGTGTTTGACATAAGTGGAAAAGCTGGGTTATGATGACTTATCTCTTCCTGGGGAAACAACCTTGACTTTATGTCAGGAATTTTCCCTTCGAACAATGTGGGATTGTGTGGATGTTTGGTACTCTGACATTTTGTGGCTGTATAGGAAACTTATTAAAAGCTTATGTGGGTTTACATTACTTTGGGTTGTACTGGCATTTCTTTCAATGTTGATATTTGCAGCAGAACTTCATAAATATTAATACAGAATGCATTACCACTGCTAGACTTACCTTACCAGGCAGTGGCACAGAGATACTGCTTGTAAAACATCCTACTTCGTTTGGTCAATTGTCCCTCGTGTTCAAGAGTTGCACAGAGACACCTTTGATGGGGCTCTTGGACCACAGTTGTGCGTTTCCTCTGCATCTCTTTGTACTTTATGAAACTCCCTTCAACAACTGAAGGCTGCAGTAGGGGAAAAAAAAAAAAAAAAAAAAAAAAAAAAAAGGTATTATGATGTGCTTATTATAATTTGAATATATTATGTGAAAGTGGATGACTGAAATCATGAAGAAAAATAGGTTGTTGTAATTTCAGAAGCTTTCTGTAACAGTTTTATTCCATGAGCGTGCTGTGTACACAAAGTCAACTCTTTTACATCAAGTGATTATTACTAGGTTAATTATTTATTAATCTAGTTAAATGTATGTAACATGGCAAAAATCATAAAATTTATATACTTTTTTTTTGTCCGGGGGCTTATGATTTTTAATTAAAATTCAGTTACTTGCAACATAATCTTCTAAGTTATTTTAAACTAATCTAGCATCTAGGAGTCCAAGGGTCGTGCTCTAATACCCTGTTGTGCAAAGAACTGTGAAAACATGGACTTAAAAAGCTAGGTGCCACATAAAAATGTGCTAATGTATAGATGGAGACAGGCATAGCCTGTATTCTCCACGCCAGGGAGAAATGATCAGTAGGATCTGTAATGTTCTCATGATAACCTCATCATACAGAAATCATGAGATTTTATCTTTCTCCAAAGACAATTTAGTAATATATAAATGAAGTATTTGGGACATCTATGTACTATTTGAAGTTGGACAGTGCAGGATATGCCTAAGGATTGCTGAAGATTCAGACCTTCATTTATGTCTAGTAATAGCATGATATAAAAACGTTAATTTATATAACCGTCTCAAAATTAAAAACAAAATGTGTATCATTTGTTTCTGAACTATTCAGCAGTCTAGGAGTGAGAGGTTTGATTTGACAATTGGAATTGTCTGAGATGTCACTTTTTTTTTTTTTTATTCTGACAAAGAGTGAATGGAATGCATATATCACAGAGGAGAGGAAGAGGGAAAAAGATCCATGGTATCCAATCACTTCATCAGTTGTGTGAATAACAGCATTAACATTTAAAAATACTGTAGAGTGATTTGGAAACTTCTTTCAAATATCTGCTGAACTGAATTACTTTTTCCCCCCACAGTGAAACTTTACTGTGGAGTGACTGAGTGGTGCATTGCCTTGCCATCGCTCAAACCTCTGTGCCAAGTTTTGAAGAGGAAACTAATCAGTGAAAATTGGGAGTTTGGAATTTCAACCATCTGAAGTCAGCTGGTTGCATTCCTGACGTATCTGTAGATTGGTTTAACAGAGTCCTGTAAATTGGAGTAGTTGTTTTTTTATCAATATGATCAAGTGTTGTTGGAGATATTTTATGGCATTCCAGCCTGACTTTGCTTGTTGGTGTCAAGTGATATTGACAAAAGTGTTTGTCTGAAATTCTGATGCATAATTATTCAATATGCCTATAATTCAAGGAAGAATTTTGCTTTTTGTTCATATGTTAGTTTAATTGTATACATGTTTTAGAAGCAGGGGAAACTGCAGATGTCTAGAATTTTTGTTGAAGGGAAATCCCTTGAATTAATTTTAAAAATATGTTTTTTAAATGTTGCCTTTATGAACAGTTGTTAACTGTTCCCTTTAATCACAGGCATAGAAAGCACCTCCTATAGATGACACTATCTTCGTTAGTACATGAAAGGAGTAATTTTTTTCTGGTATTTTTAATGGATTATTTCAGTATTGATGATAGTAACATGCTATGCGTTTTCAAGAATATGAATTACATAATGGCAGGAGTTTGCAGAGAAAATGCCCGTCAGTACACTCCCAGTCTTCGCTTGTACTGACCGAGGTGAGTGGAGGAAGAAGGAAATACAGGAGAAGCTGCCAAAGTTAAGCTAAGGTTGCTGAAGGAGAAGGTGGTCTATTGGCAATGTTGTTTCTAGTGCTTTTTTTTTTTTTTTTTTTTAAACCAGGACTCTGAATCTGCAAACAAAAACTCACGTAGAAAGTTAGGAAACAAACGTAAGATTACAACTGGCAAGAAGGTGTTCCCTTGCCTGACAAGAAAGTGGCTGTGTTGGAGGATGGTAGTACCAACCCTCTCCCTCGAAAGAGCTGAAAATAGGAACTTGGCACTACATGCTCTGTGGTGCTCAAAAGAGTTAAATATGTGTTTGTTTGTTTTTTCTTCTCCATATGAAGAGCTAACTGCATACAGAACAGTGCAAAACCCAGAAATAATTAATCAGCGGTGATACTTAAATACATAAAAATCAGGCAGTGATGCTCTGTCTCTGCTTTGCTTGTACTTTGTCAAAGTACTTTGTCAAGTGTGCAATGTGTTTGCCAAGAAATAACACCTTTCCAGGCACCGTATTGCACATGTAGAGATATGCAAGTTTAATTAATGAAACAGTTTCTTTCTAGTGATAGGTGGGTAAGGCTGTTGATCTTCCATCTCTTGACTTACAGTTGTGGAAAAGCCAATCTCATGTTTCTTTTATCTGTCCCTGCAGTGTTAGTGAGGCAATGGGTGATTTGTGGTGGGTAGAAGCCAGGGAAATAGCCCGTGCCCCTCCCTGCCAGCTATCTTCTGTTTTTAGCTGCAATAGCGTCCTAGCCAAGCAATGTACTGTTTTCTTTTTCTGTATTTTTGGTTGCATTATCATTTGCTAAAGATAGCAAGCATACTAATTGTCTTGGAAAATACCTAGTTATGCACAAACTGAGAAAGGATTGGACTAAGCAAATTGCACCATAGGTGAACTTTTTCCCTAAAGTGGCAGTGCCCGCTTCCAGGAGCTGCAGCCCACCTTTATCGTGCACATCCATTGTATACCTACTAGGTTCTATAGTTAAGGAGACAGTGATTACAGAAGCAACTTCAAATTAAACATTCCTGTTTCATCCCCGGAATAAGTCCATCCTGCAAAATGAATGATTCAGAGGTCATACGGAAAAACAGTGTAATCACACAGATGAGAATGGGCCTCCTAGGCACAAAAAAAAAAAATAATTATATAGTAATTTTTGCAAGGGCAATTTTGTGTCTTCTAAGTTGAGGTTATGTGTTCTTTTAATGTCCTGTAGTGTACTGTATGGAACTTTATAGTATCAAAACAAAAAAGAAGAAGCCTTTAAAACCAGAATTCTGTCCCGTGGTAGGTCAGTATTCACAGGACTGATCAGGTCGTTGCAGTTGAGCCAGTGGTAGGAGTTTATGCTTTACTAGTACTATAGGGCAATGAAAATGCTTTGTCATGGTGTTCACTTTCTTTTTTCCAACACAGGTGTTTCATCCATTCTTCCAAGTACAGCCCATCTGTGCTCCTTACCTTCTAGCAGAAGCAATTTTCACTTTCTTAGTACCTTGTCTGATATTTTCTATCTCATCTCCCCATTTCTTCTGCCTACAGTCCCACTCCTTTCTGCTTAGGTTCCCTGCCTTCTCTCCAGTTTCTTCAAGTTTCACTTCTCTGGCCAATTTGTTCATCCACTGTCAGTTCTTGAATCCCAATCCAAAGTTTTAGTCGTGTTTTTGCAAGGTATTCCATACATTCAAGGGACAGCTTTTTGTATTTCTTTGCATTCTTTTGCATCGTCTTGCTTCTTTGCATCATCCATGGTGCCTGCAACAGGATCAAGGTCACTCCTGAAAACGGAAGAGAGACATGTCCTGTGTTCGTTCCTAGTGCCTGCCCCCAGAACAGACCTCAGGAGCACGTACCAGTAATTGCTGGAAAACTGATCAGGCTCTGTGAGTCTCAGTTGGATTATGCCTCTTGTAAACAGACTGTTCCAGTACATTAGCTGTGAAACTTCAACAAGTTTTTACTGCGCATGTGCAAAGTCTGATTATCAGTATTTTCTTTCAAAAGCTTGTGGCTTGGCTATATTTGGATAAATTTCCATATAAAAGGCAGAAGATGCGTTCTTGACAAAAAGCACTTTCCTGGCTGACTCCGTTTCACTCATTAAAAGGAGACAGGCACTTACATTTTGGGGAAAAAAATAAAAATCAGACTGTTTGAAGCATGGGAAAAAAATAAAACACTTATCCCCTCTTGTTTTCCTTTAGACTCATTCTTGGATGAAATACTTCAGTCAAAAAAAAATGAGATTAAGACAGATACCAGGAGTGGAAAATTTTAGCCTGAACGGTTAAAGTTGGATGAACTCATAAGTAAACAGACAGTGCTACCAGCTGTAGCAGTACCAAAGCATTATAAGATATGGTAAATGTATCAGCTAGTTTAAAGTGGCACTTTTTTTTTTTTTTTTTTTTTTTTTTTTTGAGATGTCAGTACACTCTCAGTGTACTGGGGGAAAATACAAAATACATTGCAGAAGCAGTTAAACAGGTTAAGAATGTTTTGTATCAGAAACTGTGGATGTGATTTTTGATGGAAACAAAAAAACTAACATACGAATAATACTGCGCTTTCTGTTACAAGTGATTAAGAGGTTGCAGGAGCCAAGGGTAAGCTATGTGTATGGTGCTCTACAACTGTTCACTTTGCGTGGAAGACAAATGTTCCAAAAAAAAGAAAGGTGGGTCATCTTTAAAAATAAATAAATAAATAAATAAGTGTACTCTCAGTGGATTCACCAGAATCACCCTAGATGTCATAACTGTACGTTTATGCTTAACACAACTCCTCTAAACATTTCTGTTCCCTGATTGTCATGTAAAATAGAAGTTCTTTGCTGAGAACACCGATTATTTACCATATTTATTTATTTTTAATTAAGATGTGGAGTATTGTGGTAATACAAATCAAAAACCTTCCTAATCTTTCAGTCTTTTTGCTGGACCTATTCAGGTAATCCCTCGTCCCACACAGGGAGTGCGCGTTTAAATGGAATGCCTACAATTGAATTTCCATTTAAATTGATCAGGATTTCATGAAGAAAACTCGTTGAGGATTATTTCCACATTATTTCCACTGATGATGCTGGTGTAAAATAAAAGAATAAAGTAATGAAACCTATGTGACACACAAGCTACAACCCAGAAATAATGGAAAATGAGAAAGAAAGAAAGAAAGAAAGAAAGAAAGAAAGAAAGAAAGAAAGAAAGAAAGAAGGGGTTTAAATGAAGTGAAATGTTGCTTGAAACTGCAGTAGGTGTTTTTATTAATTTGGCATAATTTTCTAGAAACTGCAAGAACTAAATATCTCACCTCCACCTTCTTTGTTGGTTTCACCAGAGCTGTGCTACATGAGCGCTTGGCTCAGGGTCTTTCAAAGCTGGTAGGCACAGCGCCTTTCAGAAAAGGTTTTGGAGTGACTCATTTTTCTAATATAAAGAAATACTTTACAAAAAAAGAAACTGTTAGAAAAGTTTGACCTGTTTTTAGCCGTGGTTATTATTTGATTAAAGCAACTATCCTTAATACATAAACCTCACGTTTTCTGAGGACTATAAAAACGTGCTGTTCCTAAGATGTATTTCAACAATGAAGACAGATGAGACACTGGATCAGAAGCAAGGCTGAAAGCTTCCATGCTAAGCCAATCCTCAGACTTTGAGCCAGGTTTTGTCAAATGGAAATTATTTTTTTAATTGATTTCCCATTAAACGAGGCAGTAGTGTGCAGTTTAAGCACCTTGAGCATTATGTAGTGTTTCTATAAATAGATATTTGAATGGAAGGAATCTTGTATTTGGTGGATTTGTTTAATGCATCATAGTTATATAGAAAAAGCGATACCACTGTTGAACAGCTGTTGTACAGAGTAGTTAAGATTTTTGTTGCAAATGCCAAGTTTTTAATGCTTGATTAGGATCATGTAAAGAATATCCTCTGTGCGCTCCAGTCTCAATACTGAAGTACTTTGCTCAGGGAACTGGGCAATAAAAGAAATTTGGGACAGTAAAATAATAACTGTATTTTGAAAAAATGGCTTTGGAATGGTCGATAGTCATCTGGTCTGGTGCTGGATCAAAAAAGACTAGCAACAGGCAACTGGCTAGATCGTTGGCAGGTGTGAACTGACGTAGCACTGGCTTCCATAGCATACTTGTGTATTGCTTTACACCAGATGATGTTCTCTTCCAGCGGGATCTGTTTTCAGTATTTATTTTTCATTTTCTATTTGTTAAACTAATGTTTTAAAATCCAGTTATTGGTTTTTGTATTATTATTATTTGGAATAACATTTTAAAATTTAGCAGTAACCAGAAATGGATGATTTTCTTAACACCTTTTTGGTACTACTGGGGAACTGTACTGTTGGTTTGCCTCCTATAGCCCTTTGGTGAGACCCTCCTAAGCTAACGGTGCCAGACGTTTCTGGTCAGATACATTAGATCAGTGGGTGCTTTGTATGGGGTGGATGAGTCACTCAGATTTAATTTAAAGCTGAAGCTGGACTTGAATCTTCTACAAGCTGTTGAAAATCTGAAGTAAAATAAGTTACTTCAGTCTAATCAGATCTGTCAGAATTCAAAAAAGCCACAAATCCGTAAAGTTGTGCAGAGTTGCTTATTTTTCTACTGGGTTGATCTTTCTCCCCTGTTATTAGGCATACTGAAGTGCTGTTGAAGGGAAGAAAGGTAAAGTACTAATAGCTACCACATTATGCATTAATGGTTTATTTGGCTGATACATTTCAAAGTTAATCAAAGTTATGCTCAGGTGACACTTCAAAGGCTCTCCTAGATAAATTCAGAGGACTTTGTGGTGCAAAGGTGAAATCAGCAATGGGAAAAATGTTTTATGTTCCAGCTGTGCTCCTAAAAACTCTGGTGGTGTTTTGCTTGTACCAAGGCCATTAGCCTGATTGTATTCAGACATCCATCATGATCTGTTAATTTTATTATAGCTCAGAAGAATGCTAAGGATGTAACAGGACTGGCAGAAGGTGAAAAGAAAAGGAGGAAAGATAATCTAGCTACAAAGTGGTGGTGGAGGGATTACTTGAGAAAGATAAACACACGTATCAGGAGGGCAGGATGAGATGCACTCCGCGGTTTGTAGAAGCATTAGCAAAGGAAATGGTTAAACCTTTCTGACACCCAAACATTTTATATGTTTGGAACTAGAAGAGGTGACTTGGTAGTCAAATATGTAGTCAGTATGGAGCAGTATTTTTTAAAAAGAAAACGACATTTGTCCAAAATGGAGGCTTCCCTGATTTGGCTTTGGTATCAAATAAAGCATCACAATGTGTATCGGGGGCAGAATTGTGAAAACTTGGGTAAAAAAGACACCTGGTGGGTTAATAACATGAGGTGGTGCCATAGAAGATCTGTAGAAATGTTGGCAGTGTTTGAATTTGATGTGTAAGCCCTCTGCAGCTGATGTAAGAACTGCTAGATTTTGGGGATGGTTTTGCTTCAGCGCTGCATGGGCCGATGGAAAATCACCAGCACCTCAAGTGCGGGGGACACATCAGTTTTATGGGATAACCTGCCAGGCAGAGCCACAGCTTGACTGTGACTCTCGCCGGTTTATTTTTCCAGAGAATAAATTAAAATATTGTGGTCAACTTCGGCTACGTGAGTTGCTTAACAAAACTTTATGGAACTGCATATGTGAAATTGAAGGAAACCTCCAGGATCATTTGGGCAGGCCTCAGGGAGTCAGCTACCCAAATGTATGCGTATATGTTCATTGTGGTGGTGGTGATTGGTTTTTATTTTATATTTTATATTACACGACTACAATGATGTCGTGTTGTGTACGTGCCCAAGGTTTTTTCTGTCTGTGGGAAGCAGCCCCTTGAAATCAGGGAGGGAAAAGGGAAAGGCTGGTACCCTGTCCTACATGCACTCTTGGACTCTGCCTCCCCTCCGAGTCCCTCTCTGGTTAGCAGAGGAAGATGAAGTCAGTAGTTGATGATGCCTCCCCTAACCGAGCATGATGTCCATTGCAACAGACACATAGGTGCAAATTCATTGCTTGAGGCAGTGCTGAGACTTAGGTATGACAGGTGCTTATTCCTCCTAAACTTGTCCAGATACCACTGTGTTCACAGATGTTCATTTTCATTGCGTGTCAAGCCAGACATTTATAGTGTACTGTCTGCGGTCATGGACTGTAACTTGAGCTGGCTAGCACTATTTTTATGGAAAGTGCTATTTTGTTTATTCTTCACATACGTTTTAGAATTTTGCATTTAAAATTTTACTTTTCTTGCATATTTTTTTACAAACATCAATTTGATTTTAGTAATAATAATAAAAAAAATCCATCAAATATTTTGTGCCAGTGATATCTAGGCACATTTGCTATAGCTTATTTCTTTTTTCATTGCAGACAATTGTATTTATGTTCTGTTTTAATTTTTAAAAGTTAAAACTACTGGGAAATAAAAAGAGCCTCCAGTTGTTTAAATTACTCTGTTGCTGACTTGGAATCAGCTGAAGAAAAGAAGGTTGCCTTGATTCTAGGTAGCACTGATACCGGGTGTGTGCGTGTTCCTTGGCAATGCAAAGGGAAGTAACTTAGATGAATTAAAATTTGCAAGGCCAGATTCTGCTGTCAGACACAGCCATGTAACTTCCATATGTTCAGAAGGAACAAGGCTGGGGCAGTGTTTACTGCAATGGTGGATTGTTATGTGAAGAGCATATTCTGAAAATTAAAGAAGAACCTTCAGCACACTGCTTCAGAAGCAAGTATTTGAGTTGTTTTCCTTTGGAGGTGTGTTTATCCTTTGGAATGTAAAAGGATTAATCAGATTAGATAGAACCACTGCAGAAATTAAAAAAAAAAAAAAAAAAAAAAAAAAAAAAAGTATAACTAGACTTTATTTAGTGCAATGTGCACACAATATTAATTATGAATTATGCTTGAGCCTGGACTTTGAGAAGGACTTTGGGGCCTTGGAAAAACAGCTGGCCAGTTACTGTAGGTCACAGGAACGAAATGGTGCCAAAATCTAAGTCAACGTTTTAATTGCCTTTAAAGGTGGTTTCAGTATCAAAATAAGCCGTTTATGCTTTTCCAGAAATGCATTATCTCAGCCCAGCAATGAAGCGGTTTGCTCATGGCAGGCGTGCAGCCAGCGTGAGCGCGCATCAGCTGGCAGGCTGATAATTTCCTGGTGGATTGCCAATGCTTCGTTAATTTACTGAAGTGTCAAAGATTTGTTAAAAACATGTGTCTTTCAAGTGTTTTCCAAAAGTGTGTAGGGTGGTTTCCTTGCTTTACAGACTTAGCTTCACTAGCAACTAGTTTTAAGAAAACTGTGGTGGTAGCGGGCAAAGAGAAGTACTGCGTGATGCCATCCCTCTGAGTATTTCATACCTGTGTATCTCAGGTGAAATTGAGGCATAGATAAGGGTAACTCTTTCAGAAATGCAATGTCATCTTCAGACACAGTGCATTTCAAAGAATTTGTCTTAACATCTCTAAATACGAAGGGATGCTTCTAGAATATTCCATCCTAAGCACTCCCTGCTCCATCAGCACAGTGCTGTGCTGCTGCTGTTCTAATGGCATGTTCTGAAAGTACAATAAGAAAAGTTGGCTGAGACATCATATTCATTGAAAGAGCCGCATCGAAATGTGGCAGTGGAAGGAAGCTCTGAAAGCCTCTCACATCGTGTGGAAGTGCCTGGTGCTCTGACCTGCGTGGCTGGAGGAGGACCCACACCGCTCATTTACAGCTTTGGTGTTATTCTTACACACGTACTCTGAGTAGGGGAGACATCAGCTAAAACCATACAGAATTTTGGGTCCGTGATCCTGTTTCTAATTTTGCAGTGCACAACCGAAAGAATAATTAAAAAAAAAAAAAAAAAGTCTCCCAGCATAGAATCTAGTTTTGTAGGTAATTCATATCTGCCTGAATTTGAGTTTTATATTAGGTGCATTGAATTTTTTGCTGATCTGGCTTCCGCATACCTGCTTTAAAAAATCTTTTTTTTGTTGTTTGATAAACATCCAAAGGTGTCATCCTGTTTCTGCATCAACATCTCTAAGAAAAACTTGAGCTCACTCCCCCAGTTATCACAAAAGAGAATGATGTTCATGAGGAGAAAAAAAAAATAAAAAGAAGAAATTCCAAATCCGTTGCTAACAACTACAACAACAACAAAAAAAGAATCAAGGTCAACATTTTGTTTTCAAAAGGTTTGTTTGCAAATCCCTGTGAGGCAACACAATTCCAGTGCCCTCCCGTCCCAGAGGGGAAGAAGCTGAGGGAGAATCACACGCGAAGGCTAAATGCTTTCGCCGAGTTCACACCGAAAGCCTCTGGAAGATTTAGGAAAGAGATCCAGGTCATTTAAATGCTAGTTCTGTGGCTTAACCACGGAAACGTTCCTCATCTGTAAACATGCGTGCTTTTTGAAGTAAAATTGATATTCGTTTGGCAAAGGGCCAGGAGGAGCACAGGGCCTCTGACAGCGTGTGAAGAAAGCCCAGACGCAGCCTGCTGCCCGCTGCGGGCCGGTGCTCCTGGAAGGCCAGCGCTGGCCTCCCCAGGCCTCCTCCGCGGGCCTCCAGCGCCTCCTGGCCCTGCCTGAGCACTGGGAAGCGAACCGAGGGCTGCAAAGTGCTGTGAGGTACATACAGCCTTCAGACACTCCAAATATTCGCCCCCTCTGGGATCGCCTTCTCGCAGTCCCAGATGCTCGTTGCTGTCCCCGGAGAGTTCTGCAATTGAGCTCTATGGATTTATGACAGAAGTAGTAGCTAAAGGTATAAAAATTGGTTGTTCTCTCAGCGAATAAATCAAAACTTGTGCTAAAGTTTTGCTTTTGATTGTTCAGGGTTAGGGTTTTCCCTTTTAGCAATAGCACCATTTTCTGCCTCAGATGTCTGAAAAGCCACCCAGGCCAAGATCAAGTGCCCGACACTCTGAGCTCTTCTGAGGAGTGCTGAAGGATTTCATTTGGAAGGGGGCTGAGCAGTAGGTGGCATAAAAATGTCATTTTGTTCAGCTGGGCATTCAGAATTTTGCAGGGGCTAATAAACGAGGAATAGTTACCCAGTGTGCTTGTGCAGGGTGACTGCCTTCAGCCTAGGGGATTCCTGAGCTGTGCCTAGTTTGACTTGTTGCACCTTGCACGTAATTCTTTGATTTTTTTTTTTTTTTTAAGCATTCAAAAACAAAAGTGGATATAATCTGTATAAAGAATAAAGTAAGGAGTTTTTGCTGACCAGCTCTCACTCGCCAGTTTTCATGCAAAAATGTAATTACACGATGCTGAAAGAAATGGAGGGAGGACATCGGACTTTTAAAGTAGCAGGGACGTTACTGAGTTAGTCTGTTCTTCCTCTGACTTTGTCTTGATCCAGACAGCGTGTTTAGTGTACTTGGCAGTCCTCTGCCCTCCTTTAAAGCAATGGGGCCTCTGTCCTGTGGGCAACTTTCAGTAAGTTTAAAAACAGAAACTGTAACTATAGAAAAATGATCTTAGAAGAGGGGGGGAGCACTTTTTTTTTCTTGGCAACAGCAATGAATATTTTGATCTTTTTATTCTTACATTGTCTGCAGTTGGTAGGAACAGGGTGCACAGGAAATGGTCTGTGAGCCAGAAATAGTGGTACACAAGAGCATGAGCTCAAGGCTCAGAGAAGGAGAAACAAGAAACAACAAAACTTTGCAACAGACTGTCAGAACACATGTGCCAAAAAAGAAAAAAGAAAAGGGAAATGTGTTCCAAAAAGAAACCCTTCAGGCTGGGTTCTTTGCTGGTGCAGACTGACTTTGTTCTGCTGTAATTTAACGTAAGGACCTTAATTTATGCCAGCTCAGGCTCTGCCCCTCGCTTTTGGGATACATGGTGTGATTAGTTTCCACGAAAAAATTTGAGGTTCTGAGCCTCGATGTTTATTGTGGCAGAATTGTCTCTTACTTCTCTTGCTGCTCTGCTGTGTTGCAGATTGAAGGATGTGTGATTTCAGGGGTAGGAGTACAGCTTTGATCTCTCTATTAGGCACTAGAAAGAGTTTTGGTCTCACTGTCCAATATACTCTAGTGGTTTGTTGTGAAGCTTTTTTTGTTTGCTTAGTTCTTCTTTGTTTCTGGACTTTGTTTGTTTGCTTGTTTTCTGATGGCTGGCTTGTTGAGGAAAACAGCATATACGTGGACTTGGAGACTTCAGATGGGGATGAACTAAGCACAGATGGCTGTTTGGCCAGGAGCAGTGTTTATTCCAGAGGAGTTGTTACTGTGATTCTAATAGAAGATAAAGCCGTCTGTGAGCCTCCCCCCAGCCATGTCTTTGGTTCAGTTCATACCCCTCTTTTAAAACTCTTGGCTTCGGTCTCACTGATTCAGCTAGAAGCATCTTTATACATAGATGGGGGATACAAAACCAGAACTCCTCTGGGGAGAGCTTCATCTGGGACCTCTGGTGTGCCGGCTCTCACTGCAATGACAGCCCGTCCTTCCCCCTCCACAGAACTGACTTGCAGTTGCCATAAGATCTCTTCTTACTGGTTCTCTTCTTACTGTTCCCTTCAAATATAGCTGCTTACCACGTTGCATTGATATAATTTTGTGTCTGCTGTTTCCGTGAAAACTATCTCCTATAGAAAAACGGATTTTGCTGTTCTAGTCTAATTCTTCATGTGATTACTGCTGTGGAACAGTGTTTTTAGCGGCATTTTGATCCTCTGAAGGCCACTTGAAAAAATGCTTGTGTGACCAAAGCTCATCTGTTTTTTCCAAGCACAGGAATTGTTCTAATTAAAACCCCCTTTTCTAGAAGTCTTGCTCCCCTTTGCGTGTGCCCACACACAGAGCAGTCTTTCGCTGTAACTGCTATACTGCAAGGACAAAGGCATAACAAAGTAATTAAGTATTTAACTTGTACTTGCTTTTGGAATCTGCTTCAGATCTGAACAAGGTTTTTCTGCCAAGGCTTGCATTGCAGGTGACCTAATAAAAGATGTTACTTCTATCTGTAAAACTTGCCCTGCCTCAATGTGTGCACGTGTGCGTGCTTATATAAAATGTTCTTCTCATTACTTCAAGCACTCTGAAGCTAGCATTTGAAGGCACAAGTTAAAATACAAAGTAGTGTTATGGCTGTCCCAGTAGCATGTGGGAATAAAAAAGAAAAAGTGGTAATATACTGAAGCATAGGATGAGAATGAGAAGCTGGTGTTGCCAGCTTGTAATAAGTTATGGAAGCATATATGTTAAGTGTTTCAACTATGTTGAATCTGAGCCCAGAAAATTAATAATAAGAAATGTGAAGCTATTGTGGAAAGGAAATGATTCAGATCTACTTTATTGAATTTATCTTGAAATATCCTTTTCTATTATTATTTTTTTTCTGTGAGAAACGACAGCTCACTAAAGAATTTGCTTGTTTTGTAGAACTGTTACTCCATTAACTCCACAAAGCTAATACGCTCTTTTTCTACAGGTACTTTTGATACCATCACTTAAAAACACACTATTGGTTATCTAATTTAAGGAAGACAACTGATGGATTAGAATTAGGCAAAGCCTTCATTGACCTTCTAAAGTTAATTAATAAGAAAGCAGTATTTATATTAATATTGATTATAATATAAATGTGTTCTTTTTTTAAATAGATGTGTCCTGAAAGCAGCAGAAATATTAGAGAGGTGCAGTGTGCATCATACAACAACAAGCCATTTATGGGTCGATTTTATGAATGGGAACCTTTTGCAGAAGGTAAGGGAAGACACCTTGTTTTTACTTTTATTATACTGGCTGTGTTTTGGAAAAGCAAAAGTACTTTTCACCTAGTGGAAGCCATGGAACTTTGAGTCTTGCTGATTCTGCTTTGTTTATCCGCAGAGTTTATTCATTGGCCAACAAGTAAATAAATCTTTGTATTTTACGAAATTGAAAGCATGCAAGTCCTACTTTGACTGGTATACTTTTGCACCTATACAGTATTGCAAGAGTATTTCGGCTACATCACGGTTAAATGTCTTCCATGTGTTTGTTTGATTACAAAGGCTTAGTATAGGTCTATTTTGCTAAATGGAGTCAATTTTTTTAATCCCAGTTTAGCATGTGACTTGAGGTCCTAATGCGTTCATTTCAGGACTCTGTCATTGTATATAAATTTTCTAAGTGTTTGACAATTGGGATGGTGGCTGGGGGAGGGATACCTGTGCTATGGACTTGCCCAGCTGCATGTTGAACTGATTGTCCTGGAACACAAAGCAGCAGCTCTAGTAGGGGCCTGCCACATCCTCAGAGTCCTAATGTTTGAAGAATAAAACTCAGTAATTTGTGGGCTATAACCTTTTCCTGGAAACATGTTTTGTGAAATAATTACTTTTTCATTTTTCTTTCTGTAAGCAAGAGCTGGGCCTGCCTCAGCTGAGATTTGCAATTATTTGTGAGGTAAATAACTTAATCTTAAAATACGTTTCATGGCTGGATTCAGCAGAATCTAGTTTGTCTTACTTTTTAAAATAATGTTTTTAAAAGGCTGTTTTCCACAAAAAGGACCACAGAGGAATTACACAGAAATATGTATACATACTGTGCAGTACTTTCATTATTGCTGCGTGGATCTGTCGCTTGGCATGAATCACTGTTATGGTTACCTTTATGAGACACCCTTACTAACAGGCTGTGTGTGCTCTGCACTCTGCGTTCTCTCCTATGATCTCTCTTCCAAATGGGGGCACAGAATCTCACCTTGAAATTTAAAAATAGAGGATATAGGTCCAACTACTTGTCCTTTCTGTATTTGAGAAGAACAAAGCAGAAGGAGCATTTATCTCTATTTTTTGAATTCTGTCTTGAATATCACTTTTATTGCCTCCTGTGCAAGTAGCTACAGATAATACAAGTCAACACAAGTAATAAGTTATGTCACGGCTTTTAATGTCTTACTGTCAGTGTTTACAGGGGTTTCTCTTTACAGGAGACTTCATTACAAATAAATGTGTGCTGTGATTTATCTTAATGTTGACACCCTGCCCCGTATTTCCTAAAACTGATATGTTGGCATGAGTTTCTCAATTATGTGTCTTCAGCATCAGTGATTTACTCTAGGGCTACCAGGATTCCGTGTATGTTTGGCTTGCTTTCGGTCTTGAACTCATCATGACAAGTTGCTTTCCCAGGTCCAAAACGGAGGCAAAGTAGGATGAGGTATGGAAAAGGAATGGGAGAATTTCATTCATGATGGGGAGATTCCTTTTGCAGAGCTGGGTGTTGTATTCGTATTTCTCCTCCCTTTATCCTAACAGAAGGAGAAAAGGGTGATAGTTACTGGTGAGTTTTGGTCATTAATACACTGAGGTCATGTGTACCCCAGTGTATATAGAGCCTGCTAGTAGTTTTCAAAGTGTCAGCGGTGAAAAGCACATCAGGGTAGAGCTGCAGTGGGGGGATGAGTCAGCTGGAAGGCAGCACGAGCTGTTTAATATCTGACTCCCAGTTGATCACACGTTTATTTCTAACGTAGTCATGCCTCAGTCCTGGTTGTACCTGGTGTGGGTATATGGAAGAGTTGCAGAGCTATGCATCTTTATCTCAAGGTGTGCCCATTCAGTGTATGCTGTTAGTTAAAGTCATGTTAGGCATTGTGAAGTTGTCCCCAAAAGGAAGTTACAGAGCTGTCAAACTTTGGCACTTTGTACCGTGCCTGTAAGCAGAAAAAAGAGCTCTGTACTCCAGCAAGCAGAGGGCTGAAGACATTGCAGACAAAATGACTTCTCTTACAACTTGGCCTTGAAGACTTAAGATATCTTAGCTTCAAAGCATCCCTTTTCCAACTGCCATTGGCAATGTGCAGCCCATGCTGAGCCAGCTCAGCCCACCTCTGTCTCCTCGCTTCCTGCACAGCAGCTTTGACTCACGCTGCCCTTTGCCAGGAAAGATGGATGACTCAGGGGATTTAAAACATGCCACAATCATCTCTTTTTCCCTCCCCTGCACAGCACAGCTTGCTCCTAATATTTGTGTTGGATCAATAAGGGCGGCTAAACTGCAATTTACAACTCTTTCTTGATGGTGAGTTAAGTATAATAATTATTATTTTTGAAAAATAGCATATTTTTATTTCTCCCTTGATCAGATTGGCGCAGCTGCATTTCTAACCCCCCTGTTTTATCTGCTACTTCTCCAACACAAACTTCTGTCTTATTAAAAAAGCCATATTAAAGAGACTATAAACTCCGTGAATTTAGAGTGTCTAATGAAAAAAAGCAAACTAGTTTGTGCTGGAGAAGGACTAGCACAGAATGACTTCAAGGCCAGGATTTGAGAGGAAGATCCAGATGTGACAAAGGGAAAACATCACACTGATACGATTGTAAAACCTGTAAGGAAATTTAAATCTACAGATGCAATAAATACTTGAGTGATTCAGATAATTCACCTCTTCAAATTTGAACTCATTATTTCAGCTATATTTTTAATTGTGTAAAAAAAAATCTTAACCTAAAGAAAAGCTTTCAATATCTTGATCACTATATGAGAAGAGTACATGTATATTTCAAGGAGAAAAACTATTGTTTCCTTGACAAGTGCAATTCAATGAAAATCTGACCACAGGAGTCTTTCTTAGTGAAGAACAGCTGCATTTTTGAGAGGAGGGAGATAACTGAAGATTTATTGACAGAAATCCTGTATAAGCTTAAAGAAGAAACAAAGTCCTCTCCAGAAAAATCTGTCTGATGCTTCATCTCTGTGAGGGTATCTAGGATATCTTACGCATCCAAAATAAATTGTGAAATATAGTATTTCAAATCAATGGCCACAGAACATCCTGAACAACTTCAGGCCTTCTTGCTGTGAGTTCTGTTTGGACTTCCTGGTACTCGTCCCCTAAAAGAAGTTTTGTGTCAGTGCTCTGTCCTGAGGGCTGACTTGCTTTCAGAGGAGAACTCATCGTAGTTGCAGAAGATCTGTGCATGCTGTAAAATCCCTTCTGAGTTCACTTTTCTTTTAAAATACCTTCTAGTAACCTGACATCTAGCTACAGGTGCTTCTCAGCTACAGCTGTGAGAAATAAAAGCTCTAAAGAAAATTAAGCCTATCTCTTCTACAGCTGTCTAGCAAATACTGCAACTTCAGTATTTTGTGTCAGAGAAGAAGCACTTAGGATTTAGACTGAATTCATCTTTGCTATTAGGATGGAGACTGAAGACTAATGCTGCTACATTTATTTATTTGTGTGTTGTGTTGCTGGATTTGTACCAACAAATTTGTCTTGGTTTGCATGACAAAGTAGCTTCTTACAGGAAATCAAAATGGAGGCCCCAATATAAAATGTCAAATTGCTAGGAAACTTCTCCAGTCTGCTGGCAGTTGATGACACTGAATGAGCTTTGATTAATATTATGTAAGTATAAAATTGAAGAAAAGCCTGATTATTCATTTAAAAATCATTTTCAGTTATGGAGAATTGCAAATAGCATTAAGCACTTCTGGAATGGGAGCACGCAGAGGTCAGAGAGGAGTGACTTTGGAGAGTTTTTACAGGGAGTGTAGTTGCAAGGACGGTGCAGACACTACCTGCAGACCCTCAACCAGCTGTAGGCACAGAGCAGTCTTGCTGATGTTTCAGTTTGGGAGGGTTTGGCTCATTTCCTCAGGCTTTGTGCAGACAATGATATGTAGGCTTGTGAGGAAACTCTTCATTCAGTACTGGTATCATTAAAAAGACGTTTTGTTGAGCATCTTCCATTCAGCTGATCAACAGAAATCATCCTCCAGACCTAGTGAACCTCAGGAAAATCCTTTATGGGAGTGTTTGAGAGTCTACTGGATGAATGCCAAAATCCTGTCAAGTAACACTTTTGTTGTCCTGTCAGATTTCCAGATGTTGCTTCTAAGTTTTCTGTTATTATGTGTGACTATTTGCATATAGCTACCAAATATGCACAGGTAATTTTGCAGAAAGTTTTGGGGCCAGATATAAATGTGGCCTACTGGGTGTTGTTGCAAATCAATGAACATTCTGGGCCAACCCTGAATGTATTATACCTTTTTTCAGTGGTTTATTGTGTTGCCCTTTTTTCCCCCCTGTTTATATGTATATAAACAACTTATTATGTATGTGTAGAATTTATATGCACATTATTAGTGCAAGCGATCTCATTGTTGGATGTCTTAATATAAAACTATTTTAGTAACATTATAACATTTGATATATACAGAGAAACATAGGGTTAAGTCTCATCACTTTAGGCTAATTGGTAGTGGAACTTTAGAGTAATTAGAGAATTTATCTTTAAGTAAGATTATTAAGGTAGGTCCTGATGTAGGTATGTTACCTGGATGCCTGTGATTTCTTGACTAGAGGAGTGCTGTCCTTCAGGAACAAAGGTAACACAGTCCCAGTTCAAGAATTGTTGGTCTGTCCCGATTTGTTACGGCCAGTTCATTGTGCCTGAGGACATGCTATGCCAAAATAGTGTCCTTGTAGGTTTTGGTGCAATACTTCTGAGAACCTAATTTTTCACTGAAAAAGTCCTATTGTATTATTTGTAATTCCTCTGGTAAAATGCTTCTGGTTAGTGGATATACAGATGTTTGTGTATATACAGAATATCTCAAGAAATATTCCAGCTGTGCTGCAATTCATCCAGCTGCAGGGTATTATATTCAATGAGGCAGCTGCTTCATTTCTTCATTTGAAAATGAAAGTCTTCATTTCTCATGGCAATACACTACACTTCTCTGCTTTTTGCCTCCACCTGTTAGAAATGTTCTTGATTGCGTTTATGACATTTTGTGGTTACTTGTCCTTGAAGCTTGTACTTTAATTGCATGCATTGTATTTTCTGTGAGGTTTTTTTTTTTTGCTACTCCTGTTCTATATGAACGGCTGTTGCCAGACATTCATTGAAGAGGCAGCAGTTTTGAGGGTTTTGAAATGCAATGAATATGTTTTTATTTATTGATTAGCTACA
Organism: Aythya fuligula; assembly: GCF_009819795.1. NCBI lineage: Eukaryota > Metazoa > Chordata > Aves > Anseriformes > Anatidae > Aythya > Aythya fuligula. The sequence continues at coordinate 4,937,954 of NC_045569.1, read as the reverse complement.
ACTCAAGTAGTGCACACAGCTCTAATGATAATCAGCACATAGGTAATAACAGAACTGGCATTCTTACATTTCATCGCACACACCAAAAAATAAATTACCCCCTGATTTTTTCCCCCGTTTGTATGTAGAAAGGAACTGTCTAGGATTTGGTCTCAGTTCCTTTCTGCAAACCAAAAGTCTGCCTATGCTTATCATTTAAATTGTGTTAAATAACTGTGTTGATATATTTACCTTCTACGTGCTGTTCACATGTATATTTATGATCTGTCGTAAAAATTTGAGATGTAGGAAATAGATTTGGGAAAAACTTTTGAAAAATTTATTCTGTTCTGTATTTTATGAGAACTCACGGCTTTAGGTCTTCAGCAACCATGTGAGTTGATATATGAAACATCCTGCGATTTGCTTTGCTTGGCCTTTTCTGTGATCTGTTCGGCTACTTTATAGTGGATTGGTCTTAATCTCTAGCTGATCAGGAACAGTTGCTTAGCAAAGGAATAACATTAAACTGAACAGTAAACCAATAGCAGATTAGTACATCCTAAAGCATATATCTGAAATTATTGACAAGATCTTAAGTACCGTCTATAAGGTATATAATTTCTCTGGAATTTTGTTGGAATTTGAGCTCCGATTTCCTATAAACTCATTGAAAATCCTATAAAGGATGTAAAAACTCAATTAAGTATCATTTTTTCATGTATTACTAAAAATTCTATTTCATTTTAACTTAAATCTCTTGGAAATGTTGCTGGCTTATGACACTGGAATTTATTCAAATACAATCAAACATGAAGTTAATTTATATTATGACCCTTTCTTCCCTTTATTTAATTCCGACTTGTGAGTGGATCACAAGAGAAAGCAGATGGAAGCTAGCAAAACTTTAAAAGTATGGTTCTGCTAAAGTATCTGAGGTATTTCTTTGACTTCATCAATAAATTTACTTCCTGAACATCTGTTGTGTTGAGCTTGACCTGGAAATTGTAAATATCCTGTGTATTACTGAAATATGTAACTACTTCTATAGAAAGCTTTAATAGAAAATGTTTAGATACTTGCATATATGGAAGCATAATGCTTCAATGTGGCAGCTTGCCTTTTATAATTATTCTTGATGTATTTATTGATGTACGTGTTTTGATTTGTATCTGTAGAAAGTTTAGCAATATCAGAGCCTGGCTTTTATGTGGGATTCCATGTCTTGTTCAATTCAAATCATAATGCACATGTACTGTTGAATGTACTGCGTTAAGTGGGGATGATAATGTAGTACATGAAGTAATGAAGTACATTAAGCAATGAAGTACATAAAGTTCACCGTTTTCCCTTAGTAGGCCACATGCTCCACGTGTTGTAATACTTCTAGTTACTTGTGTGTATCTCAATTGCCCTGCTGTTCTACTTGCTATTTGTAGGGAAAAATGGGTTAAGAGGAATGAGAGCAAGCAGATATTGGTGTTTATAGACGGATACCTGGATGAGCCTCCAGAACTGGAAAGGGTTGTTAGTGCAGAGTGGGAAATGACATCCAGGGAATGTTAGCATTCAGGAGTAAACTCATACAGCCCAAGGGTGACATAAACATAAACCACGTAAACCGAATGTATTTTTAAGAAGACAGCAAAGGGAAAGACTGGAGACAAACCGAAAAACTGTAGCTGTTGTCCTCTTGCAGGTTTGGATAAATTTAGCCTAGCTTTGTGTAGACAAGACATTGCCTTCTGAACCCAGGTAACCAATATTTGCTGCTTTGTTCTAGAGCACCTCACCTGCCTGGATGCATTAGTCATGAGTTGGGGAATCATCTCTGGAAGAATTACGCCCTCATTTCAAAGCACGCATCTTAGGTTCCTTCGGTGGGAGCAGAATGTTAGGGGCAGATGTTGTGGCTTTCAGGCTCAAATTTAGAAACAAAATTGTATCCAGATTGTGTGGTAACAAAGATGGTTAGGCTGGAACAGAATGTGGAAAGATGATTTGATTTTTGCAAAGCACCCATGGAAGTGATTGGCATAGACCCTGTTAGGCCTGCTTTGATAACATGAGTCTCAACTCCGTCCTGTTGCTACCAATGGCAAGACTGCCAGGGGTTCAGGTCAGTATTCATATCTGCTGTGTCATCAGATTACTGTGAGGCTGTGAAAGCATCTCAGAGAAATGCTGTGCAAATGTATATGCTTGTGATTTGAACTGAAAAAAAACATAGAAAAGAAGAGCCCACAGTGCTTTCCCTCCTGAAATATTCTTGTACTTTATTTGTTCTGTACCTGGAATTGTGATTCCAAGTTGAGATTCCAAGCTACCAGAGAGATGCTACCAGTGTTATTTTTGTTTGTTTGTTTTTAGTTTTACTTCTATTGAAATTTAATAAAATTAACATTACTTGAACTGACCTCCAGTATGACAGCAACATTTTAAAGCAAAATTTAACCTCTGAGTGCCATATTTCATTTGTCTTCATTTCTTTAAAAATGTAGAAGAAATTAACTTTGAATCCTAGCATTAGGCAAGCTCTTGACAAAACCTGGTGTTGGAAACCACGGGGCTGCCCATCTAACAAAATTATTTCTCTAGTAATTTGTCAAGTCATGCAAGAAAAATACTTTTATTTTTCTTTTTTAAAAGAAAAGTTATCGTAAACCTTTTATAAAAGCAGAATCAGTGGAATACTTTGAAAAAAAAAACAAAAACAAAAACAAAAAACACAAACAACCTAGTGGTATAAAAATAAAATAAAATTGTTATCTTCATCACAGCTTTCTTAATGTCTGACTTGGCTCTGTCAGGCAAAATCTGTAATAAGCAGGGTGAGATGAACAAATAATATTTGACCTCACATTGTCTGTAACATCTTCGGACAAGATATGTATTGCTTATAGAGCATCATAGTGCCCAGTGGGTGCACAGAGTGGTCTGAAGCTTGCTTCAAGTTGGTAAGTGTGGAGTTGATCCTTATGATTTGGGGAGCAGCCCGGATCCTATAAAGGTGAGCCTGGGGATACCCTAGAAGCATGAGTCCTGCTAGGAGTCAGGGTGTTGTGATGGAGGTGCTCATCCAGTAGTACAGACTGGCACAGAGCAGGGTTGTGTAAATGAACGTTCCCCTGGAGTTCCCTCAGCCTCAGACACTGTCAGGGATTGGTCTCCGTTTTCTCTCTGTCCTCTGATGTGCTTCTTCTGCCAAGAATAGCTTTCTCACAGCCCAAACCTCTGCCATTATGAATTAAAGATAATTCTGCTAGAATTGATAGAAAAGATGAATCAATGGTTAAGTGGCACCATTGTACGGTGGTAAAACTACAATCTTTTTGAATCTCCATTTCATTTTGTTTCATCAGGTCCTTTTGTATGTTGAGTCTGTCAAGATAAGGGAAAGAACAGGGCCAAATGAAATATCTCAACTGTCTCATCAAAAGCAAGCTTTCATCCCACTATTTAGTGCTGCTGGCATCAGCCTCATTACTGTATACAATTATAGAGTAAGTGCTTTGGGATGCTTTAGACTATTTTGAGATGATATTGTAATATTTAATAAAATTGAAAACGTTGGGCTCACAGTATTTTGCAGGTGTGCAATTCCTGCAGAAACCCCAGTGATCCTGTCATCTCTTCCAGATCTGTGAAATAGTCTGGAGAATAGAATAGGAGCTGCAAGGTCAAAACAGTGTAATCATTTTAACATGTGTTATACGTTAACTTTGGGGAATACTGAATAAACAGGGCAACAATTAAGCGAAGGATTATCAACATGTGTTCCATCTTTGTTGTTAAATGTATGAAATGTTTATTCAACATATCTCTGGTATCATTTTCAGGTTTTGGCAGTACATGTTCTTGCTTTTAAACACTTTCTTCTTTGCGACGTGGCTTGTTTGACTTAGAAAGCAAACTTGAAAAATGCCTGGTGAATATTCTTTCCATTTTTAACAAGAAATGAACAACTGAGACACAGGGAGAAAACACATAAAGTGATCTTGAGAAGTGAAGTGGAAAAGAGGCTCCCTGCTTAAAGCTACTTACCAAGCTATGATAGATTTTTTAAAATTAGTACCTGTGCCTCAGTTTACGCATGGAAATAGTTTTTTATCAATTAAGTTGTATATTTCAAAGGGTTTTAAATAGTTTCATAACGTTTTCCGTGTGTTTAATTTCATAAAAGTTCTCACATCTTTAGATAAAAGTTATTTATCTCCTGCAGTCAGCAGTGTTTGTCCTAAACCCACTGCTGCGTGTGTAGCAGGCTGTGGAACTCCCGGGCAGTGCTGCTGAAGCTGAAGGAATGCAGGGTAAGTATGGCTTTTTATAGGTCCTAATGGGCCACGAATTGTTGAGGTTAGTGTTGTTGTTTTTTTCTATTCACTTCAGTGGCTTATGGATGAGGTTGAAGTTGCAGAGTCATTTAGAAAAATTTTTGCCATGTAATTAAAAAAGTGAACAGACCTGATATATGATGCAGCAAAACTCTGTTTCAGGTTGGTAATGCCCAGGTTTCTGTGCATTCAGAGGACTGGGTGTGTACCTAATTCCTCAGAGGGTCAGGACCTCACTAGAGAAATTTTCCATTTCTTTGAAAAAAAGATGGCTCTGTTTAAAGCATTCCCTTGTGGGTCATACTCGGTTCAAAGTTCTGGTGTTCCTGGAGCCTTTGCTGAGTCCAGCCCCGCTTCTGCTGGGCAAGTGTACGGACAGGGACTCAGAAAGCAGCAGTTTGTGAACGTGTGTGAACATCAGGTTCAGGCTTTTCTTTCATTCTGTGAAGAATTCAAAGTAAACAAAAAAGTTTTTTTTGAACCGTCTCGGAGAACAAATTACTTCCATATTCGACACTCCCCCAAATCTGCCTTTTGTTTCATTGCATGTGTTCCTGAGCAATTAAAAATTGACTATTGCAAAAAACATTCACGCTACTGTTGACCCTTTGAAGCACTGACAGTGCTCCTCAGGAGAGGCTGAGGCGGGGAGACACGGCCTGTGAGGAGGGGCTGGGGACCCCTGAGCTGCCCAGCCCTCAGAAGAGGAGGCCCAGGGCAACCTGGCTGCTCCCTGCAGCGCCCTGAGCAGGGGAAACACAGAGGTAGGCGTCTGGCTCTGCTCCTGGGAACTGGGGACAGCACTGAGCTGCACCAGGGGAGGCTTAGCCTGGGCACGAGGACGCGTTTCTGTGCCACAAGATGGTCAGACACTGAGCAGGCTTCCTAGAGAGGTGGTGGATCAGTGCCCAAGGGGCATTTGGACAGTGCCCACATGGACATGCTTCAGCTTTTGGTTAGCCCTGAGGTGCTCAGGCAGTTGGACTTGATGATCTTTGCAGGCCCCTTCCAACTGAACTATTCTGTTCTGGTCTTACAAAACAGAACCTAATGCAGCCTCCGTGCAAAAAGCCTCCATATGTTGAAGTAACTCTTGGAGGAACTGACTACAAAAGCAAGCCTATTAAATAGAGACTAGTTCCCAGCTACTTCAGGAGACTGACTTCTTCTGAATATTTTTCATTATGCTGAAAGAATTACATATAAAGATACTTTTCCTTTATGGTCTGTTAATTTTGAGCCTGTTCCAGTATCAACTGATGCAAAGGGAAAGATACCATTAAGTTCAGAAGGAGTCAGATGGGAATCTAAACATTTATCTTCTGAGTTTCCATTTGTGTACTCGACGTACTGTTCGTGCATGCTCTCAGCAGTAGAACCTGCACTTCTGCTGGCTGGAACATTTAGGTGCAAAATCGTATTTTCCTAAAGTACTTGGTGTGACATCATGCAAGTTGTGGAAATTAGCACCTAAGCAGACTGTAGGGCGTGAGGCGCACTGAGGAGTCACTGTTGCTTAACTGCAGCGTGTCCCCAGAAACTCTGTCTGGTAACTTCTGTACTCAGTCTGTGGCAAGCTCAAAGTGGAAGATACTTGTTTGAGCCTCTATTATTCTGGTGAGACCTCTTTCTGTGGGATTTGAGTGAGAAGATGTTATGTTTTGCAGTATATTGTGAAAGCCAGCAAGGGTTGTCCCTGTGGCTCAAGCTGAGCACGGAGACTCAGGGAGCTGAGCCTTGGTCTGTAGTCACTGTGCAGGTTTTGGAGAGTCAGGGAAGGCTGCAAAGAGTCATTACTACTGAGGCTTCATAACGATCAAGTACTACAGTGTGTTTTTTAAGATGGCATTCCTTCAAAAGCCAGTTTCCAACTTCATCCCACAGTATTTCAAAGGAGTGTAGAGTTTACAACTCTGGTCTAACTGTTCGCTAGAAAAATGAAGTTACTTATTAATATGAATTTGGGTGTCTGTGCTGCATATTATTATTTAAACATTGACATTCCAGTGTTTCTGGAGTGCTGTGTTAATATTTTGAATGGAAATGTTTGGTAGTGCAGAGTGTTACAAAGGGAATTAAAATGATCATGCCAATTTAGCCAGCATAAGTAGTTGGACTGGCATTTATATACATTTGATACTCCCATTTGTTATGATGAATTACTATTTTCAAAGCAAGGAAAATCTTACCCACTGTGAAAGAAAAGCTTATAGTATGGATGAACATCAGAAGAGAGAGATTCCCAGTGGTAGTATTTAAAATGAAAAGCAGAACTGGCTTCTATTGTGCTCCGTTTCCATTAGACATCTTGGAAGTTTTATAAGCACGGTGCATAATAAATATCGAAGCCACAGTTTGAGGTCAGTTAAAAAGGAGAGACAGTTCTTGCTAATATTTTTCTGGATTAGTCCTCCATCTTACACCCAGATAGATACAAAGCACTGGCATCTGTCCACAAGAATGTACTTGTGAATTTGTTAATTTGCTTTCCATATTGCACTGTATAACTGTGAACTTAAATCCAAATACCACAAGTTTAAAATTAAGTTTGAAAGAACCAGAGAAACTGTGCATTAAATTCACTCGTATATCTGCAAAGAGAGAAGATCTCTTTCTGAATAATTTTGGTCTAAGTCCTAAAAAGCACTGAGGTGCAGCCTGCTGTGGTCTGTTCTGCTGACCAAGTACTGGGATCCCTCCGGAGAGTGATCACAAAGAGCTGACAGTTTGGATCCATTACACCAGGGAGGTGGATAGCAAGTGTAAAAACAGACCTCAAAAAGTCAAGCCTGATTTTTATTTTTTTTCAAATACAATAATATGAGTCTGGTGACATCATCAGATCTGAAAACTAATATAGATTTTTACTGTATTTTCTTTTTCATTGCTCCAATATAACTGGTACCCAGTGTATGTAAAATGCATTACGGCAAATCCGCAAGCAATTTCCTTCATTGTAACAAATACTGTATCTCATTAGAGCAAAACAAGCCCCCAGTTATGTTGCAGAACATCTGCTTAATAATTTCAAGTTCCTCCAACAATGCTGCCAGAATGTCTAAAAAGTCAACATCTAGTCCATTACTTTGATCAACAGAAGTAATAAAAATATAAATATTGTACCAAATGCGGATCTGGTGAAAGGCAGAGCAGTGCTAGTGGATCTAAGCTGAGAGAGAGTTATTGCTAATGGTGGTGTGGCTTATGGCACTGGGCTTCTGAGAGGTGGGCTGGGAGTGGGAACCAGATTTCTGGCTGACATAGATTTCCTATCTAACAACGAGAAAGTTATTTAATCTTTCTGTCCAGACCCTGACACTAAAATTCAGCTTAAAATGTCCTTTTATCTTTCATGGGCTTTCTGTAATGCATATGAGGTGCTTTAACTTTACTCAGAAGAGCTGAAACACCTATAAACAAACAACAGAGCAATGCTTAAGCAAAATTTGATATGAATTGTAAAAATGCTTAGTATTTATCTGCTTTGTGACTTTATCAGTTTCTGCTCTGTATGTCGTATGAGAAGGGTCACTTTGAGTTGTTTGCCTACTTGTTTTCATTTCAAATGTGAACAAAAACTGAAAATGGGAAAACTGTCCAGAAATGTATTGACCAGAACGTTGTTTTTATGTATCAAGTTATTTAGGGCCAGTAACGATGAAAGTTAAGAGAAAAAAAAAAAAAAAAAAAAAAAATATTTTAAAATTTGTAACACTTCTTTAAAAAAAAAAAAAAATCAATCGCATAAAGTGTTTCATCATTGAAATGAAACTGCCTCAGAGTCATGTAAAAGTACCAAAAAAGGCTCTGACTTATATAAGTGGGATGTATATTAACAAAGCATGGGCTAGGTCATTCTGCTTAACGCAGAGCACAAGATTCCCTGGCAGATAGTTCTATTGTTAGTGCTGTGAGATGGGGAGACACTGAAATACCTCCTTTTAAAGTGCTGATTTTTCTTTTTGATTTTAACTGTGCCAGTAAGTCTGAGAAATGTCAAGTCTTCATTATGAAATGTTGTCATGGAAACTCTAACTACTTCTGGGCACAATACTGTGTGTTAATATACAAAAGTTAACTGTAGATAAAAATCTGTGTGGAGACAAGAATGCAGAACTTTCCAAAGAAATCTACATACACAGTGCATGTTAATTGCAAAGGAGTGTTTTACTGGAGCTATGCGACATCCTAAAAAAGAACAGAAACAAAACCTCCTGTTTTCTTATCACAATAACCATTATCAGCTAAAGGAATCTGAGTTAGTGTGAGGATCTCAGGAATACTTTTGTTTTGGGAAGCCTGAGGGCTCTGATAGGAGTGTTTGGTAAAGGCGGGTGCCAGCATGCTGTGGAGGTGTGACCAGTCCCCTTGGGAAGCATGTGGGGCAGTGAATGTCCCTTGGAGCTGGCACTGTGGTCTGAGCTGGGTAAAACCCACTCTCTGGACTGTAGCAGTACTTGCCTTTGTATGTCAAGGGCAGAAGGAGAAAAACATTTTTGTTTCTTACTGTCATTTTCTCTTTCTGTGGCACAGCTGAAGATACTAACCACAATGAATTCAAGGTAATTTTCCAAATACAAATTTTTAATCCAACATTTTTTCTTAACCTCAGATTCAAAGATTTATGGCTATCATACCCCTTAAAGGTCCAGTGTTATCACTTGATCCTGCTGTCTGCACACTGCAGCTTGTACAATTGTAGCCCTTAGGAAATGCATTTTTCTGTGTGAATTGATGATGTGTCTCTCAGAATGAAGGTCATTTGATTTTTGACACGTTAGTTAATGCCACTGGTTACATTCTTCCAGTGGTAAATCAAGTATTCCTTCAACAACAAGTTCCAATAAATGATCTTTGGATCCCCCGGAAACTTATTGTTGGACTAATTTCTGCTAAATCTGTTCTGCTTCTAATCAGCATCTAGTATTGTGGTCTCTCCTGTACCTCGTTCAGTGTGATTCGGTAAGAAGCAAATAGGTGCAGCAGGAGGCATTTCCTGATGCCCTATCTCTAGGGCTTAAGAGAAGCTTGTGAGTCTAGAGGTGCTCGCAAACAGCAGCAGCAAGGCAAAGTTTGTAGTTGGTTGGTGTATCGATGGTCTGAGGCATTCTAAAAGCCATAAGCTAAGTAGAAACACTGTGCACAGTGAATCCAAGTGGCTAGGCTTGGTGGCAAGGGTTGAGGGATTTCTGGCTTTTGGGGGAATTTTTTTTACAGGGTTCTGTGGGTGGGTTGTGTTTTGGGCAGAAGCAACTCAGACCAAGGTTAAAAGATCTTTCAGTGATAGTGACAGACAATATATGAACAATGCTTACTAGATTTCTGAACTCCAGTCGTTTCTGAAAGGTTCTTGCACATTGCCAAGTCACTTGAAAATAAGTCTGATGAAATGGGTGCCACAAGAAGAGAAAACAAGCCACTGGTTTCTTACCAGCTGTAGGGTATAGTTCTGTTGAGGTTACATTTTACCTGCCACCATCTTCCAAAGCACTTGTTAGATAACATGGATGGTAATTCCCTGTGTTGTTTTCCAGTTTCTCTTTTTTCCTCAAAAGCAAATGATACTGGCACTGTAGGGTCAGCTCCACCAGTTCCCTTGCAGTATTTTGTGGTTTGTTCCCCCAGCTTTTCCTCCTTCAAATGCTGCATTTGTAGCATGTGTAATCTTAGACATTGGAAAATGCGCTCTGCTTAGTTAGATGGCCAGAAGGTCTTCCATCAATGTCCCTCTGTTTAGCTGATGAAGTGCTCTTTCTCAAAACTTGTTTTAGCAAGAAAAACTTTTAACTGAATTGCTTTGTAAGTGGTCATAAAGTCCTGTTTAGGTTTCTTGCTCATGTAAGCATGTTGCTGTGTATTCTGGGGTATTTCATTCTTTATGTTTTGCTTGATAATGCCAATGTTATGGTTATTGGTGTATAATGCATTATTAAGTCTGGGTCATCTGCACTGATATGACATAAGAAAGAAAAATCAAATGGTTTGTGATGGCAGAAATTCAGCTGATTCTACACTGTTGTAATTTGATGGTACAATAGTAGTTTCTACAAGCTGAAGATTTGCCTTATGGTCTTTGCTATCACCGTAAGGAAGTACCCAAGAACTACCCTGAGTACAGGTTTGAAAAACATGACCATATGTGTGAGTCTAAGGGTCCAGGGTAACCTGAGAAAATTCCTTTTGTTTTATATACCACGCCAGAAACTGTTGTGGGAAAGGAAGAATACCACCCATTTTCTTATTCTGCACTTTTTATATGGCGTGGTTGCTTCTGCTGTCTATAAACGGAGTGGCAAATGCAGTTGTGGTGGAATGTGGCTCAGCAAAGGGGCTGGCTTTACTTAACCAGCTATAGGCAGAGTTGGCTGTGGCAGTTCAGAGCAGGCCAGAAGAGGAACGTGATTTTTTGCATCCTTTTTCCTCCTTAGGTCAAGCAGAGCAGGCTTAAAGAAATTTCTTCACTGAAAGGGTTGTGAATCATTGGAACAGGCTGTCCAGGGACGTGGTTGAGTCACTAGCCCTGGAAGTGAAAAACGTGTAGGTGTAGAGCTTTGTGATGTGGTTTAACGGTGGGCTTGGCAGTGCTAGGTTAAAGGTTGGACTGGGTGACCTTAAAGGTCTTTTCCAACCTGAATGATGATGTGATTCTTGGAAATGATCTGCTGAGTGGGCTATTGCAACAGGGCAGTTGGTGCTTGCCACAGACATAGTTGCCACGAAGTTCAAAGAACATGTAAGAGAATGTAAGTGCTAGTGGTCATCTGCTAAGCAAACCTGAATTTCAACAGCAGGCCTAGAGAATCACCATTAATTTTATTGCCATGAACATGTAGAAGGTTGTTAGGGAAAAGAGTCAGAAATACGTGCTGGATAGTCTAATTTACCCATCCCCTGTTTCATTATATTTTTAGAACTTTATTCTTTATTTTCTGGCTTAAATGCTCTTAAATCTCAGGAGAATTTTCCATTATTTAATAGATCTCCCTGTCTTTTTTTTTTTTTTTTTTTTATGAGGTAGATTCTGGGCTTGGGTTTGGGGGTTTTATAGTGAGCTTACTTCTTCTAAAACCCATATAAACTTTACTGAAAATTCTTAATCCTTTTTTATGTACTTGCAGTATTTTCAGGTGTTTTTGCAGTACTTGTGTGACTTGTTACTGACACTGTATATGTTTAACTTAAAAATAATTGGAGAGAAAGATTGGTAATTTCTTTCATCATTTATGAAAGGAGGATCTGGGTCTAAGACTTCTAAAAATGCAGACCTCTTCTTCTGCATCAAGAACTGCTTAAAATACTTGGCCAACATTTACTCAGCTGTTACACGGTGAAAGCCTGTGTTTACTTTCATGTTCATCTTGTTAAAACACAGTTGCTGAAAAGAAAGAGTAGGAACTTTTTACATCAAAATCCCTCTGATCCTTGAGCATGTGGGCTGGAGGAAATCAAAGATGAGAGGGATGAAATAATTGCTGAGTGCACATATTTGGCACATCGGTAGGAAAAGGATGCTCTACAAAAGAGCTGAGGGCTGGGCTTGAGCTGTCCATTTTTGCTTTCTCAGAGGATGCTTCAACCTGCAACCTTTGGTTGGTTTGACAACTATAAATTAAACTCAGTGTTTCTGGAACACATCCTGGAAGGTGGATCTTTTTACTTTTGATAAAAGATTGATTTTCAGTATCTTCAGTGAGAAACTGCTTGAAAGAGAGGAAAATCTACAAGATGGTCCTGGAAGTTATAGTTTATTTTATGCAGATTTACTTTCCTATTAGATTTAGCTCTGTATGGAAATCCAAGCACTGGTGCCAGTCTAGAATACGTGGTAGCTGTATACAGGATATTTGTAGCTATTTGTAGCTAATATGGAGAAATTTCACTTGTGGTTTAAAAATAGCTGCATATTCTGGATTTATGGTTAGAAGAGTGAAATGCTGTGAAGCCTTTTTTTTTTTTTTTTTTTGTGTGTGTGTCAGGGAAGGTGTTGCATAGATTATCCACACTTGGTGACATATTGTTACCTATTCTAATAATGAGTTAAATTAAAAAACAATACAGAATATACAGTAACTAACAGAGAGTTCACTATTCCAAGTGACCACTTTTATTCATGCTACAGTTCAATCTCAAAAGAGGGTGAATCTAAGAAATTTAGAACACAAAGAAATAATCACCAGGTAACCAAGGAACAAACTTCCTGGTAAATAAACAAATACGTTGTGAATTCCAAGCTTGTTTGCTGTGAATTTGATGAAGTTTGGCTTTCTCTAATGACTGTTTATAATGTTTCAGTGTTTTTTTTCTAGCACCATGGGTAGAACTGTTAGTAGACAGCAGGATGGTTTACTAATTCCTTGCTATGTTGAACTTCTTCCCTCTTCTCTCTCTCTCTCTCCCTTTCTCTCTCACTTTTGTACTGTTAGTCCCTTAGTCTCCTCTGTTTCAAATACAAAGATACATCCTAGAGCCAGTACACAATGTGTTGCTCATTCACAGAGCAAGTTGGGCAGGACCAGCCAGCTTCCCATGTTTGTACAGCCTGATTCCAGTGCATTTCGCTAGTATCTGATTTAAAAATTCTCTACTAGAAGATAACAGCTCTTACCAAATTTTGTAAGGAGCACGGCATCAAAAAGATGACACCTGTAGGAAGTATTAGCAGTTTGTCTTGGGTCTTAGAATATTGTTCGCATGCTAAATGTTATAAAGCATGGAGAATTCATCACTAAGCATGCCTAGCATCAGCCCTGCATGGCTGAGACAGAGGAAATGTGATCCTGTGTACTGTATGTGAAAATATGCCCGCTCTTACTGTATAGCCTGGAGTAAAATTTAAATTTCAAGTAAACATTTAGTGTTATCCTTCAGGAAATTTTGGGGCTCTGAATGACCTTTTATTATAGGATTGCTTTTTTTCTAATACATAAAATTGTCTGAAGTCAGCTCTGGCTCATCCAATAATAACTTTAAACCAGTGTTTGTACCACTTCTGCCAGTCACCAGAAATTTTTGAAGTTCTGAGGGATGACACGTTTGAGCTTTCTGAATGAAGTAATGGGAATGGTGAGTTAGAATTGAAGAAGATTGGAAAGTCCTCTAAGATCATCTAGTCCAGTCTTTAACCTAGCACTGACAAGTCCACCACTAAACCATGCTGCTAAGTATTTTTACTGTGCCTTAGGGTTTAAAATCAGCCGGATAACGTACAGATCAGTTGTAGCAGCTTCAATTAATCAAAATCATAACAAAAACTATGACGGAAGACTTAAGTATTTTTAATTTCAAAATCAGGCTTGCAATCTGACTTTGCAAGTTCTATGAAAATTGCCCAGTGTGTGCAGGCTGTTGCACGCAAAAGCATTTGCACAAATAAGCCTTTGCATGAAGTGTACTTCTAATCTATCTGTTTATACAAGTTTGATTTTCATAGCATGAATGTTTACAAAGAGACAGTTACCAGTAGTCAGCACTGAAATAATGTTTTTTAGTTCACTGACCTGTGCACAAATGAGTTTTAAAACTGTGGCTAAGCTTACTAGCAGCTAGCATCTTACGTATGCCCTGGTAAATTCACCCCCAGCATTTCACTGAAGAACTGTGTGTGCAGGCTTGTGTGTTGTTTGTAGGAAGGAAATCCTGTATGTATGTATATCTCATATACTCTAGATTTTAGTTAGTTTGATATATGAAACTGTGCTGCAATATGTATGAAGATATTTATTAGTGTTTTAATTACTTAAATATTTCAATAAATTATTGCAGTGCTTCAGTAACTTCAATATTTCAATAAATATTTATTGCATAAATGTTAATTGAAATATATAATATTCAGTAAATAGTGGAATATTTATTGCATTCCTATATAAGATGACTTTTTATTGACCAAAGCACCAGTTTGTATTGTATTTTGATCATAATTATGGCTGGATGTCAAATTTGGAATGCAAAGGCAAAAATAGCAATCATTACCATGCTTGTAATAGTCTGATCTTGTTAGTGTTGGCATCAGGAGCGATGGTAAAGGCGGTGACCTGAGCATTTTCCTATGTTGGCAACTGGCACATACACCTACCACACACAGACAGCTGAAAATATGAATGTATTTGTCTTCACTGCTGTTTCCAACCGTATTAGCAAGACTGATATACCAGTATATATAGTTTGCAGATCGATTCATTCTTTTTTAAAAAAATATTATTTCGAACTGCGGTGGGAATTTCCTGTTTTCTTATATCTATTCTTAAAAGTCCAAGAACATAGGAAAACAAATCTGGCAAAGAGCTGTGCTCCTCGTTTTAACACAGAATACTTTGTTCTGCATGAAGTAATGCTGTAATGATGTTGGCTTTGTCTACGTGAAATGGTAGCATTAATTTTGTAAAGAAAAATGGTTATGCTGAGGACCCAGTATTCATGCTTTGTGCATTTTGGGAGTAGTTCCTGGGTCTGATCCCATGAACTGAACGCAAGTTGCCAGAAGGACAGCGTCTTCCAGATTTATTGGCAAGGAGTCCAGCTTGCATGCTTCGAGAGTGCTTGGCAATGGGGACTGAAAATGGCTAGTAGGGGTTTGGAGGGAGTTTGCATCAAAAGGAAATTCCTTATCCAAACTAAAATGATAACGTAGATGCATCTGTGATATTTACTGGTATTTAAACTGTACGTGGTGGTGTAGAGAAATGTCCATTTCATTTCATTAGCTCAGTCAGAAGAGCAGCTTGCTGGAGAAAGCTCCTGGCTGGCCATTGCTGACAGCTGCAGCCCAAGTGAACAAGCACTTGGCCAGGGCTGAGCTCTGCATTGGGCTGAAGGCAATCCTCTGGCACAGAAGGGTTTAACTCCGGGTGGCCGATAGTCACAGGGGAATGGGCTGTGACGCCTTGACAGGTGAATTCTCTTGGGAAATGAGGAGGAAACAATGGGCTCTTGTAGGGAATGCTGTTAAAAAGCAGACTTGTGCGTGGGCTGTTTCTGCTTTTGTACTGTCCCTCAACTCAACAGGCATAGGGAGTAAAGTGGAATTAGATAAATCGGTAAAATGTACTTGAGTATCGCAGGAAGTCTGTCCCCCATCTTTCATCTCTGTGACTTTGGGTGCTAGAGAAGCACAGAGCTGTGCTAGAGAGCTCAAACTTCTTCATCTATAACTTCTGTGGTGAAAAAGGGCAATACTGGGATACTGATGTATTTCGGTTATTTAAAGTTACGCTAAAAACAAACAAACAAACAAAAACAAACAATGTATTTAATATTAACAATATTAAAAAAAATGATTGATTCATCTGATTTTGACATTTTCTTCAATTTTATGATATATTTTCAAGTACATTTAATTGAAATGTAGGGAACAATTATGGGTTATGTGAAAGCCTGACCCCTTGTGCTTGTAGTGCTTGCTTACCGTCTGTACTGCAGGAAAGTCCGAAAGAATGCCAACCTTGTGGGAAGGAGAGAAGGACTTGATTATGACATGAATGGAAGATGAGTTCACCAATAGACTTGTAGGGTGGAATTTGATCATCATTTTGCAGGTACAGGTCAGCTGCAACTCCTAAATTTACCTACTGTAAGAAAAGCTGTAGGATCCAAATCAGAACCTATTTCCGACAAGTCCTCAGAAACTAGTCCTGAGAAGATGCCGTATTTTATTACTGACAGATACACTGATTATATATTTATATTTGAATTATGTTATCTTCTGAGTTCATAACGAGGAACCCGCTCAGAGAATTAGGTAATTCTTTATTCAAGAGGTGTAAAGGCGTACATCAAGATTCTGAGCCTGTGATTTCAGAGTTTAGTTTGGCCAAAGCTTACACAATGTATCTTTTCTCCAGAACTGTAATTATTTGGAAAAAGGTTGGAAGATATCCTTATAAATGGAAAAATAGGTAAATAAACAAAGTTGAAGACAGCCCACGAGCATTGGTTCTGGATAGGGAGAAGATTCCTGCTCAACAGGAAGAGAAGGCAGACTTGATGCCTCCACATCCTCATGTAGTTTTAGGGATGAACAGAAACTCAGCAACAGAAAAAGTAGCAGCACCATTAAAAGCATTTTTATGTGATGAACTGAATTTATAAACTGAAAAAAAAAAAAAAAAGTAAGAATCTGTGGAAATAATCCTGAAATACATTGGGGTAGAATGTTTTGGGACAGGGTAGAGATGTCTATAAGAGCTCCTCTGGGACATGGATTGTGTGTGGGAGTGTGCAGATGCAGGAAGGGAAGTAGAGCATCACATGCTGTGGAGTGTTCTGCTCATTATCCAAAGTGCATTAGAAATGTTAGAACTGTTTGGCTTGCATGAGCTCATGAGTTGGAGGACTGCCTTTCTGCGAATAAGGGTGGGGAAGGTATGCAGAGTATTTAGAGTATGTGTCGATGCATGTCCTGTGCACTGTGCTCAGTGTACTACAGCACGGAGAAGTATAAATTTTATTTTCAGAACAAATTTTTTTTTCCCTTTTCAGGCTCAATATTTTTTTTCATCAAGCTTCTTGCACTCCACTCTCTGTCATGTGGATAATTATTTTCAATATACATAGTCGATCTATGTTAACTGAAAAACATGAAAGCTGAAATGAAATTACAAAGCCTCAAAAGTCACATTTTTGGAGGGATTTTTACTAATTTCTTGAATTTGAGGCCATTAGTAGAGTTACTTTTAATTGTAGTTGTAATATTTGTATTTTGTCTTGTAATATTTTTATCTGTAGCTTTAATAAAAACAGCAAATACTGTGAAATTTAAGATAAAATCCAAAGGGCTGGGAAAGCATCACTGTCTGCTTTTGGTTCAGAAAGTCATATTGGTGATAAAAATCCATAGAAATTGGAACATATGTGATAACCAGTAGAAATGTTTCTGACTTAGTGCCTAGATGAACTGTGGATGCAAATCCAGCCATCAGTCTGAAGTGGTTTAAGAATGTATTTTGTTGCTTAATTTTGAGCATTTAAACTAAAAATGGGAGATTTGACTATGTCTGTATTATTGTTTAGCATTCTGTGGTTTGTTACACAGAAAGGTCACAAGTTACTTAGATTCTGCGGTATGAACATGTAATTAATTGTTACGGGTACTTTAGGCATGAGAACAATATATTGGAGTTTTTGGCAGAGATTTCAAAGACTGGAACAGAACAATGCAGTTGGAAGGGACCTTCAAAGATCGTCTAGTTCAACTGGTGGTGGCTTTATTGATATATGGGGTAAACTTGTCCTAGTCTTAAGGGGAAATATGAAAGAAAACATCAGCTAATTGAAACTGGAGTCTTTGGGTGGAAAGAAAGGCAGCTGTAAATCACGGAAGAGTTGAGGTTGGAAAGGAGCTCTGGAGATCTTGTCCAAGCCTCTGCTCGAGCCGGGTCAGCTACAGTGGGCTGCCCACAATGGTATCCACTCATGTCTGAAGTAACAGATCCATGAAATTACAGATCCCCTGTGTGTCTTGGAATAAAAACACAGCTGATTTTTAACACTGCAAGTAGGTGATCTCTTAATGTTTGAAAAGTAGCTCCTGCACTCAAGCAACAATTATTTGTTAAAAACATTTTTATACGAAATTTTATTAGCGGTGCATACCTGAGTAGCAAACATGTATCACCCTTAAGTATCTTAATAACTTCATCGGGCAAGTACATATTTTAAAATCATTACCCAGCCATCTAGAGGTCTAGCTGGGTTCCCCTTAAAACTGAGTACATTTCAGAGAGAGAACTTGCATGTGTCAGCTGGTGTGATTGTGCAGTTCCCGGAGGGAGCTCAGGTGAAAACTGGTGTTCCTGTTCTCAGGGGCATCAGGAAATTTTTCCCAGACTTTTGCTTTTGATTTGTGTGTCTTCAGTGCCCACAATATTTTTGAATGGAATGCACCTGGAAGGTCAAAAACGAAGCCAGAAGTTGCGGTTGAATTGCTCATTAGGATCTTGCAGATGTGACAGCTGCAGGTTTTAGGTGTGGTCCGACGTATCAGGCAATTTCATTACTGTAAAATATGATTTGTATTTCTTCCAAACCCTGTAACTCAGCTGGTTTCATGCAGCATTGAATCCTGTGGCAAGGCTTTCATTCATCTTTCTGATGAGCTACTCGTGAAACTTTCTTATATCATAAAGGGTAATACAGGAGCAGACACTTGTCAGACAGCACAGGATTTAGGAGTAATAAGAAATGAATGGGGTTAGAATGTAACCTGATGGGGGTGAATCTTTAACCAGGGGAGGGGTGAGGTGGCAAGATGCTTGCTTCTCCTAGCACAGAGTTCCTCAGCTCTCACCTGGGCCAGGAAGAAGCCGACTGTCCATGGTAAAAACCATCCCAAGAAAATTATTTTAATTAAAATATGACCTAAAAATCCTCAGGAAAATAAATATATATTTTTTTATTTTTTATGTTTTAAAGAAGGAAATAAAAACTTTCAGTTATTTTTTTCAGACAGCTGGAACAGATAATAACCTCCTTTTTAGGCGCTCTACATCTAATAGTATTTGCCCAATATTATACATTTTTTTGTGGTGATTAAAAAAAAAAAAAAAAGATAATCTGTTTCGCGTATAAACTCACTGAAAACCCAACTGTTTCTGTCTAAGTTGACTATAAAACTCAATGATGAGTGCAATGGCATCAGAATCAGGCCTTAAAGGTAAAATTTCAGATGCGTAATAACTAAACCCTTTACTATTCAGACTGGAGTTGTGCCTGTTACCATGCTGTCGGAACAGAGGCTCATGAAGACAGCGCACCAAAGATGATGAAGCTTAATTCCCTTGGGAATGTAATCTGTCTTCAGATAACCTTGGAAATGGGAGCTCCATAGGGTAGACAACTTTGCACCTGCCATTTGAAAGTGGTTTTCTGAAGCACCACGAACTGACTCCAGCGTTTACACAAATCATTCCTTTGTCTCCTGTTATCAAGACCGGGAAGGTCTTGTCCATTCTTTTGAATGTCAAAGAAAATATGTGGCCTGGCTATCCTGAAGGAAGGAGATAGTGATATTTTTTGTTTCCCACGAGTAACAAAAAGGCAGTAAGATATGCGTCATGTTCTCCTATTGTATCTTTTTAACCTTTCACTTCGTATCAGTATGGTTACAATTATTAGGACTTGCCATGCTATCTAGGAGGTTACACAAAGTTACTGAGCATGTGGATTCTCTGCTGAATATGAGCTTGTTTTAGATCCAGAGACCGGAGATTTTAATAGCTTCCCTTTAATACTTGTAATAAATCACTAGTTGAAGTGACTAGTTTACCTCATAGAACGATGTGAATTGCTCATTGATGCTTCTTCCAAGAGTTGCCTCACTAGTTCTGAATTTGGAAGTATTTCCAGTGGGCTGGAAGGCTTTCTGAATTGCTAGATTACCCATGAACATTTCTGCCACAAAGGCCAGATCAGTATTCATCTAGCTCTGAGGCTGTAGTATTTTTCTGCTGAGTAGTCGTCTGGCTGTGAGGTTGCTCCCTGTCACCTTCATCCTGGCAAGGCAGAGCAGAGCTGAGGGACAAGGGGAGCGGAGCCAGCCCTGAGCAGGCCTTTTGGTGGCTTCTCATTCTGGATTTAGGGGCTGCGGTGTCTAACCTAGAATGGCTGTCTCAGTTTGGGGAGCACGGACAGTGGCAGAAATGTGTTCTGCTGTCAGAACCTTCCTGGTCACAGCGCTCCCTCCTAGGGTGTGTGAGAGAGGCAGCACTGCCCGTGCACAAAGCAGCCCCTATTTAGCAGCTGCACGCAGCGCAGGGGGTGGAGGAGCTTTTTGACTTGTGGGTGTGAAAGCCGGGGTATGCGCCCAGCGTGCTGTCACCGGGCTGTCAGTGACAGTCTCGTTGTTGGGCTGCTGTGCGTTTCCGTATGCATCCACAGATCTTCAAAGGAACCGATTCAAATGGCAGGAGAGGAGCTTCTGTGAGATGAATGACCCGAATACAAGCGATGATGGGATCACAGTCCAAGAATGTGCGCTGCGAGCAGCAAACATTGTGCAGAATGCCTTGTCAGTAAGTGCGGGTGAAGGCTTTTAATACAGATATCCTTTTAGGGGCTGTATAAAATAAATCATTTCTGAGAACAGGTACGAGCTCCTGTTCTTTCTGCTCTAGAAGTTAGCTGCTAGTCCCAGCTGAACCCGCTGCGATGAAACTACTCCACAAATACAGAAAACAAATTCGTTCATTGAGAAAAAACAAACAAAAAAACAGCCTTTTTAAAAGGAAATGACTGATTGAGAAAAGCAATTTCTTCTCAGGCTTCCAAAGACTGTTGCAGCACTTAAAGAAAAGAAACTAAATACTCAAAGATGTTTCTTTAATTGTGCAGTTACTCTTATTATGGAGAAATACAATGGAAGAAAAAATCATTGTTTTCTAGCTGTAGAGAAGCACTGAAATGATGTAAAACAGAAGAATGAGAGAGAAATTGAGCAAGCTTTCAGAGAGGAAGATTTAACTTTGCCACATGATTTCGTCTGAAGAGCTGCAGGAACGTGAGGGAGTTGGGGCTGTAATCCTAATGGGGCTGCTTGCTCCCTGCGTGACCTTGGACAATCAACTCGATCTCTGCGTGCTTCACTAAATGGAAATAGGCAAAAAGCAAGCTCAAGCACTATGCTGTAACTTAACCGCAATTTCTGCAATAATCTACCAAAAAGAAAAGAGAAGAAAGCTGAGCCTTCCAGCACCCCAACCGTAAAAACAAGAGCCACTGAATGAAAGTTTCTCGTTAACCTCCTCTGTACTTCACTTTAGTCAGGTAAATATTCCAAATAAATGAGAGACTGTTAATGTTCTAGAAGTAAGCACGTATAAGTATGTTTACAGAATCGAAGTCTGAAAATGAAGCAGCAAATAAATCAGAGTGCTGTTTACTTTAGGATTTTTTGTTGACTGCTCCCAGTAACCAGATGTGAGGTCTACAGGCTTGCATGGAAAAACACAACTCCCAAATTGGGACTAACCCATACCATCAAACGTCTCCATAAATATCCACAGGCTTGATTACTGGCTGACTGGAAATATTTTTCAACATGCAGGCTTCCTGAACTTCAGTCACTGCAATAATTGGAGTCGCGACTTGCATAAAAGCTGATATCTGAACAGTGATGTGCCCTGTTCTGATTTGCAAAAAAAGTCTTGGTAGTCATTTCAGAGAGGGAACCAGCAAAAATGAAATGAAGAGAATAAGCTTTGCTGCCACCTTGTTTGCTTGTTTCAATGGCTTTTCCTGTGGCTGTTCTTGGTTAGCAGTCTGTGGTTGTGCACTGGCTAAGCGTGCCAGCTTATCAGCGTGCCATCAGGAGAAATCAGGATGTGGAGTCCAAAATGGAAATCTGGGAAGGTAGGCCCTGCCAAGTATCAAATCCATCAACGATCAAAATCAGAGCCAGTAGCATTATTGCTAATGGTTTACACTTAAATTTACCTTTCCAAGGCTGAGGGAAGAGATAAGCATCACAACCACAATCCTGAAGTAATGTCATCTTATTGCTTTGTTTTGCGTTTACTGAGATTTAGTAGCAGATGGCTGAAGTTTGCTGTATTTTCGTAAAGATTTTTTCCTCAGGTAATTGCCTCGTTCTGGACTGTTTTACTCCACATTAGACAGCCAGGAAACATCTTTGTCTTTGGCTTGCTGTAGAGTTTCTATCCGTTCTTCTCCCATGGAGTCTGATCATGTAGTTCCTTGGCTGAGGCAGTGCCACCAGACAAAGATGACGCCGTCTCCTGGTGCTTCTTCCCACCTCCCCCTGCAGTTCACAGCCTCCTGCATTGTGTAAATACAGCTGTTTGCCAGTCTGTCTTGTAAACTGAGCAAGGATCTGAGTGACCATTCCAAGGAAGAGATTTATTGTCACAAACACGTCTGATGACACAGCCAAGGGCACTGCAAAGGGCATTGCTCGGACAGCAACAAATGACGAGAGGTGGGGGAGAAGGCGTTGATAAGATGGGGACCTCCAAAGCTGACTTCATGACAATCGTGTAACAGCATCCTTGGGAGTAGCATAATGTGCAAAAACTAAAGCTTAACTAACGTGAGACTGTTTCAAGATAATCTCATGTTTCATGAATTGGCACTCCCCCGTTGTTACAAAGTGAGACCAAGACAAATGTGTGGAGGGAGTAAAGGCCAACTCCCCCAAATACATCTGTACTCCTCACCCAACCTAGTTTAAACATTCAGCCTCTAAACTGAGCAGATGGTAGATCCCTGAAAAATTGTTCTCTCTGCTTTTTCTGCCCATGCAGAGCCCAATGCATCATTTTAAATCCACTGCATTTGGGGATTTTGCAAGTGTCTTGCCTGTGAAATCCACTGTATATGCTTACGATATGGTAGGCTCTGCTATTGTTAGTGTATTACAGCAGCATTATGAAAGCTGTTACATATCATGAAAAGTTCATTCATCCTACAGTGCAAAATAAACTGTTTGATGTGACTGCTGTTGGGCCTACCATTACAATGTTACTTCTGCAATGGCAAATATCTAATAGACATATGTTGAAAAGCTTCATGGCTTAAATCCTGATTTCATGGTAGTCAGTGGGAATTTTGCTCTTCTACCCTTTTGCATGTGGTGGTGGAGGATTATTATTTATGATTCCCGGATTTGTACATCTCGTGGAGAGGCAGCGTGCGAGGCTGTGGTCCTGTACAGAACACAGGCTGGGCGAGCTAGTCCTTCACTGGGGTGGTGCGAAGGGTTAGCATTGCAGGGCGTCTGCCAGCCAGCAGCAAAATGTTGCAGACCATTAACATACACCTCTGAAAATGGGCTTATGGAACTGGTGAAGGTTTTAACTAAGTGGCAGTACAAGAAATCTATTTTTTTTTTTTTTTTTTGTAAGCATGGTATTAGTAGGCATTACCTAGTTTAGTGGAAGCGTATAATCCTCGTGCGTTTTTAACCAGGGAAAACAATTGCATTTGCCTTTTTAGTTCTTCATGAAAACTTGGCTTTAAAGAGAGATATTAAGTTAGCAGTTTTCTGTGCAGCTTGTTTAAATGGTAATCTAGGAATGCAGCAAGTGAAAAAACATATAGTAAAAGCACCCACAATTTTGCATTGTTATCAGTTGTTTTTTAACCTCTAGCATATATTTAGCTCATAGGGTTGATTATATGAAGTGTTATCTAACTTAGTCTTGTCTCTTTGCTTTGAAATTGTGAAACCAGCTTAATGCTCAAGCTCTTCAAAACTTAAGTGTAAATAGTTTGGTTTTACGCTTGCATAACAAGATGAAAAAAATCTGATATCATCAACTTTTTGTCCATTTCCTGAAATTTCAAGGGCATGGAAATCTGAATCATTTCCAGAAATACTTTATTTTTGATAGTACTAAATAGTCTGCATAAATTCCCTTTGTTGTTAAGAATTGTTTTCTTGATACTTGTGACAACGTATTATTTTAATGTATGGCTTATTCATATTGCTATGAAAATTTACTGTCCTAGTTTATCTCTACAGAAATAACCGTGAGAAATAAGAGGTCAGTAACAATAAACAAGCCAATACCAGCTTCTTAATGGGAATGACCGGCTGTGTTCATACTTCTTGTTTGTTCCCAGGCAGACCTAAGGCTCCACATCTGTCTGTGTCTTTTCCTCATTTCCTAGTTCAAGCACCCTGCAACAGCGTCATGTGCGACCTGAAGCAGTGACCTGGCCGCCTCCATTTCTAATGACAGCAAATCCTTTAAAAATTTCCATTAGAACAAAAATATTCAGTCACTAAAATGGGTTACAGCAGTGACAACCCAGCATCTCCAGGTTGGTGGGGTAGTGCTGACGATAGGTATGCTACTGTCTGTTTCCATGGGTTGTTTTCTGTAATTCTTGGGTGAAACCAGACTTCCTCAACCCCAGCAAGGTGCTGCTTGTACACGCTTCCAAGCTTTGATGCAACATCCTTTAGCTGGTGAGGCCCCAGGGACAGGCAGGTTTCAGCATACAAGGATGGAGAGGCATCAAGGGACAGTCTAGGATCCTCTACAGATCCTGTGTCAAATCTAGCAATCCATATTCATGTCGAGTCACTTCGGTTACTTGAATTTCAGATTTTCCCCCTTTAACTTCAATGGGAGTGTTTTCCCCAAACAAGGACTGCATAGTTTGATTTCCTTTACTGCTATTTTCTCAATTTGATCAGTATGATATTCACCCTCCGGTTGTGGAGGGATGTGGGGGAAGGAATGCTCTCATCCTTTCATTGTTGTTGAATACAATCACATGAAGAACCTAAATGTAAACAGATGTCCACTTTTAAAAAGTCAGCATATTGCTGAAATTTAATATTTTTGTTAGCGTCACTGACAAATTTTATTGCAGAATGTTCAATCTCTGGTTTGTGTTCAAACAATATTGAGAGATTGTAGCTGCCCTGAAATTTGGAGGGTTTTCAATAAGATTGTTCTGCAGCATGCATTTATTTGTTTATTCACTTAGTGTCCTGACAGATCCTTTGGCTGCTGCTGCTCACCGGGGGGAGTGGGACAGGCTGACCGACCCTCGCTTTGTCACCTCCTTTCCTGTCCTGCAGAGGACGGGGTGGCTGTGCAGAACTGTGGTTGTCCTTGCATCGAGTGTGTGGGAAGGAAGAGGGTTTCAAACCGGGTCGTCTTTATGGAGGGTGGTGGCTAGATGAAGTGTCTTGGCAGTGGACAGCCTATTGGCAGTGCAGGGGAGATACGCACAGGGGCTGGGTTCCCGTTCCAGGGAAGGAACACAGGGAAGGTGTGAAGAAAATGAAACATGAAGAAGTACCAAGTTCCTTGAAGAGCTGTACAGGATCATGAGCTACTTATTCAGCAAAGCAATATTTAAATACTGAAGGTGTGCTTGCGTCTGAGTATATAAAAAAGGCGTGTTTGTTTTCATGTATGTGTGCATGTGCTGAGCAGATTATCTATGACAATGGAATTTGAGCAGCTCCTGTTAAAATCAGTGGTAGTTATCTAGAAAAAATGTTTCATTTTTCCAGCACTTTTAGAGTGTTCTCATTTTAAAGAAAAGTTTAAAACATTTTCCAAATGATGATAGCTAAGTTGGAAAGTTTAACTTAAAAATGTCAAAGGTCCTATAGTCTGGGAACAGCAGCTTTAGCTGCATAAATCTGCATCTGGCAAGATGGAAAGTTCTTACGGTTAGCAGGGCTGACACGTTCAGCCCTTCTGCGACTCGAGTTCTGTTCTCGTTTGGGTGGGAGTTGTGAACAGAGTGAAGATGCAGCATAGGCAGGAAGAAGGTGAACTAACTAAATGAAAAGCTTTTTTTTTTTTTTTTTACTAGAATAAAACACTATCGTGGTGGAAACACTATATTAGTCACTGTGAAACTAAAGAAGGTATTTGAAAAATGTTAGTTCTGTTCTATGAAAATCAGCTTAGAAGTCATCACTGGATCAAGTCTCCTTGGAGCATTGCAGGAACACTGGATAAAATCCAGTTTAAAATGAGGTCAGAGTATCCTTGGAATAGTATCCAAACCGTGGGGTTAGTTTTTCCTGCCTAAGCCAGCTGCAGATAGAACTGATGCTCTGTCTGCTCCATGAAGATGAAGATTTGCGTGCAGTGCTCCTTCTCGGGAGCTGTTGCTTCTAAAAGCTACTCCTGTTTTGAAGACCCAGATGCCAATTTTGTCATACTTTCTTCATATGAGAGCTACTTCACTTTAAATATAAATCTTTTGATCAAAGTGATATCTTGTCAAATCTGGTATTACCCAGTGTTAGGGAGCAACAGACTCTACCTATCTGGGTAGTTGTTTAGCTTTCAGCACAGAGTTATGTGAACATTTCAGTAATTGTTTGATTTTGTTTCCATAGTACTTCTGTGAGAAGGGAAGTACTGATCCTGATTTTGGGGCTTGAATTTATAGAAACATGCTTGATTAGTAATTTGCACAGTGCCATAAAACAAGGTTTAGCTATGGCAGGACCTAATAGGAAGTATCCTACCTAAAATACTATTTATTCTGTTCTTATCCATCATTCTTGATGCCATTAAAGGAGAAATTAAATATTATGATTAATTTAACTCTTACAGCTATGAATGAGTTTTCAGTGGAAACACTGACAAGAAAGACTTCCATCTTACCAATGTTGTAAGCCTTTTGGAAGTGATTGTGAAACCATTTCAATTGCTTTCAGTGTAAACACAAAAGAAAAAAAAAAAAGTTGTTAATTGTTTATCTGTGCTGCTAGCTAGTCGATTTGAAACTGAGGCTATTGAATCACATATAAGACCAACATGCATTCTTCTTCCCATTTCTAGTATTGCTTTATCGTGCCAAACAACACGTCAGTACCATCACCACTCTGCCCACAGTCACCACCAAGATGGAAGTGATTGCCTTTCTGTGGAAATAAAATATTAGATCAACAATTATTTTCTGACTCCAATTGTCTTCTAACATGCTTAGCTCAGTTGAAATGCATTTCGTTCACATCTCATTCCCATCCTTTTGTCTTTTGAAGGCCTTGCAGCCAACATAAAGAGCTTCAGTGGGAACATTGTGTGACTTTATTTGCCACCCGTTGCAGAGTGGGATCCTGTCTTTGTACCTAAAGAGATGTCTGTAAATGGAACGGGCACCTGGTGTCTGGGAAGGAATCTGGCCACACACACACAGACAGGAGATTCCAGAGAGATGGAAAAATATCTAGAAGTTTAAAGAAGTTTATCTAAAGCGCAGTTTAGATGCCTGCATGTATTGTAAAACATGTCTACACCTTTGCTTGTGATCTTGTACCATCTGTGTTCTCATCTCCTCTTTTGAAACTGCCATTTGTTTCAGTCACTGTCAATTAGCTTGTAACTATAAAGACTATTTTTGAAAATGGAGAGACAGCCTAGGTATGAATTTTCTCTGCTGTACAAGCAGGATACAGGAACCAAAATCTAGCTAAAACTTATGTTAGAGAACAAGTCTGGTGTAAGAAATAACTGCAGGAGCAGCAGGGCTGTCTCTTACTGCTCTGTGCCACACAGCAAGGTGGGCCTCTCTCTGTCATTTACACAGCAGTGTAACTTCAAGCTTGGAAGGTGATCTAGTCAGGGTAGGGGCTGTCTTTCAAATGTAGAAACTGGAATGCTTTCCCTGATGCATCTGTGCAGCCCAGGGCAGTGCACGTTTCTGGATCAGGTCTGCACACACAGTGTAAGTATTTTAACTTGCTAAATATCATGCAGTATGTCTGTGGCAGATACCAGTCTACAGTAATTCCCAGTTGTAACTGATATGTCTTCCCATTCAATATGTTCCAGAGTCAAGAAAATGCCTCCATATGTTTTGAATTCTCTTGCGTCTTCGCTGGAGTTCTCAAGAGTGTGCTATTAATTTAATGTACGATTCTGCTCTACATCCGTGTTGTGTATAAGCTGGTCAATATACATACAGGCAATAAGCTTTGGAGTAGCTGAAGTGTTAGCATATGTAAGGTTTATCTAGTGTGAATAGTTTGTAGGCTCAGTGTTCTCTGGCATATTGTAACAGAAGCCCCCACAAATTTTAAAATATTTATTTCATCAGTAATCTCCTTCTTCTCAGAATTTGAATAGTTCATTTGCTTGGCAACATCTCTTGTCCAGTAATTATTAATTCCAGAAGAACAGCAGCTATTGCAACTCGAGAGCTCCTTTATTTTTCTCTGGCTTTCCTCTGTTTTCCTTTCAAGACAGTCATTGCGCCCTTGCAATGGCAGGGCAGTGCCAGCTCATGTCTCCTAGTCATGACAGTCTCCTATTTCACTGTAGAGTATTTTAGAATTTAGGACAACGCCAAATAAAAGAGAGTATTGAGTGAGGGGGGATATTTAATTATTTCTATTAGTCTGGCTATTGAATAACAGCATACAACCCTCTCGTGTTTCTTTAAGAGAAGCAGTGGATTTTTTTCCCCCCAAATCCTTAATTAATCAGCATGGATTGGGCATCACATTGAGAAGGCTGCTTAAAGAACTTACACAAGCTTATTTTCACCAGAAGAGCAGGCAGTAATTCAGAAAGGGGGAGGGTGGGCTGCTGAAAGCGTATATGTATATATATTTTTAAAGTGTTTGAGCCAGTACAGAATGGTTTCAATGGAAAATGGATAATGGTTAGCATCAGCTTTTGTACAGCTGCTTTTTGGCTAAAAGCGAGGTAATTTATATTTGAAGTCTGTGAGTGTGATTCATTATTTTTCACCATAGTATGTTGCTGGTTTCCCCTTCTTTCCCCCTTGAATTCTTTACAGTTAGTAAAGCCACCTCTGCTATTTCAACACGAAATGTCTTCCTCCTTAAGGTCTGTACCAGGTGAACCCAACATCACAAAATGTGCTCGCCCTCTCTTTTTGGATAGCATTTGTGAATAGTTTATATATTTGGTGACACTCTTACTGCCAGACTTGAAGAGATTGCTGTTGCATTGTCTCCAACTTGAGGCAGGGGCCAGGAGAACAGCTTTAGGGAATTTTAAGGGAGCTTTGTTAATGTGTGTCCCTCTTTCTATGCTATCTTAACAAGTGTTAATTGATGCAGACATGTAAAAATGGCTTGCACATTTAAACGTCCATTCTTTTCCCCCTCCTTCCAGTTGCTTTGGGAAGAATGAATGTAACTAGACTGGACATGGCTTCTTAACTTTGCTTTCTTGGGGGTTTGGAAACTATTTTGAAATGTCCCACATCTCCACTAAAATTCTGTATTGTTTTGTAGCCTGGCAGCATGACCACAAAGCAATAGGCTTGTCAGCCTTACACATTCATTGCAAGGTGATTATAAACAGTGGCTTAAACACCTTAAAACGACATGTCACAAAAGTGAAAAATTGTTTCAGATCTGTGAAAAGGTTCTGATGTGCATAGGTAATGGATGGCTGCTGGGCTATGGAGGTGACACGTGGCATGTGAAGCTTTAGAAAATGTGGTATCCCCTCATGGTGATATATGCTTTGTTATGATTCAAGAGAAGGATTTTCTAGCTATGAAGAGTGTACTTAGCTGCCAAGTGATCATCCTGATATTTCTGTTATTAGATTGTTTGACCTTCAGTGTCCTATTAAGACATTTAGACCAAATGCTGGTTGCTCAATGAATGAATCAAAGGCTGATAGACTAAGAAGGCTTGAAGTAGTAGCAGCGTATTTAATTATTTAAGAGTAATTTTCTCATAAACTAAGAAAATTCTGATCAGCAACCCTTAAATCAACAGCCTCCAACCCAAATATATACATTTGATGTTATCAAGACGTTTGAAGCAGCCATTACTTTACTGGTTGTGTTTGGCATTAAGGTG
This sequence comes from Aythya fuligula, assembly GCF_009819795.1. Lineage (NCBI taxonomy): Eukaryota > Metazoa > Chordata > Aves > Anseriformes > Anatidae > Aythya > Aythya fuligula. Next base: position 4,908,362 of record NC_045569.1, on the reverse strand, counting down.
GTAACATTTTGGGAAAGATTTTTGAGTGTTAGCACTTCCATTGCTCCTACTCTGTTGGACTCACAGCTGTACACTGATCAGGCTGAAGATGCTTTCTCTATACAGTTTTGGTGACAGAAAGCTATGTATTTTAGTTATGCTTTCTTGAGCCCAGAGCTAGGGGTAGGATTTGCAAGACTGTGAAATTTCAAAATTTACTGCCTTCCAGAGACAAAAACTGACCTCTCAGAAGTATTTTTACAATTAAAGGCTAATATTCCTCGCTGCAATGCTCCATGATGGAATCCGGCCAGGTGCAAGGAAATCTTCCTCCTCTCGTTTTGAACTCTGAACATATGTGTGGCTCTGACTGGATGTGAATATTTACATTTCTTTGGGGAGAGAATACAGTGTGAGGCTTATTCATGCAGAAACTGCCATGAACTCTTTGTGTGAGTGGTAAATTTCCTTAATGGTAAACAATAGCATCTTGAAGCTTACTGTATGGTAGCAAAAATATTTTGAATGAAGGCTGCTGCTGCATCTGTTATAACTTGTCACTATGGAACAAGGGAAAAGTCGATCCATAAACATGGGCATGCTTGTGCGCTCTGTGGTAGCCTGCTGCAGGAAAGCAGAGCCTTTAGAAGAGCATAGGGACTTGATCCAGTTCATCCCAGTCCCAGATCTCACCAGTGGTGGAGATTCTGTAAGTCTCCAGAAGTAACTGGAGAGCTTCGTGATTCCTTCCAGTGCAAATTTTTCTGTATAACAGAAGTCTTCCTTGCCACCACTCTGGCCCATTATCTCCTGTTCACTCCACAGGGCACACAGGAACATTTTATTCCCTTCTGTACTTACCTTTATGTCCTAGAGACTGTCAGCCCCTGTGTTTCTGTAAAGCAGCACCATGCCCCGAGTCCTGCTCCTTTGGTCATATTTTGTAGAGCTCAGCTCATGGTCACGCTCTCCACGTGGGCCCATGTCCTGAAGTGGATGCAGTGCTCAGGCCAAAATTTGGAGCTGTTGAGGTGATTGGCAGGCTGCCTTCTGGTTTAGACCTACTCCTGCAATCCTTGCTTATTATGTTATTTATATTTTTATTTACATTCACCCCTTTGGTGTCTCCTGGTAAATGAGATCCACAGCTCCAAATTCCTTGTTTCAGGTCCTGCTTCCCCATGAGTTACCCAGCCTGTGTTTGTGCAGGTGGTTGTTCTGTTGTAACTGTAGGATATTGCACCGCTCCCTATTACATTTCATCCTGCCTTTTCTCACCCTTCCCCAGACTGTCAGCATCTTTTCTGCAGTATAATGCTTCCCTCCAATATTCTCGCGGCCTTTCCCAGCTTGGTGTTACCTGTGAATATCATCTCCGTCCCATCATCTGCTCCGTTCCTGAAAACATACGGTGGAACCAGACTTGCACCACACTTAACCAGACACAATACTTGCAGATAGCACAATCCAGCCAGTTACCAAGACCTACTGAGTATCGTTTTTAAACCAATTTTGCACTTCTCTTGTATCAATTTCTTCTAGATGGGATTTTTCTAGCTTGAAGGAACAGTGTCAAAGACTTCAATAAAGCCCAGTGAAATCACAGCTTCTGCTTCCCCTGCACACAGAGCCTGTTTGCAGAAGGAAATTAAAGGGGTTTGACAAGATTTTTATCTTGACAAATCCGTATTGGTTGCTACCGCTGCCCTGGCTATGGGTGTTTGTGAATAGAGGGTTTGAGTTCTTGCGGAGTTTTTCCAGGAAATGAAACTGAGTTACTCATTCGGCATTTCTCAGCCTCTCCTTCTGCACCTCTTAGCTTGGAAACTTTGCCCCTTTCTCCTTTTCTGTCATCTGCCACCCGCTCCATAATTTTCGGGGGTGACAACTGCTCTGGGATTGCTTCTGCCCTTTCAGGGGCGCCCCAGCTCTGTGGTGGGTTCTGCCAGGCCCTTGCTGTGTAACGTCTCGTTGTGTGGCCCCCTGAAGGTCTGCTGGCCAAAGCTGCGTCCTCAGCTCCCCCGCCATGTCTCAAAGAAAGCAAACTCCCAGGGAGAACAGGAGGGATAAGGGAAGGAAGGTGCTCCATGCTTGGTTTTGAATATGTGGTTCTGTTCATTGCATACAGCGATAACCCAGCTAAATTTGGAGCCAGAAGGGGCCGGGGAACTGGAAAGTGCTGTGGTGTGCAGCATGAGGCTGTGCTGGCCGCCCCTCTGCCTGGTCCTGTGCCCCCTGTGCCCCCTTGGGTGCCTGGGGCTTCAGGGGGATTCCACTGATGAGTGAAAGAGACCGATCCTATTCTCGTGGGGCAAACCTCTCCAGTGTGAAAAAAAAAGCTCTTTTTTCATTCCGGGAGCAGGCTGTGGCCCCCCACTGCCTTCCAGGGAGACTTCCCCAGACCCCAGCTCACCAAAGTGGCACCTTTCAGTTTTCTGTGGGGACCGAGCATAACATCTAGCGATCAGAACGTGAAGACTTGGGAAACCTGAAGAAAAGAGAAGGAAAAGTTAGAAGCAAGGCTGCTAAGAAATCTTGAGTCTCAGCAATGATCATTACAGCCTTTTATATAACAATAGTCTTAAAAAGAAATGTAACGTGAAACCAAATCTCCAAACACCGAATGTTTGGGATTTTATCTGTTACCAGAGGGAAAGCAGCTTTAAAATTAACTCATTGAGCTCCAGCTCACTGGCATCTTGTTGAAAACATTGTTTTAAGGAACATTCATTTTTAACTAGTGTTTATGAGAATTTGGAAATCTATATCTTTGACTATGTAAATAAAAGCTCAATGTTTTAACTAATTCTTAAGAATTTATTTGCCTATTAAAGGACTGTGGCAGGCATCCAGAAAAACAGACTTAGGACATTTCAGACCCAGTAATAGCTATATTAATATTTAAATAAGCAGAAGTTTCTTCTAGTATTTTAGAAAAGCTCAGCACCCTGCAACAGTTGTGTTGCTTTTTTCTTTTTTCTTTTTTTTATTTAACTTCAGTCAAGCCTTCGGTGTATGAGGCTCAGTCACAACCTGTTGACACGTGCTTCCTCAGGGACAGCGGCAGCCCCCGTGGGGCTGACTTCCACCTGCTGCTTGCTTCCGCCTGTGTTCTGTCTTCAGTGGCTGCAGGATGGTGATTTCTTGGTGCTGTTCCAGAGCAGAGACTGCTCACTTACAAGCCCTTGCCAAAGGCTTCAGTTGCCTCTGTGGCTTTGCCTATTGATACGTGCGTGGTATAAAGAGTACAAAAATAGGTGTATCTATAAAAATAGATGAATATGTAAAACAGAAAAAGCAAAAACAAATAAAACACCACAAAACAAAATAAACCCATTTAGCACAAGCTCGAGCTTCTCTCCTTATCTGTGAAGGTGGGAATCCCAGCCCCTTCCATGGTGAGACCGTGGTGCGAGTGCTGAGCGGCAGTCTGTGCTGCATGCGGCGCGTTTCACCACGTACAGGACGCCTTTCTCTAGGGCACGGTGCAGGAAAACAGCTCACCTGTATGTAAGTAAAAATAAGCTCAGCATATCCATACTTATACACATACTTAGATTTTCACCACGTTACACACTGGTGATCGGTGTAATCCAGAGACTCAGACTTCTAAGTCATTTCACTTTGTGAGCACAAATATATTCCCGTAAGAGATGGCTGAAAGCTTTTGTCTGGAATGTTGCTGGGGGCTCCACAAGCCTAAACTTGAATCTCCTTGCTACCCACCTACCTTTTGCACTTATTATTCTGAGGTGTGACGTGAAGACCGTACTTAGTAGAATTGATTTTAATAAAAATGGTCAAGAACTCTGGAAAGTCTGAAGACAGGCTTTGGAGGTGTATGTACTAGTACTGCCATACTACTGACTTCTGAGAACAATTTAACATGATTTTACTTTGCAGATATTTGGGGGCTGCTCATGTGTTGGTAGAGAATTTTATTTCAAAATGAAGATCTGGATGGAAGCTGAGATTTCAGAGGCCAGTAAGATTCTAATGGAATCAAATAGAAATATTCAGTTCTTTCAAATTGTAAAGATCAACAGAAAGCAGTATCAAGCACCTTTTAGAAAATCCCAGACTCTCTGCAGCTGGGACTGATACTCAGCCTCCCTCAGGAAGTGGTCAGCCCTTCTTGGGATAGAGCTCCTTACGGGATTTCCCAGATGAGAAACCGCACTGCCTGTTGCAGGTTTTCTTCTCTGATTAGTGCCAGAATTTAAAACAAACACAAAACCAAAAACCTGTGTGGATAACAGAGATTGTTTAGATTAGTGCATTAGTTAGTGTGTTTGGTTGGTTTTAATTTCTATCTCTGACCTTAGTTTGGGCGTTGCTTGTATGCTCTCTAAATATTTTCACTCTGTTTTTAATGAATTCTGTATCATGTCTCTGCAAGAGAAGATATCTTCCATGAAATCCTCATAGTCTATCTTCTGCAGTTTCTGCGGTATGTCAGGCCGTACAATTATTAAATGGTTGTTTTAATCAGCTTTATATGGATGGCATGTTATGCCAGCAAAAGAGAAAAACTTTTTGGAAATTTTATCACTGCCTTTTAGAGGCACCCATGCCATGGGCCACCACCTTATTTATGAGGGTGTTCCTGATACAATACTAGCTATTTCTGGATACAAAGGGAAACAAACGTTTTGAGTTTAAGCATCTGCTGTCTGTATTTCTTCTACTTACCCGACTTTTCCGTAAGTTTGATTTTACACATCGGGAGCTGTTATTCAGAGCTTCACCAGGAGTGAATTCCCTGTGAAACTGTCATCCTCTGGCTGCTCTGAAGGCCAGAGAGCGCCAGTCTGCGTGGCTGCTGAGCACTGCATGCAAAGTGTCAGCGGTGGCTTGTAAATACAGACAAATGCCTGCTTTTCTCTGCCAGAGGAGCACTTTAATCTCCGTTTGCATGGAGCAGTGGAGACATCCAGTGGCCAAATTCTTCAATGGCTGACAAATTGCATTTTGGCTGCCTAACACGAAAGCCTGATGTGAGAACAGTCATTTTGGGGATTTTTTTTTTTAATTATTATTAATTATTATTATTTTTGATTTAGAAAAGAGTTCCAAATGCAACACAGTAAAAGCTGATGTCTGTAGAAGAAAGGACAGTGCCTGGTCATGTCATTTGAAGGGCTACTGGCCCTGAGCCACTGGTGGCCATGTAACTTGTGGCAGTTGTACTGAAGCCAGCAGCACTTGCTGCTCAGGTACTCACACAAACCACCCCATCGAGTGCTTTGCTGAACTGGGGCTGGTAGCACCTTGACAAATACAGTTCAGATTTAAAAGCAAAAATCTTATGGTTTTGGTAGACAAATGTGGGTATACTGATCTAAACTTGAAATGCAAAACTCTGTTTTGAACACTGATTGGAGACCATGGTTGGTATCAAACAAATGACAAAGACAAGGTCTTGTGAATTGTGTTGTAGCTGCCTGAAGCCCTTAAGTGGAATTTGACAGTGATGTGAGGACATAGAAATAGCCTCATCTGGGAAAGACTGGCCACCTTGCAGTATGCAGTGATTTGAGGCAGACACAGTTGGTTTTAGGTGCTTTACTTCTTTCTGGCTCAGTAATGATGTTTGTACAATTTCCCTAATGTTTATAAAAGTTGTAACTGGAGCAGAAGAGCACGTGTTCCGATAACAGTCCCCTGCCCTTCATGGTACAAATGCCTGATAGGTATGTTATAGAGCAGTTCCACTGCTGTTACTGTGCAAAACCCCTCCTTGCATGAGTTATCACTAGTTCTACATATTGTAGAAAAGAGAAAAAGCAACAGCTGTGTGGGTTGGTAAGCTGCTTGGATTGCTTCCTCTTTTAAAAGTAAATCAAGACGGCAGACATGACAAAGCTCATGGTGGGTATTTCTGCAGCTTTTATTAAACATCGCAGCTTCCCATGTACCTCAATTCCTCTCCTTGTACAGGGGGACCCAGGTACAACATTCATACTACACTAAGACAAATGTTTAGGCAGAACCAAAAAACCTTTCATAAAGGCACATTGAATTTATACCTTTTCCTGATTTCCAGATGTCCAGCTGGTCAAGAGAGACTTGCGTGTGCGTGCATTTATGAATGACTTATTTCCAGTTGGATCCTTTTAATTTCATTGGGGAATAATGATCAACTTTCTGGCTATTTTTAATGGAGGGCAGCAAATCCATAAGGTATCACTAATGGTTCTTTAATGACAAAGGGGTTTGGGAGCAATGGAGAAACCAGAAAAACTGGAATAAATGATAATATTTGCAAGCTGCTTATTGCCATAAACACTAAATATGAGTAAAAGATTGTGGAAAATCAGAGCCTTTCAGAAATATTTCTCCTCACTGAACAAAAATCTTTGCTGAAGCTACTCTGTAGTATGTTTTTTCCTCCTTTTCAGTTCCCAATTAAATCTGGTGCTTGCATCTGCTGATCTAACATAACCTAATCTAGAGAAAGAAGGGAGAGGCATCTGAATGTAGCAAATGATACAAATAGTCCCAAGGGAACTTCTAGTCTAGCTCCTAAAAGGTACAACCATCCAGTTGCTGAAAGAACTGAGAAGGAACTAGCTAGCGATGCCTGACCTGTAAAATCTCATACAGATGGAAGGAGAGGCAAGAGGCATGGAAAAGCTAGCAAGATGCTTGAGTTCCTTCAGTTACGTAGGCTTCTGGAATTATATTGCAAAAGAGAGTTAAAACAAGGATGGTATGCATAATATAGAACATTTATTGATCAGAAAGCTTGGCCAAATATAGTATTTTTAGAATGTGTATTTAAACCAAAATATCTGTTGTACATCTTACTATTTTAGGATCCAGTATGTAACACTATCTACTTCAAATAATACTGTAAATAAAACTTTCTTTCATGTACCTTGGTGATTTAGTTACAAAGGCATTTAAGATTTTTCTCCTCTGAAGACAGGCTGAGGGACATGGGGTTGTTTAGCCTGGAGAAGAGAAGACTCCAGGGAGACTTTATAGTACCCTTTAGTACCTAAAGGGGGCTGCAGGAAAGCTGGGGAGGGACTCTTCATCAAACAGCAGTCTTAGGACGGGGGGAGTGGTTTTAAACTGAAAGAGGGGAGATTTAGATCAGACATTAGGAATAAATTCTTCTTTCAGAGGGTGGTGAGGCACTGGCCCAGGCTGCCCAGAGAAGCTGTGGCTGCCCCATCCCTGGCAGTGCCCAAGGCCAGGCTGGATGGGGCTTTGGGCAGCCTGGGCTTGTGGGAGGTGTCCTTGCCCATGGCAGGGGGATTGGAATTACATGATCTTTAAGGCCTTTTCCAACCCAAACTATTCCATGATTCTGTATTTTGGCTAGCTACTAAAATAAAAGACCTTTCACAGATCACGTATGCAACTAACATGTAATAGGTGGTGAAGAATATGTTCTCATGGTAAAATTGACTTTATTAAATAATCAAAATAATGAAGTCATTGGTCCCATAATCTTTAGGATAGGTCGTTTGGGCTCCAGCCCAACTTCATGGGAGTTAATGGATAGACTCCTGCTACATTTAGTGAGTTACGCTATGGCCCGTTTTCAGTTCTCATTTTAGCAATGAGCTTAGCAGCCAGAACCTGTCCCCAGCCCGGTATTTCACATAGCTGTAAATTCTCAACAGAGCACAGCTGGCCCGGCCGGCCCTGCATTGCAGAGCCCAGCGAGCTGCATGCACTGGAAAGGAGCTGCTTTGCCTAACGAGGTATTGCAGGGTCTCAGCTCGTCAGCCCACATATGCCTGAACACAGAGGTCCTGAAACAGCTGCAAAGGTGCTGCAGCTCAGAGGCTGTCACCCTACCTGAGCTCTCTGTGCTTCTCTGTGCCATAAAGGAGTTTCCTGCTTGCCTCATTGAGCCCAGTAACATTCTTCACATAGCTCAGTGGCGCACAGGTTACTGTGCTTTGAATTAAGGATGATGCCTTCTATACAGTGGAAGTCCCAAAGTTCCTCATGACTATTTAATATAGGACTTACCAGACTTGGGAGTAGAACAAACTCTGGTATCCAGGTAAAGATGAAGAGTTTTTGTAAATGATACCTTCCTTGTTTGGATTCAGATTCATTAAAATGTACTTGCAGTCTCTTTAGAAGTGTGAATATATGTGTTTTTGTCTTAATATTTAAAATCTGATACAACATATTTTAAATGTATATTGAGTTATTGAGACCAGATGAAATAATAAACAACTTTATTATATGAGGAAAGGAGACGTGGAAGTAAAAAAAAGTCTACTGGAATGAAAAATGGAAAATTATTTTTGGGAAAAAAAATGGAAAAAAAAATTAAAAATGAGCCAGAGTAGTAAAAGTTTATAACAGAACTAACAGTTAACAAAACTGAAAGGGACAAAGTAAAAAATAAACACAACTCTTTCAGGTTATTGTCAAAAGATGTTTGCAGACCTAATAAGGAGAAAGTATCAAAAGAGACTCAAGTAAAGGAGATCACTCTACAGCAGTCTTTCTGTTGAAAAAAGCAAATATAGTTATGCGATAAGTAGTTCTTAGAATACATATGTGTATTGTTAGTTAGAAATTTGGCAACAGGTAACTGTGCGGTAAAACAAAACAAAACATTATTCTTTCAGGCCACTTCCAAAAGCTTGTAACTGTCAGTCAATGGAAAACCGCCTTGGTTCACATTCAGGTTCAGGTCATTGACCTGACAGAACTTCAGTCATTAAATTGCAAAACTGGCGGTAATGTTCATTACTGCTAACTAAGCCTAAACATTTTCCTCCTGTTTTGTATGGGAAGTGGCATAAATAAAGTTGTCTGCATTTAGTACAACAGCAACACTTTTCACCCATTCTGAGCTCTGCAGGTAGTCACTAACAGATGCTTTTTAGTACGGAACTGTCATGTTTACATCTGCCTGGCATGGTGTACCACTCAAAGTCTGCAATGTAGCTGTCAGTTAGCTTTACTAACTTTACTAACAAGTACAGTGGATGCAGAAGCCAGAGACTTGCCAGGCTCCTTCTCTTATTCCTTCCCTCTCTGCCCTGCAGGCTGCTGTGGGATAACCAAGGGTGTCTGTCGTTAAGTCTGAAGCTCAGCCTGCAGATCTGGAGCTGAACTCCCTTCCCTCAGTGTTGATAGACTTTACTTAAAATCAATGTTATGTGGACAGACATGAGCAAATCTCTTAAGAGTCTTTTCCATTGTCAGCTGTGCCCCATTACACTTCCTGTAAAGCAGATTCATAACTTGTATTGTAAGCACTGATTGCAGCCTGTGGCGAGCCTCTCTGAAAATAATGGAGCTGTGCAGAGACAACTTGTTCCTGGAACAATCACTTCTGACACCTCCTGGATGAGTGCATCTTGGCTCAGTAATGGAAAAGCACTGAAGTTGACTTTACAAGGCAGTGTGCACACAAAATGAAGCCTAATTTAAATTTGCTTAATCCCATAATGTAATATTAGTGTGAATGTGACATTTGCTTGCCAAGAGTGTGCATGCCACTTCTCTGTGGGCACCCTCAAGACATGTTTCTTAACTTGCAGAGCTTATTAGTAACTATTTTTAGATCTTCAGGCAAACTTACAAAAACTGACAAATGGTAAAAGCATTCGGTAACTAGTACTGCCACATAGATAACAACAGGGAGTCTGGGTCTCACATTAAATTAGGATTTGGACTGAGGAACCATCAGTGAGAGTTTGTACGTTCCAGTCCCTACCTCGCAGCATGTGGAACGTGACAGTTTTTGTTCTATCATTTATTTACTCTGCTTGCACCTACAGCTAGCGTTGTCTGTGGCGGTAGATTCAATGTGCGTGCAGTGGGACACGGTGCACGTTCCAAGCAGTTTGCACTTTCAGGAGCTGGAATAGAAAGGAGAAACTTACTGTTTCATAAGGGTAATCAGTGTGCAGTTGTGCACAATGATAGATTATTTGATTAGTTTACTGATCGGTTGCATTTTGATTTGATTAGCACATTATTTTTTTCCTTGGCTATTTTTAATTTCCCTTTGAACATCTGAATACATTATTTAGCAAATGTATTAGAGTTGGAATGCTCTTGCTTGTAACATTTTTTCCTAAGAATATCATTAGATTGAAATTCCTTGCATTGGCAAGCTGCCTGTTCAGCTCTCTCCTTATCTCTTCAAGCTCGCTGCTGAGCTGCTCCACCACCAGCCTGGCCGCCTTGGTGTCCATTTTCCTCCCTGTCACCAATTATTGAGCATGTCCTTGGGCAACAAGCTGGTGACCAGGGCAGAAAACATTGGAGGAGGAAGCTGCAGGAAGGGCGTAGTTGGTGTGAAGTCCAAAAGCACCCTCTGCACATGCTGGTGGTGTGGAGCTGCTCCTTTCGGGGAGAGGAATTCCTCCTGGCTCCTCTGTGCCCGGACAGGAGAGCAGAAGGACGGAGGAAGGCCTTAGCAGGGGGAGGCTGATGGGGAAGCTGCCCGAGTTGGTTTCAGTTCTCCAGAGGATGTAATGGCAACAGATACAAGCAGTAACTCCAAACACCTCAGCTACTCTCTAAGGGCTGTGTCAACCTTGACGATTGCTGAGGGAAGAGGATTTTAATTTGGGGACTGTGGGGCCTCTGTGCTGCAAGCCATGCTCTTTCAGGGTATGCCTCAGCATGGCGTAAGCACCAGGGGCAGGCCTGGGCTCGGGCCCTGGCCCATCTCCACAGCGGCCCCGCCTGCCCTGTGTGGTGGCACCCTGGTGGGGGTAAAAAGGGCTGGGGTCGCTGTGTGAGCGTGGGCCTGGCAGCCCAGGGAGGGAGCAGGCTTGGCTTGGTTTTGTTTCCACATGCGCTGGTATTGACGCCCCAATGGCAGCCATGGGGCCTTGGCCTGGAACGGCTCCCCAGGCCCCGCTGGTGGTGTGGTGACGGTGACCCGCGGTCCTGCCTGCTCCCCTGGGAAGGTGCTCGGGTGGGGCGCGCAGCTGAAGTTTTCTTCTCAGACCCATACACCGAAGATTGCGTTTCGACAGTGTTCAGGGGAAATGAAATGTGTTGATGTTTAATTGTGACTTTGTTTTGATCAATCAAAATACCCTCAGAGTAAAAGCAACCGCAGGTTCCTGTTGGGCTGCCCAAACTCATCTATTCTTGCATTCATTATAATTTCCATGTATTTCTGTGTGAGGGTCTGGTGGATAGGATTTCAGAAATCTGCGTTTCTCTAAGTTACACATACTTGTTAGTACATACAGTCTTAAAAAGTTCTGTGTGTATTTTAGTGCATCAGTGAATATGACAAATTAATTGCAAAGCAGGTAATTTATGCACTTAAAGACCTTACTGCTGCTATGGCAGATTTCCAATATGGAAGTGTGGAAGGTTAATAATTTCTAAACTGGTGCCTATGTACAGGGTTTCTATGTCCTGGTAGAAAAAGTGAAAGAATTTATGGTGGAAAGTTTTTACTGCAATATCATCTTGGTAATGCAAAAGAAGTACAGTTTGTAATTAGTCTTGGGGTCTCAGTACCATTACCACAGAATCGCGAGGTGGAAGAACCATGCTGCAGTCCTGTTTTTGGTTGCTTGCCTTGCCTCTCTCTGTTCCTTGTGCAGAAAGGTGGAAGGTAACTCTTGACACGAGACATGAGAAGGGCTCCCAGGTCTGCCAGCTGAGACATGCCCAGGATAGCCCTGAAGTACTCAAGGCTAGTTTGGCAAGAACATTGTTAGAAATGTAGGGAGTTTTTCAGTTTAGATTATGTTCTCAGTCTGTAAAAAGAAACCCAGATATTATGTGTTACCAGGATTGTTTACTGAAGTACTATTCTCTTTCATTTAAGTTAATAATGAATATTTCTGGCAGACCTTTTGCAGTAGCGTTACATTTCACCAAAGTTCACTATTTAATAAAGTAGTTTAAATGGATAAAGTGAGACTTTCCACAAAGACTTGGTTGTGTTCAGGTAGGCCTGAGAATGAAAAGCAAAGACCAGAAGTTAGGAGGACATGTGAAACACTACCTGTATAGCAAGCTATCTCACTAACTGTGTCACACTTTCAAAAAGAGCCCGTTTTGAGTGGAAGTGCATCTTGCTGCCAGCTGGCTTGGCAGGTCTTCAGCTCATAGCCTTAGTCTATTCCCTGAGGTCAGATAGCTGCTTTTGTAAAGTCTGGGATCATATGACATAGTACTAAAATACATTGCTTGTGTGGAATCAATCGCTTCACAGCTCATTGTTTAATTGACATTCAATGTCCAGTTGCCAAGCCAATAGTGCAGTTTGACATGGAATTAAAAACACAAGAGCTGTGGCAAAATACTGGGTAGGAGAGGGTGTCAAGATACATGGAAGGTTATTGGCAATGGAGTATTTTTTTACTAGTTTGGTGTCTTGTTTTACAAAGCGAGTTCTAAAATATGTTAGCTCTATTGCAATTCATGCATCACAAATACACCGTTCTTATACAAAATGCCTCTCATTCAGTAGGAGCCATACACTTGAGCTCTCTTAGACATTCACAGATTTTGTAGATCTTTGAAATCTGGGAACATCATGTCGAAGTGTATTAGTTACTGATACATGGCTGACTGAGGCAGTGCCTTGGCTTTTCTCATCCAGAGAATCTGAGTTCTGAAGGCCAAGGTAGTAGAGGATGAGTCTCTAACCCTTTGTTTAAGATTGATTTTTATTTTTTTTATTTAATTTGCCTGTTCAAAGCCAGTGGCTCTTCTAATATATTTTGTTTGAGCTGGAACAGTTCCTAATTAAAAGACTGAAAGACAAAAGTTAAGAGATAAGCATCTCACTTTACAGAGCAAGTAAAATCAGCCTGAGCATCATTGGTAATATGCTAAATTATCAATGTAGTACTCTAACATACCAAATTATCAAAAAAAAAAAAAAAAAAAGGAAAAGTAAAAAAGAAAGTCAGGGAAAAATTACATGGTTCAACAGTTAACTTACTCAGCTTTCTAAGTAGCATAACACTTCTGTCAGAGTCTAGCAGGCAAACTGATAATTTAAATAATAAATATTTTAAAGGATCAAAACCAAATGAGAGACATTAGGAGGAGGAAGAGGACAGTAATGTGACTCTTCAGGATACTTGAACTACAGGGAAATAGCATTGAAAATATGGACATATAAGAAACCCTAAATGGTAGTTTGACTTGGTTTCAGGGAATGAAAAGATAAGAAAATGTATGCTGCGTGGATGCTGATTGATAGCTAATGCTACAGGTTGTAAAAATAGGACACTTTCAGTGACAGAAAAGGACAAGTTGATTTCAATTGTAATGGATCACTGAAGTTGGATTACATTCATTTGAGAATTCTGAAAGTGATTGTGTGAGGAGCATCTGAGCTGATAAGAATAACACCCAGTTTATCATAATAACTGCCTGTTATACTTGGGAACTGGACTGCAGGAAATATCTCACTTTTTAATTTTATTTTATTTAAGAATTAAATGATGTGCTTGGAATGATAAGATAGTGAACCTGTGTTAACGAAGTAGCCAGTGGAAAAATGACCTACTTGAGCATAGTGTGCATACCATTCACAAAAAGGAAAGCAGGCAAACAAGTCATTGACCTGACTTCAAAATAATAGAGGTTTTTGTGGATGTTAACAAAAGATTGTGAGACACAGTTGATGACGTACATGAGCCGCAATTAAAGTTTAGTATGTTTCTCATCACACAGCTGAAATTTCAAAATCGGTCTGCTGCACTAGTCCTATGATTCACATAGGGGATAACTAAAGTTGAGCTGAAAGTTTGTTCCTTTTACAGAAGATAGGTGTTAAATATGTATGTGAAATTACTGCATGTATTTATTTTGGTTGATTGTTATGCTTTAGATGAAGATACAGAAATATACTGTGAGTCAAGCAGAACATCTTGGGCATATTACCTGTTGGCTAACTAAGGTATATAGCATTTCTCTTTGACAGATGAAATTACAGTGAATTTTGGTTATGCTGTAGCGTATGAGTTGAAGCTTTGTGAAGTCAGTGGAATTTTTGTTCTTTGATTATGGCAGCAAGGAAATTGTTGTTGTCAAAATAATTTTTTTGTACCTCACAGCCACTATGACTAGTTGGAAAGAACCTGAAGGTATTGTTGTTTCAGTTGGCAAATACGGGTAATTAATTATATGCAACTTTAACATGACAGATAAATTTAAATAGAATGACTATGCATATACCAACAAACTTGATAGCATAAGGTACATGGTGTGTTGGACTGATCTCTTTAAATAATAGATTTTCATGGACAGTGATGACAGTTTCTCATCTTTTGTGTTCTGCTCACCCAGAGTTCAATGGTCTTGATTTCCTTCTGGCTCTTGCATATCAACAGAGATCACTTAGATGTGCTGGTTCTTGAGGTTTTATTTGGGATGAGCTTTTGAACAATGATGTGTTTCATCTATTTTAATCTCATAGTATTTTTCATCTTTTAATTTTGTCTTGAACTAAGGAATAGTCACAAAAATGCAAATTTTAAAAATGAAGAGAAAAGGATTCAGATTTTTTTTTTTTTAAATTTGCATCTAGGTTATTTTAAACATTTCTTAATACTAAATATTAGTATATTTGTTTGAGGTAATCTAACCAGTTAGTAAGTAACATAAGCCTAATTTGAGGCATATCTTTCTGATTACAGTGTAATTTTGCTAACATCTAGGTTTTACGAAATACCATAATGTGTCATAATCACTATATTGCGAGAAGAACAAAGTTGGAAAGATTTTTCTAAAACTAAAGATACTCTTGGTCATCTAGGAAAATATCTGTCATTGAAAGCTGAGCTACAGGTTGAATTTTCATGAAGTATATTTAAATGCTTATCATGGAGTTGCTTTCTTGTTCAGCATTCATTTGATCCAGTGATTCACGTTGCATTCTTACAAACTGCAGTATGTATATGCTTTTCTTTTTTTTAAAAAAAAAAAATGATGCTGTGGACTTTCTAACAGTTGTTTTTTTTTCTTTTTCTCCAGTGAAGGGAAGTCAGAAGTGTGAGCTGAATTGCCGTGCCATAGGCTACCGATTCTACGTGAGACAAGCTGAAAAAGTGATAGATGGGACACCCTGTGACCAAAACGGGACTTCAATCTGCGTGGCAGGGCAGTGCAAGGTAAGGCTACTCTCTTTAGCGAATTGGCCGGTTGACTGTTTGTGCCATTCTTAATGTCTATAATAGGTTGATACTTCACCTGTGGAATGATGTCTTCAACTTCTTTCTTAGGCTTTAGCAGATTTCAGAAATGCTAACTTCTATTATTACAGGTTTCATTTCCATACTATTTTTTTCTGTCTACTTGAGAGCAAGCTATGGAATCCTGAAAGTCTTGATTCAGAAGGTGTTCTGGCCACAATTAAGATGACTTTTGGTGAGCTTTTCTGTATGTTTAGCTTTAGCTCTTTTAGAAGAGATTCTATGAAGGAATCAAAATGAAAACATTGGAAACATAAATAAGAGAGAAATATATCTTCCTTTTATTAAACTTCAGCGTGGAGGTATTTTTTTGAGTCTGTAAAATAAACAGGTAACTGAATAACCAAATTATTTTGATGGTATTTTAGCTGTAGTTAGTTTTCTGTTTGGCCAGTGTTTGCCATTTTTGAGACTCAAGTCTTACTGGCTGTCCATTTACTCAGTAGTGATGTTCTCTTAGAATATAATGAAGTGAATGACAAACTTTCAAGAGTTCAGAAGGAGCTACTGCATTGACTTTTTGCAGCCTGCTGTCTGTCTTCCCTTTGTAATGAATAAATACACTGTTCTTTTTCTGCAGGATGGTAGCAATCTTAAAGACAATGTTATGGTCTTTGAAAAAAGGTTTATTTGTAATTTTTGGTGAAGTAAGATTAGTGAAAATATGTATGACATAAATTGCCAGTAAATGGCATTTGATGCTTGGATGATGTTTTCCATGTACATTGGCAAAAGAAGCAGAAGTGGGTCAGATGTGACTCACAAATTGTGAAAGGTCAAGTTCAGCTTAAATAGTTGGTTTGCCAGAAGAAGTGTCTTATGACTGCAGCCTTTTCTTAGGCACGTCTACATTCCTCTTGAACACATTTGGACAATGCTGTGTATGTTTCTGTTCTCAGCAGTGCATGCAAAGCCATAGCTTTGACTTTCCTTTGCAGATGATGGATCTTTCTGAAGCTGATCATTCTTTAAAGTCTCCCCTGATTTCAAACCAGATCTGAAAGGGCCAGGATTTTTTCTTAATTACTGCTCTGATCCATGACTTGGAAAACTGAAAAATAGATTTAGTGTACCAGCTGTTTTCCAAGTACTGTGCAAATGAAAAAGTGTATACTAATACATTTGTGTTGGAGGTCTGGCTTAGCAAGGAAAGGCTGTGTGTTTGGCAACCTACTGGGAAATAGTGTTCTGAGTTTTGAAAATCAGGCATTGCATGTATGGAATGCTACTTCGTAAAGCTGCATATAAACAAACCATACGCTATAAATGCTTACTGTGAACATGTATCTTGGATTCCTATAATCATCAAACAATTCAGGTTGGAAGGGGCCTGTGGAGGTCATGTAGTTCATCACTCTACTCAGAACAGGGCCATCTGTATGAGATAGCTGTCATGGCCTTTTCCAGGCTGTTTTGAACCTGGTCCAGTGTTAGAGCATTATCGTGGTGGAATCTTTTTCCTCATATTTGACTGAAATTCCCCATATTGCAACTTGTTCCCTTAGTCTGTCAGCCTAGCACTGCTTACCTCTGAAAATAATCTTGCTCTGTGTGATCTGTTACACTCTCATTAAGTACAAACAGCAGAGAAATTTTCCCTTAGCCTTGTCTTAAGGCTAGGGATCCCTAGGCTTTAGTCCCGTTTCCCCCCCTATGTTGTTGAAAATAGACCTAGAAATCAAAATCTCTGTGCCTATGTAAACTGTTCCTCAGTAATGCTTTGTTAATTAGTGTAACCTAGAGAGTTGAAACAGAATCTGTTCTGTATCGGTGCTCAGTGCCTTAGAACCAACAAATTATTGTGAGAAAGCCAAGACAAAGCAGGTAAAGGTTCTCCATGTTTTATCCACTTTATTGTGGCTCTCGCTGTGGCTAAGTGCAATGAAAGAGTAAGCTAGGAAGAGCTGAGAGCGTTGACCAAGTTCTCATATACAGTAGTATTAACTGCACTTGTGCAGAAGTAAGCGGAACTTTGCAAGCTTCGGAAGACACATTTAGCTAAAATATTGAAAGGTTTGTATTTTTCATCTGAAGAGGAACTTCAGTCACTAACGGGTCAAAACATAAACGTTGTAGAACTAAAAAAAAAAGAAAAGTACCTCATGCAAACATTTACAGGTTAACAGAATTGTTTAATTCTCAAGTATGTATGCTTAAGTGCCTTATTAAGCAAAATATGAGAGCTTCTATTCATAGATGCTTAATAGCCTCAGTTAAATCCATGGTATAAAAACAAAAGCCACCCTTCAATCCGTAATGAAAGTTCACAGCAGTTGTGCATTCACAAGCCTCACATTATGTCGAGCATGTTGAGCTTTAAGAGATTGTCCTAAATTGAACATGACATTCTGTATGTGCCTGTGTAGTGAGTTATAGTTTGGTTGGATTAAATGCTGTATTTTAAACCTATTCATAAAATTTCTAATCCAACCCCAATCTTAACATTTTTTTTTTTCTTTTGACTTTGTGAGCTTATGGAAAGATTCTGATTCTGTTTGGGATATTTTCTTTCTTCCTTCCTTTGCATAAACATCTCTTCATTGCATCTGCTTTTGCAAGTCTCTGAAAGTACAGAGGACAATGATTCTGTATGATCACTTAATATTTAGTGAGACCATTCTACAAAACAATGAGCTTAAATACTTAATACTTAAATTGTTAAATGTGTTATCAAGAATAGCCTAATAGCCTAATCTGTTCTATGGTTCTGTGCTTCCCCCTCGCCCCCCCCCCCCCCCCCCCCCCCCCCCCCCCCCCCCCCCCCCCCCCCCCCCCCCCCCCCCCCCCCCCCCCCCCCCCCCCCCCTTTTTATCAGTGGAAAAATACTGGCAGGGTGTTACAGTTTCTCCATTTCTTCTCTCTGGTATTTCTTCTAGCTTGTTATTTTTTGTATTTGTCCTATTTCTTTTATTCTCCTCCCGTAAACATATATGGGTTTTGTTCATTTGCTGGTACTTATTTAAGTCCTAATCACTTCATTGGCAGTTACAGTTTAGGTGAGTGACCCTTAAGACATCAGTGTGAAGCAGCTCCATTTATCACTTGGGTCTGTAAGTGTTTGTATGACAGGAGAACAAGAATGCAAGAATGTATGTGGCTCTTTCCTTCATATCAGGAAGGAAAATCACATGTTCAGTCTTTCTTGTGTTCCTTCAAAATGTCCTGTCACCAGCTCCAAAGTGAGGGGAATGGACTCCTAATTGTCCAGCAGAAATGACTTCCTCTCTATAGGCTATAGAGCACTGTCTATATTTTTTATTCATGATTGCTTTCTCCACAGACACAAACATTATGTTGTGAAAAACATGTTTTTCATGTTTTGAAAACAAAGTTTTCGGCTTCCTTAATGTGGTAGCAAGTAAGACAAGCTTACCTCATCTTTAACATGTAATGAGGAAGTAGATAGGAACAATCCTCTGGTACTGTATTGCTTTCACCAATACTGTACATCTGTTTGAAAGCACAGATGTTGTCTGGTTACTTTCAGAATACAATTTAAGTTCTGTCCTTCTGCAAAAACTTTGGTTGCAGGAGGCTGTTTCTGAGTGAAGTTGAAAGGTATCAAGAATTTATGCCAAATATGATGCTTTAAAGTAACTCAAATATTTTCTTAAGGTTCATATCTACATTGCACTGAAGGTACCAACCTTGTGGTGGTAGTGGAATGCAAGTGGTCAAGGTCAGATTGGAACGAGGCTGTTTTGCTTCAAGGAATTGACTAATTAATTTCTTTACAGGGACTGTGAAAGGAAAAAAAAAAAGTGTTTATTTTTTCAATAGACTATAAAAAGATTGAACGTACAGATCTGGCACACAGATTTCTCACATTGTCCGCATTAACAGGACGTCTGTTAGAGAACGGTGGGAGAACGGTGGAGTTGTGGAACAGCAGCTGCTACTGTGTTGTGATCCACGATCATTACTAATTCAGGACAAGTTCTTTAATTGTAATTAACTGTGATATTCAGGAGTAATACCCTTGAAAAAAAACTAGGATGTAGTCCATTCACCTCTTTATACAAGGGCACAACTAAATCAAAGTTACAGCACAGGTCAGAAGCAAGCTTTGTGCTTTCAGGACTCAGTAAAGAGTTCTTTTTTTTTTTTTTTTTTTTTTTTTTGTTGACTGTTAATACTTGTCTTCCAGCAGTATTTATATTTCTTGAAATTCTTCGTGAATACTAGCAGTTGGACTTGCTACATCCATTGCTAGGCTTTTGATTTTTTACACAACTTACGGAAAGGGGAGTTCTCAAAATTGTTTCTCTGATCTAATTGAGGAAAGCAGGTGAAGTTTAAAGAAGATGGAAGCCATTACTACTTCTTTCAGGTTACTTTTATTAATATTTTATTATGTGCCATCCTATAAGTAAAAGAAAATGTTAATGAATTTCTAAGAAAGCAGTTTGAAAAGTTTTATGATCAGTTTCTATTTCATCTTGCAGTATCTACAGAGGATGCCCACTGATCACAGTTTCCCTAGAAACATTTGCCCTAGGCAAGAGATTTACCATGATTATAAAGTTACAAATCCAAGTTTTCAAGAATTTACAGATACTGCTGTATCTTCTTATATATAAGTTTGCTATAAACATGATAGTCATACATAGGGAAAGATCATCAGCCACAATTTTGTGTATGATGCATTACGGATGGCACAGATTACATTTAATGTGTAACAATGAAGTAAACTAGAGCTCATGAAGTAACTTGAGAATTCTTGTGTGTTCTACATGTAAAGAACTTGAATTCCCAATTTCATCCACTCAACCATGCAGTAGTTATGTTGAGAATTTGTGTAAACCATACTCTTATTTTTGTTTCAAACTTTTGAGTTAGTTTTTAAAAGAGTATTGAGATACAGGTCACATTAAAGGACAGTATACTATTACAGCTTCATGCTGCTTAGAAACACTGTAATTATTAACTCACTCTTTTTTTTTATTTTATTATATTTTCTCGTTCAGGAATAGGAAGTCAGTACAAAGTCTTTAGTGAAACTGTACAACAGCATGTTTGTGTTTGAGGAAAGTTGGTAGAATAATGTCATATAAGATGTGTTTCATTCTTCCTCTTAAACGTACTACATATTTCATGATACATTGATGCGTATTAAAATTAATTATTGTGTTTTCCTTGTGCCATATATCAAATCTTGCATTCCCTGTGA
Organism: Aythya fuligula; assembly: GCF_009819795.1. Lineage (NCBI taxonomy): Eukaryota > Metazoa > Chordata > Aves > Anseriformes > Anatidae > Aythya > Aythya fuligula. The sequence goes on along the minus strand of NC_045569.1, from coordinate 4,888,037 downwards.
TTTATTAATGAATAAGTCTGACAAAGAAAATGAGTATTCTTGAATATGTTTCCTGTCTCCATGAACTCTGAGACTTTTTTTGGTCCACATGGTCAGGAAGCACCAAACTATTTAAAATAAATAAAATAATTTTATTTATCGTAGATATTATACACTATTGAGAGAACATGAATGTAGCTGAAGGATGTAGTGAGAACTAATTTAGGTTTTGTACTGTCATGCATAGGAGAATTTTTTTCTGAGAAGCTGTCAGTATTTACAGCTAACTGAAAATGTTTCTCAAGTAATGAAGCTTATTCAAATGTTCGTAATATATAGCTTTTCCTTAATGCCATATTATTTTATTTTTAAAATCAGGTAATTTGTGGTCTCTATCACCCTCTGTTGGACAACTTGCTTCATTACCAGAAACAATATCCTGTAAAAAAACATCTGTTGGTCCCCAGAAATGTTGTTTCTGGGTAGTATTTTCAGTTTACCTTCTTCTTGGAAACAAAAGGCAGAAAATATTGCTTTAATAAAAATTACTGCTGGAAAACAGAATAAAGAATATGATAAAGACAGCTGTGCCTTCATCAGAAATAAAACTTAAACACATATGAATTAAGGTGTTTCTCACTTGTTAATGATTTAAAATGTTATGGCAACCACAAGCTACAGAAGTTCTCAGTATATAAAATGCAGTCATACCTGTTATAATGAAAATTTGTTACACAGATGTTTATTGACAGCATTCAATACATTATTTTCTTTTTTGAATTGCTAACCAATATTAGATAGAATGGCCTTATAAAACTGAAAGAGTGCTTAATCTTAGCAGTCAAGTTACACTTTAGCATAACAGAAGAGATTTTACAAACAGTAGCCTGTACAAAAGTCCATCTTAAAGCCTGGTTGCTGCAAAACTGGAAGTATAACAATGGTCCTGATCAGTTTTATGATTTCCGTTTTAAAAAATAAATAAATAAATAAATAAAATAAAATAAAATAAAATAAAATAAAATAAAATAAAATAAAATAAAATAAAATAAAATTTCTATTGCACATTTGAGCAGTGTTCATTCTGATGAATTTTGGAGCCTTTTTTCATTGATGATCCTACCAAGTTTCACTTTTTTACAGGATTTACACTTAGTGCCACAAACAATAGGTGTTTATACATATGCCATACATGTACATATACATATGCTATATTTCAGTATATTGGGTATGTGTTATTTGTTTTAGTGGATTGTTTTAATACATTTAATACATTTGCTACTTCTGTCTTCGCTCTAAATTTTTTCAGTGTTATTAAGTTTGAGAATGTCTTTGAATGTGGTTTCTTCACCTTGCTATTCAGCCAGAAGTGTGGGCTTGCTTGCTTTGAGATGATGTTTCTGCTTGTTTTAAGTCTTCTGGAGCAAGTGGGATGATCCTGTTTAGTAACTTAATTTTTGAAGAAAAATGCAAGTGGAATTCTGAGGTGGTTTTAATAAATAAAGTGAAGTGTCAATACAAATGCTGTTAATAATTTTGGCCTTGACCATATTTTACTAAATTTACTTATATGGAGATATGTTGCGTGTGTATGTTGCACACAGCTAGGAGACTTCTGATGCAAGAAGTTGTTCTCAATTCCTTGAAAGTTGGAAGCACTGACTTACTGTAATTTTGGAGAAAGAGTGAGGGTTATTTGTTACCTGTAAAGCAATTAATTGGCTTCGCAGAGATGTTAGTTACCACGCAGTGGCGCACTTTACAAAAGTATTACTACTTCACATAAAACTTGATTTGGGTGGGAATTGTAGATATCTTCTGAAGGCATTTTTGTATTCAATTTTTCCTTGCATTTTAGTATTTTTATCTCCCAGTTATCTCCTGAAAAATACCTGAGTATTTTAAAAACGCCCACAGTAACTTCAGTAGCAAAATGACTGGTGATAGAAATTTTACTTGCCTTTTAAAAAATAATTTGCATAAGATGTTGAAATTCTTACAAACTTTATAGGAAGGTATCTTAAATTGGCTATAGGAAGCATAACAAAGTGTGCAAGATCTCCATATAAAAGCTTTGTTAGTCAGGGAGTTCCCATTTGGAAGAACTCTGCTGATATGCACCAGTGTCCAGGTGGCAGAATTGTCGGCTGCATCCTTGCTTTGGTAAGGAACTCCTAATGACTGTGGGATCGGAGTAACAGATTAGGATGATGAGAACTATGTTCCTTCTCTAAGTTAGGGTTGTTCTCATAACTTATAGGTGTTGGAATATAGAGTAGTCCCATAAGGCTACGACTGGGTATTCTTGTAAGGGAAAAGAATCTGTTTTCGGTAGGAATCTCGATTTGTGGAATGGTGATTGTTTACTCTGAGAAAAGGAGTCTAGAATTGAATTTATTTTATTTTTTGTTGGGCTTTCTTAAAGTTGGAGCCAGACTTATCCCCTTTCTCTATTCTCCTCTGTTTAGTTTGTAATAATCCATAAAACCTAAGGAAAAACCTAATATCTGGATTGATACAGTAGAATAGTATGTAGAGCACATGTATATCTGTATCTGTGCTTCTGCCAAATTACAGAAAAGGTTTTTGGTTGATTGTTTGTCTTCCTTGGTTGCTCAGAAGAGTGAGCTATATTCATCAGCACAGCGTAACATTGCAAATCTCTGTCTTGGGATACAAAAACTTTGAAAACAGCCTGAAGAACTGTATTAAATGAAATATTACCTTGTGCATCAATAGCACATCTGGCACTCAGCACTTTAAAATTAGCCTAACCAGCACATGGGCAGTTGAAGATTCGTGTCAAGTGTTGTTTGCATTCGAGGAGGATCAATTTAATGGAGTGTTTCTAGTTATCTGACTTTCTTCTAAAGTGGGCCTTGAAATAGAGAATTACTTATGTTGTTCTCCCCCAGGGAGCCACCATGTTAAGAAGTTGAATGCTACAGAGTGCCATCAAGACTTTGCCCCGGATAGGGCTGCACATTCAACATGCTCCATGGAAGCATAGTACTAGGTTATGGAGCCTGATAGCATTCAAATGGTGAAATACATTTCAGAATCAAATGAAATTTTTAAAAATTAAATCTGTTTGTTAATACTTGGGGCTTTTTTGTTTTCTTTCTTATTTTTTTTGGATTCAGTCAATAGTAGCCAAGGACATACTGCTCTGAATTCAAGACCTCTTTAAAGGAATAGGTAGGATGCATTCCGTGATGCAAAACCAGCAGTATTGCCACATCTTTATTTAGTTTTGTTGTTATTTCTGTACACAGCCACTGATGGAGGCTTTTTCTTTCAGGAAAAAGTAGTCGATCCATAAAAGATACCATAAAAGTGGAGTAAAATATAGTTACAGTAACAGATATAGAAAGTGCTCTCCTTCTTTCTTCCTTTTTTTTTTATATATATATATCATTGTGATCTCTTGGGTGCTGGAAATAGAACTCTTCATTGCTTCTCTTCATAATGACTTATTATTGCCAAGCATTGCACTGAGAAGCACCTGCCTGGCATTAATAAGGTGTTAATGGAAGAAACAGGTTCCTGGGAGCTATGTAATTACTCCTTTGCCACTTTTTTCCTTCGTTTGCATAGTTTTCTGTTAAATGTTTTACAGAGAGAGTGAGCAAGCCTCTGAAGTTTCTTGACCTCACTGTACAAAAAGTCTTTCTGCCTTCCTTCATTTGTAAAACAACACCATAAATTTTTTTGTCCTATGATCTTTGGCCATGACCTGATTTCAGTTGCTTCTGATAGCTAATATACAGCAGGTGTGACCACTGCATATAAAAAGTTTGTGAAGGATAACTTTAGTACTTTTGAACTGAGGTAAAACTGATGCAAAATCAGATGATGGGAAATAGTGAGTAGCAAAGCATTCAAGTCAGATAAGATGCACTTCTTATTCTTCTCCCCTTGTCTAACAACGTCTTGTCCTAAGAAAGACCTCATAATTCAAAGGACAGCGCTCTTGACTCTTTGGCGAAGCTGCTATCTGGATGTGCAGTAACGCAGTCTATAGTCTCCTTACAAATCACTCACTAATAAAGATGTGGTCTGGATCAGACATTGCTTATCATGACATTCAGTGTACTTATTCAGATCATATGATGCAGTGTTTGTGCTAGTGCTGTTGTGTTTTGATCTTTTTTCATTTTTATGCCAGTTACAGTGAGACAAACTATACTTGATCAGTTTAAGTTAGAACAGTGTAGATACAGCACAAACCCTTCTGAAGTAACCTTAAGCAGGTATGACATTTCTGACTAAATTTCACTTAATGAGAATGAATTCATGTAAAATTTGCATATTGTATTTGTGGACATAACATATTTTTGCTTCAGTACTTGGAACCCTAAAGCAAGATTTCACTGATTTCTTGAGCCTAACAAGATTTGTGAAAAGGTACAGTATAGTTCAGTAACATTTAAAATTGGCTTGCAGTTCTAAATACTAGATAAAAATGTTATCACTGTATGTTAAAACATTCTAAAATGTTTTTAAATGGCTTTTAAATATTCTGCATAGCATATGGTTTGGAAAATGGCTGTTTTACTTCAGTTTGGAAGAAAAATATATGCAGAAGTACCCCATAGAATGGCTTATCCAAATTGCGATTATTTTTCTGCCCCACTTTGTGTCTGTTTCTTTTCCTGTCAAATGTGGTCAGTACTACTTAAACAATCTATCTGAAGCAGCTTGAGACTTAAAGAGGTAAAGGAGTTGTGTGGAGCTTTTAATTTGTTATTTCTGCACTTCTTTAACAATGATTTTGCAGGTTGAGATGCCTTTCAAAAAAGACCAAGTGTAATTCTTAGTCTGCAGAGAACACTTCTGTCTAACAGTGTCAGAAAATACATACCAGCTTTGAACTTAATTGTATCACTGTAAGAGTCCTGAAAGCAAAGGCTGTTATCTCCGAGTAAGTGACACAGGCAATCTTACTACATTTGAGACACTTTTCTCTCTTAGTTTCAAAACAATACATTTAAAAAAAATCCATAGCAAAACTCAAAAAAGCCCCTAAAGTTTAAAGAATGCTGGATATGCTAATGGACTAAAAATACAAATATTGTATACTGTAGGGCTTTTTTTTTTTTTTTCCTGATTAAACAGATCAGTATATATCAGGCTACAAATGAAGATGGGTTTGTTTGTTAATCTGACAGTATTTCCCAGGTTGAAATAATCAAATGGTCCCTCTTGTGTGCTACTGACTGTATGTGTCTAGCACTGAATCGAGGACTCTCTTCATCAGTCCCTGATGTCAAGGCAACCGGCAATTCCAGCATCTGAAGAATAAACAAACATTCTCGGTAATTCCCTGCCAGCCATTTCTTTTCTCTTCCGATCTTTTAGACCTTTTATTCAGCTGTCTAGCATAGAGGATTTTTGTTTGGTTTTGTTTTTTAATAACAGTCCCTTCAGTTTTGACTTGTTCTGAGGTTTCTCTTCTTGAAGTTTTTGATATGTTAGTAATTTTAAGTACATCTTTTTGAGACCCAGAGCTGGCAGTATTTGCTACATTATTGTTTTGAGTTCACAGCACAAACAGCAGGGCATGCCATTTAGTAATCCTCACAGTAGAGTCATGTTCTGCACCAAAGATGCTTTTAAAGAAACAAGATAAAACCATGTACAACTTTTTGAGTGAGTTCTTAAGAGATAATATATTACTACCAAAGGATGCTATCTGAGAGCATTTAGTAAGAAACAATCAGTGACACACCAGGCAGTTGTTCATAAACAAGTCTGAGCTCTTGACCGTTGGTTTTGTTTATGAGTTACTATTCTTCTGCCATGATACAGAAATTAATTCTAAGGTAAAATTTTAAGGTGTAGGTAAAAATACAAAATAAATGTGATCTCAAGACCACTCCTCTTTCTCAGTTTCTTTCCAGAGTTTTTGTGCATATATTCTAACAAAACAAGCTGTGATAACCTATAGAAAGATACCTTGTGCTGCATTCACAAAAGAGGCAAAATGATGAACTGTGTGTTCTGTACAATGGCTGAGATGGAAGTGATTGTTTCTTATGCAGGAACTGCAAATTTATGGTTAATGCCTTTTAAGTAAACAAGAGAAACAAACCTGTTTCATATTACCTTAAATCAGAATGACCAAAACATGGCAGTTCCCTTCCCTTCCTTTTCCCACACCTTCCCCCCTCCAAAAAAAACACAAAACAAAACAAAACAAAACAAAAAAACACCCCCAAAACAAAACAACAAAAAAAACAACAACAGAAAACCCCAACAGCCATTTGAAATTCATTTGAAAGAGACAGGAAAGGGATTGTAAAAGAGAATCATGTAGTTAGTGCAAGACCCCTCTTCTGAGGTTAAATAGCCAAAGGAAACAAAGTCATTTAGCTTTTATTGCAAAGAAACAGGGCTGCAGGAGAAACGCTGTTCTGTAACTCGGATGCAAGGGCTCTGTTTAACACCTGGACAAGTAAGCAGTGGAGAGAAAGTCATTAAAAAGGGGACTGACTGCATTAAATACTCATTCTACTACATGGATCAAAACTTTGCAATTATTCCTACATTATGATACCATAGAAAAACTGATCTTAGTTCTAGAATTTGCTGATTCACTGGATTGTTTTTTATGTTAAAGATGAGAGCTTTAAAACCGTTTGACTTTCTATCTGTAAGTGTAGTGACTGGTTTGAGATTTCCAAGAAGGGCTTCAGTGTGCTCAGGTGGCCAAGAAGGCCAACGGCATCCTGGCTTGTATCAGGAACAGTGTGACCAGCAGGGCTAGGGAGGTGATCGTCCCCCTGTACTCAGCTCTGGTGAGGCCGCACCTCGAGTACTGTGTTCAGTTTTGGGCCCCTCGCTACAAGAAGGACATCGAGGTGCTTGAGCGGGTGCAGAGAAGGGTGACGAAGCTGGTGAGGGGCCTGGAGAACAAGTCCTACGAGGAGCGGCTGAGGGAGCTGGGCTTGTTCAGCCTGGAGAAGAGGAGGCTCAGGGGCGACCTTATCGCTCTCTATAGGTACCTCAAGGGAGGCTGTAGCGAGGTGGGGGTTGGCCTGTTCTCCCACGTGCCTGGTGACAGTACGAGGGGGAATGGGCTAAAGTTGCGCCAGGGGAGTTTTAGGTTAGATGTTAGGAAGAACTTCTTTACCGAAAGGGCTGTTAGACATTGGAACAGGCTGCCCAGGGAAGTGGTGGAGTCACCATCCCTGGAAGCCTTCAAAAGACGTTTAGATGTAGAGCTTAGGGATATGGTTTAGTGGGGACTGCTAGCGTTAGGTCAGAGGTTGGACTCGATGATCTTGAGGTCTCTTCCAACCTAGAAATTCTGTGATTCTGTGAAATTCTGTGATTCTCAGCATATGAGACCCCACGTGTAGGAGGGCACGCATTTCGGTGTGTCGGTTTGTGGAAGGGAGGCTTGTCCTGGGTGTCACTGGTCAGGTTTCCTGGAGAGGCTGCTGAAATGGAGAATGTGTTCTGCAGGAACACCACGGCAGGGCTTGCTGTGCCAGCAGGCACGCTGCTGCTGCGCCGCATTGGCACAAGGTTCATCTGGCTTGGAGGCAGAGATGGCAGGTAGGTCTGTTTGCAGCTTGGCAGATAGAAATGTCCACATGGTTAATGGGGCCATGAAGGAGGGGGGAGGCCATTGTGCAAACAACGTGGAGATGCTATTGCTGTTTGCAAGAAGAGGTAGCATGGGTAGATTTGTATTTTGGATTCGATTTCTTCTATGAACATATGGGGGAGAGGGGGGAACTGAGGGTTTATGAGGTGACTGCCAAAAAAAAATAATGGAAACAATAAGTGGAATTAGTATTTCATCGTTGTCTTGAGTTTTTTCTTTTTCCTTTCTCTGTCAGTTTGAATCAACACTGTCTCCTGTGGTGTCTGTGGTGCAGAGATCAGCTTTTTGTTTGTTTGCGGGTGGATAACTGCTGCTTTGTGGCAGTGTCTCTGTGATCATGCATTGTTAGCAATTATGAAGTTGACTGGAGGTGTTTCAGAACTCATCATCAAGACAGACTTACTGAAGATACCAAATGAAAGTGTGTTTGTTGCTAAAGCTCTGCTCATCTTTTACAGTGTTAGTGTACCAGATAATGGCAAGTTAATACTAGCAGTATCTTAATTACTGTTACTAGTGATTCAGTTATTAATAAGACAGGATTTTTACTGCAATTGAATCATCAGAAATTTTAGAATTTAGGGACTGTTGAAGGGACAGCAAAACTACTAAGGAATTATAGTAAGCTATCAGGAACCAGTACAAGAGAGGTCTTAATGAAAATAGGAAATCATTTAGAAAGTGATGACAGTGCACCAAAATGCTGTCTCAGCTAAGCTTTTTTATACTGAGGAGCCAAATGGTAAGTAAAGGCTTAATTTTGTTTCGAGAATTCTTGGGAACAAATTGAAAATAATAAGAACTGTAACAGTATATTCTAAAATATCTATTATTTAATCAGGAAACTGGAACGGCAATCTTGGAAATCTTTCTGGTCTGCAGGAAATTAAGTATTTAGGCTTTGTTTTCATTTAACTATATTATAATATTACTTCAGAGCCTGGAAAAGGTCCAGTATGTTTTTAGGCACTTTTAATAAAACACAAATTACAACTTTGGTACACTGGTTTGGACCAATTTGTCAACATAAATAAATAAATCCTTGGGAGGAAGATATATAGACAGTAGTTTGCTATGTGCACATATTTTTCTTTGATGCAGGTACATGCATACAGGTAGACATACACAGACCAGACACTCAAGGAGCTGTCCTATCTTAAACTATGCTTGAAGTGTTGTCTTATTGTGTTAAATGTTGAATGAAAGCCATTAAAAAAGTACTACCCTTTTAGGAAAACAGGCATTAAATTTGCAGTAGTGTATGTATAAAAGAAGAGACACTTGAAAAGCAGAAAACTTGAAGCCTAATCAGCATCTAGCGGAGTGTTGAAATTGCCAGGATATGTAGAGTAGGTGGTCATTTGCCTCAGAGAGCTAGCGTGGCTTCAGATCTCTGTTCTAGCCAAATAAATAGGGCTGTTCTGCTGTAGATGCTCTGTCTGGTCTTGGATATTTCATTTAACCTCTTTAGTTATAGCTAGTTTGTGTGAGGATACCTCAACATGTGCTGAACATGCAAACTAGAACTGAAAGCTCTTTTTTCACTCTGTAGCCCTATTTTTATTTTTATTTTATTTTTATTTTTATTTTTATTTTTATTTTTATTTATTTTTATTTATTTTTATTTTTATTTATTTTTATTTTTTGTCCCCTCTCCCCCCTCCAATGCACCATCCTGCATCCTCTACATGATGCATCTTTGTCCAAACTATGCTTATAATGCCTCAGCTCTTCCTCTCTAAAATGGGAACAGTGTTTTATAGGATAAATACAATCTGGGAGGCATTATGGTAGTGAAATGTACATAGGGACTAGATTAATGTAAGTGCAGCACTTCACAGTAACAGAATGTGTCTCGTGTACTTTCTGCTTTGACCACTCTACAGGAAGTTGTGTTTTGCCCTCGAGCAAAGGTGTGGGAGCATATTCTCAGGGAGAACTAAGCTGTGAGTCATAATTCTTTGTTGAGACCAGAGCTTCAATTTTGATGCAGAAGCTTGCGTTTACAAGATGTTTACAAGACAATTTAGTTTCACAGGAGTCTATGCAAAGCTCCTGTCAGTTTAAATTTCACATTCTTTAAGTTTTCCTATAAAGTTTTTGAACTTCTTTCAATTGCTCAGAATAGGAAAGAATTCTGTATGTCATCTGGTACCACCTTACTCTGTGAGGTATCTGAACTTTAATAAGATTAGAACAGAGATTGTAAAACAGTGCACATATAGATCCAAATGAGCTCGATCAAACTGGTTTGAAATCAAATTTTTAACAGAACCTGAAATTAGCCAGACTTTCTTGTGGCTATGCAGTGAAACTGGAATCTCAGCATTGACAGTTCTCATAATTTTTTCACAAGTGCCATGGTATTTGACTGTTCTTAATGTCCTGCAGCCTGGAGTCAAGTGAATGTACTATAACATAGGTTTTTATTTAAAGTCATGTAAGTTTCCAGCTTCCATGGTTGCTGAGAGAAATAGAATAAAATTAAAAGAAGTGACTAGATTATACACAAAAATTTCAAGCATCGTAAAGTTAACGAGGAGAGTTCAAACACTTGTTAAAGGGTTTGTTGATGCACAAGTCTGTGCCCTATTTTGGGGCCCCAAACATTTTATATTACTGTAACAACAGGTTTTTCACAGTGAATAGTTTATGGCAGCACTGTTGGCAAAACTTGAATAAAGCAGAACAAATGTGATGTTGTTACATGTGATTGACGTTTTTAGTCCCTTTTTTGGCTACAACTTCTGTGCAATCAGAGGAATACACTGTGTTGTTACTGATGATGAGAAAATGCAATTTCCTGGGATTCTGACGATGTGGTTATCTTTGAATAAGAGCATTCGTTATATGCTGCTCAGCAGAGAAGTCGTCAAAATGCTTGTGAATAACTTCCTGTTCCCTCTTTACAGCGGTGACACCTGATCTGTTCAAAGCCCCTTATAAAAATCTGCTGGAGCACATGCATTAAATTTGATAGATTTTCTTTTTAAATTATGGTGCATTTAAATATATCAATAATGTCAGCCACATGACATTGTTAGCTTTGTAGTTTGAGGCAGCTTAACCTGGCACCTAAGTGCACTTCATGAAATGAAAGCTTGGCCCGGGTTAAAGTTGTTGTACCTACAGTCAAGCAATCCTAATAGTTCACTGGCAGTATTTTAGTGTAGTTTGGCTTGTGTGTAGTTTCAACAAACCCTGTGTAGTGGAAATTAGAAACATAAGTATGTATGTATTGTACCAGAGAAAGACGACTTTAAAAGAAAAATCTGAATTTTTATATAAAAAAACAGAATGTTTTTACAGACATCATCTTTCTCTTTCCATTCTAGAGCTGTGCCTATAATTTCAATAGCTGTTTTTGCTGGGATGCTGACCTTACAGAAATTAGAAATGGCAGAGACTCGTTTGGTCATTTGATTTACCAGTGTTTACTGATATTGGGCTGTTGATGCCAAATGTGTGTGGTCTGATTTTTTCTTCTCAAGTTCAAGAACACACAAAGAACTATGACAGAAGTGGAAGTGTGCATTTAAGCTTGGTTCTTCATGTAAATATAAGAAATATTGGCAGAGTACTAGTGATCACCTTTAAAATGATTATGAATAAAATCATATTCCTGAATGTGTATGAGGTATTTTATTTCCCTTCCTGTCTACATTTATTCCCTTTTGAAGCCTCCAGAGCTGTTTTCCATAGATGTGTTGGCCTTGACACAAAAGCCTAATGAATTTATACAGATAATTCAAGAATACATTGGTGATATTTTATAAAAACAAAGGTGGAAGAATTGCTTGGTATACGTTTTTTAGAGACTAAGTTCCTGCTATAGTGCTCAATGCATGTTTTTACAAAGCAAAGTCTTTTCAGAAGAGTCGGCTCAGTAAGAATACTCATTGTAACAAATTGAAAATATTGGAAAAGCTTTTTTTTTTTTTTGTATTTTTTGAAGTCCAATAAAAGTTGGGTCTGTAGCTAAAGCTGAAGAAGAACTTGGCTAATCTTTTCCTCTTTTAATAACAGTTTATACATTTCTGCAGTTAGTAAATATTTTTGCTTCGTGACTTCATAATGAGTTCATAAACAGTTCATTTAGAGAAGTGTGTCTGAAAGCATCATCACTAGTAAAATTGGAGAAGGGCTGAATGTGACATTGAGAGATTTGAGGGATGATGCATTCCCTAATAAAATACAAACACAGGCAAAATGGACACTAAATTTTGGTGTGGACAACAGCTTAATTTTCAAATACTCATCTTTGCTGTGAGGCAACAAACCCCTTTTAAATAGGTTCAGGTAGCCTTGTGCAACTCTTAGGTATTATAAGGAAACATGATTTTTTTTCCCATGTGTTTTTTCCTGTATTGAGTGGAAAAATTACGTTTGCACCAGAACTATGCTAGTGTCTGAATTCCCAGCATGTAAACCCATGCCTTGGTACAGCCGGCTGCCTGGAAGCAGCCTGAAGTATCTGTGTTCTTTAAAAATGGAAAATAGTTGTTATATTTTTATAGTGTCTCCGTCTCCTACCGAGACAAGCCTTTATTTTAAAGGAATTACTCCAATTTCTGCTTGTGTTTCAAGAAATAGGGCATGTCTGAAAAGTGTTTGACCTGTGGAAATCCTACCTGTACAAGGCTGTTGTTTTTACAGCCTGTAGAATTTTATTAAAACAAATAGATTTTATCGTTGTGAGATTTGTTTGTTTAGAGTTTGCTGTATGTGGGCAGATGCAGTTTATCTTCTGTGCCTGGGATTGTTAAGCCCCTTGGCCAACACGCAGTCACGGTGACGGACATGACTTCTGAACTCTGCAATGTTTGCAGTGGACTCTTACACTGCCCGAAGGTCATTCACCTCTCTTATGGACACTAATGAATTTGTGCAGCTAATAAGGCTAGATTGGAGTTTGAAATTGCTTCTGTAATTCAATCCCCTACCCCATGTACTTATCTAGCTTAACTTTTCATTCTCTAGGGGAGCAAGACATTTAAAAGAAAAGATTATTGTTTTGTAAGCAATATTTGTACATTGTGATTTTCTTCCACCTTCCATATGGTGCTATAATCATTGCTGTCTTCAGCAACAATATCAAATTGGATGAAACTGCTTCTACTGTCACTCTTTCTGTTTTCTCTCTATATATTTCTTGTTCATTCTTTATTCTGGTCTTCAGATGATTTCTGCCCCCTCAAGGGCATATTTACAAATGCATGCATCGCCTTGTCGTAAAGGCTTCTGTTACTACAGGCAAGCCAAGCTAGTTCTAAGTACCAACTTAAGTGAACAGTGAATGTGCATGGTTAGTGTGCAGTGAACTTGGGAAGTTGAATTCTGTGTTGCAATTATTTGAGATTTGTGATCAGCAACATCAGAAGTTCACTAGGTAATGTCAGTTCTGTGTTTAGAAATCCCCCAAGATGTATGGCAAAGCAAATTTAAACATCCCTGGAATATTGATGAACTGTATTTGTTTGAGCTGAAGAAATTTTGCTAAATTCTCATGAAACGAGAGTTAGCTGGAGGCATAGTTTGATAGGCATAACGGAAAAGAAGGACCTGTGTGTTACTGAATGACTAGGAACTTACACTGAAACCAGAGCTTCACCCACATTAACACTGAACTGACCAGAAATCTGTCAGCCCAGCACAAATCATATGAGACCATTGCTTTCTGTTGCTAACTAATTTCATTTACCTTTTCATTGGGTGAATGTTTTGCATGTGATCATTTTTATTGGTTCAAATTTAGAAAGTATTTCTTTAAATGTATTCTCTAAAAACCCTTCTTTTATTCCTTCCCAAACTAATGCAACAATACGTATCCCTACGCTGTGAATAAATCATGATTTTGAACTAGAGGCATAAAGTTCTCTGTACTTCAAAATGCAAAAGCCTTTGATTTCCTTTGTCTGGGGTATTTGCATGGTGATTGCTTGCTTTTAAGTCATGTATTCTTACTTCAAGTTGTTGCTTCATTGATAAATGAAGTAGTAAATCTATATATCAAAAAAGGGTAAAGTTGATATTTTTTGGAATAAAACTCCTATATAAACATAATTGCTTATTGCATATTATTTTCCACAAGTATTGCCTCAGCTGTGCAATGTTTCTTTCCTCAGTAACACAACATGGAAAGCAATCTGACTGATTAATTTCAGATATATAGTTGTCTTAGATTCTAGAAGTAGTTTTGTAGAAAGTATACCTCGTGCATGCTTCACTGGCATTGCCAATTGTCCTGGTACACACATAGTTCACAAGACCAGATACTGGCCAGAACCAATTGAGACAGCCCCAAAATTGATCATAAACAGCAGAGGTAACCAACTGGATCTTCAGAGACTATAAACTGCCTGACTTCTGTTGCACAGTGATTTCTAAAATGTGGACTTCTGGTTGTTGTTGCTTAACCTTTCAGTTGTACCCAAGTCTTAAAGCTGTGTACGTTTCTGTATCGTTCAGGAGCCAGTACAAGCACTGTGATGTACTTTCCGTGAATCTAAAGTATTATGACCTTAAAACCTTGTGTTTTTATACTTGCATTAGTTTTAAATTCTGCACTGGGATATCAAGCAGCTGGTGAAAACAGTACTTACGAAAAGCTTCAGCCTATTTTTGCACTGTGAGTCATTGTTAAAAAATGGTTTCATCTTATTTGTTTTCTCCTGCAGTGAAGCTTTGCTGAGTAAAGTATAATTGAAACTCAAGACTACATCCTTCAGAAAATATTTTCTGTAGAGCTGTTCTTCTCATGTTAAGCTTTCTGGTAACTTTCCTAACAAGGTGGATCCATGCTTCAGGACATGGTTTAGTGGTGGATGTAGTAGTGTTACGTGATGGTTGGACTTGAAGAACTTACGATCTTCTCCAACCTAAATGATTCTGTGATTCTATGTGTAGTATTTTCAAGTAATCCTAATCATATAACTGAAATCATTGCTACTGCTGTTTTTGCCACTACTCCCCTTTGCATACCAGTGATGCAATGGAGAGGAAGTTAGAAATCCTGTTTCACCACTCGTGTTGTGTTCCAGCGCTCAGGTTTTCCTGTATTTAGCTTTGCAATAGCCATTCAGCAGCAAGAATGAAACTGGACTGGTAATAGCTGTTTCAGGAATTTCATGGATCATTTGTTATTGGAGGAATTGTGTTTTTGCTTTTAGAAAAGCATGGAATGTAACAGCCTTTTTTTTCTGTGCTGTTCTTAGAACTCTGTTTTCTAGATTGGACCAGATGTGAAATGGTCTCATGTTGGATGAGTCTCCCAGACATCCCTTTTATGTTCTCAAATACATTTCTTTGATGTTCCTGTAATAAAGCCGATTCCAAGGAGAGAGGCTGTGTTTAGAAATGACAAATATTGTTTATAATATTTTGTAGCTCATCTTGTTTTGGCAAAAAATATTGCCGCTTCTGAGCATCTGTAGTGTTTAAACTGCAAATACATACCAGTTAAATCAAATTTTTGTTATAACAACTGTTTCAAGGCATTCTGTTGGAAAATGTTGAAAAAGCAGTATTTTCTGTAAGTGTCTTGTGTGGGTGTTTTGTTTTTTCTTTAACCAACTTTAAAAGGTGGTTGAATTTTTTTCCAATTTTGACATTTTAGTGATTTAGGGATTTGGAGCTATGCCCTATGGCTTTGATGTCCCAGGCACGTTGTTAATGGTGTTACCCACCAGTACTGTGGCAGCTGTTCTGCTTCCGGTAGAAGTTATAGTTGTTGCTTGAAGTAGATCCTATCTTCCAGCTAAATATCCACAGAAAGCTGTGGAACCCTTCTCTGTCTTGTTCTTTGCCTCAGCTCTGAGGTACTCCTACAGAAAACACTGCTGAATCTCACTACATCTTGAAGCTTCCACATCTTGGATGAATGCACTTAGTCTGGACATTGAGGACTAGTAGCAGGAGGTCACTGCCTGTGTCCCAATATGGGTGGTTTTGTTTGTTTGTTTGTTTTGTTTTAAGCTAGCCCTTTATTTCTTTTTTGTTTTAAAGCACCTGAAGTAAAAGTAATGTTTGTTCTCAAATGGAATGTGCTTTAGTTTGACCCTCTCTCCCCCCCTTTTTTTTTTCCTTTTCCCAAGGGAAAGGTGCAATATACTTATTTTTAAATTGATCTAAACTGTTTTTCTTTTTTCATTTCAGTGGAACAGGCAGAGAACTTGTAATCCATAACAAATCAGGCAGGAGTGGTAGCATAATTTTTGTTGTCCAGCAGAGCAGAGGCTGATACAAGTGGCTCTAAGCCCTCACTCATATCAGGTAACATCTTAGTACTTTGTGACTCCACGTTGTTTTGCAGTGCTTCACAGCATCTAGTATTACAAACTTAGTTCATTTTTTTGACAAAATCTGTAAAAATGGTTCACATAAGGATTTCTAAATATTTCATTTGAATAAAACTCGGATACTGATTTCCTGTAGAAGTCTAACCTGCAGGAGTAACATTTTTGATTAGTGCATCTAGTTGAAATTGTATTCCAAATTTAGGCTTGACATATATTATTCTAAAATTCCTTTTACAAGTTCCTTTAAAGTTCCACCCATAACAAAGAGGGCGGAGTGCCAGAGCCCAGTGATGTTAGGCAACTATGGCCCTGAGTAACTGGCTGAGCAGTGTGAAGCAGCATAAACGAGCCTGGAGAAGTATTTGCACGCTCACGTGTGAGCTTTTTTGCTACTTATGATTTCCAACACCTTTACAGAGTAAGTGTACATTAAAAATGCTTACTTTAGGGTTGAATGTATCTTGTTGGAGTTCAATAACTGGACTGCCATTTAACCCTGGTCATTAGGATTTTCTGTAAAAATGGTTAAACAAATTACTTCTGATGTTGTGCATGTTCCCTGGAAAGCTGCTGTGCCTTCTTACAGCTTTACTGAACATTTGTTCTCCATTCTGCATATTTTCTTTTTTAAGGTCTTGGGTCCAGGCCAAAGAGCACAGTTATGCTTACATGGGCCTTGATTCTTAAGCACATGCCTAACTAAGGAAGAAAGAAGTCCCACTAAAGTCAACGGGATTACTTGTGTATTTGGAGTTAGGTGCAGGTCTAAGCGCTTTCATGAAGTGAAGCTTTACTGAATCAGGATTATAATGCAAAAAAAGCTTCCCAAAGCACAGCTGTGTTAATAATAATGCTTAAGACGGATAGAATCAGAAACTGATATCTAGTAGGAAAAGAAGTTACACTACAAGAAAAAAATAGTAATTAATGACACAAAATCCTTAAGGAATACTTAGTATTTCTGTTGTACTGAAATGGTGCATTTTGTTAGTGTCTGTCAGTTGGACTTCATTGCAGGCAGCTAATCCAGGGGTTATGGTGTCAGCAGCCTTAGAACAGCATTGTTCTAAGAGCTGGCACTTAGTCACGTGGGACTTTTGGGTACTTTTTTTGATACCATATTTTTACTGGACTGCAGCAAACTATCAGTTTTCTTGTATGACCTCTCTTTATGAATGTTAATCTTTACTCTGGCTTTTCAGTAATTCCAAAGTGAAAACTCTACTTTCAGACAAACAAAGCAATGCCATGACTGTTTCCCATCAGAAGGAAAGTTCATGCAAGCTAAGAAGCTAACCACAGTTGAAGAAATTTTGCTTAAACCAACATTTTAATTAAGGGCGGGCCCCATGGAAGCAGGGTTTACTGTAACATTCGAAACCCACTTGTGTATGTAAGAAATGCCTGGCTGGATCAGGTTACTGGTCTGCTCAGCCCTGTATTGTTTCCAACAGTGGCAGCAAGCATTACTATTTAGGGAGCACTTTTTCTGTTCCCCTCGCACTTCCTGGCATCCACAGTTGTAGCATTAATGAGTTTGTAAAGGACATGTTCCCACATAGTCCTTTAATATCCATTTATGTATCTGTTGTCTATGAATCTCTTGAATCATTTATTGAATTAGCTGACAGCACCACTTGTGACAGTGGCTTATGGAAGTCATACTGCATAAAGTAATTATTTTGTCTGTTTTAAACTGACCTACTAGTTTCATTGAGTGCCCTCTGTTTCTCGCATTGTAGGAAACGTTCAGTTTATTCATCTCAATACAAACCAAACTGAAAATGGTTGTCATATACTTTCCCATACCAAATTGTTTGTTCTTAGTGCAACCCCTTAAACTGATGCGAGCGGTAACATGTCCATGCACATAAATAAAATGAGATGATTGCACCTAGTAACCGTTTTTATTTAGTTTATTTACTGATGGTTTGAAGCTGCATCAAATTTTACCTAGCTTGCCACTCTGCACATAGGAGGGCAAAGAGAATGTGTGGGTGGGAGTTGAGTTGGGAGGAAAAGAAATATGGGGCTACAGCATGACCATTCCATCATCGTGTCAGTTAAACTCCTATTCTCACTTGCCTTCTCGTGTGACAGATGAAATCTGTCTGCTTTCACTGACCAGTTACAAAGGTAAATAGTCAATTGTCATGAAGATTACCTGTAGTAATCTTCATAATACCTATGTACAGTTGAGAATATGATTTTTTTTCCATTGCTCTGTCATAATCAAAGTCAGTATTATTAAGATCATAGATAATATGAAGATTAAAATCTTGGCTTTATACCTGTGTTTAATTCTGTGAAATCAGGTGAACTTTTCTTAATCTTTGAAGGTCTTTACTGATCTTAGGGGAGCAGTGCTCTCTAGGTTGAGAACATCTGCTTTGCACAGTGCCAGGTATTACTATGTAATTGAATGCTTTTCAGATCCCAAACTAGGGAAGTTACTTTCCAGCTGTGGCATAGAGTTGGTTTCAGACTTCAAATAGCAGTTACAAAATACTTAACTGCTGAAACTTAATGACCCTGAATGGATTTAGTGCTCTGATACTGTTTAATTGCTCTATGCCAGTGTTCTGACTGAATTATTCCTTAGGGAATAAATTGGTCAGTACTAAGGTTTATGAGAACAAAGATGTGTATTAGAGATTGCAGGGATTTTTGTTTGTTTGTTTGTTTGATGTGTGTTTATGTGTTTTGGTTTTGGTTTGGTTTGGTTTTGTCCTGGGGACTTGAAAAGTTTGGGGGAAATGAATACATTGAAGATTTGGGATTTTAAAGTGAAACATGAATTTTATGTACAGCAAAGCATAAATGATGTATCTTACAAATTATTGGATTGTGTTTCTTTATATTTGCAGAATTTTAAAGGTGTGGGATAACACCATTGACTGATATTAATCCTTCTGCATGTTCCAACAGTGTTGTGCCAGAGATTAATTTAAAATGGTGGGGTTTGCAATTATTGTTTAAATAGCAACAAATCTTAATTTAGCATATCATCTGGGTGATGATATCATCAGAGTGCATCATCTAGCTGATGCATGCAGCTCATGCATCACTTGGTATTCTCCTAGGTATTCTGTGCCCTGGATCTGTGCCGCAAAACTAGCAGAGCAGAAAAAAATTACTAGAAAAATCTGTATTTACATCTGCGGATTTTCTTGATTTGTGTGAGGACAGACTCTGTATACCACTCCTGTTCTTTGGAGCCTTTTTGACTATTTTGGATTATATTTCTGGTAAATTCTTTAACATAATGTAATTTCACCTTTATAAGGTCAATGTCATCCTGGTTTAATCCACAGCAGTCAAGTTTTATGCTCACTGTTGGTGGTATCTGACATGTTTTTTTATTTAATGTCAGTAAGGTTCAAGTTTCATAGTGGGCTTTACTGCAGTGACAGATGAGTACAGCTAGCCTTAGAAAGCTTTATCTCTACTCCAGTTGATTTTGATTCAGTCAGGTTCCCGACATCTTGAAGATGTCACAATGTTTGCAGTAGTCACATTACTGCCAGACGATAATCTCAAATTGTGAGGAGAATAGAAGAATACTCAACTTTTTTCCTGTCCTGGGAGCTTCTACAATGAAAATTCAACATTTTTTTTTATTTTTATTTTTAACAGTGGTAGACCTGTTGTTGGAGCTGTTTTCAGCTTTTGGCTTGCTGTGGTGTAGAAGTGGTCATCTGTTCCTCCTGGGTTTCTTTCCTTCTTTGTGTCCTGCTATTTATCTGTCCATCTTTTTTTTTTTTTTTTTTTCCTCCCTTCTGATGCTTTATGCTTCTTCATGCCTTCTCTTTAAAAGAGAGTATTTTATCTTTTATTCTAATGACAGGAAGAGAAAGAATTTGATAGTTTTGGACCAGTAATTGAGCAATTTTATGTCAGTGTTGCTCTTTGATCTCTTTAAGTATATCTTGTCTTCATCTGCTGACTTCTGAGTTTTCCAGTAATTCAAACTGAATAATTGCAGTGACGGTAGCCTTTTCTTTTGAACCAGCATGTTTAGGCTTACTGTTCATTCATAATAATTCTGATGAAAAGTCAGAAAACCTGTAATGAATCTATTGGTTCTAGTTAGTTTTAGTTCAAAACCATCATCAGATATGTGTATTGCACATCAGTTGTGTCTAGTGTGGTGGAGCCCATATTATGATGTGGCTGACTTCAACAACATTTTTTAAAACATTTTGAGGTTGAAGAAGGGAGGACCAGTGTAACAATACTGCATGATTGGTAAGCTTGGTAGTAGGCCTTTTTGTTTTAAAAACCTCTGTAATTCAGTGGATGATATAAAACCCAGAAGTCAGTGATATGTGTACATGTGCTAAAATATTTTTCTTACATTAAGCATACTATTGAAAATACTACTGAACAGCTTTTGACAAAAAATATTTCTATACTGTAATTTTGGAATCAGTGAATATTTATATGGTAATTCATATTTGGGGAAGTTCTTCCATATTTTCAAAGAATAGGCAGTATATTTGAAAATCCAAAGTGTGTTGGCGTCTTGGTAATGTCACTGTAGTGTTGTGGAGTGATACAAAGAAGACCTAGCATACTGAACTTATTTTAAAGCTCCCTTCCAATTTCATTATGTCTCTGTACGCAGTTATTGTTAAGAAGCCAGAAGAAAGCTAAATGGAAAGGTTATACACTGGAAAACCCTATGTAGGCTGCTGCTGGAAATTTACATAGCAGTTATAGATCCAAAACCAACAGCTGCAGAATTCCTCCCGGAGTGATGGAGTTTGGGTTCATTTTTAAAGAATATGGGCTGCTTACGAGGGGGAATGGAGTCATGGAAACTGCTGTTGGCTTCGTTGACTCTTGCAGACAGACCAGGGAGAGTTCTTGAGATAAGTGAGGCACGTTGTTCACCCTGATCCAGTGACAGATCTGGTCCTCCAAGCAGAACTTTAAATAAGTCACTGAATTGGCTTCACGGTGCACTATTTACTACTCTAGTTGATTTTATAAGAGAACTGGATATATTGTGGATATTCGTTTTATAATTAAATGCCATTTAAAATAAAACGTAAAATATAAGTAAGTACACCTATAAAGAAACTTGTTGGTTAGTAAGAGTATGAACAATTTTATTATGAAACCTTATAAATGTATAATCATTGTTTTCCACAGTTTTAGTGTCTACAGCATATCACGGTCATGTTTATGTTTATCACACTTCAAGTAACAATGCAAAAGATTTTCACACAGAACTCTTTTAAGGAAGATAGGCCACAAATAATAAGTGTTAATAGTTGTGGTGTAGTGACAACACGCCAAGGCTTGTGCTTTGCATTTTTTTTCTACCACCATTCAGTTCTGCCACTTTGCTTTGTTTGCCAATGTAGCTTGCTTCAGTATATATTACATGTTGTGTGTATGAAGGAAAACTACACATATTATATGATATATGATATAAAATTCTCTTTTTTGCACAACCATACATTTTTTTTCGTGATACAGCTTAGCTCTGAGAATGCACCTCGTAGGCAGTTAATGTTTTGTTTCTTTAGCCGTAGAGGTTTTCTGTGTGTTTTATTTCAGTTACCTCCCCCTGCCAAATGTGGTAGATCAAAGAACTAAATGATGCAGTAGAGGCACACAGAGCTTGCTGTAAAATGCTGAACTGCTACTGTCCCCCTAGTCATTCTTCTGTGGTACCGAGTTCCCTCTGATCCAGATTTGATGCTATTCCTGAAAATGAATTGACAGCGCAACAAGGTGCCAAAGGTGTCATCACTCAGGTAGTTCATTCAATCAGCCAGTGCCTGTTTTAGCATTTACTATGTAATGTAATGGTCTCCAGTAGAAAATATTTCTATCATCAGAGCTTTGCTCTGAAGAAATAAGTGAGCAAAATCTAAATTTTGTGGCCAAGCTGGAATTAATGATCTCTTTGAATAGATCTATTCTATCAGATCTATTCCCTTGTGTTTAGCTGGAGAAAAGGGGCAGGATTTTACTGTAGAGATGGTGCTGGCTGCTTCATTAATAGATTGGAACATGTTTGTTCTCAACACAATTTTTTGAAGATCTAATTCTCCAAGTCCCCTTGTCTGTTATTGCTGAGGGGAAGGGGAACTTGGTTAGGAAAGAAACTCACAGCAGAGAACACATTTGGTTCCTGTTGCTATGAGAACATTCTCATCAGTTTGTAGACATTCAGATACTTTATGTGAAATTTTACTTCTTGGTGATCTATATAGTATTTTGGATCTAGAGCTAAGATAGAAAAAAATCAATCTATCCAGTCATATAAAATGTTTTCTGATGATGTTTTATTCAAAGTAGATGTTCATTGGTGTGTGTGTGTATGTATGCATGCAAAAAGAACCCTTGTTTCTGGTCCTTTTTTGTTGGTGGTGGTTGTTTCCTTTCATGAACATTACAAGGAAAGTGGTAATCTGAGGAAATGATGGATATTTAAATTGTGTATGCAAGAATGATGAAAACCGGTAAGGTACAAAATGTTGAAGTTCCTGCAGAACTGCCCTACGCTTCTTCTGTGTATTGGGACCATTTTCTCTTTCCACAACATTCTTTGGCTTATTAACTTGCAAGCCACGTTCGAGATGCTCCCCACAATCCCAAGCAGCACTGTGGATATAACTCCTTAGCCATGAGAGCCAAGTTTAAGCAGTGTGATTGCTGATATTTGCTTCAATTCCCTGTCCTGATACAGTTGGTTGATTGTTGGGTATCTGTGGTTCATTTCCTGTTCTTGGGGAAGTTTTTAAAGAAAAACAAAGAGTAACCGAAACACGGATATTTTGTTATTTTTCAGAATATTTATATATACACACACATATATATGTATATGTATATCTCACTGCATACAGGTTTCTGCAGGCTTGCTTGGTTGATTCATATGGGGACATGTATTAATTTTTTTTTTTTAATTTGTAGCTGAAGGAAGAACTTTGCCTTTAGATTCCTGCATATCTCTCAAGCAGTGTGACTGTATCCTTGAGGGCAGTGATTAGCCTTAAACGCTGTGCGAAGGTCTGCCTTGAAATATTATGATTACTTGCTGGGTTTAACCAAGTCAATAGCCTTCGAACCAGCCCCAAAGCCTTGTTTCCTCAATTGCATGTGGTTTGCTAATTGCTCATTTTTGACAGCTGTCAGTGCGGAATTGGGACTAACAGTTCTGGCTGTTCATGTAGTAATTATGCTCCACATTATGACTTTTATAGTATATAAGAAGGGATAAACAATAGCAGCTATTCACAACAGCTTTTTTTCTAACACTTTTGTGAAGAGAGAGGAAAAATTGACAAGTTTCTCCAATCCAAAGTACTGAGTATGACTGCAGTCAGTTACTAGCTCTATTCAACTGTATACATGAGGTCAAGTTACGCAATTACATTTCTGGGGTCATTAGATGTTTCCAGCAAACAATATGGGAAATGCCAGTTTGTTTTCTTAGACCACATTTTGTTTTCCAAAATGGAACAGGGACTGCATTTTAAGATTAAGGCGTAAAGTGTGAGCACAAGCTACCAAATGTTATTATTTTTATAAGCTGTGTGTGGCTTTCAAAATCACCTTTCAGCAAAAGTTCTTAACTTCAAGTGCTGAAGCTTTTTGAAAAGTTATTAACTGATCATTTTTTTTCCTGAGTTAGTTATTTTAATATTTTACACAATTTAAGCAGGCTTTGAAGGGTTGTTCTGTATTTGAAAAGGAATTAACTGTGTTTAATTACTTGCAGAAAGCTTTCTTTTTTTTTTCTTTTTTTTTAAGATACTGTTTCATAAATTATACATACGAAGTCCCACTGCAGAAATGTAGACAGAGGAACATTTTGGCAGACTCTGCAGCTTTCCAAAGTGCCATTTAATCTCAGCAAGTTACATCTGAAACATTTTTAAACATTATATATACACTAGCTAGAAATAAGTTTGCAGGTCTAAAATAGATGGAAGAGTGAATGTATCACCATTAAGTCCGTCCAATAGTCCATCCAAGTCCATCCAAGAGAATACAACTATGTTAGGAATAAGTACACTCAGAAAGCTTGCAGTGCTTTGGCAATAGGTCTCAAGTAAGTGCTTCTCATTTTATTAGGTTCAAAGTCTACTCCACAGAAATTACGTGTAGGTTTCACTTTAACTACAGCAAGGCTTCCTAAACGGTTGCACATAACCCAATAGTGGTTCTAGAAACAAACAAAACCAACAAAAAGGCACTACAGTTGGGTCCTCTGCAAGAAATCTGAAGACCTGTTGAATGTTAAGGGAGAAAGGTTAAAGAATAGCAAGAGATCAAACCATATACAAGTAGCATGGCACATGGCAGCATGACATTTTTGCTTGCATGTAGGCATCTTTTAATGCATAGTGATGGTGATTTTCAAAATCCAGTATGTAAGAAATAATCGGAGCTTCCTTTTACAAAATCAAAATAACAACAAAAAACAACGAAACAAACCAAAAACTAGAAAAAATATGTTTGTTTACTAGTATTTTCATTATCTGAACATACGTGCGTGCACATCTGCATGTAGGCACATGTACATGTGTTTATAGGTATGATAGAACACTTGTGAGTAAAAAATTATTTTTCACCTTTCAAATCATGAAGAATTTCAACAGAAGCATGCAAAGCTATCACAGCAGCAGTGCCAGAGAATAGTAGAAATTATGAAATTACATTAATTTCACAATGAAGGAAAATATGGAGGTATATCTGGAAAAAAGGCAGCTTCAACAGCGCTCTGGAAAAAGCATTTGGACATGAACCTCTTCTATATTGTATTTTCAGGAGAGCTGAAATCTGTTAGTGGCAATTGAGTTTGCATACATTCTACTTGAAAATATCATCATCGTGCTGATTTTGTTTAACTTAAAAGTGTGCTCGCTTGTAAATGTTGATCGGTCAATGCAGTAAAAAATGCATGAGGTTTCAAAGTTCATTTTTAAAAACATTTTTGTCAGGAAACACTTGGTAAGAGTTAACCAGTTACTGTAAAGGATTAAAAAAAAATCATAGGGACAAATAATTTGATGTGGATTTCTATGTTTTTTAAATAGTGAAAAGTGGAGAAAAAGAAAACATATTTGAGAAGCATTGTAATAGAAGACTTTTTGTCTGTGATTTGCGTTTATTTTGGAACACGTCAATTTCCAAGCATCAGTGATATATTCTATCCTACTTGAATGCACCATGTTTGTCAGCTCCATAGGTTGATTTCTACAATCTTGAAGATGAAATATCTTTTTTGATTAACAATGGGTCACATGTTCTAAGTTAAACAGAACGATAGCAGTAACACTTATATAAAGCTACAGAAAAATAAAGTGACTCATTGTATATTTTGAAATAGCTAGATAAGTTATAGAAGTAATATTATGAATATATTAAAGATATGTCCTAACACTGAAATACAGAGTAAAATATAATAGAGAGAGGCATAGATTTGGTATTTGTGAAATATTTTAATATATTTTAGCAACACTAATATGACTTCCTGGCATGACTCAATACTGAGAGTTTTATTCTTTTCATAAGTACTTCTGTAAGTTTAAGCCAGAGCTTTAGTTTTCTTTCAATGTAGCTTTTGTGTGTGAATTTGTTTTATATTTTGCTTTTCTTCTGGGGTATTTTTACACTGGTATTGGATATCAGCCAACCCAAATGTAATGTAAATGTCTGGAAAATTCCAGATTTCTTTAAAAATTGTTAAAGAAGCTGAATTGGAAATATCCCGTGTTTTTATTTTTATTTTTAAGTAATTTCGGAGATGGTTCTAGTGCCACTAAAGTCAAGGAAATAGCTCTGTTTTTACCCCTAGGACCTGAACTGGACTTCGATTGAGGATGTATTTGTGTTTACACCTGACAAAGTTTAAATTGCCTGCATATCATAGTCTCTCACAGAGAAGGGCTGACAGGAATGATTAAGTCAGAGCTTCTATTTAAAACAATGCTAAAGGTACGGGTGGCCTGCTTTCCTGGGAAGCCCTTTCAATTTAGATTCAACCTCTAGGTGATGAATTCCGAATAATTAAATGAGATGATGTGGACGCAATAAGTAAGGGCATGATACCTTGCAGTATTGCTAGGTGACTGAGAGTACCAGAAGGGCAAAAGATAGCGCATACACTGCTGTAGCTTCACATTTCAGAAAAAAGTTCTTTACACGCTAACAGAGAACACAAATATGTATTTTTTGGGGGGCTGACAGTTTGTTGATTTTATATGAAATTGGGCTACACTGATTAGCCATAGGGGAAGAACATGTGTCTGTATTTGCTCCTTCTGCCTAGGCATGCCAGTCCTGAAGGCTAATTGCTGACATCTCCTGCCTCTTGCTTAAGAGTCAATGGTACTGAATGTGCATTACGGGAACCAGCAGTGCTCACTAGAGAGCTTTTGGAATTTGTTTCTGAGAAACAAGTTATAACCTTCTGAGAACCTGGGGAGTTATCAGGGTGGATATGCTTTTGTGATATTTGTAGGATTAGGATTTTCAGGATCATGTTGGAAGAATAGAAAGAAATGCACATTAGAAAAGTCAGAAAAGTTTTGTTTTGTTTTGTTTTTTTCCTTTTTCCTTGAGCCTTTTAAAAGGTGATAGATAAAGTGGCACTCTGAGGTCGAGACATGCATATGACAACCAGTCAAAAGTTTTTAGCCAAAAGCCTCGATGCCCTAGAAAAGTAAATTTCCAGCTTGCTCAGAAGTGGTCTTTTGCCACAGTCTGTGACAGAGAGCTGCAAGTTTTTTTCAGCTCATGCTTCTAGCCATCCAAAAATTTTGTAGCCACATGATGCTGATCCTGAGCTTACCTGGAACTTTCTTTCAGGAAGGTATGTAGTCATGTTAATCACTGTTACACCTTTACACCTTTAGCACTTTGCCTATCAAGTACAGAGTCTGCTCAGTGAAGGAGCACAGAGTGAGTTGTATCTGCCTGCAAAAACTCATACAAACATTTCTTTAGAAATAACACCGTTTGTGGGCCAAAAAAAAATGCAAACCATATAATCTTTAGCTGTAAGCCAGCTGTCTGCCCACATAGTGGGTAACTGTAAGCAAATAGCTTTGGGTGATGCTGTATGGTGTTTGTGTGGAGCAGGCACACTAACTCATGCAAATCTTTTGTGAAAGCTTTTACCAGTAAAATGGAGCTTTTGCATCATGGTCATACTGTTTCAGCAGTTGTTCTTGGAGCTATCTTCTGGACAACATTATGGTTCTGAAAAAAAATTGGCATGCCAGCCTTCCACTGAGGAGCAAATAATTTCTACGATAAGGTTTACAAGCCTTAGTTAGTAGTTTACAGTTTACTGAGTTCATATTGTCTTTTCTGGAATCATATAAAAAATCCCTGTGACTTAAGTCTCTGGTTAATTCCTTGGCAGTGTTGCCGGTGAACCTTGTGTAGGGAAACCTGACTCCTGGCACAGAAGGATTATGTATCGCAGAGTGGGTACAGCTGCAAAGAGCTCAGGTTGAACAATTCCAGCACTTGGCTCTCAGTGACCTACATCACAGTTTACAGAGCTAGCTTTAAAACCTCTAGGGGCTAAAATTACCCAAGAGAAGGAGGAAATTGGCTCATGTTCTCAGTTTTAAGAACATTGTTAAGGAAAGCTATGAACCCTGCTCATAGGGTGGCTGTATTGGAAAACAAAAAGCCTGATGTTTTTCAAACATTTGACCCCTATAGCATTTGCTGCTTGCCTTTAGCAAGCTAGGGAGAAGGTCCTGAAGTTACTACCACCTTGTTAAAAAAATGTGTTCTGAGGACATGCTCTTGAGTGCTTTGTTCCATTTAAAAATGTTTTACTTGATTGCTTGCTAGAAAAATAGTGTAAAAATACATTTATAATTTAAAATGCCAATCAAGCTTGTTCCTGAATGAAAGAAGGTGGTAGCACAGTTAGAAACAGAAGTCTAATGCTGAATATGGGGAACAGTCATTTCAGAAAGAATGCTTTTAGGGATATTTTTATGTTCTTGGTGCTTAATGGGGGAGATTTCTCTAAGCACCGAGGGAAGGAAAATACCCAAGATGCGTTTACTTGCAGTAGGATCTGTGGTTCTGTTGAACTAGATACACTTTTTGAAAATTTCCCCAAGGGCAGAGTAGCTTCTCAGCCAAATGGATTTCATCAACTTTTAAGTTTGCTAGGTATTGAAGATTTATTATTAGAATTTCAGTGTGAAATTCAAGATGAAATTTTGCCTTTGGAAATACTCCGCGGTGTTTCACGAGCAGATCTTTCAGTGAATTGAAGAGAGTCAAATCTCATGGTGTGAGCTCCACTTTTCTAGTCTTTCTTAACTTTGTTGTCACTGGCAAGCTTTTTAGTAGGAGAATCTCTGGAGGGTTATGCAGGAGGTTTTGTCAGTAGCTATGGGATTCAAAAGTGCATGTTCTGATTCTGATCATCACTGATATATATCCGCTTGCCAAAGAGGAAAGCATGTGTATGAGCGAGGACGTATATTTATGAATGCATTTTTCTGTAGGTGGTGTAACTGCAATCTCTGTCTCATTGCATGGGGAAAGTGTTGTTGCCACCCAGATGTTTCCATTAGGAAAGGGTTAAAATTTCAGGGAAACAATGGAAAAAACATACCATTTTTAATCTGTACAGATCAAAGCCACTCTCAATTATAATATTAATGAAATGTCACTGTTACAGTGCTTCTGTAATTTACAGTGAGAGACCTTTATATTTATATTTTTATTTAAAACTAAATAGTAAGCAGAGAGAACCTTGCTTTGGTTGTTTCCAGTTAGCCAAGAGCCTTTCTCACAGTATCAATATTCAAGTGGATATTATGTTCCTATTTCACAGGATCCTTTCAATGTATGTCACAAGCCTTCAGGCAGGCACTCTATATTAATGTTCCCTTTGCACACAGATTATTCTTTGGTTTCATAGCATGCAGAGGTTTTATGGGCAGAGCCATATTTGTTCTGTCTTCAAGTTTCTTTGCTGGAATAAAGCCGGAAGGGAAGTTTTATTTCTGTCATGACAAATAGTTGGATAACTGGTCTGGATTAAAAAGAATTGAGAAGATTGAAGAGGACTGGACAGCCTAGCTTTCCTTTAAAAGCTTGTTGCCATCTGAGAAGAGTAAGTCCTCACTTTAAGCCTTGATAAACACTACCCTAAAACCATTTAGTCCATGCACTTCTCTCACTTCATCATCAAACTTGTCTTCATGTTTTTTGGATGAGTTTAATCATGAATATTATTCTGACTTCACCTCCTACCATTTGACACACAGCTTCCCATTATCAGCCTCTTCCTTTCCCACATCAGCTCTGTTTTTTATTATTACTAAGAGAATGTTAGCCCCTGCTTCAGTAGTTGGTTCTCTTGAAGCCTCTCCTTATTCCTGATTCATCATCGTTATGATTATGAGAGTCCTAAATGAGTGTTTTTCATTTATGCAGAGGACCACACAGGTAGAAGAAAGCCTTGCAGGGAATAAGATCATAGTAAAATCATCCCTTCTTTTGCCATTTTTATTAACCATTTTTTGTGCATGGTTATATTCAGTTGCAATGTTTGTATCTACAAACTAACTAATGCAACTACACCACCATCTTTTCTCCAGAATCCCAAGTCCCCTCTATTTATTTTTCTGTCTCAAGGCATACTGTGTCAGAGAATGGGAAGTGGATACCTGCATGATCCGATTTGTATGTACTGATGTTGTTTAAAAAAAATAAATCATTTGTATATAGATAGGTAGACCATTCATTTAAAAGCAAGACTGTGAAGAGTCTGTAAAATAACGTAATCTACGTTGCTTTGGAAAGGATAAGGCATTTGCTTTTTGGCTGTGGCAGAGAAGAGTGATTAGATCACACCTAATTAGAATGCAAAAATTTTACTAGCTCATGACCAGCTCAGACCAACAATAACTTTCCCACTGTTTAAGAGTTCCATAAAAAATATTGGAAAATGTTTAGCATTTTTGCATGCCTACAGTTCTTATATGGGCTGTAATGATGTAAGACATGGGCCTGAATTTGTTTATGGCACCCTTTACTCTTTTAGGTTGCTCTCGCTCTGTCTCTCTTCCATACTAATTCTGATTTTCTCGTGTAGGAGATTTAGTTAAACCACATCTAACTATTAAAACTGAATAGCCAGAAGTGGAAATCTGATTGATGTAAGTGTTTATCTTCATGGCTGAGCTCTTTGCTACTTAACAAATCAACTGAATTTAGTCTCACATGAAGCGCAGAAAGTTAAGCATCTTAAATGTACAGTGCTGTGCTTCATCCATCAAATCAACAAATATGTCAGCATTGTGTTGACATTGGGTAATCCTGTTAATTTCAGTTGAAAGATTGCCTAGTTTGTGTTCTTTACTTGATCAGAGAACGATGTTTGTGCCAGGCTTTATTTTGTGCTGAATACAAAAATCTAGAACAGAAGACAGGAAATGAAGAATATGAATATAAGACTGTAGAGGCAAACAAAAAGTTAGTAATGAATTCCCTTTGGCCACTTAATTGCAAATTAAAGTCAATGGCAAAAATGTTAATGCTATTTTTGTGTAAGCAGCTTTAAAGCAGACGTGCAGTGACATTTCTGTTTGAAAAGTGCCCTGTCTTTTTTTTCAGCTGGGACAAAGAGCATTCTATTTAACTTCCATTTTGTTTTGTTTACATAATGAAAGCGGTCTAAAATAACTTCCACTTTCCCTGCATGTGTAGGTCAGCTTAGCTCTTCTTGACAACTAATTCTTGCAGAATCTTATTTTGAACTATCAAATCTGAATTTTAAAACAATCTGTTTGGCCTTACTGATTTTTGTAGTATATGCTCTCATCAGCTCTAAGATCAGATCAGCTTTGTAACCAGTGCTTTATTCAGCACATATAAGCTGTCTTCTTTGAGTGTTTGGAACCTGTGTTGATTTCTGTGTAAGTTTAAAAACATGTCTGCATAAGAAGAGAACTGTGAATCAGGAAAAGTGTTTCAGAAGAGTTACTAAAAATATTGCAGACAGGTTGTACTTAAAGCCTCCTTAATACCTCTAAGCGGTATTTAATTTTTTCATACTTTTTGAAAGTCTTTGCAGAGTTGTCACTCTTGTGATTGCCTGCAAATAACTCTTGGGGTACAAAACTTTGCAGTAATAACTTGGCCAGTGCTTTCACTAGCTGAAAGAATACTGCACAAGGACGTCACAAGGACGTTTGTTTGCATGGCTCTCTAGGAAGACAGACGCATAAGCACTAAGACCAGAAAAGGTCTTTCTGTAATTTCCTTGGCAGCAACTGCACAGAGGCTACAGAAAAGGGAACCTGTCGTT
The DNA here is from genome assembly GCF_009819795.1 of Aythya fuligula. Lineage (NCBI taxonomy): Eukaryota > Metazoa > Chordata > Aves > Anseriformes > Anatidae > Aythya > Aythya fuligula. The sequence goes on along the minus strand of NC_045569.1, from coordinate 4,856,827 downwards.
GTGTATGTGATCTAGGAAACATTTTAACAGTTCTGTTTCTCATTTCTGTTCAGTTAGGGATTGGCCGGAAGGAATGTTGGACGTACTAGCATAAACATTTTGGAAATGATGGTTGGAACCACATCTGCAGCCTGGTAGTTTCTCATTTGTGTTATATTCCTCTACATTTCTGAGATTTTCTTCTAAACTCTCGAATTCCTCCAAAATTGTGAAATTTTGTCCTCATTTAATGCCAACCATAAAATTTAAACTTGATCTTAAACTGTATTTATACCCATCTAGAAACACAGACAGCTCATTTCCATTCATACAGGTCTAAGAACTGAAACTAACTTTTCTGAGTCTGACTATTGCTGTAGTGACAAGACTGCTGTTAAGCCTTCTCAGACTGCAAAATGGTGAGGAAACAGTGAAATTTAAATGCTGTATAACAACAAAATGTGAAGCTATGTATTACCAGCACTTACATAAATGCCTATCTCCTGCAGATGTTATTTAATTGGTTCTCAGCACAATTGCAGTCCTTTCTTACTTATCATAAAACTAAATTAAGATAGCCCATGTTTAGGGAAGCCAATCCTAGATCCTCAAGTCTGAGGTTGACATGGCTTAGTTGTATAGAGGTGTTTGCCTCTGGCTGGAAAAAATACTGAATGTAGTCACTGAGATTTAGCTTATATGATAACATCCATTTATAACAAGTATCGAAACCCAACGTAAGATTGCTGTAGTCTAGTGATTGTTATGTCTGGCTACATTTTTATTGTACAAAGTAGTTAAAGGTGCTTTACACCTGCTTGCACACATTAATTCTTTCCAGCATGCCTGACAGAGGATATATGATGAATGTTCTGTAGTTCATACATTTGTGCTCTGCATTTTTAATCCAGTGATGTCAGTGAGACACTGACACACTTTATGTAGTCAAATTTCTGTTTATTGTTCCATTGTTTCATTAAAACCAAAAAAAAAAAAACAAACAACGATAACAAACACAACAAAAACAGAACTCTCCACTCAGTTTGTCATAAAATATCTTGCTTCTAGTGGCAAACCACTGCTTCTTATTCCAATATTTGTTTCCAAGGATAAGCATTTTAGATTTGTTTGAAGTCTTTTTAAATGGCTGGAAATGCTCTGAATATTCAGTGTTTGCTAATTTCTCTTGTATACAATACTGATTAGAAAAACAATATTACATAGTTTAAAGATCCCTACTTTCAGATCAGATGGTGGCCAGACACAGCAGCTGAAACCCACATTTAAAAAGGAAAGCATTTTAATACAGTGAGAGTTGATAGACGTGCATCAAAGTGAAATGTCATTTTTGTAGTGATCAGCAGGCTTCAGACCTCCCATGCTAATCATAAACTTTTCAGGCCAATGAAGCTAATTTGTTCTCTTATTGCCGCTGGCCTCCGGCTCTTTTTTCCAAAGGAGGATATTATGCTTGCTGCAAGCAAGAGAATTAGCAAAGGTCTTCTCTTTCTCTTTTTCTTTAGGCCTGCTATGCCTGTGATATTTGGGTTTGTTTATATGGTGTCTATGGGTGTGTCTTCAGTGCAGTCATGAAAAAAAGTTGCACAAGGTACCCAATCATTCTTTTCAGTCTTTCTCTATTAACTTACACTGCACTGGTTATGGCAACCATATGTTCAGGCCTCATCTTTTCTTCTAAAGTAGCTCCTTTTTTTCTTCCTGGAAATGTCAACCTGGGAGACTTTAAGGCTTTTGTGTATTTGTCCAGAATATCCAGATGTGTAACAGTATGCCCAGTGCTACAACCAAGTGAATTGTACAAAGTTACAAGAGCCTTTTTTTCAAATGTGTGGAAGAGGCACTTTGAGATGTAAAGCAGATCTTCCAAAGGAAAGCTTAGGGCAATAGAGGTTGCCAGAATGCATCAGGTCTGGTTATATCCTCTGTGAATTGACAAGTAGCTAGCTGTTCAGTAGTCTGGAGTTAAACAAGATATGGAGTCTGAGATGCTGTGCATTTACAGTTCTTTCAAACCAAAGAGATGGTCAGATTTGGAACTAATGTCAACAAAATGAAGGCCCAGTGCTGAATCGCTGTGAGACTGATGGGCACGGTATGGCCTCTGCTGACAGAATATCGAGTCTTGCGATATTTGGGTTTGGTAGCTCTACCTGTTGCAGTCTACATCTTAAGTGGAGGCTTTTGAAAGGCTAAATACGTTCTCTAAAATAATGATTTCAGCTTTTTACTTCAGTTTTCCCATGATTTATGGTACAATTAGCACACTTCAATCAATCAAAGAACAGAATTTGTGCAGAGTGTATCTAGTAAGCAGTACAGACTTTACCAAAGCAATTGAGTAAATGTTTTAGATTGGAAGGAGGTCCTTGACATTATCTGTTAGAAGAAAGTAGAATTAATCACAGATAGAAGTTGAAGATTTTTTTTTTTCTCAAAAATAGTTTGAATACTTGTTTTATCTCTGAGTTAATTAAAATTCTAGAAATAAAAAAGAAAGAATGTTCCCTGGTCAGCTTCTGATGTACAAAGAGGGAATGCAAGATCATTTTTAATATTTTTTTTTCTTTTCTTTTCCAAATGGAGATAGAATTCGGTGCATTTTAGAGACTACATAGCCTGCTATCTGAAGTGATAGGGAACTAATCTAAAAATCTTAAGATGCCATTTACACAAAAGCGATACAAGAAATAGGAAAAATTAATACCAGTCTATTTCAGAAGAGCAGTGTTTCCATTCTGTTATTATTGCAGTGGTTTTAATCTCCTTAAATAGGTGGGATCACTTGCTCAATTTATTCTTGGGAATTTCTGTATTACAAAGTGTCCCCACAGACACTTTTTTCTTATGAAAAGATATGTAGATTAGGCATTGTGTGATTTGATATGAGTATTGAGAGCAATATTAAACTGGGAGTATGCTAAAGCCTGACCAAATTTATGGCAGAACTGCAGAATTAGGTGCAGGATGTATCTCATACTGCATAAGAAAACTCTAGTAGAACATGTTCATAGTACTTAATTTTGTGTAAAACTGAATGGTTCAATTTAATTAATGCAGTTCATCCACTTTTCTTAACAGCAAAATAATTCAGAAGCTACTTCCAGCTCAGAAATTTGTTGTAAATGTCACCATATAAAGCACAAATCATGACAAAGAGGGATCCAGCAGGTGATGCATTCAAAAGTTTGACGCTTACAAGAATGCCCACTATAGTTTTTATTAAAACCCAAATAAAAAGAAAGCTACCTTAAAATGATGTTTCCAAACACCTCTGTGTTGTTGTGTGTTGTTCTTTTTTTTTTTTTAATATGAAATGACCAGGTGACATCAATAGACTCTCCATTTTAAAATTTGTTGGAATGTGTCTTCCTTGCAAGTTATATTGGATTTCAATTCAAAACTTATACATTGATTTCTTTTCTAATGTAACTACAAATTCTAATAGTAACAGGGCTATTCTCTGGAATTGGCATAGAATCAGTTCACATAAAACCTGCTGAATCTACTGTGCCAATGCTACAAGATGTTAAAATGAGAGGAAAAATAAGCAATGTGTGGCACTTAAACTGAACGTATTACATTTAAAATTAGTATTTACTGGTAAGACCATGCCCCAGGAGTCAAGCTGTTTGCAAATACTTGTTGGAGAAATAGTCATTTTTATTTCCAATAAAGATACTGGCAAAGTAGTTGTTTTGTTATTTGATGATAACAGTCAAGCTGGGAGGTCATGATAAAATAGGGATGTACAGTGGGGATAACAGGGGAGTCTATTTGAAAATGACATCACAGAAAGAAAGATGGCTGAGAACATAAAGGTGAAGGGTTGAAAGAGCTGCAAAACATGTTCCTGGAAAATGCTGCCTTTAGATTAACACATTTGTTGTAAAAGGAGTGCTCAAAAAGTTAAAGAATGAGATTTTAAAAGTCTTTGTAAGATAAAGATTTCATAATAAATACTTTAATACTTTTTCATAGACCTTTGCTTGATTTAATCTTTGACTATTTTGGCTTTGGATAAGTAGTCATCATTGATCCACAGCAGACTGAATTTGTGTAATGCTATTTACTTTGTCACCTGAGCATCCGTACTGAAGTATTCTTCTGATTTACTTGTAAATAATATATTTGAAATTTTTAAAAATATGTATTTTGTATGACCTAGGCTTCTGTTCAAGCATACGGTGTAGAATTGTGCACTGTGAGTTTTTGATCTATGAAATATTTCATAAGAGAGAAAGATACCGTTCTCATTTTCAGTAAAAAGAAGAGAAAAACCCTTCTGTGGTACAATTTGAAAAATGAAATCTCCAGTAAATACCATCATGTATGTGTTGGTAATGCTGAATAAATAATCATTAATCTCAGTTTAAAATAATTTGGACAAATTTCTGTCACTAACAATTTGGACCATATCCATTGGACCTGGAAACTGTAGAAATCTATGTGTTGCAATTAACTTCATGAATTCTCTTGGGAAATTTAACTGCTCTAAGTTGTAATAGCTCACTTGGGATAACCTGGAGATCTGTATTGTGAGAGACAGTGTCACTTCTGATCCCTTGAGAAATCGCACTCTAGCTAATATTCTCAGCGAAATAATATAGCTTAAAAAAAAAAAAAAAAAAAAAAAAAGAAAAAGGAAAAAAAAAGAGGATGGGGGAGAAAAAGCAAGTCAAAGGGGAGAGAAGTTAAGAACGCTTTCTTATCTGTTTTGGATGCCAAAACAAAATATGTTGCTAGTGGAACTGCAGGGTTATAATGCTATTACACTGGTAAAATAACTGGTACGTACCATTACTCATTTTCTTGAACGTGAGCTAGCATGTAGAGCTATATAAAAAATAGAAAAGTATATTCAGTGAGAAAAAGTTCATTGTGAGGAAGTCTTCCATGAAACTTTGGGTGGAAACTATTTGAGACATGTTCCATATAAATAAGAAGGTACTGTATTGAAAAGACTTGGAACTGGGCAAGAAATCTTCTGAGTGGTCTTGATGCATCAAAGCGTAGGGAATTTTGTATGTTTTTGTTCACTTGCATTTTGTTGGAATTGTGATTGTTTGCTTACTGTGTGATGGTGATGGTGCTGGCTGCACAGATGTGCTTTTACAACCTGGTTTCTCAAACAGTCAAGTTTTATGTCTCTCTGCGGGCATTTAAGATTAGAACTGGTGTTATTGCTAGCTTTAACCCATGTAGACAGTCTGAGTATGGGGATAAAGTAATCAGCACCACTTGTGTCTTTCACAACATACACAGAGAATGTTTCTTCACTTCCTTTGTTTTGTGTTGCCTTTTAAGTAGTTCTTTTTTTTTTTTTTCTTCCTAAGTGTGTTTGTATTATATTTATTTACATCCTGTTATCAGCAAACAGCATTTCTAAATTTTGTGCCGTTATGTAAAGATTTTTTTGCTGTATACTGGAGTTTTAGCTATTTAACTAATAGCTGTACTTACCGGTTTATTGGTAAGTACACAGGCTTATCAGTTAATTACACAAATATTTATCTGCTCTGTGAGTTGCTAATCCTATAGTAGATGAAATATTTAAGAGACACAAGAACGCATAGTTATTTTCAGATACTGTTTACCTAGTTTGAGCTGCGGTGTTCTCAGAACTCATAAACCGGATAAAGCTCAAGATTTAACAATCTATATTTCTACTATTTGTATTTTCGATTTCCCTTATTACACAAGAATTAGCCATTTTCGCTTTCTGAACGGCATGAGTGCTTGCAAGACACCTAGAAAAACAGAGTCAAGTATCTCTTTTTATCCGTGTGCTTCTGAAGCTTTCAAACATGTGAGACCACTGTCCAGAGTCTGGACTGCTGGAAGACTCCACAAACTCTGGTAGTTCATTTGGTTCTAATAGGCAACATGTGTTTAATGTGGTTACTTTAAAAATAAGCACATTTATGAGATAAACTGTCCAAAAATCTATTATGTAAGCAATCAGAGTTTCCCAGATTTTTGTTTTCATTAAGACAGTAAAGATACATGGTTTCTCTTCAATTAAACGGAGATAATTCTATTTTATACGGTATACATCTGCAGAGAAAGAAAAGGACTGTTCCTGCACTGCAGCTATGCTTCCAATTGGTACCTGATTTCCACTGGCAGTGTAACTGGTCTGTTGGTGCTGTGCTTTCTTGAACTGGCATGGACCACAAGTGATGACAAATGAGCCTTTAGCTCACTAACAGGGTAGATTTGTGACCTATGCTGGTGTAAATTCTTTTAATTTGCAATGCAACGTAATTAGGATCAGGATGTATGATAAAGTAAACTTAGATTAGACAATCTTGTTGGAAGAGGTGGTGACTTGGGAAGAATGAATTGAACGGAACGTGAGGAGATTCGGGGAAGCAATAACAGCATTTTTGGCTCAGAATGTTTTTAACTAGATGGGAAAAGTTGTGATGTGATTGCTGCCCAAAGCAGAAGTCATATCACTATGAGCTGCACAGCGCGGCTCGTTGGTCTAGGGGTATGATTCTCGCTTAGGGTGCGAGAGGTCCCGGGTTCAACTCCCGGACGAGCCCCTCTTTTGGGCACCGCTGGCCTGCAGACACATCCTGGAGAGACACAGAAAAGCCCTCACCAAGAAAGACAGGAGGGTTATTGTTGTTGGTGACCACCAAGAAAGACAGGAGGGTTATTGTTGTTGGTGACTCGATTCTTAGGGGAACAGAGGGCCCTATTTGTCGGCCTGACCCTACCCGTAGGGAAGTCTGCTGTCTCCCTGGGGCCAGGGTCAGGGACGTTGCCAGGAAGCTTCCTAACCTGGTACGCCCCTCTGACTACTACCCCCTTTTGATAGTCCAGGCGGGCAGTGATAACATCGAAGAGAGAAGCCTCAAGGCTATCAAAAGGGACTTTAGGGGAATGGGTCGGTTAGTGGATGGAGCGGGAGTGCAGGTGGTGTTTTCGTCCATCCCTGTGGTGGCAGGGAGGGGTTCAGAGAGGACACGGAAAGCCCACCTGTTAAACACGTGGCTCCGGGGCTGGTGCCAACGCAGAAATCTTGGGTTTTTTGATCATGGGGCACTTTACTCAGCACCTGGCCTGATGGCCGCAGACGGGTCCCTATCTTTTAGGGGAAAAAGGATCCTGGGCCAGGAACTGGCAGGGCTCATTGAGAGGGCTTTAAACTAGGTAGGAAGGGGGATGGGGCTGAGGCTAGGATTGTTGGGGCTGTGCCAGGGGGAACAATGGCAAGGCCGAAGGATAAGGCAATGGCCCAGCTGAAGTGCATCTACACCAATGCACGCAGCATGGGTAACAAACAGGAGGAGCTGGAAGCCATCGTGCGGCAGGCAGGCTACGACTTGGTTGCCATCACGGAGACGTGGTGGGACCAGTCTCATGACTGGAGTGCTGCAATGCCTGGCTATAAGCTCTATAGAAGGGACAGGCAGCATAGAAGGGGTGGTGGTGTGGCTCTCTATATTAGAGAGTCTTTCGAGGTTGTAGAACTCGAGGTTGGGAATGACAAGGTCGAGTCCCTTTGGGTTAGGATCGGCAGGGACAACAAGGCTAGTGTCCTGGTCGGGGTCTGCTATAGACCGCCGAACCAGGATGAGGAGACAGATGAGGAATTCTACAGGCAGCTGACAGAGGTTGCAAAATCATCAGCTCTTGTACTCGTGGGGGACTTCAACTTCCCCGACATATCCTGGAAGCACAACACAGCCCTGAGAAAGCAGTCTAGGAGGTTTCTGGAGAGCGTGGAAGATAGCTTCCTGACACAGCTGGTTAGTGAGCCTACCAGGGGAGGTGCCCCACTAGACCTTCTCTTCACAAACAGAGAAGGACTGGTGGAGGACGTGATCGTCGGGAGCTGTCTCGGGCAGAGTGACCACGCAATGGTGGAGTTCACTATTCTTGGCGAGGCCAGGAAGGGGACCAGTAAAACCGCTGTATTGGACTTTCGGAGGGCTGACTTTGAACTGCTCAGGACACTAGTTGGTGGAGTCCCTTGGGAGGCGGTTCTGAAGGGCAGAGGGGTCCAGGAAGGCTGGGCGCTCTTCAAGAGGGAAGTCTTCATGGCGCAGGAACGGTCTGTACCCACGTGCCCAAAGACGAGCTGGCGGGGAAGAAGACCGGCCTGGCTCAACAGAGAATTGTGGCTTGATCTTAGGAGGAAAAAGAGGGTTTATAAGCTTTGGAAAAGTGGGCAGGCCACTAAGGAGGACTTTAAAGAAGTAGCGAGGCTGTGCAGGGACAAAATTAGGAAGGCCAAAGCTCATCTGGAGCTCAATCTGGCTACTGCCGTTAAAGATGACAAAAAACGTTTTTATAAATACATCAACACAAAAAGGAGGACTAAGGAGAATCTCCATCCTTTACTGGATGCGGGGGGAAACTTAGTTACAAGAGATGAGGAAAAGGCGGAGGTGCTCAATGCCTTCTTTGCCTCAGTCTTTAGCGGCAATACCGGATGTTCTCTGGATACCCAGTACCCTGAGCTGGTGGAAGGGGATGGCGAACAGGATGTGGCACTCATTATCCATGAAGAACTGGTTGGTGACCTGCTACGGCACTTAGATGTGCACAAGTCGATGGGGCCGGATGGGATCCACCCAAGGGTACTGAGGGAACTGGCAGAGGAGCTGGCCAAGCCACTGTCCATCATTTATCAACAGTCCTGGCTATCGGGGGAGGTCCCAATCGACTGGCGGCTAGCAAACGTGACGCCCATCTACAAGAAGGGCCGGAGGGCAGACCCGGGAAACTACAGGCCTGTCAGTTTGACCTCAGTGCCAGGAAAGCTCATGGAGCAGATCCTCCTGAGAGTCATCATGCAGCACTTGAAGGGGAAGCAGGCGATCAGGCCCAGTCAGCATGGCTTTATGAAAGGCAGGTCATGCCTGACGAACCTGATCTCCTTCTATGACAGAGTGACGCGCTGGGTGGATGAGGGAAAGGCTGTGGATGTGGTCTACCTTGACTTCAGCAAGGCTTTTGACACTGTTTCCCACAGCATTCTCCTCAAGAAACTGGCTGCTCTTGGCTTGGACTGGCGCACGCTTCGTTGGGTTAGAAACTGGCTGGATAGCCGGGCCCAAAGAGTCGTGGTGAATGGAGCCAAGTCCAGTTGGAGGCCAGTCACTAGTGGCGTCCCCCAGGGCTCGGTGCTGGGGCCGGTCCTCTTTAATATCTTCATCGATGATCTGGACGAGGGCATCGAGTGCACTCTCAGTAAGTTCGCAGATGACACCAAGTTAGGTGCGTGTGTCGATCTGCTTGAGGGTAGGAAAGCTCTGCAGGAGGATCTGGATAGGCTGCACCGATGGGCTGAGGTCAACTGCATGAAGTTTAACAAGGCCAAGTGCCGGGTCCTGCACCTGGGGCGCAATAACCCCAAGCAGAGCTACAGACTGGGAGAGGAATGGTTGGAAAGCTGCCAGGCAGAGAAGGACCTGGGAGTGATGGTGGATAGTCGGCTGAATATGAGCCAGCAGTGTGCTCAGGTGGCCAAGAAGGCCAACGGCATCCTGGCTTGTATTAGGAACAGTGTGACCAGCAGGGCTAGGGAGGTGATCGTCCCCCTGTACTCAGCTCTGGTGAGGCCGCACCTCGAGTACTGTGTTCAGTTTTGGGCCCCTCGCTACAAGAAGGACATCGAGGTGCTTGAGCGGGTGCAGAGAAGGGCGACGAAGCTGGTGAGGGGCCTGGAGAACAAGTCCTACGAGGAGCGGCTGAGGGAGCTGGGCTTGTTCAGCCTGGAGAAGAGGAGGCTCAGGGGTGACCTTATCGCTCTTTTTAGGTACCTCAAGGGAGGCTGTAGCGAGGTGGGGGTTGGCCTGTTCTCCCACGTGCCTGGTGACAGGACGAGGGGGAATAGGCTTAAGTTGAGCCAGGGGAGTTTTAGGTTAGATGTTAGGAAGAACTTCTTCACTGAAAGGGTTGTGAGGCACTGGAACAGGCTGCCCAGGGAAGTGGTGGAGTCACCATCCCTGGAAGTCTTCAAAAGACGTTTAGATGTAGAGCTTAGTGATATGGTTTAGTGGAGGGCTGTTAGCGTTAGGTTGGAGGTTGGACTCGATGACCTTGAGGTCTCTTCCAACCTAGGAAATTCTGTGATTCTGTGATTCTGTGAGGTCAGTTCTCTCTGCTCCCTTCTGGTTGTATAACAAAATGACCTTGGAAGTCTTCCTTTTTTTCCTGTATTTGGTTTCAGGTTGAGTGCTTAATCCATTGGGTTTTGATCAGTATTGCAATTAAATCTGAAGTCTTTAGCCTAGGGTATTTGTTTTCTTTGGTGACATGGCAGCTATTTTCATTTCGCCTGCCAGAAAAGAGGAGAAACCTTGGATTCCTCTAAACTGCGGAAGATGTAGGCTGATAGTGAATGCAAGTCTTCTGAGATTTTTTATCCCTTCTTTTGGATCTGGAGGAAGGTCTGCTTCAGGACCCCTGGGGCATCAAAGAACAGAGCTGCCTGTGCTAAAGAATTCACCTTAGCTCTGGTGCTCCAGCTGTATGACTCCTGCTTGGACATTGACTCCTGCTTGGACATTTACTTCCTTTTTTTTTTTTTTTTTTTTTTTTCCCTCCCTGCCTGGTATAATCTCTTAACCTCCTTCGTTTTGCTTGGCAGATTTTTTACTTTTCCTAGTCCTGTATACACATGGTATATGTATAGCATAGGTGTATACACACCTAAGCTCGGCCCTGGGCTTGCAGTCCAGAGCTGCCTTGGAAGCAAGCCGGCCTCCAGCTCAGCCTCAGGCATGCCTGTGCCTGGCTGGGGAACCTCTTACTTTGCATCCTGATCTGTGGACGGACTTGTTGGCTTGACCTTGGACCTGCCTTGTCACCACAGACTTGTGTGGTAATCTGGACTCTTGTTTGACCCTGGCTGCTGTTCCTGGATCTGTCCTGCTCCCTCTCGTGGTGTCGGTGGGATGGGGCCCAGGCGGACGAGGCCCTGCCTTGCTGGCCCTGTTGTCATGCTTGACACCTGGCTCCCCGTCCTTTGGGAAGCAGCCAGCTGTTGGTGCTTCCTGACAGAATTTTGGTAGGTTGACTGATAACTGTTTTACTGATTTAGTTAATAGTGAGCATGAGAAATCTTGGCCAGCTTTTGCAGAGCTTTCTTTTCATCCTTACTTGGCAGGAGATGGTGCTAATTTCTTGCAAATGTATGTTTCACTGTAGTTCTTTACAAGTTTTCTACCTGCACACTGGACTAGTAAGTAATTCACTCCTGGGGAAGTTTCACAGTGACTTTCAGATAGCTTTCCAGAGCTATTTTCTCAAATACAAGAGAGTATCATTACAGCTTTGAGATTTCTGCCACTGTGGAAAATAACAGATGATACATGAAAACATGTTCTATAAGTCTTTCTTCCTCTGAAATGATTCCAAGAACATTTTCAAGCAAAATTGAAAAATTATGGTTATATTCATAATTCTAATTCGTTAGTTTTTTCTTTGAAACAGATTCCTCTCATCATATCCCAATCAACTGTCTGATACAGCTGTCATTTGCCAGCAGGACAATTTGGAAAATGTGTGCCATCTCTAAAATCTAATTATAATGTATTTTAGTTTTGGATGTGACAAACGCTTCACCTTTATAATTAAGATTTCATGCTAGCATTCATAGCATAGGTCATGGTCTGTTACATCATGTAATTCTTTGGTGCTTCTTCCTCAGGACCTATGGTTGTATATTTTTATAATTAAAAACTAGGTATGCATACATATTACAGGGGCCTCACCTTTTTCCCAATTGTATGGAAAACTTTTGTCACAAAATGAATGTTATTCATTATAATTAGAAATTCAAAGCATGGTGTCCACCTGTTCTGTAGTCAGAAAGTAGCATTGGACAGAGGAAGAAATGCCTCTTAAATGTCTTCTTATTCTACTTGCACTATGCAACTACTATCTGGAGAGAAAGAGAGGTGCTTTGAGAACCTGGAACATAACCCAGAATTCTATCATCAAAATACAGAAGATTGGAATACGGCCATGAAAAATATGCTTTCTAGCCTAACCTTGGGCAGGTGAGAACCCAAGGCCTTTTCCTTCCTCTAACATAATAACGCCAGAAAACAGAAAGGGGTAATAGATTTAGTACTGTGGGAAAGATTCAAGATGATAAATCAAGTTGAGGTTAATACTCAGCTCTCTGGAGGTGGGCCTTTTCAGTAGTCTGGCTTCACAACTGAAAGTCTGAGCTTTAAAATTTAAGAGTGGGGAGCAGGGGAAGGAAATGCTCAGATTTCTTTTTCAGTGTTTGAGCTTAGTTTAAAAGCACTATACACTGCCAATACCATGGTAGTCAGAAGAGAATACGAGGATGATAGTGAAGAGTAACATTCTGTTATTTCTGAAGTAACTGGCAAACCTCCAGTGATGGAACTTAGCCTGGGATGTCCTCATTAAATACAAATGCATATTTGAAACTTAACTATTTGAAACTTAACATCCCAAAGGATGCAAGAAACACCTTTTTAATGGTGTAGTGTCTAAACTGGTCTGGTCAGATCCACTTCCTTGTAACAGAGAAAGATGGGAAATGAGAAAAGCCAGAACTTGGAGTGACTTTAGATGAGAAACAAGTGGACAAAATCAGGATCGTTAAATTTAGAAAGGGAAATAAACAGAAACATGATAAAGGTAACTTGAAAAGTGTGGTTAACTAATGAAAGCATTAGCAAGCACAAAAAGTGACCATATGGAATAATTTACCTAGAACTTCTAAAGATCTCTGTTTTCCACAGCATCCTGTTGTCTTTTACATAACTGCACAGTGAAAAAGTGAATAAATACAGAAAGTGAATAAATACAGGAAGAGATAAGAATCTGCCTAGCCCCGTTACGTCAGAAAGCAGTGGAAAGCATGATGCCCTATGCCACTGTGTATTCTGGTAGCCAATCTGCATTTCACAGTTCAGGACAAATTATTTTCTTCCATCAAGAAATGTAAACAGAAAAGAAATTACATAAAGTTAGCAGCTTTCTGAATAGAAAATTTGAGTGGAAGGGTACATCTAAAGACATTGGAAATTACTTAGAAAAGTGTTAGCTCCTGAAGTACTCAAATTGACTTCCAACTTTATAACCAAGGGAAGAGATGCTGAGTTGCACTGAAGTACATGAGAAAGTCTGAGACTGGTTTCCTCACAGGTGCTCAGTGTCTGGGGTTCGTTCTCATAGGGCTCCAAATATTTAACCTTTAGGCTGTAATACATAGCTCACACTTTGACTTCCTTCCTAAGTTTGTTTATGTATGTATGTATGTATTTATTTATTTAATGGCATGTATAAAAATCCAAATGTACTCTTTCTATGTACTTCTTTATGTATTGTTATTTCATCTGTTCTTGGTCAAGGACCAAGATGAAATTCAGATTGTGAATATGAGCACGCATGAAATTCAGATTGTGTGAGTATGAGCATGCTTCTTTCCAAAGGGCAGCAATAGCAAGGAGGTAGTAGAGGGGAAACTAGGGGAGAATCTGTTGCTCTCTTTCTTTCCTGTCTGGCCAGTGCAACCCAGAAACCAGGTAAGTGGATGTGTGAGCCTCCATGGGGGTAAAATACTCCCTTTGCGGTTTAGCAGCAGTATTTCCTGAACCAGTGAGGCAGGGCAGGGCAGGGGGTGGCATTTTTCTACATTTGTCCTCCGTTTGCAATTTGCCCTCCATTTATCTTCAAGGAAAATAAATTCTTTTTACAGCCTAAATTTTCTGCCTGTTCTTGGAGCAGCAAGAGACTCCTCTTTAATTTCAAGTGTTGAACTAAAAAGAAAATTTTTTTTTTTATCAAGAAATCCTGGGCCTCATACAAGAAGTGTTGAGTGAATTTTTATGTTCAGTGTCTCTCGGTAGTTCAGGCTGAAGGACAGCAGTCATTTCTTCTGTCCTTAAAATATGTGAGTAATAAATTCAGAAGCTAATGCTTCCTGGAAACAGTGAGATGAGAGGATTTTTGGAAATGCCTATATGACGGTTTGAAATGGCACCATCTTTATGCGTAAGTCTACCTAGCATGTAAGACTATGTGAAACTTTTGTTCTTTTTTTAAGTAGCCTCAGGTAGGTTCAGCCTTTTTTTCTCTGCTGTTAAATTCTTACATTGAACATTTACAATTATAACAGGGCTTGCACTTTCTGCTTAATTTCCTTTCCCTGTTAGTAATTTCAGGAATCTGATGTCTGGCCAAAGCAAATTAACCTGTGGGTTCTGCTGTGACATCAGTTCTTTTCAACCTTTATCTTCTTTTTAGGTAGTTCATTGGTTTACCTGCTGAATACAAATGAATATTGCAGTCAGCCCTCTGCTGCCTCCCCAATTCAGCAGTATTGGTGTTTCCCCTGTAGTGACATGCGGATTAATGTTTTTCATTCTTGCATGTTAATACTTTGAAATACACAGAAGTTTTCAGTATCTTGTTATAGAATATTTTAGCTTGAAAGATATATATATGGGTATACTTCATGTGGTCTTGATTTAAATGTTTGTGAGTTAATTTCTACAAACAATAAAGCTGTAAGAAGTAGAAAGGAAATCCAAATACATGAAAATAACAAAAATGTTGTTTTTCATATTTTCTTTTATTATTACTTTAATACTAGGAATTTGGTCAGCTTTGTAAGCATATACAACCTTAGGAGAAGGAAGTTACAGTGAAGGGTTTTGCCTGAGCATACTGTTCATAAATTCAAGTGGAGATATGGGAAGGCTGAGAGACCTGGAATGGAAATTGCTTGCTTTTGATAAGTTTAACAAACTTGTGCTTGTTTGGTATTTAGGTGTCTCAGGAGGCAACCAGTAAGCAGCCTTCACAAACTGATTGATATTTACAAGCTCAGGTAATCTTTTTCACAGAGGAAAGTCCCTATTTTTAATGAAACCATATATTCAAAGATCAGTCGTGTATTTTGCTTTTCTGTGTTTTCATTTCTAGGAGTATGTGGTAGGAACCTTTCTCAAAATATTCTGATGCTTTTCTCCATAAAAATAGGAAAATGATTTGGGAATTTTGATTTAAACAAACTGCCTAAAATAATTACAGTATAATTTTGATATGCTTGTATGTTTTTAAGTAAGAGGAGGATGCTTTTGTGTTGAAAATAATTAGATGTTTTAGTGCTTCCACTTTATAATAATAAAGTATTTTGGTTTTGCAGAACTTAGTACCTGAAGTAGCTCTTCAATCATAAACAGACTTGTATAGAATTGATAGTTTTGTAATATCTAGTGTAGTGATTACTGAGGTTTTCATATAAATTTTGATCTTGGTTGCAACAGAACAAGTTCATTGCAGTGTTAAGTTTCCCATTACTTTGTGCTGCAAAGAAAGGTTGTGGTTGTGAATATGCACCATTCTATCCAGTTCGGTTGATAAAATCATGGCAGTGTAGTAGCAGGTATGGACAGATCTCTTTTATTTAATATGGAGAGCAGAATACCAGCTTCTGGATTCCAGGGAATTCTGCCTGCATGGTTTTGTAGGGGGAAAGATTAAATCAGTATGGAAAGAATCAGTTATGTGAATTGTTAAAAGGGAATGCAGTACATTTTTCTGTGCCTCAGAAACTCATTCCAATAATGGTTATTTAGACTTCATCGATGTTTACAGACAATGTGCTGCTTTCTAGAATGATCAGCAAAGAGAAGACTAAAATCACAGTTACTGCTAGGTTTTGAAATTTGGTTTTCTACCTACCATTTAAAAAAAAAAAAAAGAGAAAGGGAAGAATGGTGGTTTTGTGCCAAAACCATGTGCTTACTTAGTTCACTTTGTGAAGAACTGAGGAAAAAGGCAAAACTTTGTTTTATAGAAACAAGTCAATCGGCATGAAAAAGCTTTCATTGCTGGAATTTTTATAACAGGCTACAACATCTGAAATGGTAGTGGTTTTTTTTTGTTCTTTTTTGTTGTTTCTTTTTAAAAGCTTTTTCAAGGAACTAACCTACTTTAAAGTACTGCAGTTGGAGTTCTCCTGATGAAAGTGTTTTTGAACTCTGGTTAGTTGGCAGTTTGTTTATTTCCATTTTTCCTTTTGTGGTACATATATGTATTTCAAAAAAACACGGAGGGACAGGTTGGTTTCCTGACAGGGGCTTGATGGAAAATTTCCTTAAGTTTATTTGCCTTTACGTTTTCAGTCCAGAGAGTTTGCCACAGGCAACTGGTGTACATGGGATCTGTAATGGCAGCTCTACATCTAGCTGTCAGCAAAGCAGCACAGACTGCAAACCTTCATCTCCCTTTGAAAGTGGGAAAAATGCTTCCTTCGTTTAGGTTTTGAAGGGAAGCATTGTATTCATGAGATCAGCATAGCAGTAGAGGGTTCTTGACGGTTTATATACCATTAAGGTTGTGGTGCCAGGCTTTCAAACCCTGCAGGTCTGGTTGTCGGCTGCCGTTGTTACAGTTCCTCTGTCTGTGGCTGCGGTACCTTCCTGTGCTCATCCCCAGCATTCAGAGGAGCCATTCGTGAGCTCTGTGCTGCATCTTTTTCACTCTGCCTTTCTAAGTCTCTTAAGTTGGTACTATTCCCTTGAGAGGAGTCAGCTGAAGGGGATTGTTTATGTACATCTTTTCTCCTGCCATCTATGATTTTCTTCATAGATGACAGTAGTAGTCTGCAGAAGGAAGGGACAGAGAGGGAGAAGGCAGTGACAGTGACTTCTTGTTAATACAAAGCTTACCAAATTACAAAAGAAATCTAATTCTTAGTAATGTTGTGCTTCTCAATTTCACCAAAATCTTTGCTTGCCACCCACCTTCTAAAGTCTTGAGACATTTAAAGTACCTGTATGCTGAGTTCATGTGGTTTACTCTCTGACATACGAGACCAGGTTATTCACAGGTCATATTTTTGAGATTTCCCCTGCAACCATAAGGATGAGAAATATTACATTTACATGAAAGGTGAGAATCTAATGCGACTTCTTGACTTGAGGAGCTGGAACTTTCAGAAAACCATAACTTTTCACATTCCCATGATAAAATACATAAATTGGCAACAGTAAAGTTGGAAGAAATTAAAAAGTAGAATAGGAAAGGGAATAGAGGACTTGGAGGGTCCCACATATGTTGTAAACAGTTCTCTCCGGTTGTTCAATGTGTGTACTTAGACTGTTGGGGTTCAGAAGTTCTTTATTTTTGTATTGCTTAGTTTAACAGAACAAAACGTCTATTGCGTAGAGATTACAATCAAACGTACTTGGCTTAGGGAAGCCCTCCAACTTTTATAGCTCTGTTTGCAATTTTACTCATTTCCGAGACAAACATTCGCTGGTCTGCTTGGGAGATTCAATAATTCAGCTTTGTATCATGCTTTCAATGCTGCTTTATTCTTTACTTAAAAGTAGCTCTTACTCATCTTCTAGTACCAAATACCGTTTTCAAGGGCGCTCAGTTCTGATGGCTTAGTCAAAGCACTTTCTTTTGTTCAACTATGGTACGAAGAAGAAAGATTGCATCAATATCCTGCTCCAAAATTATCCTAAAGGATGGGGGCCCATTTCAGGAAGCAGTCGTCAGTTTTGAGAGTGAGTGGACGCTTTGGGTCCCTGCGGGCCAGCAGTGGGAGCCGGAGGATTCGACTGCGTGCCCGGCAGGACTGGGCCGTTCAGGGTGTGGGATTGCGTTGCTCTAGGGCTGACCATAAAGCCAGAGGCTACTTCCTGACGAGGTTTTAATTTATGATTTATTACAGACTTCTTTGGCAAAAGGAGGTGCTGTACCTTTAAGTAGCAGATGCTGTCTAACCATCAACAGGCATCTTTTGCAAGCTGCTTTAGCCTGTTTCTCCAATCATGCCTGCCTAAGTCAATAACGCACTGCCAAACCTCCTCGTGCATTAAAGGTTACCTTTTAGCTTGTTCCATGAATCAGAGCAGATGCATAACTTGGCAGTGACCATTTCTGTCCCTCCCCTTCTTTGCTTTATACTGCCTGCAGCCCCCCAGCTCCTTGCGGGCTCAGCCCCCTCCCCCAGCAGGGAGAAGTCATTACATGAAGAGATCAACTTACCAGTTGTCTTCAGAGCAGTGGCTGAGCGCAGAGCTCCTGGTCGTACAGTGAGTGCGAGAGAAAGGGGGAGAGGGAGAAGGAGTCGTACCTAGAAGAACTGAAGGCTGTGTTACTGAGACACAAGTGCATCTGCTAGCTGTTAGTACTTGGCAGAGGGTTTTCTCCTCCAGGGTAGCTCTAACTTTGGGTAATAATGTTTGTCAGCTACCTGATACTAACGTTGCTCTACTTTCAAACAGCAGTGTTAGCAAGACCTGGGGGAGAGGTAAGCAAAGTATGTCAAAAATTACCGTCTCGACAGACTTTTCTTCCTATCTATTCAAATAGGTTGTGAATTATTTTTATGTTGGTAGAGACTTCAGAGTTGCATTGTTTCCTTGATGTGTAAAAGAACTGTTTGTTTGTTTGTGGTGTCTTGTGTTTGTTTGGTTGGTTTTTAAGCCTGTAGGTACTAAGGGGGTACTAATTTGAAAGCTAGATTCTTTTAATTTGATATATAACGTTTTCTGTGAGATGACTGTAATGTGTGAATTTTTCTTTACTAACAGAGAAATAGGATACTCTTTGCAGCAGTAGATGGTAGTGTTAAATTCACATTTTCTACAAAAAAAAAAAAAAGCATGATTAAAAAAGTTTTTACCTTGGGGATGTGAGTATGTAAAATGTGCACGTTGCATTATTTTAGTAACACTCTTTTGTGCAATACTCAGTATGTATATTGTATTGTTGTTTTAGCAGGGCATGAGGAACACTTTTTTTTCTTTATGTTTGCCATATCCTTAAAGACAGACTTTGTGCATTATTTGTATGAGAAATCTTAAGTAATGGAATAGAACAGCTCTTGCTACACCTTTAAAAGTTGCTACTTGATTTAAAAGAACAGTTTTCCAGATTTTTGTTCTGATCAGAGCAGGCTTTTTTTCAACAGGTTCTTATTTCATACCAAAGCAGAAAAATTCATCTAGTCATTTGTCATTTAGGAAATAATTCATCAAGCATACTACTATCAGATATGAAATATTCCATCTAATGAAGTTAGTGGCAGAAAACACTTCTAGTACCTTTGATATTCATTCTCCCTCACACTTCCAACTGAAATATTATGTGTATTTATGCATTTTGAAGGAATAACTGGATAATTCTATTCCATAATATATCTTCCTTAAGTATATCAACAGCATTACAAAGGAGCAAACTGCAAAGTAAATCTGAAAACAGTGATTTTGCTTTAGAGCTTTGTCTTTTGTTAGCCCTGTCTTTTGTTAGGCTACCTGTTTATGGTAGCTTAATAAAGACCAGAACAATTACTTTCCCTGGTAGAAGAAAGTGGAAGTGAACTGGAAAAAACATCTTGTCTGGCACCGCGTGGTTGACATTCTCTGTAGCTCATATGCCTGGACGTAAGCTGTATTTTGCTTTCAGGGTGTTCTAAAATGCAGAGTTGTAATGGTTGTGATTCAAGAAAAATGTCTCTTAAAGAAATCTTGTGCTGACTGTGATCTACTTAAAGGAGAGCAGGGAAATGTTTTCAACAGAGGCTCAGGGTCTTTAAAGTTGTTGATGATCAGAATGACTGGAAGCTGATCATTGCCCTCTAGTTGTCACTGAAGTTTTTAACTTCCTGGTTGATCCTGAGCACAGAAGATGACAGAAGGGCTCACCTTGTGTAGGCTGAGGGACCTTAAATTTTGTGGTGGCTCATATGGAAAATATTTGTCACTACTGCATGCACATGTGGTCTTCAGAGATCCATATAAAGAAAAAATCTACAGCAGCAGCAGCAGTGTTGCCTGCCAATTATCCTCGTTAGAAAGTAAAGTAAAAGCAATGCTGTGTTCTTACCTGGAAATGAATTTCTGCAGTAAAAGTGCAATGTGGAATGTTTTAGCGCTGTGATCCATATGCCAAGTAGTTTAAACTGTACTGTTCTTGTTAGAATTTCAGCTCATACAGCAGACAGAATAGAGAAATGACATACTACTGTATCTTAGATTGTAGGATTTACTAAAGGCAGTGAGAAATTTTCTTTTATTATGTTCATATGGCTAATTTTGAAAATTGCGCAATAAAAACTATTCTGTCTGCTTTTAATACAGTAATTCTTTGTCCTATATTGTAAGAGACCACCTGATAATCTTGTGCTTTTCCCTGCGTCAGCTGCAGAATCTTGGCTACATAAATATTATTTCTGTAGGAAATTACTCAATTAGGATTTTTCCCGTGCTGGAGAGGCAATGATCTGAGGAGAGGGAAAGTAAGCAAGAAGCCATTTTTAAAAGGAATATGTATTGTAGTTTTGTGATCCTTTGAAGTGTTCTATTTACTTCTTTGAATATTTTATTGGATTCATAGGTTTATGTTTTTAAAGTTCTCATAAAAGCGTCAGCTTGTGATAGATTATACAGTCATTGAGAAGCTGCTTTTCTTGCCAGCCCATTCTCTCCTTGCTATAATGCTGCAGAACATTAACCACTCTGGAAACAGAAAACTACAAAAATGAAGATATTAAGTTTTTACCCTAATGATTCTCAAAACTTGATCTAATGTTTGTATAATTCTGTTTGATTTTCTTTTGGTTTTGAGTTAAGGAATGGCTTAGTGTGAAGTCAGTGGAACTGCATTGCATCACTTTTCCGTTTAGGAGGGAAATACGGTTGTATAGCTTTACAACTTAGCCTGTGTTTGCACTGGCTGAGAGCAAAAATTTTTTATATGCTTTTTAGGAAATAAGCATGACTTGCTTCAGCCATAGCGGGAAGCTCCAGCTGCTATCTCCTTCTGTGGTCAACCTTGCTAAATGGTCAGAGTCCAGTCTCTTTCATCTCCCAGAAGATGCTCCTGAACATCCCAGAAGATGTTGTCTTCATCAACAGACTGTACATCTATCTCTTGGGTCTGAGAAAGAGCTAAGGCTTAGCTGGCATCGAACGCATAACCTGGGTGATAAGGCATTTCAAAGTAAAGATAAAGCAGGGCAAATGTGATACTATGCAGAATGTGTAAGGCCTAACTTTTAATTGCAAAACAGTACTTAATGAAGGTTTCCTCCTCCCCACTTCTTATCTGGTAGTTTTGAGTCATCTGGAGCATGAAGGTCATTGGTTTAGCTAGATTCAATGGATCTTACAAATCTTGGAGCAACTGGAGAGTCTTGCTGAGGAATAGCCAATCTGTGTATTCCTAGCATATTCTGTTTCTTAGCTCACACGTGAATGAGCAGTTACATCACACTTGGTTTAAATCATCATTCTTCACTCATTTCCTCAGAGATAGCCTTTTAAATCTTCTTTTCTAAGTATACTTGAATACTTATACTTGAAAATACCTGCATTTTGAGAAGAGAATTTAACTTTAGGTTTCAGTTATTACAGCTCAGTTCTCTTCCCACTGTAGTAGGGTTGTTGCTTTTATAAGCTTGTGCATGTTAGCCTTGAATTAGTACTATTATTTCAATAGGTGTTGGTGAAGCTATGCAAATCTACCGAAGTCACCTGCCTGGCCTCTTCAAGGTCCTCTTACCCAAAAACAAGGCCAAATTGTACATTACTGAGTTTTGTTTGTATTCTTTGCCAGCAGCCTTTAAAAAAAAAAATCAGTTTATCTGACCAAGCTTGTGGATTATAAAAATAATGAAAAGGAAGCAGCCTCACATGTGAAGTAAGTGTTGATCTGTTTTTTAATCTGGCAAATAATCATAATCTGATCATAAAAATATATGACACATCAAGAGCTTTCAGTGAGTTTAATAGTGCAGCATTTTACTTATCACAGATATGAAATCCTTCCCTTTGGAATTTTTGCATAGAGTGAAAAGATCAAGTTCTACCTGGTAAAATGCATAAGGGAGTCTGAGTAAGTTGAGTCTGAATCTTTGTATTCTTCAAAATCTGCTGGTTCTGATTAGCGTCCTATGGGTTGATACCTGAAGTAGTGTTGTTTTACACAATGTCCCAAGTTGCAAGACTAGGAATAAATACACAGAAATGCGAATGACTGTTCTCATGAGCTCATACCCATTTCGGCTTTGATGTGACTGTCCTCTCTGCATTATGCAGTTTGTTCAAAATCAGAAAACCAGCGTGAATTTGTCAACATTTTAAAGGAGCCTTCAGTTCTGAACAGGTTTAGGTATCACACTGCAGAAATTCAACCCATTGCAAGAAATGTCAGGACACTTAAGTAATCCAAAGGATTTTTAACTGAAAAGTTGGTTAAAGAGATGAATGACAAACTTCAGAAGATTCAATTCAGGCATTAATCTGAACTGTATGCACAAGCTACAATCCAGACTGCAACCAGTCTGTGCCCTTTCTGGCCAAAAGAAGATGTACTAATGACTTGCATGAAAATTATTAGTATTTTTTAAATTATATTTAAAGGTGAATTGATTTTTATTCTTTCCTAATAATAGGTAGATTGTTTTGGTTTCAGAAGAGACTAAAGAGAATTCTTATTAAGCCTGAACCAGTTCTCCCATTCCTAATTATTATATTTCCTACTTTGTTAAAGACTGGTGATCCTCGTTGTAAACTTGAAGTTATGATTTTTCTTTTAAAACTCTGTGTGTGTGCATGTGTATATATATGCATCTATACAATTCTGTGCTGTACTGGGCTCTGGAGGAAAAAAAAAACAAACAAACACACACACACACAAAAAAAAATAAAAAAAAAATACACAAAACAAAACACCTTCATAGAGCATTGAAGAAAACACCTTCTGGGTACCTATGTGTAGCTGCATCTAGAACTCTTCCGTGAGTGACTGACCTGTTCCCGAGGTGGCCAGGGAGAAAAACACATCCCCGTTTTGTTACTTACTTTCCATGTAGCGGAGTACAGAGGGAGCTTTTCCTTGCTGGTGTCAGAAATACACTGTTAAGCAAGAAGGGGGAGGAAAAAAAAAGGCAACTTGAGGTCACGGCCCTTTTGACACTGCTTCCTGAATATTTTGTTCTTGCCAATGAAGAACTTGCTTTCTTCTCACTTGTTGGAGTAAAGTTTCTTACCTTACTTGGTGGAACCTTCTGCTGCATACGGTACAACCTCGTGCGTGTGTGGCAAAGGGTGTGTACTCCTGAAGGGGCATCGGGAGACCACTAATCAGTAAGTCAAACAAGAGCAAGCTGATGAATTTTTAGTGCATTTGTGGTTTTAAAGGTCACAGCAGTTGTCAATAAGAACAATTTTCACATAGGCTTGAAAAATCAACCTTTCCAGATCCTCTGTGGTGGTGTATCTCAGCAGTGTCCAAAAGAAGCTCTCCGTGGCCTGGAAACGAACTAGTTAACCTAGGTCTGCTCTGTCGCCAGGCTGCAGTTGCTGATCCAACATCATCAGTTACAGGCAGGGAACACATTAGAGGACCCAATAAAACAGGCTTTTCCATCTCTGACTTTCATTGGGCCAGCACGTAAGAAAGCAAACATAATTTCTCCCACTCACATGCTGACAAAAAACATTTCTCATCTTGGTACCTGAGTATTCCCAACTGCAAGCCAGGATTAATAGGGCTTCCATTGATTCTCCTGAGAAATTGATATGTCACTTTGACAACATTTTCCCATAAAAATCACCCATAGCCCCTCTGTTATGAAGCATGGGAATGTTAGAGAGCTTTTGTGGGTTGGTAACGAAGGGGGGATCGAACTCCTTGGATAGTTGTTTGTTACTTGGATTTACTTTAAAATTACACTATGCTGAGTTAGAAAAAACAGATGGTAATTTACATATGGCAGTAATTGCTGACATCACCAGTTTAACATCTGAAAGCGAGATGTTTTGTAGGTGAAAAATAATCCTGTCAAGTAAATATCCACAGACATAGCCAAATTATAGGAATATGCTCTGAGTATTGCTGTAGCTGTAAGTGCTACAGAACAAGTTTAATTGACCTCTGGCATACTTGAAAGTTAATTACATTGTGGCAACAGTGTCACTAAGTGTACTCTTTCACACTTGGTGATTATGGAGAAAAAATGCTCTTTCAGTTGTCTTCCCAAGATTCCTGTAGGACTTTTAGTTCTTCCTATATTGCACATCTTCACCTACTCCTGTGGGAAAGACGGGCTGAGATAGGAGCATCTGTAGGTACTGGTAGAGGTCTGTAAGGATACCTCCTTAGCAACTCGCAGCTCATAGGCCTAGATCCACAGCCTTTTAAAAGTCTTTGAGCTCTGGTCCCAGATATACGGACTTTCCTGATTCATCTAAAAGACAGAGGGCTAGAGTAATTCCCACTTTAGTTCTTGCATCATGCTCGGTCCTACCACAGTTGAGCTAAATTAAGTAAGTCATTAGCAAATAAATGGTTACGTGTGACGGATGGGCTAATTTGTTTCTTACACAAGGTTTGTAGACTACTTTCTGGAAAGCTGTTCTAGAAACTTGCTGGAATTCTTATTAGACAGACATATTTTCAAGCATTTATCTTGAATATTATGCCTGGAAAAAATGTTTTGCCTAGGAACTCAGAGTCTACAAAACACTTCTTTTATCATAGCTTATTATCTGTATCAGTTCTGTTCATTTACTTACTTTAGATTTTTCTCATCACCTTTTACTTTTTAAAGTAATAATTCACTTAAAATTGAATGGTAATGAAAGTATTTTTATCACTGAAATATTTATTTATTTTTTCAGGCATAGCCAGTGTATTTTGAATTTCTTAGAATTTTAAAATTTGTTCCAAACATGCTGACTGTATAAATGGAGCAATGAATTTAAGGGGCAGGTAATTTATGTTAGGATATACTGAAAGGTATTAAAAAAAAGTGTGTGTGTGGGGGGGGGGGGGGGGGAAAAACAATCTAGCAAGGTAAAATAAGTCTTTGTAATTGCTTTTAGGCCATAACAGTTATTGTATAAATAGCTCTTTCTTCTAAAGAAGATTTCTTTGGTTTTCCCATCTCTTCTTGGTAACGTTGTAAGGCTCTGATTTCTTTTTTAAATGCTCTGATGTATAATAGGTGCACAGGAATGTGTTCCAAGACTCATAAAATTTTTAATTAAAAGAGTAGAAGGTCTTGTAAACTCCTGGCGGTTGCTTTTAAGTAGTATCACTTCTTAAAACACTTTTGTTTGTTTGTTTGTTTTTCAGCCTCTGAGTTTATCTTTGTTTGTGTACAGCACTGTTACATTTTGCATGTGGATGATGTACACATTTTAAGGAGACGAGTTTATTAATAGGTTTACCCAGCTTCTTACCATCATGACTCTTCTGGAAATGAGACCTGGCACACAGAAGAGGCTGTGCTAAGTAACTAAACAAACGCCCTGCTGTTAATGTCAAGACTGTAATTTTGCTACAAGCCTTCCTGCAGGTATACTGCTGCAGATAGATTGCTAGCAGTGCGCACAGAGCAGTGCTCAGAGCCTGAGTCAAGGGTTGGAGGGAATTATGCAGTGATCAGGAACCTAAAGCAAATTTTCACTGCTTGATTGAAAGACATGGGACAGAAAGGGCCTGGCATCTGTGACATATATCCCTATGCCTACGTGATCTATGGCTTGCTTGATTGTTCCTTGTATATCACTTTCTATCCATCACTGCCAAAAGGGCAAGAGCAGGGATCAAACATCATCCACTAGTGTGTTTAAGGACCCAAAGGCACCAACACAGCAATTATATCACTGACAGCAGCTACATTGCTTCTGTTTAAAGACCCCTTCTAAATGAGATACATGAAAGTGGAGCATGAGAGATTATTAAATTAAAGGTTTGCCTGTGTATGTGATTGCCTGAAGCTGTCAGTCTGTTTCTTCATGGGTTACAAGTATTATTTTCCCAGAGTGTGGGTTGTGAGGAAGGTTTTATCAGGAGACAGAACTTTTTGACAAATTTCCACTCCCACTTGTTTGGCAGACACAGAGGAGTGAGGTGAATTTGGAGTCAATAAATTAATACTTCCACCCATAACTGCTTTTTGACTACAGCATAATGGTTGCTTCCATTTTTCATGTCATTTCTTCCCAAGATACTGGTGCGTAGGGGTGTGGGGGAAGGAAAGCTTTAACATTTTGAACTTAAAGGTAAATCCTTTTGTTGTTAAGATATGTCAGTTAGAAACCACTTCTTCCACTGAAGGTGTAAAAGGTTTTTATAACTGTTTTCTGAAAAGATATTGACTAATTCGTAATTCATTGCAAATAAAGGATAATATAGCAGGAAAAAAGAAAGCAAGATTTGGTTCTTTGCTCTTTGAAATTTGAAATTATAGAAGCAATGGCAAAAACATGTGGAAATGCTGCATTTTAATCCCAAGCAGTTAATAGATTTAACAGAAGAATTTACCCCCTCTAAGGATCTAATTTTTCTCTGTAATTTAAATTGTATATTTTTCTTTTACTCCTTGTGTGATGCCATGATGCCTGTACCCTGCCTCCTTTCCACCCCTCCAAAAAAAAAAAAAAAAGAGGAAATACAGTCAAAGTTAAAGCTGTGAGGCATGAGGTGTTTTACAGGTTAGCAGTTACGATATCTTTTGCATTGCTTGTACTGTTTTAATGTAATAATTTCAGTATAATTTCAAAATGAGTAGCAATTAACTGCTGATGAGACAACAAAAACCTTTCATAAGCATTCAGTGTATCAAGGGTATTTTAACATCTGTACATGAATAGAGCATTTGAAACACGTGCTGGACTCTTGCTTGTAAGTACTTGAAAGCTGAGATTTATTTAGTGCTCGAATGAGCAGGTGATAGTGAAGTATTCTAGCCAGGGGCACCAACTGTTTTGATGTTAGCTATGAGCCAATATCCTCTAGAAAGCACAAGGACACAGAATAACTATATAAATGACATTTCTTACTTCCTCATTAAATGGATTTTTTTTTTTCTGAAATACTAGAAATACATGTTTTAAGGCAGTCTGTTGAACTGAAAACAGTCTTAAATATTTGCTTGTATGTTTTGATACTGAGCATCTCAGGCAAGCATATTCTTGGTGTTGTGGATAAGTAATAAGGAGCATTGTAGCCCCATGCGGTTAAGGATAGTGGATACATACCCTGCTCGTCACAGAGGAGGTGACGGTAACATGTGGCTGCACCTCATCCTTCTGAAATTTTCAGGTATTCAGGGAATTCTTCAGTATTTCAATATTTTAACTGTTCAGCGTTGTCCTTTAGGCTGCCTGATAGAGACCACACTAAGCAATGGTAACAGAATCAGAATCACAGAATCACAGAATTTCTAGGTTGGAAGAGACCTCAAGATCATCGAGTCCAACATTCGTCAAGATGCTGGGTTATTGGTGATACAATGGCACTTGGAAGAATGATGCATTACCAGAGGAACCAGTAATTAGGAATGATCCACACAGTCAGGCTGGTCTGATGGAAATAAGAAGATACCTAATGCATGCAGCTGTCAGAGCATGACTATTGGGGATTATCTCTGGTAAGACCAAGATGGCAGAGACTGGTTGTGTCCAGTCGTTTCTTCCTGAGTGACTACCACTTCTAGTTATCAGATGAGAGCCAGAAATACCGAGTGGCAAGGAATAACACGATTTTTTATTCGTGATGATAGAAATCCATTCCTAGCCACATAAAAATGTCTAATAAATAAGCAAAGCAATGTGTAGTGTTCAAATAATAAGAATTTATTAAGAAAAGAACTGGAAGATTAGTGGTCTTACTTTTAGGTGTACTAACTTCACATAGCTGTGTCAATACAGCGAGGCTTTAAAGGAGTATTTATCTGGGTGAGAATCAGCCAGAAATCTTATCAAATACTGTTCTGCTTTCTTCTTTGTTCTCACTCCTAACAAACTGTAAAAAGACCATACTATTTATTTAGTCTAAAGGTGATAATAAATGTCATTTGTTAAGCTGCATTTTCTTGTTGTTGTTTTATATGCTTGTTTTTGGCTTTAGTAGCTGATACATGAAGATGATATGCTAATTTTAATTTTATCAGTATAACTGCAGCACGTTCTGCTTGTGAAAAAAGAACTATCTAATCCTATTACAGTTCTCCCAAAGGCAGTTTTAGGAAAGAAGAATCTGGAAATACATTTACAAGACAAGATACTGAAAAAGTAGGAGTTACTTGGAAAAATGTAATACTTTTTTCCATGTTGTCAGAAGTCAGCATTGTGATGCAGAGAAGTCCATTAGTTCATGGAAAGAATGGCAGTTGGTGTAGCTCCAGCCGTCCATGCAACCGTTCATTTTAGGAATTGATTGAGAGCAGATGAGATCAAAAGTTAACATCTGCAGCTGTTTTCTGCTGCTAAATAAGCACTAGAGAGCTGGTGAAGCCGTATTTTAGTGAAGGAGAAGCACTTCAGGACTCGCAGAGTGAATTTCATTGCTTACAGCGCTATTGCACTGCTTTTGCTCAAGTTTCAGGACTGGCTTTTTCTCTGTTAAAGAGAAAGCTGGGAGTATCTAGCAAGCAAGTTAAAATTAGTATAACTTTCACATTTCCCTTTAAAGGATAAGTTACTTCTTGGATAACAGACTAATGCTGCTATAAAATGCTATTATTTCTGTTTCGCCTCTGAAGAAAATTTCTACTTTGTCACAAACAACACAGCAAAAATTCCAAAAGTAAAAAGTGGACAATGACTGTTGCTTAAAACATTGTTTTCATTAAGAGGATTTGGCTATGAATCTGTAGGAGAGAAAGGAAAGGACATGAAAACCAATTAGCCTTGTGGAACCTATTAGGGAGACCTTGGTGGGCAGCAAAAGGGAAGGATCAACACTGTGAATGTTGAGGTGAAGGCTTGGCTCAGCTGAAGATGGTGAAAGCCAAATTTTCACTGATTTAAAGCTGTCATCATGAAGTTTCATTCTAAGTGACTCAGATTTTAGGAGAGATCCTGCCTGCCTTGATCAGATGCAAGTCTTCTTATACTCATTGTAAAAGTATATGTACAGCAGCTGAGTTGTAAATCCATTGGTTGAGAGGATCTGGAAATAAATGAGGTATCCTGCAACATTAAGAAGGAAAAAACATCTGGTGCGATGCATATTACTGCTAGCATCCAAAAAAAGAGCTAACTAAGCTTTGTGCAGCCATTTTAAGGTTTAGAATGGCGGTGCTAAAATTCAGGAGCAATGAAGTCCCTTTTTTATTCAAAGCACTACCCATAATAACTACTTGTTTTAACCTAACAAGTTTTGAAATGTTTGTCTAATTGTAAAATGCAGTCAAAAGGTGGAGACTGGTGACTGGCTGTGTGTAATCCAAGGAGAGTCCGGGCTTGTGCCTTGCATCAGTTAATGGTGCACGGCTCTGCCTGGCCAGCAGCCTTCCACCAACTGGCTGGAGAATCAGGCTCCGTGTTTCAGTCATGAAACCAGTCTCCCAGAGAGTTCAGTTGTAAGCTGCATGAATATTTGATTAGTAATACTGCACGTGGGAAAAGTGCTATTTCAGCCTTGTTGTGCCTCCTTTTCCAGATGTTAAATGTTGTTATATAATTGAATTGCTGTATGTGCCATCACTGGTGGTTAGTGTAAATTTTCACGTCTTCTGTCCGTACTGATGAAGTCTTTGTGTCTGGCTTCAAAGGGCTTGTAAAAGCTGGGGCTCTCAGGCCAAGGCAAAGAGCAAAAGCAGTATTTGCCAGGTCTGCATTTACAAAAATTAAAAATACGTGATTATGTCCTAGCACTTTGTGGCATTACAGCAATTACCACAGTATTAGTCCTGTTTTCCTTTTTTGGAAATACCTTTTTCCTTTTTTTATTTTATTTTATTTTTTATTTTATTTTATTTTATTTTATTTTATTTTATTTTATTTTATTTTATTTTATTTTATTTTATTTTATTTTATTTTATTTTATTTTATTTTATTTTATTTTATTTTATTTTATTTTATTTTATTTTTTAAATCTCTGTCCAAAGTGCAAAGCATCTGCATCTTAAAAGGAAAAGGTTCTGTGTCAGTGTTCTGAAGGCCTTGCAGTTAGGTAGCCAGAACAGTTAAACTACCGAAGATGAACATTTTTAATTTTCAGTATCAGCAGTGATTAAAAATGAAACAATATACCCCTGAAGTTTTGGTACCCTTTTACCAGAGACGTGCCCTATTCAGCAAAGTACTTGAACATGTTCCGGGCTTCAGGCATGTGGGAAGTTCCCTTGACAACGCATGCTTGAGCTTCTTGCCCAGGTAGGACCATAGCAAGTGTTGCTTTTTGCTGGAGATGATAGCAATTTCTACACAAAGTAATGCAGCCTTGTTTCAAGCTGTGTTAAGACCATGATGTTACTGGCAACTATGGAAAAGTTAGGAATGAAATTCCTAGGAGTGGGTAGGGCTTACAAGCATGATAGTGATGGATTTTCTATGTGTGTATTTCTTACACTGTGTCTTAAGATACAGATGTCGTGGTAAATGACATCTTCAGACATGTGAGGCTTTGGAAAAATGGTTTAGATAAAAAGTTCCTCCTGGTGCAGATATCAGGAAGATATTGGCTATCAGGATTTTATTTTATTTTTTGCAATTAAATAGTGCTGAGATGAATAATGAGGACTTTGTTAAGATAGACTTTATAGTAAGGTTTTAAGATAGTCATTGCATCTATTCTCCTTTTTTGTTGTTGTTGTTGTTGGTTAGTTGCTTTGCTATGTTTTTTTGTTTAAGTGAAAATAAAAGACAATTCTTTGTTTCCTCACCAAATAATACAAATAATAATAGAGTTTTGTCTCAAAGCTACTTGAAATTTTATATTTGGGAGAAAAATGATTCAATCAGAATTCAGTATTTCAGTATGAGTAATATCAACTGACCAAGTTCTAACTGAAGACAAGGTTAATTAGTTCTGTTTTGACAATTATTTATACATTGACTGTCAGCCCATGGTAGAAGCAAAACTGTTTGTCCATACGGAAATCAATGTTCTTTGGCTCCCCATCCAGTGTTAATTTCTGATAGTATAGATAATTTAAATCTAGCCCCCAAAAAGAAATAAATAGGAGAGCATGTTTTTCGTGAATTTGTCTGGTAGCTTTCCTCAACTTCATAATCTTAGTATTATAAAATAACTGTTGCTGTTGTGAAATTACTCCTTTTATTCTTGTATTCCACCCACCACCTTCCCAGGGAGAGGGGAAGTTTGCAATGACTTGCTTTATGTCTATGAAAATATTAAGCCTTTGTCTTAGAGACCAGGGGATATCTCAGTAGCACGGTCAATATATTATTCACTCACTGAATTTTCAAACTTACAGATATGAAGATGTAGGTTTTTTTGTTTTGTTTTGTTTTATTAGATCAGAAGTGTTTGAATGGTAATTATCTGATGACTACAGACCTCTGAGAGCCCATTTCTTGGACACTTCAGAGGGTTGCAGTGATGATGTAAAAGGATTAAAAAGTCTTCTATAGCTGTGGTGAATTATTTTTTTAAGACTCAGATCTTCTGAGGACAAGTATCAAAATTCAGAGCTCTATTCAGCTAACAAGAATTTTACTTAGGCATTTATTTAATTTATACAATTTACTTCCCTAAAAGTTTTGGATTCAGTTTTCCATTGTTAATGGTTTTATAGGCAAGGAGGCTAATTGCAGAGATATTCTCTTTGGTGCAATAAATACCAGTGGTTTTTTTTCTTCCTGTGAAATTTGCTTAAAGCTTGAGTCAAAATTTTGCATTTTAATTTACTAATAGTGTGGTTTTCATTAGAAATCTATAGGATATGTAAATGAAAATTAAATGAAGCCTTTGTATTTTTTATACTTGGATGGGTGTTTTCTTCCTAGAATGTATTTGTCACACAGATGGATTACTACAGTGCTAAACTGAGAGATCCCTCTTAGCAGGAGGCATCATCCTCTGCAAAGTAAGGAGAGCCACAACCCTTACAGCTTTCTTGTATTGTTTTCATGTGGCTGTTGTGGTCAGGTGGCATACCTGATCCTATATTTCAAAACAGGTTCTTCAAATAAACATAAGTAATATGTTGGTCCTAGTAACATCACTCAAATGAAGTTCGGTGGGTGTTTTTTAGAGGTTCAGATAGTATTGAGAAGATTAAATGTAACTAGTTTTTGTACATGGTTATTAACCAGAACACATTCTGTTCTAATGGAAGCACTTTTATAAGTATGTATTGATAATATCTATTATATTTGTCAAATTTGGTAAAACTTAAGATATTTGTGTTCAGATTATTGATCTATTTCTACTTGTAAGTAGAATACTTAAAGTACTTGGAATGCACACAAGCAATTAAGCCCTAAAACTGTGAAGTAATGCCATGATATTTACATAGGCCTAGAAATTTTTCTCAACTAATTTATGTAAGGAATTTCATACTCATTTGATCCAAACAGATCATTTTTTGCTGGAGGTCTTTTGTTTGAATGGTTGCCGATGGAGATGTTTACTTACAGATATGCTTTCCTTATGTATTTTTCCATTTTGTGTAACTTTGTGTGTAAATAATGGTCTTCTGAGTTTGAAGACATTTAAACCATGAAGAATTATTGTAATTGTGATACAGTCATTCTAGAAAATGAGTAACAGCTCTTTTTCTATTGAAAATCTATCTTACCAATGTATTTAGATGTACATATAAATGCTAGCATTTAGTGTTTTTGTGGTCTCTTTGCTTTTAATCAGAACATACCGTTCAGACAAAAAAGCTGTTTTCCACCCAATCTTCCATGAGTTGTTATTGATGAAGCATCCTCAATGTGCTGTTGGTATTTATTGTGTCCCTGACACCAGTGAATAGGAGCCTGCACTTCTGGTTTCAGTTGTATTTTATACCATCTTCTGGGTAGTAAAAGTAATGTAATATTGCATCTCAGGTATACACGATTTTTGATGAACTACAGACTTGAGGTGCATTTACGTTATGTGTAGTTTGTATAAAAACCAAACTACAGAGAGCAGTTTGTGATTGTCACATCAAGAATTGTTGAATCTTATCAGACATATGAGCTGATTGCTTTAGAAGTTCAGTAGTTGTTTTTGTTTTTGTTTTTGTTTTTTTCTTTTTTTTCTTTTTTTTTTCTTGGATTGCTTTGGGTTTGGTTTGGTTTTGGCTTTTTAAAATTTTTTGGTTTTTGTTGTTGCTCTTTTTTCTTGTTTTGTTTTTCTTTTCTACCTCCATTCGGTGGAATGGTTACTACTCTAGGGATTCGTACATTTTTTTTCAGATAAAATATAAACTGTGGAAACCTTATAATTCATGGTCAATGGTCAAAATAAACTTCATGTCCTTGAAGCTCTAAAAAATGTAACTAAATTTTCTTCCTTTTACTTTTAAGTGTTTTTACTGTTTTGTCTAGACAAAAAGTAGAAGCATTAATGCTCATGTTGGAATGTAGGATTAAAATTATCCTTGTGGGTAAGCATGTCCAACTTTCTGTTGCAGGTCAACTTGTCTTATGGTGTTTCTTGTAAATCTGACAAGTTCCATCATAGTTCCTTTTTCTTGCTTTCTGTCCTTGGAGGTTATAGTCAGAGTAGTTGACAAGTTCACAGAAAATATCCAGCGTCATGAAAACCTGTCCAAGGACATTTGAGTTTTCCATTTAAAAATTGGAATAATTTTGGAAACAGCTTTAAAATAGAAAGTAGGCAAAAGGGCAAGTTTCTGATATATTTATCTTTTTATTTGGAATGTCATCAGAATTGTTTTGCAAGCTGTAGATTCCTCCTGACGATGCCTTAGGTTCTAGTTACCTGTTTCAGTTTTGATAGTGCAGTCTGCCCCTGATGTAAGGGATCTTTCCCGTTACACTCCTCTATTGTCTAATTAGGTAGACACTTCAACTGAAGCTCTTCTGATGTTGTGAGAATCAGAACAGTTCACTTCTGTGTGGATTCACTAAGAGAAGTAAGACTGAAGCTCACCTGTCGCCGCCTTCTGACAAGCAGCACCAGGAGGATCGCTATATTTTACATTATCTCCTGTTATCAGAAACTGTGGTGCTTGTCTCAAATATAAAGGTAATCCAGTAAGGTTTACAGTGTGGTAAAACTGGTCAGAGCTATTAAGAACTATTGACTAGTTCCTAAAATACTGTAGGCTTCTTGTATGGAGTTTTTGGTCTTGAGAGGTGGGAAATGCTTCATAATGTCTGACTAGAGTCCCCTAAGTAATGCTCAGCACATCAGGACTTAAATTCTGATAAAAATGGGAACAAATGATGGTGCAAAATGATAAATCGTTATTTGTGTCTACAATGGTACATTCAGAATTGATGGTCTCATAGTATTCCAGTATGGAAAAATGAATCACCCTTCAAGCCCAAGAAACATCTTTAAGATTCATGTGAAACAAGCTGAACTCCTGACCTTTCCTGCTGTCACATTTCTCTGCAGATGTGTAACTTCTTTCTGGCTAGGACATCGCACATTCCAGCCGTGGTGGAGATTTTTGTTGTTTGAGGTACGGCAGCTATTGCTAAGACCATTCAATAACTGCTGAATGAAAGAAGCTTTTTGTAAGTGTCTTTATTGTATCTGGGCGACTTTGACATGTCCCACAAGTTTAATGCCTGGCCTTGCTACCAAGGTTATGTGACCTCGATTCCAGTAGCATTCTTACACTGAAATGGCCTTAAAAAAATCATAAGAAAAAATTAATTTTCATAGGTAAGAAACAGCATGTGTACTTTTCAGAGGACTGTTTGTGAGCAGTAGAGATGTAGGAGGCAATGTAAGGTTTCCATATTCTCTCAGAGCAGATGACGGGTTCAGAAGCAGTGAAATACACTGCAATACAAGAATTTTTGGTTTTGCCTATCTATATGTATTCTTCATTGGTAAACTCCATTTCATGAGCTTAACTATGGTCCAAAGACATCTTGCTTTACTTGATTAACTACCCTTTTTTTTTTTCATCTGCTAAATAGAAAAAACACTGACTTGTTACCTAGTGGAATACCTACAAAGACAGTTGTATGTAATGACATCCTGAAAATGGTTTCAGTTTTCAAGTCATATGCCACTTACCTCTGCAACATTCTCTTCATCTTGCCAAACTTACCTTCATTTGGGGATCTTGACATAAAATGGAGTCCCAAGCCAAAGGGCAGCATCAAAGTGTCCACAAATGGTCTTAAAAATTGCTGGTGTCACTAATCCCTTGTTAGATATAATGAGGCCCTAAAATTTCTTTTTGAATTGCCTTCATTAATCTGAGTCCTGTGTAACATGGAGAGGCAGACTTTAAATGTCTTTGTTAACATAGCAGGAGAGGTTATTAGAGGTTAATCCCTGAAGCATGACATTTTTTATGCAGCTATAAATTTATTTGTGTATGTTAAAAATACAAATGGTTTAAAGTTCAGCCTTTGCAATCTGTCTGGAGCTTAACTCAATGCACAATCATGGCAGCTTTCCAGAATGTGATTGTGCCAGGCTGCAGAGCTGGTTTCCCTGTAGTGGTGGAGCTGAAACCATCTGACTCCACATACTTGGAGCCAGCTTGCTGTTGAATTGGCAGCAGCTGCAGTCAGGTTTCAGTTGTAAGAAAATGCTTTATTACTTCCAAGTTTCCCTTTCAGTGAAGAACACTTAGAAGACCATAAAGCTGCGTCTTTCTAAGATCAATCATGGCAACCTGGTAGAATAGCATCTTTTTGACCTGAAGAGTGAGTGGTTTCCAGTTATGCAAGAGGATGAAGTAGTAATGCTTATTTGTTTTCTGACTTGTCCCCAGATGCTGTAAGCTTTGTCCCTTCCAAAATGTGGCAGGGTGGAACACACACAGGTGGAAACAGAACTGATGGGGATACCTGCTTGCAGCAGAGCCCAGCACTGCTGCCACACAGAAAGGAAAAAAGTGCCACAAAAATTTAAATCCACTGACTTTTTAAATTGGCACAGGTTTCCTGCCATCCTGATCTCCCAGGCAAAATCCATCCTCACTGTTTTTGTGTAGGGTACATGAGCGTGGTAGTCCATTTGTGGGACCATCTGACTTCACAGGTTCTGGCCACTTTTGCCAGATTTCCTAGACAAGTACAGTGGTGGCATCATAACAGCTTACCAGACGTGCTTCCCCGCCAAATGGAAAGTCAATGTCTGTATGCTTCCTTCAGATAAACCTGAGGGAAAGAATCATTTTTGTTCCTTTTACTTGAAAATATTAAGTGTACAAATTGGTTCATGGAAAACCAGTGTTTGTGTGAGGGTGATGAGAATCCATGCCTGCATTAGAGACCTGAGCTTTTCTGGAAGTGTGATTTTGCATCCTGTTGTAAGACTTAGCATCTTTTTTTGCTCCTTAAGTATAATTAGTTCCGATTCTGATACAGGAATTCCGTTTGGATGGCAAAGCTGGATTTTTTTCCTTCCTGTGAGTCATAAAGGACTTGCAGATGGAATATTGTGGGAAATGAAGGAGATCAGGTGGCAGCCTGTGCCCTAGGTCTTGGAGGGGGAGAGCACTGACTGAGTGACCGTGAGACAGGATTTTAGTTCTTGCAGCTCGTCCATTAATGTAACTTCTGATATTTAGAGCACAAGCTTTTGTTGCCCCTCCCCTGCAGCAAATCTTTCTCACCTTCTGCAGGCTTCTGTTTTGCTTCTGTTTGGCAGGAAGCACAGCTAGTGGAAAGCTGAAAGCACTCTTACAGACCCAGATGGACAGGGTTCCTCCCTTTTCAAGGGGAGGAATAAAAGAATAAAGAAATATAGGAAAAATATTCATCAAACCTTTAGAGGTCTGTAGATATAACTTTTTCAGATTTGGGCTCAAAGTAGGGACTTTCCACCAGTTAGCAAGCCGGTTAATTTCTGTGAAGATCATATGTATGAAGAGCATTGCAGCTCACATAAATCTTTGGAAAAAATCTTACTGTAGTTGATAAACAGGTGAGGAGGCTTTGTCTGTCGTAGTTTCTTACAAGCTGGGTGCAAAACAGAGGACAGGCAGAAAATTAGTATGCAAGAAATGTGTATCCATTTCCTATTTGTAAATTCTGCTGCCTGGGTAAAGACTGAGTAGTTTCATCTCCATTCAAGGAGGAAGGGAGAAGTATACCTCTCTGTGATAGAATTAATTTCAGGTGGCAGATTGGGCTCTTTGACATGCATACTGGCAGAACAGAGAAGTTTGGACTTAAAAATTTCAAAAAGCAAAATTTCAGGTATAAACTTTTTGGATAATGATACATTATGTGTTCTTATCATCACCTTGTGCTCAAAGCTAGCAAAAAAAAAAAAAAGTTAAATTATTTAATTTATCAAAAGTTGACTTTCATCAGGCTTGGAGTCCAAGTTTAAAAGAAACTGAGAGAAGAAGGGAAGGAAAGCACATAGAAGCAATTTAAAATTCTGTGAAATATTGAAGGTTGGCTGAAATTGGTTTAATCAAACTTGTGTGACATTGTAGAATTTTCTCATTCTGCTTCAGTTTATTTTGAATCAATTTTCCCTCTTAAACCAATACTGAAGCCCCCACATCTGTTTTCTCACTCTAAAGATGGTATGTAGGGTTTCCTAAGCCTGAGAGCATAGACTGAATGCACGGAGGTGCACATACTTATCGGTGAGAGAGAATACACTTACGCAGGCAAGTGCAAGCATGCTAAGACACCTTGAAGACCCAGTGCTGGCATGTCAAAACAGGGATACTCTACCTATTAAGTAACAGTGTTTTGATTTCTGTGAAGTGCTTCTCTGAACCTAAGTCTTTCTATACGTCAGGTATTCTACCCAGTTTTCTAGTGGGGCTGTGAGACACCCTGAAGAAACCAGTATCTCACAGGTTATGACAAGATGTAGGTAAGATGAGGTACACAGCTTTAAGCAGAGCTTCCCATTCATGAGATGCCCAGCTGTAAGCAAGCGCAGCTGCACGTTTAGGTAGTCACTGCCTGCCTTTTTCTAAAGGAGTTTTTGCTTTAGGTCCCAGATATTTTTTCATGATTGTGAAGAAAACTGTACTGAAATTGTAACTGCAATAATTTTTGTCATCCTGGTCACTTATTTCTATCACAGCTGTACAAGCCTTTTCTATTCCCATTGTCATTTGTGTTCTACAATGTAATGTAAGTAATACGAAATCACTCAGATGCTCACTTGTAAGTTCTAAAGCAATTCGTGATTTTCATGTTTGGAAATGAGCAGTGACTTTCACTCATTCTCCATAGCTTACAGAGTCACGTATGTTCTGAGCCAAACCCAGCAGTTCTTACCCAGGCAAAACTCCCACTGATTTCACTGACTTCAGTGGGAGTTTTGCCTAAGTAAAGACTGAAGGATTTGGATCACCAAACTTAGAATATAGTTTTCAACAGCCTTGGGCTGAATTGCACGGAGGACAGTGGGTGTTTGAAGGAAAAAGGAAATACACTTCTTTCTACAATAATTTTAGCCTTGTTAGTGCTGAAGTTAAAAGCATTCCTTCTGAGAAAGCCTGGCTTCTAAACTCTGCCAGTGTCTGGGCTGGGGACGTTAAGAATTACTTCTGGAATTCTTTGTAGTTTACTGCCAAGTTTAAGGAGATACTCCTTAATGAATTAGAGTGAGTATTGGTATGGTCAGTGCTTTTGTCGTGGTAACAGAATAGATGTTCTGTGAAATATAACAGTGTACTTGCTTTCTCTTGCTTTAAGTTTAAAACAAAGACTTGCCTGTGCAAGTGTCCCACAAACATAAAAACCTTGAACCAAGTCCAGGAAACTTCTAGTTATTTACCCAATACAATAAATGTACAAGAAGTCCATCATATAATAATTTACTGCTTATAACTTGTTTTAAAAGCTTGTCCAATAAAATGCAGTTAGAATAGTTTTCCTCATCACAGTCTATACAAGCCAGGTACCTAGGTAAGCATGTAGTTTTTTACGAAGCACTGCAAAGTAAGTTTTAAATATTACCAAATCAGGATGTTAGTCTTTTATACCTACTTTTCCCTGGTGCCTGTGTAGAAGCAAAATCTAAGGTAGTGGAAAAGACAGCCTGGAGTACTTACATAGCAGTATCGTAGCAGTATTATTTTCCTAGCTATTCATATGGTAGAATCAGCAAGTTCAATACCAAACGGGATGTGAGGCCTGGGTTTGTCATGTGAAAACAGTTTTTGTGTTTTCATGCTCACAGAGATTGGGTGCATCATAAATGTGGCCTGCTGAAATGTTACTGTAGGCCAAGATGGTGGCTGATAGGAATTGCACAGGAGTGTTTGCTTTTGCAGGAACGGTTTATCTCCTCTGCTTTTTGGTGGTTAGATTAGGTACCACGGTAGCTGTAATATGTGGTATTTCTGCATAGCTTTGGAGAGCAGAATGGAATGTGGAAACAGAATGAGGAAAAGTTGATGAGACCTCATGCTGAACCCTGGCATCCTGAAACCCTGCCTCTGGATCTAAATCCTGTGGTGTATCCTGTGGCCAAAGCTAGGAGGAAGGGAAGTCTGCCAGGGAGGTCTGGAGCCACACAGGACTGTAGGGAGGGGATAGAAGGGCTGGACCTAAACCAGGATAGTTTATTCAGGCCTACAGATTTCATAGTCCCATTTAAACAGTGTACTTCAACCAGAACTCTTTGTTACTGTTACACAGACTTTGAAGATCTTGTGTCAGAACTTCAAAGTGCTGCTAATTTTGCTCTAGGGTAGAGAATGTAATATGTAGGCTCTTAATTCTAGCATCAGGTTTCTAAAATTCTCTACGACTTTTTATACTGAATTTGAGTATGCTTTATATCCAGAATAATAGAGATTGTTCCGTTTGAAATTAATCTTCACATATGTGTAAAGAAACCTATGTCATGCTTTCTTTGAATGGTAACTTGTACATGAAGATTTTTGAATAAACAGGTGGGAAGAAACATCATTTATTGATTTTTTTTTTTTTTACAGCTTCATACTAAATGGTGGTTGTAATCTGGGATAAACTCCTCAGAAGGAAAATATTTAAAAAGTGATACTGTAGGTACATAAAGAGCTAAATTCTGTGGTCTTTACAGAGATTCTCAATCCTACATTCTGCAAGTCTGTGTTCCCTGCATAAACTCCATGAATTTCCTGGTCAGTGATCTGCTCAGTATAGTGGAGAAGCAGAGAACTACTTTTCCTCCTGTCTATGTGCTTGAATGTCTGTTTGGCCTTATGCTGCAGAGCACAGGGCAGTGGAAACTGTTTGGCCCTGCTTCATGTTAATTTGCTTTGTAGGCACTTTGTTTAGCATCAGTACTGGAATATGGAACCTTCTTGTCTGACATTCTGTCTTTGTAGTCTGACAGGTACAATTGTTCCCACTACACCACCACTCACCCTCACTTCTTAAGCATGAGGGACAATGGCAAAAACTCATCTGCACTGATCCTGCCAAGAATGTTAAGGCTGTCAGGAAGAATGAGGTCTCTTCCAACCTAGACAATTCTGTGATTCTGTGATTCTGTAATTCTACAATGAAGGATAAATATATCATGCTGTAACTGTCATTACCGCAAGCACTGCTGTGCTTTATCAATGTGAAATGAGAAAAGTTGGAGAAGTTATAAAAGAATTAGTTTCTTTTAATTATCTTTGAGTTGTCTTCATATATAATACACCAGTTTATAAATAACCTATGCAATTAAAAGCTGAATTGCAGAACAGTATAATCTAGCATAAAATTTAGACCAGTATGCAAGCTGTCCAGTCAAAAACATTCTGTTCATTACTTCTGTTTTTCATCGACATAGACTCCTAAGCAATAGCTAAAATATAAATGCATATAGGCAGCAAATACTTGGAAAGGTGATGAAGCTGGTCAGCTTCGAATCTCTTGTGTGCCTTGTATGTTATTGGTGGGGAATGGCTGCTGCTTAGCAAATGCCGTGAGGTAAGCATATAGGCCTGGCAAGAGTGGAGTCTATCTCCACTCAGCAGAAATGCTGTGTGTGTGCAGGTGAGCTTCTGATCTTGCCTAAAGACAACGTAGACGTAAAGCTAAAAGTTTCTTTCTCTGTCATGTTAGAGAAGTATGTGTAATTATCCCATTGGCTATAGCTTATCAGACCACTTAACCAGAATTTTGGGAATTGCCATATAGGAGCTAATATAGCTTAGCAGTGATTATTTGGCAATCATCGATATGCTTCCCTGTATGGAACAGATAAAACACCAGCAATATGTGGGATACAGTGAGATGACTTACAGACGAGTGCTGCTTTTTATTAGCAGTTGCCATCTATTTTATGCTGTGCAGAATGGTAACTTATAACATATTGTTTTATGTAGCTTATCCTTTTGGTAGTCTGGTTTACTTTTCATTTCTGATGTCTGCACACAATGATATTTAAGCTTGTACAACCAGGATGAGGTGGTGTAGGCATAGGTGGTATAGGTATGCTTGCTTCTATGTTAAAGTTTATTTGCAGTATTTAACTCAATTTAACTGCAGGATTTCTGTTGCAGTTTAAAAAACAATACTTGAGAACAGAGAACATAATAATTTAATTTGTTTGCTACTAGTATCCTACAAAATTCACTCTGGTTCAAAATTTTGAAGTCTTCATGGCATAATATACATACTTCTTCGCAGTTTGGCCTGCTGTAAAAGAAAACACATAATCTCATTGACAAATACTGGTATTCCTATAACTGAACTGATTCTAGAGAACTGCACGAGCTATAGATTAATTTTGCATTTGGGTGTTAGGAATAATGTGGGGTAGAATTGAGCCACCCTCTGTTTACACGGAATACATTTTCTGAAATGAGCTTTCTAAGCAGAGGGAGTTCCCACTATATTCCCAGCAAATTGTATTAACTCCCATGTAAGTAAAACCAGTTTGTTCCTGGATTTGCCTTTTCTGCTAATTTAAAGTAACAAAATACAAGATGCAGTTCACTGTTACTTCTTTTTAACAGAAAGGTTCTTACTTGGGATTGT
Source organism: Aythya fuligula (assembly GCF_009819795.1). Classification (NCBI taxonomy): domain Eukaryota; kingdom Metazoa; phylum Chordata; class Aves; order Anseriformes; family Anatidae; genus Aythya; species Aythya fuligula. Next base: position 4,815,002 of record NC_045569.1, on the reverse strand, counting down.
GCAAGTCTCATGTGCCTTAGTCTAAAGCAAGACTTTAGCAGAAAGGCGTCATTATTGTCACTTCCTAGGTTTCTTTAGTGCAAAGAAAGTTTGTCCTGTACTTTTGGATGGTTTTACACATCAAAAATCTCTCCTTCACACTTGTTAATCTTGTATCTTTACAGTTGACCAGTTACAGTATTTTGGCAGGCATTAGAGCAGATTTATAATTTGAGGAAAATCACAATCAAATAGTATTTATAAGGAAAGAATTGAATGTTATTTCAAATTCAGAGAGAAGCTGTAGGCAAGTGAATCTTGCCTACAGGATTCTACAGAATCTGATCAGGCTACAGAAATCAGATTCTGTCTTCAGCTGGGTGTTCGATAAAAGCTTAGATTAATAGTTGTGCTAAAAATGAATTTTAATTCCATTTTTGATGGATAGCATCAAAGTGATTCCAGAGTTTCTGAGCTTTGGCCTTCTGGAAGACAGAGCAAGCAGAACGGTCAGGGAGAGGAAAACAGTTGTCTAGGGTGTCTGGCTGGGTGTCAGAGAATTTCCACTGTTCATATTATGACAGGCATTTGTATTTTCACTGCACAGTTGGAATTGCTGTACCAAGCTATATATGAAGCAGCGTGCCAGCTGGTTGCATAGGATCAGTTCAATAAATCACAGACCAAAGACATTAGGAAATTCAGTTAGGTTGTGTATACATCTCATTAGCTATTGCTGGATAACATTATGGAAAAGTGATACTTTTTTTTTTTTTCCCCAGAGTTTTTTTTCAGTAACCAAAATAGTGGAATTACTATTGAATTCAGTACATAGAGAAGTTCGTTTAAAAGGTTAACAACAACATGTTTCCTGCTTTTTTTTTTTTTTTTTTTTTTTTTCTCAAAATGAATAAGCAAGTACTTGAGTGATGAAGTAGATTGGAGAAAAGCATGCAGTACTGAAAAAGGAATAGGATTTAAATTCTTTACAGCAGCTAGCAAAGTAATGCTTTTGCCTTCAGGCCATAGTAGATACAGTAGAGCTAAGTGAAGGAAATCAAGTGTTTTCTATTTGAAAAGCACTCACTGGCAGAGTAATATATTTTTGAAAGGGCAGAATTAAATTGGAAAAAAAAATCCGCAGTTTAGGGCCAGAGCAAAACTTGAATTTATTTCCAGCAAAAGCCTAAATCAGTATCTGCCTTGAATAGAAATGTGGTATAACTTTGGCTACTTACAGCGTACTTTATCTGGCACTCAGAGTAGTGAGTCTGAGCCTAAAGAGTAACATCCAACAGGAATTGTTTTTGTGATTTGCTGGGGGTCAAGAATGGGCAGATTGTGTTGTTAATCCTAACTTTCATGTCTTGGGACAAACAACATGTGATAATTACATCAGTGAGTTAATCAGTAGTTTGGAGTGAGAGCGTTTGTAATGTCTAAAATACAACTGAAACTGGGATTGTGTGTAATAGATGCCATAAAACGAGTGAGTGAGAATATTACATAATCCCTGGGGCCAAGCTAACTTAATAACAGATGGATTGTAAATTTTAAGAATGGAAATACTGGGGAAAAGGGCTATGTGCCTTGCTCTTAGCAGGATAAATAAAATAGTTGTCAGGGTGTAAGTCAAGCTAGGAAGATATGTCCAGTGATGAATACGAGTTTCTCGAATAAACAGCTCAGCTCTTGTTGCTGCAGCACATCAGGGCTAGATAATCCCTCTGATTTTGGGGTGCCATCAAAGCAGATAAGGGTACTATTTGTTAAAATTTATTTTGGTGGTACCACTTCCAACTTAGGGCAGGCAGAATGCTGGATTCAGTCCCTTGCCCTCGGGATGGCTTTGCAGGTTGGTAATGCAATTTGTGACTTAATTAAACCACAGTGAGGACAGAGATGTTGGATATTTGTAGGCAGAGAAAAGGGGAAATCATGTTGAAATAAGTCCCGTTTCCTACCATGGTCTGTTTATTACTTTCTGGTGTTTAAAGAGCTGGAGTATCTATCTGTTCAGCTGGGGGCTGAGCTGGGGCCTCAGTAAGCACCTGTAAGCCGTCTTCCATGTGAAGTCTAGGCCCTGTGCTGCTCCAGAGCGTGGCTCTGGGGCCTTCAGAGCAGTCCAGGAGCATCTGTGAAAACCTGCCATAAGTAAGTGAGCTTGGAGCAGCCAAGAATGCGAAGGAAGTAAGGAACTGAGAATACTGCCAGCCTGCACTCTGCCTGACTTAAAACTTAGACTCTGAGGCCTCGACTTGGTGCTCTATTCACCTTCAACATATGTTGGGAGAGAAGAGCATTTAGTGAATCCCTAACCGTGTAAGTTAGCCAGACCTGTCAGTACAATCTGTGCCGTTTTCTTGCTAAGAGGAAATGTCCTCAGCAGTGGTGCTGCCACCCCAGCAGCTCGCTGCAGGTGCGGTGTTGGGCTCCATCTCCAAGCACTGTTCCAGAGCACCTCTAGCTCCTGAAGTGTGACCTTGGGAATTAGTACAGAACTTGGGGAGGGGATAAAGGCAGTTTGAGAGCATATGATAGATACTTTGATGTTGTCCCTTCCCTCTGTTTGGAACAGTCCATGACCTTTCTTCAGTTTTTAAAGACAGAAACTGGCAAAACCCTGCACCTACTGCAGAGCCCACCGTGAAATCACTTTGACTGTTATAGAGGTCAGTGTGTTTTTAAGTCACTAAGCAAAAAGGTTTTTTCAAAGGTATCAACTTTTTGCTGAACAGCCCAAGTGTTAAGGCTCAGGAACCTTTGCTACAGTTTTTGCTGTAGCGGGTTCTGGCTGTGAACTACACACCCTCTCCTCTTTTGTCTTGGTCCTGGGGAATATTCTTCCTGTAAGCTTGGCTACAGCTTCTCTTCCCCTACTTATCTCTACTGACAGTCTCTTCCTTGGTCACATACAGTAAAATATAATGTTTCTCAGCTGCTTTGTCAAATTGCTTCAGTGAGAGCAGGCTAAGAGCTGTTCTTGCTATTTTCATGCACTTTCATTCATGACAGTAGCAATTGCAGGCCAAGTCTTGAACCTACTTGAAACTCTGCAGCATGCACAGCATGGCTGGGATATTTTTTAATGTAGTGCTGCCAAACTATTAACATGTCTGTGTTGACCAGATGCCATGGTGATACTTACAGGCTATAAAACTTGACTAGGCATGGACACTGTTTCACTAGAAGACAAAAGAGCACATGCATGATACTGTGTCAGCTTCCTTGCCAGTTTTGAGCCCCTGATTTTAAACAAGAAAACAGTAGAATTTCTGAGTAAAAAAAGTTCAGAGTTCTTTATAAAACTATATACAAAACACTGAATTTTGTTTAATTCTAGTTTTGGAAAAAGCAAAGTTTCTTCTTCCTTTTGAAAAGAAAAAGTCAGCTTGTTTCAAATACCTGGCAAGGAAATTTTCAGTCTAAGTTGTTAAGGTTTGGCAGAGCTGTAACTACCTAAAAGCAACAGAGATGTATTATTGGAAAGCATTAGAAAATATTAGCCATTACTATAGTTACCAGCTCTGCTTTTATGTTTTTTAGCTAAACCATAGCATGAAAAAAATTGCTGGGGATGAAATTGCATCAGTGCAAATATCCTCAAAAGTGAGTGCACCAGGATAGAGAGGAAGTTAAGACATATGCTGAGTGCCAGTGAGCACAGCAGGGTGAGCAAAGGTCAAAGCAGCAGCCGTGTCCATAGGAGAGCCGCTGTGCATCAAGTTCCTTGGGTGTTGCTGCTGTTTGGGCCATGCACCTTATAGTTCTTGGTAGCACCGCTCCAGGTGTAACAGGAATAATTAAGCCCCTAGAGAGGAGGAATTGGGAGGAACAAAAAAAAGCAACACTCATCATAGAATTTCAGATTTCCTTAGAATAAAAGGAATTAATTAAAGCAGTTCTGTGATATAATGGAGAACACTGTTGTCTGTGCTACATTTTTTGCGAGCAACATGGTGGATAAAAAGAAATACAAACAGCTGAAGTGGGGAACTCATGAGTAAGTGTTTATTGCACAGATATATTCTGGCAATGTTAGCTGCTGTTTCAAGATCAGACATCTGTCCTTAAAATATTTTGCTGCTTGAAGGTTTTTTCTTTACCTTGAAATAAAGCCAAGTGTTTCCTTCATAAAGGAGAACACTTGAATAAACATAACCCTAGTATAAAGCCAGTTGGGACTAGTCTACTGGCAGTGGCCAGAGTCTCCTTCATATTGGCAGTTATTAGAAAGAGAGCGAATCTAGCTTCCTCCAGCTCAAAGGTAGCTCATACAGTCTGTCCTTTACTTCCGTGTTTTATTAAACAGTATGGAAGAGCCAGAGGTTTACAGAAATACTATGCTAGACCACTTTGATTTATGGTCAGTGTTATTTTTCAGAAAATACTAAATATTTCTATTAACTTTGAAATTGCAAAACATGCAAGTGTTTGTTAAACACAGTATAGCCGTGGGGGACAGTTATTTGCACATAGCCAGCAGGTAAAGCTTACAGAGCTGCTGCGTGGTGTTACAGAACAAAGACAGTTGAGAGGAGTTAGTGGTCTGGAAAGCTGGGGTACGGCTGTTCTGGGGAGCAATGTTGGCATGCATTTGTTTGTGTCTGGCACAATATCTGCTTCAGGGGTTTTAGGTTTGTAAAATCTACTAAATACTTGCACGAGGTAACAAAATTCTTATCTGTTAAAAGAGCAAAATAGAATTTGCTGCTTGAACAGATCATTGTAGTTTAATATTTATTTTGTTCTTCGGTAAAACAGAGAAAAATGACACAGGTCCATAATGACTGAGCTTTGTTTTGCCTCTAGGCATTTTACTGTTAATCTGAATTCTGCTGCTTTGAGAGACTTCTGGCATTTATGGCATTCATTTATCTCCACTTATAATGGAGTGGACTGTAATGAATCTTGAAGAATTGACACTGTGTTATAACACAGACTACCTAAATAGAATGAAAACTAGCTATGAGCTTACACAGTAAACTTCAGGCCCATGTCTCCTCCAAACCTCAACAATGTTGTGTGGTTTCTTTTTGTTTGTTTGTTTGTTTTTGTTTTTATCTTGTCATTCTGTTTAGTAATACTTAACCTGTATATTTCACCTGGGTAAGCTTTCACTGATTTGTGAAGATTAAGATTTGATCATTATTAGTAATCTGTAGGTACTGCCCTAGACTGTTTCAGTTGTGCAAGCTTTTGATTCACTCCAAAGGAAAATCTGAAAAAAATGTTGACACCTCTTTGCTTCATACATTCTTTTCAACCCTTAAAAAGAATAAATGTATCAGAAATTACAGTTATACAATGAGACTAAAGCAACTTCAGGAGGTTTTGTCTTGCTTCTCAATTTTAATGTAGTTTTCAGTGTTGTTTTTTTTCATGAAAAGAACAAGGCATCAACTTTAAAAACAGAGCTCTTTTAGACTAACGTTCTGTTGTACAGTTTTTACTTTTTTTTTTTTTAATTGGGTCAGAATTTTCAAAGGTGTTAAACAATAATTGAAGAGGTATATGGAGCATCTGTTGGAGTCATTAAACTCACTGAGTTAATGATACATGAAGTGCATATGAGCTGGTCCCTCCCTGCTGCCTCAATCCTGGAAACTGATGCACTTGGTGAGAACTGTGCACAAATCTAATTACGTGATCAGGACAAAAACTTGGATGATAATTTTTGCATATGTCATTCATTTGGTCTGGCCCCATGTTTTTCATGCAGTCCACGTACAAACCACGAGTCTTGACTGTTCAAGTAATTGGTGTGTGGTTGCTGATACGTGGGTTCTGGCATGTTCAGATGGGTATCCGTCAGCCCTTGGGGTATAACCAGTTCCATGTGTGAAACTGGGCACATGCATCTGTGGACTGACGTGTCGCAATGCGATGAGAATTTTCAGTGTGGTCCTGGGAGTCACAGCTGGAGAAGTCTTTAATATTAAAAGAAGGTGCATGGGATCACATGCATTGCCTCACGTATAGTATTTGTAAATTAAACAAACATAACAAAAGAACGAGCACACATAGTGCAGTTTTTCCAAAACCAAACTCATCTTGATGATTAGTCTAGGAAATGGAATGGGAAACAAATCTTGATAGAGTCATTTGCTTTGGACAAAGGCATTTATAAACACAGTGTGTTTTCTAAAATAATTGATAATGGAAAGGAAGTAAATTGGCAAAAAAAAAAAAAAAAAAAAAAAAGATGGATGCCTTTTTACTTATTGTGTTGATTAGAATACACAGCTGTGTTTCTTTAAATATATATGCGCACATGTGCATTCTAATTATTCTCTCTGCTGTTTCTACATGTGCATTTGAGAGGGAGTGTGTGGCACTTCTTATCAAATTGACATACATGTAACATGAAGACGGTGGCAACCTAGCAGAATATCACTGTTAATGCTGTATTGCCATTAGAGTAGAGAATTAGGGGTTTTATTTACATATATGCCCTTTGCCAATAAAAGAAACCCATACAGCAACTAGTTCCTCTATAGTTGGGTATATAGTTTGGGAACTCATTTATTTTGAGATCTGTGGTTTGCACATAGGAGAAACGCCATTTCATTGTATGGGCTTCTTCCAACAGTGACCTGTGTATGTATGGATTGGAATGGATTATATATGCAAGAGAGTAATGCTAAGGCAGTGTGGATAAAGCTTACATCTTCATTTTCTTTTATCTACAATTTTTTATATAGTACAATGCCTATTTTTTTAAGGCAATGGGTGAAGTAAGAATACTATGAGTAGTTAGGTGGTTTTGTTTGAAAATGTCTTGCAGATTCACCTTGAGGTATTATTTACTTACAGATCTGATTAGCCTTACTTTGCAGTTGATTAAAATGCCTTTATGTTATTTTCTTTGGATTCTCTGTGTTCATTGTATGTTTCTAACCCGCTTCAGGAAAAAAAAAAAAAAAAAAAAAAAAAAAAAAAAATTTACAGAGTTCTTCAGATTTGCACTAAGTCCTTATGTCAATAAAAACATTGCTATGACGTAGCTTGGAGGTTCCTATGGAGAATCTCCACAGACTGAGAAATGCATGGCACAGGTGGTTACAGATGCATAGGAGGCATAAGTTGTCACAGCTTAAGTCCACTATGGCTTAGTCGACTCAGAATCATCCATATTGGACATTCAGGAAACAAAAACATGACACCATACTGCTGTGAGTTCTTCTCTCCTCCCTAGTACTTCTTGAAAGTTGATATGAAGTATGGACCACATATGTAGGTCAGTTTGAAGTCAGTTGGTGAAGATTTTTGTAAATGCAAAGTATTGTTGACTGTATTTAGCAGAACTTTATGTGTTCCTTTAATATACTGCTTACAAGCAATTTATGAGACAGTGAAATTTAGGCATGCATTAACTGCTTTGCTGAGTGTGGACTGGATTAATTTTTTCCTGAAGCTGACTTTTAACTGTGTACTGAATGGAGACTTGTATTACTCTTATCACAGTAGTGCTCAAACAACTACTTTCTTATGTGGTATCCATGGACAATGAGAAACAGAGAAGCCTAATTCCTGATGTCAGGTCTTTGTTGTGTATGTATCTATTTCCTAATAACCTAAGAGACATAGTATTACATTCCTTTTAACTGTTTTTCTGTTTCATAGTAAGATATCTTTGTGTTTGAAATTCAGATGAAGTTTGACATAACTTAGCTTGCCTCAGATTTGAGTATTTGAACAGCTGTTGAGACTACCTTAAGGAGATTCTGAGTAGTTTTCAGATGCACCTAGCTTCATTCTCAGCTTTCACTAACAAAATTGGAAAACCAAACCAAATGTGAGGTTGAATTTGTGATCTCACATTGTCCATTATCATTTCAAATCCTGTTTCTCATTCAGGCGTGGTCTGTCACTGTGCCACAGCCTATGCATTCTTTATCATTTACAATCTGAATATAGAAATTGAATGGGATTTTGTAGCTCCAAAAATGGTTATTGTTTATCTTTCCTATAGCATGACAATCGTTGCAAGAACTGTGTAAGCCTAAATGTAACTCTGAATTGGGCATTCTTGGAAGAGAGCTGCATCGGCTACCTCAGAAATGAGAAAAGCATCCCAATGCTGTGGCTGTGTCTTTTACTGAGCACTCCAAACAGAGCATTCCTAGCGCATGATGCTTTAGGGAACGATTGCACCTTGTAAAACTGCCTGCAGTTTTCCTATGTTTTGATCAGTCACGATATCCAAGAAAGAAGAAAAGGGATGTTGAGAAATAGCACCATGGGGAAGTAATGGTTGAAATTAAATACTTGTCAGTGATTTGAAGAAAAGGAGTGGCAGAGAGAGCTACCTTCTGAAAACATCTTAAAGCAAGTACAAAGAAGGACTTAAGGAGGGACCTTCCACAGTAGAGACAGCAAATGCAATTTTGCATTTTGTACTACAGTTTCTAAGACACACTGCTACTCTTCCTGGTGCTGTGCTGAGGTCAATGATCAGATATTTTACTTTTAGTTCTTATTTTCAAACAATTTCACGAGGATTAAGGATGATACTTTTCCCCTTCTTAGTTAATGGAAAACTCCCATCAACTTGAAGTAGCTTTTTAATTGTTTTAAACATCTTTTTAAAAGTTACGTTTGCATATATCCAAACCTCTGATCTTTATTTATTTGTTTTTGGAGGTCATTTCCTTTGCTTTCACTCCCCGTTTTGTCTCTTCCTTCTCATCCCACCCCCCTTTGACAGTTAACTATCAAATCACATTGATTGAATCTAGTTTTTGAAAACTTTTGAAAATACGACTACTGTTACAAAAGAAGACCCTTTTCCTTGTCATCCTATTTTATTCCAGTATTTCATCCTTTTTGTTTTAGTTTTAAGAGGGTGAGTTTAACAGTAATATCAGCTGTAGGGTTGACCAGCAATATATACCATCATCACAGTGAAATGCTAGTTGACAGTGTTCCTTGTCTAAGGGGTGTGTTTGCAAAACATGGGAGAGAAGTGAAAATAAAAAGTCCTCACCTGTGTTAATTGAAAGGAAATAAATATCTGCAGTACCATTTCTGCATGGAGAGTTCCCACCAGAAGTATCGGAAACCCCAGCAAAGTGTTTAAGAGACACTTGTTAGTGGCTGTACAGCACTTGAAACACAAGCAGAGCCTGTGTGCATCAGTAGCTCTGAAAAGTCCTTTGGCAGAGCTATAGTGGGCTTCTGCTGAGGAGAGAATTTTAAGCTCATGAGGATTTGGCTGGCATTGTGTGGCCGTGCTGCATGCAAACATCCTTGGCAGCCACCTGCTTTCAGGGTCATAGTGAGGAGGAAGGCAGGAATAAAAGGTTCAGGGAAGGATGCTCCTCTACACGTATTCTTAAAGGGCAGAAACGTGTCCGACCTTTGGAAGGGGGGATGCTACAACACACATCTTCATGCTGTTGTCCTAGGAAATACTTAAAAGGGATCAAGACCTCCTGAAAAGGAGATAATGAATGTACTCAGAAGTGATAGGTTTTCAAAAGCTTTGCTGAGTTCAAGATTGCCAACTTAAGCTAATCGTCTCTGATGATGAACAGGAATCTTATCCAAACAGTGCCTTCCCTTCTGGAATCAAAAGATGCACTAATCAAAAGATTTTTATTTTTTTATTATTTTTTTATTTTTTTACTCAGAAAACATTCAGGAATTTAAAGCCTGGACCAAGCTGTATGAAATGAAGTAGAATTTCATTGCCTTGGACCACACTAAGATCAGTTGCTAGCTTCAAGCACTTGGTCTAGCCTTGTGCACGTATTTATTTATAGATGGACAGTGTTCACCTAGGAAGGTAGTTACAGGTTTTGCTGTAATCAATGGACAGGGGAAAACCAAAGGTTCTTACGTCTAACTTCTGCCATATTTCTGAAGCAGAGACATGAAAACTGAATAAACTTGCAGGTCAATTTCAGTAGTCCTTCACATTTTATGAGTGGGAAAACAAAAATTCTCAAAAACATATTCTGACTGAACATAACATCCCTGTGAATGCTGATAGTGTGTGATATAAATTGTGTGCCTGTTGTTCTGTTCATGGAAAAGGACTGCAGTTTTTCCTTAGCCATCAACACAAAAAATGTAAGAAAAAAAAATCATGCTCCTGCTATGGCGTTCATTCAGTGAATGATGTGCAGTAGGTAGCTATAAAAATGAAAATGTAGTTCAGTGGCTGGAAATGGTTTTGACTTGATAAATGTATTGTTTTTGGCATGCAATCATTAGGATAAATAACTTTTTTTTTTTTTTTTTTTCTTTATTTTTTCCTTTTTTTTTTTTTTTTTTTTCCTTTCTGGGTGGCCTACAAACACAGCCAGTCAGTTTTCTTCCTCAAAAGGGAGTGTTCACTGAGAAACACTGTATTTTCCTCTGTTCTGCAGCTTCTGCAGACAGAAGCATCTCTTGCTAGTCTTCTGCTCCCTTTCCTCCTATCCTGTGGATAGGAGACAAACAGTTAAACACTGGGACTCACTGCCATTGGAATTATTGCTGCTAAAAAATAGCAAGGAAACTGAGCATTTTCAATTGAGTACTACTAAGTGATACCAAAGATGCTGTGCCTGAATTTGGAAGTCTTTGGGCCTCAAATAGAAAATGCAGCCTAGCAAAGTAAATTGTCAAAATAGATGATGTTTTTCCTGGGTTTAGGATTTTTCTTACATTGTTTATCCTTTTGAAGAATGGACTTTTTTTCTGACTCGGCATGGCTTTTTTATGTTTCTCTATTCTTGTACTATGTAGCTTAAGAGTTCCAGTCATTGAATGCTGTCCTTCAAAGGGCCTGGTCACTTCTGAAACTCTTCACAGTGTCAGGCTTTTTTGCTGACCTGAATTTATTAGCAAGGAAATACTAAGAATCAGGAACCACTAGTGCAAATTAAGGATGAAGTCATTATTGACATGATGGTGAAATTGAACATACTCTTCTGAGGCAGAAATTAGGCCCCATTTTTTTCCTTATTTCTGTGCCAATCTAAACAAAGAAATACATACGGTTTTCCATTACTCAGGGACCTTATGACTGATGTTTCGTATGTTTTCTCTCCAATGAACAGAAATAAAAATACTTACGAGTTTGTAGTGTTGAAGTATGTCAAAATATTAAATATAGATTTTCCTTTATGCCTGACTGTAAGTCTGGATCCTGCAAACATCAAGAAACTGGTAGAGTATAAGAAAATGTTGAAAATTTTGAAAGGAATTAAAAATTTTATGTTGAAAGTTTCGAGGCTGACTGTTAGTATAAACAGTTCCAGTGCTTACCATGTGGTCAGTGAAACCATTCACAGTATCTTCTAGACTTAATAATACTGTATATTTATACAGCTCAGGAGGCAAGGACCAGTTAATTTCTTGCATAACATAATAAATTGCATTCTGGAATGACGAGCACATGAGAATGAGTTAATAAGCTGTATTTTACTGCTCTGCATCTACTTGGGCTGCCAGGTTTCATTTTGTTTTGAGCACTGGTGTGGCCAAGGGTGAGGAAGGGGACCAGGCAAAGCTCAGTTAAGACCCAGATTTTGTCTGCTTAACTGCAAGTTACCTTCTTTTACAACATGAAGAAAGTCTTTTTGTTCTAATTTGATCCTTACTGTCAGTGCTTTGTGCAAGCTGACAGGAGGTTGCTTTCTTCAACATGTTGAAATTTTACTTGTGTAATCAGGTATTGCTTATGTTTCCCACCCTTGAGTTGCCCCACTAAGGGAAGAAGGTTGAATGCCAGGACACCAGTCTCTTCTGCCTCTCTGGCATAGGGTTGTTCAAGAACTTAAAAACAAAGGTGGAAAATCTGTATGTAGTCTGTATTGTCAGGACACTTCAAGTGTTGCCTGTCTACCTCCAAATAGGGGTTTTGTTGTTACTGAGTAGTTATTTTATATTTTTAGCAATACAGAAGTTTCCTCGAGGTGAATTTCAGTATTTCTTACCTTTTTGTGGCTCCTTTGAGGTGATTAAAACAGCTTAGGTAAGGTATAGACTTTAAAAATTATTTAGGTTTTAATAAGAATATTTCCTTTCTAATACAGACATGCTTCTAAATCTAACCCATACATAAACCCCATGAATTCACACAAAGAGATAATCAAGAAAAGAAATGAGCATTTTCAATGTCATTTTCTCCGTGTTCTTCAGAAAGACCATTCTTAAGTTTACATTTTTGGTGGGAAATTGTTTCACTGTTAGCTGGACAGGCTCAACAGCCTGTAAAAGGGATTTTGGTCTCCATGTCTGAATTGGAGAAAGTCAACCGCCTAAGAACTGGAGAGAGCAAAGAAGCAAACAGTAAATTATGACATACTCTGAGCTCCTTGGTTTCTGGCCTCAGAAACATCACTCAAAACATAAAGACTCTGAAATACTTAAAGCATGAAAAATGTGTGTAATGACCTAAGCTGATTAGTACTGTATAAGCAGTCTATTAAGCAAAGGAAAGGTAGGGCTGTTGCATAAAATTATAATATTCTGTATCAACATTATTTTAATACAAATCATATTTTCTGGTAGAGAAGAACTAATCATTTTAGTGAAGTGTTTTACCAGAAATGTGCCCAGTGCATCCTCAGATGTGAGCTCTGCACGCAAGGAAGGCGTACTGCTGCTCTGTAATCCTACGTCTGTTCCCGCAAAACCACGTGCTAAAAAGGAAACTTCTCTGCAGATAATTTCGCACAAGTAGGTGAAGATTGTAAACAGAGGAAACATCCCACCACTGTGCAAAACAGTTGTATTTGAAATACATATTTAGTGTACTGTATGGGTAGGAGTTATTGGCGTTATGTTCTCTTAAACCTGGAAACCATAGCACAATGAGGGAATGAATGTGAGCCAAGGAATCTATTGCAGACCTGTAGCATGTTAGGTCACAAAGAGCATATACAAATGGTCTTCCCAGGAACCATTCGGTCCCTGTGTTTCATGTCATAGTAAATTTTACTTCTATTTGTCATGTGGTAAGGAATAATTATCTACTTGAAGGGATGATTTTGAACCTTGCTTCATGAAAGATTCTAAAATGACTGGATCTCAGCACAGTACTTTGGCCCAGCTCTTCCAGGTAACGCTGTATTGAGAAACAACCAATATTTAAATCTAGTGCTTACTGGCTGCAAAGAGAATGATCATATCTTTCAGGACAAACCTGAGAAGTGTGACAAATGCTCAGGGCCTCACACATTCCCAAAGAGAAGTGATCTGTAGCTGTGTGGAGGCTTCCACCAGCACATTTTCTCAGGTATTGCTTGCATTCCCTGCAAATGGGTGTTACTGTGTCTGCTCCTAGTGAGGCGCTGGAAGCAGCTGTTACATGCCATCACATCCTCTGCTTTTGTGGTCTCCTCCCTTTTGGATTCACGCATCTTTTTCCCCTTCAGCACTGATGTACAGCCAAAATAACAGATGGCTGAAAATTAAATGGGGTTTGTGCTTGTGTGACAGACCTATGGTCCACTGCTTCCTTTCCTAGCCTCGAGTCAACTGCAGTATGTAAAGCTCCAGAGGGTTTAGATTCCAATTGACTTGCAGGGGGTTTGCCATAGCCCCCACCCCCGCTTCATACTTGCAGGACTGCTCTTTTCTGTAGGACAGGCAGAATGCAGTACTTCAGGACTACAAGTTCAAACAGAGCTTTGCAAGGATAAAATCTTTTTTTTTTTTTTTTTTTTTTTTTTAAAGTGGAAAAGTTTTGAATCTGTAAGGTTGAAAGATGTCTTTTCAAGTATCTCAGCTCTTTGTAGTATGCAGTTTCTGTTAGCAAAACCACGTATTCTCTCTGGTGTTTAAAGGCATATTAATTGGGATGATGTTATATAACTATTCAGCACCAAGGATGGAGGAAAGAGAACTGTATTGAAAGGACAATTCCACTCCTGGCTGTGACATTGGAGATGTATGCTGTATTGTGTCACAGCTGTGCTGCTGATTTTTCCAGAAGGAACAGGGCTGTATTCCTCAATCATTCAAACTGGAAAATCCACCAGTCCCTTTTTCTACCTGCTTTTCCTACACAGCATTAATAAAAGAGCATCATGATGTAGGACCTTCTTTCACATAATTACGTACTTGCTGTGGCAAGCAGGATTTTCATTCCATGTGGATAGAGGTGAATGTTTGCCTGTAAATGCTCAGGAGACCAACCTGAACCTAAATCAGAAGTGAGACTGCTTGTGTTCTACAGCTCTCTTCCTGATATTGTCATCAATATTGTTGTTTGTGCTCTTTATGATGTTTACAAACCAGGATGCAATAATGGTAGGTATTGTAAAAGTTCAGGAGAAAACTCTATGGGCTCTAAAAGATTGGATTTTAAAGAGTGGATATGTTATATTGGGGAAATAGCCGTGCTTTTAAATATATTATGTAGTGTTTTAGACTTGTTTTCTGAAGTATCAAGCTTTTGAAGAGAATTGCAGAGACCTTTCATTTAATTCTGGAATGGGCATAGTATTCCTTGCCAACAGTAATCAGAGAATCATAGAATGGCTTGGTTTGGAAGGGACCTTAAAGACCACCTAGTTCCAACCCGCTACCACAGGCAGTGACATCTCCCACCAGCCCAGGCTGCCCAAAGCCCCATTCAGCCTGGCCCTGAGCACTGCCAGGGATGGGGCAGCCACAGCTTCTCTGGGCAGCCTGTGCCAGTGCCTCACTGCCCTCTGAGTGAAAAATTTCCTCCTAATTTCTAATCTAAATCTTCCCTCTTCTAGTTTTAAACCATTCCCCCTTGTCCTATCACTACCTGCCCATGTAAAAAGTCACTCTTCATCTTTTTATAAGCTCCTTTTAAATACCGGAAGGCTGCAATGCTGTCTCCCTGGAGCCTTCTTCAGGGTGAGCATCCCCAGCTCTCTCAGCCTTTCTTCGTAGGAGAGGGGCTCCAGCCCTCTGCTAATACTGAGAAGTGGTCAGGGCAATGCTGATTTAAGTATTTGCTTGAGCCACTTAAATAAGAAGTGTTATAAAAAGGCATAGAGTTAACAGCAATGACATTAACTGAATCATGTTACTTAACCGTTTCTTGACATTTCCAACAAGGCCAAATGAGACTAGATTTTAAGAACTGCTTTGTGAGTTTTTAGGCTGCACTGTCACTGAATTCATGTTTGCACATTTAAGCCATGTGCATTTCTGAAGGCCTTAGCCATATGATCCACATCGTAAACCTACATTTCATCTTTGTGTAGAGATTTTGGGAAACAAGATGGCCTTCTTTAAGAATTGTGAAGTGTGGAGGTTTGTATCTGACCTTAGATATTGAAATGGTTTTCCACTTTTCCAGTTGAGTTGTGTGAATAGAAGCATAAACTTGGCTTATTTCTGCTGAATCTGTGGTAAGAAGTAATTTGGTGTATTTGCAGCAGATCAGTATATTCAGGCAGACACAAGTGCTTCATTATATGTGATTTGCATATTTATTTCAGATTAGATTTTGTCTGGTCTCATGGGTATAGCAACTTTGCTATCCTTGTGGTTTTACATTTGAACTAAACGTACTAATGCATTTAGTGCATTCTAGAGGTGATAAATACTGTTTGCAACCTATTTTACCTGATGAGCATTAGAGCTTCTTTTGGATATGGAGCTTCTAATTTGTTTATTCTCTGTGCTAAACCAGTGCATGTTAAATGCAGAGACTGAGTGTCACTTAGACTGCATTTCTGCTGTGAACCAAGTCAGTAATATAAACATGATCTAAAGACTCCAAAATAGGGATGCACACAGATTTTATATGAATACAGTTTTTGATGCGAAGATAAGACATGCAGAAATAACTCAGTCTGAGTTAAAGGTATTTTCAGCATTCCTTGGAACATTTGGCTTGAGAAAATCTTTAATATATTCAGAGACTGAGGCTTGTACATTGCTCCACTTGATTGCATTCACCATCTTCATGTTTGTTTTGCAGTTTGTAATAGTTATGAGCAGTTCTCAGTGTGGAGTGTGGTTTGTTTGTGTTTATTTTTTTCTTTTGAATACACCTCCAGTATTAGGTACTCATCTGAGTTGTGGTTGTGATCCATTTAAGTACAGTGGAAAAAAAATCCCACCATTGGTCTTAGATTAGTCCTCAGATGTTTCCAAGATGCCGTTGTGAATCTGCTGATACCCAGAACACTTCCATCCTATGAGGGTTGGAAATAATACTGCAAAAGCACTTTTTCTTGAGGTGTTTTCTGTCTACAGCTGGAACCAAGAAGTGCAGACTTTTTGTCCAGATGGAAAAAAAAAAAAAATCCAAACTTTCAGGTAGGGTTTTGCTTGCTTGTTTGTTTGTTTTTCAGTGTCAGTATTCCTGTACTTAACAAATATGAGCCATATGATCCCCTCGCAGATGTAAAGACACAAAACTGAAGCCCCAGTGCCCTGGGTGCACTTCTGAGTGCTCCAACAACAGAGCTGTATGTGAACAGGCTGACCCTAGGGTCCAGGCATGGTGAAACTGGACTCTCCCTGTGTTAGTCGTGTGCTTGTGCTTGCCTTCAGTGCCTAGAGGCTGCTGAATAGTTAAGACAGATTTCTTCTAACTCAGCCAGAAATGAGTGATTCTGACTGAATTGCATACTATCAAATGAAGAAAAAGGCCTCACCTTCTGTATATATTTTCCTGTTTCCAGTGAAATGTATATATGATGATTAGGCATCTTAATCTCCTTCACTCTGAAATGCTACACACATAGTCGCTTAAAAACAGTTGAGTAACAAACATCGTCAATAAACTACTTCTAGAGTAGAGGTCAGAAAGTTGAATAGCTATCTTTACTTTGATGAAGTTCTAGCCAGCAAGCATCTACTTCAATTGCAGCTCCTTTGTTGCTGCAGTGCTGCTTGCAATTAGCTTGGCTTCAAACACCATAAGATGTTTCTGTGTATGGGAGAGCTACAAGTCCCATTTATGCTATCTTTTCTTAGAACAAAAGCCATGTGAGAGAAATGTGTTTTGCTAACTGTCAGAGGTATCAGTGTGAGATGCATGCTTTATATTTTTAAATCATTTTTTATTAGCTGTTATTAGGTGTTATCTTTAAGAACATCTTTTCACATGATTACTTTTCCTGGATTGCTTTACTTTTTCCACTGTAACAAGAATAAAACCTTTCTTCTCTTTGGTAATTCTCTAGCCAGCAAGAAACCATTGAATGTCTTAGTGAAAGGGTCTTTATATGTCTTTATGTAAGTAGCTTTTTTCATTAAACTGCTGCATATCTAGATGCTTTAAATGTCATTTGGATTCTTAAGATTGTCAAAAATGAATAGTTCATTTCTTCTTGCTGTTCGAAATTTGTCTGACAAAACAAAGCCCAGCATAATGCATGGATAGGTAATGAAAACATTTATTGTGCAGGTAGAAAATCTGTGATTAATTCAGTGAGTGGCATGTGGATGTGACCACAATCTATTTGTAGAGGGCTGTAAATAGCATCAAAGATTTGTGAGTATTAGGTCTGTAGACAGCAGGAAATATTTGAAAGCCAAAGTAGGATCAAATGTTTGGGTAAAAATAATGGTAATAGCTAACCACAAATCAAGTGAGAGCCATTAGAACATTGTTTGTTAGGCTGTGGTTGAGTGTAAATTCTCAACATTGCTCCTTTTATTTGTAAAGCAAGTGAAGGTTAGGCAGTAACTTTGAAGAGATGTGGGACAGTAAAATAAGCATGTTCTACTCTTTGTTGTGTTCTACCCATGGAGTCTTCTGGAGGCATCTCTCGCTTTACAATTAAAGGCATGGTTCCTTGGTGTTGAACGCTTTGTTTGTTTCCATTGAAGGGTATGCACTGCTGAACCTCGTGCAGTAAAATCCCTAAAAAGCTGGCTGTGTAGTGTAATTTGCTTGCTGTACAGTGTTAGGAACGTACACTTTGGCTCCCTCAGGGGTCAGCAAAATGGAAAGTAGTTCCTGGAAATCTGTTATCACTCTTCTGATTTACAAACAGCTCAGGTGAATGAGCTGTACACTTAGTAGGAGTCCCACCAGGAGTGGGATGTACTGACATGTACTAGCTATTACTCTCTAGTAGTCACAAAATCTTCACTAACGTCTAATTTAATACCTGTCACAAACAGCAATAAAAGAAATAATCTTTATCTAACCATAGGGCTTCAGTCAGTAAGTTCATGTGTGAAGGTCAAAGGTTTTAACAGTGGCCAAAGAAAAATTGGATTGTTATCCTCGACTTCACATATTAAGGAGGAGAATGTCATCCAGACCATCTTTAGGCAGCCATGCTTACACCTGGGGGAAAAGCAGAAAAGCGAGGGTCCTCCCCGAGTGGAGAGGAGAGAGTCATACCAAAGGGTACACCTCCTAGGTAAATTGGGATTGATAACGCTGCTGCTTCTGGCTATGAAGGCAGTGATCAGCTCCAGCAGCAAAAGTATAAAAGAGTAAAGTATTCATGAAGCACCTCCGGGTGAAAAAGGCCAGCAGTGGTAGCGCTAGGCTTCGTTTCTGTGTGGCCTAGCCTTTCAGAGTTGTTCTGGTGGACTGGGGCTTGCTTAATATACGATGAAATTTGAAGACCAAGGAATAGAACCATAAACCAACTGAGAAAACGAACAATTTTACGATCCTTCAGAGTTTAGGACCTTTGTAAGATGAGATACTGGCAGTGAGCAGTCCCCATGGGGGCCTCCTGAGTTACTGTCTGAGGTGCAAGGGCCCCGACAGGCCGTTAATCACGGCGCGTTTGTGCTGCAATGAATCTACAACTCGAAGCTGACAATTCTCCACACTTAGCAAGGACCATGAGGTAAATTGAGATTTCAGCAAGCTATTCTTGGTGAATCGGGAACAGTAAATTATACTTACTGGTATCTTTTGTAGAGGGCACTTTCACAGAATCACAGAATTTCTGTGTTGGAAGAGACCTCAAGATCATTGAGTCCAACCTCTGACCTAATGCTAGCAGTCCCCACTAAACCATATCCCTAAGCTCTACATCTAAACGTCTTTTGAAGGCTTCCAGGGATGGTGACTCCACCACTTCCCTGGGCAGCCTGTTCCAATGTCTAACAACCCTTTTGGTAAAGAAGTTCTTCCTAACATCTAACCTAAAACTCCCCTGGCGCAACTTTAGCCCATTCCCCCTCACCAGGCACGTGGGAGAACAGGCCAACCCCCACCTCGCTACAGCCTCCTTTAAGGTACCTGTAGAGAGCGATAAGGTCGCCCCTGAGCCTCTTTTTCTCCAGGCTGAACAAGCCCAGCTCCCTCAGCCGCTCCTCGTAGGACTTGTTCTCCAGGCCCCTCACCAGCTTCGTCGCCCTTCTCTGCACCCGCTCAAGCACCTCCATGTCCTTCTTGTAGCGAGGGGCCCAAAACTGAACACAGTACTCGAGGTGCGGCCTCACCAGAGCTGAGTACAGGGGGACGATCACCTCCCTAGCCCTGCTGGTCACACTGTTTCTGATACAAGCCAGGATGCCGTTGGCCTTCTTGGCCACCTGAGCACACTGATGGCTCATATTCAGCTGACTTTGCTGGATTCAAGAGTAGATGCCCATTTTCACACATATTCCTAAGCCCTGCTCTACTAATTTCAAAGGAAGCCTTTCCACTGATTTCAGTGGGATTTTGGTAAGAGCAACTGATGTACTACAAATGCATTTTTGCACAAAGTGGATACTGTTGGACAAGCTTTGCAGTATCTGACCAAAAATCAAGACTGGACTGTTGGTGCAAATATTCTGTGCTTAAAAAAAATGGGGAGTAGAGCAGGCTGGAAGAGATTCAGAGGTGATCATTTTTATTAAACCTTTCAGAGTTCCCTGCCTATATATTGGCTCAACAACTCACTCCATTCACTCAGCTGCGTGTGTCTAGACCATGGTCACTAAGTGAGACATTTTATATGAAAGCAATACGTCATCTTTTAACTGACCGTAACTGGCTGCTGGTAAGAAAACAGAATACCAAAGCTTGGAGCTGAGCAACTTTATTCTATGGCTGACTTAATTCCTGCATGGTTTTTGGATAGGAAGGTGAAAGAGGGGTTTATTTAAGGACTGAAGAGTAAAAGTGAGGAATTCCTGTAAAGGGGTGGGGCAGAGTACTTTCTGAATCTGTAATTGGGAGACTGCTGTGTTTTCTGGCATCTTTTCCCGGAGCAAGACATCCATGGAATGTCATAGGAATCAGATCTGAGATGTCTGATAATTTGACAGGCTCTTTAGACATTGCAACCCCAAGTGTCCCAGTGTGCAAGTGGCTTGAGGGGAGTCATTTAGGCAGTATCATGGAGTAATATTTGTAATTTTTAATTATCAACAGTTTGTGCTATGTTACATATAAATGTGTTTTTTTTTTTTTTGTTTTTTTTTGTTTGTTTGTTTGTTTTTGTTTTGTTTTGTTTTGTTTGTTTGTTTGTTTTTAATTTTATTCTTTTTAACAGCTCTTACTTCTATTGTGCTCCTGCCCAGAGGCTCTTAACTTCAGAAATTTGTGGGTCTCACTACTCACAAATTAGTGCCTCAGAAAATGCATGCGGCTGTCTTGTGTTGGTTAGGTCACAGAGGTGGGATTTCAGAATCAGACACGGCATGCACATAACGTTTCAGTGTTGAGCTTATATGTAAAGCAGAGCTCTCTGTTTAAACAAACTAACCTTGGTTCTCAGCATTTGCTTATAGGTACAAGAGAACAGAAGCGTTGGTATGTCCAAAAGCTAATAAATAAAATTCAATCGTGGCAATGCAATAAAAGCTTTGCGGTATATGGTCCTAGGATCATGGAAGAGAGGTCACTGAAAAGTACAGAGTTGTTGAATCCAGTGATTTTAATTTCCTCTATTGTGGGCTTTCCAAATAATGCCTCCTAAAAACGTTACAGCACCTCTAAGTAATACCAAAATTATGTTAACTAGGAATTAAAGTGAAGATTTAACAAGACAATGAAAGCCTTGTCTGTCTTGAATGAACGGTACAAAGAGCATGGTATGTATAGGAAAAGTAAATTGATTTATGCTAAGTTGCAATAATCTGCTGAAACATTTATGGTTATGAATTCAAAAAAAAAAAAAAACAGCAAAAAAAAAAAACAACAGTGGAAGGGAGCGGAAAGTTGCTAGTTTTAAAAGTACTACTTAAGTTGCACCATGGGAACTCAGAATAAAATTATGTTGTCTGCAAATTATGTTGTCTGCCTAGACTTGAACAAGTATTAGGAGAATTACTTTTGCAAAGAAGAAACTGCAGGTCCATGCCAATGTCTGGGCTCTCTTCTATGTGTTTTTTTTTTCGTTGCCCTCCTCCATGTTGTCCCAACCATCTCTCTGACCATTTGCAGCCAGTTTGAATGGTGGAATTTGAGTATTTTCTGTAATCACAAATGACCACAAACATGTTCAAAAACATTACCAAACTGTGGTAGCTTCATCAGCCCTCTATTCCATATCCATTTGAAATGAAGCATATGTTAGCGCAAAGAGGAAGGAGAAGAAAAAGAAAAAAAGCTGTTGAATCCTCAGTTTACTCAGGAATGTAAGTAATACATCGATGAGCAGCAACAGCAAGAGAGGGCTGATAATGGTAGGAGAAGAGAATGACTAGGATTGAATCGGTATTTTTCCCTCCTGGGATGTGGTTAGAAACAAGATCATGCTTTTAGTGTAAAAAGTGGCAAAATGAGTAATACCAGAAGTGAGCACTGAGAAGAGAAGCTTATAGAATTAGGTGGCTTCTCTGCCTGAGGCCTCTGTCAGCTGCAAAGATTCATACGGATTTCAGTGAACTTTAGTTAAAATCTCTATTGCATATTCCTAACTTTAAATACTGGAAGAAGTGCTTCTCAGAAAGTATTTGTAGAAGTTTTTTGTTCAAGTTGTAGCAGAGAGTTTTATAATGATCCTCACATGTTCATAGAAGCAGGCAATACTAGCTATTAGAAGAGCCCTAAAAATGTAGTTAGGCTGCTATTGAAGTGTCATTCCTACAGGTAATTGTTCTACAGCGGACATCTAATTAATAATTCAGCTGATGCACAAACCAGAAAGGAATTAGTCTCGCATCCCTACGGTTGTGTTGGCTTTACAATGCCAGGGAAAATGAGACAGCAGCAGAGTTTTTAGCTTGGTTCCACTTGTAAAACAATTATCTTGAGAAGTGAGGCATCAGTAGAAGCTTAAGTGTGGATGCAGGAAACCAAGTAAAAATAGTGGTGGAATGAAGGCATGGACTGGGACTTGTGTGTGGAAGGAGTTTGAGGCTCTCCTGCAGACCTCCTGTGACTGCAGGTCATTCTAACAGTCTTACCCTTTCAGATCTAAAAAGCTGCTTCTACACCTTTTCTCTTGACCTCATCCCTGGGTGACGAATTTGTAGCTCATAAATTGCTCAATCACATTCATTCCATACGTTGGTTGGGACATTGTTGCAAGTGACAATGGACTGTGGTATTTTGGGGAGTGGCTTCATAGTCTGCAAGACTACGTATGTGTGGTAGGCTTTTCTGTCTCTAATGTCCTCAGGCTTCTCGTGCTTGTGGCAGCTGTATTCTCCTGTGGGACACGATGTTGTGACATCTTTTGGCTCTGGGTGGGTCCAGCCATGCCGTGTGTTTACAAGACTTTGCGGAGCAGCTGGTCTCCAGTGTCTGGGCACAACGAGCCCCCTACCGACTCATGCATTTCTCTGCTTTCTGCACAAAACCAAATTTTATTCTGAGGAATAAAGAGGTTATAATTATATGTAGCTTCTTTTCTGCTTTTTATAAACTTAAAGATAATTAGATTCAAGGTATTTTAAGTATCTGCTGGTTATCTTTAGATTTTCTCTAGAGCATCTGGAGCTTTCCAACTCTTATCAACTCAGATTCAAGCCTGTACTCTAGAAACAAATACCATGCAGTTTGTTTATATGCTGTTTAGCTGCCAACCTAACTTCCAACTGCCTGTGCACATGCAATCGCTAATTCCTGCTATCTCCAGGCTATATGCAGGCCATAACCAGTATGAAAATTCCAGGACATCAAATTTCTTCCTTGGCTTGCTGATGAAGTGCTTTCTGTCACAAAACAGAAGCTGATTTGTCTTTTAGATAAGTTGTTATTTAAATGAAACTATTACAGAAATATACAGCAGCTTTATGTTTGTAAAAATACATTTATATTCCTGATCAGTGAGGAAGTCTGCAAATTAGCATCTCAGGTATTGGGAAGCTATTTTATGTATTTTACAAATGGTTACCTCACCCAAGTGTTCTGGGCACCACAATCAATTTCTGTGGTGCAAATTCAACTCTTTCTGTTTCATTACTGATTGAATTACTGAGATAACGTCTCTCCATTTCTGTTTGAAAGGCTTGGGAAGCGAAAACAGTGTACTATATATGGAGAAGATAAATAGCATGATGAGAAAAGCTCAGGCTGCCTTAGAAATTTGACTAGAATGTACGAAGCTGCTTGTCTAAGTGGGGATGAAGGAGGGTCAAATGGAAGGAGGGTCAAAAGGAGGGTTATGATACTCTTAACATGAACAGTGTAGACCAGGGGTTAGTTAAAAAGTTCAGTCTCCAGCATTTGGTAGAAAAGACCAAAAATAATGGAAGAATAATCGTGTTTACATGCTTTTATCACCTTTCAACTTTATCCTGAATGGCTTTAATATTCCCTTTAATATATATATATGTTAAGAGTCTTAGTTTCTGACTTTTTCTCTTCAATTGTTGCTATATTTTTAGTTTATTATGACATCTTTTCTGACTCCTAGCTTAGCTTGATTGTAGATTTTGGGAATCATTTCTTTGTGTTTGAACAAGCATTTTTGGATAGAGCTGAATAAACGTATTTGGGAATTTTTTTAGAGTTTAGGGAAAAGCCAAATGAAACTAATTTTAAAGGCATTCGTAATGCTTTTCCCCTCATTTTACAATTATTCTTCTCTTTCTTCGTTCCCAGAGAGGCCATAGTTAATTTCATTTCTTTTGCATGGATTCTACATTTTTGGTTGATATAGTTGCATTCTGTTTACCAACCTTGTTTTGCCAGGATGACTACTACCATTACAAACCTCTGAACAGCTTCAAGCAGCTTTTTAAAAGCAGAAAGAAAACAGAATCAGCTTGTCAGAAAAGTGTTTCTTTCATCTTTCCAAAATTAACTCTGGACCAAGGTCCAAGACCAATTAAATATTGAGTCCTGGAGCAGTGACAGGTGTATCCAGTACCTTTTGACCTGTCAGTGCTAGAAATCTATGGGTTTTACAGTTAGGAGAATGGGAGATTGCCATAGAGCGTGTGGGACAGATACTTGATATAGGATACCCTTGCCAGATCTGGAAATATTAAAGAGGTCGTTTTTATATGCCTGCCTAAGCTGTATTGAGCAAATCTCAAGGTTTTCCAGAATGTGTTAATTTTAACTATCTTCCTTCTGGTATCTTTGCAATACTTATCTTTAAAGCACATAATTTCTACAGAAGTCTCAGTAGGCAGCCCAGTAAAGATTTTTAGCTTTTCTTTGTAAAGCTATGATTTATTTCTAAATACCTGCTCTGTTGGTAGGTAAAATGTCTGAGTGCACACTGCGTAATGTGTATGGTTTATTTATACCCTTCTTGTGATTCTGTGGCTGTTTCTTCATTGCCAGTTACTGGTTTCAAATTATTAGGTTCTTGTTTCCAGTAATTCATTCTTTGTATCTTTCTTAGTCATCCTCTGTGAAAGAGTGTTTAAAAATCACAGGCACTTTTTGCAATGCAGGCCCTTCTTGTGCCCTATGGCAAGAATTCCAGGTAGTACAGCTGAAGAATGACAGCTGTTTTGTACGTCAGCTAATACTTAACTAAGAACGATGTATGAGGTTGAAACAGGTTTGATATTTGTTCCCTACAAAGGAATCGCATTTGTACTGATTGGTTGCATTCCTTCTGTCAAAAGTAGTTCTGTTCACAGTGCCCCATGGTAGTTCTGAATTATGTTCTCAATGAATAAAACACATTTTTCTCTATTCTCTTTTATTTGCTAAAAGGAAGAAAATTATATTAACCTTTATGGGACTCAGTAGTGATACAGAATACCATTAAACATTTATGCTAGCAATTCATACTGAATAGCACCTCATATTTGAAGGGATTTCCTCCATAAAACAACTTGCTGGCAGTGGAAATTTCCTGAAAGCCACTGTATAACATAGGTTGATGGTAAGTACTGGTAAGTTTCCATCCAAAAAATGTGTAGTGGAGAAATTGTACATATTCTCAACAAAATACCTTTGCAGGAGAACAAGTATAGAAATTGACCTGTCATTAAGCGCAGCAGTCTTTAATGTATATTACTCGCTTTTTTTTGATTACTTTAGGAAGTCTGAAATTATATTGTATGATTCTAATGATCTAATTCCTGCGTTCAAGTAAACACGTTACTTTGTTAGTAAGGGAAATGTATTTTAAGGCAAAACACGAAAATGACATTCATGATGCTAAGATTTCTGCCATGCAAGGCAAGTACAAGATGTTAAACCAAATGTTTCTCTTTAAATCAAAAATCGCTGAAATCATGGAACAATCTGTTCATGATAGATTTGATAGGATACACCAGGTACTGAGTTATCAGGTTATCCCGCCATGAAATGCAGTGCTTGGGAATTGTCTTCTTACTCTTGCTTCATGACAAGCATCATTGTCAAGCCCTGTATGATCCTGGCAGTGATGAGTTAGATGGTTTTATCTGTGATTCTTGGATAGTCATAAAAAACTTTCTGGGTGTTAAATATTTATGTTGGAACTAAACAGACTCTGGCTTTCAGTTTAGAACATTTTTTGTAGCAAGGGCCAAGTGTTAGTATTGGGAATGGAAAGAAATACAGTGATGTCAAGGCACAAGAAACTCCCTATATTACAACTTGGTGGTATCAAAAAACTTTCTTTCTTCCCCTTCTTACTTGGCTATTTGCTTACAGGAAAAGCATAAACCAATAATGAACCTTTTTATTTTATCAAATATTTGCAAGTATTGTTGAGAATTTGTAATAATAGAGCAACACTCTGTCTGTAATTGAACATTTTCCATCAAGTTATTACATTTCATGAAGTATGTGATAGGCTTCTGTTCTTCTGTTCTGGCTCATATAATATTTCTTTCTTATTTGAATGGAAATGAGAAGTTCTTGTGCATGTGTGCAACTGGCTGTTACTGAGTTGGCTGAAGACTGGATTGTGCCACTCTTCTCCTCAGTGCATGGGGCAATAGCTTCAGTGCTGTCTGGACATGGTATAAAGACTTCTGGAAATCTTTTCTGTTGAAAATAGTCTCAGTACTCGTTTTTGGAGGAAATTAAGATGACACTGCATATAAAGTAGGTCTACTTGTGTAAAAAGCACATTTGGGGTCATAACAGAATTACTGATCTACTTGATCTCTTTCCCGACTAGTAGCTACAGAAGCTGCATTGTTAAGAGATTATTGGTATGACAGTTGTAATCAGGAAAGATAAATGCATTAGTGATATTTAGCATGTTCTTGCATTTTTGGTAACAAACTGTAAAAAACAGTAGGCTAACTTGAAATCCCTGAGTCTGTGAAACCTCTATTTCTTATTGCTTTTCTTCATGCAGAAGAACAAGGGAAGAAATTGCTGAAGTAGTAATTCAGAAAATCTTCAGGATTTAATCTTCTATAAAAGTCATGCTGTCCTCAGTTGTTATGTCTGAAGTCTGCAGTTGTAAGATGTTGGAAAAATAAATCTTACTTTATTTTGCAGAGCATTGGCTGTGATGACTATCTGGGTTCAGACAAGGTGATTGACAAGTGTGGAATATGTGGAGGGGACAACACCGCTTGCAAAGTTGTGTCTGGAGTTTTCAAACACACGCTAACAAATCTTGGCTATCACAAGATAGTGGAAATTCCTGAAGGAGCTACTAAAATCAACATTACCGAGATGTCAAAGAGCAACAACTATTTGGGTAAGTTGTATCTCAGTGAACAAAACATTCTTTGTGAGCTAGTGCAACTGGGTGGAGGGCTCTAAGTAGTGTGAAACAGATGTCAGAAAATGAAAAGGAAGCTCATTAAATGGGCATTTTGATCAGAACTAACTCACAGTTTATAATTCTGTCTTGAACTTGCATGTCAGACGCTGTGGATCTGTTACCATCATTCCCTGTCCATATGAACTGGTTTTGGCATTTCCTATTAGTTGACTTATTGTTGTGATTATGGTCCTCACATCGTAAACCTAGTCTGAACGTAGAAGAGTCCAGCAAAGGGGCATGCACACTGATGTGAAGTATATCAAAGTTCTTAGAGGAGAAAAGAGCATTTTCTGATTGCCTAAGAATGGCAGTTCTTTTAACATGAAAAGTACGCCGAAATTGTATTGAGATAACGTGACCTTGGGGTGGTATTCTCAGAACACAAGATTATTTATATAGTTGTTTATACTGAAGGAGGTCCTTAATGCAAAACCATAGAGGATCCTGGAACATTATATTGACATCATGGTGTCTTGCGATGTATTTCTCAAGCTGTATAGCATGCTGCAAATTAGAGATTATGTGGAAACTCCTGCAGATGTACTTCTGTCTTGTGTGCACTTGTGAACTGTTCTGTTTCCCTGTTATTCCCTCACATGTTCCCAGTTTACAGAGCCCTTAGTTTGTTTACATTCGTGTTTCTGTTTGGGAGCCAATGTTGCTGACTGGTCTGGGAGAAAAGTGTCAGTTCAGATTTTTAATTCCCCCCCTTCCCACCACTTTAATTGCTGTTCGTCTGTTAGTCCGTCCTTAGAGCTCTTTTAAGAATTACCATGGCAAAAAATAAAAACGTAGCTACGCCAGGCCTTTATTGCAAGCTCCATGTCCTTTTTACTAGAACTATCCAGCTGTACTGGAAGTTTAAAATCCCAGTATTCTTTTTGACAGCTGCTTTATCTCACTTCTGGTTGTTAAGTATCTTGGCTACAACTCAAGTTGCTCAAGTATAAGAAAGTGAAGTGCTCATTATTGAATCCTCTCCCTCTCCTTCTCCTCTTTCTGTTGGTTTTACAGAAACATCTGCCTGTAGATGGGAGTTTATTATGGGAAGTAGAGTGTACTATAATGCAAACTCCATACATTTACCAAAAATCTGACCCTTCAAAAGTGAAGAAATAATAGAAAAAAGTGAAGAAATAAGCCACCCACAGTCCACAAATGACAAAAGTTTGAGACCACTTGTAGGGTGAACTGATTATCAGTTCTGATTTGTCATGGTTTCATTCAAATATCTTTTGGATACAGTATGCACCTGTACACATCAGCATTCATTTTTTCATGTGAACACTAACTTGTTGGATGATGAAAGCAAACAACTGTTCTGTCTAAAGCGCTTCTACAGACGCTGTATTTGGTAGCAAATGGGTGAGAATGCAGCTTATTTGGCAGGCCAGTGAAAGTTGCTACATTGCTGATCTATAAAATCATGAAACTGAATATAATTTTTTTGACAGATTTACATGTCAGTATTTGAAAAACAGCAGGCAGAAAAGTTCCCTTAGTGATATTAAAAATGTTCTGAGCCACATGAACATTTTTGGAATTGGCAGAACAGAAAAATAGTAACGTTTGCTTAAAAATAAAGACTGTTGGCATGTATGGGAAAGTTCCAAGGTTTTTCTTTCCCATGCTACTCCTTATCCCCTGAGCTCTTTGTTTATGCCATCGTCTTTTTTTTTTTTTCCTTTTTTATCCATTACATATGTTTCATTTTAAAGCTGCTGGTATGGACTTAGTCTGCTAAATTTACCAGCTCCCTCCTGTTACGGATTCTTGGTGCTGCAGTTCCTTCCAGAAGGACTCCAGCCTCTCTGCTTACTCTATAACATTATAAACTCAGTTTATCAAGGCAGGTGTAGTTGCTCCAGGATGGGAATGAACACAGATCAGAAAACTGAAACTAGAAAAAGGTCTACCAAGCATTGTAGCATTGCAGCAGTGAAATGGTAATTGGAAATAGTGTTTTTGGCCTATTAGTGGTCACACATTTCGCACTGATATGAAAGCATTCACAATGTAGGTGTTGACAGTTTTATGGATCACAAAACCTTGGTACAGCTGGGAAAATTGACAACTCAGATCTGGTATTTACTGGTTTATCAATATTTATTGTAATAAGCAGAAGTCATGAATCTTCAAAATGGCAAATAGTCTTTAATTCTTCCTTATGCTGCAGCAACAACAAAAGTATCAGCCAAGCAGTCATTCCTTTAAGCATGCACTTGAGTGCTTTGCAAAACTGAAATTTCAGGTCCCTGTTCTGTCATAGTCCAACTGTAGCCATGAGAACTGCTTGTAAGCAGTATGCTTCTTGTGAAGAATATTAGTTCAGTTGGTTTTGTTTCTTTTTCCTTTCACTTTTTACATTTCATGGTTTCTTCTATGCAAAATCATGAATCAGCTCAAGGTCACTCAATTGTTTTTTTTGAAAGATGTCAGCAGATGTTCCTGGGAATCTGAGTTATCCTGCTTGTCTCTGTTCCGGAGACCATCTGAGTTCCACGTGGTTTCATTAAACAGTTTTTACACAGTTAAACACCTCTTCACTGCTTTGTTGAAAGTACTAAGCAATCAAGCAGCCAGGAAAGTGTGTTTTTTACTAGGAATTATTTCAGATTTCTGTAAAATCAGGAGGTGCTAGAAAAAGCAGACAAGAAAGTTTGTTTTTTTTTTGTTGTTGTTTTTAGAGTTTCAAACTCAACTAAGAGTCACCTAAACACCTGAAAGTTTCTCCATACTGCATTTGTGAACTTTCCTCTTATAATCCATTGGTCATTGTTGCAAAACCTGCAACCCTTGTAAAAAGTCTAGTTTTAGTGATGATGCTGAAAATGATGGAGATGGGCTGTCTCAGTGGTTGTTCAAGCATATTTCATGTAACTTTACAATGGATGTTTTACAGAATCTACCAAATCGTAGATTTCTTGTGCATCTAGTGACCTATGCTATTTTAGATGAAGTATTTTTTCCCTGGAGACAGCTTGTATTTTTTGTTTGTCCAGTTTTGGTATTAACCAGCCTAAAAAATAGCTATTAACAACTATTCATAATGCATTAATCAGTCTGTATATTTACTCTAGTAGTTTGAAGCAGAAGCTACATACATGTATTACAATGTAGGTTTACACTCCATAACATCTAAACAAGGCTATAGACTGTACAGTTCTGAGCTACTTTTGAGGAGCAAGTCATTCCATACATAGTTTTCAGCAATATTTTCTTCTTGGCTGATCTGTTAGACCTTTGGGCAACAACTGCTGACCTTAGACAGACTTTTCCATTGGCAAAGCACTTCGGTCACATGCTAGTCTTGTATAGGAAAGAGACAAAGACATACTTTTTATCCCACTAGTAATCAACAGCTGGCCAGTTCTCATACACTGAAATGGGAAGTTTGCCATCAAGTTAAGTAGGGCCATGATACCTTAAGTGGGACCAGTAAATTTCAGCACTTATGCTGCAAAACATGTTTTTTTAATAAATATTCTAGCATCTTTGGGATTGCTATTTAGGATAATGGCAAAAATGTAAATCCAAATAATATGAACCTGTTGTCATTATTCAGAAAGTGCTTTTTTGTATGGTGGGTGTTGTGAATCTAATTTAAAGATGTTGATTGTTACTCATAGCTGTAGCCTTAATAGCAAGAGCACGCAATGGGAAGGAGGTACAAACAGTAAAAAATGAAAATTAGCCTAATCAAAGAATGAAAGATATGGTGGTTGAAAATGAAGTGTTTGGAAATACGTTGACCATGTGTAGTGAACTTACTATGATCAGAAAGAATCTGGTAGTTTCTGACTCTGCGGACATGTGACTCTGAAATGCAGTTCTCAAAAAGTACCGTTTGCCATCATTAGCAGTAAACGATTATGAGACCTTATGGAAGGGAAAGTTTATATATTAGAGCTTTGGCAGGTCTCTTAACATTTTGTGCCCTACATGAATGTTATTTACTGCAGAGATATTTTATGGGGAAATTTATATAACTGCTAATTGTAAAGCTTTTTTTGGTTCCTTCATGGTATGTAATTGTGTATTTCCATTTTGTTTTTTTATGGCATTAAGTTATTTCATTTATTAAATGAGATTAGGTCTTTGAATCTAATCTGTTTTCCATGCTTTCTGTAAAAATGATTCTTGGCTTTCTAGCACCTCCTCTTAGCATATGCCAGGATACAGTATTCGTGACTGAAATAGGAGGTATACGTTATTGTTTGTTGGTTTTTGATTAAGCAGAAGACCAAGAGATTTTAATGATGTTCTTGTGAATATTAGTCTGAACCTGAATATGGATTTAAGGAATTAGTCATATGAAAACAACAGTGGCTGGTACTAAAGGGACTGTGAAAATCTTATCTGAAAAATATTTTGATTCAGAATCCCCTGCAGCACAGACAACATTCAAACAGCATGGCTCATGATAAAATACCATTAGCATCTCTTGAGTTTAAAATAACATTTTGAAATCAATTTAGGGATTCAAATTTCCAGCAAATAAAGGAGTTGGATTAGAACACGGGGAGAGAATTTAGAACATAAGCATTGTTAGAGGCACCACTGTATCGCATGTGGTCATATGAAAAGTTTTATAATTTATATGTAATCACTCATGACAAAGCCATTGATTTGCTTGACGTGGTGCTATTTAGATCAATTGCTACACTTAATTATTGATTTTATTTAATTGGTCTTACTGAATATTGTTATGTTGTTCTTATTAGTCTTATGTTATTCTACTTTGCAAGACAAAAATGAGGTTGCTGTGCAAAAACATTGCAACAGATACATTACAGTAATATGGAGAAGAGAGGTTATGCATATGAATTTTCAGGGTTAGGAATTAATGTGCAAAAATATGCAAGAGAAGAGGTTTTGTTCGGTTGTTTTTTTCCTCTGTTACCATATATACAAGAGATCAGCATGCAGAAAACTTCTATATTACAGTGCTTTGGTGCATGTTAGGTTCAGTGGCTGTCCCAAATCAGTAGTGACAGCTGCCAGTGAACTATTAATAATCCATCCATTTCTGTGCAGAAACAAATTTTGCAATTTCTTCCTTTGAGTTTACAAAGTAGAGCAACCCAAACCTATACTATTACGTGCGTTTATTGTGATGGATTTGTGAGTTCCCCACAGGGACTTGTACGTTATGTTGTGGTGTACGTTCCTCATCGAGTGCATCTCTATATATGTCAGTGGATGTGCTGAGTTCGAGTGTCTCTCTCTCACATTCACAGCTTACTGTATGCGTTACTTATAAACTATGTAACTACAATACCTAGGTTAGAAGAACTGTTGTTTGTTTTGTTTTGTTTTGTTTGTTTTTTTTTAACCTTTTGTCCTTGTTTCTCTCGCCTGTTCTCTGCTGGAGTTAAACAGCAAAGACATGTTGTACAAATGAAGGAAATTTTCTCCAAACTGTGAAGAAAAGATGTAAAGAATCACTTCTTAAGTATGCTGCAAGTAAGCACAGAAAGATCAAACCTTAAGGAAATTTTGGAGTAAATTATTATTAGCTGAACAGGCAGTTGAAACCTCTCTGTAAAGTTAACCATGACATTTTGAATTAATATTCCTTAAATACGCTTTTTATTAGTAGGAATTCTAGCAAATCTGCTTTGTAGTTATTTCTGAATATTGAACTGAATAGTCCAGAACTGCTACACAGAAAGAGGAAAACCTCTTTTTTTAGAAAATATTTTCAGAAACAAGCATTCCTTTAAATCATGGTAATAGTAATATCACCTGATAACTTCTGCTTATTTGCTTCTGTTTTATGCTCCTCTCCACTCTGAAGCTTATGTCTTTTTCTGCAGTGCTTCAGACTTTGCTTTTGGTCAGAAATTTTCTGATTCTGCATAATGGACACACATAATAGAAGCTTAATCAATTTTGGAGCATCTCAACAGGTTCAATTCTGTATGAGTTTTAGAAGAATTTTTGAATTACAGTCCTTAACATAGTCTCAAAACAATTTTCTGTGGAGAGAGATTCTTTCACTAGAATATTTGTCTTATTGTAGCCAGTGTGTTGTATTTGGCTAGGGTGACTACTAAAACCCTCAAAGTCGTTAAGACTTTGGATGAAATTCAACCCTGGTGTTAATGAATTCAACTCCACTGAATTCAAGTTGCTCAAGAATCTTACCTAGTCTAATGACCTGTAGTTGAACCAGAATATATCTGGGATGTTATTCTTTGCTGACCATATATTTTTTTCAATACTTGTGTTGCTTAAATAATTACATGTTAAAGTTTCTGGCAAGGTTATCTTACTATAGTAAGTTCCGAGGTGACCTTTGCCCATCTGGCTTCATTAAACAGCGTGCTGACACCTAACACTCTGTGTAGTGATCTGTTGGGTTCCAGGCACATTTTGAAAACACAGAAGAAATGCATTCTCAATGTATGAAAAGGAATGAACTAGCTTTTAAGTGGCAGAGCTTAAAAAAGGGCAGACCATGTTACTTCTCTGGGTGAAGGGAAATACTCTTTTCCCTGGCTTCAAGAAAGTTGCTAAAGTTTTAATGGTGGAGTTAACCTCTGTAGCACAGCTTTCTAGCACTGTCTTACAAAGCAGTCTTCTGCACGTACCTTGCCATTGTTGTTTTCTCATACAGACTTCTGAAGGAGTTTCTCTTTGCTTGCTGATTGCAGATCTGCTGGGAGAGAGCCCTTAAACTGGGGTGCTGAGGGAGAAGCCTGGGTGCCTGACCTGGGTGACTGGTGGCTTTCCATTTCTCCTGATTCTCAAGGAGAGTTCTCTGTGTTGCTTCTTTTTTTCAGGTACATAGCTTCCTGGCCTTTTTGTTCTCTTTTTACTCTGCATCTTGAAGAATAGGAATATCTTTTCCTAGCACCCAGTGGCTAGGCTTTCTGGCTCATATGGGCTCACTGATGACAGCAGTCATGACCAGTTTTGGAACCCATAGTGTTTTTGTTTCCTGTGTTTCCTGGTTCTGTCAGCATTTGACAAAAGCGGTGTTATTTTTTTTTTCTCCCGTTTGCTTGTAAGCAATGTTCCTATAAAAACAGCTATCACTACAGCAGCACACCAGCTGAAGCCTGCTGTTGCTTTGATGATCTGCCCTGCAAATACATCATCTGAACGATGGCCAGCAGCAATGAGTCCCACTGAGGTGCTTGGTTCATAAGTTCTGTATTAAAGGAATGTGTTGTGTTTTTCTTCCTTCCCTTGAAATATGGAAAGGTTGTTTTGAACAGAAGGGAAAGGGATAAAGGAAAGTATGCAAAATAGTGAAACTCAGAAAGGCTGGCTGTTCAGTTTGGCGTGTAAAGCACCCAGCAGTCTGGTTGCTTATATAACTTTCCAAACCCCCTTGGCCTGGAAGCCTCTGGAGAACTAACTCTGTTGCAAGACTTTCGGTATTTCCTGCTTCTTGTCAGACCCCCAAATCTTTAAGTTCAGCTTTTCTTGCAATGTTTGGATTATACTTATGTTTCCAGTTATGGACAAAACCAAGGAACTTGGATGCAACATTTCAAAGAAAATGCATGAAAAAAAATGAGAGATGGGCAAAGAAACTTGAACAACAGAGAAAATTTTAATTTATCTAAACCCAGTTAATCTGAACTTTATAGATCTCAAATCTTTCTATTTGTCTTTGTTTTCTAGTTGATGACCATCAGGTTGCTCTGTTTGGTTCTGTGTGCTGGAGCATCTGCAGGACTTTGAAATGTCCTTTGAAATGTTTCAGAAGGCTTCATCCTTTTCTGCTTGGTTTGTTTTTTCCACCACTTGGACGTAATACAGGCTCATGCTATCTTTCTTACAGTAGCATGAAATAGAGAAAGCTTTTCTCTTCGTCTTCCATGTCGTGACTGTACTTATTCACGTTCATTTCTTGAGGTACTGTTTTGTATACTGTAATTTGTTCACTTCCTTAGGGATTACAGTAGTCCATGTGCAGAACACATTTAACATTTAAAAACTCAACAACAGTATTACTTAATAAGAGTTACACCTCAGTATAGACGCTACAAGTAATACACGGTAGAACATCTGTACATACTTCCTTGTGTCAGTGTCCTCACCACTGCTGGGATCTCTTTGGCTTCCTGTCAGGCCTGTTAAGGGGATCTATGTCCTTGCCTCTTGCATACGTTTTTTTTTCTGGAACATGGATTCTCCTCTCACTAATTCCGCTGACTTCTTGCTCTCACTCCATTCTTCTTTTGGCTGTAAGATGGCCAGCAAGGGACCATTTTTGGATTGGTGTATGTCCTTTGGAAATCATCAGTTTTGTGAGTTGATCAAAGTCCCTCAATAATTATCTGTTGCTTAGTTGTTTTC
This sequence comes from Aythya fuligula, assembly GCF_009819795.1. Classification (NCBI taxonomy): domain Eukaryota; kingdom Metazoa; phylum Chordata; class Aves; order Anseriformes; family Anatidae; genus Aythya; species Aythya fuligula. The sequence continues at coordinate 4,779,741 of NC_045569.1, read as the reverse complement.
TTACCTAGAGTAAATGCTACTTTGCCTAAGGTTCTTCTTTTTTAAAGTTGTAATCACAGTGTAGTGATCTTACCTCTCTAGTTGTGTGTTAGATACAATACTATCCCCTTCGTAAAAAAAAAAAATAATTAAAAATGACTTTTGTACTCAGACCCAGCTGTACATAATGACTGAACAAGACCAGTCCAAATTCATAAGCTATCCATAGACAAATTCCCAAATCATATCAAAACATATTTCTTCTTTTTCTTGCCAAGAGGAGGCGTTGTTACTTATTTAAATAGTTGTTCAAATGCTACAGAACAAAACTTAAGAAAAAATGTCTGGGAACCTGGTTTCAATTGTCTTTGACATTTCTAAACAGCATTCTTTGATTCCCTAATCTTATTTTATTCTGAGCAAAATTCTCTTTTGGATGGCAAAACCCCTCTTTCTTTGTTCCTTAAGTGTACCTTGATCTAGTCAGATAGAATATGTTCTGACATCACTGATTCTATAGAAGAAATATTTTTATCTTTTTTTATTGTTGTTGTTGCTTCTCTGATTTTACATTGAACTTCGGAGTTTCAGCATTTTTGTTTCTTACCCTTTCTTAAATCTCTTTCAGTAAAATAATCGGCCAGTAGAAATTCTACATGATTAGTGACTTCATGGTTGTATCCAATAAAGAGACTTCATATGCAGAGAATATTTTTACATTGCAGCATTAAATTCCAAAAGAAATCCAAGGCTTTCCTAATACATGGTATATATGGGGATTTAAAACTTGATTTATAGACTGTGTGATTGAGTTAGTCAAGGGAGATTAAACTTTATCCTTTATTTCTTAACTTGCTCAGTGTCTTTGTTTTCTACCGAGTATTACTTCAAGTGCTTTGTGTCGGAAAAATGTTGGCACTTAAAGGCCTTACAGATCCAATCGTCCTTTTGTGTCTGTACCCATGGTAGAGGTGGTTACCCACAGTCAAGGCTCCTTTTATTTTATAGATGTTTTATAATTAAACTGCTGTAATTCCAAAAATGTCGATAGTGTGCCTTCGTTCTGGATCTGATGAATGTCTGATGCAAGATTAGATGTTTTTAGGTGAGCTCCTTCGCAAAGGTGGCCAGCTGGCAGCACTAACCTGAGCGTGGCTTAGGGGCCTTGAGATAGAAAAGTTTGAATATCATCTGGTCATAAAACAGCAATCAACACTGAAAGAAAGATGGAAATTTCTATTTAAAATAATCACAAAAAAAAAAGTTCATGAAAGCAACATGTTGCAACAGTCAATGTTTTAACCCCGGCTTAATACCGATGTTCCTGCCCAGGGTCCCGGAGACACTGAGGTGAAGAGTCAGGCCTGGGGCTGTCCCCGCACACCAGTCACAACAGCGAGATGGGGCCAGAGGCAGGGCAAGACACGAGGGTGCAACATACCTCTGAGGCCCAGTCAGGAGAAGGGTCCAGGGGTGCTATGGCATCAGATCAGGACCATCTAGAGGGACACCTATATTGAAATGGAGCCCTAAGCCCCTTAGGGTGGCAGGGGGTGTGGGGGTGAAGGCCCCAGGAGAAGCTGGTTGGGATGGTTAAGGCATATCGGTGCATGTAGGGCCCCGCCAGAAGCTGTCAGTGATGGAGAAGCACACTTGTGCTGAGCTTGTGGAGTCCTCAGATGACAAAAGTGAATTTAATCTGGAGCAGGGGGGTGCAGCAGCCAGAGCACAGATTCAAGAAATAATCATGTCATGGTAGAAGAGGTTTTTTTTTTTCATGAAACTTATTATTAGACCCAAATGGCTTGGGTTTTGCTTTTTAAAGAAAGGACTGAAACAGCAGCAGGACTTTCTTTGGGGCAATATCGTCAGATTTTAATGCTAAGTCAAATACTTGATATGGACAAAGAGGTTGCACTGTCAGCAGGGATGGGCTCTGTGGAAACAGCAATTAAAAAAGGCAGTGGCAAAAAGTAAGCAAAGTAATAATCTTTTCAAATGAACATGCCTTCAGGACCGAACTCTGCATATTAAACTCTCAGATAAACAGTACATAATATCTTTTTTGTTATCTCCACATAAACATCGTATTGTTTATCTTTGGCATAATGAGCACTGTTTTTCTCAATATTTGGATTACAGTCATACTTGAATCTCTGGTTTATTAAGTTAGATATCTGTCTTCTTTTCTAAGGGTAATTCAGGCAGCTTCCCCCCCTCCATGCACACACACGCACATGCACGCACACTTTCTGCTAATAAACGTAGCAGGTAAACAGCTGCTTCACTGAGCAGAAGTAGTCTACCCAAAACATGAGAACATTTATGAGAAGTAATAGCAGAGCTCTGGAAATCTTGGGGAAGGGATACATTTTTATTGGCAAAAAGAGGCTCTGTCATTTTTCTTCTAAATTGCTTGTAAGGACCTAAGGCAACAATGTCTTAGGGTATAATGTGTCTGCAGATGTTCAGTCAGTCTGCAGAATAAAGATTCCTTCAATAAGTGGAATTATAAGTTTACTGTTGAATTTCTGTCATAACACTTCATCATTCTCTTTTAGGTTTGTATTCCAGAAGGCTGGGGGGATTGATTTTTCCTTAAGTGTCTGGCAGAGCCAGGAGAGGTTTTCATATATCCAGAATGATAACTTGCTCTGATTTTTTTGTTGTTTCTACCAAATACTATTTCATTCTTTCCCCAAACCTAATTAATACAGGGGAATGACAAGCTGGGAGGATTGATTTGAGCTTCAATTTGCATTATAAGCAGATAATACTTGGTTGTCTTATTGAAAAAAGAAGAAAGAAAAAAGCATGATGCAGTCTTAAATATTTGTTAAGAGTTTGTAAGTTTTTCACCACCACCATTTTCTGTCATATTTTTAACATAAGTAGAATTTACAAGACTTTTCAAGTGTCATAGAAAAAAAGCATGTTATCCTAAGAACTTACCAGTTTCTTCCAATTATATTTATTTATTTATTTATATATACATACATACCATGAACATGGTAGGTAGTTTTATTTAAAAAGATAAAACATTCTATTAATGTGGTGGAATTAATCTTGAGTTGCATTGTACTGATGGTGGCCATTCCAAGTGCTTTTTTGCAACAAACTACATGTGGTAGTTCACGTGTCATGGGAGGTGTGTACCCATAACCCAGGGAGAAGTATGCCCGCTGACTGTACAGCAAAGAAAAGCAGCATTTTCACAAGCTGTTAGGTGGGTGCAGCTTGTGTCTTTGCTCTTTGCTGTTGTGGTTTAACCTGGTGGGCAGCTCAGCACCACACAGCCCCCCACGCACGGTGGGATGGGGGAGAGAATCGGGGTGGGGGAGAATGGTAAAAAATTGTGGTTTGAGATAAAGACAGTTCACTAGAATGGAAAAGGAAGGGAGTATAATAATAATAATGATAAAAGACTATACCGGGCAAGTGCTGCACAGTACAGTTGCCCACCACCTGCTGCCTGATGCCCAGCCTGTCCCTGAGCAGTGCCAGCTCCCCCCGTTGTGTTGCAGAGCAGGACGCCGCGTGCCGTGGGCCATCCCTTTGGGTCTGTCCTGGGTCTGTCCCCTCCTGGCTGCTGGGGCACCCCCAGGCCCCTCGCTGGCAGGGCAGCACCAGGAGCAGGAAAGGCCTTGTCTCTGTGCAAGGCTGCTCAGCAACAGCTGAAATGCCAGCGTGCTATCAGCGTTGTTTTCATCCTGAATCCAAAACACGGCACCACACCAGGCCCTGGGAAGAAAATTAACTCCATCCCAGCCAAAAGTAGGATATTTGCCTTTATTTATCTTTACTTAACAGACTCTGAAACAAGCACGCTAACAAGAAGAGCACAATGCTATTGTAAAATAAAACAAAATGGTTATTTCAGCAATTCAGACACTTCAGAAGAGTGTGACTGTCTGTATGCACCTTGGAAAATGAACACTTTTTTAATATTTGTTGAGAATCAGGTGAGGCTGATACCTTACTATGTTTGATACTGTATCCTGCCAGTCATGTTCCTTAGTTAGATTTTGTTGGCTGGAGCTGAGAGTTAAACTGAGAAACAAGGCAAATAAGGAATCTTAATGTCCATTGTTCTCTGTCGTTTTTCAGTTCAGAATACATACTATGTCTTTAGCATCCCTCCTTCCTTGCATATATTTTTGAAGTATCTGAAAAAAGATGGAACAGTTCAGTAACCTACCTTTGAGATTCTCTAAAGCCTCAGAAGGACGAAACACAGGGAGTGTGGAATGGGATGTAAGCATTTGAGTTTTGTTTCAATTCCATCTCTCCTAATACAGATGAAGTAATGGCAACTTAACCCTTCTCTGGAGGTGAATTGATGGCTTTTTGCAGTCTGTTGTCTTTATCACTTCTTTTAAGCAGAAAGCAGTGGTAACGTGATCAGGATTCCTATGAAATCCACACAATCCAGCATATCAGAACTCGGCTAGGCCACGGAATTACAGTTAGGTTTATTTCCATTAGCCTTAATCTGCAGGTGCTGGTGAGTGCTCTGAAGAATTTTAGAGACCTCCTTAGTGTTAGGAGTTACTAAATCATCTCTTAGATCATAAAATAATCTGGAACAGAGAGTGCTGCAGGTAAAGATAAATGAATACTGTTACGGAGGAGATAGCATGTAACTGTGTAAGGAGGCCCCATCATTTATTTACTATTACCTTAGTATATTTACTTCATGTATGGGAGGATGTAGATTTTCCTGGTGAACATGGTGTAATTAGTCATAGATGTAGCTGCTGTTGTCTTATTTTCACTTGGTTGAATTGTGCAATTTTCGTTTAGTATCTCTGAGTTTTCATCATGTCTTGGAGGTAGAATAAATTAACAAGATTGAACAGTAAGCACTGAACATGGCATCTGCTCGTACAAGAGTCATTATCCGGTGCTCATTCCTTCTGGCATACCCGGGTCTTAAAGTTGGTGCAGGCTATATACATAAAGTAAAATTCTCTTTGGATTTAGATTTTAACAAGGGTTAAAAACTACATGTTACTTTTTTTTTGTTTGTTTATTTGTGTGTGTGTGTGGTGGGGTTTTTTTGTTTTCATTTTTTTTCTTTCCTCCTCAAGTACAAAGCAGCCTGTCCCAGGGCCCTCGCCCCATAAAAAGTACTGAATAACAGCTTTTAATGTCCAGGTGGCAGTTCTCAGGTCTTTCTCTTCTTTCCTGGTAAGGCAGCTCAGTAACACCATTAGTAAGAATTAATCTTCTACTCTACCTCATTGTGCACAATAGTGGGGTTTTGTTGTCCTGCATACATCCTAACTCTGGCAACTTAAGGTGTTTTTAATTGTCTAATATTAAGTGTCTGAAGTACAGATACTGTTCTTGCATGTTGTGTGTGAGAGAAATTATACCAACCTTTTACAAAGTGCTGGCTTTCACAAAATGTTGCTTTTATTACCAAGATGACAGTGAAGGTGCTACCAAAGGTTGCATGCTTGCATTCCCAGCAGAAATGACTAGGAGGATTCCGTTGGGTTATATGTTTATTTTGAACCTCTTGACTGTCATCATAACAGCTTTCTCAGAGTCCAAATCAGTATGAGAAAAATCCTAGAACTGATCTCCTTCTGAGGAAATGCAGTAAGAGGCCAGACCTTTCCTCTTGGGCAAGGCTTAGTATGCATGCTGCCTCTGCGTGGAAGCAGAGCTGCCCCAGTTTCTCATTCTTTGGAAGGCTCCCAGGCTTTAATAGACTATTAAGATGTTCCAAAAGAATTTCAAGACACTGCCTTTTAAAACTAATAATCAATGTCAGTGTAGTTGTTTAGTGCTTACAATCCATTCAGCATGGTAAGGAGTTTCAGAAAGGAGGTGAGAGCAGTGATTAAAACTCCTTGCTGTGCAAGGCTGCCCTCCTTTACCTTCTCTCTGTGGTGCTTTCTACTGAAATACACCGGTGTATGGGTTTGTATTTCATGCCTCCATCCAGAATTTGGCTGCTGAAACAAAAGCTCCTTGGTTCCTTGAGAAAAGCATCTCAGAAAGTACTTCTTATCTTCAAAGTGTTTTTCTGACATTAATTAATTGGATCCTCACGATCCTGTGAGCAGGATAAGGAGCAGCCTGAAAATGCCCATTAAGCACTCCTACTGCAATGAACTGTGTTAAACACCTTTGGAGCCTAGCTGGATAAAAGTGTTTTCTCTACTGCCCAAAAAACTTTAGAAGTGTTTGAAAAGAAGTGCACAAAAATTAAAAATGCTTTTGAACTTCCAGCAGACTTTTATGCGTATGTGCTTGTGGATGTAAAAAAGCTGCTGTTCAAACAAGCAGGGGCAGATCCTCAGCAGCTTGTAAATTACAATGGTGCCATTGATTTCATTGCAACTGTGCTGCCTTAGACAAGCTGAAAGGCCTGGCTCTTTGCTTAGGAAGTAAAGCAATATGTAGTAACACCTGATCTGAATAAAGAGCTTTAAAACCTAATAATAATAGTAATAATACCTATAATGAAGATATACTTGCAAACACATGGAATAGATTTTGTGTGAGACAGAGTCAAGAGAAAGACACGTTAAATGAATGGAAAAGAAAGTCAAAACAAAACAAGTCATCAGTGTTTGTGGGCACACTGTAGTATGAAAATGGAAAATATTTTATCTTCCCGCTGAATTACCAAACATTCCTTCTTCTCTCGAGTGACCAGTATTCTAAACTGTATCTGACAATAAGTCATTGTAAAGGGAGCCAATTCGTGTTTTGGCATTTAGGGTGGGACTTGTTTCTGTCTTCACTGAAGTTAATCAACAAATTCTGTTAACTGCTGAAGTTACTGTGTGCATCTTTGATAGGATAATAAATGAAAAAATGCACCTTTGAAACTCACTGAACTTGGAATATGTGCATGCCAATATCACCCAGAAAGATCTTTAATATCTAGTTTGCATAATACATTGTCAACTCATGCTCAGATATTTTCTCTAGAAGTTAAAGCCCTTAAATAATGGAAGAATGGAAGGAAGTTTGGAAGGAAATCAGTTTAGAAGGAAAATAATTGTCAACAAAGTAGTCTGTGAACTTGGAAATAGTGAAACATAGTTTGGTTAAATGCAGACAGGTAAATGTGTCATACTGAAGACTCTGAATACTATTTCAGTCTGCCAATCTATGTGAGAAATCTTACCTTGATTGTATTGGATTTGTGGTAGCTTTCTATTTAATGCAGACAGAAACAAATCGAAAAGAAGGGAGAACAACTCTTGGATAAATTATTGCTCTGGTATGTTCTGTATGTTATGTAAAGCTGTGCTTGCAGTAATGTACTGCTACCTCTGTGGTTTCTGGTTGGTAGTGACCAGAGTGATGGTGGGAATCTTTGTAGGTAACTCAGAACTCAGTAATTTTGTCTTTGAACAGGTTTTATCATGCATATGTTACCGGCTCCCATGCCTGTATATATGTACAAACATACACACACAAAGAGAAACTGCAGCATTTGGGCAATACATACAGAAGATCTTCATCCTCTAGAAGTCTAATCCAGTTGTGCGTTGCCCTGTTTCTTCTGCCTTCATATTCCCACCCTTCATTATTGATTGTGAATCTGGGCACCAACGATCCTTTGCTGCTTACAGCATCAGTTGCTGGATAAAGTGCAAGCTTCCTGCCGTTCTCAAACGGAGTGATGATAGAAGTCTGTGTCCCAGAGTGATTAACACTGAGCTCAGGTTTGCTGAGGCTCCGAGCGTCCATCATTTCTCCATGACTGAAAAAGGCATTTCAGAGCCTCAGTCTTTCTCTTCACATGATGTAGTTAGAATTGGGAAGAAATGGTGTGCTTGGATGATGTATTTGAAATAAGTATTGAACTTTGCCTTTCACAGAAACTCCACTAGCTGATTAGCTGGGCAGGAGCAGTGAGCATCAGGGAACTTCACTGTTCAGAGAACAGTATTTGCTGCTTTTTGGCAATGTGTGTTATGCCAGTGAAAGCCATTATGTGTGCTGCTCAGCCAGTACACTATTTATATTGCAGTGGTTTGCAGTATTATTCCATGTCTTTAACTTTTTTTTTTTTTTTTTTCAGCAGAAGAGCCTGTCACTGCAGATGTATGCAATGATTTTGTTGGCTTGAGTGGAAAAAATACTGTTATTGGATCAGCTGGTTTTGGTTTCTTTGGATGGGGTGGGCAGGGTTTGTGCTTTAGTTTAAATTTTTGGCAGCTAGTCATAGAATTTAAAAATGAGAAAAAGAAGAAACAAAAGGAGCAGAGAAAGCAAAGTAGATGCAAATTGAAAGGAAGAATAATGGGAAATACCAAAACCCAATCAAACAGAATCTCACTCTACCAATGTGTTCTTTAAATTGCTAGGAAGAATTTTGATCTGGATTTACATATTTATCAAAAGCCATGAAATAGATATCTCTGGATTGCTCCTTCCTTGGATTAGTAATAATCATCTCCGATAAAGACTTCTTGGGTTCATATAATTTATTTGAACTTACACATTTTTAAAAATATTCATGACTCAGTAGCTTTAATGTATGAACATATCTCAACTTCAATCCTTAATGTTCTATAACTAACCCAGCCCGGCAAACCTGGGCCAGTCCTATGAATGTAACGTCTAACTTATGGTACTCATTATGGTCTAGCCCACAAAGGTCTGGGTTAAAAAGATTCATATCTCTATATTCACTGATAAAACCTATCCATATTCACCCCAATAAAACCTTTGTTCTTATCTTAAATGAGATTGAGATAGGTAATTTAGAACTTAAAAACTTTCTCCTCTGGTAAGAAACTTACGCTGTCATTTTGTAGTATGAGGTATTTTTTAGAGGTGTTTAACCTCTCATTGCAGTAGTTAGTTGCTTTGTGTGTTTGTTTGTAACTGAATGCCAGTTTGTGACTTTTGGGAGGAAGATGTTTAACAAGCTCTTGACCCATAGGCATAATTCCTAAGAAGATACATTTATAGCAAATGTGGGTAAGATGTTCCCAGCTGAGCATCAAGCTAGATGTACATTTTAAAATGTATAGTGAAAAAGTCATTAAAAAAAAAATCCCTAAAAATCTAAGCAATCTGAACAATGCTGTCTGAAACGTAGAAAAGATAGGTCATATAATTTTAAGTTTAAACAAGATGAAGGCTCTAAATAATCATGATAAACACAGCACAAGACACTGAAAAAAAAACACAGACTTTTCAGTTGTACAGTATTAGAGTAGGCTTGGAAGGATGTAGGGGAGGGTCAGGCTGGGTGTTAGGAGAAGGTTCTTCACCGAGAGGGTGGTCGGGCACTGACCCAGGCTCCCCAGGGCAGTGGTCACGGCACTGAGCCTGTAGGAGCTCAAGAAGCATTTGGGTAATACTTTCAGACAGGTGGTGTGATTTTTAGGTAGTCCCATCTGGAGCCAGGAGTCGGACTTGATAATCCTTGTGGGTCCCTTCCATCTCAGAGTACTCTATGATTCAGTGATATTTTTTTTTATATTTCTGAAAAAGTGTTATTGGAGAAAATTCTGTTAATCAAACTTTAATCCAAATTAATCAGAGACATATAGAAAAATAATATTTTTCTTTTCTAAGGTGCAGTTAAAAAGGAGAAATAAGAGTTTGGTTTCTGAAATGTTGAATACTTAGTGTTCAACATGGTAAATTCATTGTGGTCATGTTTCCTGGCTCAGGAGCACATGCTTAGCCCGTTGTTGCTACTGAGATTCCCCTAGCTGCTCTGGAAAATCTGGGTCTGCGTTAGTCCGTGTGTGTAGCAATCTCTGCTCTGTGCATTGACCGGGAGACCTATAGGACTAGAAGTGGACGGTCTAGAAGGATCGCACTTGGGGCATACTAACAGCAGAACTGTCTGCAGAACACCTTGCAAGAGATCTACCTGCACAGTGTAGGTGGGAGAAAATAAACAACTCCTTGGTAAAGGAAGGAAAAAGCAGCTTTCCCGCTATTTAGCCATGTATTCTGTATCACATTTCCCACATAAGCTTTAAAAAACTTCAGTGTAGTTTCTAATGGCAAAATAATTGTATAGTTTGTACCGATGGTATTTAAATCATTTTCTTCTGTTATCGAATCAGAATCTGGACTCCATTGCTTTATGTATGCTGCAGACAAAATACTGCAATTAATTATCTCTTCTTATTTAGTGATGGACTCAAAACTTGCAAGTTCCTATTTTCCATGTTATGAGGTTAAAGTTTGACCAGAGAAAAAAATTTCTTCCTTAGCTCTACAGTTTAGGAATAAGTAACAATGATAGAATGAGAAGCGATGCACTGAAATGATTTTATTTGGCATAGACCTCTGCTTTCCATGAAATAATTTACTCATATTCTTTCTTGTTCTTGGACCTATAACACTGATCAATACAATGAGATGATTTCCACTGTTGCCATGTCCATGGGTTGCAGGGCTTCCCTCCCTGTGTCAGTTGTGTGTATCACCTGGTTTGATAGCTTTGTGAAATACATGTCAAATCAGTTTAGTCCCAGAGCATCTTTTTTTTTAATGTTCAAATGTGTTGACTGCCTATGAGATGACATAAACAGTAACATATGTAGAACTGCCCTGAGCCTCGTGGCCAGAAAATGGTGTATGAGAAAGTGGATACCAATGCTGAATTGACTTGCTGTATTTCCAGCTTTCCTCCGTCCACCCAGCTTATTGTGCCAGGAATTCATCTTCTGGCAAAGCGTTCTCAGGTAAACGGAGACACCCTTCCACTGATGTATGTATTATTTTTCTTTGCTAAGAGCCAAATACTCGGGAGGGTCTGTAATAAATCAGTGTTGTTTTAAGCTGAAGACCAAGATTTACTACGTTGTTGTCAGCTTGTATTGGAAGGGAGAACAAGTGAAAAATTTAACATTTCTACAGGGCTGAACCAGTTCCACGGGCAGCAGAACAAGGTCTGTCTGGTTTGGGCTGTATCCAGTATCCGTACTGTAATGGCCACTGAATGAATCAAAGCCTACCTTCTCCCACCCTCTGCTCTCTCACTTCGGTGTGGTAACTTGTGTCTCTGTGCCCTGCGTGCTGGGCCTGCTTCTCATCCCCGTGTCCACTGAGTGGCCGGCTGGCTGGCCTGGCGCTACAGAGAGCTTTTGGACCCCGCCGTTACCTGCTTTGCAGTAGGACAAAACTACTTTGGATCTCCGCTCTATCCAGTTGTCTGCATTTGCTCAAATATTATTGCGTTTGAGACTCAGCACCTTTGTCAGGCTTGCTGGCAGTCAGACTGGTGTAAAAGCTCCCCGGGGAGAAGGACTGAGAGATGTTGAGCCAGAGGAAGATGCTTCTAAACTAGGGCACCCAAGAATGCTTTGCAGCTCGTATAACTGTGTGTTTTGAGTTACAGTATTCAACTTTACCACACAATGCATCCAAAATTCTTGAAAAATTCCACTTGAAATTCAAAACAGCTTAGAAATATTCATCAGTTCCAGCTTTCATTGCTAGGAATTAAAACTATTTAGCAAACAAAAGGAGCGGTTATAATTCTGTTTCAACTTTTGATTATCATGAGATACAGCGTGGTTTTTCTCCAGAGATATCACAATCTGCTGTTTTCACTTAGCTGTCTCATAACTATTCGAGTTCTTGGCAATTGCCAGGAGTGCAAGGACTTACAAAACATTTCTCATTATGCCAGCTGGAGAAAAGAATGGGATATTTGCACATGTGCCTTTTACTAATCTGGCCATTCTGACTGAAGTGGTGTCTAGATTAGAAGATAATGCAATTGCATTTATCCACCCACAAGATTTGGGCCAAACGTGTGCAGAGTTTCTCTGCTGGACTAACTAATGTGCAGCTGAGCTGTGCCAGAAGGCTCAGCTATCACTTTCAGAGACAATAACAGCCAGTTCCATCAACTTCTGAAATATAAGAACCAGATTCTAACTGAAATTATGCAAGTTAGCCAAATACCATAATCTGTAGGTTCTGTGGAAGTTGCATGGTTACAGTATCACATGCTGCACTGGAAACGTATCCCTCCTGGAGACTACAAGTTTCCAGTCCTGAACATTGTTTGTTATTTCTTATTGCCGTTATTTCTTAATTCTTGGTTTACAGCTATTACCGGTAAGGAGTACTTCCTGACGTTACTGAGGTATGGTAGAATATATGCTGCTAAAAATTCAAACCATGCTTTTTCATTGGGAAAAGATACTGTAATCCTTGTGAAGCCTGTGGTGGCCACTTACAAACTTCAGTGTTACTTATGCCCTGCCTTCTTTAAAGAAAGAAATTAGAGATGTGTAAATAACAATATGAAAAAACACAACTACAAGTTACATGTGTGTGACACTGCTGATCAATTCTTAAGCTATTCTGAATGACAACAGTTACTTCGAGGTAGTGTATTTCTAAAACAGAATTTCAGATTTGCAACTGCATCTGCATTTCATATATTTTCTTCATAGATACAAAACATGCATAATTCCTACTCCATTCCTCTATTCTTCAGCGCTGTTCTTTATCTTCTCCCCGTTTCATTCGGTCTATGGTTGTGCGAGCCCGTCTGTCCTTCCTCTGCATTATTTTCAGAACAAACTTGAAAAATGGTAAAATTATATGCCATCGAAAGCTGCATAATATTTACACTGACTTTTGTAGAATTGGGAATTTGGTCATTTCCTCCCGTCCTTTCTACTCCAGAGAAATAACTGTGTAAGTCAAGAGAGAACGATCTTTTTATGGATTATTTTAATAGAATTTAGCAAAAATGTATTTGAGATTGATAACTATGGATTATTGCTAGGTAAAACTAAAAGGAAATATAAACATTCTTTATCATGTACTGTCATTGTGTAGGTTAATTGTGTAAGCCTTGTAGTTTAATTCATTGACAGAATGATAGGAAATCTGCCTCCAACTGTGTTCAGTTTTGGGCCCCTCTCTACATGAAAGATACTGAGTTGCTGGAATGTGTTCAGAGAAGAGCAGCAAAGCTGTGAGGGACTGTAAAGCGGGACTTGTGAGGAGCAGGGGCAGAAGAACTGGGGCTGCTTGGTCTGGAGAACAGGAGGCCGAGGGGAGTGCCCTTTCTTCATGGAAACGGCGGTGGTGAGGCACTGAACAGGCTGCCCAGGGAAGTGGTGGAGTCCCCATCCTTGGAGGTACTTAAGAGATGTGTGGGTGTGGTGCTTGGGCCATGGTTTAGTGACTTGGTAGCGTTAGGCTGACAGTTGTACTTGATGATCTTAAGGATCCTTTCTAACCTAAATGATTCTGTGATTCTATTTTTAACTGTTGTGACTCTTACCTTCACCAAATACTGTGTTGGCCTTTTGATAACCTGTCTCCTACATTCCCTCAAGCATGAAGTGCTGAAACAGACTACGCATAAATTATAATGACAGTGTTTAGGAGTGATGCCATTTGTCTTATGATTTATACTCATTATATTCCATTCACTGTGATGCAAACTGGAAATCAAAACACCCTTGATGAAGAATCATATTGTCATGTCTTTAACTGTGCTAGTGGTTTTGGGGATCCTGACACGCATTAGTATTTGCATATGTAGTTAACAACATAGCTTTAAAAATATCTGCCTGCTCTCCTGACTTCAGTAAAGCATATCATGCTAAAGAGGACTAAATGGGTGGGGTTTTGTGCTAAAGACCTAATAAGCATTACACTAGTATGAAGATCTCATTCCTCTCGTTTCATCTTATTCTTTCATTTGCTTCCCACGTAAAATACTGGTATGTTCTATAAGAAAGGCTTTTAGAAACTCATTGTGTCCTCAGGGTAAGTTATTTAGAGTCATATCTCAACATTGGATAGTCTTGCATCCATGGAACTTACTTGCTGTGGAAAGCATGGCAATCATGTAAACATTATTAATTCTATATTTACGACTAGCAATATAGTGACTATATATGACTAGTAGTATTAAAAGTTATCAGTTGTTCAAAAATTAAGGACACCCATTTGAAAAATGTGAAAAGTCTTTTTCTTGATTCAATGTTAAAAAGGAGAAGCAATAGTAGAATAAAAATTGAAAATTAAACCCAAGATGAAATGAGGAGTGCCTTCACCTTGCCATGGAAGAATTGCACAAATGGTGAAATTCTGCTTTAATTTCCCTTCCTACTTGCATCATCTAATCTGTTTCATGAACACCCTATTTCAGAAGTTGCTTCTCATATATAGACGTATTTTTACCATCTTTCTTAGTAGCTGGGTGAGTATAAGATTTTTTTAAACAAAAATCCTCTGATCAGTCAACACTACTATTTTTATCTGTTTTCAGAAAGTCCTTGGATTTTCAGTACTGCATAGTTTTCCCCAGGAGGATTAAGTATGATATGTGTGAAAGCAATCGTGACATAGCAGCACAGTAAATTCTACATTCAGTATAGAGTACAAGTCACTGGCCTTGTATATATAATCACCACGTCACTGTATGCATGTTTTGTATTAACTTGCATATATCAGGGTATCAGAGGTTAAAGTGTGAGAATAGTGTAGTCAGCATGTTTGCTTCATTTTGCTTCTTATTTCATCAAAAAGACTTAGAAAAGAGAAAGAGTAGACTTGCTAATGTGTTTTTGTTTCATTTGACTGTTACCAATATGTGTCAGGAAAGGCTGTAAAAAAACATAGGGAGACATTCCGGCCTCTTTGGATAGAAGCAAAAGATGAATACCCTTCTGTAACATGCAGATTAGGTCTGAAATTTATTTGAAGACTTTATTGAAAGCTCTTGAGACTGAATTCTGCTGTAGTGACTGGGCCTGAAATAGATCGTATGGCTATATGATAAATCAGTTCTGTTTCTCAAAGCCCATATAATTTATTGCATCAATAGTTAATTTTCTGCTTTGTTGCCCCAGCATTTTCGTTGCTGATGCATCAGCATGGCTTTTGGAATCAGAAATGTGAAGGAATAGACATAACTGGATGAAGAGGGAGCTGCATCAGCAGGGGAAAATTAAGCAGTTTAATGAATACACCAAAGGGAAAATGACTCATTGCTGCCATGGCGAAAAATGAGCATTTCTGTTTATACTAATTAACTGGGAACCTTTACCTTTATGCAACTAAGTAGCATTTTCTTTTGGCAGTTTGAAAAATTAGGATTTTTTTCTGGCACCTGAGGAACTCAAAGCAAGATGAAACTGCTCTCTCTGAGGACAAACTCAGAACTGTCATGAAAGAAAGACTTGATGTTGACAGCAGTATTTTCATATGACACTTCGTTGTTGCTGCTGCTTTAGTCATTTTCTGATAAACTGGTATATAGAGAGAAAAAAAAAGAGAAAATTATACAAGGGAACCAAATTGTCTTGCCATTGTAAAGGAAACTTGGGAAACACCTGTCCAAAAGTAGCAAGTTCAACAAAAGGCTGAGACAGCATGTATCAAAACCATTTATGTATCTGTGTCAAATTTGGGAAGTACTTGTGACCACTACTCTTTCAGGAAAGCAACAGACATTCATGAAACAATATTTTCAAAGTCCTATTTTGATGCAATTAAATTTCAAATTCAGTCAGCATTTCTCAGAATCAGACTAGATAAGTTAAGGCTCTGAAAGCAAGAGCGAACCATTTCATTCTCTGTCTTTGTTTGCTGAGCTAGTAGACGTAGTACAACCGTAGATAGTATAGAAAGAGCCACCAGTTGTCTGGTTTTAGACCACTTCTAACACTGAGCAAGGGAGCTCAGAAGGTTGTCAGAAAATCTAACATGAAAAATCGGGAGAATGCACTTCTACTTCAGGCAACAAACGCTTGGAAAAGTTGACAATGATAATTTGTGTCCCATTAATGCGCCGTTGAAGTTGCTGAAACATCTCAGTGCGTAATGCAGAATCGAAATGTAGGTTGATCGCAGCATACAACTGACAAAGCACAAAATGCCCTTGTAGTTTAGCTTTATTAATTCATTAGTGTTGGATTCACTTGTAACATAGTCATAAAGACAAAAGAAAAAAGGTTTTCAAACTATAGGATATTCCCAGAGAAGCATAAGTATTTTAAACTAGTCAGATGATTTTGCACTAAAAACACGGTTAAATGAAATAAAGAAGACAGGAGGAGAAGGCCTTAAAGAACTATCTTAACAAATGTGTTCTGAAAGCATTTTATGTATTTATGTCCTTGAAAGTAATTGAATTCTGAACATCTCAGCACTAGGTGATGGCACGAAATCCAGGAAAGGAAATTGCCCAGAAACTGAAGTAGAACTGGCAGTGGTATTTTTAGTAATCCTTCCGGATGAATTGCAGAAAAGTGGCCAAGCAAGATGAATAGCAAAAAGTAAAGGAACTTGGAAGGAACTGCAAGTAATGTAGTTGGTGTATACTGTGACTTATGGATTATTTCTAGGTTGTGGTAAATATGGTAAGTTTATTTAATGATGTAAAATGTATATTCTGTACTGCAGGTCTGACAGCCATGAAAGCACACTACGTTTTATAATAGTGAGCAGTTTAAATTAAACAAACAAAAAAAATAGTTGTATCTGAAGTTGTCTTCAAGTACTATTGTAGAGGGGGCTTTACAGTCTGTGCACGTTAAGAAGCAGTGAGTTATTTTAGTGAGTTATATTGCAAGTCTTGCAGCATGGCACCTGGTCAGCAGGCTGTAAACTTGTGCTGGTCAGAGTTAGTGGGCAGCTCGATGCAGTCCAGCTGTTGGACTTTTCCCAGTCTCTCTTACAATTGCATTTCACACTAACAATTTATGTACTGTTTTTCCATTTTTACCGTGAAACTAACTTTTTTATTTCACATGCAATTTCACTGAAGAGCATCTTTACAGTTTGGTAGTACAAGATGCACCATTCTGCCCTGTTATTTTTGTTGTTTTATTTTTTCTTCTGTGTGTGTGTTTTTTGTTTGGTTGGTTGGTTGGTTTTTTAAATCCAGTATGTAAATATTTTAGATTTGTCTCTGAAAGCTCCATATAACCAGTTTTCCTACATGAAAAATAAATAGTAGAAGCTGTGTGTTTCTTTTGCTCCTTTCATCATAATGCTTATTCAGAAGTGGTCATGTTATTTGCTGCAGCTGTTTCTGGGCAATTTCTCTGAAGATGCTGGGAAGGCCTTGCTTGCTTCTAAAGAAAATGAATGTAGCCAAAACATTCTAAAACATTAATTCAACTTAAATGGCAAGAGAAAACTTAAATGCTTATTGAAGTAAAACAGGAAAAATGTGCTCTGAATGTGGCAAGTCAAGTGAAAATCATTGTGGTGGGTTGTAAAAAATAAGACAGTTGCTACACTTTCCCTGAGACACGTTGGTTTAATTGGCAGCTGCAAAACAAATGAGGCTGGAGAGTGCCATACGTCTGACCCACTCACCTCTTCTAGCTGCCTCTGTTACAGAAGTTTATCACCTTACTTTTTACCATGTTTTATCACTCCTTGACTTGAATCTTGAGTGTGTCTGCAGCTTGTCAAGGTCCCCTGGAATGAATTACCAGTGGGACATTTGCAATTTACTTCAGCAGCACAAGTCTTCACTTTGTTTCCCACTGACCTCACGTGCCAGCACGCAGTCAGCTCCCAGAAGAGAACTGCTCTTCCACGGGGGCATCGTGCGTGCTCACGTCAGAGCTTGCACGTCCCTCGTCATGCTGGAGTGCTGCTCCCTTTGCTGGTGGGTAGCCACGTTTTTGCTTTATTGTTTTTCTGCTTCTCTCCGTTTGAGTCGGGACACTTTATTATTGTTTTAATATACAGGAAATAACTTTGGTCCTGTCTGTCTGAAGTCTCTATGTGGTTTGGAAAGCAATTAAGTAGGATTTAGGACACTGTTCTCCCAGACATAAAGACCTTAGGACAGAAAATAAATATGCTATGTTATTCTGAATATTAGTACTGCTGCCAAATTTAGAGGTTTCTTTTGAGATGGGAAGTTATTTTTAAATGATTTTTTTTTTTACTTTTTTTTTTTTTTTATTGGTATTTTGCCTGTATACTGTGATTTTGGGTGAAAATCTACTGCAGTTAACTAGGTACTAGACCCACACATAGCATTTTTCTCTCCAGCTTTTCCAGTATGAAGTAGTTAGAGAAAGGAGTCATTCAGCAGTAAGTTTAAGAAATATATCAAATTGTTACATGAATCAGGATATTTCCATTTTTCTGAAGCACAAATGGGACTTTTGCTGTGTTATTCCTTTGGGAATAGGGAATAGATAGTAACTGATTTATCCCAGAACAAATGGGTTTGTCAATGGTAAGGAACATTGCCTTTTTTTCTGTATAAGCTTTGTAACTTCCTGTTACAGAGTTAAAACTTTTATAGAAAGTTTTGGTGCTGTCTGGATGATATTTTTCACAACAATAATGGGCTCTTTTTACTTCATTTTTACATATGCTCATTTCACATCTTCATATACTTTTCTAGTTCAAACCTTTTTTGTTTGTTTGTTTTTGTTTTGTTTTTAAGTGTATCAAAGAGCATGAAGTAGTTACCAGCATTCAGAAGCCAGAGTTTCAAGAAGTCTCGGCATGTCATGAGCTAGAATTGAGAAAGTTGGCAAGACTGAAAAATGTCAGGAAAATGAACTACAGTAATAGAACTATCTTTGAAGTACTAGAAAATTTGAATTATTTCTTTTTTTTTTTTCTGATCTCAGTGGTATAGTTTAAATCAGGATTACAAAAGCTATGGTTAGAAACCATCAAACATCAACTTCTAACCAGAAATACTGACCTTCAGAGTGGATGTGAGGTCATTGCTTACAGAGCCGCACTCCTTAGCACCTTAGCGCATCAACTACCTTTGATTTATTTTTTCTCTTGCTAAGTTTTTTCCAGTTGCAGGGGAAGCTGCATAGAATCAATAATCAGGAAGACAGGAGCTGCAGACCATCTTTGCAAGGAGAGCAGGAAGCTGAACTGTAGGAAATCAGTATTCTTCAGATACTTGAAATGCAAGGCTTAACTTACAGCCTACTGAGATTTTGCCATAGAACGGTAGCCCAAGCAGAAGTGTTGCTTAGAGTTTGTAGCTTGAAACACTCCACCTCTCTAGTGCAGAGCAGCACTGTAGGTCGTTGCAAACAACACAGTTTCAGTTAAGAAGCTGAGTCCAAGACAAAAAACAGATGAAATCAGCTACAGGCTGTATAAGGAATGAAAAATTCCTCATGAGGAATCAAGGGTAAAGCTTTTCATACTCTTTCATGCTTCAGCTAAAAATATTAACACCATAAAAATTCTTCAGGGGGCAGAGTTGAGGTGGTAGCTGCAGGGTGATCACAACATAAAAGAGGTACATTTTCTCTTTATATGGGGAGGCCTCCTTCAGACCTGTCATATGATGGATTTGAAATGAAAGTTTTGTGGGCTTACAGTTTCCCAGACAGCCATCTTTCTACAGCTTCATTATTAACAACAATTTAATCTTAGCCAGCATTCTTTCTTATTTCTGATCTCTTGATAACTCATTTGTTTTATTTCTTTAGCAGCAGTTAGAAATAATATGCAGATCATAAAATATAGCTTTTAATGCAAGTGTTCCATATTAAAATTTATATATATATATATATAACTAGTATCCAGTACATTTTGCATAACAGATTTATTTGCAAGTGTTTGAATTAAAATGTAGCAAGCATAAATAGTGTGTGAAGTGTGGATGGATCTCATATTTAACCTCTATTCAATAATAGGTGAACCATAATTTTTCTTCCAAGCACTATATGAATGATGATTATGCCATTTTCATGGCTGATGGAAAAAAAAAATGTAATTCAAGTAATATCCACAGGACAGAGGTAATTCATTAATGTTAAGAAAATGAGACCTGGGAATCAAGTGTTAGCTCTTGGGAAAGTAAACATGTAGCATTAGAAAAAATAAATAAAATCAAAATATGTGAATACATTTTTACAGAATCTGATCCTTAGCCATTAATGCCATTTAAATTTTTGAACTGAATAAATTATGACCAGTATTTTTTTTGTGAGCCACAAGTAACAAATTCTTGGTTATGCCACTTGTTTTAGTGCCATTTTGGGAATGATACAGAACTACTTTGCTTTCCTTCAAAACAGTCCAAAAAGAGTCCAAAAAGGCAGAAAGTTCTCCATCATGACTCATGCCTTCTGAGCTTGTGTGGGTGCAACTCTGTGCAACTGCTAAAATCCACTGATTTATTTTGCAGAGGGCAAAATAAAAGTCTGAAACTTCAGCAATTAGGACTCTTTATAGGGACTAGTGATCCAGGGACAGTCCCATTCATTTCCTGAAAGTAAAGATGGCAATTTTGACTGACCGCATGAAGGGCTTCTTACAGATTCAGAAGTGGCTGTAGCCAACTGCTTTAATCTTTAACCTTTCTACATCGTACATTTTACCCAGAACCATGAAACCAGATACATTCTTTACAGTATAGAGAGAAGGCACTGCAGTAATATAAAGTCTTAAATTAATTTATCTACTTCAAAATCTATTCTGTTCAGTTACTGCCATGTTTCTCTTTTAAGAAAAAGAACATTTGATCTTACACTTTTTCTTGTACAAACTGGGATACTCCTAACAATTAAATTTATTTATATTTAAAGTTTGGAGATTGCACACATGTTCTCATATAATTTGTTACTCCACTTTGAAAAATAGGTTGCTGGGTTGTTAGCATCTCTAGAGGCATGGCTATGTCAGTTTAGTGCAGGGAGGATTGATAGCGCCCATGTAATTGCAATTAGGAGTAGTTAGATTATATCTCATTTTCTGCATATAAGACAAACTAAAGTAAGCTGACTTAAATAACAAGCATGACTTAAGATTGCAACTGACTAATGCTTGAAGACTGATAAAGTCTTCCATTTCCAACCATTGCTTTTTCATAATCAAATAGCAGGAAGGACTTACAAGAGGCACAGATATGCGATTGTACCTAAGCACTATTTACAAATTTTTTCAAAAACACTATACAGTCCGCTTCTGTAGACAATTTTATCAAGGTGATGCAAATTTGGTCAGCACCAAATATTCCCACGGGGGAAAAAGACTTTGAGCTGTGAACTGAACAAGAGAGGACACTGTCCTCTCTGGTATGTTCTGTTCTGATTCCTTCTGTGCCGGATTTTCTTTAGGCCTGCATATCAGCAGGTACCTCTAGTAGGATTACAGGCATGGTTCTGTGGATTAAGCTGCAGTTTGTTGAGTTCCATGTATTTTGTGGAGACCAACAGATATTTGGTGAAATTTCATGAGCTAGTGTTCAGAATATGCAATTGGTAAATAGAAAATAATTTGCTCAAGTTAGAGGCCTTGACTTAATATATACAGGATATTATAAGGTTCAAACCTTAAATATCAGGGTGTTCCTTTGCAGTTACTTACTTGTATAGATCTTTTAAAAATCTACCAGCCCTTTCTTGAATTTTACTAAAGTGTTTACCTCGACACCTTGATGCATTGTGTGAGGAGTATTCCCTTTGAATTTACAAACCTTTTTTAAAATTACTTTCCCTTATTTGGGGTGCAGGCTGTGTATTAATAATTGATTTTTTAATCAGTATGCTTATATTTGTTTGCATCTTTGTAACTATGGAATTTTCCTCTTCATACAAAACGTTTTCTTTCAACAGAGGAGTGCTAGAGAACAATGAAATTGGGGGGTGGACTAGATGATATTTAAAGGTCCCTTCCAAGACAAACCGTTCTATGATTCTGTGATTGAATCCAGATTTTATGCTTCCCACCTAGTATCTGATTTACAAGCCACTTTTCCTTATGCAAGAGATCCTCGTGGCATTTTCAGATGGCTTGTCATTCCACACCGTGCTGCAGCTAAGGGCTCTGCAGGTGCTCTGGCAAAGAAAGTGTTTTGAAAAGGAAATGGAGAGAGTAGCCAAACAGCTTCATGAAGACTAATTGGAATATTTGGCAAACCAGGACATTCATGTGTCCATAAACTGACTGTCTGGTGCTTCTGCATTGTCTATTGTAATGGTTTTCTGTATCTGCATTCTATTGTATATAATTCGTAAAATTGTCAGTTCAGTGGGAAAGCAGGCGAGGAAAACCACTTCCTTGGCATTTGCATGTGCTTGGTGTATGCTGCTGGCTTGGTCACATGGCATCCTCTGAGAAACTGCTGAAAAAGATTACCAAGCTATCTCTAAATTGTCTTTCTTTTCTTGCAGCATAAAACTATGAGTATTCAGGAAAAGCTATCTAAACTTGATTTTTTTTCATAACTATGAATTTAACTCTGTTTTTAGCAGCCACACGACACCAGTACATGAAGGTGATTTCCTCTGATCAAAGTCCTTGTGTTTCTGTCCCTATCCTCTACAGCGTTGCGGAGTCGATCGGGACGGTCCATCATCAATGGAAACTGGGCGATTGATCGACCTGGAAGATATGAAGGTGGTGGGACAATGTTCACTTATAAACGCCCAAATGAAATCTCCAGTACTGCAGGGGAGTCATTTTTAGCTGATGGCCCAACAAATGAAGTCCTTGATGTCTATGTAAGTTTCCTGTAGCTAGGTTAATCTTCCTAATGGAAAATTTGTTTTTGCTGTTAACATGCAACACTGTAATTGCATTCATTGCCCATACTTTGTTACTGTATTGTTCCTTTAATCTTGAAACAGTATTTTGGATATCTTGCTATTGTGCCCTATTAACCCTAGTTTGCTCCAGACCCTAGGAAATCTAAGTATCAGTGAAGCCTTTCTCTCTGACTTTACTGATTTAGTAAAACCAATTTTAATTGTTCAGTAAAATGAAAGTAAAGCATACAGATGTGGGTATTTTGGGGGGACTATTTTTTTTCTGGTTACTTTGGTACTCAAGCAAATTTGGAGTAGTTTAATTTTACAGTGAACCGAATCAAATACCTAAATCAGATGAGGCCTCTCACAGAGTGATACCATCTCAGTTTTCTTTAAAAGAAATGTAGGTCTGTAGGTCCAGAAAACTAAAGAACGTGTTTTTTGAAGTGGGACAGCTTTAATAGGAAGCTGTAACATGAAGATTATAAATATAATAGCTGTTAGATAAGGTAAGTGAGAAGTCAAATTGTAGTCAGGATTGGGGAATTGTAGTGCAAAATCTATTTACTTCAGTTGGGACAGGTTTTTATTGCATCATATTGAAATAAAAATGTAATTGGACCTGATTATAACTTATTCTAAGACAAATGATGTGTTTTGAGGTTATACTTTTCATACAGAAAAGTGCAATAGTTGAAAAAAAGAGATGGAATGGTGATACTGGTTGTTTCATCCAGCTATGGCTTTTTTGCCATTAAGTGCAGTAAGTGATGGAAAAGTGCACGTGCTGGGTTGTTTCATAGAAAAATACTAACTACCCTGATTCCTCAGCTGGAAAAAGTTAGATGTTGGCAAAGTCATTCTCCATCTGCTATGTGATGTCTTATTAAAACAAATAATAATTATGCAAGCATTACTTCTTGTTGCATACTTTCTGATTAGTGGCAATGTAAGACTGGCTAAAACCTGGAAGTGACCGGGTACCTAGACTCTGCAGTGCAGACTCTGCGTTTATAAAATATATATGTGCCACTGTGTGTTTACATGATGCTGTCAACTGGGGTTTTCTTTAAGTTTTTATTGCCATCTGATAGATGCCTAGTACACAATGACCCAGAGAGAAAAGAATCAAGAAATGGATTAAACAGATACTTTCAAAGAAATATCATAAAAAGACTTAAGCTTAATTATATCATAACCTAATGTTTTAGTTTATGCTTAGTCTCTTTTTTCTCTCCCTTTTGCTAGCATGATGGACACAGCTTTATTAGCTTTCCTCTGGGGCTGCTACTGTGGATTGTCACATCTAATTTGACTGGACTCTTATCTGAGATGTTTCTTGTAGATATGAGGAATATTAGAATTCATTATTAGCTGACAGAATAGTGTCTTTGTATTTTTTAGTACAATTGGGAAGATAAATATGGAGAGTGCTAGCTGAAAGAAAATCGAGCATCAGCATGACACAAATTCTTTTATGTGTTTGAAATTTGCAGCCACAAATGGATATGGATGTCTTTTTTTCAGTCTTTGTCCTGTGGTTCCTGAATCATGCAATTCTATTTTCATCTGTAGTCTCAATCTTTACTCTTTGTGTAGAAAAATGAAGAGATTTGCAGATGGGAGCTCCAAATGGCTTTCTGTTCCTTCTTCCTAAGATCATACTGTCTTTTTTTTCCACTTTCAAAATGTGGAGGAAAAGAGATGTCTAGGTACATAGCACAACCCTTTTCTTTTTGGCCTATGGTTTATCAGGACCAGAGAACTACTGCAAGCTCTAGTGTTTCATGGGTTTGTTTCTTTTTTCGTTTGTTTGTTTTGTTCTGTGTTTTTGTTTTTTTTTTTTTTTTTAATTATTATAATTATTACATTTTGTTTTGCTGTTCTTTGTTTTTTTTTTGCTTTAAACTTATTTCAACTTAGATTACTTCAAGGCATCTGCCTGACCAATCCCCACAAAGAATTTAAGAGTAGAAGCAGTTCTGAAGTAATCAGAGATAAATTAGTGAAGTTAGCAGCTGATGGCATCCTTACATTTCTAACGTGAGTGTTCCCAGCCTCTCAGCAGCACAAAAAACTGCTGAGAACAGAGTATGCTGCTAACAGTTTTTAAAAGCATTCATAAGATTATATCTTGCTCAGGGTTTATGGTACCTGTCTGCTTAGGTGAAAATACAGGAACCGACTTGGAGGCATGCTCATGTCAATTCCTATGGGGTTGTGCAGCATGCAGTCTTCTGAAACCACTCGGCTTTGTTTTCATACTTAAACCAGAAAAGTTTGAAGTTCCTACCCATGTTCATAAAGAACACTTCAAAGAATTGCTGTGGCTATATATAAAGACGTGGAGTCTGTCTGCAAGTACATTACATTTTTATTTGGCTGAAACCTACCATGGAAGGATGCAGGAGGGTTGCACAGGCACTCTTCAGTTGCTGTAACAAGCCTTTGTAACCTGTTCACTTCATCTTTGTTGAGCAATGCTTATGGTGAGAATAGCATAATAGTGACTTGCAAGTTGGTTGTTGAGTCTCCGCCGAGTGGTGCAGAAGTACCTGCACAGTGATGAAAGAAGGAATTGGATTTGCAGGTGCTCTGTTCATGTACAACTGATAAACCATAAAAAAGGCAGCTTGATTTGCAGATCAGGGTCTGTGGTATTTATTTTTCTGTGCCTTGTTTCTTCCTTGCTCGTGTTTCCTAAGGCATCTGTCAAGCTCTTCCAGTCAGAGACTATTTTGGTGTCCTCAGGACCATCTCCTCCTGCTGTCCAGGCTGGTGAGAAGCCAGGCCCTGCCCTGCTTGCCCAGAGCCTGTCAGCTTTACAGTTGTTAAGGAATATTTAGAGAAACAGTGTCTCTGCCATCACAAGCTAGTTCAGTTTGCAAACATAGTAACCTGTATTGTCTTACTTTTTCAGGAAACAAATTGTTTTTTTTTTTCATTTTTAAACACTATCATCAACCCTTATTTCTATCATGACCAATGATAAATAATGTTACACTGTTGATCAGTTCAAGTACATATTTAGTATTAGTAATATAGCAAGTGGAAGAAGTGACTGTATGGCTGTTTTTCTTTTTAGATGATACATCAGCAGCCTAACCCGGGTATACATTATGAGTATATCATTCCAGGAGACAATGTCATTAGTCCTCAGTTGCTTGCTCACAGGAGGCCAGGTAAAATACCACTATTTTCTAATACTAAATACATTCTGTTACCCAGTAAGTTAATGGAGAAATTCATACTGTTAAGTTCAGTGTAAATGCTGCCATTGATCTGGGAGAGGCCTGGAATTCTCCCTACTCATTGGAAGAGATGTCTGCATAGATCTCTGAACTGAAGTGAATTTATATTGTCCTGTGTAGCGGGGAATCTGGTCACGTATTTATATTTTCAGTAATAATTTTGTTGTTAAAATTTTAACCGTGGCTTTACTTGAGCTGGAGTGTTGTAATCATGTCTCAGAAATGAAATCGTGCATGACTTTTCTCTTCAGAGCTTGAGCTAATTTCAAACAACCCTTCTCAGTTTCTCTTTCCTCTCCTACTTGGAGAGGACCAAATACAAAACTGGTACCTCCCCAGGCTATAATCTGGACAGATCATGCTCCTGATTCTGTGCTATGGCAATGTGTTGTACGTACCAATATGCAATTCTGAACTACAGTAGAAATTGTACAAGTGATTTTGGTCCTACTTTTACTGTTCATGACTTGCTCTGACAACTTTCTAAGTGTTTGTGCAGTTTGTTTGTAACAAGGAGCAACTGTACTGTGATATGGGGAGGCAAAAAATAGAGCATGGTACACAAAATGCTCTAGGAAATTTTGACAGTGCACATTAATTCTACAGTGTGACGTGAGAATCTTCAGTTCTTAATGTATTAAGATCTTAAATTCTTATTGTATTAATTTTCTCTGTAATGCTGGCTGAGACTTGGTTGTCTTAATTTAAAACAACACAGTCTTCACAGAGCACTGTTAGGAAGTCTTTGCATAGCAGATTAAAGCTGCTTTCCAGTTTAATGATGCTGCAGTGTTCTGAGTATTAGTGAATGAAAACAGACTGATAATAGCACATGAGGCTAATTATGCTAATTTTTTTTTTTTTTCACATCATAGGAGAGCCCTTGAATGGTCAGTTAGAAATGCCAGAAAGTACAAATCATGATGAGGAGGATTTGCATAGGGAGATGGACACTCTTACTGGACAGGCAGCTGGAACTTTTCCAGTTATTCAGCCAGGAAGATTTCCTTCTCATCAGCCAGAAAACCAGGTGCCTGCTGTGCAGCCACCAAGACAAAACCGAGAGCACAACTGGAAACAGATTGGAAAAACTGAGTGTACCACTACATGTGGGAAAGGTAAGTGCTTCATACAGCATGCACAGTAAATAGATGACCCACAGGAGGGTTCCAGTGTGGGAGAGAAGAAACATGGAGGGAAGAAGCAGTGTTGAATATTCAGCAGCACTGCTGTACAAACCATTGCTAGACCCGTTTTTTTCTGTTAACTTTTGAGCAAAAAACATACCTATGCTATGAAGTGTGCATCTATTTAAAACACCAGAAATAACAAAATTTAAAATATAAAAAATAAAAGAGTACATATAGCATTTGCTTCTGAAGGGAAGTATTTCAGGATTTTATGGCAAGCTGCTGTCTCTCACACCCTTGTCACACAGCTGCTTTCCTCAACATTCTTTGGCATTCTTTATCCTTCCATCCTCTCCAGCTTTGTCTGATACAACCTCCATGTTTTCTGTGCGTTTGTCAACAGCTTTCTGATCTGTATGGGAAGATTTCACAGAGATTCCATCAGATATATCTTCACCTCCTTGAGCGTTGCTGGAACAGCAATAATGTGCCTTTAGAAAACTAGGGTTTTCATTGGGTAGAAGTGAGAAGGAAGAGGAGAATGAAAGGGGCTGGTAATCAGTGAGCCTATGGGAGGTGATAGATTCCCTGTCTTGGGCTTCCCAGGTTAATCTTTGCCATAAGATGTTCACAGTGACCACAGATTCAGTAATGCATGACATAATCAGTTTTGGGGAAAAGTAGACTTTTGTATCTTAAAAGTGAAATTTGTTTTTACTGTACATGGCCAGCCATCAACACTTCTGAAAAATCACAGAGCTTTGAAATAAAAGACCTACCATTGAGGGAACTCAGCTAGGACAACTCTCACCAGTTCATCTACATTGAGAACATTCACTTCCTAATTAGTTTCTTTCTGTAGTAATAGAATGCTTTATGAATTTGGTCCAAGGCCAGATGAGTGTCCATGTTACAGATACAGGTAGAGCTAAAAAAAATAAGTAACAACACATCGATATTGACACTCAAAATTGCTTCTCGATTGCATAAATGTTTATAAATATACTAGAGACTTTTTTCTGGTAGCAGAAAGTATGTGTCTCTGAAGGAAAAGTCAAACCAGGTTATATGGGCTGATAAAAAATTGATTGAAAATCATCAGAAAGAAATCTTGTACTGTTTAAGGCTTTGTTTTCATTTCATGTGAGCAGTCTTGTTTGTTTTTTTTTATTCCTTTTTCCATGTTTTCTTTTTTTCTACTAGTTTATTATTTCTTAATACAAAAATGTAGATGATACCCAGTCTTTCTTCTTTTTTTTTCTCTCAAAACAAACCTTTCAGAGTCAAGTATCGTTAGGAATTTTTAAGTTGTGAATAGAAACAAGGAAAGAAAATGGATTTTTATGTTAAATAAGGAAAAGGAGATGATAAATTAACAGTTTTGATGAAAAGCTGAGAGATTTCAAAGCACTTTTTATTAAAACTTGGAGAAAAAAGAGAAGGCTATTACTATTTTTAAAAAGTTAAAATGCTTCACATGAGAACTTCTACCAACTCTTGTCCCAGATTTCCATTTAAGACGACTGAGAAAATAGGTGTGCTAGAATGGTATGGAAACTTCTACTGAATCCTGTCAGGGAAGTGAGGTATCTTTAGCACATCATCCCTCTCTCTCTTGTCCAGAGAGAGAAGGGGCTGGTACACTGCAGTAAGTATGGAGAGCTGTCATATTTAACAAGTCTGCAGTCAACAGTAATATTTCATCTGTAAGATTTATCTTACAAATCATCTCAAAACTAAGGTGAAGTGAGTAGTATTTGGATGTGTTCATTTCCAAGATAACTTTAAAGGGTGGAGGTTCAGTCTCTTTCCAGAAGCAGAAAAGGATGACTGCTAAATCTTTACTCTTCTAAAGCATATGTTCTGGCCTGGCTGCTTGGCTGCATTTTTCCACTTGCATGAATACATGATGTTTGTAATCTCTGCATTGTGATGATTTCATGCAGACCAAGCAGCATGTTTTCTCAGCCTTTAATACAACGCCATGCTGTACTCTCTATATACTAAGCACTTTTCTTAATATTACAATGTAAACAGTATAGTTTTCACTTATGTTTGGAAATTTTGGATAAAATCTTAGATTTCCTGTTGTTATCGTATGCCTTTCAATGCTATTGATATGAACAGCTCATACTGCAGTATCTTTTGCAAAGCATCACTTAATTTTCTTTTTAATTTCAGGGTCCCAGTACCCAATTTTCCACTGTGTCAACAGAATCACTCATGAGGAGGTTCCTGAGAGTTACTGTGACAGCAGCACCAAACCTATTCCAGAAGAGGAGGCTTGCAACCTCTTCCCATGTCCAGCTTTGTAAGATATTAGTGTTTAAGTCAACTGAAATAAGCCAATGTCACTGAAGTTTTGCACATGCAATAAGATATCCTACATATGAAAGTAGTTTGAACTTGTGTTGAAAACTTGTGTTTCTGTCATGAAGTGAGCAGCAAGTCAGTCTAGTAATTTCTCAAAGTTTGTGTGATTGTTCAGGCATACACACTATACCTGTGGTCTCTCTATGGGAACTCTTTTTTTCAAGTGATAGTCTGCAAAAGCTTGTCTAAAGAAGAGGCTCTGTAGGTTATATCACCTCACACTGGATCAGCGTGCTGCAGTACCCAACTGTTCATTGCATGGTGTCATACTTAAAGATGAGATTTGCCTGATAGCACTCTCAACAGCCCCTTCATAAACATGACTTCTCTTTCCTGGAATTAAGTAGTTCTTCAGCTCAGAAGTTGGATCCCAAACTGGTATACCTTGTTTCTAGTTCTGTTGGTATCACAGGCTCATATGCGACTGTTCTGGAGTATTTTACTTGGAGATACTTTCTATCAGCAAGTGTTTTTCTCACCTTTTTTTTTTTCTAACAATTCATATTAATTCATTTTTTAAATTATTTTGATTTTACAGAGGACACTATCAAGAATGTAAACAGAGATGTGTAAATATTTATTTAAAATATTATTTATTAAAATACAAATTCATAAATGCATACTTATTAGCATCAGGTAGATCATTTCTAAGTATATAATATTCTCTTCATAAAGGATTCAGTTCTGCGTGCAGAAGCTTAAGTATTATTTTAAGATTCTTTACCAGCATCAAAATCATGTCCTTAGAGTTCTGTTGAGGTAGTATTAGATGAATCTTCACTGAATGAGATGCCCTCTTTTTTTTTTTTTTTTAACTTCTTTTTTTCCCCCCTTTTCTGTAGCTGGGATATAGGGGAGTGGTCTGAGTGCAGCAAAACATGTGGCCTTGGTATGCAGCATCGACAGATATTATGCAGACAAATATATGCCAATCGCACCTTGACAGTTCAGCAATACCGCTGTCATCACCTGGAGAAACCAGAGACAACCAGCACTTGCCAGCTGAAGATCTGCAGTGAATGGCAGATTAGGACAGAATGGACTTCAGTAAGTACGATTGATTAATTTGGGGCATAAACCTCAGAAGAGAACAAGAATTTTCTTATAGGTATCACTAATCAAACATGAAATTTGGTGGAAGTGGAATGTGGAAAGCCTTGGAAGTAAGTGAATCTTAATTCAGAAATACCCTGCATGGTTATGACTGTTAGTTTTCAGAAGGTGAAAAAGAGCGATTGCATAGAACAAAACACATAGATATGTATGTACAGAAGCACACAAGCTTTCTGAACAATGATTTTTTATTTCTTTTTAAGTACTATATGAAATAGAGTTGGGAGACAGCTAATAGGTTTGCCTATTGTAGCAAACTTCTTGTTGTTTTTCTTAGCATGTAGTGTTTAGTTACAGGACTGATTTAACCTTATATATGTGTTAAGTTTAGAGACAGTCAGTATTTGCCGTAGCTATAGTTGGTTTGAGGCTATGCCAAGTCTTTCAGATAAAAGTGAATGGTATGGTTTTGTGTTGTTTACAAAAGTTTTGGCCAACCTGACAACCGTCCTAGATACTTTCACAGCCATTGTGTAGAGAGAAGAAATATTCTGGTGTGTTAAGTGTAGTGATAAACAAGTCTCTTTTCAGTTAGCAGCAAAGCAAAGCAAAAAAAAAAATTCACAGAAGTGCTGAATTATGTGGGTGGATAGTCCTTGAAAAATGGCAGCTTAACACTGAACCTAAACCTTCTTTTTCCTTTCTATTGAAGAGCTTCATTGCTCCTAATTCCCCAGTGTAGCTAGCTGCATTGCCAGTAGAAGCACAGCTTTCTGTCCACACAGTTGTCATGGTAGGCTATGGAGTCATGCCACAGATTTTATGTGGCTTCGATCTGCATGGGTTCATTCCTTAAATGTCCGCATTTCTGAGGTTAATGGGGGCATTATTAACCCCCTAGTCATGAAGTATTGGTGATGTGTTGAGATAAAAAACAGACATAAAAAACATATAAATACCTAGCCAGTCAAATGTAAGGAAATGTATTCACCATATTTTAAAATTTATCTGCGGCTAAAGGACAGTAAACTTGCCCTTAATAAAATAATCAAAACTTTACCTTTGTGTTGCACCTAAGAAAAGATTAGATGGTTTATGTATTATTACATTTTGAGAAGTATTTTAGTGTGCAGACAGCCTTTAGAGCTTTACTGCTTATAGTGAATCAACATACACAAATATTTTAGAAATTGTAGCTGGTTGAATATAGGAGTAATCCCAGTAAAATTCTGTGATCAATTTCCTCTTGGAAGTAGAATTAAAGTTTTTGGCGTATGGAAGACTCACTTATAAGGAAAGAAGCAATTGCATTTGGAAACTGTGTTTTCAGCAGAACATTTATTTTTTTTTGTTCTTGTTGAAGTACAATAAGGTTTTTGCTCTAGAGACAGGTCTGTGATCTTAGAAGTAAACCCATCTTAAGACTTTAGTGCTGACCATTTTTCCTGACATGCAAATGTAAAAAAAACTTTGATCACAATGAAGAAATAGCATTGTAATAATTTTAAGTTTGAAGGATAGACTTTGAGGGTAACTGGTCAAATCACCGCTTTTTGACAAAGAACAGGGTAGTTGTTTTGATTAGCGTTTTGCTGTGTAATGACTTGCTTCATGCGTCTGGTCTGGGTTTTAAAGGCAAATGTTCTAGAGTGAACAGTTGAAGAGGTAACTGCATGCTGAAGGTAAGATCTTTAAGGTATTTTGCTGTAGGGAATATATTTTATGTAATAACTCGGACATGTAAATATAGTAAACATGGTTAAGCATTTGAAAGTAAGGGAAGAACAATGAGGTTGCCTTTGCAATCTCAACTAACTATCCTTGTGCATAGGTACTCAGGTCTTTAATCTCCAGATTCCCAGAGACTTTTCTACATTAATTCTAGAGTGTTTACAGGACTCATCAAAACATATCATGCATACACAGAACATAAAATAATGTTCCTTTTTTTTCTTGATGATCTGGATGCTTCATGCCAGGCAGAGACATTGATACCTGTCAGTTTTGTCTGAGATTGACGAAAAGAGAGCAGGGGAATAAGGCCTGAACTTTGAAGAGGGATTCAAAAGTTGTTTTTCTTTGCATTTCCCTTGCTTCATATCTGTATATAGATCAAGATCAAAATTATGCATAGTATGTCAGCCTGCTATTCACATACCAGCAGTTCAATTTGATTAGGTACAGCATGGCTCATTGAAGATAGGATTTGCTTTTTTGTTTTCCAAATGTATCTACATAGTATACTGTAGAATGCTACAGACTGAAAATATGGTTTTGAAACTACTAACGTGATTTTATTCCCTATTCCTAACAATCTAAAATAGTTCTGTAGCTTCTGTGGATGTGTTAGTAGGAATAAATGAGCTGTACATTTTCAGCTCCATGAAAAAACGTGAGAATTACAGCCCAGAGTCCTGATACAACCTACCATTTGTTACAGTGTTCAGTACCTTGTGGAGTGGGGCAGAGGACCCGAGATGTGAAATGTGTCAGCAACCTTGGAGACATTGTTGATGATGAGGAATGTAACATGAAGCTGCGGCCGAATGATATCGAGAACTGTGACATGGGACCCTGTGCTAAGAGCTGGTTCCTTACAGAATGGAGTGACAGGGTAAGGCTTCCCATTATCTCCGTGTGCTGCCAAATCTTCTAAAACAACTTAGGTGCATCAGAATTAAAAAATACGTATACAGGTATAAAAGGAGTGATCTTATTTTCCATGTTTACATTTGATCTGTAAAACAGGCAAGAGCAAACAGAAAATAATGATCCCACGGGTATTGGGCAAGACTCTGGGTGCATGGCCAAACATCTGGATTTAGAACTGGATCTGTGTCTGAACTTCCCAAAACACTGAGTGTGCTGAGATTTATTATTCTGCCTTGCTTAACCCTGAGTCTCAAGCTTCAGATTTTAAAAGTTTCCCTACTGTTTTTTTAAGTGGTGGAGGTTTGAGGCCTGATGTTTGGCTTTAAGTTGAAACCATAAAACAATTTTCCTATACCTGTGAAAAGAGAGGAACAACTTCACAAGCACAGTCAAGGTAGATTCAGATTTTCTGTATTTCACAAACATAAAAGTATTTTTTGATTCTAGTGAGTCTGATTACCAGCATGAAAGCAATAAAAAGAGTTGTGATTTACCTTGTTTCATGATTGGACTCAGAGAGTATGTTCAACGGTGATATTCATATGCATGGGCTAAGACAAGCCTGGTATTTTGGTCCCTCTTGTGGATTCTTGTGTATCAGGTTTAATCTATAAACAAGTTGAGCTTCCAGTCTCTATAAAATACTGGTAATATTTCCCTTTTCTTTAACTGGTTGTTTTGGCAGGCAAATAATCTCATTTATCATAGAAACCATAAGATTTCTTAACTTCACAGATTCATTATTTAAATGCTTTAAATGCATCTCTGAAAACTGGGATTGTCTGGCTCAAAGGTTACATGCTAGTTTGGGCGCTGAAAAGATTTACATTATGTTTCATATGCAGAGAAGGGGGAGGAACTTAACAAATCAGACAAGTACCTGGTATGTCATATAGTTTTAAAAAGGCTGATCAAACTTTGCTACAGTTAGAGGCTGGTAAAACTTTCAGCCCACAGGCAACTCAAGTAGATTTTATGAAGAAAAAAAAATCTTTATACGCTATTAAGTCTTTGTGGTTATCATTTAAACTTTCTTTTCCCAGTTTTTGTTCACTCAGGACAGAAAGGTACCAGTTGAATTACAGATATTATTGCAAATGGCAAAGATTTTCCTGTAGTGTATATGACAGTGCCTTTTATTTTTTTACCTTTTAGAGCCATTCTTTTTATAGTGCTATTAAAGTGGTATTTACAAAGGAGAAAGAAAAATGCATTCTATCCTCAAAGACGACCTTTCTTGAGGAAAGAAAAAAAAAAAAAAGACCCCCATTTTCAGCTACTCTCAGCTAGTGGGGTTCTACCAGTTAAAGCAGATACATTCCAGTGAAGACCATAGCATCAGTGTTTCTTCATCATCCTACACTGGTATTTTTTAAACTGCAGAATTAAAAGTACTTTTTGTAGCTGGATGTTAGAACTGTAAAATGCTATTATGCTTACTTATATGTATTAAATGAGACATAGATATGAAGCAGGTAATGTGGAAAATGTTGGAGTTTTTTTCTTAGTGCAGATGTTTTAGGGTCAGAGAGAAAATAATGGATATTTTTTTTCTTCTCAGCTTTTATAAGTGAACTAATTAATTAATACCAAATGCTTGCTACTGTAACTGGCATTATTCACCATTACTTCTGCCAGCAATCAGTTTGGAGTTTGGTTCACAAAGATAGTGAAAGGAACAGGTCATTTCGAGGGGGGGTGGGAAGGTGTGTGGGGGGAATAGACTCCAAATGGAGTGTGCAGAACCTTCAAAGGTTCGTACATACCTAACAAGGATGTTCAGAGGCATTTAATGGCAGTGGTTCCAATGAAAGCGGAACATGGGAATAATCACTAGTATTGCATAGCAGGGCTTTGGCCATTAGCTTTCTGACTCTACTTCTCACTATCTGTTTTCTGGGATCAGACCTTTCTCTTTGTATAGAAGTATGTTTCTGTTGAAGGATACTGAAGGGGAGCGTTCTGTCATGGAATGGAAATGGGTAACCCCAGGCATATGGGCTTTCTGTGTGCAATTTCCCCAAACAATTCTTAATTAAAAAAAAAAAAAAAAGCGACATTTCAGCAATAAACATAGACCTGTGATGGTTCAGATAAGCAGCCAGAAGTTCAGATGCTTAAAGAAAACTTGTTCAAACCTCTTGAGTCTGCAAAACTGTGGTGGAAATCTCACAAGAACAGGCCTTCTTTGTGAGATTTATTACATGCCTACTTCACGTCCCAGCTGGAAAAACCACAAAACAGGCTTTTCTATTGTATTTTGACATTTCAGCCGTGGCTAAGAAGAAGAGGTGGAAGAACGTGTCATAACTTTTGAGAATGTTGGAACTTTAAAATGGTTGAGTTCAAACTCGATTACAGTCATAAGAGAAGTCATACAATCATAAGGCCTGATCTGTACTTCTCTGAACCCATTCTGCAAACACTTGATGTCTACTGATGCATGTGCAGCAAGTAGAGATTCCAGACACCTGTCAAAGATTGGTTAAGCACATACTTTCTCTTTCAGCAAGGTATATATCAAACTTCCACATGTGGATTTATATGACACATGGAGCATTCAATATAGGTTTGGTCAATTAGCGAAGCATCAGGAAAAACAGTACAGTAACATAAAAAGGACAATTGTCTTTACTACTGACATGTTAAATTTCACAGTTTAATAATTGATGCATATTTCTGCAGAATGTGACAAAGGTATTCTTTAAAACAGAGTAGAAGAGATGAATAGCCACGTCTGTGTTTTAAGAAAAGGGCATGCTCTGATTTAGGATTAGTGAATGGATTTTTTTTTTCTTATTTTATGGAAACCTTTCAAAGTTTTAACTGATGCAAACTCATTTTAGTTCTCATCTTCATTAATAGTTTTGGGGGTTCTAAATTGGAAGATTCTGTAATTAAAACATCCTAAATGTACCTACAATATAGTATATGTGCACCCAAAAACTGAAGTCTACATACAGAGCTGTGTGTAGGAGTTCTGTCCCCTTCCCAGGGAGAACTGTGTGTATCTTTCCTCCATAAAGCACACTGGGCTGCCTTCTCACTAAATGGGTATCGGAGTCCAGTGTATGTATGTTATACACACTGTTTTACCTGCAAAGCCCATGAGCTGCACAGCTAACCATGTGCACACTGTAATGGTTGCAATGGACCATGTAAAGGAAGGTAAGAAAGCAATTTATCCTTAAGAAACAAACTGTTATTTTTCTGAAAATTATAAGTTCTGCTTTGAAGTAGTTGTAGACACCATTTTTTACTCCTTTCAGTGGGAAAGAAAGTAGAGGTTAAAAGTCTCTGGCAGTAAAGTAAGGCTTGTCTTACGTTTTATGTGCCCATCTATACATTTATTTCTCTATCTTCATTACAAATGAAGAGAACTAATTTAAGTTTCATGGCTTTGTCTTCTACACGATCCTTAGCACCTTAGATCCTTAAAGGTGAAGACCTTTAAACAATCTGGGCAAACCTTCATGAAGTACTAAAATGCATTTGTGGAAAGATGGCTTCCTGTCTCCTAACTGACTTAGGAAGTCAAGTTAAAACTGCAGAGCCACCAAACTGCATCCTTTAATCAGCAGAGTAAACCTGGTGAACCTTACTGAACTCGGCAGCAAAATTGGATTGATGGGGGTAGATGAGATCCTTGCAAACATTTCACAACTAATTTTTGGATAGCTCTAATTGCTGGAAAAGTTACTTCTCCTATGGGTCAGAAGCAGGAAACTGTATCCTCCTGATTTACAGCAACAGGAAATTCACCAATGTTTTCTGCCAACTATCTGGAGCATTTCCTTCTTGCATTTTTGTTTATTCCTCATTGCCATCTACTCTGTTCATTTGTTTCTCATTTGATTTAGAGCATATTTGGAAAAGAAGCCAAAATACAAACAATTCTTACACATTAATGAGATTCTGAGGCCAAAATAGAATGTAAGGAAGGAAGAAAAAAATGTTCCTCCTCAGGGAACAAAATCTAAACTGATCAAATGCATGCTCTGGGTTTTAGTCATTTTTAAAAGGAGAAACAGCAATGCTTCTATAGTAGCTTTCATTAGAGAATTACAGCATGCTTCCTAAAAATCAATGCCTTATTCCTCTCACTCCTAAAACATTTCCTATCAGGTACCAGTCAGCTTGTTGACCAGTCAAAGGTGTAGAACCACAAAAGCGTATTGTACCTCACACTTCTCTTTCACTGGTCTTTATTTAAATCTGGATAGCTCAAGTAAAATCTCCTGGATCCTGAACAGATAAAAGCAAAGAGATCACCATGGAGTTTGTGTAATTTTTAGCTATTTTTGATTACCCAGTTTAAAATTTAAAACAACATAAAATATCCCTTTACATGGTTTTCATGTGGAAATCATATGGAAGTAGAAGTTTTGCATTCTGTATGCATAAATTTGTAACTAACTTCATGATTCGCAATGGAACATATAGCCAGGAGAGTTTTGAAGAAGACATGGCCAAAACCTACAGATAATTTATTTTTTATTCTCCCCAGCTGATCTCTCTTTGCCAAAATTCATCTGCTTTAGACTTTCTAAACAATGTGTAACTGCCAAAAGCAAACTGGTTTGTTTAAAGGCAGATAGGAGAGTTCTGGCGAGAGCATGCTTCTGTCATATCTTTGGTTTTAAGGGAAAGGCAGGCAACTTAATACTGGAAGTTATGCACAGAGATTAGAATTACAGTAAGGCAGGCTAGTATTTAATCACGGAGCAGTGACATTAAGAACAAAGATACACAGTGTTCACAAAAGCTACTTAAAAATACATATTTCTCTATATTTGTGTGACCTACTGTTTCAGGTCTCCCAGAAATCAAATTCTGGAAAATAATTTTTTGGTTTTTCTTACTAAATCAGATCATGTATGGAGACACTGCCATTTGCAAGGCTGAATGCTTTAAAACCTGTTGATGTATTATTTCTATTATGCCCACCACTGTATTTCTATTCACCTATCACAAGCCTCACATAAGCCTTCTCCTTGTTTTGGGAAATGTCATGTATGGAGGGCACAGCCTTTTAGTACAGTGAGCAAGATTTTCTCTTAGCTGTCCAACTAGCCTCATTCAGGCAAGTCTGGGCCATCATACAGAGCCCCAAACCGCCAGCCTTCTCTTTGCTTTTCACCTGTAGCCCACTTCTTTGAATGTGATTGAATACATGTGAAAACATTTAATGTCTTCTCTATTTTATCTCCTAAGGGAAGTTAACTTTGTCCATACACTCAGGTGAACTAGCTTTGCTAGTGCTCCAAAGTGGGAGTAAAAATCAGCTGCAGAAGCTTTCTCATCAGGATCAATTTTTCAAGCCTCTCTCTGCAGTAACATATGTAACCTCCTCCTGGACTTTGAACTTGAATAGCTAAGGATGACTTGTTAACTTCCTTCACAGATGTGCTCTATAGGGTTTTAGATAAATAGATAAATAAAGTGTGATAAAATAAATAAAGCATGATAAACAAATCCTGTACAAATGGGGAAACATTTTACAAGAACTAATTTGACTGGTTTTTAAAAACTTGATTAAACTAGCAATGATGCTGAGACCTGGGTGAAAAAACTTCTGGACCCCGTTGGTAGGATTCTTGCTGCTACTTTCCCATGAGCTGTACTTGTAGTCCCAGCTGAGGGCAAAGACATGTGCTGGTACATCAGTCAGAAGGAGCTGGCATAGTTAAAGGGTTTTACTTGCTTTGCCACTCCGTGTGGATGGGACAAAAATTCAGGCTTCCACATGCAGCTTTTCAGTTTTGCAGGAGCTAGCCTTATTTTCCTGGGCTGCTGTTACAGTTGTTTTCTGACAACTGTAAGAGCACCAGATTCTTTTTTTATCCTTTTTTTTTTTTTTTTTTTTTTTTTTTTTTTTATGGGAATGGAAAGCTTCTAAAACTCAGCTGATGAGGAACGGACATCAAGAAGAGAAAAAAAGACAAACTCTTTAAAATTAGGGAGGGTGTTCCACAGACTAACATTTTTGAGGGAATTTTTGCCAATTAAAACAAGAAAATGAAACGAAATATCTTTAATAATAGGACCAGAAAAGAGAAGTTGCAGATCATGGAAGTTCCTTTCAGGTTCTGTAAGGAAACATGTCGTACAGTTAGGTTATGGCAGTCACTGTGTGTTAATGCAACAAATCAATGGCACAAAATTGGCAGTAGTGGGTGTGTCAGTTGCAGAAACTGAAGGGAGAGAATTTATTATCCAAACACTCCCTACTCCCTGCCTTAGCTTTGGAAATCATGGCTTTCACACAGCAGATTTTTACTTGAAGGAAGAAGAAGAAAAAAAGAAAAAACAAATACTTCACTCAGAAACATTCACATTTAGGTTTGCTGTGTAAATCCTTTGAGGGTAGTTAATCTGTAGTAAAATCTTGCAGCAGAGGGTGGGACTGCCCTATACCTTCCCATTTGGAATTTCCTTTGTTATTTGATATGTAAGCCTCGTTCATGCATAATCATTTAAAACATAAGACTGGAGATTTTCTGGATTAATTTATAGACTAAACTTGTTCTCAGCTCTGTTTGTTTGCAAAGCAGAGAAGCAAATTAGATTGTCAAATGAAAATTACTTAGAAATAAGGAAAGTATTTGCAGAGTATATGCATATTTCTCTATGCATAATGTAATTGAACAAACTTCGCTGGGATAAAATATGAACAGACAGAAAACTTATTTTAGTACAGTGGGTTTGAAAGGCAGCCATTTATGGGGCTCAGTTAAACAGTTTACCTAGGAGTGGAACATTTTGAAATCGGTTTAGTTTAGTTTTAGTTTACATAAAGGGGAAAATGTTCAGTACTTAGCACAATGTACATCATTTTGGTATTTCCAAGATGCTGTCAGTTTACTTTGAAAAGACCTCCTCAGACATCAAATGTGGTTTGCTGAGGAGCTGAGTTTATTTCACACATTGATATGAAAGTGGAAAATTTTCTTGTGCACCACCACCAAAAAACATGTGTTTCATTGTGCTATTTAAAGGAATCATTTAAGAGACACTCAATTATTTGATCTTGTAGATGGAGGAAGTGCAGTTTTTTACTACTCCATTGGAGTACATAAGCAACTCTTTAAATTTTGAATTCCTAGTTATTTCCAGAATTGTATCTTGTTGAAAAAATGTACAAGTTGTACAGGTAAAACATGTAAAAAGTTTGATCACCTTTTTGGCTTTCTAGGGATTCCATTTCAGCAAATAATTTGTTCTTCTATTGAATATCTTGTGAAAGAAACTG
The DNA here is from genome assembly GCF_009819795.1 of Aythya fuligula. Classification (NCBI taxonomy): domain Eukaryota; kingdom Metazoa; phylum Chordata; class Aves; order Anseriformes; family Anatidae; genus Aythya; species Aythya fuligula. The sequence goes on along the minus strand of NC_045569.1, from coordinate 4,739,582 downwards.
ACTTGGTAGAGGGAAAACTATTTTCCAATACTGTATCTGTGGAATAAATATGACATGACTACATATTTCACACAACCAGTATTCCTTGGTGTGTGATTAAAGCCTGGTTTGCAGCTAATTGTACATTCAGTGCCTGGTGTCTCTGGGAGATGGTGAGCAACTGTAGTGGTTTGGCCTCTTACTGATAGTGGCATCTGCTGTTCTGTAGCTGAACTATTGGATGGGAAACCTTTCTAGTACAATTGCCAGTGGAAGCCAACCTAAGCTAGTGGGCAGTTCTGTGTCTCATTACCAGTTCTCTTCAATTTTTTCTTACTTTTATTCCAAATATAAAAATGTCCCAGAGCTACATTGCTTCACAAGGGATGTTCTGTTCATTGTGGAAGTAATGCCTAACTATGCCTAGCTTTTCCTAACTAATTACTTGGTTTGTTAAAAATAAGATTGGAAACGTCAATCAAACGTGTCTTTTCTCCCATACACTGTATATTTACTTGTGGTTTTCTTTACATGGTTAGTATAATATAATTGCTTGTAATTGCTAAATTCAATTATATATACGTATCTTTCAGCAAGCTGCACATTTTTTCATTTTCATGGTCTAGAGATGAAATGACAAATGTGTTTTCAAAGAAAAGAAAACGAAGATTAAGAAAGAAAGAAGCAACAACAACAACAAACAGTCTAGCACATGAATTGCTTATCTCCCAGGCATGTTTGCTTTTTAAATGTCAACAGTTTGATGCTGCCCAGAACAGTGGAATGTGAGACTTTCCCACTGAAGGAGGTGAATGACCAAACTATATGAGCACAAAGAGTCATGATAAATGGAATTTATCCTGCATGATTTATGGGTCATATGCATACCATCTCCAAATATGTGACATACACTCAGCATATCACTAAATAATACAAGCTTTCATAATTTAGCAGTGAAAAGTTGAGAAAGATGAATATTAGTTACTGGCCACCTTTGCTGCTAAAAAACATAGTAAAGAACTTACAGTTGAAACATGGAGGGCAACAATTAGTGGCCGTTACAATTATTTGTAGAAGATTTACCCGAGTCTTTGGAAACTACCTGTTTTCTACTTTATTGTGCTCTCATACTCTGTCAGCAACCTATATGGAAAAGTTCCAGGATGCACTATGCACTATTTTGCTACCAGTATCAGCAGCACTCAATGCCAGTAGCCCTCAGATCTTCCTCACCTCATCCTTTTAACCAGTGTAAGAATTCACCTGGCTAACAGCTTGAACAGTCAGAGGGGAAACTCACAGAACAATTCGCAGGCTGAAACATATCTGCTCCCTGAAAAGCTTCTTGTTGAAATTATCACCTCTCAGATGCATTAACTGGTATGGCAAAAGATGAATAAAATTAAAATTGAAAGAATTAACAGATAGGGAGAAGGAAGGAAAACTAAACAAGCTATTAAAAACCTATAAGAAATTTTCTTTCCTAATCATTCAGGTTCACTCATTTGTGATTATGAAGGACAGGTACTATTTGTACTGTATTTAGAGGTATGAAACCATAAGATTATTTGCTACAATTGAATTACAAGTGAAAATAATTGATTATAATCAATTGATTATATAATTGATTATATAATTGATTATGCATTCATCTATTTTCCATGGTTGTTTCACTGCACATTTCATTGTAAAGGGTGGAGGATGGACTAGTGAACACCTGTTATATCTTCTGCTCCCCAGTGTTCTGCAGAATGTGGTGACGGGGTCCGTACACGTTCAGTGGTTTGCATGACCAACCATGTCAGCAGTTTGCCTCTGGAAGGCTGCGGCAATAACAGACCCTCTGAAACAACTCCGTGTAACAATGGACCCTGTGCTGGTAAAGTGGAGTGGTTTGCTGGGAGCTGGACACAGGTAAGATCTACATCTAACATGTGTTTGTTTTCTATTGGCATTTTAATCCTTTCCACATGAGGAAGATCTGTACCATAAGGTATTTCTGCATCTCTGTGGAGTGTTTGGATAAGTGTTTTGTTTGTTTGTTTGTTTGTTTTTTCTTCTGTATTTTACTGAGCTAATGTTCAATGTTTCAAGATGGTTCTTTCCTCTATACCTTAATTTTTGTTTCTCATCTACTGACCCAGTATATTAACAAAATGAGAGACATCAGAAAGCTGCCTAGCATATTCAAAGGAATGCAAAAGTAAGAGATTTACACCTATTAAGTTAGATCGTTTGTGATGCATACCTGTGGGATGTGTATAGGCAATAGCCAAAAGATGCACAATAAGACAAAAGCAGTGGCTAAAACCAAAAGTTGGCTTCTGTTTTGCTGAGCTGGTTTATCATGATAGGTGAAAAGAATTAGTGGCCAGTGTCCTGGTGCTCTTTCTTTACGGTAAATTATTTCCTTCATCCACATCTCAATGTTCTTTCTCATTCTTACTAAACATTTCTGCTGTCAGGAGCAAAGGAATTTCAGAAGCTGTCAGCTGGTGCCCAGTCATTTATGTCCCTCTAATTTAAGTAGGCTCTAATGTAGCCCAGAGAGCCTTTTGGACTGCTGATACCAGCATTTCTTCAGGTTGTTAGGGAAAAGTCTCTTGGCTGTGCTGTTAACTCACTGCATTTCAGATTCCAGCTGGTAAGGAGTTGGAAATTAAACTGGTACAGCTGAGATGGAGATTACATGCAAATGCTTCCAAGTGTAAGTGATAATTATTTGTATTGTATGAGAGTAATAATAATTTCAGATTTAAAACATACTTTGCTGCAGTTTTAATAACTGGTAAAGTCTGGGCCTTGTTAGTGACACTGCTCCATGCAGGTGAATAGGAACTTCGTACCCTATTACCATAGAGAGAAATGTACAATAAGGTTGTCCTAACTCTCCCCATGCTGTACTCAATAAGAAAGTTTCTTTCCTTTACAATTTCCTGTTCTTTTAAGCCTAATTCACCTTCTTTCTTTGTATGAAATTGCATTCTGTTTGATGCATACCAGTTATACAAAGTGTTCACTGTATAGTATGTGAAAGAATTGCCTGACAACGTCTGTTCTACCAGACAAATCCTGACTTTAAATACCATAATGAAAGCAGACCGCCGGTAGACCAGAGCAGGGAGCATTGGTGAATGACATTTAGCATTGTGCTCCATTAGAGCTGAGGCTAAATGTTAAGATAGTGTCTGTTGGAAGAAGCGCTAAAAGAGAGCAGTGACAGAGATGTTCAGTGTTAAAGAAAATGGAGTTACATTACTTACTGTAGAATTTATTTAGGTGCAGTCATCTCTAGGTTTTTCATTCTGGTAAAGGGATCATAAATTCCACACAAAGTATTAAAAATAGTAATAATAACACTTGATTGTTTTAGGTTAGAATATGCCTTTGAAAATCATGGCCCTTTATGCAACATAGAAATCAACGTATCACCAGAATAGTCTTCTGAAAAAAAAATGTTTTAAAAGTGCCACTAACAATCTTATGTGTGCATTTAACCTTTAAATGGGCAATAAGAGTCTGTGAGAGTAAAATTTGCTTTTTGGAATTGGAACCAATGCAGCATCACATCGATATTTGCAAACACAAAAAGAACACCCTGGCAGATCAAGGCATTTTCTAAAAACCACACCATGCGGGGATTTGTAAAACTGCAGAACTGTGCTCTAGCCTTATAACCTCAAAGGTTCAGTGCATGCAATCCTGCTTCGGTCAGAAGCAGTAACACTGTATATGGAGAAAGTAAGTTACACTTCTCCTTTTATTAGAAAAAAAGCACAATTATAGTCATATCTCTTATTTTTAACAATAATTAGGAAAGCATTTTTAGTCTTCTGTACCATTTGGAATAAAAATGAATAGAAGTACAGTTTTAACCACTGTAAGCATTTTTAAGATTTGTAATTAAATGTATAATACCCAAAACATATAGTCATTATTCACTTGATGAATTAAGTTATTACTATATCCTGTAGCATTTTCTTGTACTGGTTCCTAACTGGCACTTCTGGGTACTATGGTAGCACTACATAAATATAATAACAACCCAAGCATTATCTAGGCTTCTATTCTGGGTCTGAGGGATAAAAACCCTATGGCAGGTACCAAAGGAATGTTTTACCCTTTGCCCTTCTCCTTAAGTCATACATATGCCAGAGACAGAAGGAAAGATATCATTAACGTTACTGAGGAAAGAGCCTATTAAAAGAAGGAAATAAATTTTGTTTGAAGGTGTCTTAATATGTATCCAAAAATAGCAAATAAACAATGCTTTATAAATTTAGGTGATGAATATTAATTTAAAGGGCAAGTATATGCGTTTGTATGCGTGAATGTTCTTTTATTTCAGGAACAAATAACATGGACAAATAAGTTAGTTCAGAACCAAGTTGAAGAACCTAAGTAGAATAACAAATTTCACCGTTTTTTTTTCTTCTCTGATACAGTGCTCTACTGAATGTGGCAGTGGAACTCAACAGAGAGAAGTAATTTGTGTTAGGAAAACTGAAGGCCATTTCGATGTTTTGAACCCCTATGAATGTTCATATTTGGAAAGACCTCCCAGCCAGCAATCCTGCTACCTCAAACCATGTGGATCTAAGTGGTTTCATACAGAATGGAGCACAGTAAGTCTACCATGCTTTTCTAAATCTGGTTTTGTTTGATGCATCCTTTTCTATGTATATTGAAAGGGAACGCCATTTGGATAAAACTGTTGATCATGAAATAAGGCTTAATCTTTCACAGGAATGATACTGAAAAGAAAGCATACTCTTCAGCAGCCAGTGGAGTTTATGCTTCATCTTGAGTTTCCTTAGTCAGGAACCTTTGGGAAATTCTTCATTCAAGTGACACAAAACATAGAAATTTTATTGTTTTCCATGCTTGGTTATTTGACTATTCCAATGGCAGCACTCAAAAGTAGAAAAGAAAGTAGAATGTTTTTAACAAAAACAAGTCAGCTGAAGAAAAAACAGATTTTTCTTCCCTATTTTGCAGGTGTGTATAGATAGTTATTTGAAAAACAAAGATCCAAATTATGCTCATGATAAAACCATGTAGATTGAAGTATCTCCTTTGATGTTGCTGGAAATTCTTTGAATTCCTTATTGTTAGTTTAGTTCAAATGACTTTCATTAGGAAACGCATTTTCAAATGTGAACCTGCTAGTGTGTAACCACAAAAGATCCAGGCGTGCATCCACAGGATACAGCAGATAGATTCTTTCTGAAAGTGAAAATATATATGCTCTCTTTTTCACGCATGGAAGAAAGAAACTGCTAAAAATCAGAATCTGATAGAATAGAATAGAGTCTGATAGGATCTCATATCTTCAGCAGACTTCTTATATGATCCAGAATAAATGGCACAGTCCCTTCAGTCATGGAGATTTAATGATTGGCTAATGCAAAATGCTGGGTTTTGTATATAGTATGTTGTATGTAACTTCTAAATTCTGTCTTGGTTCCATTTAAAGTGCTTAAGATCTCTACGGATCTGAATGGAAGGTTTTATTGTTAGATACCGGATAATCACAGTATTCTATACAGGCATGTAATGAGTAATCATATTTAAAACAAAACAAAACAAAACACACTAAGTGTTCTATTACTGTTTCTGTAGGTCTGTGTCTTCTAAACTGCAGAAGTGTTGTACTCCAAAATCAAAGAACAATTTAAGACTGTATTATAGGGAATATTTTAGTTTGCTAAAATATCTGTTTTTATGTTAGTGATAAGTTGTTTTTATAATGTTAGGGGAAAAACATATGCCAAAGAAAAAGTCTGAAAACATTCTGATTACTTTGGGGCTATTAAAGTTTCAATAATTATAAATGATCCATGTTTAATGAAGCTTGTGAGCATTTAGGTCAAACTGGACACTGAGCCAAAACTGAAAGACCTCACTCAGGCAAAATTTTTAAAGTCAACAGGGGATTTGCTTCAATGTTAATCTGTGTAATAATTGACTTTGAAAACACCAGGACAAGCAAATACAAAAGTCTTTGGCTTCAGAACAGATTTTGAAGTAACACAGAAATATTTTCTTCAGAAATTAAAGGAAACCTATAATGCTTATTAAAATCACTGTGCTGAAAGAATTGGAAAATAATTGAGCACTAGACAAAAGGCAATTAAAATGATTCCTCATTGTATATAAATGGAGGTAAAAATGGCAGTGGAAACCGGTGCACTCAAGTAGTCAAGTCAAAGTTCAGTATAGGAAGTTCTTAAATAAGAAATGTGTGAACCCTGTGGAAAGAGTAGATTTGGGAGATATATATAAATAAGCAGAGGAAAACAAGACTAATTACACTAACAAGACTAACCAACAAGACAAATTAGAGAAGCAAGAAGCTGACAAGTTCAGAAAGGGAAAGATTCTTGCATGCTTTCAGTGGTAGTCCAGCATGTTTCTTTGTCCAGTTGCTCCCCCTATAGACAAGAACGTTTTTGAACCTTTAAAGGTAATTTCACCTGTATGTTAAGGAGTAGTTACAAAACAAAAAACTACAGCAGTGGTGAAGTTGATGAAAGGCTGCAGTGATTATATCTGTATCTGGGTTTCAGGTCCCTGTTGTTATCTCTATATTTGCACATTGCATGCAATCTTCATGAACTTCGACTTTTGTATTTCAGTGTTCCAAATCCTGTGAAGGAGGATTTAGAGTTCGAGAGGTACGATGTCTGTCAGACGACATGACAACCAGTACTCAGTGTGATCCACAGCTTAAACCTGAAGAAAAAGAACCATGTAACACACAAGACTGTATCCCTGAAATAGGTACGGTAGAGAAACTTTGTGTTTTAACTATGGAACTCCATCTAGTGGATAAAATCCCTAATGATCATGCACAGGTTTTAGAGTTTATTTTCTTTCTAAAGTCCAGAGGTTTGTTTTTATACAAACTATGGCTCTTTTCTGTGATATGAAAGTAGGTTTTCACTTCTGATTTAAAATATTTTCCTTGAAGCACTGAAGAAAGTGGCTTGCTTTTGAAGTTGCTGAGAATGTGAGAAATCCGCTTCTGTGAAAACGATCAATAGAGCTGTTTTTAAGCAGCCTCCTTGCATTCTGAAATGTTTCTCTCGGCAGAGTCTTTGAAAAACAACAACAAAAAGATCATGCATCATATACTGTGTTTGGTAACAGCTCCTATAAGAAACAATAACATTATGGATATTTAATATAAGAACATAAATAGCAAAATATCATTTTTCCTGATTATGAACTTCCAGTGTGGCTTAAACGTTTTTCCTCAAGATTTTCAAGCCTAAGACATTATGGGCAATTTAGAAATTGTATTCTATAAGTAGTATATACACACATCAAATTTTATTATCAAGCATTGAAATTAATCATTCTTCTCCTCCAGATTTAATTTTAACAGTAATGAGAATGCTAGGGAAAGGAAGATGCGAGTATTTAGAAACAGTTTGAACTCATATTCTGCAATAATTACAAATACTACAATAATGAGAATTATTTTTAACATAATTTAAGATAATTATCTTAAAAGCTGGTATACCTGTAGCATTAAAAATATTTATATTGTGCTACTGTTGTTGTTCCTTCTCTATTTAAAACAGGCTTGTACAGAACTGCTCATTTTTACATCTGATTCTAGCACTTTGATATTTTGTCTTTGTCTTAACACCTGTGTGGTGGACAGTGGTCACCTGATCATATGAAAATATTAGCTGTCACTTAAAAAGTGTTTCTAACCCTGTTGGTTGTAAAGGAAAACTTCAAAATGTGAACAGACCATATTGTAGCAGCTTAGAAAACAATGGGGAGTGTTAAGAACACCGTTTTTTGTTTTTGGTTGGTTTGGTTTTAATCTGGGTAATTTCAACCAATCACAACATTTGTAACGAAGGTGATGTTTTACTCAGCAGTGGATTATTTCAATTTAGCAGTTGAAAATTAACATGTGCAGGTTCTGGTGCCATCTGTACACTACTGCAACAGTTTAGTACCTGGGAATCTGAAAATGAAGTGGATAGAGGTACCTAGGTGGAAAATACTAGAAATTTCCCCATCATCTTTATTTAAGCCAAATTTTTCAGAAGAAAAAAAAAAAAAAAAAAAAAAAAAGAACAGTATATATGAGGATAGGTACATTTAATCTGTGTTTTTGTGATTCTTGATTGAATGTGGAAAATCTTCAATCAATTTGCATAGGTAGCCTATTTTAACCTGACAATGAATGTTTGAATAGAGGTTAAAGGGATTTTACACGGTAAAGGAAAGGGGATTGGCTGCCTGTTATTCCACTGTTATTTTCTTCAGTTTCTTTTCTCTTCCTTTTTCTCCACAGATGAGAACTGCAAAGATAAATACTACAATTGCAATGTGGTGGTTCAGGCCCGGCTTTGTGTCTACACCTATTACAAAACAGCCTGTTGTGCATCCTGTACACGTGTGGCAAACAGACAATCAGGGTTTCTGGGACGCAGATAACAAATACTCTTCTCAACGCAGCAATGTCAGTCTTCAGATGGAGCTTGAACAGTGTTACTGTTTTGCCTACAGCAGGTTTTAGCTTCTTAAAGAGATGGTTTTTATATTGCTGTGTACATCAAGGCACCAGACCATTTCAGTTACAATTACTGTGCAGTTATGTCTTTTTAAAAATTGTTTGTTGTAAAACCATGATCTTTTTAAAGCATTAATTTTTAATGATAACATTCTTTGCACCTGCTCATCGGATAATTATTTAAAAAATATACCAGCCTTACTGTTGTGAAATTATTGTTAAAAAAAAAATCAGTCATAGGCAATTACTGGAGATATTTTACCAATGTGGATGCAACTGCTGCGTTATTTTCTGAGTTCTTAACTCTTACATGATATTTTGGACTGCCTTAAAGTAATAGACCAAATCAATGAAACATGCACGTGACAAGAACTATTTTACAGAGAAACTAGGCCCTTGAAGACTCATTCATGTTCAGTTTCTTAGCACTCTAATGTATATTTTTAATTACTTCAATCCATTCATAATAAATTATAGTAATGGTTAAACTTTTTCAATTATACTTTTAGCTAACTTCCCGTCCTCAGATGGCAAATATATGCACACTTGACTGCCAAAATGTGCCTTCATATTTAATTCATAAACTCTTGAAATTATACTATTCTACTGTATGTTTTTTAAAATACATTACCTACCAGAGTGCCACTAGTGCCTAACCAATTAAGCCTTTAATAACTGCAGCTGTCAGTGAGATTTACCAGGAAGTTGAGGAGACTTTGCTCATACTTAAAAAGAAATACACAGAGTGATTGTTTCCAACTGGCAAGGTCTCTTTCCTGTAGGGCAGTTTTTCAGTGAACTGATATCTTGCCTGATGTCTTGTCTCTGCCCTATTTTTTAACAGCTACCATACAAAAGTATTGTGTCCAGACCTTGTCTGGAGACATCACTAGTTTCTGAAGCAACCACCAACAGATGCAGGCCTCTCTGCTTTATAGTAGTCTGTTATTCCTGGTGTCAGTAGTCTTTGTGAGTGGAGTAGCCAAGTATTTATAAGGAGATCTTACCTGTTGATGTTCTTCAGGTTTTGATCACTTACTACAACATACTTGTCATTTTTGCTTCATTCCATGTTTCATCCATCAGATCTTTTAATACCACTCCCTTTATGCTACTCAAGAATAGCTTTTCTTAGACCTAAAGTTAAGTGGTGATTTTTCATTTCTGCAATTACTAGACTCAGCCTTAGGATGTGCTGAAGGTAAATAGATCACGTTGTGCAAGGCAAAAGAAAGCTTTTGCATTATCTGCACATTCTCTAGCTTTTACCTGTGAGGTCTTTCAAATGTGTAAATAAGGCTGAGGGAAGAAAGAAACACCTCTGCTCATTCAACTGTTTATTACAGCATATTTCTTTTAAATTAATGATATCCAACTGTGCATCTATTTCTAAGGTGCCTGCTGCCTGAATTGAAAAACAGCTTTAATAATGTATGTTAAGCCACTCCCAGTGATGCAGTAGTAGAGTGATTAATGTGTCCTGATAATGATTAGGGGCATGTTTGAACCTCATTCTGGATTTGTACTAGAGCTCATCCCAGATGATCCATCTGTAAATGTTCATCTGTTTTTATTTTGTTCTTACTGCTTGGGTGGAGACAACGTGGAAGAGAGACTGGGCCACTGGGAGGCAAAGGTTTCTGGGCATGCTATTTACTAGTCACACCAGTTCATGTACTGGAAGCTACAGGCACAGAAAGGTAGAACACCTCCAGTCTAAAAGCTGCCTTGGACTGAGACAAACCTTAGATTTTTTGATTCAGTCACTTAGGAAGAATGTATTTCAGCCATGATGAACTGTAATGTTTGGCTAAATGAAATTAACAAGTGTTTCCCCTAAACTTTGAAGTATTTGTGATTTTAAACCATTAATGTTATTGGCTGTTTCTGTATACTGTGGTTTGGGCTTTTTCACTGTAATTAATTGATGTAAGCCCTTTAGAAACAGACATGCTAATTAGAAAACCTTCGATTTAAGTTCACAAAGCTTTTGCAGTCCTATTTCCTTGGATTATGAAAATTTATTCATGAAGGTAATTTAAAAATTTGTGGTCATATTTTATATTCATTAAGATTCTTGACCAAAGACTGATACAGAGAAAGTACAGCATAAACAACTCTGGAATCCAGTATTTGTAAATACAGATTTTCATCTCAAAGTCTCATTGCAGCAAATCTTCACATAGAGTGCATAATTTTTGCTGTTATCTCTTTTGTGCCAAGGAAGTGTGTCTTGTGAGCTACAGTGAAATACTTGTACTGAAAACCACGAGGAGAATGAAATACAGAGAAGTAATCAGGTTTGCAAACAATTCGCAGACAATCTGCTTGCACACACTCTTGGCTGTGAGACAGCAAGTTAGCAAGGAGACAGGTGATCCTGGTCTTCCATAAAATCTGTTGTTATGCTCTGGAATATATGGCGATTGGGTTATTTTACAAGGATTATCATCATGTAGGCTTCATTAAGCTGCCATTTAAGTAAGCAATTCATGGGAGCTAAATAAGAATCTATGCATACATGTAGTGCTATAACCCTGTATTACTCCTAAGCTGTACAGCCTTGTGAATTTAATGCAGTGAATTATGTTTATAGAAACTATATATTTCTTTTTAGTAAAAGGACAGGTTTCAGATGTATCAGTTAGAAAAAGATTGCATCACCTAACTGAACATCTGGTGATATGGAAACTACTAAAGTCTTGCTGAACTTAATCATTTATCATCTCTTCTCATGTTTCAGCATAATCAAAATACTTGCTCCTGAAATATGAACTAATGAACCCTTCTTTCAGCACTTTGATGTAGAAGAACTAATATTACCTACACAAAGTAAGTGCTATGCTAGTATTTCACTGTCACACAAAGTGCACTTTTGAAATTGTGACTATACCATTTGTTTTAATAGAGCAATATACCAATTTAGGATGATGTCTACAGAGGCCCTGATTTTAATTCCATGATTTTACTGTAAATCAGAGGTGGTATTTGCCTATGTCTCAGTCCTAGAACATGCCAGTGGTCACCACTGAGGGAGGAAGGTGGAAGCAGCAAATGGCCAGCAGAACCTCTGTATGTAAATTGAGAGTAAAATGTGCTCTCTGTGGCTTTTCTTTCCAGTTCATCTCCGTCCTGCAGTCCCTCTCTTACGCTGACAAAGTGTTCTTCTCCTATCTCACCTCCATCCCTTTGTGCTTTGGATGCCAATTTTAAATTTTGCCTGCATTACTGAAAATCCTCAGTGGTTTGGTTAAGAATCTGTTAGAAATAAGCCCAGCTATGAAGGGAGCTATATTCCTGCCAGTTCAGTGATTTTTGTGTGTTCTTCTTGGCTAATTTTAAATGCATGATATTAAAATAACTACTGAAAGAGTTCCTGTTCAATGAACCTATGATTACACAACTATTGAAGTATGTATTGGCCCTTTAGTCTCAAATCTCACATATATTTAAAAACAAAACAAACAAAGTAAAAAACTTTACACTCAAAAAGTAAAAGTTTGTTACCTGGTTTTCTTGAGATCTACACTTAGTGTCTGACTAATCTCTTTCTTAGAGCCATTTGGTGTATTAGGCAGATTATTTATGTGCATGTCTGTATTTGGAACACAAAACATGACATTTTGAACACTGAAAGTAAACTTCCTTTGTTCTTAGCATCAGTTACAGAATATGTTTGTGGGAGCTATATTACCTATTGTTTAGAAAATATATTAAAATTGTACCTCCTAATATCTCAAATGAAAAATCATCCAGTAATTGTTTTTAGTATAATTTAAAGGAAACCTCTCAGCATTATAATATCTTAATAGGGTGGGTAAAATTCAGACCTAGTGAAGGAAGAAAATTTCATTTAAGAGAACTCACACCAGACCTGAACTTGGCTCTTTACTTATCAGCTTTTAGCAACAAAAAGTTACAAATGCAAGTTCCTAATCTTCTTTAACGCCATTTACTTTAATGGATTACAAAACAAACTACCACTATATTTGGAGAGAAGGGGAGCTTAATTTTGAGCAATCAGTGACCTCACAGTGACAGTCCATCATTGCTGCTTGCCCAGAACTATTTCGTCTATGTTGTGTTTGGGTCTCTGAGACCTAGTCTTGCAATGGCCTTGGCAGGGTGGGCGCATACAAGCTTGTGAACCCCACATTGAAGTCGCTTGGGCTCCACTTGGAGGATCAGGAGGGACTGGAGCCTTAACACTAAGGATATTTAAACCTGACAAAAAGTGACAGAAAAAAAAAAAAAAGAAAAAAAAAACTTTTATATATAAAAAAATGTCTACATGACCCTAATAATTGATTTTGGCAGAAGGATATACTTTATTATAACTTATTTTGTTGTTATTTGTAAATACAAGATGTTTATGGGAAATATGTATTCTGAGCTGTGTGTATGGAACAAGCCACTGCACCAAAATAATTCAAATATTTAGAATAGGCAGATTTTTATTAAAAGGGACCTAATATGTATTTATTTACATATACCATTCACATTTTGTCCAGCTCTTTCATTATACTAACCCAGCTTTTATGGAATTTTATAGCACAAGTATTACATATATATTTTTGTATATATGTCATACTGTAAATCCGTAATATAATTTTCTAAACTTTCTGATTAGCCAGTTCCTTGAGTGAATTAAAGGAGGAGTAGAAGCAAATTGCTTTCTGACTCGTTCAGGAATATGTATCCATAGCAATGCACCTGAACCAGAACTGTACAGCATCCTTTTCATATTGTATGCATTTTCTCTTTGATGAAAAAATGTTAACTATTTTTGTTTATGACTAATTTATTTTTTATTATTTGGAAAAATAAAGTAATTCAAGATGAATTTATGTGACATGGTTTATTTATTATCTGGTTGATTTGTTTGATTTCTTCCACGGTCATTGTTTCTGGAGAATTAAGCACAAGTATCAACAAAGGTATAATGCACTAAAGGAATCCTCGCTCATGTACTGAGGATTACAACCATGCTGCAAAAAGGTTCATAACCAGAACTTTATTAGAGCTTTGCAAAAGGGATTGCAACATCCTGATAGACTGTCCCTAATGGTAATCACGTATATTAGAAATGGGAAAGAAGGCCGTTGCCTTCTTTGGTGTTTTGCCTTGGTGTTTTGGGAGCTCCTATGCAATTTCTTGCAGGTTTCGTCCCAGTGTATTCTCAACCGTATTGTGTGTTTGTAGCATAAGGCTCTGTCACTTCCATGTCTAGACTCATAGTGGTTTACCAGTAAAAAATTATCAATGTGACTGCAAAATTATCCAAGCGTGGATGCAGCTTAGGTGTGTTCATACCATACATAAGACAATGTTATACACTGTAAAACTAGTATCCTGGGTTCTGAGGGAACGTGCAGTTGAATGTGTAGGTAGAATTTCTGTTGGTAGCTGCTCAAAGATCATAGTTTTTTCCTTCCTATTTGGCATAACCAGACTGGTAGTATAGACACCTCATCACAGATTTTATTATAATTCCACTATAAATTAGTAAAATTCTAAGGGAGGAAAAACAAAATACCTCAACCTTTTTGGAGATCATCAGTTGTTTCATCTTTCTTCTTTGCTGTTGTGAGAAAATCTGTATATTTGAAGAAAAGTAGAAATTACGAGTTATTTGAGTTTGGATTTTTTTCCTGAATTCCAAATTACTAATGAATAGAAAAGGTCAAATTTGGTAGGCACATGGGATGTAGTCCTTAGTAATAAATTAAGAACTGCATGCTCTCAGCATGCCAGAGGAAGATGTAGTTTGTTTTAGAAAGCTCCATGTCCAAGCTCATTCATCAATAGATGTTATTGAGTTAGAATGTTAGGATACGCATATGCTACAGCAATACATGCTTCTGGCTAAATAAAATAATTTTCACCTTTTAATACTTCAGAGCGTTTCATAGTTTTAAGTGCAGCAATCACACATCACAGAGCAGTACAATCTGAGGGCACACCAGGAGTTTTCCCTCTGCTCGGCCTTCACTTAAACAATACAGTTTATCACTTAAACAGTGTGGTGAAGTTGGTAATGCAGTTTAGTCAGTGCTGTTAGCATTTTTGCTGGAGGATTAAATTCTCTTTAACTGAGTTTGTAATTTACATCTTAACAAGGTATTTCCAAAGCAGTGTCTGTAACTGTGGATAGAGGAGAGCCGTGTGTGCTTCCTGAGACACAGGGAGCACAGGGACCCGACTGCTGCCGAGGCTTGCACAGGATTGACGCAGCAAAGTCCAGAGCTAAAAGCAAAGCAGATTTATCTACTTTATTTTTTATTAAATGCAGAGGTAATATGTTTTTGTTCGAAGGCAACAACTGCTGTTTTCTGTGTGGACCAAGGGCAAGGAGTAATCCTTGTGCTGTAACCCTGAGTTCTGGAGGCGCTGGGCAGCTGTTCCACGCTCCCTACCCACGGCTGCAGCCACCCGTGTCTCCTTACGGCGCTTTCAATGCCTGCGGTGCGAGTGCTGAGGCACCACCGCGCCACGCTGTGAGGGGGCAAGCGTGGAGAATCTCTGTGGAGAATTACACATTCCC
Organism: Aythya fuligula; assembly: GCF_009819795.1. Classification (NCBI taxonomy): domain Eukaryota; kingdom Metazoa; phylum Chordata; class Aves; order Anseriformes; family Anatidae; genus Aythya; species Aythya fuligula. The sequence continues at coordinate 4,724,520 of NC_045569.1, read as the reverse complement.
TGTGGAGAATGACTGCGAGCCAAGTTCGTGCAGCCTACGGACAACACCTCCACGCTACAAAACATGAAAAAAAAAATAATAATCAATTGCAAATCAACAACTGTCCTTCCTGCCACGGGACAAAGCCCACGCTAACTCTGTTTGGCTTTAACGCTGCCCACCGAGGCAGCCCCGCGCGGGTCGGGCAGCACCGCCAGAAGCCGCGGCCCCCTCGGCGCCGCCGCCTGAGGCGAGGGGCGGGCACGCGCCGTCGCGACCGTTGGGCGACCGTTAAGCGACCGTTAGGCGGCCTCGCTCCGCGCTGTTGAGAGGCCGGCGGGAGCCGCGCTCCCGGGCGGGCGTACGGGGAGGCCGCCGGTGTCGGCGAGGCGGAGCGGGGCGGAGCGGGGCAGCGTTCCGCCTTCCCTCCCTGCCTCCCGGCAGAGCGAGCCTGGTAGCGGCCGGCGTTCGGTCGCGGTTACCGGGAGACGCAGCGCTCCTCTCCCCCTCCGGGCGCCGCAGGGGCTGAGGCTCGTTTCTGTAAGTGCGTGCTGGGCGCCTGGCTCGTTAAGAACAGAGCTTGGGTTATTGACCCACAAGCTTCCTTGATAATTAATTACTCGAGTTTCTACCACACGTTCTTTATGTTAAAAGTAAAAATTAAAAGTAAAAATAGTAAGAGGAGCAAATGCAGTACTTGTTTCCTCATCCGCGTGCAGAAGCGGTACATCAGCCTCCGTGAGGTGACCCTGAAGCGTGGTAAGGCCGTCAGGGCTTTCAGGTCTGTGTAGGGAGGAAGGGTTCGTGTTTTCACCTGGCACCTGTTTCTGGCCCCAGACAGGCGGGATTCTCATGTCCCACGCCTTGTGTGAAGGGCAGACCTGCTGCGTGGCTGCCTGTCCTGAGATGAATATTAAAAAAGTTAGATAAACTGTGGGATTAACCCCTTTAGTGATGGGTTGTTGAATGCAAAGTGCAGATCTTCAGTGCCTGACACCACACCCTGTCTCATCTGTGCCTGTAGCTAGCCACAAACTTGTACAAGGAAACGGGACCAGAGGGAAAACATCAAGGGATTATTCATAACATAAGATCAAATAATTGCTCTTAAAAGAAGCAGAAAAAAAGACTTAATTTTGGCTCTCCGCAGATGCAAGTTCCAATACGGAACAAATAAAGTCAATGCTGTTTCCTGACCTATTTTCTAATATAAATAGACTTATGTGAGCATTGATTGAGAATGTAATGTAACACCTATCTATAAAAAAAGTTTAAAGTTTTTCACTGAACAGTTGAGGTTGGAAGACAGATAATCTACTTCAGTCCCTTGCACCAAACAGGCTACAACAGGTTGCCCAGGGCTGTGTTCAGTCAGGTTTTGAATATCTCCAAGGATTGAAACAGGCATCCCTGGGCAACCTGTTCCAGTGTTCCACCACCCTCACAGGTGTTTGTTTGTTTTGTTGTTGTTGTTTTTTAATGTTTTCTTAATTTCAAATGGGATTTCTTTTGTTTCAGTTTGTACCTACTGCCTCTTGACCTGTCATGGGGCCCCCCTGCAAAGAGCCTGGCTCAGTTGTCTCCGGTCATTCACATTGGTAAGATCTCCCCTGAGCCTTCTCTTCCCGTAGAGCAGTCCCAGGTGTCTTGGCCTCTCCTTGTATGTGAGCTGCTCCAGTCCTTTAATTATCTTCGTGACCCTTCACTGGACTCATCCCACTAAGTCTACATGTGTCCTGTGCTCAGTTGATCCTTGTACTTGATCCTGATGATGTAGTGAGCCAGCTGGAACAGCACAGACAAGATACCCTTCACTGTAATGACATAATCAAATCCAGCTGGTGGGAAGCAGCACTTTTTAAAACAAACAAAAAAACCTGTTGTTGTGTACCTACCACACAACTAAGTGATGAAAAAAGGATCCAAAATTAAGGCAGTAAATCTATAAAAGATGTTCTGTACTTAACAGCCTGGGAAAGAAGGTGCTGAAATCATTCAGCTTTTTTAGTATCTCTTTGTTTCTTTTTTAATTTATCCCACTGATTTAATATTTCTCATTGTAATTGGCCATATGCTAGTAGTCGAGGCTTTGGTTACAGATAAATGGATATAAAGTAATAAAAAGAAGAATTGTGACTTCCCGGAGGCCTTGTTAAAAACACATAGATGCCATGTTTATGCTGTCTAATCTTTTGTTTAAATATATTACCATTCACCATGCTGCTATATTAAAAAATACGTTGTATTGCAATGGTAAGTTTAAAGAGATGGTTTTGAGCAGATTGGTGCAGCTCTTTGTTTTGATCTTGTTTCCTGGTTTCCAAGGTGTGTTCTCCTTCACTGTATCAGCAGTCCCTCTTTCCCTAGGCAGCAGGTTAGATGCAAATGAACAAGTCTAGCGTGTTCCAAGAAGATGTCTGCTTTTGAATCCTGCTACTAGATTTGTTGCTGCTAGAAGAAAAAGGAAATTACATCCTTCTTGGGCTGCTGGTTTTGAAAATTCTTCTGTACTTACTAATTTTGCGTTTGTGTGTAACACCGCAAGAGGCTTGTATGAGGTTGCTGGTTGCTACTGACTTTTACAGGAGATACTTTGCAAACCTAAGTGCTGAACTTTCTCTGATAGAGCTTTTATCTTGCACATACTTCTCTAAATAAGGTTGAGAACGCTTTTATGTTTAACTAACTCAGATTATTTATACACTAGATGGCTGAGGAAAATAAGATATAAGTAAAATTGTAACGGACCTTGAATTCTATTCTGCCAGAAGAAAAACAGGCCCATTAAATCCAATGGTTCTAAAAAGCAAGGATTCTTGCCTGCACAGTGGTGTGCAGGCATGGCCAAATTAAGTTAAGTCTAGATGGTGTTAGTGGTCCTTAGTAAGGACAAATTACTGTTCAGTAGAATTTTTAATTTTTTTTTTTTCCATATGTAATTTGTTAAAAAAAGGGAAGAAGCAAAACTGTAGCATAACCCCCTTCTTATTATTACTCTCCTGCTACACTAGAAATCTGTGGATCTCTAAAAGCTTAAGTGATATGGAACAACTGTAAATGAAAAGAGAGGTGTAGTGCGTGTAGATCAACTGGAACTGTCGTCAGTGCTTCCAGTCAGTGCTTCACTGCTGAACGGGTGCCAGACGATGCATTTTGCTTTGGAGACTTTTTGATTGACGTGGGACAAATGTTTGGCTCTTGCTAAAGTAGTATGGATTTGAAGCTTGACAGGTGAGAGTCTGGATTGTTGGTTGCTGTTGCGGTTCTTGAGAAATATCACAGTGTGGTACGTTGTGCATCATCACGTAATCATTTAATCACATAATCATTGTGATTCATCACGTAATCATTTAATTCATCACACATCTGAAGTGTCAGGCTGGAAGGTATAATAGGTGGGTGCATGCCATTTATTTGAAATAATTCAAATTATTTCTTTCTGTAGGTTGTTCTGGAGAATTTATAGTCCAAGCAGAGCATTTTTGGAAGAAGATTTTTTTTATATTGATGTTTGATTAAGTTTTAAGAAGCAGGTGCAATTGGTGACAAGTATCTGAATGAGCTCACAAAAATATTGCTAAGGTACTGAGGTAATTATTTATTGTAACATGCTACCTGCCACTGATGAGTTGCTACCAAATGTTAATGCCTACATTTTCTTATTGGTATGAGTTGCAACTGTGGTACTGTCTACAGAGCTAAAAAGTGCATTGTTAGGATTTTTCTTTGTAAATGGAGAGTAATAATAACAAGTGTTTTCATTTAGCAAAGAGGAGAGCTGAAGTAACACCTCTAGGGTTTTAAACTCCTGAAATACACATTATCCATAGCATATCTTGTCCTTAAAGACTTGCAGGTTTTGTGTGCAAAGGGTTTAGCATCTTTAAGTCATTCATAACAATATCCAACCTCCTAAGTGCAATGGAAAGTAGAAAGCAATGATAGTTGCAATTAAGCAATTGAATGATTGATAGCTGTAATTAAGCTTGATTAATTAAGCATTTAATGCTCATTGCTGGATGGGATGAAGGATTTGCTTCCATTGCAGCCTAAACCAATTGAACACAGCTGAAATGGGTAGTCTTTTTTATTTCTTGTGAAGAAAATTGCTAGTGCTTAAGTACCATTTAGGCATACAAATTCCACTGGTGTATAACTGCGTAGAACTAGGACAGAAAGTTGCTAGCAAACAGATCATGTTCAAGTCCCTTGCTTCAAGAGAACAAAGTATACCTGAGCTTGGCTAAAAGCAAAAGAAAATCTACAGCATTTGACAATGTCTTGCTTCAGTTTCTGAATCTCACAGTAATGACTATGGGAGCGATATACATGGGAGGAGAGAGCAAGGACAAAGAAAACTGTACTGTGGGAGGAGGACAAGAAATGTGTTGTTTTGTATCTGGGGGGGAGGAAAAATGAGCAGACTTAGCTGTCTTCTTTTGTTCTCCTTTAGCTTTTATGCATATGTTAACCTTTCAGACTTTTCCTTCCTTCTTTAAAAAAGCATGAATATGGTGTCAGAAATAGTACTGCTTTATGAGATATTAAAAAAAAAAAAAAAGTGGGGGAGAGAAATCCTTCAAATCAGCATTTTATCTCTTAAACCTGCTTTGGTCTAGATTCTGCTAAAATTTCTGTGAATACATCAGTTGGAGATTGAGGTTGTAAATGCTTTCCTAGTGTTCTGTATTCTTATAACAGGCTTGGCTCTGATCCTAGTGCGCTGTACGATACTAGAAGGTTATTAGTATATAGTCTGTTAAATGAACTGAAACAAATGCTTTGAAAATGTGTGCATTTCTCTGAGAGTTTCATCATGATATTTACCAAAGTGGTATAAAAGAGGACATGAAATATCACAGAGAACTACAATGCAATTGCCTACTGTTCTATGTGCAGTGTTGTTTTCCTTGCCAAAGTGTGCAGGGTAATCTCCATCTAAACACGGCTTTGTCAGACAGAGTAGAGCTCACTGTTCCAAACAGAAGTTGCCTTAGTAGAAACAGTAGGCAATAAAAATCAATTTATACAAGAATTGAGTGTTCAGTTCTGTTTGCAAGAAATATTCTGAGGATTTTTCAAGACTGAAAGAAAAGCCATTAAATTATTTGAGCAATGAGTGCTTTAATTGGCTTAAGAAAAAAAAAAAAAAAAGAGGTTACTACTTATACTTTCTTTTCTTTAAAATAAGGAAACCTACTAATCTATTTCTGTTTCATATGCTGAATAATATTTGTCAAATCCACTTCAGACCTACTGTAGAAAGCGCTTTGTTTTTTCCCCTGTATGTGCCATTAACATAAGGTTTTGGTGGCTGGCAAAATAGAAATATTCACTTGGGGCTCAGCTGTTCAGGGGATTCAAATCCGGTAGCTGCTATAAGGGATAAATTCAGGCTGGTGTAACAATGGAGATTTATGCTTTTCTAGCACCTCTCAGCACAAATGTTATTTCCACTTGGATGCACAGTTCTCTAGATATTTGAGTGTTGCTTTGGAGCCCTAGGCCCTCGAGGTTTGTCATGACTCCAGAATTTCAGCTTGCTTTTTAAAGTGCAAATTCTTGACACTCCTGACTGAGAGCATTCTTTTCCATGTTAGCATTTGTGAGGTAGTGAAGAATAAGAAAGAATGGAATTGTGCAGTCATGGTGTTTCCTTAAGGCATGTGCAGGTGGAAATAAGTATTTAATTTCAAATACTGCTAAAAGAGCAGTATGTTACAAATTAATCCGAGTCAACTGCATGAGGGGAAGAAGACATACAGTGAATTGCAGTTAGTTCCGTTGTGAGTTGTGTAGCAGCCCAACAAATCTGGCAGTTGGCATCTGAAAATGTCACTACTTGTAGTAGAGTATAAGGTGTTTGATGAATCATAAACTGTTGCTAAAATCATGCAACAAGTCTATTAAAATCAGATATATTTTTGTTGCACATCTTGCTTATAATTGCTCCTATTTCCTAATTGAATGGAGCACTAATAACTTGTGGCATGAGCTAGTGACTTTAGGCTTGTTGCTTTTGTTCTTTATTTTTTCAGAGGTCTGCATTTTGTTCTTTTCCTTTTAGTGTTCGACATTCACGCAAGTTCCTCTACAGCTTGAACAACATTAAACATCTGATGCTTGTATAGGTGGTGAGGAGGGGACTGTGCTCAGGCAAGCTGCTTCACATTTTATTAAATGATGTGATTCACTGCTGGAATAACCAGCTTAATTTTCTTAAACACGTGAAAAAATGTCATTGTAGAATTTTTAAGTCACAGTGGCAAAATGTGGAAGAATATTTACCTGAAGTTAAATCAAGTGCTTAGGTTCAGTAATGATCAGGTTCTTCCCATAGAAGCACTATCCTGTACACTTCTGTCACTTAATTTGAGCGTGCAAGCTAAGCTGCAACTTGTTTGTTAATGTTGCCTCATAATAGGGAATGCATAAGGGCCCAGATGTTCACAATTAAATAAAAGCAAATATTTAGAAGCTTGTGGTTTTTCATGAATATGAATTCTAAGGAAGACCTTAGCTATTAACACAGCATCTCAATGTGTTTGTACCTTAAATTCTCCCTAAAGCATGCTGCAAATGCTAAAAATCTACTTAGGGTTAAGTAAATTTGTGAAAAAGAATTGATTGAGGGAACCAGCACAGCAGTGGGTTCCTGAAGGCCCTGACTTGCGAACGGGTGGAACTGGAGCCCGGCTCAGAGAGAAGTAGTACCTGGGGGCACCCTTTGTCTTTTGATGCCACTTTCAGCTGCTTCTCACCATGTGTTACCTTCAGCTCTTCCCTGTTGAGGGGGCAGAAGGGGTGGGAAGGGGCAGAGTGTGTAAAAATGATACTGGGCTGCAAGTCTTTTTGTGTGGTTTGCTACATTCCTGATGCAAGAGTACCAGAGGCTGAAAGGACCAGCATGTCTGTGCTTTATTTGCCAGGCAGGTCCAGAACAGCATGTCTTGCTATTCTGATTAATAAAAAAAGCTATATTTAAAAAAAAAATAAAAATAATAAATGCACCTCTGCAACAAGTTTGTTTCCATTCTTTTCAACATTTTTATAATTTTATAATAAGAGCAAAATTAAAAGAAAAAATAAAGCTTCAGTAGCTGTCTGTTCTGTTTGAGAGGACATGAAATACAGTTGCTCATCCCCAACCAGATTCTGCTCAGACTTGCCAGCAGCACAAGGGAATTGATGAGACGAGTCAGGAAAAGGCATCAATTAACTTTGTAATGTGAGCACTAGGAAATCTAATTATCTGATTATTGCTGTAGCACTGCAAAAGCTGGGCAACAAGTCACTGAATGGCTATGCGATTAGTGGGGTCTGGCTGTGTCAGTTTCCCTGGGAAGAAAAGGGGAAATATGCTATGTTCAAGCTGACTGCTGTCACCATTTAACAGCTTTTTCTTCTGCTTTCTTTTCTTACAGGGTGGAGTTGGGAATTAGTATAAAACTGAGTGACTTCATGTGTGTGTGAGAATACTCACTGCAGCCAGTCGCACAGAAGTACTGTTGCAGTGAACCTATAACAAAATCCAAACTGCTGGATTTTCCCTTTTTATCCTTTCTTAAGTACATTTCCATGTTTCGTATCCATAGGAAGCTGCTTAGGAATGGTATCACTTTCCTACTTACGTGGCTGTGTGCAGGAAAAATGAATAGAAGGGCGTAGAAGGATGTGGTGGAAGCGAAGACGCCCTTGGAGGTTGGGAGTGGGTTGTGCAATCAGCCTCACGGTGTGAGGGTTTTAAGATGTTGCCTTGAGCATAGAGCCTGTCAGAAAACAGATGCTGGGGGCGAGAGCTGCTCTTCACAGGGTTTTCCTCTAGCACTCAGCAGCACTAACAGAATCCTTCCTACCTTTATTGCAGGGCTATTGAAGAGGCTTTGTTTACTTGCAGGCTGCTGGCAGCGTGGCCCAGAACATGGTGCAGAATGAGTCAGTGTGAAATGTGTGCTGTAACTGATCCAGGAACTGGGGAAGTTACCACAAAAGAGATTTTGGGGGTGTTTGTGGTACGTGCCTTTGGCAGAAAGCTGGTAAATGGTTAAAAGCTGATTGAGGTTAGGATGTGGAGCTGAGGGGCACGGGGTCCTGCAGTGATGACAAGGGAGTGGAGACTGGGGTGTCAAGGAGAGGTGTGTCTGGAGCCTGGTGGAAAAGTATTTTCCATGTGTGTTTAACTATTTGTCGTCTTTGTTTCTCAGTACCTGAATCAGCTACTAAATGATTGTATTAATTGGAATTAAGTTAAATTCCCCAAGTTAGGTTTGTTTTATTTGCAATGGTAATTGGTGAGTGATTTCCCAGTCTCTGTTTTGACTCACAAATTCTCTTGCTTTTGTTTTTCCTGTTTTCTCCCCTGTCCCAGTAGGGGAAGAGCAAACAAGTGCCTTTGTGCATGCTTGGCTGCTAGCTCGGGCCTAGCAACCATATTTTTGTGTATTCTCTTTAAAATGAATAAATTAATTGTGTATGCACATCTTTAAAAAAAGCAGGATGGTAATGGGAGCAATCAAACCCAGTCTGATGCATCTCTTCTTTTCTCATGACAGACTTAGTCATTTATGTTAATGGGCACATTGCTTTAAAGTGGGAGTTCCAAATAGCTTTTTTAGGGCTCCTCCTTGCAAGCAGCAGTATCGATGATAGATTTCAGCCTTCTAAATCCTTGTTACCTTGCATTTCCTCAGGAATTTGGAGCAACTGAGTGGTGGTAAAAGATGGACTGAGTAGCAGACTTGGGTTGCAGCTGGCTAAACAGCCTTGTAAAATAAGTAAATTCCTCCTTTCTGTTGGGGGTAACTTGTTAACAATTCAGGTTACTGTGATATTTAATTATCTGTAACTTGCTGAGCAGGTGCGTGCCCCTACTTTCTGAGGAGAAAATATGAAGTGGTCTTTAAAAGAAAGAAGTCAGAATGTTCTTTTTAGGGGATTGGACTTGTGAGTAGATGGAACTGATCTCAAATGACTGTGCTGGAAATTAAAACTGAAGCAAGAACGGAGCTACAGTAAAAAGCAGTTAGCGCAGATGAACGTTTGAGATGAAGATTGGCTCACAGATTTGCCTCTGGCAAGTTTGTGAGGAGAAGGAGTTCCGTTATTTTAAGAAACACGGTGATTCCTACATAAATAATTTATGAACCCGAAAGGTGTACCGGCACATGGGCAGGTTTTTTTCTTGGTGGTGTTTTGTTTGTTTGTTTGTTTGTGTGTTTTTTTTTTGTTATAAAAACACACACAGGAAAACAAAAGCTTGGTGGAAATCTTGTGTATTTTTATCAGATGAGTTCAAGTTATGTGTAAGCTCCTCTCTAGAATTAACAGAATTAACTGATTTTTTATTTAACCCTGTTAGCAACATTTTGGCTCATGTCTATACATCTTGCCTACTTTCCTGTGAATGAATGTGAGTTTTATTTCTTGGTCTCTTATTTGGATGATAGTCTAGAAAATAGGTCTTCTGTCAAAGACAAGTAGCAGTATCTCTCCAAAAGCTGAATTTGTTTTGAATGAGCCTGAAATTTATCAACATCACTGATGGTTTCACTCCTATTTACAGTTAATATGAAGCAAATGTTTTTTCAAATAAAAAATAACTGACATCCAAGTCCAGTTGTTATGAGGAGTTGTATTAAAGGGGGAAAGAGCCACCGTCCTTTGCAGAATTAAGTGCTTAATTTTCTGCTCATGTATATCATTACAGCTTTTGAAGGAAATTTTGCAGTGTTAACGTGTCAATATACTACAATTGAAGTATTTATAGAAGAGAAATTTCTGCTCTTTGTGGGATGATTATAAGCATTTGGATTACATATCAATTCCCTGAGGAAACTTGTTTTCAAACATTTGCTGTCTGCTTTTGGTTTAATCTTTTCATCTTTTATGGATCAGTAGATCAAGATGCAGCACTGGTTATAGCAGAAGGGCTTGCAGACATGGTGAAGGCAAGCGTTCATTGCTGCTGTTGTTGGAGCATAAGTACCACAGCAAGCAGTCTTCACATATCATGTTGGAAAGCACTGGAAAGGCTCTGCAGAGTAGGGAATCTGTAGAGAATTAGAGTAGGCAATCTTTTTTCAGATCTGGAATTGCGATTAATAATGTGCTTTTGGGCCTAGTCTGTCATTTCTGCTTTTTTTTTTTTTTTTTTGATGTAGAAGTTTAGAATGCATTGATAAGAATCATTAAAAAAAAAAAAAAAAGTTTAAAACACTCTGAAACTTCCTAGCGATAGTGATTTGGGAATTAGTTATATATACAAACATAGGCTAGCTTTGCTTCCTCTTGTAGTAGTATTGAAAGTGTTGACCAGTTGGGGTAGATCCCATAGCCCACAAGAATCAGCAGGCTTTCTCAGTGGGTTATTTATGTTCCAGTGCCATGTAAACACACTCGCCCATCTTTGGGGACTGAGAGATTTAATTCTTTTCCTTTTCTAGGAGACAGTAGCAGCTGTTGTTCCTATCTTTCACTGGAAGAAAATTGTTTTTTAGGGGCAGTAATGCTGAATTGAATCATTTGGGGCAGGATAGATGCATGTCCCAGTCAAGTTCTTGATCTTTGCAAGTAGCCAGTGAGCATCTCCTGTTAGCACCACCAGCACTAGGTTGCTGCTGTGCTCTGTGGAAGTGATTTCCACTCTGGCTTAGCCCTGCTGCTGCTAAGACTACATACATGTGGAAGCTGTGGGCTTCTGTGTTTTACCTGTGTGCTGTGCTTCTCCATGGCACCTGAGCCGAGGAAGCCTGGCGGTGCGATGAGGTGAGCAGCTGGCCCTGTCCCCAGATCTGCACAGCTGGGCAGGTGCTGGCACAACTTGTAAGGACAGAAACACACTGTTACCTCCTGTGGCTGAAAAACATGCTGTTGTGAATAATCCTGCTGTTATCTTGGTTTGGCTAGAAGACAGCTACATTAGAAATCTGAAAATAAATTTAAATTTGATACAGACCAGTATGGCAGTGAGTTTCCAAAGTGCATCAGCGCTCCCGATTCAGAGCATCCTGGGGGAGGGTCTGTGTGCTGTCTGGCCCAACCCAAGCAGGCCCCTCCTCATCTTCCATTAAATTTGTGAATTGTGAACAAAGGGAATTGTGAACTAGGGAAATTCTACAAAGTGAAAACATGAGTGAAATTAAATATTAGATGCCATATAGATTTTAGGGGAAGTGTCAGACCGTATTTTCAGGACATAAAGAATCTGGGATTCTGTATGTTTTCATGGCTAATCTTTCCCCTTTCTCTGTTCAGTCAAGATGTCTGTGATGTGCAAAGATTAATTTTATTTTTCTTGGTGTGTAGTTGTATTTTTAATGTGTGCTGGATGACAAGAATTGTGTTTGTAGAGTTCTTGCTTATTTGCTATCCTTGATTTCATTCTAGTTTATCACCAAATCCTGTTTGAAGAAAATCAGTTATGACTTAAAATAAATAAAATCTTGAGAGGTTGAGAAATGCATTTATAGTGACAAGCTCGGTTACCAGAAAGTCCCTGTGACATACAAAACAATTTTTATCAAAATAAGTGCTCTTACAGCTTCTTTTTTCAGAAATTAATTGAAATGAACAAATGTTCTATGTGAAAGTAAAATTTCCAAAAGTGGCTATCCCGAAGGGGAAAAAGTAATCTAAATGCTAAAATCTTTATAAGTTGATCTGCTAAGGTGTTACTTAGTCTATATCCATTTAGTCATTTAGGTTTAAATACTTCGAATTACTTAGAATTCTCTGTTTTGGAAAATACAGGCCCTAGCCATCACAACATTTGTAACGCACTGTAGGTGGGTATTTTGTGCAGGTTTTTGTGATAAGGCAGGCTATTGTGAGTTTTGGGTGGATGACACAGCAACAAGGTGGGCTACTCAGTTTTTGCTGTTTTTGTCTTTTTATTTTTTAAAATGGTATTTAGAAGGGTTCTTTACCTTATTCCAGATGAATTGCAGCATTGGGCTTTATGCTACTAGTAAGTACATTTCTCTATCTCCAGTCTTCGTAACGTATAGTTTGGCTGAATTAGAGCATATTTTTCATGTCCCTTTAAATGCTCTTTTTTCAGTAAACTTAGTGGCCTTTTTGTCTTTGCAGAGTGCAATAGAAAATGTTTTTTGTTGTTGTTTTGTTTTGGTTTTTTTTATTATTTTTATTATTGCCTAGAAATGTTGCAGAAATCCTAGCAACTCAAGCCTATTGGCTTAGATGAATGAACAATGAACCCCAAGTCTTAAGAATGAAGAGCTTGAATGTGAGGGGAAGACCTGTTTTTCCCATCACGTTATCAATAACCATTTAAAAAATGACAATAATGCATTCATCCACATACTGCTGGGCTTAACCTATCTGAAAGTAATGGATCTGAGAACTGTGTAACGTGATTTCCTTTTAAATGACGGAGTGTAGGCAGGGCTCAGAATTTAAATAGTATCTCTAAAGGTATAGATGAGGATAGTGGCCAGCTTTGCAAGCAAAATGAAGTCAGAATAAACTAGAATTTATCTATGGAAGAAAATTCTTGATTTGGCAGTTGCAGAATCACTGGTGAAAACACTTTGTGTTGTTGGTTGTGTAAACAGGAAACATAATAAACAAAAATGATGTGGCTAATGCAGATATTTTTTCCTCTTGACTCTTAACATTTGCATACTGAAGAAAGTAGCAATCCTGGATTTGGAAAATATAAGACTAGAATACTAAGCACTGAATCTCCAGGGGTGAAAGAGTAAATTGGATGATTCCGCAGCATTTTCTGAAGTAGGTGGTGATTGGAAAATGTTACATTGAATATTCTATCCTAAACTAAATGAATATTTACATAAATCTTAGATCACAAGTTGTCTTTAAGCCATGTTTGCACAGGTAGAGCACAAAGCTTCTCAAAGTTTATGAGGAGTTCCTTGCATTGTTTTGAGGTACTGTAGGTGGGTTTCCTTTGGCAGAAGTCTACCCGAGTGGCTGAAGACAGATCCCATCCTTTCATTTGGAGAGATCAGTGGCACAAATGATGTAGTAGTAGGTTTCAAAGCAGCCTGATACTAAATTAGTCTTCTGTGCCAAGATGCCTGTTTCTGAATTCTGGTAACATCCTCCTTATTAAATAAACCTTGATATCATTCTGCAGATGTTCTTGCTATTATGTAGTTAAGCTATTTAGCTTCTCTGGGATCTTACATCCATGTTACCAGATTGTACTTACAGAACTTTGCCAAGACAATTCGTTCTGTACATATGGAGTCTGTAAGTGTTGAACAATAACATCTGACTTCAGGTGAAGGGGCTGAAGAAGGCTTTGGGCCATGGAGTTTTTCGAATAGCTTATGAATTGACAATTATTGTGGCATACTCTAACAGTTGGCTGGATATGCATATAGGTTCCACAGTTGCACTGCAGTCGCCTGCCATAGTACTTATTTTCATGTATAGCTACATATTTGAATTATCTTGTATCAGTTCAGCTTTGTTACTGGTTTAAGAACGTAAACCAGTTGAGAGATCTAACTTCATTAACTGCTTGCCTAATCTATGTTTCTCAGAAGCTATGAGGCAGCCCTCTCTGTTGTCAGACACAAGAAGCAACTTCTGTAAGAGTTCACATTTCTGTTTTATCATACTGCAAACTTGAGCTGCTTTGCAACCTGAGGTTTTAGGTCAGAGGGCACATCCAAATCCAACCTAATAGAAGGTACTTGGAATGTTTTGGTTTGTGTTTTTTTGTTCGTTTGTTTTTAACTTGGAAGTTAGATTTAATACATAATTTTTGTTTTTCTCAGAAGATTTACTGTGAAATTCTGTTTAGAAGGACAGATTGTAAGCCAAGGGTTAGCTGTATGGACCATCTATCAATATGAATCTTTTAAATCTACTGAGTAGTTACATGCACTTAAAATTGTATACAACAGTAGAATCTACCTGAGTTCAGGATAAATTTGCATTCTGTAAGGAACGTTCTCTATATAGAGATGATATGAATAAAATTTGTTAACAGTAAATATGTACTCTAGGAGTTGATTGCCATGATGAATCTCTTTCAGTCTTGAATATCTTAGTTTTTGCAGTTAGTGTGATGTGATGAGAATACTGGGCTGAGGCTTAACAGACATTTTTATTTCCTTTGTTTTTTCTCTGTGATTTCAAGTTTCTCATTTACCTTTTCCTCAGTTTCTCTATATGTAAACTGGGGTATTTTCTATTAATGTGTTACATGGAGCCTTGAAATCAGTGGCCAAATATTGTGATCTGGGATTGCCATGAATGGTTTATTCTCATTGCATTTTTGACTCGCAGTAGTGCAAAAGTCAACATCATGAAAAGGTACAACTCTTACAAAAATGGAGGCATCTGCTCAGACTGAATGCCATGGGCAGGTTAAGGCATCCATTCACTCTGTTCATGTGGATGAAAAGCTTTCATTGTGTTTGGAGCTGCCTAAAACATCTCAAGGATATTGAGGCCTATTTTACTATATTTCCATCCCCTGTAGGAGTTGCCAATTCTCAATACTGCAGTCTCCAAGCATTGAAAAACCCTTGTTGCTTTCTCTCCAACTAGCCTGTCTTCAGAATTAATGACAGCACAGCTGTTTCTTTCTAAATGATGGGGGTGGAGGTGGGGAGCAAATGATCCAATTTTTTTTATTTTTTTTTTCCCCTCACAGGCTACATTAATTCAGAGTTTACTGCACATGGTTAGGGGGAGAAAAAAAAAAAAAAAAGAGTGAGTTTTAGTGATTTCAGTCATATAGCTAGGAATTGTCATTTTTCCAGAAATGACTTTTATACTACAATGCTCAGGGTGCATGGTTCATGGTTGTGGTGGGATCTTTTTTGTCTGCTTGTTTGTTTTAACCAAAGCTTAATCTTAACAGGAAGATTTAGGATGAAGCCTGATGAACATAGCTGCCACAGTATCAAATTAAACTCAGCGCAGGTGTTGAGCAGTAGGGAGAATGTTGATGGTCAAGTTGGGGTTTACTTTATTTATTTACTTATTTATTTGAGAAAAAAGTACCTCTATACGAATCAAAACCTTAACCAGTACAACAAGCCTTAATTAGTCATTGAGACAAAGGAGAATAAAGAGTCATGAAATAACATATACTGGGAAGTGTAGACGTTTTTATGGGTTGGAGAAAGTTTTAAACAGTTGCAGGAGTTGTTTCAAAATTTCCAGTGTTTTGTATCTTTAAAGTTCTGTTGGTGGAAAAACTTGAGACATAGTTATGGTGAAAGACACATTTAACTTGTCAAAACTTACTGGCAGAGATGAAACCGGCTCTGTTCACCATAACTTTCTCCATCTGTGCCTTTGCATTTCCATGTAGTTACTTCTGCAGGGTGGTAACACCTGAGAATTATTTGAAAGTTCTTTTCCTTATTGCTTTTTGTGCAGTTCCAGCTGTGATCTGTGAAAGGCCAAATAGAAGTCTCAGTATATCAAACACTAGACCTGCAGTAAGAGCTCAGATTATGAAGATTTCACTAGCATTGTACTGCTGGACGCTGTGTTGTACATTTCTGGTGCTGGGGATGTAATCCACACAGAGGGATTTACAGCTGCTTTTTTCCATGCTCGTGAAACCTTCTTTTACAGCTGGGGACTAAAACAACTTCCATATTTACTGTTGGTGGTGCATGGAAGTTATCCTGCGGTAAAGGACTATGAAATAAGGAAACAAAAGTGCAAATTTACCATCAAAAAGTTTCTAAAGGTTAAGTACAGGAAGTTCTACTCTATATTGTCAGAGGTCACCAAGAAAGACATCAGCTCGATACAGCACCATTTTTTTTTCCTACAAAAGCTGTTTTTGGCACACTTGACTATATCCTTAGGTATTTAAAATACGATGAGACACTGTTGCCTAGATGGAGATTGACACTGATGATCAGATTTGGTTGGATCTGTGCTGATTTTTTTTGTAGAAACTAAGGGCTGATCTTTTAAGCCATGTTTCTTAAACTGACTGTTTGTGTAAGATTTCAGATCCCCGGGTCCTGCTTTTTAAACCTGTTGTTGGTCATGTTGCTTAGCAAAACCAAACAAAACAGTTAAAAGTGATTCCAGGGCTTAGAGAGCTGAGACTGGCAATCGGTGTTTCATTGTTTTTTCTGGTTTGCCCTCAGCCTGTGTTTTGCCATGTATTTTTCTTACACTGTAGAATTGGTTGTAGAGCAGATCTTTACTGTTTTATTTTCTTACGCCTTGCACATCAGGTTCCTTATTTATGGCTGAAGTTCCTCCTAAGGCACACAGAATGCTAATAGTAAGTGTAAAAACAAATAATCTATAAGTCTTAAAGCATTTTAAAAACACTTCACAAATTTCATATGTCAGGTCAGCACCAAAGATTTCTTTTGGTTTAGAGAAGGTTCTGCAGGCTAAAGGTGAATGTCTGCTAATGTAACAAGCTTAATAGGTGTTAACATTTCTTTTATAGTTAGGACATGAGTTGGAGTTGTTCTCAAACAGCGAGATACAGAATGGTACCATTACAATGAAGACGTGTGCAGAGGCTAAGGGGGATTTTTTCCTTAATTTAGTTTAGCTTTCTGCTGTGACTTAAAAATTGCCGTCTTGAAGACAGTTTTCTAAATCAGTGATGTGCAAGATAACTTAACCAGGGTGGCTTCCCTTATTTATTTTTTTACAGGGAGAAGCCTGCTGTAAGTTAAAAAGGCCGTCAAGGGTTTTTCTATGTTTGGTTTAAATCATTTCAAATGTTCTTCCCTCCTCTGTAGAATGCCTCAGTGAACAAGTAATGATGTATGCCACTTAATGGCTCTGCAGAACGTGACTAAAATAGAAAGATCTCTCACATTCAGAAAGTAGAAATGACACAAGATGGATATTTTATGTGTTTCAGGAATTTAGAAATAATGGATGCCCTTCTTGCTAGTGAGTATAGATTGCACTGGAAACGTGTGTGTCTTGTTTACAGTGTGAGCTTCCTTCAGTGAATGTTATTCTTCTGTCTCTGATGCATCTTTTCAAGCTGTTTTGTACCTTATTCAGTATCATCAGTGCCACATAGGAGAGAAGTCTTTTTTATTCTCAAGGCAGATCTGTGTATATCTGTGTATATCAACTCAGCGTCGGGGAATCATCAACTATCCCTTGACAGTGTTTGCAATTTGAGAATATATATTTGAGTGTGTGTGTGTATATAAATATGTATTTTGCAAACACTGTCATATATATAAGTAAAATTTATAAAAATTATTTTTTTAAAAAAATATGCCAGCTTGAAAATCTTTCGCCCATGCTAACTGAACTATGAGCATAGAAAGGAATATCAGAATATAAAAAATTCATATCAGCTACAATGTAGAATTATTCTCTTATTAAGAACCTGAATAGCAGTGGTATGACGTGAAATTGATTAGTTTCTGTTGAAGGCACTTGTTAATTATGACCATTATTATAAATACATGGGGAGGAACATGATCCAGTGAAACTGAAAACCAGATGATCAGTGAAATTATACAATAATGAATTCATGTTACTTTTATGAAGCCACATTGTGCACTTCACAGTTCTTTAGAGCAGTGATTAATTAGATCATTTTGACTTCCATCAAAGCATTTACAAATATCTGTGAGTCTGTGGTTCTCATTTTTCATATCTAGACCTCAGTAGTATTTTATCTCTGACTTTCCTAATCTTATATAGTGCTGGAGGGTTTGAGGGTTGGCTGTTTTTGTTTGTTTGTTTTGTTTGTTTAGCTACTACCAAAGCCTGTGGTTTTCTTTAAGTTGCTTGTTGGACTCGCTTGTGATAACCCCGCAATTTGTTGGGAATTCAACACTGCACGTCAGCTTCAGTGGTGGCTGAGAGTGAACAACCTTGGAGAAACCTCTTAACCTGGCTACATTTGATTTCCTTTATAACATAAACCAGAAGTAAGGTCATGTGGAAGAAACTTAGTAGCACTTGTGGTCATCTCCACTTTTCACTTAGTGACAACTCCATGATGACAAAAATCTGGCAGGTTGCAGCAAGTGCCAGCTGTGCCCCGAGGGAGGGGGAGCTGAGTGCCAGCAGCTGGCTGGCAGCGAGGGGGCTGTGCCAGGCAGGGCCGCATCCCGCAGGGCCCAAGCAAGGCAGGTGGCACAGGCCTGGGGAGGGGGCTAGGTTCAGCCAAGAGTCAGAGCACCGGGGAAGTTGGTGATGGGGCAGGGCTCCAAGGTTAAGCCAGTTGTCACATCAGGATCAGGCCCAGCGATCACCGGACAGATCCATGTGGTGACGTAGTGAGGGCTGTCCAGGAAACCAGCCCCCAGGCCTGGATCCAGCTCGGTGGGGTCTGTGGCCAGGCACAGACAAGAGAGTGGCTGCACTGCGACAGGCTCAGGGCTGAGCTGCAGTTTAAGCCCCCAGGCCTGTCTGTGGAGGGCACGGAGGGAGGCCCCAGGTGAGGCTGCCCAGGGCTGTTAAGGCGTGTTTGTACATTCAGAGCCATATTCATCACTCCTTGTAATCACACCTAGCTTTGGAATAAGATGCTTGTCTAAAAAGAAAATGGGAAAGTAATATACAGAGGAACAGAGAACCACTGACAATATTCTATTAAAGAGTTGTGTAACTGTAATCCATGCAAGGTAATAAATAACGCTGGACTAGGGAAAGAGTTGTCATAGATAAGAAGCAGCTGCCAGAGGTGGAATGTGCTGGATGGCAGCAGTCAGTAACTGTGGCAAGGGTGGCCACAACTAACGGGTTTCCCAAAACAAAACTGGGGAGCTCAGTAAATAACAGACACTGTTGGAGGAGATTCTTGCTGCTCCAGACACAAATATGATCAGTAGTATCTAAGTTTCATCATGACATGATAAAAGAATTGTGGCTGCAGGGCCTGCATGTTTTTGTTGTTTTTTTTTGTTTGTTTGTTTTTTTTTAATGGATTTTCTCTACCTGACAGTAAAGGAACACTTTCACCAACATACATGCTAAGTATGTTTGATGCTAATGAGAACAGGATTTTGTGCAGCAGGTATCTGCTGAGGCCTTGTGACAATTCACAAATGAAGAGGACAACTGCTACCATGTGCAATGGGTAAAATGTTTGATACAGCGATTACAGTGCAAAGCTATTTTTGAAGGTACGTGATATTTTCCACACGAAGTAGAAGAGAACAGAGACACTTATTGTAGACTGCTGAAGAAAAAGAGCTGCATTCAGACCTGACTTTGCTGTTCTCATGTCAGTTGTCTTGGGCTTCACATTGGGAAGAGTCTTGTAGAAGGGATTGCAAAAAGATGCTGCAGAACTGTGACCTTACTGTAGTATTTTAAAGGGTGTCAGAGAAACTGTCCTTCAGAGGAAAGGAATGAGTAATTAGCTCCCAAGCAGCTGACTGCTTAGGCACTACAGAATGTCAGAAAATTGGAAGTTGTTATTCATTGAGCATTAACACAAGCAATCATAGGGCTGCAGGCTTTCCAGGACTGAGGAAGCAGGCTGATAGCCAAGTTCCTGAAGTATCTGAGAACTTCAGGGTAGGATTGTTCAGCTGTCTCCTGATCCCTTGCTGTTGCAATGATAATGCTACAGTTAACCATTTGTGCCCAATTTACTTCTATGTTTTTGATTTAGACAGAATGGAGAAAATGTAACGTAAAAAACAAAAAACTTGAATACTGTGTCTCTTTTAGTAGTGGAATTATTGCTATTATTTAATAGTGTTTTTTTTTTTCTTTTCATATGTTTGCTACAAATTGTCTTTACGCAAATCACAATGAAATCACAGTGAAACCTTTTTTTTTGCGTGGTGTAGAGAGGTGTCTGATCTTTCAGTGCGGAGGTAATCAAGTAGGGAAAAGGATACTAGGCACTCTTTACTGATTGAACGCTGCCCAGACAGAGCTTTTGTCAGCATGAGGTCCAGATCATTTACATAAATAAGGTAGGCCCATTTTCATGTGAAATTTTAGAATTGCTTCCATTTTAGGATAAATTATTAATATTTTAAGACTGATTTGTAGGATGTTTTTCTTTAAATGAAAAACAAGGTGATTAAAATACACACGACAGCAGTGTTTGCAAACAATGTGAATTTGTGGTGCAAATGGCATCTTCTCCAGCTGCAGCTCCTGCCCTATTGGGTACCTTTTTTTCAGTGATAAAGCCTCTGTAAATAGAGGGGAGCTTGGTAGAGTGTGCTTTTCTTTCACAGGGAAGAATGACTGTAACATTAATTTGCATATGCTGCTCCCTATCCCAATTAAAGGTATTTTGTAATTAATTCATTCCACAGAGTGATTTAACACAGTAATATAGGATTACTCTATTACTAAAGGATGTGAGGGCAGAATTTTACGGTTGCTCAATAAATTCCACTGATCCATGTGATGCTTCATAATGTGCTAGGTTTTTAAAGGTTTCAGTCTTTCATAGGGCACTTGTGGCAAGGCCAAGGGTGTTCTGGGTGACCTGAGAGTTGCGGGGAAGAGGCCGGAGTGATTTACAGTACTGTTATGTTCAAGAAATGCTGATCAGACTGTCTTTATGTACTCACAGCTAGAACACATGGGTTTGGTATGCAAATCTGAGTTACAATGATCTTACTGGCTGTCCTCTGTAAGGGTGAACTACTAAACTCTTATATTCAAAGAATTTCCTTCTTGCAGTCTAAAATTTCCTTCTTGCAGTTTCAAATGATGAAGTGGCATAGTTATCTTGTAGGTGCTGATGTATCATGTGGATGCTATATGAGTTGGAATACTTAACTGCTTAGTTAACAAGTTACTTAACCGAGTTCATTGCTGTGCATTACCCATTGATTTTCCTGCATGAGCTCCTTCTACAGTTAGCTCAGATTACTTAAGTTAACTCGTTTGTTATGTTGGTTCTTTCTTCAATAGAAGCATGTTGATTTTTCCTCTAGCAAGGTGAAATTAAGTTGCATCAAAAGAGAACAGGCCATTATTTTGCTTACCTACCCTAACGCATTTGAATGTCTACTCCCATGTAGGAGAAAAACAGCTTGCAGTTGTATGCTTCAATCAATAAGCTCCTGTTAATTTAATAAGAAACATGCTGTGTAAGCAATATTGAGCCTACCAAAAGAGTACAAGACTTCAGTAAATGAGTACTGGAATTTATAATGCTTTCACCATTTTGAGGAAGTATAGTGGTATGAGTGTGGCTGTATGTTTTTAATCCACCGTGTGCTGTTATTTCTCTGTGCTAATAGTCACCAATAGCAGATTTTACTCTTTCAGGAAAAAATCTGTTTTGCATTTATTATACAGCAATACTAGAGAAAAAAGTTCTTCTCTCATTTAAGTATGTACATTATTGTATCGGGTTTGAGTTCTCATTTACTTTTTGGAAGTAAAGTTCATTTTAGTGCTTTTTCAAGTACAATAAAGGAGTATAAATGCCCTGTAAGTTTATGATATTGCAGAAGTGCTTTCATTATTGCAGATAGATTTATTATAGAATTTCTCAGTGGGTGCATTATTACATATGAATTTATGTTTTTTAATAAAAGAAATTAGCTCTACTGCATTTATATGCGAAGATGATGTTATCATGTAATTGTGTGCAGAAAATGGGTGTTAGAAGCACTTCTAAGAGAATTCCAACAGAGTTTTGAATCTAAAAGCAAAATATTGGACTTAAACTAGTATTACTTTTATGTATGTGGTAGGATATACGTGTGAAGAGTAGTTCTACGTACAATGCATATATTCAACTGTCTATCTAATGTAACTCTGAATTATATAAAAAAAAAAAAAAAAAAAAAAAAAAGGTCACTGCAGTCATCAGTAAATGTTTAGTAAATGTGAATTTTCTCCAGGAAACTAGGTGTCGTGGTTTAACCCGGCTGGCAGCTAAACACCACGCAGCCGTTCGCTCACCCTCCCCCCTCCCTCTCTGGGACGGGGGAGAGAAATGGAAAGTGAAGCCCGTGAGTTGAGATGAAGACAGTTTAATAAGACAGGAAAATAATAATAACAAAATAATAATAACAATAATAATAATAATGTTACAATGGTGATAATAGGAAAGTAATAATAATATGTACAAACAAGTGATGCACAATGCAATTGCTCACCACCCGCTGACCGATGCCCAGCTTAACCCCGAGCAGTCCGGCCCCCTCCCCCCGGCTAGCCACCCCTATATATTGTTTAGCATGACGTCAGATGGTATGGAATACCCCTTTGGCTAGTTTGGGTCACCTGTCCTGGGTCTGTCCCCTCCCAGCTCTTACTGCACCCCCAGCCTGCCTGTTGGCAGGACAGAGCAAAAGGCTGAGATGTCCTTGGCTTGGTATAAGCACTGCTCTGCAACAATTAAAACATCGGGGTGTTATCAGCACTCTTCTCATCCTAAGCCAAAACACAGCATTCCACCAGCTACTAGGAAGAAAATTAATTCTGTTCTAACTGAAACCAGGACACCTATCCACCCCTTATTCCATACCATTTATGTCATGCTCAGGTTACACTCTTTTCCATACATTCTAATTAGTCACCTACAGTAGTCATAGTAGTGATAACATACAGTATTATATAGTAATTAACATGGTACAATTCAGTTCATGGGCTATTCTCACCCAGTATTAAATCTCCTTGAGGTACACACCGGACCTCTCCGTTCTTTTGCATCACCCACCAAGTGTATCCAGGTCCCTGAGCGAAAACAATTCCACGAATGGGTTTGCCTTTTCCTGAGGCAGGAGTAGCCCAGACTGTTTTACCCAGCATATTTCTTACATGCACTACAGGAACTTTATCCCCATCTACAGTACGTAACAGGTTTGATTGGGCAGGTCCAGCTCGGTTGGCAGATCCCCTAGTATTGACTAGCCAGGTGGCCTTTGCAAAATGCGTATCCCAATTTTTGAATGTTCCAGCGCCCATTGCTTTCAATGTAGTCTTTAACAGTCCGTTGTATCGTTCAACTTTCCCGGAGGCTGGTGCATGATAGGGGATGTGATACACACACTCAATACCATGTTCTTTGGCCCAAGTGTCTATAAGGTTGTTTCGGAAATGAGTTCCGTTGTCTGACTCTATTCTTTCTGGGGTACCATGTCGCCATAGGACTTGCTTTTCAAGGCCCAGGATAGTGTTCCGGGCAGTGGCATGAGGCACAGGATATGTTTCCAGCCATCCGGTGGTTGCTTCCACCATTGTAAGTACGTGGCGCTTGCCGTTGCGAGTTTGAGGGAGTGTGATGTAATCAATCTGCCAGGCCTCTCCATATTTATATTTCAGCCATCGACCTCCATACCAAAGAGGCTTTGACCGTTTGGCTTGCTTGATTGCAGCACATGTTTCTCAGTCATGAATAACCTGTGCTATAGCGTCCATGGTCAGGTCCACCCCTCGATCACGAGCCCATCTGTATGTTGCATCTCTACCTTGATGGCCTGAGGTGTCATGGGCCCATCGGGCTATAAATAATTCACCTTTATGCTGCCAATCCAGGTCCACCTGAGCTACTTCAATCTTAGCAGCCTGATCCACCTGCTGGTTGTTTTGATGTTCTTCAGTAGCCCGATTCTTGGGCACATGAGCATCTACGTGACGTACTTTCACAGCCAGGTTCTCTACCCGAGCAGCAATATCTTGCCACAAAGCAGCAGCCCAGATGGGTTTGCCCCTACGCTGCCAGTTGTTTTGCTTCCATTGCTGTAACCATCCCCACAGGGCATTTGCTACCATCCATGAATCGGTGTAGAGATAGAGAACTGGCCATTTTTCTCGTTCAGCAATGTCTAAAGCCAGCTGAATGGCTTTCACTTCTGCAAACTGACTCGATTCACCTTTTCCCTCAGCAGCTTCTGCAACTCGTCGTGTAGGGCTCCATACAGCAGCCTTCCATCTCCGATGCTTCCCCACAATACGACAGGACCCATCACTGAACAGGGCATATTTCTTTTCATTCTCTGGTAACTG
Organism: Aythya fuligula; assembly: GCF_009819795.1. NCBI lineage: Eukaryota > Metazoa > Chordata > Aves > Anseriformes > Anatidae > Aythya > Aythya fuligula. The sequence goes on along the minus strand of NC_045569.1, from coordinate 4,700,637 downwards.
GTTGTACAGTGGGGCTTCTTCAGCACGACCCACCTCCTCCTCGGATGATATCCCAAAGTATTTGCCTTCTGGCCAGTCCATAATCACTTCCAATATTCCTGGGCGACTGGGGTTTCCTATTCGAGCCCGCTGAGTAATCAGTGCAACCCACTTGCTCCACGTAGCATCAGTTGCATGATGTGTAGAAGGGACCGTTCCCTTGAACATCCAGCCTAGTACTGGCAATCGGGGTGCTAGGAGGAGCTGCGCTTCAGTACCGACCACCTCTGAAGCAGATCGAACTCCTTCATATGCTGCCAATATCTCCTTTTCAGTTGGAGTATAGCGGGCCTCAGATCCTCTGTATCCCCGACTCCAAAACCCCAGGGGCCGACCTCGAGTTTCCCCAGGTTCTTTCTGCCAGAGGCTCCAGGTGGGGCCGTTCTCCCCGGCTGCAGTGTAGAGCACATTCTTTACATCTGGTCCTGTTCGAACTGGCCCAAGGGCTACTGCATGGACTATTTCCTGCTTGATTTGTTCAAACGCTTGTCGTTGTTCGGGGCCCCATTCAAACTCATTCTTCTTACGGGTTACTTGGTAGAGCGGGTTTACAATCAGACTGTAATTTGGGATGTGCATTCTCCAAAACCCCACAACACCTAGGAAAGTCTGTGTTTCTTTTTTGTTAGTTGGTGGAGACATAGCTGTTATTTTGTTGATCACATCCATTGGGATTTGACGACGCCCATCTTGCCATTTTATTCCTAAAAACTGGATCTCTCGTGCAGGTCCTTTGACTTTATTTTGTTTTATGGCAAAACTGGCTTTCAGAAGGATTTGGACTATTTTCTTCCCTTTCTCAAAAACTTCCTCTGCTGTGTCACCCCACACAATAATGTCATCGATGTACTGCAGGTGTTCAGGAGCTTCCCCCTGCTCCAGTGCAGACTGGATCAGCCCATGGCAAATGGTAGGGCTGTGTTTCCACCCCTGGGGCAGTCGATTCCAAGTATATTGGACTCCCCTCCAAGTGAAAGCAAACTGTGGCCTGCACTCTGCTGCTAGAGGGATGGAGAAAAATGCATTAGCGATATCAATTGTGGCGTACCACTTGGCTGCCTTCGATTCAAGTTCGTACTGAAGTTCCAGCATGTCTGGCACTGCAGCACTCAGTGGTGGCGTCACTTCGTTCAGGCCACGATAGTCCACTGTTAGTCTCCACTCACCATTAGACTTTCGCACTGGCCATATGGGACTATTGAAAGGTGAATGAGTCTTGCTGATCACTCCTTGGCTCTCCAATTGACGAATTAGCTTATGGATGGGAATCAGGGAGTCTCGGTTAGTGCGATATTGCCGCCGGTGCACAGTTGTGGTAGCAATTGGCACTTGCTGTTCTTCGACCCTCAGCAACCCCACAACAGAGGGGTCCTCTGAGAGACCAGGCAAGGTAGATAATTGTTTAATGCCTTCTGTCTCTAAGGCAGCTATACCAAAAGCCCATCGGAACCCTTTTGGGTCCTTGCAATATCCTCTTCTAAGATAGTCTATGCCAAGGATACATGGAGCATCCGGGCCAGTCACAATGCGGTGCTTTTCCCACTCATTCCCAGTCAGACTCACTTCAGCCTCCAATACAGTCAACTGCTGAGATCCACCTGTCACTCCACAAATATAGATGGGCTCTGGTCCTTTATATCTCGATGGCATTATAGTACATTGTGCACCGGTGTCTACTAAAGCCTTATACTTCTGTGCGTCTGACGTGCCAGGCCATCGAATCCACACAGTCCAATAAACTCGATTGTCCCTTTCCTCCCCCTGGCTGGAGGCAGGGCTCCCCTAATCCTGGTCAGAATCTTCTTCATTTCTGTGTTTGAAGGACTGTCTGCTGGAAGTTGGAGCAGCAAACTTTTCAGAGAATCCCTTTTTCTTGATTGTTTTCTTTTGCAACTCACGTACCCGTGCCTCTAGGGTCGCAGTAGATTTTCCATCCCATTTTCTCATGTCTTCTCCATGGTCTCGTAAGTAAAACCACAGAGTGGCACGGGGTGAGTACCCACCATATCGTCTTCCTTGTGTGGATGAACGCCTACCCCTGATAGCTGCGACACTGCTTTGTGCAGGTGCGGAGGAGAATAATCTCTCTTCAAGTTGGTGAACCTTTTCAGAAAGTTTCTCCCAAGTGTTCTCTTTTGGTCGGTGGACACTGGTTGGTTCAGGTGGGGAGGATGATAGATTCTCTTCAAGTTGTTGAACCTTTTCAGAAAGTTTCTCCACAGCTGAGACGCAGGCCTGTAAGGAAGAAGAGAGACTTTCTTCGTACTGCCGGAGTTGTTTAGCAGCTTCATCCACTGTGGGTTCCTCATCCTCTTTCCAGGCCATTATTGCCAATGAGCTGGCATATGATGATGGTGCACTCCGTATGAACTTCCGCCACATGGGTCGTGTACACCTGACTTCATCTGGATCTTTGGATGTTTGTCTGAGGTCTGGATCCTCATAAATCACTTCCCGTACGGCTAATTCCCTCAGGTACTGGATTCCCTTCTCCATAGTGGTCCACTTGCCTGGTAGACATAAAAGTTCTTCCTTGAAGGGATACCTTTCCCTCACAGCTGAGAGGAGACGCCTCCAGAGGCTGTGAGATTGTGCTCCATCTGCAATTGCTTTGTCAATGCCTGCGTCTCTAGCAAGGGATCCCAGTCGCTTGGCTTCCCTGCCGTCTAATTCCACACAATTGGCTCCAGAGTCCCAGCATCGGAGCAGCCAGGTGACAAGCTGCTCACCTATACAGCGACCAAAATCTTTTCGCACATCTCGTAACTCACGCTCGTTTAGGCTTCGGGTAGTTACTGTTGATTTTTCAGCATCCTCATCTTCCTCCTCCTGAACCCTTGATGGCCCAGCGTCGTCGTCGTCTCCGTCGTCTCTATACCTAGATTTGGCAGAAGACTCTCTGCGTTCTAAACGACCTGAATCTCTATACCATTTTTTCACCTTCTCTACAGGGGCAGCTTGCACTGCTACTGCTCGTTTCTCTGACCTTGTTACAGGGTCTGCCACAGAGGTTGGAATACCCTCTGCAGGGTCAACTTGCACTGCTACAGCTCGTTTCTCTGACCCCGTTACAGGGTCTGCCACAGGGGTTGGAATACCCTCTGCAGGGTCAACTTGCACTGCTACAGCTCGTTTCTCTGACCCCGTTACAGGGTCTGCCACAGGGGTTGGAATACCCTCTGCAGGGTCAACTTGCACTGCTACTGCTCGTTTCTCTGACCCAGCCACAGGAGCTGGAGCGGCTGCAGGAGCTGGAGCAGCTGCAGGAACCGGAGCTGGAGCAGCTGCAGGAACCGGAGCTGGAGCAGCTGCAGGAACCGGAGCTGGAGTGGCTGCAGGAACTGGAGTTGGAGCAGTTGCAGGAGCTGGGACTGGAGCGGCTGCAGGAGCTGGGACTGGAGCGGCTGCAGGAGCTGGGACTGGAGCGGCTGCAGGAGCTGGGACTGGAGCGGCTGCAGGAGCTGGGACTGGAGCGGCTGCAGGAACTGGGACTGGAGTGGCTGCAGGAGCTGGAACAGGAGCATCTGCAGGAACTGGGACTGGAGTGGCTGCAGGAGCTGGAACTGGAGTGGCTGCAGGAGCTGGGATTGGAGCGGCTGCAGAGTCCACCGTAGGGGTCACAGTGGCCGTTGGATCTGTCACAGGGCTTGGAGTGGCCGCAGGGTCTGTCACTAAGTTGATAGCAGTATCCATGGCAGCTCGATAGGCATGAGCCAGGCCCCAGCATGTTACAATGATTTGTGTTACTTTGGAACTGCCAGAATCATGACACCTTTTTCTCAAGCATTCTGCCAGTTTTTGAGGATTTTGCAGTTGTTCAGGGGTGAATTTCCAAAACACTGGGGGTGCCAACTGCTCTAGATGCCTGCCCATATCCTCCCATACTCCCTGCCACCCACAACTATACTGCCTCCGGGCAGATCTGCGGATGAGCTTCCTAAGTAGTTGTTTAACTTTAAGCAGAACCTGAAGTGCATTCAGGAGGCAGAACAACAAGACTATGCTGGTCTGAGTATCCCAAGGATATTCAATATCTTGGAGAGCTATTGTAGCAAGCTCGGAGGGTAAGAGGGTGGTGAAGGAGGAAGGCATAGTGATCCAGGAGGATACAGGGGTGGTGAAGGAGAAAGGGAGAGTAATCAAGTAAGAAAAAATATCTTCCCCTTTCCCCTCCACAGATTGACTTCCTAACGGAAAAAAGCAATAGGTATAATTGCTAATAGTTTCCAAGATACAGTTTCCAAAATACAGAGTCGACGATGTTACTGAGTACAAATACCAAGTTAGAGTCATGACCAGATATCTCATCGTCTCATAAGCCATTGCTACAACACTCAGTACCATAATGATCTGAAACCAGGGCCCGGAGAGGATAAACAACATGACAGAGAGCAAATACGGAAAATAATGTACTATAATACTCAATTTGGAAAACAGGCACAGCAGAGTTGAGATTAAAGCAATCAGCATTATGACAAGTGACTATTAAGCAGGTCTAATACTTACACCAATTTTAGTTTAACACACTGTGGTCAGATCTGCCGTTATCTCAACCTTTCGAGCCCCACGTTGGGCGCCAAAAAGACTGTCGTGGTTTAACCCGGCTGGCAGCTAAACACCACGCAGCCGTTCGCTCACCCTCCCCCCTCCCTCTCTGGGACGGGGGAGAGAAATGGAAAGTGAAGCCCGTGAGTTGAGATAAAGACAGTTTAATAAGACAGGAAAATAATAATAACAATAATAACAATAATGTTACAATGGTGATAATAGGAAAGTAATAATAATATGTACAAACAAGTGATGCACAATGCAATTGCTCACCACCCGCTGACCGATGCCCAGCTTAACCCCGAGCAGTCCGGCCCCCTCCCCCCGGCTAGCCACCCCTATATATTGTTTAGCATGACGTCAGATGGTATGGAATACCCCTTTGGCTAGTTTGGGTCACCTGTCCTGGGTCTGTCCCCTCCCAGCTCTTACTGCACCCCCAGCCTGCCTGTTGGCAGGACAGAGCAAAAGGCTGAGATGTCCTTGGCTTGGTATAAGCACTGCTCTGCAACAATTAAAACATCGGGGTGTTATCAGCACTCTTCTCATCCTAAGCCAAAACACAGCATTCCACCAGCTACTAGGAAGAAAATTAATTCTGTTCTAACTGAAACCAGGACACTAGGTTACAGTATCCCTGTATTTTATTTTAGATTTCATAAGAGTCTTGTAGTGCTGAGAAATTTAGAGTACTTCTAAGGGCTGATATGATCCCCATATCTCTTGGCTTGCTGTTCAAGCGTATCTAAAATAATATTCACAGTACAGAGAGGGGCTTCGCAATAGCCTGCCTGTGGCAGTCAAGTGAGATACTGGACCCAAGCTTTAATGTAGCAAGTTGCAAGTTTGGCCTGTAGTCTGCCAAACAAGGGGTGAATCCACTCATTACCAAATTGCTGTCTTCTGGGAAGTAGTTTCATTGGAATGTAAACCTGTTTGCTTATTTTTAGTGGGCTTTATTAATTATGAAATTGCAGATTGAGAAAGCAAGTGCTATTGTGTCTAACCATGGCTGTGCCTTTTTCTCCCTCTCTGTTTTTATTATTTTAACCTGCCCCTTTCTATTTCTTTCCAGCCCTACAAGGAACTTAATCGAGATATTAGATGAGTTTAGTAATACAAAATGACTTGGATTACATAATTAACAGATCACTTAATTTAGTTTTTTCTTTTGGTGGCTTAATGCCTCCATTTTTTTTGTTTTTCATTTTTTAAAAAGCCTTTAGATAATGTTCTTAGGCATGTTTAATACTTAGTTTCTAACCATAATAATTTCTTTAGACCAGCATGACTTGTTACCATTAGAATGGATATTCATGATTCAACTGTTTTTAGATAATACTGCAAAAAACATAAATGCAGTGTTTTGAACAATAAATTAGTTATTCTTGTCCCATTTCTAGACTTTATCCACAAAAGATATTTTGATGTCTTGCTTTATAAAGCTGAAGATTTGCTGCTAGTCTAATGCAACAGGGTATCAACTCATATGCTTTATAAGTGAATACACTACTTCTTGTAAAACTTCTCAATATCTCTCCTTGAATTGCAGTAGAATAAATAAATGGGATCTGTTTCTCTGTCCTTTCAGCCCATCAAGAGACAACACTGTTTCCTGTGCCTCAATTCTTCCTTGCCAGAGAGTCAGTGGCATTTGAGTATAAATGTGTGCGGAAGTACTACCAAGAGAATGTTTTATGAAATGAATATTCTAGGAGATGTTTTGAAAGTTACAGCTCTCAAAATTGTCTGTTTTGAGCATGTGCCAGACTTAAAAGATACAATTTGCTGAGGCATCAGTTACTGTGATCCTGGTTGGATTTGTGAGAGCTGAGCAACTGGGTAATTACATTCAGACAAAAGGAGTTGTTTACCATCTATGTCTGTGAGATCAAGGACCAAGTGGAAGTAAGAGGGAAGAAAATGAAAGCTCCGACTAGCTGGAACATTTTAAAGATGCAGACAAATGTCTCAACCCATATCTGCTTCACTCCTAGTCTTCCTAGGTTGAAAGATGGTATTCCTGTATCATCTTTAGTATTGCAGAGCAAAAACAACCTTTCATGTGAGAAGAGATCTGATTATTTTTAATGGAGCAAGTATTTAGCAAATCTGTTTCCAAACTAATAGGTGTCTTGCCTAATGAATGGCTTTGGTACTGTACTATCTTAGTGTCTGCACAGGTAGGGGAGGCTATTTTTTCTTTTCTTTTTATCTGAATTTTTTTCATTCTACAACATCATCAGTACTGTTTTCTACCTCTTTCAAAAGAAATATCACTTGTGTGCTATTTGAGAAATTTGCCTTTGGAGAACTAGTGAAATTGGAAATTCTGACAAGCAGAATAGTAGTCATAGTTTAAGTTAATTTCCTGCATTGAAACAGTGCCTTTGGTATGGAATATGGTATTGCCATAACTAAAGGAAGAGGTACAGTAATTTCTCTAAAATCCTCTCACATGCAACCTTTCTCTTTATTACAGCATTTAGATTTCAGAAATATTAAATTTTAAAGCTATTAGCGTGATTACATAACAGGGCAATCAAAAGTGTCAACTACAGTAATGTTTTTTTACTTGTGGGCTTAATATTCCTTCTGTCAGTTGGATTTGTTGGTTGATTGTCTTGTAGGATTTATTTTACAGCAAACAAAGGAAAACTTAATAAAAATATATATAACAAAAACCAGATGATTCAACAAACCTTCAATGCTCTGAAAAGGATGGCAGGACAAGCTTGAAGGAAGAAATAGAAGTTCTTCAGGCTTCTTCGTGATAATGTAATGATTATAAAGCTTAAAAAAATAACTATACAAATAACTTACTGTTAACTGTCACTTCAGAAACTGTTGCCTCTAGGTGGTGCTATTACGCAGATCCTGGTATCCTAGGAAAGCATTTTCCTGAGCATCTTAGCTCGGATGGTGCATGAGGCATACAATGAAGTCAGTGTAAGCAGTGTGTATTCAGATAAGGACAATTAAATGAAGAAAGCTTTCTTTAACTTCGCTAACCGTTAGAGATGTCCCTTTAGCACTCTGAAAGGAGTAGTAAAAAGGGACATCTCTAGTGGTAAAGGTAAAAGTGGTAAAGGAGTGGTTCTGAGGTATTGTTTTTGTAAATGTACAAGCACTGCCTTGCCAGGAAGGAGAGGGACATATTGATGTTAGCCCCATCTGTATTATATATAACATGATGACTTCTAACCTTTATTGTACCCTCAGTGAGTAGCTAAAGGTAGACATTTATTTAGAGCACAAATAAAATAGATAATTTTCTGGGCTAATAAACCGAGTTTTGCGAAAGTAATGTGTAATATATTTACAATGCTATCACTTTACTCTTGGGGATGTATGAATATAACATTAATTGGAAAGCAATGGAACCAAGCCATAAGCCTTATGCTCTCATTGAAGTCTGAATTTTGATGAGAAAAGGTCCTTGTACATCAACATCTTAAAGGGAATTGATATTTTCCTAGGTAATACACTTTCTGCTTATTTTGCATCAGTAATGTAGGAATAATTATGATCAAATTCTTTTTCTCAAGCATTTTGCCAAACACACTTTCTGTAATGGTACATTTCTGATGCAACAAATCTGCTTCTCGTTTTTCATTGCTTGAGAAAACCAAAAGCAAAACAGCTGATAGCAATTCAAGTGCAGTGATAAAAATAGAGAGACATTCTAAGTACCCCTACAATAATGATACCTTTGAACTTTCTTCATTTTTAAAAATATGAGAGTTTTTCTTCTTGTAGAAACACATGATGTCTCTCCTGGGACCTTTGTAAACGATTGTTGGCTCACTTTTCCACGTGAGCCAACAGTTCCCATTTAACATTGCTAAGTACTTGAACAGCTTGAGCAGCTTCTGCAGAGAAGGATGCCAATTAAATACCTCTGTATGTAATGCTGGGTTCTGTGGCCAGTTCTGTGTAATCCCTTTGTGACCTTTTTTTTTTGACTTGCCGATAGTGCAAGGACTATTCCTTGGGCACTTTAAAGATTTTTATATTTTTTGACCTCTTCATTTTGATCGAACACTGGGGAACCAATACAGCTAAGTGTGAGTGAAATGCAAGTCTTTTCCTGTTACATGGTCACTGAGATAGTTCTTATGTTCCTACTCTGTTACAGCTGCATAAGCATTGCAGACTGAGCATGTGAGGCACGCTGCACTAAGCTGTAGGCAAGTTTCTGTAGCACAGTGCTGTGCCTGTGGAGAATACTTCTGTGAATGTCTCCTCTTCCCTTAACGACACAGCATGTGACTTCACTGCTGATTAGTCCTGTTTGGCCAAGTACAGCCAAGGGAATTGTTGCTGAAAAAGTGATTTTTCTCTTTATTTGTGAATGAAATTCTGAGGGCAATTACGTTTTACTACTTATTATGATATTGGGAGCAAGGAGAGAGATAATGAAAAATGTGCTGTGCCGAGGAAGAGGATAATGATTGGCTGTGTTGAATGCCAGGCGGCTCAGAATTTGGTGAACGGTAGGAAACCTGCAACAAGAGTACGTTTAGACCTGCTGCTGTCATTAGTTTCATTAATAGAATTAAACTGAAAACAGAATTGCATTTGTGTACCTGACTGCTTACAACCAGTCATTATCATTTGGTATACTGACACAAGTGGGGTGGGGTGAACTCGTATTAGTTAATGTAAATCCAAATTAATGTAATAACCTTCCCATTCTGGATGAGTCAACAGAGTTAACAAATGGTGTAATCTCATTTATTCCTCCATGGTTCATGGAAGTAGTTCATAAATAGCAAAAGCAAATGGCCTGTCAGGGCTGCCTCTGATGTGAGGAGGAAGGAATAAATACGTTTTACTCTCATCTACAAATCTTTCTCTTTCAAGTTTGTATTACAAGGTTGTTTGAGAAAAGTGTAGCCATTATAGGTCACTTACCTTTTGAAGAGAAGGACTTGAGAGACAATTGACCTTGCTTTAACCCACAAATAGCAGAATAAATATAAGGGAGACACATTGGAAAGCCAAGGAGCTCTTTGGCTCTTAGTTCCTATCAGGAATAAGTAAGAAGCTGGAACTTGGTTCAGCTACATGGGCAGCTACTACTCAGCCACCAAACTCTCGGTGATTGTATCTCTGCTTTAAGATCTAGACTTCATCAGAGTGAATTACATTTTGAGATGACCTTTCTGTCTTAAAATTCACTTCCCAGAAGCTATCTGCAAGTATTGACATAAGAAACCAGTTGTTTTGTAATGTCTTTGGTAAAGAACTATGTCCCTGTTTCATATGAATGCATTTTATTTCAAGGAAGAGCTGGTAGGTGATTTGGGTATTGAATGTGAACTGTTTGTACTTATTAGTTGCCCAAAACATGCAGTTTTTCTGGCAGCTAATATTGCATAGCATATTTTAAAAAAAGCATGACATCTTAGGAGACAAGACAGGCTTATATATTTTAAAAGCTTCCAACCTAGAAATTCTGTGTGTGTGTGTGTGTGTGTGATGTATGCTGTACAGTTGTCCATAAACAAAATGATAGAGCTGTCTGTTTAAACTGCTGTTTCTGTACAATTTTCTGTAAAAATGAAAGAAAACTTAATAAGTTGCTGAGATGTTTTCATAGAATTTTTTATTAAAAAGCAATTTTCTTTTAGGGAGACTCAAGTTTTATAGAAAAGTATTGACATTGTATTTGTAAAAATTGAAATTGCACTATGGGAGAAGATAATTTTGATGCAATACCTTATGATTTAAACACTTCACTCAACTTTTAAAATAACTGGTGACAGTGGCAATGAAGTAAAGCATTTGGGATGCCAATACTCAAATCTAAATCTAAATAAAATGCAATTTATATGTAAGAACTAAAGGATATTGCTTAACAGCTTGTTTTAAAGCTCTAAATATGTGAAATATTTTAATATAATTTAAGTTTAAACAAGCTCCTAAGGCTTATATATATAATCAGTATTCTGTGAAGGTAATTGCATACATTTCAGCAGTCTTTAGTTACTAAACAGAAAAACGATATGAATGATGACCCCTTTCTATGGTGTGGGGGGTTTTTTGTTTGTTTGTTTTTAAATGTAATCGCCTTCTCGATATCAAATGTCAATAGGGAATATTATTTATGTTAGAAAGTCCAAATGAAGTCCAATTATAGATATATTTGGAATTTTTGGAAGCAGAATTTGGAATCAGCATTGTAAAATTCCCAGGTCAGAACCCAACACAGGTGAAATTAGATAATGGAATTCATCTATATATAGAAAATAGATATTTCATAGTGTTCCTGTGAGTTGGTTTAGATAGTCTGGATGGAAACACAAGTGGAAATGACTGCAGTAACATCTTAAGAAAAAAACTAATTGTGCTGTCATTTATTTTTTTTTTAAACTCTTCTACTGTAAGTGCAAGAAGAATGTGGTTCACACGTAGGGGTACAGTTATAAATAAAGATGCTTTTCGAAGGACAAAAGAAGGAGATTTTTTCTGTCTGAGATTAGACTATTTAAAAAACTGTTGTTTTGCTTGACCTTTGAGTAGTCTGATCAGCAGACTTAATCTGATTGATGCCAAGAATTGGGAAAGGTGGCAAATGAAAAATATTTGTATGTCTGCTTCCCATGTCAGTAAGGGAAATACAAATATGTGGCATTAGTTGCTACAGAATAAGTTTAAAAAAAAAAAAAAAATCCTTGGTTTTGTCCAAGATTTTTTTTCTGTAAAAAAGCTTATGAATAAATGATACTCTGAAGAGGTAATATCAAATTAATATACAATCATTTTTAATATTCTTAAATTGAGCAGCAATTAGGCTTAAGTAACTGCTTTTTGCACTGATTTAACATAAAATGTTTGTCTCAAGTTAGTACCTGCCTTCTTTTGTTAGCAGAAGTATAATATAATGTTGCTTTTTTTCTTCTTTTGAGATCTATGTAGTTAGAGGTAGAGGTCTGTAATTAATCTTAGCACCTGCTGAAACTGACATTTTTGGTGGAAATAATTTAGTAGGGAATTTGCTTTCCCTGTCTTGACGGTGGCTGTTGATGGAAACGGCAATTAACAGTTGGATGGGGATCATCAAACGTCCCTTTTTCTTTATGTCCTGTGTGTTATTTGGAAAGGCCTAGAGGCATCATTTAGTAAATACATGCATAAATCAATAAAAATAATGGAGATCTCTAGCCTTCTAGTCAAATACTGCAAGTACAAGGGTGGGGGGAGAGAAGGAAAGAATCCCGTAAAAGAGCCTTTTAAATGTCAAGTTTAAAGGATACCAACAAGTCTTCAGTCAGCTGAGGATCGAATTTTTTCCCAGAGTGCAGTCAAGGAAAATAATTTTGTTTTAGATATTTGCTGAAAGAAGGAATGTTTCTTGCCTTTTGAAATGCTGGATTTTGCTTTTTCTCTAAGGACTCAACAAATCGGTTCACCAAAGGCTTTGCTGATCATGTTTCTGTTACTGATGCTGTGCTGGAATAAAAAAGAATCTAAGTATCAAAAATGTGTTGCACAGCAAGTAATAATATTTGCCCTGTGCATTTATAATGATATTAGCGTTGTGGTCATAGTGATGTTCCCTTCTCCTGTTTAAGAATTCTATGGCTATTTTTATTTAATTGAAGAATTATGGGGAAAGAAGGCTATTAGCTTGTCGTCCTGTCAACAGCCAAACATCCTCAATGCCAAGTAAATATTTACAGGTTGATGTTCTTGGTCAGTAATCACATTGGTATCTTAATTCTCTTAAGTTTTCATACATCAGTATCTCTAGCTGCCAATCACTTTGTTACTGCGCCTCCTCTGATTCCTTCTGATGTGAATGCAGTATCTCAGGGGCAGTCACGTATGTCCTGTGTGCAGAACATTAATGCTTGCAGGATTCGTCATTCTTTCCTCTCTGGAGGTAGCCAGAAGTCGCACCGTTTATTTTGGATGTCATGCTACATTGTCACTTGCCCCGATACCTCAGCTTTTCTCAGCTTTACCTTTTTCTACGTTTTTCTTGGCATGAGAATAATTATACTGTGAATTACTTCCTCCCATGGAACTCACTCCTGTTAGTCCACAACTATTTTTTTAGGCCCATGGTTCCAATATACATTATTTTCTTTACATGTTTTTTTTTTGTTGTTGTTGTTTTTTCAGTTATACTTGCAGCATTTCTAAGTTCTGATGCACACTGAAGATGGAATAAGTGATATTATGAAGTTATTTTTAGTATCTTTAGAATAATTTCAATTTGCAGAGACCCTTGGAGGCTGTCTATCCCAGCCCCATGTTCCAGGCAGAATCAACTTCCAACTTAAATCAGGTTGCTCAGAGCCTGGTCCAGTTGTCTCTGCATATTGCCAAGGACTGACACTCCAAAGCCTCTATGGGCAACCTTGTCCCAGTGATTAACCATTCTGTTTGTAACTTTCTTAAAAAATGTCCTGCTGGCATTTCCCTTCCTGCAGCTTAAGACCATTGCCTTTCGAAGACCAACGTCTTTGCTGGAACCTCTGTTGCGTAGCTGAAGCCAGCCAGCAGCCTATGTGGCATTCCCTGCCAGTGCCATCCAGCCCAGCCCTGCTGCCTCACCCTCCCCTTCCATATGATGTATTCCAGTGCTCTGTGTCATAGCAGGCCCCTGCTGGACTCTCTCCTCCCCTGTCAGTATTTTTCTTTACTGAGCAGCCCAAACCTGAGCAATTTATTTTGTGCAATTTTCTAGTGAACTTCAGAACAGCAGTTTTCTAGGAGGGCTTAGAATTTAATGTTTGATATGGCAATTTAAGTAGGATTTTCAACAGACACCTGTTGCTTCTTCTTTTGATTAAGTATTATAAATTTACATGATTCTGGGCTCTTCAAAGATGTGTGTGTTGAGAGGGAATGGACGTTAAAAACCAGTAGCTCAAAACACGAGCTATTTGAATGGTAGCAAGTACGTGTACATTTGTGTACTGTTTTGATAACCAGATCCAACCTGTACGTTTGGCATAGCTTCTGACTTCACTGGCAGGTAAGGCTGTGCCGTAGCTTATAGGACTTTGAGAGTAAAGGGCAGTTACTGCCTCTAACACCTTGCTTTGTACCAGAGCCCAGCTTCCTGCCAGCCATGCTAGTAGAGTCTCTTACATCTGGGTTCCTCTTTGTGAGCGTGCTAAGAGGTAGCAGCTGTATCCATGTCAAGCAGTTCTCGTTTTCTCCCTTGGCCACTGTGACTGCTTTGACTGACACGGTGTTGCAAAGACCATGTCTCTGGGTGGTTGGAGTTTTCATCCAAACTTCAGCACAATTGCTGTGTTTTATATGTGTCTTATAGTCTGTGGCCTTGTTTGACGATATTTCTCACAGTTACCACTGTTTTCACCACGCTCTTATTTGGCTATATATATTTTGCATCAAAGAGGGGTATGCTAGTAGCTTGCCATGGAGGAATTGTGCTCAATTACACATTTCTGTATAAAGTTTTTTCAACATAAATCTAGTCTCACCATCAAGAAAAAATGTATTTTCCATCTTTTCTTTTTCCTGAAGAACCTGTGCTGGATTTGTTTCTTGCATTAGGAAGCATCCGTGCCTGTTGTCGACTAATGGTTCTGAGCTTTTGCTGTAGGAGTTCATCTAATACCATCTCTGAAAGGCAATTTCCAATGAACCTCTGTTTCTTTTTGAGATTTTTTTTGTTATTTTCATACTCACCCGTTGATTTAAAAAAATCTTTTTTTTTTTCTGTCAGTTGACAGTTTTAGCCTATAGATTTCTGTGCAGTCTGACATTTGCCAAAGCCTTTCCTGCTATTTCTCTGCATTTCTCCCAAATACAATGTAGTCATTGAAAAAAGCTTTTGTAGCAATTGAACATGCGCTCTGAGCTTCCATGTGAGAAGAGAGATTGGTTTGACCTTCTCCCTCCTTTAATGTCTTATGGCTGCAATTGGAAGAGGCATTTGTTCGCTACCAAGCAAACAAAAGATAACTCATGCAGGCGCCAATATGGGGCAGCCACAGCATGTCTAAATAAATGTTGGTACTGTACATTCTTACATTCCCATTTCTTTCTCTGCTGGTGCTATGATAGACTCTGTAATGCAGTAAGAACCTCACTGTTTTCACACATTCTGGAAATGACTGTCTAGTTGTTCCAGACTACCTTATCAGTCATAGCTCCTCAGCCTTGCCTCACAGTATGGTTAGAAGATTTCTTTCCTTGTGATGTTTTTTGAAAGCTTGATTTATTTTGTCTGTAATACTCTGTGTGGTATTGTGATTGGAGAGGGGGATATTGCTGACTTCTTTATCTCATTCCTCAAAGATTCATTGTGGGAGTTAACTGCACTTGTGTCATTCTCTTGTAGCAGGAGTCTGCAGACAACTGGTAATATTTACCGAGTCTAGAATGTTCCTGTTTCATTCACCATTTCATTGAAATTATAATATCAAAGGGAATTGTCAGAGAAGGGAACTGTGAATTTTAATCATGGTCAAATCGTTGAATACAGCTGTGACAGATGAACGCAAAATTTAGTGAAGTACCTATTGTAAGACTGTAAATTAAATGTCTCAAGTAATTGACATATTACTTGGCAATGTGGGTCAACCATTTGCCCATAAATTATTTTTAAGAACTGTTCCTTGAGATACACCTGACAAATCCAAAACGTAAATTCTTTCTTCTTGCTGTCCATAAAATGTTTGGGGCAAGTTAAAAACATCTGTTCATGTCATTAATTACCCTTAGGAGAATAGCCAGGATATCCACATCTAATGCTTTACTAATACGTATGCTCAAATATGATATGCAAACTAAATTTGAGATGTTTTATATATATATCCTGGAATTGATTTTCAGGCTCTGACTTTGTATCCAATAATACTTAAACATATAGGAACTGTGTTGTGTAACAAAATAGTAAAAAATTAAATGTTTGGAGATTACTTCCTGTTCTCTCAGGTTTATTTTGTCAGATGATGTTGACAAATTTTTTTGTGGTCTCTCTGTGTAAAATGGGGATAATGCTTAACCTTTTGTTCTAAACAACTGGAAAGCATCATACGAAAAGGGATATGTTCTGGTAATGCTAATATAATTTTGCAAGCACAGAGGACTTTCAAAAGTTGAAGATCTGTATCATTGCAGCTTCACAATTGTTACAGAAAAATTGTTTGTGTATTAATATTTCCCAAGACAGTAACCATACTGAAATTGGAGACAAATGTTAGGAGCTAACAGCATCTAGTTATGAAAATGGGAGGATGTATTTCTTTATCTGCACTTTCATATTTTCTCAAATTACAGAACATTGAAAAGGCCTTGTGAGAGTTTAACTCCAAAAGTAAGTTGAACAGAATTACTTCTAATTTCATTGAAAGGAAGAAATGAATGAGGTAGCATATGACAAAGTGCTTTCTCATTTTTGATAGCTTTGGAGGTTTGTGGTTTTTTTATTTTAAACCACATTTCTAGCTAAAAGATGGCAAGAATAGATCAGAAAGATAATTAGAAGGTTAAGTAAGCTAATCACTGGGAAATCCTTAGGATTAATAAACCCTTTAAAACACAATTGTTTTCTTCCTTCCTGTCTGAGTTAGTCCCAAAAGCGATTATTCTAACACTTTGAAATGTATGTCAGTAATTGACACCAGTCCTGAATGGAATAGAAACTATGAAGATGGGTAAATGCATGAGATCTCATACATTAACACAGTGTGAGTATAGGTTTGACCAGAGATTTCTCAGTGCCTGATATAATTTGACTTTTTCACTGTTTGCTTATGCAGCGACTTTGTCCCTGAAAGTTTTGTCATGATCATAAAACAAGTCAATAGTCTGAACACGTTACTGTGTAATTTTCTCTGAACCTTTTCCTTTCCCCAAATGGGGTGCATTTTCCAAGTATCATAAGTCTGCTCTGGCTGTTTGGCCAAATAGCTTTATCTTCTCTGTGACATATGGATTTACTGAATTTAGAGAATTTTGTTTCGCCTTGAAGGAGATGAATTACTAGATTAGAAGACACACATTTTGAAGCAACTCTCCTACTTTTGTTTCTGTACAAATTGGATAGTTCTTGGTAGCAATTTCAAAAGAAATCATGTTCTGTGACCTGGGAGGACAGTTTAAAAAAAGAGAAGAAAAAGATGCTTTTTCCAGAAGCTTAAGGGCAGTATCTACTCAAACCTCGTGACACAGGGAGATGTGCCATACTCTTGTAACTTGGGCACCATGTGTGTCGGTAGCAGTTTTCTAGAATGTGTTTAGAATGTATATTGCTCAGAACAAGCAAAAAACCAGCATGTTGCAGTGCTGGCCACAAGAGTAACTCATATTGGAGAAATGTCAAAAAAAAAAAAAAAACTAAAATGCTAGGGAACATCCACCACAGCATATGAAACTCCAGAATGTAAAAGTTATACTTACAGCTATAGGATTTGCATGGAGTGTCACTGTGTGGTTGTGAGCTGGTGTGGTTAATCTGCTCTGTCCAACCCCCAGTGCTAAGTGACTTGACGAAGGGTGGGACTCATTCTCACAACATCTGTAGCAAGCTGCATGACTCATGGAAGCATTTGCAATTAGATGAGAATATTTGATAAAAGCTGGTTATAAAACCTGCTACAGAAGCACCATAAAGATGCCAAACTGAATATAAGGCATATGTTAAATATGAATGATAAGGAAGCATGAAATTATCCTCTGGTTCATACTGTTATATGCAGAGAAAAATATGGGTGGCTGCTTCTGTTGTTTAACATAAGCATGGCAGCAAATCTTGTGTAATTTGAAAGTGTATAATAGAAGTTGGAGGTCTGTGCAAATGAGCAGAGAATAGGGTACTATGTATGCTTCTAAACACAATAGCAAGATTAGAATACTTCAGGAGAACAAGGTTGTTAGATGTAGGAAACGTACACTAGAATAAACAATCAATCCTAATATCATAAATCTTAATGTTCTGAAAGTGTAGTATATGTCCTCATTTCCACCAAGGGAGAAAAAACTGATGGGAGTGATTTAAATTGGCGTTGTATGGTATGTCATACGATGAATCATGTGGAGTACTGCCTGGTTTGTTTGAATTGTGGTTGGTTTTGGTTTTGTTTTTTCCATTGTCAAAGTGCCATTTGCTTTTTGCGAAGATAACTGTGTTTTAGTGGTTACTGCTAAAGAAACAAAAAGAAACAAAGCAAAAAAAAAAAAAAAGTGATGTACACAGAAGATTTGTCATAGCAAGCGTATCAAAAATATCAGAAACAAATTCAGTGGGCTTTTTTTTTTTGTTGGGCTGTTCAGTTACTGAGGATTGCGGACAGGTCAGGAGCTTAGGCTGACAAAAGCACATGTTTTTTGGAGCAAAAAGCACACATGGGAATTAGGGCTAAAGATGCACCTTGCTTCTGTTCTTTTCTGTAAAGAGTAGAATGAAATTACCTAAAAGTAAGGTGGGAGGTGCAGGGCAGTCCCTGTGGCCGAGGGGCAGCCTTTCTCTCTGGCAAGCCAAATGGCCCGGGGGAGCCAGCCCCAGAAAAGGGGCCCTCAGCCCCTCCAACCTCCTCCTTGTCCATGTGAGGGCATCTCCCAACACAGCTGCCTTTGGCCATGCATGGGCTGCTCCATCCCAGAGGCTTGCTGAGGTCACAGCAGCCACCACTGCCCCGCCTGTGCTGCAGGCCCTGTAGAACAGGCCCCCTGCAGCTGGCCCAGCACTCGCTGGGCATCTCAGCCCTCTGACTGCCAGCTGGGGCGGCAGGAAGGAGACCAGGAGAGCCAGGCGAGCGGCAGGCCTCTTGGTGTGTGAGGACAGCCATGAGGTCTGGTGAGGCACCAAGAAGGAACGCACCTGAGCAGAAGGAGAGGGGTCATGGGTGGAGGGATAGCGCCGGTGGCACGAGAGACACCAGTGCCCGAGGCACCTCTGGTGCCCAGCCCACAGACACACACAGGCGGTACCATTGGCACCGCAACGTTGTGGGGAACAGGCTGGCCCCTCAAACACCCAGCGACAGGGGGCCTGGGCCTTACCATAGGAGCAATGGTGATGTGAGGTGAAGGTGGGAGCATGAGACAGACAGCCGTGGGGAGCAGAGGCGTGCCCATAGTCCGGAGCACAGGGCGGGACCCGGTAGTGGCCGTAAACCTGACAGTAGCATCGGACCCATGCATGAAAATGAACCCAATAGTGGCATGGGACCGAAGCATGGAACTGGACGACCCCCTGGTTTGGCACCCTGGCCTGAGAACATCCCAGACAGAAGGCATCCTGTTTGGGCAGTCCTGGGCAAGAACTGGCTTAGCTTTCTGCCCAGCAC
Organism: Aythya fuligula; assembly: GCF_009819795.1. Lineage (NCBI taxonomy): Eukaryota > Metazoa > Chordata > Aves > Anseriformes > Anatidae > Aythya > Aythya fuligula. The sequence continues at coordinate 4,681,768 of NC_045569.1, read as the reverse complement.
CATGGAACCCATGGAGCTGGATCCACCAGATGTGGAGGAACGGATGGAAGTGGATCCACCTCTGCCAGAACAGGCCTGGGATTACCGCAGCATGTCTTTGTGCTCTGCCATCCAACAAGAGCACCAACAGCATCACAGGAGTGCCCGGCGAGTCCCCTACTTGTTGTTCAGGCTCCATCGCAAGCATTAGCTTGGAGCCACCAAGCACCATGGACATCCCACAGGCTTACCTGCAAGATGTCCCAGCAATAAACAACTCTTGCCGATTCTCAGCGGTTGTGTGAATGTTTTTTTTTTTTTTTTTTGGGCGGGGGGGAGGGGAGTGGGCTAAAGTTGAGAAGGAGGAGGTTTAGGTTGGGTATTAAGAAGAACTTTACAGAAAAGGTTGTTAGGCGTTGGAATGAGATGCCCAGGAAAGTGGTTGAGTAGAGGACTTGTTAGTGTTAGGTCAGAAGTTGGACTTGGTGGTCTTGGAGGTCTCTTCCAACCTAGGTGATTCTGTGATTCTGAACAATTTTATTTCTTAGGTATATCCAATAGCTACTAAATACAATAAATCGGCTGTTTTCTTCCTTAAGCACAGGTTTAATAATAAAAATAATTAAAAAAAAAAAAAAAGCAGTTAAGAGAAAACTTTTGAGAACCAGTTTATCATGCTGCTTTGTGTGTAACATAGCAGAAGAAAATTAGTACCAGCTACGTAGCTGGCTAGGCAAGGCAGAAAACATGGTTCCTACTGTCTTTACCCATTTGTTTTTTCTTCCTGGGTAGTTGTTTGGATTTGCAGCTAAAGTAGTTCTGGAAACGTTGTCTTCTTCCTGTCATTGTACATAAAAGATTGTTTTCTTGTCATTTTTAGACAGGCCCAGCTCCCTCAGCCTTTCTTCATACGAGACATGCTCCAGTCCCTTCCTCATTTCAGTAATCCTTTGCTGGACTTGCTCTGGGAGCTCCATGTCTCTTGTACAAGGGAGCCCAGATCTGGGCACAGCACTCCAGGTGAGGCCTCACCTGGGCTGAGGAGAGGGGAAGGATAGAAGACAATCCCATCGTAGAAGACAATCAGGTTGATTAAGGCTGATTTCCCTTTAGCAGATCCATGCTGACTACTCCTGATCACCTTCTTGTCTTCCACAAGCTTAGAAATGGCCTCCAGGATGAGCTGTTCCATCACCTTTCCAGGGACTGGGGTGAGGCTGACTGGCCTGTGGTTTCCTGGATCCTCTTTCATGCCCTTTTTGAAGACTGGGGTGACATTGGCTTAAGCACCTCTCCTGATTGCCATAGCTTTTCAAAGATGATCAAGGGTGGCCTAGCAGTGATGTGTGCCATCTCCCTCACCGTTCATGGGTACTTCCCATCAGGGCCTATGCACTTGTGGATGTCAAGTTTGCCTAAATGCACTGAACTAATCCTCGGCAGCCAAGGGAAGGTCTTCCTTTCTCCAGACTTTCTTCCTGCTTTCCTGGGTCAGGAATTCCTGCGGGCTGGCCTTGACAGTACAGACTGAAGCAAGGAAGGCATTCAGCATCTCTGCCTTCTCTGTGCACCGTTCCCAGGGTCCTCTCTCCATTCAGTAGTGGACCCACGTTTTCCCTGGTTTGCCTTCTGTTATTGATGTGCACAGCAATGTGTACTCCTTAAACCGAAGGGTACATGTCACAAGAAGACCAACACCATCTGATGGCACATCTCGGGGCTGCTTGGAGAGAGCAGCCTAATCATAATGCCTTTGTGCAGAACTACACAGGGGTGGGGCAGAAGGGAGTTAGGTGGGAGCAACTGTGCTGAATCCCGGTTAAATAGGGCCACTTCTGCCTCTGAAGATTGGAAGTTAGTGGCAGAATAAATTCCCTTTTACATGGAGGAGTGGCAGTGATTAAGAAGTGCCTGAACAAGGAAGGTGCACGTGGCTAGGCTCTTGCAGTGCAGTGTTACCACTGCAATTTGTGCTTCTCTGTGGGCATCTGTGGCAGCTTATAGTCCAGGTGGAAGGTCTCTAGGTAAGTCAAGGGGACCACAGTAGGAGTGGTTCTACTTTTGCTTGTTGCTACTTAATCACCCCGTCAGTTTAAGTTCATATTTAACACCGCGCTTCTCTTGCTTTGTGCAATGTGTATTGTATTGTGCAGTGAAGACCTAGCTGGGAATCTGTTCTCATCTTGTATCTTCACATTCATAGTCCTGGTCTGCAGTGCTGCCCAACACTTGCTGAAAGTGCTGTAGCTTATACAAACAGGCCATCAGTGGTGTTTGCATCTTCTGAAATTAAGGCCTCATGTTCCTGTTGTAGCAAGAGAAACTATCATGTTTGGTTTTGGGGAAGGCATTTCTCATAAAATTAAAATGCAAATGAGCAATAATAACAGATGGGGTTCTACACTATCATGAAAGGAAGGCAATTTTCCCAGAGAATGAAAACTGCTGAAGGGCTATAACAGTACAATTATCTTGCATTAGGTATCCTTCTTCCATAAGATAATGGTATGCTTTCTCTTGATGTCTTCTGGTAAGATCAATCAGTCTTTTAATTTAACACTGAAGTTGCAAGCAAACTAAAATTTAATCACATCAGTTATTAGTGATATAATTCACTATGTGTGTTGCAACCTGGGCCCGTTGTCTGTTAGCCTCAATGAGAAACAACTGGTTGTGAGTGCTTAGCCTAGCTGTTAGTGAGTCTTTCTTTTGGAATACAAGTAGTTAAGCTGCTGTTGTATTTTGGAAAGCATCTGCCAAAAACACATCATAGGACTTCTAAGGAAAAAAGGCATGTATATTCAAACTTGGGTTGTTAGCCTTCAGCCGCCACAAAGTCTTACAGACTGTAATAAGGTTGAATTTCCTTTATTTTTGTACATGTAATTCCTTGAGCTTTCTTTCTAATTTTTTTTTTTTTGGGGGGGGTGGGGGGGAGGGAATGGGTAGGAAGATGCTTAAGCTGTTAGAAATAAAAGCTCAGGATTCAGCAAATCACTCAAAAATGTTACTGCTCACAGAGCAGAGTTGACTTACAATTCTCAAGGGGGAAAATGTGTATGGCAAGTTAATGATGAAGTATTTTGATATCTGAGAATGCACATGTGAGTAGCTCTTAAGGTAGCAAGCTTGACTTGTCATCCATCCTTCTGTGCTTACTATTCGGAAGTCAAGTTATCCCTACAGCAAGACTCACAAGTCGCTTTTGATGTCTGTGTATGTTAAACCTGTGTATGTTTGACCTTTTGACTATGCTGTTCATGCATATCTCATCAGTTATGTCTTTCTGTCATTTCTTTCTGTCTTCTAAATTATATCTTCTACTTCCCAGCTGACAATGTTGAGAAAATTGAAGCAGTTATGTGCTATTACATGGGGATTTTCTTTACATCAGAAGAGTTGACTGTATTGGCAGCTGACATTTTTACTGCTGCTAATTTGCTAAAGTTCATGACAATAGGAATTTTTAAAACTTTATGGACTGGAAGTTGGAAGATGGAAAAATTTATGAAGTGTTTTTTTTTGTTTGTTTATTTTACATGGGAGGGTAACATAAAAATATAATTAGACCTTGAGTATTTTCATAGTTATGGCTTAAAACTCTGGAGCTTTTATATGGGAAAATATAATAAAACTTCCCCCCAAAAAATCATCACTTATTTTCCACTCAGATGATATTAAAGGCAACTGTTTATTCCCTAGTGTTCTTTAATCCCTCATTTTAATTCATGAGTCAAATTTAACTGGAAATTTTAGAATTAAATGAGAGGTCTACGGATAGTTATTGGCAGATGGCATGTATGGAAGTTATGTAAAGAAATCACTGGCAGTCTGCAGAAAAGACAGGTTGCAGTGTGGCTGTGGCAAGAATAAATTAAATTTTTTTTTTTTTTTTTAATTTTAGCTCATTGCATTTCAGAGTGAGAGCTGGTATAAGGCTTTTCTATAAACATTTTCTATAGTTCTGTAAAACGTGCCTTAAGAAGCAGAGGTACAATCTGATTAGACAGTCATTCCCAATTTAGCAGTGCAGTTTTGCTAAAACAGTATGTTCTGGTGTTACTGATTTTGTTTGCCATTTTCACAGTTGAAGTAGAGCTGAGCATCTGATGAGTTACATTACAAGCTCCTGCAGCAGGTAATGACAAACCTCATAGCCTGAGGCAGATTTTCATCACCACCCCCCTCATAGTTCTGTAACCTTGCGGTATTGATGTAGTGCTCCAGAAGACTGTTTGTCCTTATTAGAGAGATCTCCTGCAGAAAGCCTCACAAAGAGAAATTTAGTCAGCTCTTCCTTAGGGCTTAACTTGTTTATCAACCAAAATCTCAAGAGTCTGTGACCTGATGAACACAGTGAGCACTGTGCTGCGTGATAGTTGAGAGAAGGATGGACAAAAACTTCACTGAGCATTTACTGAGCTACATTTCTGAGGCTTTCCTCTTTTAGTGTATTTACATCTGCCTCTTTCAAGTGTATATGTATATAAAGATAGATGAAGAGAAGTAAGTGCAAGAATTCTTAAGACAATTAAGACTTTACTAGGATATTACTTAGAGCCTACTTTTGTATTCAGTGCTTCATCACTGTTAAGTCTGTAACACTCAGATGCAATCTAAAGTGTATTTTAAGACATCTGGAATTCAAATAACCAAAAAATGGATATTTCAGGTATCCTATGTTAAAACAGGTTCATGTTTTCTGCTTATACTAGATACCCTAATGAAGAAAATATATAGTAAGGCTTACGTTAAACTTCTTTAGACTGAGAACCAAGTCTCCACTGCAGCCTTCTTGCATACCCTGGCTTTCCATTTATAAATGTGGATGAATAGAATACAGTGTGAGAGTAAGTATGGTGAAGTCATCTTTAGTGACTTTTTAATAGGTGCAGACATCTCAGTTTAGGATCTGCTGAGCAGCATCTACTTACTTCTTATTTTTTGACATTATTTATTTATAGGCTCTTTTTATTAGTTAATTATAGTACTGCTTGGTATGTTATCTTTCATATTTGTCAGCTTCAGAAACTTCAAATGATAGATGAAGTGTTACGTGAACTGTGTGTATATTTCACAAATAATCTCACTGAACAGAATTTCTGCTGGTTGAGTTCATCTGTTGTGCAGCCTGAGTAACTGGTAGAACAAAATAGTAACAGTGATGCCCTTAAACAGACGCTCTTGAGGATTTAAGACAGATCATTTTTCATTATGTAGAAGAAATTCATGTCACAGGGTACCATCTCCCAACATGTTTGTTTTTCTGATATGCAATGGACAACAGCTCTGTCACACAGTGACATCTGTTTTGCTACTACTTTCTTGTTGGTGCTGACATACCTAATATCTGGTTATATAACATAATCAGCCTGATAAAACAGAAGGAGAAAGATAGTGTATTCTGCCTTGATATGCTTTGCTGTCTGCCAGCTGCTATGTGCATTCCTGCAATTGGGAATAATTGAACTTTGATAGGATGGTGTGTGATCTTGCATGGCACAGTACATCCACTGTGGTAAAAATGGCACAGTTGCTGTGGTGGGGAGACTGGTGTTCAGCTGAAGGCCTTACAAGGGTTCCAGCACTGTGTCTTGTCATAGAGATCAGTTTTGTTTTTCATGTGAATACAAATTCCATGTAGTGTTGAAAAATTACTACCCTTATATTGTTTAAATTCATCATTCAAAAAGCAATTTTTAACTTTCACCCTTTAAAGCAAAAATTTAGCCAAATAAATGGGAACAGCTCTTTTTAATGAATATTCCTGCCTCACTGAAGACAGGATATGAAAGATGGATTAAATGTTGCCTGTCTTCCTCTATCATTACAACAGGTATTTGTACCAGTGTTTGTCAAGCCAGTGCTCATGCATAAGTGAGGAATGAATGCGGTCCCTGTACTTCATCCTGATCTGCAGACTTGCCACTGGGAATAAAGAGAAGTGAGGCTACCAGGTTTCCACTGTACTGGATTGTGGAGCTGTGCTAAGGGGGCAGTTCCAGCTGCTCACAGATTGAGGGTGGGAGGTTATCGAAAGACAACAGCAATACAGACACACAGTGCTCATTAAAAGGAGCAGATGTCTACAGAGTCTGGAAGGTGTGAACAGGCTTCAGGGAACTGCTGTGTAACATAATGAGCAGTGAATTAAGGATAAACTTTGGGGGTTCTGGTGGAGTTAAGAATGAGGAAGAAATTCCTGTGAAGCTGGTGCATGTGTTTTGGTTTGAAGAGTGAGCAATTATTCATGTGTCAAATATGTTTCCTCAGTTTTCCATAAGGAAAATTGAGGTTCTTTAGGAAATATTTGGAACAGTCGAAGTGTGTTGGAAATACTGCATCCATTGTAGGAGCCATGTCATATGAAAAGTTGTTGAAAAGAATAAATAAATTAAAATAACTGATGGAGATGGTCTAAATAAAATTTAAAAATTTTCCATAATGTAGAAAAATGTTTTCACTAAACGAAGAAATTGCTATCTCAAAACAGCTTAAAAAAACAGTCCCATCTTACAGGAGCATATATATTAATTTACATCAAATTTAACACTTGTATATTCATAAAGGACAATCTTTAAAAAGCTTAGCACAATTTTATGCATCCTTGAGCTGTTGTTTAAATGTTAGGTTACTTGGAATATATAGATCATACCAGTAATAAACTCACCAATCTCAGCCTCATTTTAACAATTGAGAGGTGAAGTAGTGCCAGGAGACTGAGAAGAGGTAACTAAGGTGCTAATTCAGTACCCAAATATGCACTTATTACCACATTTCTGTTAAACTATGTGCATTTGCTGCTGTTCTTATGTCTAGCAAAATAATGAGGTAAATACTAAAAATAGAAGGTTAAGAAGTGAGGTTTGATACAGAGATAGCAGTAGTTATTTAACAAATGCAGGGAATCCTTTACTTTCAAATTTTTAAAGTTATATATATATAATCACCACTTCTGCTTAAATTTGTATAAGCACAAAGGCACTTCTATTCTGCTGTGATAAGGCATTGTGCCATGTCCGGATTTGGAAGATTTGAGCTTAGTTCAGGGTGGTTATTAAGCAGCATGAGATGTTGCCTTCTGATGCATTCCAGTATGAAAGGATTGAGTTCCACTCGAAACTGGCTTTAGTGTTGTATCACATACACAGTTCCTTGTGATTTCTTTCCCAATGTGTTTGACGCAACTAGATGTTTCCTTTTAGCTTTAATCTTAATGGTCCAAAAGCTTTTTGTTCAACCAGAGGATTTTTTTTCCAACAGATGGTAATGAATGTAATGCAAGCAAATATAACTAAGTGGGTTGAGAGAGAGATGCTTTATATTAAGAAAGTCAAAGGATACTCAAAGGATAATAATCATAGAATCATAGAATCATAGAATATCCTGAGTTGGAAGGGACCCTTAAGGATCATCAAGTCCAACTCTCGACACCGCACAGGTCTACCCAAAAGTTCAGACCATGTGCCTAAGTTCACAGTCCAATCTCTTCTTAAATTCAGACAGGCTCGGTGCAGTGACCACTTCCCTGGGGAGCCTGTTCCAGTGTGCAACCACCCTCTCTGTGAAGAACCCCCTCCTGACGTCCAGCCTAAATTTCCCCTGCCTCAGCTTAACCCCATTCCCGCGGGTCCTGTCACTAGTGTTAATGGAGAAAAGGTCTCCTGCCTCTTGACAACCCCTTACGAGGAAGTTGTAGACTGCGATGAGGTCTCCCCTCAGCCTCCTCTTCTCCAGGCTGAACAGGCCCAGTGACCTCAGCCGTTCCTCGTACGTCTTCCCCTCAAGGCCTTTCACCATCTTCGTAGCCCTCCTCTGGACACTTTCCAACAGTTTCATGTCCTTTTTATACTGTGGTGCCCAGAACTGCACACAGTACTCGAGGTGAGGCCGCACCAGCGCAGAGTAGAGCGGGACAATCACCTCCCTTGACCTACTAGCGATGCCGTGCTTGATGCACCCCAGGATACGATTGGCCCTCCTGGCTGCCAGGGCACACTGCTGGCTCATATTCAACTTGCTGTCTATCACGACCCCCAGATCCCTCTCTTCTAGGCTGCTCTCCAGCGTCTCATCGCCCAGTCTGTACGTGCAGCCAGGGTTTCCCCGTCCCAGGTGCAGGACCCGGCACTTGCTCTTATTGAACTTCATGCGGTTGGTGATCGCCCAGCTCTCCAACCTGTCCAGATCCCTCTGCAAGGCCTTTACGCCCTCATTTGAGTCCACAACTCCTCCAAGTTTGGTGTCATCAGCAAACTTGCTCAAAATACCCTCTATTCCTACATCCAGATCATTTATAAAAAATATTGAAAAGTACCGGCCCTAAAATGGAGCCTTGAGGGACCCCACTGGTGACCGCCCGCCAGCCTGACGCAGCTCCATTTACCATAACCCTTTGGGCCCTGCCCGTTAGCCAATTGCTCACCCATCGTATGATGTTTTTATTTAGCTGTATGGTGGACATTTTGTCCAGTAGGATCCTATGGGAAACCGTGTCAAAAGCCTTGCTGAAGTCCAAAAAAATCACATCAGCTGGTTTCCCTTGGTCCACCATATGGGTGATCTTATCATAAAAGGAAATCAGGTTAGTTAGGCAGGACCTACCCTTCACAAACCCATGCTGGCTGGGACCAATGACTGCTTTGTCCCCCAGGTGCGCCTCAATGAGTCCGAGAACCAACTTCTCCATGATTTTACCAGGCACTGACGTGAGACTGACAGGCCTGTAATTGCTAGGGTCTTCTTTCTGACCCTTCTTGAAAATTGGCACAACATTTGCCAGCTTCCAGTCTACTGGGACCTCTCCAAATTCCCAGGATCGTTGAAAAATAATTGATAGAGGTTCCGCGATGACATCCGCCAGCTCTTTCAGCACCCGGGGATGAATCCCATCCGGACCCATGGACTTGTAGGGATCCAGGTGGAGTAGCAAATCCCGCACACGTTCAGGGTCAGTTGGGAGTTTGTCATCCCCACCGTCCCGGTCCTCCAGCTCAGGGCACCCTGGGTCCCGAAGCCCATCATCGGCATTGAAGACAGAGGCAAAGAAGGCGTTAAGCGTCTCTGCTTTGCCTACGTCATCGTCTGTGAGGAGACCTTCCCTATCAAGGAGCGGCCCTATGTTTTCTTTAGTTCTCCTTTTTCCATTTACATATCTAAAAAAACCCTTTTTATTTTCTCTCACAGACACAGCCAGCTTCAACTCTAGCTGTGCTTTGGCCACTCGAACTTTCTCCCTACAAACACGAACAGCATATATAATGTTCAATAGCAAATATTTATATTTTATCTGTTGGTGAAATACAATCAGGATTAAAGCAGAATGAACGAAAACTGAGATTACCAACAGCATGTAGTAGTTATTGAAGTGAAACCATAAGATAGTAAAGTATTTCATGTGTACCAGTTCAGTATAAAGTACAGATCAGATGGATTCACTGAGGAAAGGAAATGGGTCTGCACAATGAGAAAAGCTATGAGAAGGAGAAGAAAATGCAAAATGTGAGCTAATTCATGTACCCTTTCTAAACTCTCAGAACTCTCTTAATAAATCTCCCCAACTTCTAAGCACATCAATTGGCGTGCTATGCAGTTACACTAGGAGACCTAATAAATGCGGTGATTTGTCATAATATACTTGCATGGTTAGTGCGAAAAATGAGTTATATTTTTCTATTAGCATTTTACTCTTGTAAGTCTTGTAATCCACATACACTTTATGTACGATTTGTATTGCAGTTCATTTGCTCCAGAAAGTGATACATCTGTACTGGAAAATGACAGTTTTGCATTTTTCAGAGAACGGCTGTGGATGACAAGTTGTCTTTTCATCTCTGTGTCACATTAAGTCACTGCTTCACCAAAAATATTTTATTGCTGTACAAACTTATGTTGGCTTTGCTGTTTGGATCCTTTCATCTTCTCTTCCTTCTCCTTTCTTTCAGTGACAAAAGCTTAACCTCAAAATACTCATATGAATATACTTTGCACTTAAAATGTTTAAGAAATCAGTATTATAAAAATGCTTTTCTGCTTTACTTTTTTCCATGTTTGATGTGGAAATAATAACTTCAAGTGTTAAAAATGGTTTGGATATCTTTTGTATCAAATTTGCATGTATAAAGCTTCAAATTAAGAAGCTTTCAGTTTAACTACCTTGATTATTTACCAGTGTTTTATGTATATAGGAATATTTTAATGGTAATGTTATGAGAACAAAACGTTTTCACATTAAGCTATCTGAAAGAGTTCCCAGTGGCTTTGATTTTTAATGAAAATGTCTGTGCCTTCTTGGCAGGCTGGAAAGAGTCATTGAATTTGTTGAATTTTTACAAGGAAAGCAGTTACTGTTTGCTTTATGATATTTTATATCCTAAAATTACACTGTTCTGTTTGTTCCTTAGCCGTTGTCTCTTAATTGTTCTGTTAGAGAGGCATGTATCTCTCCTTTCTACTCATGTTCACACCAACAACATATAGCACCTCCAAGCAAGGCCAGCTTTTTCAGAAACAGAGGGACAGACTAGTATGTAAGCTGTAATTTGCTGTTTTGGGCAAATAATATCCTGAAATAACAGCTATAAAATTTTCATGCAACAAATGGGGAAAGACTTTTAAGATATTTCTGCTGTCTATTTACTTATACTTCTGAGCAGGCAGGGAGCTTCAGATGTTTTCCCTAACATGTGAAATTCATGCTCTAAACTCTCTTTTTCTTCTTCATCCTGTTGGGAGTAACCAGCGTTAATAATGCAAAGATGGGGCCACCAGATCAGTAGACAAGATTCAAGGCCTGTGGAAATCTAAGTCTGTAACATTCACTGCAGCAGCAGATGAAGAAATCTGGACATTTTTATCTTGAAATACATTTGGCATGCATTTTACCTTTCTAGTGGTATGTGTCCTTCGTTACATGATTTCAAGTGCAGTCCAATGGAAGCTTGCCCTTCAGCCGTTACAGACTAAAGGAGTCTTTTGCAAATGGGCGTCAACTAATTGACTAATCTGTGCTCTTGTCTTGCTAGGACAAAGGTTATTTTTGTTTGTTGGGGCTTATTTTATTTTTTGGCTACTGGTTTCACTTGGTGCGAAGCTTTTCACAAATTCAGGCCTAATTCACTGACTAGTTTCAAGTTTTCTCATTGGGCACAGAATTAGTGTGACTGGAAAAGCTGAAGAGGAACTGTTCTCCACTTCTGATTTATGTCTTCATGGCCAAAGCAGAAAGCAAAGGACATAGAGCCTTAGGTTCAGGATCACCTGACCATAGAAAGAATGTCAACTGGGGTCTTCTGTCTCTTTGAAGAGTGGCTTGGCAAACAGACTCCAGTGCAGGTTGGTTATGATCTCACATGTTGCAGCAGTTTCACATGGTATATTTAAGTGTTCACTGACGTAGCGATAGGAATCCCAGAGGTATCTCAGGAACTCATATCATGAAACATCTCCAGTGACCTGGACAGTGATGCAGGATATAACTTCAGCAAATGTGTGACTGATCCTAATCTGGGTGGGAAGCAGCTCACATGGTGAATGGCACTTCCCCATCCACAGGGACCTGGTGACTTGGACAACTAGACCAAGCATAGATCCATAGATTTACTTGCTGCTCTCTGCTCTTCTCTTAGGCTTGCAGTTTGAATTTCCTTAGGCTCATGAAGTTGCATTCTGAAGTGAAGCTTGGTATTTGTGTTAGTCTCATAACCAGAATAGTTATTTTCAGTACCTTGTGTTGATCAGTTTGGTTTCTTGGGGCAGACAGTACCTTTACCTCAAAAAGGGCTCTTGTGTGCTCTTGTGTGTCACAGCATACGTGGAAAGCAGTGAAAGAAGGCAGCCTAAGCTGCACCAGCACGTGAAGGCCTGGCCAGCAGCTGTATCTTTTCTGTTCCCTTTTCTCCCTTATGCATGTCTTTTTGCCTGATTCAGTTTGTTTGAGAGGACTACAGTTATGTAAACAAATGAAAACTACTGTGAAGGGTCTTACAAGGAATATTGATTTTTTTCCCATCAAATACATAACTTTCTAGGTAAAATCACTTTTTAGAAGTTTTGCTCAGATAGTTCACTCTTACAATCGTGAAAGAACTTCTGTTGTTTCATTGAGTGGCACATAACTTTCATGGGGTCTTAAGGACAGAAAGGCAATGTGGTTTTTGTTACAAAACTCCCGGAGCAATATTTTCAGCTTCTTCATAAAAAAGCAGCATAAAGTAAGAAGTGCTGCTCTGAATCAAGGTAATTTCCTAATACGAGCTCTCTAGAACAGAATTGGTTATGTTTGGAATAATAATTCTCACGTTAGAAGTAGCAAATTAATTATGATGTACTTGTGTGGTAGGAACTCTTGTGTTTGTCTCCTTAATTGCTAAATAGTTATATTTGTAGAAGGAGGAAAATAAACTGGGAAATGGCCTTACAGAGAGAATTGAACACAAAAACAAAGCCTGTAGCAGTGTTCTGTAGTGCATTTTAAAAATAGTGATTTTATGTTTAGTGGGGCAATACTACTTTCACTTTTCTCTGAATACAATTAATTTATGGCCAGCACTTCCCACTGTAGATAAACTGTCCCTGTTTCAGCTACGTGTGACCTCAACCAGGTGGCACAGGAGCCCTGGCTGTGGGATAGACCTGTGCTTTCAGACCAGCTGCTGGATTGCATGCAGGTGTGCGTGGGGTCTGCCAGCTGAGGAGGGTGATGAGAACAGCTTTGCTAAGATACCTCAGGAAGTTTTCCATAAAACATTCTGGGCTTAATGTGAGCTAAGACAGTGTTAGTGATACTTACACGTATTAATTAGGGGAGTAAATGTGTTGTGCTATTAAGAGCTATTTTTATCTCAATACTTTATCTCAATAAGGAATATTACTGCTTTAGGATCTGATGATAACAGTTCTGAATACCAGCAGGGAAGGATTTTCAGCAAAGACAAAATATTTGTATCAACAGAAATTGGCTCAGTGCTGTTCTGGTGAGTGTTAATGTGCTTCAAGGTCGCTCACACTGTTAGCATCCTGATGTATTAGCAATAAACTGTGTGGGTACAGTACTTAACAGTACAGTTTCCTTTGTGGTCTCATTAACATAGATATGGGGCTTACTTAAAGCTATGTGATGCTTGTATGTAGTCTGCAAGTGCCATTCACCTTGATTTATGGATATAAACTCATGACATTGCTAATATTGCTGACAGGGTGAAATAAGGCATTAACATATTACAATATATATATACACATATGTGGTAAAATGGATTGGAATCTTGTCTTTGCCTTTCCTTTATTTAGGTTTCCTCTCAAAAAAATGCAATCTATCTATTGTTAAAATCAATAGATCTCCCTTCGGCAGGAATTATGTAGATTATGCTGATGCTTTCATAAGTGTTTCACTTTTATTCAACTTCTTTGTGTCTTGGATGCAGTGGAAGGAATTGACTTGGATTTCAATAGCAGTGTTTTTCTAGTTCATTCATGTTGGAGAGTCTTGCCAAGCTGTGCAAGGAGCTTCTGCTTGCTTGTTTGCCCATCTGGTTTGTTGTGAGTGTTTAGTGGTTTGCACTCAAACCATCTCTATGGCCCTGGCACTATACGATTACATTTATTCATTTAAAATAGAACACAGAGTTCTGAGAATTTGGGATGTCTTTTCTGTGATAAAATTTACAAATCTATGTCCCTAGAATAAGTGATTATAGTTTTAATTGGGTTCAGGGGGAGTTGAACCTACAAACCTTATGCTTCTCACGTGTTAGTGAAATTAATTGTATTTGCATTTTAAAATTTGCTTCAACCCTTACTAAAAATAAATAAAAACAAAAGAAAATGAATTTTTCTGAATTATTACTGTATACTAAATGATGCAGCAAGTGGTTAAATATCTTTAAAACTACAGTCAGCACAGTTAATATTATTTGTAGAGAGAACCCACTGTATTTCCAGTGTTGTAAGTTTCAGTGTTGATGTAGTAATACTTGCAGAGGAACATTCCTTTCCTAATTTCAGTTGTGTGATTAAAAATCCATCTGCTCAGTTGTGTGCTGTTGTCCAATTGAATGCTGCGTAATGTGCTATAAAAATCTGAAATAAAATTTTGAGAGAAAAATAAGAAGTGCTATAACATTAGTCATCAGCCTTGAGCATGTAATTCAAAAAAACTTGAATCACTGGTGTAAAGTAACATTATTGTTCATAGCGATTATTTCATTAAGTCTAACTCACAAGGAGAAACCTTGAGATGCCTTCCTGAGTCCTCTTTTGTCATTTTCTTGACTTAGGTGGAGCCTTATAAGCACCATAGGGCTGTGATCTTTGTATTGTATTTATGCTCTCGATACTACAGCCTTTCAGAAATTATATTTATTAAAGATACTATATTCTACACATACATTTTGATAGTCAGCTGTTGTTACCTTATTTTAAAGTTTGTGATGTCAATGTTTAAAGTGTATGTCAAGAGTGTAAATTCCATATTCCCCGTAGCTGTGAGAGCTAAGAACCAGCTCATTCCATTGTGTCAGATACTTGTATCTGAAATGAGTCACTCACTCTGGTGGTATTTAAATGGATCCCTGATCTTGAAATACTTTTTCTGGGAGCACTTCTTGTCCATAAATAGCCAAAGTCACGTGGTAACTATAGTATTTATTATCGTATAGATCTGTAAACTATATGCCAATATACTACTCATTTTTACTCAAGTAGAGAATTTTCTAATAGTGAAAATACACCCAGCTTATACTAAGAAGTTTTTCTCTGGAAATGTTAACATAACTAACTGTAGAAAGGATCTCTAGAAACTGAATACTCCATAAGCCACTGGTTAATTCAGAAGAAAATAATTATTCTGACACTATGCAGATTAAAAATAAATGTAGCTTTTGTATGGGATTATTAACAACAAAAAAGTTGGTTTTAAAATGTGCACTTTTAAAAGATTCTTTAACTAAAATAGGTTTAACTCCACATCTCTACGCTAAATGCAGAGAAGACTTTCAGTAGTTAAAATTTGGCAAATACAAATCTAACCTTGAATTGTGTTTTTTTTTTTAATCTTCTTTCAGGTCACTTGAGCTCATGAGAACACAACCTCTTCTCAGGACGCATCATGACATGGTGACAAAGGCCAGTTCTTAGGGAACACAAGGATCTACATTCCAGCCAAGAAAGAGGTAGGTGTAAGGCTTGTCTTCTGTTTTGAGTAATTTATGAAGGTATATCTAATATCCTGTGGTGACAGATGCATGGTCATGCTTATTCATGACCTCATTTGCTCTCTCAAATTCAGTGTAATTCTAGGTGTTATGACATAACTTTCTAAAAATCTCTTAATCAGGCTTTATTTTAAAATAACTTGAATTTATATTTTTTGGCAACCTGAAATGCTTTACAGTTTTAGTAAAAACAGCAGCAACAAGAACAAACAGAACTGCCTACAGATGTACCAATGAATTACATCCATTGAATTTGAGTTTCATGTCCCACCATTTCATATACTAGTATCCAGAGAGCCTTTAAATTAAATAGCAGATGGCAGCTACAGGCCCTGGGAGAATCACTGCAATTTTGCATAAATACAGTCCTAAAGCATCTGGAAAGTTTTCAGACTTTATGAGACTTAGTTCTAAAAGAAAATCTAATTATTTATATTTCACTCTTTAATGATGACAAGTTGGTATAAATTGTAAAAGGAACATTGTTTTTCCTTGAGAAGACGTATTGTAGTTACACTATGGAGGGTAATACTTTGTTGTGTCATGTCTATTCTCACACCATAGAGTTACAGTTTCTCAGTGGAATTTTCCACATATCCACAGTGCTGATGAACAGTTATACATTTCTTGTGTAAACTATGGCCATAATATTTAATGGATTATTAGAAAAGAAGTGATTTTTTTAAAATACCAGGTTTCTCTTTTGAATTGGCTATTCATTGGGGATTGCAGTTGGGAACTAAGCAGTCTTGATAGTAAACCCTCCTCCTGAGATGGGAAAGGATCCACAACATCTGGGAGTCTGTCCTACTGAAGTGACACTGAGTCCTAGTGAATATGGCTGATTTGATTGTGGCTTGCTGGAAGCAGGTTTTCTGTAGGGCAAATCACCAGTGTTGATCTGCCAGCCATTCTCTTCTGTGCAGGCAACTGTGCAGCTAGAGAACCTTTATCTTTCTGTTCTTCCTGCTGCTGTGGTTGGGAAGGAAGACAGCTTTGGACAGTCCTACGCAAATCTGCTTGTCATGGCTTTGTATCAGATAAAGCATTTTTGTATTCTAAACCAGTGTACCTACCAAACAAAAAACTTAGAAAGTGTTTAGTTTTCCCAGTGCAGAAGAACCCTATTTATAGCAACAGTTGAAAACATTTAAAATACTTTCCAATTACTTAGTCATCTCATAGTTATCTGAGGTAATAGAGGTGGAGAATGGGAGAGAAAATCAGTGTAGTACAAATTATATATAAATTAAGGTTATAAGAATATATTAGTAAGGTCAGATTTGAAACACTTGTAAGGAGTTTTCTGTGGAGAGTACGTGTGGGCAGCACAAACAGGAGAAAGCAGAACAGAGCCTGATGCAAATGGCTTCCCTAGTGTGCTGAGGAGCAGAGAGAGGCAGTGCAAAGGAAAGGCCGGCTTCATCCACTGTGCTAATAATCATCCATGTACACATGAGAATGGGCTGTAGTTCCAACTATAGCATCAGGCGGGCAGAGGTAGTCACAAATTGTAAGTACTGCTGAAACACTAAACCTAGCATAGAAGAGGATTAACGCAAACTAAAAAGTGAATAGAGCTTCCTAATCATAAAGCTATTGCTGCAGCTGCCACAGAAGCAAAATCTCTATTTCAGTTGTGTGTCATTATGTCTGCTCCACTGCAGTTCTGACTATAACGTGTGCCAAAGGCATGCTTCTGTCTTTTAAGTGGATTATAGGAAAGGTTAGAGAGCTCAGAACTGCACAGTTGTTTTTTTTCTGTCGCTTAGGAACAAACACTACATATTCCCCATGTCAGTCTCTTATATGTAGTTTCTTCTTCAAGTACTCAAAAAAGTACATTTAAAGCTCACTGTAATATATTGAAGAAGTCCAGAGATGCAAGAAAGAGCCATCTATTTTCATCATCAGGGGAGTTTGTTGCTGTCAGGAAGGCTAAATGTGCTAAAGGCCACATATTGTCTTCATACACAATGTCTCCACACTGGAATCCAGGGATAATGTAAATGAGATGAGACAGTGGTTTCGCTTAAGAAAAAAAAAAAAAAAAAAAAAAAAAGGTCCAGTACTGAATGTGCAATTAAAAAAAAATGTTTAAATAAAGAAGTGGCTTAACCATGCTGGGAATCACTGACATATATTGATAATTATCCCCTTCAGGTATATACCCTTTGTAATAACTAGTCTTATGTGTTTGCTGACAGATTTCATTGTCTCTTCCTATTCAGTTTAATGCACTACATCATCTTGAAAACACTCAAATGTAAACATCTGTGCTTTCTCAGTTGGAAAGGTATCTGGTCGAATTACAGACTGTATGCTTCTTCCTTGCACTACACTTTTCTGAAGAGTTTTATATGCACGGGTATATACCATTTTCTGAATAATAAATAAGTATACCATTTTCTGAATAATAAATAAGAAAGGGAAATAACTATTCCCAGTAAGTCAAAGTGTATTTTTAATGTACTTATTTACTCTAAGGATAATACTCCTCACAGCTACGTCTTACCAACAGTGCATTTTGTATCATTGTGTTGGTGATTTACAGAGCATGGCAGTGATCTCTCAGTCTGTATCAAATCATTACCAATTAGTGATGAACCTGTGTTAGGTATCTGTGCATCATGTCTACCTACCAGAAATGTTATTTGTGATTAAGGTCCAGTATTAAAATTTGTATGATGCATATCTGTCTGTGACTGGGAGAGCAATGTGTACGACCCCAGGCAACAAGCAGGTTTTGGCATGCTCATCTGTAAGTAATTGGGTAGCCCAGCTGCCCTGCGTATCCAAGCAGAGAGCACAACTCTGCTCTTACTGAGATCAAGGAGCAAGAAATAATAAGCTGAATGGCTTACATTTTAAGTCTCTGCAGTAAAAACAAATGGCAGCCATTCTGAGCAGAGGTAACTAAGTATTTAAAGGGAATTAAAATCATTCTTGTGTGATTGTGTCTGTCTCTCTCTTCAAACCAATTTGTGGATGTATTGCTTCAGAGCATAGAACTGTACAACCTACCCAGCCTCTCTCTTTCTCTCTCTTTCTCTCTCTTTCTCTCTCTTTCTCTCTCTTTCTCTCTCTTTCTCTCTCTTTCTCTCTCTTTCTCTCTCTTTCTCTCTCTTTCTCTCTCTTTCTCTCTCTTTCTCTCTCTTTCTCTCTCTTTCTCTCTCTTTCTCTTTCTCTCTCGTTAAACGGTAAGTGAAATACAGACTTCATTGCCACTGGTGCAGGTCTAGGTTAATTCAGACTAGGTGTCTTCAGGTTTTTTTTTGGTTTTACTAATGTGAATCTGGCTGAAAGGAAGAGTTAGTTAGAAATGCAATTGTGATACTTCTACCCTGCAAGGCTGCATAGCTATTCATTTTTAATACTTCTCAGATAACAAGTGAATTAGAATAGTAAATGTTCCTGATGAATAGTAATTATTCCTTAATTATTCATTTAATGTATAATTTACATTTGTATATTGTTAATTAAAATGCAGTATGCTACAATTAGGGTATATTCAGCTGGTAATGGCAGCTAATGCACACAAGGAAATGCAAATTTAAGGCTCAGTCTGTGTCTAAATGTTATCAGGAATCTTTGAGGGTATCCTTTCCATCCAGCTACCCTGGATGTACTTTGCACCCTGTATGCACTCAGTAACATGTTAGGAGTTGACTTTTTCTTCTATATATTAAAATAATCATGCTATTTCTTTACATGTCAAGGGATTTATAGTTGTGATACACGAAGGAGATCAATATCAGGCCTTTCATTTGCAGTCAGCAGCATTTTGCTTTCTAACAATGCCTGAGAGCCTGAAGAAAGGGTATTTTTATTTATTTATTCAGTTTTTTGAAGCAATCTATTTTTGTACAGTTCAAGCATTTCTATTAAATCCTGTGTGTGTGTTAGTCTGCAAGCCTGGAGAAAAAGCCAGGTGGGTAGGCAAATAGTTTAGAAGCTTTCCTGGTCAGGAATTCAAATTCATCCAGACTGTGTGGCAGCTTTATTAGAAAGCAAGAAAACTGTTTTGTGACGTGGGTTTATTGTCATTCATCCAATGAATTTGAGTGTCTTTTTGAAGAGCATTGCTATGTCATTAAACTCAAAGAAGCAGCCATTTATTTTATTTCTCACAGAAGAAAGACAGGATAAGAGAAAGAAGGAAGCTGGTGGAAAGAACAAGATTGTGTTTTCTGTATATAATGTGTGGACTTTTCATCATCTCAAGAATAAGAGTTATAGATTCTGAGAGTATTATTTTTTTCTTTATTCTATTTGGGAGAGAGATTTTCTTTTGTGAAAGATAACCCTCATCCAATGCCACTGAGGTCTATCTCTCATTAGGATTAATATGAAGACTTAATCTGAGCACAAGCAAAAAAATCTCCTTTGCATTACAGTTACTTGCATTTATTCTGTGGCTGATGGAACACTGATTATTTCTATAAAGGGTGTATTTTGGTATCTAGCAGAAAATCAAGGTCATTTGCAATATAGCAAGCCTTAGAGTTAGTAAGTGTATTTTATCAAGTTATCAAGTATCTTAAAAGGTTATTTACTTCTCGCAGTAGGTTGATTTTAGAATGAGTGTGCTGAATCACCTCTCTATGGGGCTTTCAGACAATTAGAGATCAGCTCAGCTCTGACTGAAATCGATAGGAACTGCAGATTGTAGGCATGGCGAGAGCTGGGGGATTTGTGTTGTAAATATGAAAATTGTTTGTTCTGTAGTTATAATAGTGGTGTAACTGGATATCAGGACTGTGCTTGTATGCATACTCAGTGCATGTAAGTCATTAATTCATTATCTAGGGGATGCAGGATCTTCTTGGCTCAGCTTCTGCATAGAGGAGATAATGGAGTAGTTTGCATCTGGGTGACTGATGGAACTCCCAGGCACCTTCAGGGTGAAGTATTTGGTAGCTTCAGGACCTTTCCAAGAGGAAATTTTGGACAGTTCTTAAGATTTTTCCAGGCAGCTCCTGCTGCATCTAATCCAATTTGTATGCTTAAACTACCACCCTCAATGTCATGTCCCAAGGATTCCCAGAAAGTACCTGCTGCAGGAGTGGTCAAACCAAATATAAGCAAGACATTTGTAAGTGACCTGTAGAAACTGTTTCTGCAGATGCAGAAATTGTCAGGTAGGACAGGCTTTTCTACATAGTGAACATATTTAAGCATAAGGTATAGCAATGATGTTTTGTATATAGTTAGGATAATAGCAATGCATTGGGTATGCACCGGAGTGATCATGCAAGATGCTGGGCAAGCTGGATTGTCAGATTTGAGCAGAACAGCGGTATCGGTAGTCTCTTACAGTCCAGGGGAAGGTGACACTGCAAGGACCCTGACAACAAAAACTCCCATTGCCTTCCAGACAGAAGTTGGTCCATCCTGGTGCAGAGGTTTGATATCCTATATGAGCGTTAACCAGTACCTAGATCCCAATGAACTAAGTTTATGTTCATAATGAACACTGTTCATGGGTGTCTGTGCAGCAGTAAGCACCACTGAAAATTAGTGTCTATGGTTAAATAAAATGGTAAGAATGTTCTCTTTTCTTTCCTTCACTTTATTCACAACTTGTTCCTAAAGTCTCTTCTGCAGTGCTTGTCACCACTTCTGTCTCTCCCAGATACTTGCCACCCATCAGATCTGTCAGCTCAGCTGCCTGAATGTCTGACCTGCTTCAGTTAAAACAAGTGGCTGAAAAAGACCAGAGGGAGCTTTAGCAATGCATCAGCTTTTTCATGGTAGTGATACAGTACTGTTTGCTGGATTAATAATTATTGTGAGCATACTCTTACTCATATGCATTTTTATTGCCTATCTCTTTTTGGTAGTAATTGAAGAAAATTTATATTTTGTCTCAGTAAACAAGCAAGTCTCTTCGTTTGCCAGTCTGACTTTGCTAGTCATTTTCCTTTGTGACTGTTCATTCCAAAAATGATTTAGCTTGAAGTAGTTACCAAAATAGCTTGAAAAAAAATAAACTAAAACTTGATTTCATTTATAGCTTCTGTCATTTTTATGATGCAATCTTAATAAATATCTCATTGCTCATTGCTTTCTTGGACAATAAATAAGGCTGTGAGAGATGATGATGGTAATGATGGGAATCGTAGCCATTTCTGCAGTGAAAGACTTCTGCTTCTACTTTTTTCATTGGCTTGGGCATGGCAGCACTTAATGCATCGTAATGTGACAGTTTCTTTTAAAGTGTTATCACCAGTGTAGCATTAAAGTGTATTTTTTAGCACTACAAGATCTTATACAAGACACGTTGACCCTCATTTTTTTCCTTTTTTTTTTTTTTTAACTCAAATGATATTTCCCACTGAGCTGTAAAACCTGCTTCCAGCTTTCACCTAAAAACTTTTGCTTATGTTATTAATGGCTTAAATAGTAGTAATTATTCAAGTGTAAAACAAGAATGCATCCTCTGTGATAGTTTAATATGTTTTTCTGCTGTGCAGTACTGCCTGTTGATTTATAATGGATAATTATAACCTATTTATATAACCACATTTAACTACATATATCCGTGTTTATATATCCCTTACAACCCTGTTCTGCATTGATTGAAATGGAACATAAATTGCAGGTATGTACTTTATGATGATGCATTGAGATTAATAACAGAGAATACAAATACATTTTGGTGATGGGGAGCCTTTTACAGCAAACACCTATATATATATGTTTGGAAGCGTATTTCACTCAGTGAAACTCCCTAGAAGGAGTAAATGATACCAGCTTTTGATTTAGAAGGAGTATAGGATCTCAGGAACTACGTATATGAATATACTCCTGGAACCTCCGACCAAGAGATGGGAAAGCTTCACCTTTATTTTCCATAGTTTCTTTTCAACTTGGGCTAAAAAAGTTAGTTTTGAAAATCTGTAGTAGTGGTGAGTGAGGACAGTCTTCAGTCTCTGTGTGTAACTTCTGCCAAGTAAACTAGTGCTTTGGCCATCCACTGCAATGTGGGGAGAGCACTGGGGCAAGGTTCAGGACAGCTTCTAGCTAATTCCAAGTGGTGGCTGTAGCTAGTGCAGGGAACTCCAGTTTGTTGGATCTCTGTCTCGTTATCCTCTATCTAAAATAGCATATTTATTAGGTGCCAGGAGTGTTTGAATGCTAATTTGTGTTCTGTAAGTTCTGAATATTTATTATTTTGTGCATATAAAAGGTCATTGCTATTTTCAGTGTCAGTATAGGAGCTGTGTATCTCTATATACATATGTGAGTTGGCATATACACTGTAGCTCACTTAGTTATGGTCAATATATTCAGTTGATTGTTGAAGCATTTATATGTATTTTCAAGGAGTATCTCATTAGCAAAATTGTGAGTTAAAGATTTCATCCTCTTTGCTCCCCTGCTGTCTGTCCCCTCTGCCCCTCTTCTGAAAAAAAAATCAACATCTGCATTTGTGGCCAGAAAGCTGAATAGAGAAATACATGCTTCTGTGTGCTTCTCCAAAGGAAAAGGCATCTGCTTTTTACTAATTTATAGGAGATAAGAGTGTGCGGTTTTTCCACCACATATTATGAGAGCTTTTTCTAAAGACAATTGTTTTCTTCAACTCAAACCTGATCTGAAAATCTGAGTATGAAATTACGTGTGTTACACAGATTAACAGTATTTGCACACTTACTAGAGCAAGACCTTTATGGAGGAGGTGCGGGCAGAGACTAAACTTGTTATTTCAAGTGACTGTATCTTAATCCTTCCCCCTGTCCTGCGCCTCCATACCCAAGAGGGCTGGTTCTTTCCCAGGGAAAGGTGCTGTGGAGGATGGCTTGAGTGCTCCAGCTCTTCTTTCCACAGTCACTAAGGGGTGACTGACGTGAGTGAAATCCCCATTTTCCAGGCTTCAGGCCGGACCTGTGTAGTTGCACTGTGTGTATGGGGTTTGCTTGCAATGCGTGAGTGACTTTCACAGTAGAGAAACATTGTGGAAATGCTTCTTCAATTTTTTATATTATACTGAATGATATGCAAGGCACAACATGGCTACAGAAAGGACAAATTCAAAGCCCTTATTGGGGACTTTTCAATAAGGAAAATCTTTTCCTGCTTGAGAACAATCGAGGGGAACAATCGTGGGAGTGGGTTGCCCAGAGAGGTTGTGCAGTCTGCATCCTTAGAAGTTTCCAACACCAGGCTGGGTAGGGTCCTGGGCAACCTGGTCTGACTTTGTTTGACCCTGCTTTAAGTAGGAGATGGGGTGACACTCCTCCAGAAATCCCTTCCCGCCTGAATTACCCTATGATCCTGCAAAGAAACCTTAGCTTGCTCCAGTCATCCCAATGGAAGCCTAGAGTCTGAAAGTTCCTTCCTATAACCATTTTTGAAGTTTTATTTCACTTTTACAAATGTAACAACTCCATTGCATCCCAGACTGTGCTGGCTATGAGATGTCATTTCATTCAAGTGGAGGCACTTCAGTGATGGTTCCATAATGTAAGATAGGAAATGAAGAAAAACATCGTTTCTGATTAAGGCTACAGAGAGAATTTAGGTAGACAGAATGTAATTACACAGATTGGAATTTGTCCAGTGCTCCGGGTCTAACAGCTTTATAATGAAATAAAAATCTTTTGTTTACAAATATTTTATTATTGTGAGAGCATCCTGCACTCAGTTCCAATCAATTTCAGTATTACCCAAAAGAAACAAATGGCAGCTTGGTGCTGTGAGTGGGAAATACATTGTAGGGAACATTCTTATATTGATTTGTTCTGGAATTTTTAACTTCTGATGCATGAGATCTAATTTGTCAAGTTTCATTTTTAGTTATTTATTTATTTTGGGATGTTGTTGTTTTTCTATATTCATCCCTACGGTAGGTGAAGCCTTACTCTGCTGATTGAAAGCAGTTGGTTCATTGCAAGGCAGACAGGTCTGATTTACTGTTAGTTTTTTCTCATAAGGTTTTCTGTTGTTTGAGTGCTGTTTGTTGTCTGGCTTCATCTACAGTCTGTCTACATGAGCAGGGTAAAAGGGGTGCAGAGAGACACATCTGTAAAAGAATTACCCTCGGTGACTACACTATTAAATACCACATTCTGTTCTTATTTACACTGCACTGACATAAAGCAAAACAATTTGATGGAAATGGGAAGCTAAGCAGACACTATGTTTTGAAGCCATGCTGAAGCCAACAGCCTGTGTGCGATGCCAGCGGTGGGCAGCACATGTTTGATTCTGGTCACTGGTACTTAAATACTTTGCAGGTCCAGGTTTCCTAGATTTCTTTTTGTTATCACATGAAGACTTGAATTTAAATACACATTACATTTGGTAGTCTGTCCACTGATTTGCTACAACTACAAGGGTTGTTTGGCAGAAGAACTTTATTTGGAGCTATCCAATTTGTCAAAGCATCTCACTTTCAAATGCTTGTGTTTTAATATTATCTGGTCCACTCTCTGCAACACCCGTTGCCTATATAATGTGCATTCCTTAGCAAATATGTGGTGAATTTACAGACAGCATAATTTATTTCAACTTACAGGTACAACTTTAACTAGTTAGAGGGAGTTTCTCTGTGAGCTTGTCATTGTGAATAAGGCTTGAATGTAGCTGCAGAGCCATTCAAATATCCTTTTAAATAACTTATGTTTTTCCAACCCCACACTGGTCTCTGAATTGTTGTCTGCTCCCATATTGGAAAAGAAAAAGCAAACAAACAAAAACAATAATGAAGCATAGAGAAAATGTGATTTATGCAGTAATACGTTTTGTAATTATAAAATACTCCCTTCTATGGAGTGACACCTAGCAACTGTATGGGCGCATGGTCTAGGAGCCCCCGGGTGCTCTCTGCCTTCTGAGATTCTCCCTGAACTTTTCAGGCCATCAAATCTTCTATGCACATGAGCTGGCTCTGCTGAGTGGAGGGTTGAATCAGGTCTCCTCAGATGTCCCTTCCAGCCTAATTTTTTTCCTAGCTTATGTGAAAGCAACCACGACAAAGAGAAACTGTGTGAATTTAAAGATCTCTGGCATCACTTGCTTTTGACTTTACATTCTTAAGTGAGTAGACCTGGGGGTGTATCTTCAGCAAGTACCATGGGAGCTATAGACAGGGGTGGTCTCCATGGTCCCATGGAACTGTCTTTGTAATTCTCTGCAGGGTTGGCAAGAGTATTAGAAATCTTTATCTTAGTCCAAAAAGTTTGTTAAAGTTTGATTTTTTTTTTTGATTTTTTTTTTTTTTTTTACATTTGAAGATCGTTTTCATGAAAATGTTGTTGGCACTAAGTTAGCAACAGTGTGTCTGCTTTACAGCTGTTGTTTGTAATGGGTGTCATCAATGGGTGTCATCAGGGTGTAAATATTCTGCTGTGAAATATTTCTTAACAGGCTAGTTTTGTGTCCTGGTTTAAAACTAAGCCGACCTTTCCACATGGCAGCACTGTAGTGGTGCTCTCTAGAAATAAATCTGTAATGAAATCTGTTCTGTGATAAGTGGAAAAACAAAGTTCGAGGAGTAAAACCCAATGGTAAATTTTTCACTTTCATTTTTTAACAATTCTCAGGCAAAGAGAGAACACATAGCTTTCTTTTTATTCATATAGCTTGTCAGTATATTATATGAACAAACTCCCAAGTAGTTCTCTCTCACCCATTTCTTGGCATTTTCTTCAGAGAGGCTGGTAGTTAGCTAACTAGGATTTCCTTCTGTTTCTTAGAGGGAAATATTTGCTCAAGCAATGTGGACACAATGCTGTGGACAGAAATGCTGCATTTCTCTAGTTATGACCTTTAGTTTATGACCTTTGACTACGCAAGAGTTTGGTAAGCAAGCCTTGTGCAGCCGTTGTGTGAGCAAGAATTAACCTCAGGCAAGTCGGTCATCATTTCTTGGCTCAAGCACAAATCATGTATGGTGTGTCACATTTAGTCTTGAAAGTGTTCTTGAAAACTTTTGTCTTGATAGAAAACTTGAAACCCCCCAGCTTGAGGTTAATAATACTAATGAATATTTTATTATGTGTTTTAATAGTATCAAGTACTGTTTTAATGCACAGTAATAACAACAAGGAAGCTTTGTCAGTAAAACATGGAAGGGATCTAGCTAATGTGAGGGAATATTTTCCACTGACGTTTGTAAGTTTACTACATGAACAATGACCCCCCTTCCTTCTTAGTGTGATGGCCTTTTTTATTATCCCTGCTTTTGCTTGATTGTTTCAGACACAAGGATTTTGTAATTTAAAACATACCAGTATTTTTAGTATTTTTCTCTGTCTTTTGACTGTATCTAGTAATATTCTTTCATGTGTAGTATCCAAAAAAGTAAGTTCATTTATGTGCAGCTAGGGTCTTCATAAACTGCTATAGGCTGGAGAAAACAAAGGTGACCCAGTAGCGCACACAGTGATGCCAGCTCTCCAGTGGCAGCTGCTGGCTCATTTCCCGTGCTCCTTTTCTGTGTTTGGATTAGCGAGCCAGTAAATGCAGCAACAGGAAAGCAGTAGGCAAAAAGATAGGCTTCTTATCCATTTCTGCCTGAGGACATATCTTCATGTGATGCCATCTGGCAATAAAAGAAAAAGTCCCATAGATGGGTATAAACCTTCTTGTGGTTCTTCTGTAAATAATTAATCTCCACGAGTTTCAGTCTTGGGATAACTTTCAAGTGAAGACAGCATTACATTATAGTTAATTAATATCCCTCATGAAAAGCTCTATCTGCAGATGGTGATTTAGTTGATTATAGTTGCTTATTATTGTATGATTTTTCTATTAGTTGAGAAAAGTGTGTAACTGTATTATTTAGTACTATACATTAATGTGTGTGAAGAGAGGCAGAGCTAGCTAATATGGACAGACCTGTCTTAAAAGAAAATGTAAATCTGTGGGCACACAACTGTGATCTTCCTTCAGTATCTGTTCATGGGACCTCTTTATGTTGTATTTATTACAGTAATTCTGTCAAACACATTGCTGTTTTCATACTTCTTATTTTTAAAATATCTAAAAGCTTTCTATCCAAGCAAATTCGAATTTCTTTTTTGTGGGAGACATTTTGCCATCATTGTAATGTTGGGCATGTTTCATTCTTGAGATCTAATGTAGGAGGAAATCAATTGCTTATGTAGCTGCTACCGAATTGTCACAAAATTGTATCAGGGAATATTAGCCAGAATGAAAGGTGGCACTATTTAGGCTGTAGCATGGTGCAAACCCTGCAGATGAGTTGAGGGAGAACTTATTAAACAAATCACTTCTCGATGCCTCAAGTCAGAGAAGCTGAATACTATTATACAGGAGAAAGAAACATATTTTATCACATAGCCAGACTTAAAATGAGATATAAGAGTAATTACGTATCAACTTTGTAGACAGCTTAAATGTAAATTTGATTTCACAGTTTAAATAGAAAAATAAGGTAACATAGCTGCACATTGTCTTGCTTTTTTTTTCCCCCCTCATTTTCCTTGTCAAGGATGCTTTTGTGCTAACATCCTGTTTTCTCTTAGTCTAGAGAGTACAGAGATTCTCTTCAGCCCAGAGAAAAGCCTATTGCAAATTACCAGTTACTTGCTAAGGGTGAAAGTAAGTATTCAGCATTTGCAAAGCTTGATGCTGAACAAAAATGTAGTTTTATGTAGTTTGTTTTATAGGGAAAGCACTCATTTCATTCAGTAGTATATATGAAGCCTGATCTAGATTTCTGTAGATCCGCAGAGCCTGGTGTTACAATAGGGTGCCCCTCCCTTGCATGTTTTTTCCTATTCTATCTTTTGCTTATGTTTCCTTCTTCCAGCCCCTTAACGTAGCAATCTCAGTGTAGAAGTCTAAATGTAAACGTAGAAACTAATGTAGAAGTCTCAATGCAGTACTCCATAAGACTTCTTCTAAGGAGCATTACCAGGAGGATCAGCAGCCCTGCTTGGAAGACTGACAAAAAAGATAGGTAACAATGAAAGGGAAAACAGCACCAAGGCCCTGACATGTGTATAATAGGAAGATGGAAAAGGAA
This sequence comes from Aythya fuligula, assembly GCF_009819795.1. Taxonomy (NCBI): domain Eukaryota; kingdom Metazoa; phylum Chordata; class Aves; order Anseriformes; family Anatidae; genus Aythya; species Aythya fuligula. The sequence continues at coordinate 4,653,580 of NC_045569.1, read as the reverse complement.
GCATACAGCCAGTAAGACTATGCTTAGTCATTTGTAGGATCTTGACAGTAAATATGGAATTGAGTTACTTTTTTTTTTTTTTTTTTTTTTTTCTGCCTACCAAACCAAAATCTGGTCAAACTGTATGCTCTCTTGTTTAAGTTCACCACTGCAACTGCTGCATGAGCAGACGTGTTAGGAGCCAACTACTGCCTTCTTGCAAATGGCTCCCAATGGTTTGAACCTCTACACAGGGTAAATTGCATGTCCTCAGAATGAAATTGTTGAGTAAGAAGTTGCCCTTTCTTATACGGAGGAGGATCCAAACTTCATTACACTCAGTGGGAGTCTTCACCATTAACAGTTTTAAGCAAATTTAATCTTAACCCCATAGTGAATTTTATAACCCTACTGAAGTTTAAGTTCTGCCTCATGCCCTCTACTCCTTTTACCAGTCTTATTTCCAATCTTTGAAAAATCTTGCATCTTCAAAGTGAGTCTGTCAGTTGAGAGTCACTCATACATTTTGCTTAAACTGCTTGAAAAAAATTAATTAGAATAATATAAGAATTAGAATAATATCCCTCCAAAGATTTTTACATGGCTTGCTTTTTTTCATCTGTTATTAAAGATCATACAATTTTCCAGGGAAATACCGTTTTGGAAGACAGAATGAGGTTAGCAGTAAAGGCTTCAGAAGTACAGTGATTTTTAACACTTGCTAAAAAATAAATTCCCAAGAAGGTGTGTGGGGAGGGAGATCTCGAGATAATACTATTTGTTATAATCCTTTCAGTATCCATCATGAGTTTGAAATAAGGCAATTATTTTGTCTAGAAAGTTGCTGTGATACTGAGAATTTGATAAAATGTTGCCTTTTATGTAAAAATGCGCATGCATTTAGCTATAGTCAATATATAAGCTATCAAGTGAATTAAATGCGTTCTCAGAACTTGTATTTACAGGGCTCTGTGTAGTATTGAATCTTCAGAGAAATGATCTTTTTACTGCATAGCCTTTTTCTGATTTACTTCCTAGGAATAGGCAGAATTGTTAACAGAGTGGTAAAATAGCAATTAGTGCCCAAATAGAATTCACATGTACATACCAAAAGTTTTTCTAAGCTAGAGGTAATGCTGTATGTTTTAAGTATCTTTGTGATACTATTTCACATACATATTCACAGACATTTTCGGGTTAATAACACTGTACTTGCTTGTGCCACAGTGTTCCACCCTTGTTATTTTTCCTTTGTATGCAGTGTGTGTATTCCACACACTATATGCAGTATGTATTCCACACAGAAATGGCAGGATTGCATCAGGATTTAGTTCCCAGTCTGTATTTTTACCTTAAGGTGTTTCACAGTACCCCCAAGCTCATAGCCTTTCCTGCTGAAATCAGCTGGTTTCTCCAACTTTAACGGAGTAAATTTCTTTTTAGGCATATGTCACATAGTAAATTACAATTTTGATCATAAACTATTATCATAAAGATATAGCTATTTATAATGCAGTAGCATTTGGAAGCCAGGCATTGATCCATCTCTGCCAAGTACATTGTACTGTGTATCTTCTGTGGAAGCAGGGTTCCTCCTGTAAACAGCGTGCCAGGAGTCATAAGAGCATTACGTGAAGTCAGACTCAATTTCTTTCTTTTGTGTAATGGTAGACACTCTCTGTTTTTTATAAGTACACATAGTATATTTCAGTAGGATATTCTCATCAGTGATTCAAAGTGTTTTCGCAGATAGAAAGTAGGAGGTTTGATAGCCCAGCAGCTGCCCTTTTAAATATAGATGCCAGTAACTTGCACAGGAAATATGAGGAGCTAATAAATACTGCCAGGAACAATTTGTGGGTTTCTTACCAGTCTGTGTTTAACTGCCAGTCATGTTAGGCCATATAATCCTATCACTCACTGTGAAGCTGCAGGAGGAGGAGGAAGAGATACTCCAGGTCAGAGGATGAATCACTCATTTATGAAGAGCTTGTCTGTGCTCACTGCAGGAGGACTGTAAGGCAGACAGAACATATTCTTTACCCACCAACACAGGTATAACAGTAATTCTTTACAAGCTGATTAGCGTGTGTTCCTTTTGCTCCCCAGGTGTTTCCTCAAGAGGGGACATCTCTTGATACTGACTTGTTGCCTCTGTACAGTCAGAGATATGTCAGCTTGCCTTTTACATTAGGCAAGCTTTTCCGTAAAACACAAAAATAAATGAGTTCTAGGTACAGTCATACAAGCAATAATTGAAACAAGTGTTGCCAAAAAAAAAAAGAGAGAGAGAGAGATATTCTAATAGTTTCAGAGTTTTTTTCCCAACAATATTGTGCTTTTTGTCATGGGGCAATGCTGTCATCCTTATCATCAGCCCAATTCTAACACTTAGCAGCTTGTGTTCATTTGCGTGGTTTGCTGAACATTTGTACAGATACCATTTTTCAGGAGGTTGTATATGGGTTTCCAAGAACCCTTCCTAATTTCCAGATGTCTACTGTACACCTTCATTACCTTTGTCTCCCTCTCCCTCCTACTAACATGAACTCTTGGAAACCTATTGAGATCTAGAAGTTCCATCATGTGTTTGACCCATAGTTGGACCTCAATTTTGTAAGGCTTGTGGTCTTCACACTATTCTGAACTTGTAATAGAAACCATGTATAACTCACATGGATATAGTATTTAAAAGATTCCAGACATCATACAGGGCAGTGGCTCTGCTGTCTCTCTAATATCAGGTGATCCTCACTATAGTCAGTTCATGCTTTTCATTTCTGAAGATTTCTAAGTTGCTTTTCATGTCCCCTGAGAAGTCATTTGTCTTTTCCAAAGAGCACCCCTTCATTTACTTCTTACCCCATTCTTCAGAGCAAAGTACACCCATTCTCATCTGACCATTGTTTGAAAATCTTAAAACTTTTACACTTTAAAAATAACAACAAAATGAACAACAAAAATGAGAAAGATTTGATTCAGTTAGTATATAGTAACATATGTTGTCGTGGTTTAACCCGGCCGGCAGCTAAACACCACGCAGCCGTTTGCTCACCCTTCCCCCTCCCTCTCTGGGACGGGGGAGAGAAATGGAAAGTGAAGCCCGTGAGTTGAGATAAAGACAGTTTAATAAGACAGGAAAATAATAATAACAATAATAATAATAACAATAATAATAATAGTACAATGATGATAATAGTACTACTACTACTAATGTGTACAAACAAGTGATGCACAATGCAATTGCTCACCACCCGCTGACCGATGCCCAGCCTAACCCCAAGCAGTCCGGCCCCCTCCCCCCGGCTAGCCACCCCTATATATTGTTTAGCATGACCCCAGATGGTATGGATACCCCTTTGGCTAGTTTGGGTCACCTGTCCTGGGTCTGTCCCCTCCCAGCTCTTACTGCACCCCCAGCCTGCCTGTTGGCAGGACAGAGCAAGAAGCTGAGATGTCCTTGGCTTGGTATAAGCACTGCTCTGCAACAATTAAAACATCGGGGTGTTATCAGCACTCTTCTCATCCTAAGCCAAAACACAGCATTCTACCAGCTACTAGGAAGAAAATTAACTCTGTTCTAACTGAAACCAGGACAATGTTAAATGGCTAAATATGCCTCAACTCTGGCTCTTGCCTTAATCTCTGCAGCCAGTGGGCCGGTGAATTACAGGTAAACAAAATCTGTTCACATCTTATCTAGAGAAAAAACATTTTTTTCTGGCATGGTTGTATGTGCATATTTCTATTTATTTGAAAAGGGAGTAAAAAGAAAGGTTCTGTCTGTACACAAAGCTTTCCAATACACTTGATAATAATAGAGTATTCTTCATTTGCGTTTCCATTCTTGTTAGCTAGACAGGCAAAGAGGATCAAGTCTTGGAGGAAAGGTTGAACTTCTTTCCTGTAGAGGTTTTCCCTCAGTGAAGTTCCGCCTGCAAAGAATTGTTGTACTCCCTCTTCCCTGCAGATACTTGCCTGGTATCAAATGGCGATATGACTCAGTGTGTCTGCCTGCAAGCGAGCATTTCCACGCTCACACATCTTCAGCAGCTTTCTGACTCAGCAAGAGTTCATGCTCTGCTCTGTCACAAAATAGCAGACTGAGTTTTCTGCAGTGCGGGAACTGAAAATTGACTGCCTTACACTTCCCTTTGAACTACTGATGATGAAAGTCACAAGTATGTCTGCCTTTCTAGCGGTGGTCTGCTACCACGTACACTGGGTTCTGTGGAATGCCAAATGCCTGTTTTATCGACTGAATGGGAAAATCAGTGCTGCTACTGATGAAAAGTATTATGGACTACCTGTAACCTCATGATGCTCCCTATCACAGATAAGTTTTCCAAACCAATTATGCAGTTTTTGGCTTTATAGAAAGACTCCTGTGGTTTTACACTCTAACCCTGTTCAAGAGAAGACGTTCTGCACCCTCACTGGACATGAGATCCCTATGTGAAAATTGTCAGTAATGGAAGCTCTTTGACCAAACACTGCCTACAAATGAGAAAACAGACATTAAAAATGCCATCTACGATATCTCAAAGGACTGGATAATAAGTTAATATTGAGCCCCAGTGGTAGGTTTCTGTATCAAAGGCGACAAATATTGCAATTCATAAAGTCTCTGTTGTTATGCAAAAAGTTCTGGCATGGTTTAGCTCTGATAAAACATCTTTCTTTTGTTGTTATTACTCTGTCTTCTCTGCAAAGACATGATACCACTATTCTTGGGGTCTTTGTAGGATGGAGCAGAAGAGCTTGAACCATCAGAAGCTGTGGAGTAGGGACGTTTTGTATATAATATTGCTCTCTAAGTCTTCTGCCAATTACACAGATGTAGGGTTACTGTTAAAATATGGTAAAGTCAATGCCTGGAGATGTGAGTCTCAGAATTTGTGCTGTGCAGGTTTTATATTGCTGCAAGTAGATAGGACATTTTCCAGTGCATTAGGGAAAGTGCATGAGAAAATGAATGGGCTTTTATTACTGTATTTAGTGGGCATGAATCCTGTCTTTCGGAACTGAGGTTGGATGCTTTAGATCTCTGCAGTGCAATTCATTATGGGCTGGCTTCCACTGGGTGCACAGAACAATCCATTAAATGATTGAAAACGAACAGTGAGCTTTTTTAAAAGACAGGCTATAGTGCGCTAGGGCTAAAAGCTGTGCTGGCCTTCAGAGTTTTCACTTATACACCATTCAATCCACACAGATTGCTACAAAATTTCAGCAAGAAGGTCATTTCCCTGTCCCATTTATCAGCTGGCACACACAAAGCCCTGGCATATTACTACAACTGAAAAACTACTGGAAAGCTATGAATTCGAGTATATTTTTAGCAGTATCAGCTGTACTGGTTTTGAGCTAATATACAACATATTTTAGACACAGTTTCTCTGTATACAGTTTTCAGAATGTTATATAAACATTTATTTACATCTTTTGGTATCTTTTGTTCAACTTGGCCTTCCGAAGGGGGCAGATTTTATATAAACACACAGAAATGGGGAGAGTAGTGGAGATGTTCTCAGAGTTAGATAAAAGGGACAACGTTTGAAGCTATAACAAGATCTATGTGTACGTACGTCTTTAGATCGAGTGCAGTTCAGATGAGTTGTCACAAAGGAGGCTCTACACGTGTATGTTAAGGACCCAAATTGAAGTGTGGCTGGTCTGTCCCCTAGTCCGTGTGGACCTGCCCTGTCTCAGCTCCATCAGGCCCAAAGAGCAACTGCTGTTCAAAGAAGCTGCCTGCGGGCTGTGTGGCCTCTGTTGTACAGGTCTGGTACTGGTGCTGTATGCTGCACGTCGCTGGTGCTGTGTAATGTGCCTCCCCCCATTCTCTGTCAGTCCTTCATATCCCCCTTTTACCTTTAATGGCTTGTTTTAAAAGGTGACACTTTGGCAGCTAGTCCTATAGGAGTTTCTAGTCTCTTCACTGGAAGTTACTTTCAATTATAGACAACATGGACAGCGTGCAAAGTGTCCATTAATCAAAGTTACAGCAGGTCTTTGCTAATTCCAGATAGGGTAATGAGTATTAACCTTGACTGAAAAAAAAAAAAAAAAAAAAAGATGCAGCAGTTCACCTTCAATAGATTTTAAAATTGATTTAATGAAGAAAGAACTACAAACACTGTACGTATTGTTAGCCTGGTTTCAGTTTACTACAGTTTAAGCCCATTTCTGATAGTCAAGAAAAAACAAGACAAGGATGTTCATACTGTCCTCTGCAGTAGCCGATTAAACCCTAATCCAAACTACAACTTCTCTGCAACCAGTGCAACTTCTTCATGCTGCCATGTCTCACTGACTTTCTGTGAGCTGGCAGCATTATTTTTAAAAGTTGTTGTGAAGGATTCCTGGATCTATGTCAAAGGCTTGCTTAAGGGAAGAAAAATAAAAAGACAAAAAAGGAAATTTGTTTTTAAAAGTCAAACTGCAAGTAACAGCTCGATGGGTAAAAAAGAAAAAAACTCATTTGTTGATTGGGCTCAGGTGGTCCTGGTTAATGGATCATACTCATGGTTTGGAAACAAATGGATTACTGCAGGGCGTCTATCCTGAACCTGTTCAGTGTCTTTATCAGTGGTCTAGAGGAAGTGATAGAGGGCTCTTCCATCAAGTTTTCAGTGACGCCAAAGTGAGGGCATCACCAATGGCAGGGCTGCCACAGCGAGAGACCTACACAGCCTGCAGGAAGAGGCCCACGAGGACTTGCTGCAATTCAGTAAGGAAAAATGGGAAGTCCTACACCTGGGAAGAAAGAGCTCCCCTGTGATGATACAGGCCTGGGGATGGGGGACGGTTCTGTGAAAAAGGCCACAGGGCTCTCAGTAGCTGCAGGCTGCACACGAGCAAGCCCAGAGCTCTGGCAGCAGAGGAATTCGTCGGTGTGCTCAGTTGTATCAAAGAGAGCATAGCCTCGAGCTGGAGGGATGTGCTCTCAGCTTAGCACTCATTAGACAGCATCTGGAATGTTGTGTCTAGTTTGAGGCCCCTCCAGCACAAGGGAGACCTTGATAAACTGGAGCAAGTTCAGCAGAGGGTCACAGAGGTGGTCCAGGCCTGGAGGCCAGGCCCTGTGAAGAGAGGCTGGGGGAGCAGGGGCATCCTGTTAGGTCTCTCCAAAGCCTCCTCATCCCCAGGTTGAACAAACACTGTTCCCCCAGCCTCTTCTCACAGAGCCTGGACTGCAGCCCTGGACCATCTGTGAGGAAGTCAGCAGAAGACAGAGCCAGGCTCTTCACAGTGGTGTGTGACAGGAGAATGAGAGAGAATGGCTGTTTGGGGGGATGAAAGATACAGGCTAGATAGGAGAAACTGTTTCTTCACAAGGGCAAGCAAATGTGGGAGCAGATTGCCAGAGGCTGTGCAGTCTCCATCCGTGGAAGTTTTCAAGACAAACATCTGATGTCATTTGAGCTCAGCACTGCTTGGCTGGATCCCATTGGAGCTCTCCAGGTTTCACGTGGAGTTCACTAGCAGCAGTGCAGTGGGGGAGCATGGTCCCTACAGGAAAGGTGCTGATGTGCATCTCTTAGCAGCAAAGCCTTCCCCATCCTTTCAGAAACCTTTTGGTGTGGACAACATATGGGACCCGTGGGAGTAGTAGGACAGTCCACAACAGCAGTTCCCAGAGAACTGGGTGGAGGGAGTGCAGAAAAACACAGGAACTCCTAACGTCTCCTGCGCTGCAGTCTCCCTTATCTCTTTAATTGCTGAGAGAATGTACTCTCCCAGAATAGAAGGCAGCAAGATGGAAAAACAAATTCTGAGTGGTCTTAGCCGAATTATGATTGTGTTGGGCTACATACTGCAGCCCATCACTTCTAAGTCTGTCATTACTTAGCCACAAGCAAGAAATATCTTGCAAGCTGAGCTAAGTGCTAGCCAGTGAAGACAGTATATTCTCATTATACCCACGCATGGAGCATAGCTGGGAGAACCAGGAAAATGCTTATTCACCTTACATGCCCCACAGAGGGCCTGGCTCGCCTGCTCCATGCTGCAGCTGTGCCACTGCCATCTATGAAGGCTTCCTCCACTGCGACAGGCATATGCGCACTGCAGTGTTGGCATGAATACTCGATTGCAGTGCTTTCCTTCTAGTGCACAGGTTGGCATGATAATGTCAAATTTTGTAACTAGTCTCTCTTGAGTCAAGGGTTAAACTTGCATACTCTCTCTGAACGTTGGTCCTGTAACATTTTTTTTCTGATCAAAGTAGTCTGCTAATTAGATTTCTTTTGGCCAGAAATTGGAGATAAGAAAGACAGGGAGCATCACATGTTGTGTCAGCAAAAGCAACGTCAAACAGGAATGCCTGTATGGTAACAAAGCTATTATGGAAGTGATTTGCAGCTGTATGTAATCCACGTATACAGTGAAATAAGATAATATTGTTTGAAGGATGTTGTGGATATATCTTGCTCTGGGAGCAGATCCCAGATTTTTGGTTTCTAAGCCTAAAGCCGATTTAATATAAATATTTAGTAGTTAGCTCATTCTTAAGACATTTGCATGCCTACCATGAACCAGAGTAATACATAAATGATAACTGTGAGATTTGTTGGACTGAATGTAGTCCCAATCCAAGACTTGTGGACTCAGTAGAGAGATTTTTTGGTCTTTTACTGGCATTGGATTATATCCTGAATTGGTTAGGTACAATGAAAATCTCTGTGGATGTTATTCTGATATATGCATACCCCAAAGTAATATTATATCATGTCATGACTGTTAATTATTATTTTAAGGTAAAAATATGCAGATCAAATTACTTTGGATTTTAAACTGCTGTTGCAGTATGGCTCACTTACAGGGACGAGTCACTGCAGCTCTGAGTACTCAGTGATTTTCTAGTGGTATCTTCACAGCAAGGATACAGCTAAGACACTGATATTAAATTCTGGCCTTGAACACTCTCGTTTGTACTCTGTTAATAAATCCCAATTCTGAATGCTGTCATGGGAGTGAGCGGGGAGGAAGAAGAATGGAAGGACTTTTCTGAGTCAGGAAGAGAGAGCTTATGTGAGAGGTTGTTGCATATTCTCTCTCCATGTCATTATCTGCAAATTGCTTAATAGCAGAAATACATGTTACGCAAACGTTAAGCTTTCCCCCTAAGCAGCAGAAGCCTTTTTAAAAAAGGTGGCAGCAAAAGGCTTTCATATGTGCTTGTAGTCCTGGTAAAATCACGTTTGATTCCCAGGTTAGATTTGCTGTAATTGCGTGTGCATATGCTGTTTGCAGCCTTTTGAGATATATTGACATTAAAATATCATGAGGTTAGGCTAAGAAATCACTTTTTGCTCAAGAGAAAAAGTATTTTGATCGTTGTTACAGGATTAAAACAAGACGGCTGGCACTCCCTCTGCAGCCACAAGACCCAGTGCTCTGATGGCCGTCGCTACCCACAGAGCAATGAGGTGGAGCTGCCAGCATATCAGCTCCGAAGCCATAGCACCTTGCAGTCTGTATGGTGGCCAGATGCCTGAGAGCGGTAGCAGTTAGCAGTCTGAAATCAATCCCCATTCCCAAATGCTTCAGAGATGGAGTGTGTGTGACGATAGGTGTATACAGAGGGCCAGGAAGCTGCCTACGGCGTGTGCGGAGCTAAACTTGTGTGACCAAGCTCAAGGACAGGGTTAAGTCTGAGGTCAGTGCTTGTCAGCACCCTGGAAGAGAGGCATGCGCTTTGGCTTGGTCAAATGAGCAGCCATTGGCATCAGCCTCACCTGCACACCTGACTTTGTGACCAGCAGCAGCTCTGATCCAAACCCAGAGTGGGTTCAGTAGCGGCTCCGTGCCTGTCCGACTGGGCGTGTTGGCCTCCACCACGCTAGTCTTCCTCAGGGGTTCTGTACAAGCCTGGGAGAGCAAGGAGGGAATTAAGTCTTGGGTTACTTGTGTTTCAGCAACCCTTGATTCCCCAAAGCACATATCGTATCTCAGTCCTACTCAGTTAACTTTGACAGTTCATGACTGAAGGAATATATAACTTTGGTGTAGGACTGCTTTGCTAGGAGGACATGATGTATTTTTAATTACCAAAGACCTCTGTCATCACAGAATGGTATTTACAAGGAGATTTTTCTCTCTTCCATGGTTGTTCATGTTTTTTACTGCTTGATTTCATTTGCATCTTAGCAAAATGAGAAGGAATCAAAATTTTCTTGATCTAAATATTTTATTTGTACTGGACTGAAAAGGTATTGAATTGCTTATATGACAGTCGGTATCTGGCAGATATAACATCACTTTCTAATGCCCTCTATGCAATATTACTTAATGTAAAAAGTAGGATAACAAAAGGAAGAAATGCAGGATGTTGCTTTACCTTCTTTTCTTGGTAAAGAAAGTGAAAAGCAGAAATGTCACAGGTGAACTGAGATTACATCCTGCAGCTAGAGAGATTGGAAAGAGACTTTAAAGAAACCTCTAAAAAAAAGTATATAGTATTATCAATTCTTATATAAAATAATTTATGATTTTTAAATACTGTTTAAATAATTTATCTGTATTTAAAACTAACCTTTTAAAATTTTGTTTGGAACATTTTTGGCATTAATGCTTAAATAAAAATGTTTACATATTAATTTTTTTTAAATATTCAGTACAAGTCAATATAAAAACAGAAAGTAATATACATTGTTCACAGATAGTATTGTACAAGACAGCTGAGCTCTAGAGCAAACTTTTCGATTTGTCAGACAAGTCATAGCTTAGTTGTGGTGAACCACTTGCCTACCCTATTTTCTGGACTCGTAAGATCATAACAGATACTTGCTATCAATATGCAGTCTATCATATTGTATAGTCATACCATATACCATACTTAATTCCCATCTCCATGTCCAGAATTGTAAATATTTTCCCAGCATTTAGATCAAAATATCTTTTAGTGCTTACACAAATATTTGACACATACAATTTGACAAGAAACGTACCAATTTTGCTCAGCTCAATTACACAAAAACCTAACTCAAAGATGCAGAATAATGTAACTAAGACTGTCACTGTTGTGTTTAAGACTTACAACCATGTTATTACCAAATGTTTACAGGTTGTGTTGACAGCAGAAAAACGAGAATTCACTTTTCCCCTTCATTAATCCTGCTGATATTAAAGGCAGTATTGTAGGCATGATGCTGGAGCCTTAAAATTAATTTGACTAACACGTGGTATTTGCTGACAGTATAATCCCAGCGTTACAAACTTCAGAAGGACTTCACTAAAGGCCAGCTACCAGTCTCCAGCTTTTAAGCACAGACATGTACGTTGTTGCTAATGAAGCTTACTGTCAATTTGTAAATTGCTTTCTCCCTCCTTCTGTAAAGAATTCCTATATATAGCAAGGTGATTTCTACAGATAGTGTAAATGGCTTCTGGTGAAAAGGGGGGTATTCTCATGCTTCTTGTATTACATGTGTCAAATAGTACATGATTGCAGTAGTTGCATCCCATTGTACAAGACAGTCTCCAAAAATCTTTTTTTTTTTTTTTTTTTAACATACTTATCCAAGAGGACTCCAAAACGTTACAGACTCAATGGGTTACTCTGTGTAGCTATTTAGGGATACTTACTGAAGGAAAAGTATTGATGCTAACCAACATTTGAATCAAGAAGCCTATTCTAGAAATTTGGTTGGAAAGCTGCCAGGCGGAAAAGGACCTGGGAGTATTGGTGGATAGTCGGCTGAATGTGTGCTCAGCAGTGTGCTCAGGTGGCCAAGAAGGCCAACGGCATCCTGGCTTGTATCAGGAACAGTGTGACCAGCAGGGCTAGGGAGGTGATCGTCCCCCTGTACTCAGCTCTGGTGAGGCCGCACCTCGAGTACTGTGTTCAGTTTTGGGCCCCTCGCTACAAGAAGGACATCGAGGTGCTTGAGCGGGTGCAGAGAAGGGCGACGAAGCTGGTGAGGGGCCTGGAGAACAAGTCCTACGAGGAGTGGCTGAGGGAGCTGGGCTTGTTCAGCCTGGGGAAGAGGAGGCTCAGGGGCGACCTTATTGCTCTCTACAGGTACATCAAGGGAGGCTGTAGCGAGGTGGGGGTTGGTCTGTTCTCCCACGTGCCTGGTGACAGGACGAGGGGGAATGGGCTTAAGTTGAGCCAGGGGAGTTTTAGGTTAGATGTTAGGAAGAACTTCTTTACTGAAAGGGTTGTGAGGCATCGGAACAGGCTGCCCAGGGAAGTGGTGGAGTCACCATCCCTGGAGGTCTTTAAAAGATGTTTAGATGCTGAACTGAGTGATATGATTTAGTGGAGGACTTGTTAGTGTTAGGTAAGAGGTTGGACTCGATGATCTTGAGGTCTCTTTCAACCTAGACAATTCTGTGACTCTGTGAAATGCTACTCAGAAGAGCAGCATGTCCCACACTATGTTAGTCATAAAATGAACAAAACTCACATTTCAGATTTTGGACTCGGTTTCTTATTCAAATGCAATCTACAGGCTACAAAGTACTTGCAGGAATTATTGCAAGGCTAATTCTTAATAATTGTTCCTGAAAAAAAAATAAATTCTTCACAAATAACTCTCAGAGACAAGGTTTCAAGACAAGATTTCAAGAAGGACTTCAGTTCTTTTCTCAGGTCTTTATAGTGTAACATTCTGAATGAAACTTCAGGAAGAACTCACAAACTGTGAGAAATAACCTGCTTCCTTTCACTTCTCCTGCCCCATCACCTGCTTAACTCAGGTGATGGACTGTACCCCTGGTGACTCTAGGCTTGGTTTACATTAAATTTGATTCTTCTGCATTCAGGGGAGCAGCCTCTGGAAAATAAATTGATATCTAGGGGAGAGCAAGTACTTAAGTGGCTATTTTAATCCATCTTGGGAGACAAACTGAGTCTTCAAGTTTATCTCACAGTAAAAACATGGTAATACAACAGCCCTCTATTTGTTTGTCTGTTACCTCAGCTAAAACGTTGGGTTTCTGCAGGATCAAGCAAGCAGTCAATGCTAAATTAATCCTCCACCACATCTTTCACCACTTATAGCACTGGTCAGGAATACTGCTATTGGTCATGAGACTAATTCTTAGCTATTTTGCAAGCACAGAATTTCAGGTCTTGGTATTCTCATGTCAGCACTATTCATTAATACACTGAAGTCACGTGAAAAATCATAACTTGATGGGAGAATTTCAGAATCAGAAATAACATAAATAAAGTGATGAACTATTATTTTTGCCATTGAAAATGCCTGTCTAGACTTAAAAGAATTTGTATTTAAGTCTTAATCTTTCCAGGGACATATATGCAGTTTATTATATATATATATATATATATATATATATATATATATATATATATATATATATGTATATGTATACAGCTTATAGTTTGTATTGAACCCCCAAAAGTTTTATTATTCATTAGTGCTTCTTGGATAATAAACTGAGCAGAAAGGGTGCAGTTTCCTTGTTAGGACATGTTATGGTGACTCAGCAGAAAGGTCTATAAAAGGCTAAGCAAACAACAGATCAAACAATTAATTTTGAAATTAAAACCTTGATTGCAGGACTTAATACCTTTTTTTGCTTTAGACTTGTCATTTATACTTGAGCCTGTAGGAGACAGTTACTTTTTCCACGTTGGAATCGAGTTAACAGTAAAGAGACAAGTGTGTGGATTTTTCTTTGATAGACAGGTGAAAGTCAAATCACCATAATCCTTCATTTTCTTTATATCATCATTAAGGCTAAAGACTGACTGAAGTTATCAGTTGAAAGAATGTCTTTCTTAGCAGAAGGAAGTTGTAATAAACACCACAACAATTACTGTGAAGCCTGTTTTAAGAATTCTGGCCAAACTTTTGTGTCAAGTCCAGAAATATAGTAGAAGGACAAGATATGTGCTGTCTCATCTTAACTTTCAAGTTTCTGGTGTTCCAGGCAAATTCAGAATCCTCACTTGTGCCCTATGTAGAATGCATTGAGGGAGTTGTGGGTCTGACTGGTTGTGAGCAAGAGCTCCATACCTCAACTCAGTAAGAACCAGTAATTGAAAGCAAGGTATTTTTTTCCCCTTTTTTCTCTGCTGTTTGAGCTTCCATTCATCTGGATTTGATCCTTTCCTGAACTTAAGTGCTTCCCGTCAGTTATTCAAGTAGCTAAGATGGATTAACTTCTATCTTAATTTAAAAATAAATAAAAAAAGTCTGGAAGAAATTACATTTCTGCCATTGCCTACCCATAACTCTATAATAGCCGGTTCAAAATGCCTAAAAGATGCTGGTGCAATACCCTGTCATTCTGAAGGGACTTGCACCCACTTGAGAGTGCTCAAGTGTGCTCAGAGGAGCTGGCATGGAGCCCTTCTGAAATGGTGCCACTCTTCAGACAGGAACTCTGGACCAGAGAGGGATGCCAGAGGGGGCAAAAGAAAAAGGACAATGAGAAGCAGCATACTTGTTAAAAACAAGCAATCAAACAAAAAATACACTCTTGTGTGCTACATATCATACTTCAGAGAATTAAATCATAGTTAATAGTTAAGCAAAATCTTTAGAGACAGCCTCTACGAAGTTTGGTGCTGACATCAAAATACCAATTGTACAAATGATTGTGAAGACTGAAAAAGCCATCAAGCAGAGCCGATCCACTACAGAGGCTGCAAACTTCCATTCATTGCAAACGGCTTCCTCTTCATCCTGGTCTCTGAATCTGTTTGCAATGTACCTGACCTCTTCCAAGATCTTAGCCAAATCCGGGTCACCTTCAGAGGGGTGGCCGCTGTGCAGAAGGTTTTCTTCTTCTGTTGGCGAACAGGTCATCCTCCCACAGATCACCCCTGAATCAGTGGTAGGTGTGCAGTGCACGGCATCCAGCCCCCTAAACCCAATGTACAGCATATTCCCATTACTGGACTGTTGTCCACTCACAGTGTTCATCTCCACACTCGATAGGCTACATCGACGCTGTTTGTGTTGACAGGCAGGACGCACTTTATCTTCCCCTGGTCTCTTCATCCTCAGAAACCAAGCACACCAGTTCAGAAGGATGATTCTTGTCTAGAAGTAAATTACTGAGAATAAGCATCTCTTTACACAGCCACTGCCTTACGCAGCTATTTGTATTTTTACAGCCTGGGTTAGTGTCAGGTCCATGGTCTCTGCTTAGCCTGCACGGAAGTTTCAGAAAATGGTGCAATAGTTTTCCAACTGATTAATTTGCTTGTCACTGAGGCTGCTTACTTACTCCAGCAGTGCTGTCGATTGCCTCAGGCTGACTGTCACTGTTGGGAGTGCCCCCCACTGGGAGCCTCCATAGTGTTTAATTTTCCTTACACTTGAGTAAAAATATGGCAGCCTTTTCTACCCTTACCAGAAACCGGGAAGAGAAAAAAAATGCTTACCAAAGACATTATTTTTGAATAGTCTTAGTAGCTCTACTTTAGATTGTAGTCAATAAATTAAATCTCTTTCACTCATATTTGTGCTTTGATATTAAATCCG
Organism: Aythya fuligula; assembly: GCF_009819795.1. Classification (NCBI taxonomy): domain Eukaryota; kingdom Metazoa; phylum Chordata; class Aves; order Anseriformes; family Anatidae; genus Aythya; species Aythya fuligula. The sequence continues at coordinate 4,638,131 of NC_045569.1, read as the reverse complement.
TATGGGATTACTGCTTGGATGGGGCTGCTAAAACAGATGCTGTGCTGGACTGGAATAGACCGCTAAGCTTTACAGTGTTTTGGCTCTGTTATCGCATTACTTTCATGACAGTTGATTCCAGATTTTAGAACACAAATCTGGATGCAACATGGAGGAAAAAGTGGATAAATTACTTTTACTTTAAAAAAAATAAAAATCTGCAAGTTTAATCTCTGTGTATCATTTAATTGTTTTCCATATTGCCTTATTCCAGCCATACAGAAAGTACAGGCAAGTCGAAGACTGTTCCAGTTCAGATGCAAGCTTCTATAATTTATTTCAATCAGATTTTAAGAGCTCATTCCAGTGTTTCTTTTCCAGAGCACTAATGAAATATTGTCTCAAATAATATCAAATCTTGCACTGTAATTAATATTAGATTTGCTCCATTTACTGAGTGCAGATTACCACTTAGAGTAGATGTTATATCCAAGCAGACATCCCAATCAAAGATAGATCTTGCCTTGCTACTCTTTCCCTGCTGTCATGCTTCACCTAGAAGAATAATACTTTATTCTTCTACTCTGAGTACTCTGAGTATTCTTCTACTGATGAGTACCAGTATTATTCTATTCAGAATAATACTGGTACTCATCAATATTTAGTAACTCCAATATCAAGACTGATATTCTCTGTAAAAAAGAGACTTACAGAAGTATGTTATAAAGTCCTCTGCTCTTAGAAAAATACATCATTTTTTCTTTGCACTTTACAGATGCTCTTGACCAGAGATGTGAAGATCAGAATTTTCCAAGTTACTTTCATTTTAACAGCCATCTTTAGCGGGTGCTCTTTAGGCTATTTCTGTTTCTGCATGCACAACACCTAAATATGTAGCAGCTGCACAGTTTCACCTTGAGGCTAGTGTATTTCATGCATTTATAATCTCCATCAGTACCCTGCTCTTTTCTTCTACTTGCTTCACTTCTGATGGCTACAGCTTATTTGAAAATCACCTCACTTACATATATTTAGGTTTCAGCAAAACACTGAGGTACTTCTAGCTGTTGTGAAGGAGGCTTTGAATAGAGAGCCAAGATGAAGAAAATTCATATACTCTCACTCTCTCAGAAAAAAAGGTACCTGGATGTGCCATTTTTGGTGAAACTACCTTTCAGAACTAACTGTTTAGCAAGGATTTATACAGATGTAGATAACGAAATTTATTTTTTTAATCAGTAAGAAGTAAACATGAGTCACAAGCTACTCTGTCACATCTCTGATCTGGGCAGTTATGCAACGGATAGTGTATTAAAATCAAACCTTACCCATTTAGGCATTTTCCCCCCATCTGGATCATGATGATGGTATTGTAGAACAATAACAGTGACAACAACAGAGAGGCCAACAATAATCATAGTGCTGGCAAAATACTGAGCTGCAAAATAAACAATTATAGTGATATATTTTGACTGATGCAGTTTTATATCTGTTATAAGGAGCGTTTATGTACATGTAAATGTAATATGAAGTTACTTTTCCCAGTGTAGTGTTACATATGCTGCTTTAGGTAGTTGTGAAAGATTTCCCAAAAGCAGACAGTGCAGCCGTTGTTTTCAGAGCCATTATTTGAATAATAAAAGTCTTAGTGGAACTGAGCACCTACCTTTTCTAAGCAACCTTGAAAAAATTTGCCCTCTCATTTTCTTTCACCAGTATCTTAGGGATTGGCTGGTATTTCTTTTGAAAAGCTTTTCCTTCCATTTGAGCAATTACAATAGGAAGATTTCATCACGTTTAGCTCTGTAGTCCTAATTGTGTCTGAACTGCAAATCTTTCTGTGGGAAACTGACTCCTCTATGCTTTCCCAAAACAACACGTGGCTTCTCTCTGTATTTTGTTCAGACCAGCCAGCACAGAGGTTGTACAGGCGATCACACCTGTGGGAGACTCTCATCAATTGGCAACACTTGCTGACTTGCACTGAGGAAACAAAGGCAACTCGGTAGCCCTTGTGGAGGGCTTGTAATCCCCTGATGCAGCCCTGTGGTGTCTCAGCCCATCTCCTCTCCCGCTCCCTGAGGCTTCCTGTCAAGCTCTCCTGGGGGAGCTGCCTTTGCTGCTGGCATTGCTCCTTCCCACCCTGTATCTGCTGCCTGCTGCCTGTGCTGCTCCCCACGCAGAGGGGTCAGGCACCTTCCGTTCCTCAGGAAGTCACTGCTGTATGCTCACACAGTCGAGTCAGAACATTGTTTTCTAATTTAATTGTACATGTAATTTGCTTTACTGCTGGCTGTCATGCAAGGTCACTGCTTCTCATTTAGCAAAAAATAAAAGTGAATAAAAGCTGTAGTTAGCTTACCGATTAAGGGCACAGAATCAGATGTTGCTGGCATAATTTCAGCCACAAGTAACATGAAGACAGTGAGAGACAATAAAACTGTTATACCTGAAAGATAAGCATAAAGTATGAAACTAGATCAGTAGTTGTAATAGCAAGGCAATAAGCGGCAGAGAATGAATCTGAAGGAGGCAAATGTATTGCTGTGGTTCCCCCCAACCCTGGCAGAGAGATAGGTCTGGGTGGACTCTGGTCCTTTCTGGGGCTACCTCAGGTTCAGGGTGACAGTGCTGTCAAACTAGTGTCAATGCTGGTCCATGAGACTGCTGTGAATAGGAGAGAGATTACAGGGGTTGAGTAGGTCTGGGTTTTCTGAACTTGCACAGATGTATGTATTTTTAGATCCGTGTTAACTATTCAGCTCGTATCACACTTGCTAATTAGCTGAGGTAAAACATAGTACTTCTTGCTGCTTGTTTGCTTTAGAAACATGGTGTGATTTTTAGTATTTGAGCATATGAGACTTGATTAATTGGTATGGAAGCTACAGGCAGTGTAATGCATAAGATTCCTGAAACACAAGTTAGCTGTATTAGACAGCAATTGCTGTATTTCTTGATAAAAGTGGTTGAGTTCTGCATGTGGCTATGTTTAAGCAGCCATGACTGCTGATGTTTGGAGTTTGACTTCTGTAACTCAGTGATCAGTTCCCACCTCTATGAAACAAGGTCCAGCTCTGTTCTCAGGACTAGTGTGAAAAAAAATAAGGGGTCACTGTTAGGTAGAAAAGGATTTAGGAACAAAGAACTCATCTTAAAAAATGGGGAGGGAGTTCTTGGAGAACTTCTTTCTGGAGAAATGTTCATTATGTTCCTACATTTAACAGTTGCATTCAATTAGTAGAAGCCTGTGTATTTGCAGATTTGTATGGGGCAAAAAGTTTCATTATATATTTAACTACCATCTTAAGGATCAAGTACTTAAACTCATCAGACTTGTTTCAAAAGCCAATAATTTAGTTTAAAATTGCTATAAAAACAGTAATAGTAGCAGTTAAATTGAATCAATCCTTCTGAGAAGGCAAAAAGCAATCCTAGGCTCTTAATATGAGTCATAATTAAAAGGAAACATTAACAAGAATTCCATATGTAAGTGCTCAAATGCAGATTTGTGAGCTTAAGCTTTACCTGGTGAATGTGGATTTTTTTTTTCAGCAATTAAACATCACAAAATGAAACCCTGCTTCCGAAGGAGGCTGGTTAGGAATTGTCATGCTTCCACTTAGCTGGCCAGAATTTCTCCCTTTCACAGCTTCATTGTCCCCTAAAGTTTACAGCAAAGGTTAACAGTGATACCTGTGCTTCAGCATCACACCGTAAAAACAGTTTATGAGCCCGGGCACATAAACTATTCCTCCTTGTCTCCAAAGACTGTTTAAAAAGAAATTTTAGAATACAACTTTTTTTTATGGTTTGGTAATATTTACAATAACAGTATCCTGTTGAAGATTTACCTAGCGAGATCTTTTCTCCAGAGTCTGCTGGAAGTAGAAAAACTAATAAGGCAAGCGCTGATATCAGTACACAGGGAATAAGAAGATTGAGTCCATAATAGAGAGTCCTGCGTCTCATAGTTACTGTGAATGTCACATCTGGGTAAGGTTCCTTACAACATTCATAAAAACTCTCAGTTCTCTTCCCAGGGACTCCTGTGTAAGAGGGAAAAGGAAGAAAACCCAAAATTAATGTCAATGAAATCTATATTATGTAGTGATTATTTTATAAAAAGATAGGTATAGCTTTCTAAGTTTTACTATCGGTAAAACTGCTTCTTCAAGCTTAATTCCCAATTAAGTTACTTTTGTTAGGTAATAATGGAAAATCAGATAAAAGATATTTACTGAATTCAAGCTGACTTTTTTACGTTGATTTTCATCTTATGTCTGCTCTCAGAGTTTCAAGCACCACTAGCTAGGTCATTTATTAATTTAGTTTCTCTCTTATTTTCCCAATCATTATTTCAGCAGTGAAGTGCTGTCAAGGCTGCAGGTTCAGAATGTAAATAAGAAATCAAGAGCTTACCTACTAAATCCCACTCTCCATTTGAAATATAGCCAGATATATCCGCTTCTTGCATTTGCAAGTCTAAGGACCAGCCTCCATATGTCCAGGACCCAAACTTCAGGTTACACTTCTGAACGTCAAACGGAAACCAGCGCACATCTATGTAGCATGAGCTCTTAAATATGCCTAGGTTGGATTTTAAACAAGAACACCAAATTGGAATGCTTGTTCCACATAATTCCACGTCCATTTTGTATCTGGACCTTGTTCCACATTGCACCCTTTGGCATTTAGTTGTAAAGCACAGTTAATCTCAGTTGTGTCTTGAGATGTAAAAAGCAAAAGTAAGTTACAGAAATGGGAAAGAACTGCATCAATTAGGTATTGATGTTATAAACTGTGTTTTACCCATTTCCATTTAGGCACACAGTAGATAAAGGTTTAGAGAAAAGCACAGATTTCTAGATACTGTGTATCAGAAAGATATGAAGCAGAATATGCAGTCTGCTTCTCCTATTTCTGTGACTGAATAAAATAAGAGATCTTGAAAGATTATTTGCTATCTTATTAGATTTACGTGATCTTGTTTTATTCAGGTAGGCTAGCTTATTTTTCATTTGTTGAGTCAGGCTCTGTCATTTATCAGCTTTGAGAATGGAACTGAAAACCCCGCACTAAATGGAACACCTTACATGAGAACAGGCAAACCCCTGAAGTCCTCTGGGGATCTTAGGTAGAAAAACTAATTTGGAAAGCACTTGGCAGTATTACTGTACTTTCTAAAATTAAGGTTCTTGGAAGTGTTAATTCTGGGAACTGTGGTAATTCAATTATGGAACAGAAACTACTCCACTGATCCACACCTGAGATTCAATGATATACTTCTGATATCAAATAAATACCAAACACAGACTGTGTTCCTTTCAGGATTCAAAAATTTTTTGATGAAGCATCCAATGAATTGTTTCAATGGAAGAGATGTCCCAAGATGTTCCTAAACATCTCATTGTAAAGTAACATACTAATAGAAGAAACAGCTAAAGTAATGAAATACATTTATATTTAGAGACATTACCTTTGATAAACAATAACCTTTTATACTAAGGGCTTCTATTTTTTATCTTCTTTTATTCTTCCACGCTACTGTAATAGTGCATTATGACAGAAAAATTTAAATAAGTGCAATAAAAAATCTGTGGTGGTTTTCATACAAAAGTGTTAACCATGTAATTCATGATGCATCTAGGCTTATATCTAGCAGATGACGGCTAGCTACGTAAATAAAATACCAAGGAATTTATGTCAAATTTGAAACCACACCATATATAGGTAATCTGAGTTACAAGTATTTATGACATGAAAACAGCCTACCTGGTGGCAGATATTGGCAATGTCCTGAAGAATTGACTAAAACATTAGTGTGAAATGTAGCATCAAATCTTTCATCAGCACTAGAATAGGGAAAAAAGAAAATGGGTTATATGCTCTGTGGCTCAAACTACCTGAGAAGAATCTGTTCTTCATAAAAGGATTATTTATCCCCAAAATAAAACCCGTCAGCTTTTCTGCTGGCACCAGCTTCTTGTGGCCTCAGGGTAAGCGGCCCTGATGGTATCGGATTTGTTCCTGATTACACTGTAAGTGGAGGCGAACCATGTCATTCTCTCTGCTCACCCACCTTGCAAGATTCACCACATTGCCTCGGCTGTTTATTGATTTCCATTTGGATAGTAAGCACTTTTTAAGAACTTCTCAAGCAATTGTACAGGGAAATCTGTTCTCTTGCTGTCCACATAAACAGCAGCTTTCATTTGTGCAAGGGATAAGCAAAATGAGACATACACTCCTCTACTCTGTTGGACTGTTTGTAGTTTCCAAACGGTCGCCTCGCGGGGATGGGCTGGAACACGAGTTAAACACCGTGCCAGCAGCTCCAGGCACAGGAAAGGCCACAGGAGCCATAGGGTCTGCTGTCTTGCTGCAGCTGGTGTTTGCGTTGATCAAAAAAAACCATGTTATCCCTAGGGTGATTTGAAAATCACAAGTCTCAGGTGTGTCTCTACCTATTAGTGGTTTAGTATCTCATCACTTTCTAATCACCTTGTAAAACATTGTCAGGAAAATACGGTAAGGATCTGAGATGGGGAGAAAGTGAAACATTCATAATTTTGGCATAAAAGAAATTATAAGGGGTACGTTTTTCCAGCAGCATAGCTCCTGTTGAAATATGAAATTTGGCATACTGTGATAGAAAATTGTGTATCTCAGAAGCTAAAATAAAGCAGTTTTTATTTTAGTCTTCATTACTTTGCATTTTATTTTCCCCATATGTATTTCAAAGACGTTACGTTTTAAAAGTATCCGACTGATCTGTGAAATGTGCAGACAAGAAAAAATTAAATCCAAAAAATTACTCTCCCACCTGGAGAGGCACTGTTTCCACTGGTGAGCTGAAGGCTCACAGTGCTGAAAGTCATTCACTAGTGTTTTTCCAACTATTTAGTTTGAACTCTGAAGATAAGCTGAGGAGTCTAAATATTGCATTGTAGTGTGAGTGGATTCTAGGACTTGGAGGGAAAAAGGGAATTCAACTCTAAGGCAGTTGAAGTAATGCAGGCTGCTGTACTTCAGCTTCACAGCTCTGCCTCATCTTTGCTGCCTTTTTTCCTGGCGTTTGTGAGGAACTCGTACTGTTGAGATGTCTCCTAACCGAACTGCCAAATTTTGCAGAAGTGGATTCGAAGGGTATTGGGAGAAGTATGTATGCACAAGTATGCTGTATGCAGCAAGACGCATGCACAAACACATACATTCACAGGTGGGCACGCACACCCTCCAGTTGCATAGGTCTCATTTCCTTAGAAAAGCAGACTTAAAGTTCTGCAGCCAGTTTCGATATTGGACATAGGCACGTAATTGCAGTGACTTGAGTGTAGCCTCATTAGGGCTGCATTAGGAAACTCAAGCCATGTAGTGAAGTTTAGGATGTGAAAATATCCATGCTGAACAAATTGCTTGTAAAGTGGAAATCAATAACTTGAAATGAAATTCTTAGCTTTCTTGGCTAGCTTCTGTTTTCTCTCCCTCAAGCAGAGGTCAGTGAAGAACCAGAAGGCCACTTGTAAGACCCTGCTGTTCTTTCTGGTCATCCGCAAAACTAAAATTTTCAAAAGGCATCACGTGTCAATCACTTGATTGACACAAGTCACCGAGGAATCTGTTTCATTGTCATGTGGTTTTGATTTTAATATGGCATATTCTTAAAAGGATATCAAGAGATACTTAGACTCAAATTTGAAGATATTTTTTCTGGAAGAGAAGTATATGTGGTTTTCTACACTGTGCTTCTAATTGTTTTTTGAAATGCAGTGCTTCAATTGGGATTACACAAAGCAGGAAAGCCTTTGTTTGATGAGATTTTGGACTCAAATATAATGATAGAAAATCATCTCTGCTATGTTTCTTCTTGAAGATATAGCCACTTGAAAGCAAATACTGGCTGCAATGCATTGAGATGACAAAGCTGTACTTAGCAGATATAATCCCACTGGAACCTATCTGGAGAATCTCAGGTTTATGAAACTGGAAAATGGAACTGAGACCTAACTACCAGAATGTGTATTATTCCGTGAACTAATGAACACTATGTGGCCATTTGAAAGCAATATCAGCAAAAATAAGCACTTCTAATGAATCTAGTAAAACTAACAAAGCAGAACAGAGGTAGACACGACACTAATGCAGTCAGTCCTGGAATTTGTACGTAGGCCAACATTTTCCTCTCTCAGAAAAACTACAGATGGACTGGGCCTGGTCTCTTTACAACAGACTGGTAGTAAAATTTAATACAGCTACCACTTTTCCAGGTACTGTGTTATCCTTCTCATTCTGTAATGTGCTTCAGGTACAGTTAGCATGGATGTACAGGTATTATGAAGAACAGTTGAAAATTGCTAAAATCATCCTTTAATTTTGGATACACATCCTTAAATGTTGAAGCATAAATCTCCAGATGCACTGAAAGTCTCTCAGATGTGTGGTACATGTGAGGAAGAATATTGTCATGATTCATTCTTTTGGAAATCTCTAAACCATTGTTGTAGAGTACCAATTTTGTGGTGTACCTACAGTGTTATTCAGCAGGAGTATGGAAATGGTTTGCATGGGAATGATTTATTGGTCTTTCCCAAGAATTCTGTCATTTATGAAATCAAGGTAGATAGGAAAAGATGGTCAAGAGAACAAATTTGTAATGAAAAATACGTTAAGCAAGATCAGTGTTGCAAAAATACCTGTTCAGGTTGCATGTGTACATTTCTATGTACAGAGCATTCTTAGGCTGGTGTCTGCACAACTGAAGCACTAATTGCAGTGCTTAAACCAGAAACAAGAAGTAATCCTGGCAGGCAGTTACACTAAGTGTGGGGAGGTCTAGCAAAGACCCCCTCAATTCACTTAGTGTTAATTGTAGCTCTGAGAAAAGCACGGAAGCGTGCTGTAAGTGGTGTGGAGGTCCTGGAGAGAAGTACTCAGCTGGCTGACAAATGCTGTCACTGTGTGCTGTCACCACAGCATTACAATTCAGCAACACCTGTGAGAATCATAAAGGTGATCAGCAGGTGGCAAAAGGGCAGCATAGCTGCAGCTGACATTGGTACAGCTACTGAATGGGTGTTGCTGCCACAAAGGGCAGTGGAGAGGGGCGTCAGGTGGATGCAGACTGCAAGGCTGGCTTCTGAGTAGACATATGGGGGAGACACTGAGGAAAAAAGCCATCAGGAAAACAAAAGGTTTGTGTCACCTGCACAGGCAGATCAAACACCAAGTACCCTGTCTGCCACAAAAGAACCAGAGCAAGATGTACAAAGCAGATGTAAGGTCTTTCTGCTAGCTGGGGAACTGCACGCGGGCCCGCAATAACTGCAGAAGAACAGACATCTTCCAGTGCTTTAACAGGGCACTTCTGATGGGAAAGGAGACTGTCAGGTAGCCCATGTTATGGAGCCACAAATTCTGAAGAGCGATGGCTGATGAAAGAGCTGGGTCACAGCCCCACAGGCTGCTCAGGCCAGGCCCTGTGCAAGTCAGGGAAGGCCACAGAGCAGGCTCCTGAACATCTGCAGAGCTGTGACTGTGTCAGCTTACACCACAGCACGTTTGAGACCATTCCAAAGGCTGGAAGAGGGTCCCTGTTCATTTTATGTGGGACTGTCTTGATGTACGTGGTTGTATCCATGCCAGAGACAGCAGAAGACCCTCACTCCCAAAGAAATGCTCTCTATAAAGGGTAGCTTGAGCAATCAGAGAGGGGAACTGCACTACTGCACTGTTATATGTGATCAATGTACTCCTACAAGAGCCTCTGTTAGAGGCAAAAACAGTCTTTGCTGAGCACAACAGACAGATGGAAATTGCCGTGTTGTCAAGCCATTTTTTTTTAAATGCAATGTGTGCACAGCCAGGTCTTCTGTTTAACTCAGGACTGTTGGAGATAAAGAACTTAGTACTTCCTTGGGGTTTCTTCTTATAATTGCTTAACATGGAATAAGTGAAGAAAAACTAGAACAAACCAACAACCAGCCAACAAAATTTGTATGCTTTTGGTGAGGAAAGGAGCGATGGTAACTATCACTGTCTCATGCTCATTTTTTCCAACACCGAAGCTGGGCTATGGCTGTTCCTGCTACCCAAATGGAAGGCCATTTGTTCTTCAAAATTCAGATTGTTCTAGAAGGTACAGGCACAGATCTTGTTCCTTAGCAGCACAGAATGAATAGTTAGATTGCAAGTAAACAATTCCCTAATTGCAGGGGGGGCATAAGGAAAATTTTTGTCTACAGATTCTTTAATGATTTACTTTATAAGAAACATTGGACACAATATGTTTGCTAGTTTTTCATTGTACTCAGTAGATGGTAAGCCTGAGGGAAGTTTCTACTTAAAGGTAATTAAAGATACCAAGTTTCTGAAGATGTAGGGTTTTCAGTAATTGAAGCTGTTATTCTTACTCTTTTTCTTTTGGTAAATATAGCTCCAGAACTCTGCCAAGAACTTTTTTTTGTCTAATTACTGTTCAACAGTGAAATGGACAAAGAAATAATGAGGAAAAGGCATAAAGCAGATGACAGCTTATCAATATGGATATTCTCTTTCATATTTCATTTTGTCATACAGTACTATGAAGTAACTCATCAGTGGTAGTGTGATTCTGTGTAATGCCATTGAATAGAAAACCTGGCTGAAAACATGAATTTGTTTACATAAAGGTATGTGTGTGCACTGATCTCAAGGTGTTCATATACTTTCTGCTCCCTCCCCAGCGCAAAGAAAAACATTGGTATGATAGAATTGGTTTTTTATTCCCCAACCACAGCTGCACAGATATTACATGCATGCATCTAAGGGAAGAATTTGGTTACTTGAATTCAATAGAGATGGAAAAAAACCTTACTTTTTGTACATAAAATCCAGCAGCTGCATTGCTTTCATAACAGAAGCCTACAGTGCAGGAGATGTCACAATCGTGTGATATATTGGAAAAGTAGTGTCAACAGTACTTAACCAAAACACTCTGCATCATGCAATTGTATGCCTGGGTTTTGTACTCCCATTAGATCTAGTAACGTTTCTACTTAATAAGCAATGTTATTTTTATTTTTGATGTGCCGTTGTTTTAAATAGATCTGGGCTTTGTAGTGAATTTGCTCACAGATAACACTTCAAATCATTAAACAGACTTGCATCCAATTTCAGCTGAGATTTACTACTGCACCTTGCTAAAGAAGTATGATTCCACACCTAAAGTTTATTGTGAATACTACAAAAAAATGGGCCACTAATTTCTTACACATAGTCTTTCAGAAGGATTCAGAGCTCCAGTGAACATACCTTTCCTGAGCAGGGTAGTACACAATTAGCATTTGTTCTGTTTTCTTGTTTAACCCCCGTTTTCTCTGTATCTTAAATACTCAAAGTTGCTTGTATTTATTCTCTTTTACATACACTACCAAAAAAACACACTATATCACAGATTCTTTTGTTCTTTCTAAGAAGTAGTAATATGCTACCTTTTTAAACTAAATGCACAATGGGAACCAGCATATAATGGTTCAGCCAAAGGATCTCTCATGTCAGCCAAGTTTCTGCAGCTGATTGAATTCACCAGTAAATATTTACACCAAGCAAATAATTTCAGAGAAAATTATCACAACCTGTGTCATTAAACACAGCCAGGAAAGTTTAGTTTTCTAATCATCACACAAAATCCAGCTAGAATTGATTATATAGAAGCTGTTAGTATTTACTAAGTATTTGCAAATATGACCTCCCACTGTGTAAACTAGTTATTTTCCAGTATTCCAAATTAGCAAAACCTAGGCATTTTAATGAAATGGTTATGTCATTTGTCTTATGTTCTCTCCTTCCCCACAGGAAAAAAAAAAAGTGTGTCCACCTGTTATAGAGAAGAATATCTGGCTTCCAAATCAGTCCATCAGGAAAACGGACGTTCTTCACTCCAGGGTATTCAGACACATTCCACTGTAAGTAATGATCTGTCCAGTACTAAAATATACAAACCAAACATGTTAGCTCTTCTCATCCATGGCTTTAATTTTGTTCTCCAGACTGCATAGCTTGAAATAATACATGTGTTCTTGTTAGAGATATTATTTAGTTTCAGACAGTAAAATGCTTGAAAAGGGTGAATTAGGCTACCAAGAGCTCACTGGAAAGCATAAAAATTCTCATTTTCAATTCACACTGCAATGCATATAACAGCATATAAAAGAAGATCTGATATGCTTGTATTTTATTGTTCGTGCTGGCTCAGGTACCAGTTTGGGATAGAACAGATTTTGTTTTACAATTCATACTTAACTTCAATGACGTTTTTTTTTCCATCAGAGACAACTTTGTTTTCTGTGGTTGCAAATTCTTAGGTTGTAATAACTTGATTACTGGCATGTGGTAGATCAGCCAACAGTCTCTGCTGATAGGAAAAACAACTGAAATGGCAGAACAGTTTATACTGGCAGCAGAAGGCCTTGTCAGCTCCTGTGGCCTGAAGTTAGCCAGCCTTTGAAGCAGGTGCTCAGCAGCACCATCCTGCTCCAGAAGCTTTCTTCCTGGCTGGCGCTTCCTACACTGGAAGCTGCCACCCTGGTGACTCTCCAGGCTCCTTACAACAATTCCGTGACTGCCAATATAGGCAGGAGTTCTGTTGTGGTCAAACCAACAGGGTTTAGAACTGTGCTTCTTGGCATGTGCTTCCATATTTTTCTCATTAACTTTTTACTAGGAATTTTTAGTTCTTTGTCACCTGGACAAATGATCTGAGTTTTGTATTGATTTTTTTCCTTTTGCTCCACGGATACTAGTTGTTTTTGTTTTTTTTTTTGTTTAGTTTTGTTTTTACTGGAATCTTAAATCAGAATATGTCTGTTAATAGTTTTTTTCTTTTCACTTCCTACTCCATTCACAGTTCTTTAATGACAAACTACATCTCTTGTTCACGTTTATCTATACACAACTTATATAACCTGATCAACTGCTTGTCATCTTTTTATTTTGAGATTTTTAGCTCCATTTTTATGGTAAATTATATTATATGATCTTCCCTGATTGACAAAAAGTCACTGTACTTTCTACTACTTATCTTTTGTAGAACTCAGACATACCAAGATCCTCATGATATTTTATTTATTTATTTATTTATTTACCAAGTGTAGAAATGTAAACCAATTGGAGTGTGGTTTTGAGGTGTTGTGTTTAAACCTGTGGGTTCTTGTTTGAATTATGTGTCTTTGTCAAAAGCTGACAGAGTAAGTCACTTTTTTGACTAGCAGGCACACGGCTGGGACTGTAGGGCCATGGGGCAGTTGCTGCTGAGCTCACTGGCCTCCCAGACTCTCTGGCTGATTGGCATCTGAATAGCATTAAAATAATACCAATGTATCCAAGAATTTCTTATTCTAACTTCTGCAAGTTATTAGAGCCAACGTGATGTAGTACAGGGTGTCACTGAATGCTGTGAAGACAGTCAGAAGTCTAATAGAAAACTTAATTTTTGAAGACTGGTTTAGAAATAACACTAAGCAGATTGTAGTTGCTCTCCTTAGCCATATTTACAGAGCATTTACTCGTTGAGCTGGACACGAGCTGTTTCATTTTGTTTTAATTTTGGAGCTACAGCCTCCACTGTAGCTGAAGTATGTTTGATGCAGATCAGAAAAGCAAACATCTAAGGGTACTTGGCTTAGTATTTGTATTAGTATTGGCTTAGTGTTTGACTAGGCAAGGCTCCTGCTGTAACTTCGGTCGAGTTTAAGATTCTGATACTGAGCAGTATTGCCATGGAGATACAGTTCCTAACCAAAGAGTCTGGATAAATGCTAGTTTTATTCGCCCTTCTCCCAGGTTATTTTTTGTACTTAAGTATTTCATTGATGACTAGATAAAATATATTTAAGATACATCTTTGGTTATATGTATGATTTATCAAGGAAAGGAGTGGGGGCAGACATACAAGGAAAAACTTCTCATTGCAGACCATTGCGTCATACAATGTCGTATGTTTGCCTCAATCATGCTTTGAATCTGTCTAGTATACACTGAATAAACAGTGAATACAGAAACACTTTTTTTTTTTTTTTTTTTTTTTAAATGTAAACACAGGCTATGAAAAGTGGCTGCATTTTTTGTAGTATTCAAGTGATCTGGTCATTGTGGTCCTAACATGTTCCACATACAGTATGTACTAAGGTGAATAAATCAAAAGAAATACAGTGAATATATAAAAGAATCAAAAATTTACTTGGGGAAAAATATCTCCAAAAGGACAAGGACACTAGGATAAAGAGAGGAAAAATAAGTGACAGCTTCTTGGGTGTGAATTGTCATACATTTTCCTGGTAAGAAATTATAGCAACATTTTGTCAAAGCCAAAACCATATTATATTTGACAGTTTTAACCCTGCTGTAAAACAAGCCTATAAAACAGCATGAACTAAATGCTTCTTCCATGTCAACTCTTTGTGAATAAATGGAACAGCCATGCTGTTCTCTCCAAAGGTCATCCAAACAATCTCTCATTTGTTTCCTAAAGCCTGCCACAGTGCAGGAGAGGCCTTCTATAGAAATGCTCTAATCAAAGAAAAAAGAATCTATTTAGATCAAATGAGCTGATTAAAGAAACGGAAAGGTGTAAAGTTTCTGTTGAAGCAGCATGATCATCTTGAGAAGTAAAACTCTCCTGTAAAGCGTTACTTAGCCCAAACAGTTCAGTTTCTGCAATACAGATGGGAATTAAATGCCAATTGTCATCCCAGCTACGGTAGTATGGAGAAAACTGCCCACATCACCCCATCTTTGTAAAGCATGGGTTTATGGAAGATATTTTTTGTGGCAGCACTGGGAGCCCAGTAGTCAGCATGGTAAGAGGCATCTTGTTAATTCTAAATTTTAGTGGTAAACTAATTAAAAATTCAAGTCAGAATAAATCTGTGTAGGCTCCTTTGCCTTAGGGGCAGCTCTCTCACGAGTTAAAGAAGAAATTTAAAATACTCTCGCAACATTCTTGACTGTTCTACTGTCTCTTCCATTTATTAAAAAGTGAGTGACACTTACTCCTACCCAGTAATGTCAGCCGTGAGTTAATGGGGGGCAAAGTTCTCTGCCGTGCTGTCTAGTGGTGGCAACAGAGGTACGTTAAGTCTGAAAAAAAGGTCTGAAAATTCTGTGACAACTGTAGCAGCTAAACATTGCATCAAAAGGTAAAATAAAGCTACTGCTTGAAAAACAAACACCATATGTATGCCAAACAAACAGGGAAACCAGGATAAAAATACAGTGTTCGCAGCTGAGCATTAGGAAGCTGAACCTGTGTTCCAATATATATTTGTCATGTAACTGAGAAACAGAATTTGGAGAAATAACCTTAAAAAATCTCATCTTGACAGTTAATCTTTGATGATGATTGATGTTTAACAAAAGCAGTATTTTGAACAACATGAAAACAGCGTGTCCATCTTAATTAAAATTCTCTTGCAGTTTCCTAAGGAGACAGACTTGAAAGCAAAGCAAATAGGACGGCAGAGGCATGCGGTTAGGACAATGGCAGTAGGTTTCAGGAAATAATGAATCTCTGTGGAATAGATTTCTTCCTGTATCAGAAGAACTGTGGACCAGAGTTCTGATCAAAACAGCTCTTACAGATGAAATATATTTCATACATGTATAGGTTTCTTTCACAACCAAATGATTTACCTCTACATAGTGGATTTGTTGAAATGGGTGATAAGGAACTTGTACCTACAGTTACTGGAACTCTGGACATTGGTATCTTAGGGTGGTTGAGAGTTTTTAGAGTGACTAAATCAAGGCCATTAAGTTTGTGACATATCTAGCTGTGGTGACTCAAATTCATACAAGTTTTCAGAAACACCTGAAACAACATCAGGTCCTAAATCTCAGCCTTGCGGTTTACCATTCACTTTAGCTTTGTATACTGTGTGGTGAGATGCAGAACAAAAGCTTGAAAGCTTCCTAAAATTGGCACCATCACAAGATGAAATGTGAAGACCAAAGGAGGAAAAAAATTGCTTTGTTTCTCAGAACTCACCATTTGTAGCCAGATGTTTGTTGTTAATACCTGATTCTTTTCATCCTGAAAGGAAGAAGGAAAGGAGGGGAGAAAAAAAAAAAAAAGACAGCTTAGTATCATGTGGCTAACGCTAGTAAATACAGTCAGCTATTATGGACTAGTTGTGCTAAGGTACCTTTTAAAACAAAAGGAATCATTGCCTTTGCCTAACTGCATGGGAAGTTTTCACAGGTAGTTTGTAATGTATCTCATATTACTGCTGTCAGTCACGCTGTTACTGGAGGGTATCTTTCTGCCAGATATTTTCCTGGGGCTCCTTCTTTAATAATATCTCAAAAGGCACAAGAGATTATCAGAGAGGTTGCCTATTTCACCTTTGCTTAGGAGCAGCCCTCTCACTAATTAACCTTACCCAGCAGACATACGCAGCTAATAGAAACACTGAACACAGGACGTGTGGCTAACCTCAGATGACAGGTATTGAGGCTGGATCAAGCAGCTTCTTACCAGGCAAGCAGCCCACTGGTTTCAGTGGAACTACACACTGAAGCGTTCTGTCCCAGTTTTACCTGAGAACGGTTGTCAGGGCAGAACATTACTGTTGTGCCTGGAAGTTACAATTTGAAGGCCTTACTGCTCACCTCCTGTGACTATCTGATGTAAGCTCAGGTGACAGAATTGGCATGTTAATGCTGCAGTTAACTAAGGGGATGAATTCTTCATTTCTCAGACATGGGGAAATGCTGGTGATCTTACTTCTCTGGAGGTACCAGCAATTACTCATCCCTCAAACTGTATCAGCATCCACCTGGGTTGTGCGAAGGGAATGGAATATACCATATACTGGCCGTGTTCTGCCCTCTGAGCTGAATGCACAATCCCTGTCCCAGCAAGAGCCAGAGCTTCATTTGCAGTCTAAGGAAGCAAGATAGCAAGTTTCAGTCACCTGTACAGCAGGAACTGTCAGAGTTGCTTGTCTATCTAGACCTCTGAATTTAGATATCTCTCTCTTGAACTTAAATTTTGTTCCTAAATGCCCCAATATGGCCAAAAAAGATTTAATCATATTTCATACCAAAACAGCTGGTTTTTTTGATAATACTCTTTACTAAAGGTGAATACTCTTTTGCTGTTGCTTGGTGGACTTATAATTGAACAAAAGTTCCGAGTGCTGTTTAAGTGAAGTGATATTAGATTAGCACTACAGTAAGGAGTTACACAGCATGCAAAATCAAACACAGTGCAAGGGGTAACAGTATTCTGAAAGCAAGTGGAGCCTTTTGAAGAACAGCATTGGTAGGCACGTGCCAGCATTACTAGGTTGTGTGTAATCACAACTAAATGTACAACATAGAGACAAGTAAAATATTTAGGTAAAGATCAGTATTGTGAATCAATAAAATCTGCCCTCAAATGCACATTCCTAAGTTCCTTTAAAATAAAAAAGTAAATAAAAAATATAAGGAATCATAGACCACAGGAAGTGATTCAGCACTTTTCCTATTTTCTGCTTTGTCACCTCTGTGAACCTTACTTTTTCACTGAATCTTATCTCAAGGGAACAACTCATTTAAATGGCATCCTGGGGAAACAGGCTTCTTTAACTCTTTGGTACCAGAAATACATTATTAAGCATACCGAAGACATTGCTGAAGATGTCAGCCAGGCAAAGTAGTAATTAATTTGTAATAGTAGCTGTTATTCTCTAGCCATGCAAACATTAACTTGATGCCTTTCTGAGTAAGCTCCATATGGTATAAGAGCACAACAAAACTAATTTACCTGGGATCTTTAATTAATGAGTGAAAGAAACAATGCTTAAGAGATCATTCATACCATGAACAGAAGTCTATAAAACAGTGTTGCAATTGAGGGATATGTAAAGCCTGTATATGTTTCTATTCAGCATTTTAGGTCAGACATAAACACTGCCAATGATAACAGCATGTAAAGTTCAGTAGCATTTTCTCAAGGCTCTGTGTGTCATCCCAGATGAACATGCCAAGTTCCTATGGACACAATGTCCAATCTATTGCACCTAAGCAAAGCTGAGGGCACCACTGCTGTGTGGCTTCACCACAGGACACAGTAGGTTTGTTGCTCTGCACAAGTCTGCCTGGCCACACAAAGGTGCAGGGCAATTCAGAATCCATTATGTTGTGGGAAACTCGTTTCAGGATGATTAGCTAAACGGCATGTACTCCTGCACTGTTAAATCCTGAGTTAAACTCACATTTTACTCCCAGTGTGATCTTTTTCTACACACAAATGGCTCCAGCTTTAGATAAGTGATGTTTTAAAAGTTCCCTTTTGAGTAGCAGGAAAAGACTGCACTAAAGCTGGAGTGCTGCTGGTGCTCAAGCTAATGATATGCCATGGGGATTTATTTTGAAGCCCTGAGTCTACAGCGTAGTCAGACGAACTATTTCTGGAATAACATAAAGGAGCTCTACTATCAACCAGCACACATCACAGAACCAGGCTAGGAAGCTCGCACTCACCAGTGAAAGCAGCCCAGCTGAAGAGAGCAGCAGCCCTTCGATCCAGCTGTGCTGCTGGCAGTGATTCAGCTGCCTGCCACGCTGCCTTGCAGCTGGGCACATGGCAGAGCCATCCCAGGTTGCCTGCAGGAGACTCTGCAGACATTTGCTGGGGCACTAATCCAGCTGCTGAAAGCCAAGAGTTATTCTGAGCAATAATCTTTCACTCAAAACCAACCAGAAATTGAGTATCTAGAGAGTACTACTTCAAAAATAACTTTTACGGTGAAGACAAACCCTAAATGAAGATGGACCATGCTGCTTTCCTGGTGTTTCTTTCTGGCATTTTAAATGTTTAGAGCCTTAAAGAGTATGCTTGATCAAAATAGCTCCCACTTGGATCACTATATTTCAGGATCCATCAGTGTTTGAATCGTAAATCCTATCATGGCTCCTCAGCTACAAGAACTCGCTGCATGCTGAGAGTTGGTTTATAGCATTTTTCCTAGGAGCAAATGGCTTCCAAAATTGTAGTCATGATTGGATTGACTCACCCATCGCTAGAGGAAAGCTTCTGATTTAAAGGCTTTGTCCCTTTCTCCAGGCCCAAGTGAAGCTGGTGGAGGTGGGGCAGAAGACATTCTGCAGAGTTTCTCCTGTCTAGGGGACTTTTGATACTGCTTTAGAAGCTTTACAGCAAACTGCATTATTATCATTTTTCATCAGAGTTGTGCCGTACTTCCCCATAAAATGATGGGTGGGCTTGAAATGTTCCACAGAATGTCACCGTTTCTTGTTGCATCGCAGTATTTTATGAACACTTTGTAAAAAATGTAGAATGCCAAGGCAAGGCAGCTCCTGTTACAAACCTTTTCTACTACAAAGGGGCAAAGAAAAGACCTTGAGACATTCTCAAATGCAGGGAAAATTAGTCAGAGAATGAGGCCAGTAACTGTATAATGTAGTCTGGACTGCTATGGTATTTTTTCCCATGCCAGCTATGTTAGGTTATGTGCTGTGCAGGTGGTGGTACTGGAGAAGTGGCCCAGCTCACGAGGAGTTAGTTAGGTTTCATTTGTGCATGGGAAGTTGGTGGGAGGCTACCTCGGTCTGCTTAATTCGTAATTGTAGTCATGATCTGTGATGGCAGGTGGCAGCTGCTACTGGGTTGGTTATCACATTTTTTTATGATAGCGTGATTAACGAAGGGAAAGTAGTTGGCATCAGGAAGAATTGAATGGTCCTTCACTCATTTTTGAAGCTAGAGGTACCAAAAATTTCTGTAAGTTCTTGCAGGGAATTACACTGTCTTCATTCTTCCATTTCCCCTCTGATTTTGTCTGCCTTTTCATTTTAAAACAGTCTGTCAGACCGATCACCTTTGGAAGCAGAGTATCAGATTCTCACATTACCCTACCCTTACTCTATGGTCAAAAAAATATGCAAAAGAAGATATGTGGAAATTTGACAATGCTTTGTGCAAGACATTCGCCTGGGCAATATAAACATTGTAAGGGACATTATCTGCTTACTTTCAAAGGGATGTCAGCTTATTTAGCATTCACGCTAGAAAAGCTACCCAGCAAAAACCAAAGGGAAAAGCGAAGTCAGCCTGTAGCCTGGCATGCAGACGGTGACGTGCAAGTAGCAAGAAATGAATGCTTCCCAGAAGACTTGCATAAAATGATGTCCTAACTAAAATCTATTAGCAGTAACTCTTGCACTTCAATTCTTCATTTATTTCTACATGGTTAAATGTCACCTAAATCACAGAAAAAGTAAAACCTAAGGAAAGAGGGCTATGTTGCTAATGTCACCAGGGAGTTTAGTCACAGCACTGCAGCTGTGGCTGGGGTTCCTGGGTGAAGATGGTTGATGTAGTCAGGGAGCAGTCACTCCTACCGTGTCACCTCTTCGAAAACATACTGCTACCAGGGGGCTGCCATCATATTCCCTTCCCTCTTGAAGGGAAGAAATTAAATATTTATGTAATGACAACAACAAAAAAGAAAAAATACTTTTTAGTGTGGTAATAACATGGATGATGAAAAATGCAGAATCTACTTTCTGCTCCATAGACTTTATTTTTTTTTCCTGAAGCAGAATAGCATGAACAGGAGAATCTGAAAGCATGACAAGAAGTGTCATAGGACTGCGGAACATTGGGCTGGTGGAAAACTGAGGGGCAACAGAACCATCAACACAAACCATGTCAGTTTTATAATTAAAACCTTTTAACAAAATCCAGTCCAAGTTTGCAGACTGCTTCCAGGTGACTGGAATGACTTTTCTTTCAGAGAATGAAAGCTTCACAGAAGCCTTTTTTGCTTGTCACTGCTCATACGCTAGAGTCTATTCAGCTCCTTCTGTTCTAATCTCCAGACACGCTCACTCATCATTTATGTTTCTCAGGGCCAAGATAGATAGCACATTTCTGGGCACAGGAGGAGGCAATGCTGCTGTCCATCAATTAAAACGCTGCTCTGTAGGCACCTTGGGGCTGAGGAGAGACCGGGTGTTTATATGCACTGTCAGAGTCTCTATAGAAAGTCTTTTCCCCTTCCTGCTCCCTTGTCTTTCCAGGCAATGCTTGTCCCTCTCTTGTCCATTTTCTGCAAGACTCCTAAGCAAATTCCCCTTCAGAAGAGTGTAGTATTTTCTTCCCCATAAGTAAGCTAAAGATTTTCAACTAGCAAAACAACTGACTACAGTCACATTTCCTAAATGCTTATTTTTAATAAAAGCATTTCCTAAAACTCGTTAATCTCCTTTCTTTCTCTAAAAACAGCTATGTTAACTCTTCAGACTGCATCAGTCTTCTAAATGTTTTGATAAATAATTACATACAGCTGTAAAGAAAAAAAATCACTTGCTTTGTTGAAAGACAAGTTAGTAAGTTCCTGAATTTCATTTTGAGAAATATTTAACTAAATCAGAATTTTCATAAACGATATATAATTCCAAAAACCTTTATTTATTGATTCAACATGTGAAAGGGCCTCAGTTTTCAGAAGGACCTCTAAATTGTACCACTGTTCGCATCTGAGAACCAGAAGCCTCTTACATGGCTATGAAAATTTTAGCATCAGCAGTCTTTGCCTTCACAGATGAAGGGTAGTTCATGTAATGCTTCTATAGAAACACAGTTAATATGATTTGGCTTAGAGCCTTAACTCTGAATGAGTTGGCATAGTAGTGGCATACTGCATAACTCTTAAAGTTAGTTAAACACAAGTGTGCAAACTGCAGAGTAAGCAACAGAACTCCTCCTGATAGCAGCAGAGTCAAGTTCTCGCCCTGTGACTTCAGAGAAAGCCTGTGTGCATTTGAAGAACCAGCATTATAAGGCTTTAGAGACACAGCTTGCTTCCAGCTTTCTTCGGCACCTCCTTGAACTGCACTTCGGTTACTATGAACCTTAATAAAAGTTCCTAGAAACATGTTAAGACATCCCTCAGTATTAGCAAAAATGCTAGGTTCCTGACCAGCATCTCATCACAAGACCAGCGTTCGTAATTGTAGGCTGAAATTAAGAATGGGCTGGCAGCCAGTGAGAGCCTGGTAAGGCACTTCCAATATAGATTTTCACTTCTGTTTGCTTGAATGTTAGCCTCTTAAAACCAGAAGGTTAATTAGTTCATTAGCTCTTACCTCACTGTCTCAGCACTCGTTCATTAAACATTCTCAGCATCTTCTGTCAAAGTACTAGCACCTAATGAAGTTTTATCCCACCTCATTTAAAATCCTGCCATGTTTAATTAGTGAGGGAATTTTTTCACAACACAGCTTGGGGTTTTCTTCCTCTTCCTTTTTAGGGTCACGCACTGAGCTCTGTACAAACTGAAAAGGCCTGCATTCTTAGTGTTAATTCTGAGAGAAGGGACCGGAGGGTGAGTTAAGCACTCATAATATGGCCAGTTGGCAAAAGATACATCTACTGCTAGCTTTTGGCTTCTTTTGACAGTTCTCTGATGCTGTCAGATCAAGCTGCTATCAAGTGGAGCTAAGATTCGTGGAAGCTATCAGGCCTTAACGATGGAGCAGACATAATCCCTTGTACAAGCAATGTGCTGAAGATCATATCTGAGAGCCCAGCATTGAAGCAGTGCCATAGACTTGGAAGAGGATAAAAGAGATATAGAATGAGTTCCCCAGCAAAGCCAGATCCTAGACAGGTTCCATAGCAAGCCGCTCATGTAGCAGGAAATTGGAAAGGAAGAAAAGATTAAGTCAGAGGAAAGTCTGGGAACAGGGAATTCCTTATCCTGAAATTGTCCTTCGGAGTGGTGGACACCTGGTTATCACTGTGCTTCACCTTCCTGTTTGAGAAAACAGGGGCAATAATGCTTCCTCAGCTCTGTGCTATATATGTAAGGATAAAAACATTGAAGCCAGCAAGGTGCTCATGTATCTTGTGGTTGGAGCTGCAGGCATGCTTTTAGGCAGCCACATTGACAGGATGAAGCCCAACACTTCTGCAGAGACGTTGAAATGAAAATTGCTGCTGCTTGCCAAGGACTGCCTGTAGTCCTTAGGTGGGGGCAGTAGCAAGTCTTGATCTTGAAGACTGTAACAGAGGCTGCTCCCTAGTGGGGCATGTTTGTTACCCCTGAAGCCTAAGGAATCGCCTACATTTTCCCCTGCTAAAAGGCAAGATCGATTAAAATGCAAACTGGGATGGAATTAAGGATTATTTGGGGTTTTTTTTGCATAGGAATAAAAAGCCATGTGGAGAGTTGATGATGTGAAATAGGTTTTTAGGGAACATAAAGGTAAAGAAAAAAGCTGCCCTTAATTACAAGTAAAATTCTGAGGGTTTGGGGTTTTGGTGTTTTGATTTGTTTTTGAAATTGTCCCATATGTGCTCTGTTTTGCAAGTCTGAAAAACTCCAGGGGTTTCCTTATACCATTTGGTCTAACATGCTTTTTTCAAGAAGCAGCCTGTGCTCTCTCCCCAGTTACTTTGTCCTGCTTAAAAGAAAGGCAGAGTTTGTTCAAAACAGTGCACGGGTCTTCTGGATTGATGCAAATCTTATGCAGCAGCCAAACTGCTGGAGACAGAGTACAGAAGAGCCATCTTAACTCTGGACAGAGCATCTGAGCCTGCTTAAAACACAGGAATGTGTTTCCATTCCTTTTATACTCTGACAGAACATCTGACAGTTGTGACTGCCATTGACTGTAACAGGGCTTTGTCCTGGCAGTGGACTTGAGACTTATTTCCACCTAGTTTCACAGAAAAGAAGTGGAGATTACAAACGTGTGTAACAGGCTCATGATGTACCGTTTCTGTTACCATGGGGATGTAATTGTAATAGCAGTCATTTTTCTTTTTCAGTACATCATTATTAACAAGAGATTGTATTTAGATTTGAACACATTCACCCTTGCAAAGACAAGCAGGGATCAGGCTTATTAAACGAGCAGAGTACAGCATAGCTAGGAACATACTTCAGAACATCTTGTGGGAAAAAATATTCTTTTGAAGAGCAAGAGAGGGAGGGTGAATTTATTTCAACTTATGAATTCCCATGATTCACTGTAGGTTTCACTCAGTTCAATTATTAAATATAGCACAGACCTAAAAGTGTCGTTGCATTTACCGCAAACATGCTAAGTAATAACTGTATTGTCACCTTCCCTCCCAGTCAGTCTCGATTCAGTTGTGTTCCATGGCGCTCCCATTGAGAAGACTGAACCCTGCGTTAGTGCTCAGCACTGGCTCTCGGTGGTGGCTCCCATTGCCAGTTTGACACGGATAGACACGGATAGGCACGCCAGCTCCTAACGCATGCTGGGATCTGGCAAGTACAGACCGTTCCCCAGACTAAGAGGGAATGAAAGAGCTCCCCTAGCCTTCCTCCCCAAACAGAGTTAAAACGGGAATTGAAGCCTTTGAAGCTGCTGAATTTGCCTAGAGATAAGCTGCAAAACACAGAAGTTGAAAGGTCAGGTTGTTACACCCTGATGTCACAGTAATGCTAAGATAGACTTATATCTAGGGATTCACCTATATTTTATTCTTGCTTTTCAATTTTAAGTCATATATGGCTTGTTATTAAGTCTTCCTCATCAAAATGTTCAAAATCACAGGGAAATGCTGCTATAGCATTTTTATGTAGTAAATTATTGTGGAAGGAATGCAAGTGATGTCTTCAAGGAGAGAAGACAGGGTTTGTGGAAGAACTAGGAGCTGAACACAGAGCTGCCTCTTCCTCTCCCTCACTGTGATCAGAGCATACAGCTCCAGCACCAGCCCCTTGCCACCATTCTTCTATGCTCTTTCATGCAATAGAAATTTCCACAGCTGACCAGAGCATGTCAGCCGTGTTTTAGCAACAGTGCACATGCTAAAACTGCAGTACCTCTGAGGCACACACCAGAGCCACAGAGGCATCTGAGCAGGCCACAACCACGAGGAATAGTCCGCTGCAAATGGAGAGAGCCAAAGCCAGCTTCAGAGGACCGGTTAGCAAACTGCCGTCACTCATCTCAGACAGTCTCTCTGGCTATGCTGTTTTTCCTCCAACTTTTGAAATGTAGGCAAATTAAGCAAGAACTCCCCACATTTCTGTAATAATAAGCATAAACCAATATTCTAGATGTCTGTAGATGTCTCTAGATGTCTCAAGGTCTCTGTTCAATCCAGGACATGGCACAGGCACATCACCATGGCAATTAGAAAATACCCTGGAGAAGGGTGAAATACAAAATGCATTGCTTATCCTGCTGAATGGCTCTGCAGCTCTTGGCACAGTGGTCCACAAAGTATTACAAAGACACCTTAATCGCCCAGGATGAGAGGATGAATCAGCATTGCATAAATCTAGGTATTCCTTACCCTACATCTTATCAGGGACAGGTTTTAGAATGAGAATAGAATCACAGAATCATTTGGGTTGGAAGAGACCTGCAAGATCATCAAGTCTAACCATCAACCTGACCTACTGAGTCCCATCATGAAACCATGTCCCTTAGTGCCATGTCTCGCTGTTAATGCCATTATTTTTCTGTTGTTCAGATTTGTGTTGCAAGAAGGTTGTGGCTACACATTACTTTTGAGGAGACACAGAATTGACATCACTCCTCTTACATTAAGAGACAAAATGGATGACTTAATGGTAAGCCACCCCACCCAATGATTTCTCTTCATCCACTACCTCACTGTGTGCTTTCAAGAAGTCTGTAGGAACTTAGATGTCTACACGTCCTCTCCTCATTATCAAGGTTACTTCTTCAACTTAACCACCAGATTCAGAAATGAAAGGGGAGGGCAGGTTAGGCAAGGAAGGGAGAAATGCAGATGCACGGAAACAGTCGTCTTTTACAGGGTCTTCATTTTAAAATACCCCTGAGAATCCATGAGGTCACTTCTCTTTAGTGTCTATACAGAGTCACTAAAAAAAGATGTTGATCAATGAGTTTGGTTGAGAGGAATATGTTGATGAAAATCACCTGTGTGTCTCTTTCTTCACAAATGCAACAAGCGTCATGACTGAAATGTCAGAACACCTACACGGTCCTTCAGGCTGCTGTCTGCGGCAACTCAAAAGAGCAAACTCTCTCCTATGAAATGAACATTTCTGCTGATGGGGTCAGAGATGGAGCAAAATCTCCAAATTCCTAAAATCCATGCTTATCTGAATTTCTTGAGCTCAGTGAATGTTTCAGTCAAATTTAGCAGTGCTCATTACTTTTACCATCTTCATTCTTGCCTTTTGTACTCTTCATGGTGGGGTGTGAAAGGTCTGCTTCTTGCTCCTCAGATAGTCAACTGACACGACTGCATAGCTATGGAGGGTAATTATGGGGCTACCAACAACAGAAATCTCTTAATACTCACAGCTGAACACAGAGAACAATACAAGTCCCAAGGGGTAGTGCTGTATAAGCATGGGCATGGGTCCACCAACTTTGCACGTGGTTATTGATCATCATGTACGTAACATAGGGATATGCTTACAGGCCATGCAAATACAGCTTCGCATCACTGCTAGAGGATTTTGGAGGGACAAACTGGATAGATTTCATATTCTTATGTTGCTGCCAATAAAATCTTTTATGCCATGCTGCTAGCACTTCCCAGTATAGCTGGTGTTGAAGCCAGAGTTAACAACCTTTCCTCTTTACAAATCAAATTCTGGTTTCAGTGAACAGCCACGCACATGCGATCATAAATGACGGTTAAATCTGAATTTAACTGTACGTTAGGCTTCTTCTAGTTATTCTTGGAAAACAATCTATTTTAATGTTAAATAACTTAAAAATTCAAAATAAATTAGTCGACACTGAAAATAAACATTTAAGTGTTTGAAATTCTAAATGAATTTTGAATTTCATTTTTCTATATAAGTGCTTGTACATATATGCTGTGTGCTGCCTGCTGCCAACCCATTGTGATACTTCCCCCCACACCTTTTTTTTTTACTTTGTTGTAACTCAGAGATATATTTAGCTTGGGAACAGTTGGATTGCTCAGTAGTCTATTCAGTCAAGCATGGTGAGGAGTTTACAGAAACTGAAGAATTCAAATCTGTATCATCTAAATTTGAAGTAATTAACATTTAAATGTTTCTATGTTAATATACTCTTCATAGATAGAAAATTGCTTGCAATCCTCTGGCAATGCTTTGTTCAACTGTTGTCAGCACTATTAGTTTGCAAATTACTGAAAACTTTTTATAGTGTATGCTTTTCTGAGAGAAAAGCAATCAGTGTATCTGCACAGGTCGGAGAATACAGACATAAATGAAACAATACCACATACTCCACTGTTCAAGAGTCATACCCATCAGGACTAACATTTAAAACTGTTAAACCAACACTGGTGCTTTACTCCAGTCCCCAAGCTCCTCTGGTAGCACAGGTGCTCCCAAGGACAGCACTGGAGGTTAGGTGCATTGCTTTGGCAGGAGTTACTGGCTTCGCTTGTCATCAGCCCTGAAATTGCTGCAGCACTTCTGCCAACTTGTGGACACACACAGGTCACGTTACAGGAGCAGAGCAGAGGCCGTGCTGGTTAGGCAGGGGTTGCTTTTCCCCATAGCATTCATCCAGCCCACAGAATCTTCGCACAGCACTTCCAGGAGCCTTCCTGGGCAAGAAATGGGTCTAGCAGGGGCAGCCACCTGCACTGGACTCTTCCCTCAGTGCGTGTTCACAGTGCAGTCAGAGGCAAATCAAATCCAAGATGAATTAAGTCAGCTGCCATCTTTACATGCACAGTAAAACAGGCTTTGCCGAGGAGCACCAGATTTATAGAGCATGTAATCAGTCCATGTGCACATAAAAACCACAGCATGATGTATTGTCTAGTACTTGAATATGACAGAAATATTGTAATTTTAACTGTAAATAGTCTTTATAAAAAGAGGAACTCTTAAAATTACAAGGTGTGTATTCATTTCAGTCCCTAAACTTCGCTGAATTTAAATCCTTGTATAAGGACAAGCACTAGTTAGAAAGGCAGGACTCTCAGAAACTATGTCTTGTGCTGTAGTTTGGTTTTGTTATCTGATTACTGAGGACTAGTCATTTCTAGATGATGTGAATTTGAAAACTCCGTGTTCTAGTAAGCTTTGTGCTCTTCTTCCTGTGCTTTACAGCAATCCAGCACATCAGAATCTATTTTCTAGGACTTTAATCATGCTTTTCATAGTAAGGATAAAAACCTTCATCACAAGTCACATACCATTAGGTATCTGCTCACATCTTGTGTTAATGGAGTATCCATACCAGTGTGTTTACAAAACAAGGTACTAAGCTTTCATGGTTAGGGCTGATTATATCTCAAGGGATGAGAGGAATGTTAAAAGAAACTGCTTTGCTTTTCTTGTGTTTTAGGAATAAATTCTTCACTCAGAGGTGGTGAGGCCCTGGCACGGGTTGCCCAGGGAAGCTGTGGGTGCCCCATCCCTGGAGGTGTTCAAGGCCAGGCAGGATGGGTATTTGGGCAGCCTGGTCCGGTGGGAGGTGTCCCTGCCCATGGCAGGGGTCTGGAACCAGATGATCCTTACAGTCCTTTCCAATCCAAACCATTCTATGATTCTGTGATATTAAAAACAAGCAAACAAACACAAAACCTGATCTGGATTACAATTCCCAGGTGGTTTAAACAGGAGACCTCTCCTGTGAAACCAGAACAAAAGTCCTGAAGTTCTCGTACAATGAACATCTACTCTTTCCTGAACTAGCGTTGTCTGAGAAGACTAGATACTGATAAAAGATACAACGATAGAAGAAAGATACTGATGAAAAAAATAGTCCAAAAGGCCAGAAAATATTCAATAGAAGAATTTAAAAGTACAGGAAAAATTGACAAATACCACAAAAATAAGTCTGCAATTTCTCCTAGTAAACCTGAATCTCAACAGTAGGGTTGGAGATATGTTGGCTGCTTGTTTAAATTAATACATCGATTATCAGAATATTTTAGGCTGTTTTTGGAGAAGATCTGTTCTTCATATTTTGAGGGGAAGTAGAAAACTTTTACGTTATAATTCAGTAATTTCCACAGGTATTAAACTAATTAAAAATATTGAAAATCATATCCCACCTGTTCTGCTCTTCTAAATTCTAAGGAATAAATCATGGTAGAATGGCAAATGGCTGCAAGATGGAAATTAAAATATTTTCTCCTTTCAGCATGGAGGGAAGCAGCCAAGTTAAAGAAAAATAAAGCTTGGAGAGACTTTTTCTAATGTACCAAAATGAATGCAAAAAATTAAAAGAATAATGCAGATTTGATGAGCTTCTGCCACAACCATTGTTTACAAAGCGGCTGCTGAGGTTTGATAAACAGCTTAAAAACTTCTTTAGCACCATTTTTCAATGAGCCTGTTGATCTGGTTGTTTTATTTGTCTTACCAGATTTAAATTTCTCTCTTTATTTTTTTTTTTTTTGAGGGGGTGTTTGTTTTATAGTCTGTTTCTTTATAAAATCTGTTCTGCTTCTCTGAATGACAGCATAATTTTCTTTTTAAAATTTCAAATATTTCACATTACTATCTTGCCCAGTGGGTCCAGAGTATTTGATTGCAAATACTGAGCCTGCAGATTCTTATGCAGTGGCTTTTCTAAGCACTGTGTGTAAGTCATTGAAGTCAGCTGTATACTTATGCTCTGTAAAATGAGACAAGGATGAAAGCCCTTGAATATATAATTCTAAATCATACAAGTAACCAAGGGCAATATAGAATGAGCAAACTTTGACTAAGTTCAGATAAACATAAGAAAGTTTCCATGCTTTCATTTTTTCTTTGGTCTGCACAAGTGAATTGAACAGCCTAAAGGAACAGGATTTCTCTTGAGATTCTGCTATTGCTCACTACGTTAAAAAAAAATGTTCAGCACTTTTCTTTCTCCCAACTAGAAATTTAAAAAAGAACCAGGAGAAACAGGAAAATAAGTGAAAGCTTACGTACTAAAAGATTTAATTAGCTAGGAAATGTCTGGAGAAGCTGTGGAAGATTCCAATCTAAATAATATCGTGCAACATAAGTAACAATTTGAACATTCATAGAGATTAATAACTAAATTCAATTTCCTTAAATTAATGACTTAATGCTGATTTTTCTGCTAGTAAAAAGAAAAAAATAGTAATTATAAGAGTTGGGCAAAATGGACACATTTATATCCACCCAAATCCTTGTCACTTTGTCTTGCTATAGAACTCACAAGCTAAGATCGTATTTAGCCAGCATTTTCCTGGTTGAGAAACATGGCTCATGAGGACAGAGATGGAGCTAACTTGTGTTTTCTAAACATAACATATTTTAAATAAAGAAGTGAAAAAGCCAAGGGTAGAGGTTTGTGTGCAATTTAAGTTAATCTAACTCCAAACTAAAGACAAGTCATCTAAAGAAATGACTGCACACAACATTGATACAGCTCACCACTCAGTCACGGAGGCACTAGTGCAAGCCAGAGGGGTAGGGACATGAGGCTAGAGACTACTGAGAGCATCTCTTTCAGCAGCAGAGCACTCCAGTCAGCTTAGGACACTCACAAAACAGTGTCCTGAGTTCCACAGAGAGAGCTGGTAAAAACTGGAGATTCAAACCAGAGAGCGCCAGAACACTGTAAGGTAGTCAACAATTGCAAAGTACTGTTGCTGAAAGTCCTTAGAAAAATCTAAGGCATATTAATGAGAATGAATATCAGAAAGCCATTGCTCTGATCCCAAGGCAATTGTTTGTCTGGTCTTAACTTTAGCATTTTTATTTGACTAACACTGTCTTGTGAGTTTCATCAACACAGTTACAGTGACATGAATGACTTTGCTGGTAAAGATATCTAGTCTGCCAACACCTAACTTGTCTGTAAGTGTTTACAAACAGAGATGAACTTTTCTGCTGTGTTTACATACCATCTAGCACAGGGAAAGCCTGGACCATGACTACAATTTATACTTAATAGAATGATAAAAATAATACAAATATCTGCCCTCATCTGAAGGCAGTATTGACCTACTTTGGCCCTGGTTCAGAAAGCACCTAGGGATCAAATTAATCTCATTCAAGCCAAGCAAAGCCTCCACTGTCTATTTCCACTGCATCCAAATATTTCTTAAAACATAGTACTCAAAATTTAACATAATTTAGGCTTTGCAAAAAACATGCATTAAATTGGGTCAAACCAGTTCCTTTGCTCTACTTTTACAAGACAATGGTAAATTCTACTTTTGCTTCCAATATTCTCCAAGCCCCTCTCAAATTTACATCATCTGTTAATTTAATGAAAAATCTACTTATTCCACCTATGCTATTCTATTAATGAAAATAATTGAGGTCAAGATAGGTTCCTGGGGAATCTCACCGTGTAACTAAATCTCACTGTTTTGACAGTGAATCATTGACAACTGCTCCATGGTTTTATAACCCATTCTGCAATGTGTGTTTGCCAAAATACGCATCTCTATGTATTTTTCTCTGAGAATGTTATTCAGAAAGGCTTTATTAAAGTCAAAATACATATTTTGCAGCAAAAAAAATCTGATACACTTCACTAGAAGTGTCTTTATGCTAGGTACCCAATCTTGCTGAAGAAGGAAGGGTACCTTATTTTTCTAGAAAGCTTTTAGTGTTGTTTCCAAGGTGGAACATGGGAAATTCTGATCCGATGTTAGGAAAAATATCTTACCCTGATGGCAGTTATAGACTGGAAACAAGTTACCTGGGGGAACTTGTGGAAGCTGTGTCCTTGGAAGTGTTCAGTACTTGACTGGACACAGTCCTGAGTAAGGGGATCTATTTAGACATATTTGGAGCAGGGGGTTGGACTAGATGACCTCTGGAGGTCCCTTTCAAACTGAAATACATGTTGGATTTTTCTGCTTGTCTAGATAGCAGTAAACTTGGAATTTGAACTATCACTGTATATCTCAATGTATTCCAGATCTTCACTTCTGTGTCTCTAAGCAGTAATTTGCAGTGTAAATGTATGATCATTTTGCGTTAATTTCTATGGTTTCATATTCCGACTTTTGGGGATGGAATTCTCTCAGATGTGTTTTCCTTAACTGCACTAACAGCAAATATGAATATGTCTTGTAAAAATGTCAGGCTAGGCACAAAATTAATACCTTCACTATCACTATATTTGTTTTTCTATGCCGTTCCCTGTTCTGCATGAGATTTAGCAGAGCAGGAAGCGCACTGCTTCTGCATCTGTTCCTAGTGCTCACTCTAAACCAATAGGCTGGATATTCTTCTCTGATATTGTCGTTGGGAGGAAATACAGGAGGAAATACGAATGTTAAGTGCTTGCCTCCACACAGTGCTTAAGAAAGTGATGGCTGTAATTGTATCCAGCCAATTATACAATATAATTGTATAATTATATACAATAATAACATTATATACAATAATAACATTTCAAGAATCTGTTTCATAAAAATCTATCTGTTGAAAGTTTTCCCTAAGCATATGCTAGGTTCACACTCCACACCAGCACGGAAATATTAGATAGGCAAATGCCAAAGACTTTTTGTGGAGATAATGGGGTTTCCATCAGGTGAGACGCAGAGGAAATAAGTAGTTTCTCTACATCTTGTCCTGATTTTTTTTTTTTAAACACTGTGCTAAAGCTGTGACTATGAGCAACTCTGACCATCCACTAATCCCTTATCCTTTACTGCCACTAAGGCATGCAGATACCCTTAGGGTTCATCTGTTAGGATTTTCCTTCTGTGCTTATTCTTGAATTTTGTTTAGCTTCCTTAAGTCAGATGTCTCTAAATGTTTTATAACTCAGATCCTGACAGGTTTATTATGTCTATTAGTTCAATATACATTGCTTTCCTGCAAGGAGTTTTGAAACAAGACTTCATTAAATCACGCAGGAAAGTTATTTTTCATTTATTTTATTGAATTGATTGGCGTTTCTCATTTCAAGAAAATTGAAGCAAATAATAATAAAAAGCAAAAGAAATCTCTTATTCATCTTCTGATATTATAAATCTCAAATGTCCTTGAAGAGCACTTCTGGGTAGTTGGCTGTTTCTACTTTGTTTTCACTGATTTATGATTTAATTGTAAGATTGTTTGCAAGGCTTAAGAGCAGCAATTCTTCTATAAGGAATTTAGGAATAAAGTGAACTAAAACTAGGATCTTTCTATTGAAAGGGCATCTTAACTAGACACAGAAGCTTCTTCAAAGTCCACCCCTTTCAAACATGCTTCTTTCCTCATGCACCTGAAGTTCACCATTCTTCCAAATTCCCTTGCTATCTCTCAGGTCTACCATGTGTTCCCACCTCTTCTAAGCATTTCCCAATTTCCTACCTCTCCTCTTCATTAATGTGTTCCAAAATTGCATTTTTCTGCCCCTGTTTTCCCTCCCCACTTGAAACACTTTGCATAATTCATGCTGTCAGTTTGCATTCTCACTGGACAGTTCATTAGCTGTTTTCTCCTGCTGGACTAAACTAAGGTGGGGCAATTTGGACTTACAGGTCCCTCATTAGGTAGTCCTGAAATTAGTATGCATATTATTATAAAATATTAATAAAAAGAAAATGAAAAACATATCTGCAAGCATAAGATGGAAATATTTGCTAGTTCTTAGAAGGAAAAAGATTAACTAAAAATGTAAAGTAGGGAATGTCCACTTTGTTGGGAAAGGGTTTCGTATACTATCTCCCTTCTGCTATCAACAAAATCAGAGTGGAATCGAAGAGAGTTCAAGTAAGGAAATCAGCAGCTGGAGTTCTGCCGGGGACTTGACAGATCTGCTC
Source organism: Aythya fuligula (assembly GCF_009819795.1). Taxonomy (NCBI): domain Eukaryota; kingdom Metazoa; phylum Chordata; class Aves; order Anseriformes; family Anatidae; genus Aythya; species Aythya fuligula. Next base: position 4,604,431 of record NC_045569.1, on the reverse strand, counting down.
TGGATGGGTCTAGCGCTCAGTATACCTTGTATTAGCTGAGAAGCCATTAAAGTGGATATATAAACTGCAGGAATAGCATGATGGTGACATGTTTTGTTTCTAGCTTGTTAAACCAGTAATTGTTATTGCAAGTAGCTGTCATTCCCACCAGCATTTGCTTCTTGTTGACAATGAAGAAAACTCATTTGTTTTGTAGTGTGAAGCTTAATTTACTTCATGGTTGGTTTCTTTCTTTGCCTGTCAATCCCAGATCTCTGAGAAGTAAATGCAGTCAGTTTTATAGCAAGCAGAATGAGCTGTAACTAAACTGTCGATACAAAAACTGTGGCTTCTTACTGATAATGAAGGGGATTTTTTGGAAGGCACATAGGATCAAGAACTCCCTTTTGAATCATATTAGCCATGACTGCCAGTTACTGACTATACCCAGATTGGCTAGCAATCTGTGAATATTTGCATCTTAATCCTTCAGTTCTACTTTTTATTATTATTTATTAAATTTGACAACTCCAGCAGTTTTTAACTCTGAAGTTGACTGACTGCTGGCCTTTAGCCATCTGTCTGCCCAGCAGCCATCTCACTGTACAGTAGGCAAGGTCATGCTTATAGCTGCATCAGGAGCGTGGGGAAGAGAAAGCCCCACTCTTAACTGACGCAGAATGCAAGGGAAATCTGTATAGTAAAGATTGAATTGAATTTTGAAAGTCTCGTGGATGTTCAGCTTATTCCATTCAGGACACTTTCAGTGATGGTGTAAGGAAGCCTGTGTTAAGAAATATGGTCATGGTTGGGACAGGGTTTTAATTGAAGCCTGGTCCAAGATTCATTTGAGGCACCGTGTGTTGTGGGGATATCTGCAGAAGTATGATGAAAATACATTCTGTTAAAGTGCTCAGTTTGAACAGGCCTTCAGACTGGCTAAGCTTTCTGGGACATACTGGCCTGGTACTGCCAAAGATAAAAATCTACCTAAAAGCAGGAAGGTAGGAAGGCACGGCCACAGCTGGAGACTCCACCAGCAGGAGCAGCTGCAGAAGCAGGGCTGTTGTTGCACTGGAAAGTGCAGCTAGACTGACACTGCAGCCCACAGAGCAGATGGGGCCAAGAGGACCTAGTGGTTATTTCTGCCCTGTCCTCCACATTGCTGCTGTACATGGCAAGAGACCCAGGAAGGTTTGAGCCAGCAGGAATAGCTGCAGCAGTGGCCCATACAGGGGCCATCAGGCCTTCCGACCTTTGAAGCACGGTCTGTGCTGCCCTTCTTTCTCCTCACTTCAGCTTCCCTCTCTTACTCCATTCCATCCAGGCCTGGTCCTCATGACTCCCCCCTGCCCTTCAAATCCCTCTTCGTTGGCTTTTACCTTGATACACCCTAAAGGAATCCAATTAGAAGATGAAATGTGGAATGAATACATGTATATCCCTGGTTAACATGGTATCAGCTACTGTTTTTGTGTTGTCCCTCACTTTTATGCTCTTTCTGTTGTCTCTGATACTCCAAAGGTATTCTTACTTACATGTCTCCTCAGAGTGAGTGTTGGTGTCAGGAGTCACCTCCTGCTTGCATCTGCAGAGTGCACAGTGTGAGGAAATCCCCTTCTTTTAAAATTTCTTAAGCTTGCCCATAGTAAGTATCATTAATAACAAAAGCGTGCCCACCTACAGGGAAAGGGATGTTCATGTCATCTGTGGTATGAGCCCCCGGTATGGGCTGTTGTCTTCCATCAGTTTGGTCTGATGTCTGGCAGTGCTCTGCTGGCTCCCAGGTGTCCGTGCACAGCCCCAGTCTGCATGAGACAACCTGCCAGCACCTTTACAAACTGTTTCACTCTGCATAGCATGCATTCTTCCCTTGCCCTCACTCCGGTAGGCACACCCCATACAGCTTCTGCTTGGCTGTGTGGTATTGCATCGTGCAAGCTCATCTGCCACAGACGGGATGCATGATGTGTTTTGCCTGCTGGCTTTAGTGGCACTGACACTGAAACAAGTCACTGATTACAACTGTCTGTTCTCACTTCAGCAAATAGGAAATATCACAGTGGAAATACATATCCTAGTTTTCACCCTAGGTCGAATAAGCCTAAAACTTGCAAAAATGTGCATAGAAACTATGAGCATTTAAAGTTGCAGAGTTCTGTGTGCACTGACCTTTAGATACTAACTGAACAGTGTCTGGATTTTGGCAGTTGTCAGCTTCCAAGAGAACAGAAAGCAAGCCACTTGTCATGAATAATCCCATCTTTTTCTTTTCTGAATTTTGTTGGTTTCCATCAGAACACTTCAAGGTTCTGATGGAAAGATGACGGCGTTTGAAGGTTAACTACTAGCTTTAAGTAATTAACTTCTTTATCATCACCCACAGCTAGTTGAGTTCAGTAAAAATAAATACTGTAAATCTGCTTATGTGTAGTTTGATCTTTGTGCAGCTGTGACAGAATGAAGCTTAAATTACTCATATTTGAACCCAGAAGATCCTGCAGAGCATTTTAGAAGCCTAGAAAACACTTCACAAGAATATCCATCGCTATAGCACCCAACTGTGGTTGCAAACAGAGCAGCTAAAAAGTAAGCAGAGAATTTAAGAATCTTGTCTAAATAAGATAAGAAATAACCTGGATTTTGGCCAGAACACCCCTTTCCTCCCTCCACTCCCAAATAAGAAGCTCAAATGACCACCAGTAAGCAAGACCTTCGTTGTTGCATATTCCCCCACAGACTACACTTCTTGTTGGACAAGTACAATTAAGGATTCAAAGGCAAAATATAAAGTTTGAGCATCCTCTTAAATACTTCATACTGCTAAGAACATTGGGGAATATTGACAAGAGCTCTAGGAAAGAAACAAACTTTACTGTTATATTTGCTTTTTATAAAAAGGCAGTCAAAATTTGGCATTCTCTCTTCAATTATTTGTGCTTTCCAAGGTCTTGCAGTCTTTCTTTGCTATCACGTATCTCTGTTCTGGGAAGGGAAAATCCATCCTTTTAAAAAAATAGTTTCCTATGAGGTTACAAACTCACCACATCCATGATCTGCATGAGGCTGAGAGTGAAATAGACAGTGAGAGGCTGGGAATCATTCGCGACCGGTCGTTCCAGAGGGTTGTAATTTTTCAGCAGCTCCTTATAAAGCTTCCTTTGGAACTCTCCTTGCAGGGACTCTTTGGGCACGGGAATAAATAGAGAAATGATTGGGATTCTACATCGGAAAGTAAAACTACGGTGTTATGTTCTTCTCATTATATCAGATATCACGTAGCTGTTACCCTACACGCTGCATAAGAAATGCCACTGGGATTCATACAGTTCATCAGCTACTGTAGCAAAATCATACCACAAATGTATTATCATCCTATAAGGGGGATCCCTCTTTGGCTGGCCAGGAGTGGCAAACTCTAGTGGGTAGTGACACTTCGTCAACACATGCACGCCGTGGTCCAGCGGCGAGAGGTGGTGCGGAGGAAATTCACCACCTCTGTGGTGACACCGGCCCAGGCACGGCTGTAACCAGGGGCGCAGAGCACGGGTACGGCGGAGGGCATCAACGAGACAACGGGAGAAAAATGGCTACAGGTTAGGACCAAGCCTTGTTCTCAGAGCTACAGATCGGAACTCTTTGGGCCAGGTGCTCAGCGCTTTGTGCTCTGTCCACAAAGCGTGGGTACCGGGTCCCTGGCAGGGACGGCAGGCGCTACATCAATGCACCTGATAACGTTCAGGGACTTGTATCCTTTTTCCACATGGAATCCGGGGAGGATCTTTATTCTGCCATTTTCTATGGAGGGAGAGGGAGCAGCTCCGCACGGATGGAGCGCAGCAGCCCAGGCACAGCGGCACTTTGAGACGGAGAGGAAATCTGGGTCAGGGCAGAACAGGTCCCCCGCACGTGAGCCGCCTCCGTCCCCGCTCCGGGCAGACTTTGCTCTCCCCTCTCCTTTCCTAGTCGCCAACTCCCCCCTCTACAGCAGCACCACTCTGCCGGCCAGCAGCTGCGGCTGAAGTGCCTCCAGGGGCTTCTCCCCGCTCCCCGCCGCCCCGGGCACCCCCCGAGCCCCGGCCGGCACCTCGCCGCGCTGCCCAGGGCTGCGGAGGGCAGCGGCACCCCCCGGGCACCGGCACCCCCCTGTCCCCCCGTGCGGGGCTCACTCACCGCGCACCAGCCCCGCCGCCGCCAGCAGCCACAGCACCAGCTCCCGGAGGCCCATTGCGGCGAGGGAGGGAAGGCGACAGCGAGAGCAGCAGCAGCAGCAGCAGCAGCACGGTTCTCCCGCCGCCGACCCCCGGGAGCCGCCGAGGACCTCTGGCGGCTCGGCCCCTTCCTGCGCCCGGCTGTGGCTGGGGCAGAGCCCGCTTCCCTCAGCCTGCCGCGGCCCCGGCCCGGGGGCGGCTGCTGCAAGCCGGGGGGATGCGGCGCCGAGCGGCTCCGCCGGTAAAGAGGCGAGAGCGGGGAGCCCCCTCCCTGCCGGGCAGCCGAGCCCCGCCCGCTGGCACCTCCCGAAACGGCAGCGCCGAGCCTCCCGCCCTCCTCCCGGAGCCTGCCCCTCGCCACCGGCGGCGGCTGTTCCGCCACGGGCACGGAGCAGCCCTGGGGGGCACCCGGGGAGCCGGGCGGGACGGCCCTGCCCTGCCCTGCCCTGCCCTGCCGGGGGGAGCCGAGCTGGGACCAGCGCAGGGCCCTGGCGGGGACTTGGCTTCGGGCAGGTTTTGGGGAGGATGGAGGTGGCAACGTGGTGTGGGTGCACGCGTGGTGGGTCAGGCCCCAGCAGAGGTGCGAGGCCAGTGGCGCTGGTGTGGGATGTTGCGTTCAGATGCAGGAAAAGCAGCTGTGCTTGAGGTGCGTGGGGCCGAGTGCTTGGCAAACACATGCCTGGGTGAAAGGGTGCCAGAGCGCCCACCTGGTGTAGGTATAATGCACCGCAGTTAGAAAGCAGGCCTAGAAGATTCAGTTGATTGTCAGGTTCCCATTTGCAACTTAAAGCATGTTTCTGACGCCGCGTAAGGGTTATGTCTTTCTGTCCAAATCCCTGCCCTTCAGTTGCTGCATTAAATGAATATCCAGGCAGCTGCATGTAAGGGAGGATGGTATTGTAGGATCTCCCCACTTGCAGGAGGTAACTCAATGTACATGCTTGTTCTTCACATCACCCAGCAAACAGCAGTTCGTAACTCCATGTTAATTTTCAGCTTTAAAAATCCAGGTAGCGTGTTTTGTGTAAAGCACTGAAGTAACTTATGTAGCTACTGTTTAAATGGTTTTAGACACTGAGTGCAGCACCAGATGAAACAGGGCAATGTGAGTAGCCTAGAACACCGCTGCATCAGGTGTTTAGCCAGTTAAATACAGCAGGACTGAACCATTCAATTCCTCTTTCAGATGAACCAACTTGCTGGACAGCTCTGCCAGGGGGTAGTGGAAACCAGCAAGGAGCAATGGTAACTCTCCAAAAGCCAGGTTGTAGCTAATGTAGGAGCATACACTGATTACATTCTCAGGTATTTTGAAATAGTCCGTCTAGGTTGAGTTTCATTATTTCCCTTTTTTGTTTTGGGGTGGTTTTGTTCCATGAGATCTTGACACTTCAGGAACACCTGGCAGACAGGAGTAAGTTACTAGGATCTCTGTGTTATTCACAGAGGAACCAAGTGTTATTATCCATCTGTAATTAAATCCTCACATGGCAGTGCTCTGAGTACCCAGATTTTGCCTCTTCACATTTTGGAAGGAAACTCCTTCTCTCTTCCTCCTGCTGTCCACTGCTGCTTTGGCACAGGTCCCTCAGGCATTTCTAGGTGGACAGTCAACAGCAGCAACTGTTCAAACAGCAAATTTGGAGAGCAAATTTACAGTTCAAGGCTGACCTCTGCTGTTGGCTCATTTTGCTCTGCACATTGCTTTGTTGCCAACTGCCTCACCCCAGCTGGTGAAGGCAGCACTGTGGAAGCTTGCCCAGCCCAAGGTCCTCAGCGGCCTGTCGGGACTCAGCCGTTCCCTTTAGGCCACGCCAGCCTGTATCTCCCGACTTGTTTGCACCAGACCCCTCCATCTCCTTCTTGCATCCCCATTCCTTCTAGACCACACAGCCCCAAGCCTTCGCCCCCTTTTCCATCTCTCCGTGTAGCAGGAGCACAAGGCAGGATTGCTGGGCAGGGCTGGAGGAGGAGCTGGTGTTGCTGTCTTGGCAGCAGCCTGCCCAGGAGAGAGGTGCTGTGGTTAGGCAGCAACCCTTCAGGAGCTTGCATACCTTACAGCAGTTGGGAAAGCAGAGTGGGAGTACTCTGAGATGTATTGCTGAGGCTACCTCTTTCCTTCTCCAAGCGATGGCTGGAAAGAGAGGCAGTTCACAATGCCTGAATGGTCTCTGGTTTCAGGAAGGCTGAGAAGCTTCAGAATGAACTGTGTGTCTTTGGTCTTTGTCATATACAACTGGCTCTGGAAACCTGCCTCCCTGGAGGCGATGAAGAGGATGGAAAGTACCCCTCAGCACAGCAGCTCCGGGCTGGATGCCCGTCAGCAGGAGGTGGAGTTGGTGGCAGGGAGGGAGAACACTGGGTGTCCCTCTGCCACGGCTTGCAGCCTCTGTAGCTGGAAGTACTCGTGTGCAAACCTAGAGGGCACTGGGACCTCTCTTGTTCTCCTGGCACCTGATCTTTGCATCTTCCTCAGTGCACTGGCATTTGTATTCAGAATGATGTCTTCGGAATTATTACTCGTTTAATAATAAATCTATTAGACTTTAGTAGGTTTGCTTGTAAAAAACAAAAACAAAACAAAAAGTTTACTCTGTTTTTGAGAACAGATCAATAAAAATATAATTGCTAATTAGAAGAGATGAAAAAGGTAAACTCTTCAGGGGGTGGTGCTGAAGCCCCAAATTCCAGTAATAGAAAGACTGAATGAATAATTCATAACTATTTCTTTGATAAATCTTGACTTATTTTCTGTTTGTGGATGTCTTATTTGTTTTTCATGTTAGCAAATTAAATTTTATAGGCACTTTGGAAATTGCACGCTGTAGATATTCTATAACAGCAATCTGCAGCCAAACTCCTTGATTAAACTGTGTTCCTTAAGTGCCACCGGGCAGCTCAGTCAGATGCATTCCTGCTAAAGGATTTTCCTTTCTAGTCAAAGGTGCTGATGTGAATGCACATGAACAGCAGGAAAGGCTGGAGTTTACTTTTGGTAGATATCCTGGCTGGCAGAAGTCAATTTCACAAATACTTATATGTACTAGCAAAGAAAGATAAGCACATACTGTACTGAGTCCTCTGAAAGCCCATGTGGCACATGTTTTTGTAAAAGTACATTGTACGCAACTGGGAAGAAAGCTGTACAGCCTGTGGCCAGCAGAGGCTCTTTCCTGAGACTCCAATGCCCACCAGAGATAAGACTCATTCTCCTATGGGCTTTAATTCTTCTTTCTGTAGTACATTATCCATTATAATATTACATATCCATTATAATAAAATTATTAGGTGATTTGGAGCCATCACCCCTCCCCAGGTAATGCATTTTTAAACAAAATGATGAGAGCAAATCCATTTCACGATTAGAGGCTGTAAAAGCTGTTGTGGGTCTCCCAGCCCACCTCGCACTTTGGGGCCAGACTATGGACAACCCCTTAGCATCAGTTCATTTGTCATGTACGTTGGACATAATTCAGCAAGGCAGTTGTGCATGTCTTATTTGTGAATAGCCAACATAATCACAGAGACAACAGTATGCACAGATGACATATCTTCACAGGAAGGTCAGGCATAAGAAAATAATTTCAGTAATAGTGTTTATTTAATGTCAGCATGCTTCCTGTTGCTCCTTTATCTGGTAAGCAAAGAAGTAAATACATCCTTGTACAAAAGGCACAAGTCTTCATTCAAGTGCTACTTCAAGAATTTGAGTGAGGCACAGAGTTATCAGAAACAGACTTGGAATTGTGAAATAAAGCATCTATGGAAAAGGCCCTCTTCGTTACTGTAACGTGTTTCCCAGTTTCATTTACAAGGCCAACTAGTACATTGGTCAGTTAAAAGAACCAGGGATTGAAGGACCTTAAGAACGACTCGTGCAGTCATTACAAGATGCTGAAATTGTCCAAAGATTATAATATCCCCAAGCACGAGGAATATCTTTATTTTCTTTCTATACAGACTTGTGGGGGATCAAAAGCACTCACCTGCCTAATGTGACAGAAGACGGTAAGACAGCCCTGAGACTGGGCTGGAAGAAGTGACCGTCTTACATGCAGCTTTAACGTGCCTGCAGCACTTTCTGACTTTGATCTAATTATTGTGCAACTGCAGTGCCCCGGGACTTCCATGTCAAAAAAAAGTCTGCTTTTCCTTCTTTTAGAGAAGAAGGCAGAGTAGGCTAGGATTCAGAGTAGGCTAGGATTTTAAATGGTAACTTACAGTATACGTTAGGTGAGACATGCCTACATTTATCTGAATGTTAAGCAACTTAAATTAATTACCTCTTTAATTGTTACCTTTATTTTTTTATTGTGATGTAGTGTTAGTAATGGTGTCTCATGCTATTATTTATTCTCTATGGTTTATTTTGCACCACTAGCAGCCTCACTGAGGGAGAATGTATCGGTGAAGACCTTGAATTTTTTCTATAAAATACCCTGAAATAATATATTGCTTCTTCTTTGCCAAGACGTAGCAGATAGCTTTGATGGTGATTTTTCTATTGAAGGACAAATTAATGATTTGAAATCTGGTTATTTTTGTAATTAAACTCGATGTTCTATATACAACAATACATTCCCCAAATGGTCAGTGGTTGGAAAGGATAAAGAAGGGCACAAACTATATTGTTGTGTAAAAATAACAAAGCTGCTGCACTTCCACTCTGCAAGAAGCAGAAACAGAGAGCCTGTCTAAACAGTGTTCTAATGTGAAGAATAAGGATTTGTAAAATTTGTCTAATGAATTTGTGTAACTAGTGATTTGTGTAACAGGGCACATGGTCATTTCTATAATGCCAACACCTTTCAAATTTCATTCTCATCCCTTATTGTTGTTAGCATACACACACATTATGTCTGAGTATAGCTATTAAGCGGCAGCAGTAACAACACTATGAAAATGCCAGAAGAAATCTTAGGCTCTTCTGGTAACTGGAGCTCAAGCTACGTAAGTACGGATACTCCTGGATCTGATGGCTCAGTCTCAGTCATTAGGTGTCACATCAGACAACCGCAGAGGTTTTTCAGCATATCCACCGTACTGGTGCTTTTTGTCTGTTGAAAACTGGCAGATTTTTATTTATGCCATGCTTAGCACACTTCCACTTTATTTTCTGTATAAGGAATTACGTGTTCCACTCATTTCAGCCGCTGTCATTTTCACTTCTTTTGAGTCATTTTGTAATCCCAGGGCTTGGCATTCATTTCTCACAGGCAGAGTTCACAGCATTACAGAGTTACTTTGCCATCTTTTTGCATGAGTGTGAACAGCAGAAAGTTGGCAAAACTGCTTTTCTTCACCCTGGTTAATTTTAAATAACTACATAATTTAAGGTTCACAGAAGCTAATTAAAGTTGACAAGAAATCTGCATGTTAGGCCTGCGGCTTTAACAGTTCCTCATCTAAAAGCATCTAAAAATCAACCTTATTTATCTTGTCCTAAAGCAACACACTACAAATTTTTCTTTGCTGAAAAAATTACCATCTGGTAAAATTTAAATGACATGAATTCCAGAAAAAAAGGATGGTTTTATCTGTAAAGACCATACTAATTAGGCCTTTGACCGTAAAGCTAAGCTCTAATCCTTTCAAAGATGGAAATGTTTGAAACATGCCTCTTTTTTTTTTTTTTTTTTTTTTTTTTTTTTTCCCCAAGCAGAAATGCTAAGTAATGTTGTGTCAAAACTGAGTGCAAATTCATGTAAACTTTGAAGATAGAGATGAGGCAGGGAATACGAACAGACCAGTCTTAAAAAGTCAAATTTTTACAGATAAGATTTCTAAAATAAAAAGTAGTCAGGATGTTTTCCTCTGCAAAGAATGCTGGTTTTGTTTGTTTGTTTGTTTGTTTGTTTTTAGAATTCTACTGCTTAAGCATAGATTCATTTTTACTATGGCTGTGAGGAGAAACAATTTTTTACTTTTACAGGTCTCTATTTTGTCATGGAATGCAACGATTGCAAATTTGCAAGTGCAATTCGTATTTTGTAGAAAAGCCAGCATTCCCCAGTGCTTCTCTCAGCTTCTCCCACAAAGTCTCGGTATCACTCCTAAAATAAATCAGTCCAGTCCGTGTAGGTTTGATTTTAATTAATCGCTGCTGAAGGTGAAGTTGGTACTTCTCAAGCATTCAGAACAACAGACATCATGTATCACCTTCTGTTTTAAATGAGATCTTGTCCTTTCCCTCTAACTGCATCGCTTGTGTTATCATCACAAGTCTACAAAGGGGCAAGTGCCACAGTGATTTGCCAGGGACAGCACTGGGGTTCATCCTGCTCAGCTCTTTAGAATAGCTGCCAGCCATGGCTCGGTGAAAAATGCTCTTTGTCTCCAGATGGTGGCAGTTTCTTCAAGGAAAGTCTTGCAAAGGGCAGCAGTCAGAGAATGGAAACGAAAATGAGTCATTTTGTTGTCAGCATAGAGCATGGTTGGAGTCCGTGGATCCTTCAGAGGCAGGGAGATTTTCAGTCTGGGTTCCTCCCTGGGCTAAAAGGAACACTCAAGCTGCTAGCAGGTCGTGTTGCTGATGAGGAGTTACAGAGCTCTGGCTGGGGAAGTGGCCAGCGAAACAGCACAGCTGCTGGGTTTGCTTAAGCAATCAGTGGAGTCTCAGCAATTACAACCTTATAAATAGTAAGTGTTCTGGGTACATTTCAGTGCATTTAGTGATGTCTGTTGGATCATCTCAGCTACACATAAAAATACTTGAATACCTCAGTTGTCAGTCATAAAGTTTAGTTTTATTTGAAAGTGCCCGCTGAAGGAGGCTGGCTCTAAAGACTGGTTTTCCTGTTGTCTGAACAACTGTTAATCTGAAGATCATTGTTGAAAACCTATGTGATGCAGACAGAAGGCTGTGCTTGCATTAGGATAGATTTCTGTAGCACATTTAAATTAGGACTTGTGACTCCGAAGTGAATATCCCTTCAGTATCAAGCGACTGCACTTAGCAGTAACTTTTCTTCAGCGTAAATAAGGTACAACCTTAAGCAAAGCAAATGCTTTGCTGAGCAGTTATGTCTTTGTCAATGTCTGCTGTTGCCTGTTCACTGCCAGACTGAATTCTTTTCCCTGTCTTGGACAGCTGCTTCATGCTGCCTGCCTATTTCTTCAATCCCTTCTCTGTATATTTTTATTATTTTTAATGTACTTAATTAGCATTATAATACATCTTGACAAAATGCCCTGTGCATCCATGTGCAGACTGTACCACAGGGGAGGAGTGAGTAAAGCATTGTTTAGCTGAGCTAGAGGTCAGAGACGCTGAGGGTGTGCGATAGGAAGTGGGTGCTGTTGTGTTCCCGAGGGAGGAGCTGAAACTCCTATAGATACGTGTTTTGATGGAAAATTCACTGCAAATAATTCAAACCACTGGATGTGATCCATTTTATCCGGCTGCCTCAGATACAGAAATGAGGACCTAGGCACAGCACGTCCAAAGTGCTGAAGAAGACGGGATGTGGGTTTTGCTGTATTCAGGAGTGCCAGCGAGGTTTTTCTGTGTGGGAAGCACAGCAGGACCATGCTCCAACTTTCCAAACATGGCCAACAGAAACAATCCGCTGGCTCCTAGGACTTTCGGAAACAGCCAAGTGTGTAGGAGTAGCGGGTCCCTCTTCCAGCTTCATTTCTGATGTTATTGTTTGTGACAAAGTGTGTGGGACTTTCTCCTACTCACTCTTGGTTTCAAAGAAGACCAGCCAGTCTACTCATCACATCACACTGACTGCGAAGCCAGGGACTGTACGTGGGTGTAGTGTCGGTAGCATAAATCATGAAGCAGAAGAGTGCACAAAAGCAGTTCTGACTGTTGCAAGTGGAAAAAAAAAAAGTCTAAAGCACTGGGTTTCTTCTCCCAGTGCTCAGCTCCAGTGGGTTCTAGTTCTTTTCTTGCAGAGGAGGAAGGGCTTGTGACCTTGAGGTCACAACCTTGAGGTTATGACTCACTGACAGCTAGCGTTATTGTTTATTGACAGTAAACAAATATTGTTTATTGATGATACTCCTGAGGGATTATTGGGGTGGGTTGTGATGCACATCATCCTTGGAAAATAACTATACAACACCATATACACTTTGAATAAGCCAGATGCAGATAGCAAGAATACCTGATCTTTTTGAGCTGGCAAGAGAAGCTTGTGTGATAACCTCCAGGTTGTGTGATTACCACCAGGGTGGTAACCTCTCATAACCTCGACTGTTCTGTCTCAAAAGATTTTAGAGTTATGTAAGATTTGATCAGTATGTTTTGCAAAGCATGTGTGTTTATTTTAAGCACCTATTTAAGACCCACTTACCTGCACATTGTTCAAGAATGTTCAAGAAAGGTGCTTGACTAAAATGAGACCTTGCTGAACAGCAAGTGCCACAGAGCTGAGTTCATCACCAGAGTGGGAATGGCGTATTCAGATGAATGGTGTCTTATAATCAAATGTTTAACTAATACATAGAAAATAAAACCCTTGGCCGTATGTGACTCATCTCAGCACTCAAGCACCTATCAGAAGAAGAGATATCTGAAGTAACTACTTTATGAGCAAACTGTTTGGTAGCAATGAAATCAGACACATGCACAAAGGAAAGACCTTCCCAATAATAAACCTGCCTTTGATTTTAAGGTGATAAATAAAATAGAAATAAAAATAAAATAAAACAAAACTTCTCTGTTCTTCAGTAAAACTAAGAGTTTTGTTGTTGTTTTTACATATGAGTGGATGAAAATTTCTTTCAGTGTGCTTGAATTACATGTAAAACAGCACAGTTAGTTCCTACAGCTGTTATGAACAAATTTGCTCTAAAATTTCTTTTAATATGGCAGACAGGATGAAAAATTTTTAAAAGAGGAGAGTAAGGCCATAAAGTAAAGAGAGGAAGAAACTGCTTGTTTGTTTGTTTGTTTTTTTCAGGCATTTTAGTTAAGTTGCAGGTTTTTTTTCAAGTTTGGGTAGGCTTTCAGGTATTTCCTATAGCATTTGGTTTGCAGGAGGAATTTTAAACCACTGGCTGTTTTACCGACTAAGTGTAAAACAAAAGATAATGATCAAAATAGAATGAAAAATGGACCTAAAATTTGTCTAGCAATTAGAACAATGTACTAGGAATGTCTTACATTCCTACCCTGGGAGTGTCTTCTTCTGCATGTCTTACTAGCATAGATACAAGAAGCCAAATCCTTAGTTTTTCAATGGTACTGGTATTGAATTTGACTCGTTTGATACAAGAAAAGAGCAGAAAAAAAAAACACATGGTTTTCTAGGCCAGGCAAATAAAGCAAGAAACTTAAGGGAGCTTACTGAAAGCTTTCTATTGTCATATTTCAAGTTGATTTTTCAACCAGAGATGTTTGAATACCTGGACTTCCCTTAATGAAGCCGAGCTTTCAGGGAGTTGTCTGTTCATACTGTGTACATAGAATATCTAAGTAAAACAGCGTTCCTGTTTTTGCTAATTCACATAAGTAATCTTAATTTTTAATTGAAGCTCTTGCTTCTAATAAATCCTCTGGGATGCCTAAACAAAAATGCTGCACATCTCCTTAATGGCTGTAATTCAAGGCTGTCTTTTTGTCACGGTCAAGACTGTTATTCTGGATTCCTGCTTAATTATGAAGTTAATGCGGTGCGGCAGCTCAGAGGGAATAACGACATTGCTAATGTCAGGCTGCAAGGATAGCTTGTAAGTAGCTGAGATGGCTTGAATATTTTAATTCAATCTATCAGTTTGCTGATGCATTGTCTGTAGTAGTGATATTTATAACCCACAGATTTCAGTGTATGATGATGATCAGTATATCAAGTATGTTAATAATAGTACAATTTTTAAAAGTGCTCCAGTAATTTAAAGCCCATGTCTTACAGAGATTTTTATCACCTGGTATCTTAAGTCTTAGGGGAATCCAATAAGGTTATATGCCTAAGAGTAGGTTTTATAAGCATTTTATTCTTAGGAGTGTGGTTTTTAATAAATCACCCGAGCATTTTGTAAGATTTTAGAGTATGTCCTGTATTAATTTTTATTTTTTAAAGTTAAAATGTTGTGTAATGAACTCATCTAAACTGATGATTCTGAAGGTTTTGAGTGTCAAAACCCAGAAATACCCAGATAAGCATGTTGCAGAAACACCATCTCCCCAAGTGTCTCTTGCAAAATGGGAATCAGCTGAATTTGTCTTATGTAAGCCAAACAGAGGTGTTAACTTACTCGTCATTGCTTTGGGGTATTTTGTGACACAGGACTGATTACTGCCTTGTCAGCATGATCTCGATTTGGATAGTTCACTGAGCAGATGTTTGGCAGTAAGGCGTCTTTCCTTACTGTTGACCTGGCCTGAAGTTGAGTCACTCCAGTAAATCATTCATTTCTCTGATGTGTTCTGAGCTGCTCTGTGTTTTCTGCTGCTTCTTTGTCTGCGCATAACAGCTTCTTTATTTCATGCATTGTGTTGTCAAATTCAGCACCAAATCCCAATATCATTATATAAATTTTCTAGTTTGAGGAAGAAGTGGCAACTTTAAGAACATGTTAGGATTCCTTTGAGGAGGAGGAAGGCTGTTTGTTCTATGAATTTGGAGTTGCCAGGTGATAAAGAGCAGGACACTGATGGAGTCCCACCTGAGGAAGAATGACTGTATTTTAGGGTTAAGAACAGGAATAGGAAAGATAGAGATGCTCTGTTAAGTATGTTGGCTCTATTAGAGTGGTAGCTTTTTTTGTTTGTTTGTTTTGAATTTATTTATTTCAATGAACTGGTATCTGCCTAGCTAAGGTAGCTTACCTTTAGGGAAGAAATAACGGAATTTTGGACAGGGTTTTAATATGGTATTTCTTTTGTTAAGAAAATGAATGCTTGTAGAACTTCTGGCTTTTTAATTTTTTTCTTTTTAATGAAGCTTGTAAGTTTGTAGAGCATCTTGTTGGTGCTAGCATGTATTCAGGCTAATTATTTGAGAAATATACTTCTTAAATTCTAAGTCTAGTAAGGTGTTTTCAAGTATTTTCCATGCATCCGTTTTCTTCAATAGGTACTGCATAGTCTTTGAGGAAAAACAAGAGTGTAACTGTTTGACTGATGAAGCTGAGACACAAAACAAGGTAGATGAAGATGACGGGTAAGTCTTCAATTTTACTTTTTGATCATTTTGTGAATTTGCACTGTGATTCTAGAGTTTTCTTTTGGGGAAAATTCTATTGAATTCTAAGAAAATAAGATCAAAACCTAGTATGGTAAAAAAAATATTCTGCAGTGTTCTGCTTCTGATTCTTTTCTTTCTGAGGTCTGCAAGACTTAATTGCATCTCTCCAATGTTAACTTAATGGAAATTCTAGGGCTTTAATGACCAGGAGCTAACAACAGGAGCCCAGGTTTAGATGAGGCTGCAGCACTGACCAGGCAAGGTTCCCAATCTTGATTTGGGCGTCATTTAAATCAGTATGGAGAACCTGGAGTGGGTTCTGTGAAAAGCAGCATGTTGGGTAGAGAGCTATGTAAGGCAAAGTGGCTGGGAAACACTGGGAATACATGCAGGGCTTAAATGTTGTCCTTCTTCCTACCTCTGTGCTGAAGGCATGTATGCTCTATCTGCCTCGCATAACTTTAGAAAAATAATTCAAAACTCCCTCGGGAAAATCAGAATGGCTGTTTAAAATGGCGCTTGTGTTATCAGTGGAACTGAGGCTTAATTACAAGGCATGTTTATATGTATGATGTAAACAACCACTGATATAAGTAAATGGTGCCATTTTATCTAAGGTAGTAATATCTTACATTCTAAACTGAAGATCTTCCTCAATGGGATAATTTTCCCAGTATTTCTGAGGGACGCCTGTAAGGCCTAGTCAACTGGAACAGGAACATTTTGCTTCCTGAATATTTGTTTATGACAGACCAAAATCTGTTCTTTCTGTAGGTTAAAAATGAAATACTTTGTCGAAAAACAATTTTTTTCCCAGAAGACTTCCTTGACAAATACTTCTCATTTTTTTTAAAACAGTGTTATTTATAAAAACACTTGAAGTGAATCACTAAAATCTGAGCTTTGAAATTCTCTGCAGACAGCAGCAATGAAACCTGCCTAAAGTGTAAACGAGCAGAAATTTAAATACTAACTATGAGTTGATATTGCACAACCCTTCCTCTATACTCATTTATAGAACACTTGAGCAGCACCCTTTGTATAAATAGCAGTTATTTGCTGCTGTGGCATAATTTAAAACTTGATGTTTGAGGAAGATAAGCAGGAACTGTGATGTCTGTTGCTGGCTTGCTGCATGATATTGAGAGAGGACTGAAACTAATAGTGCGCTATTTCCTATAACTCGAATTCTTATAGTACTGCAAGCAATGAAATGGTATCAGTGTGCTTAGACTTAACTAACGTGCAGCAAGAATGTCTATTTGCAAAGGATTCTTTGGCTTTTGGGGGTGAAAACAAGTTATATAATATGTGAATTAAAGATGATAGTTAACCAGGCTTAATTAATATATTTAACTCATTGTCTTGAGCAAAGTCTGCACAGGAAAAAAGACTTTTACTCTACTTACCTGGAAGTAGGAGCACAAATTGGCTGCAGTTTGCAAGAGCTAGGATATTGTGTTACTTTTGATTGCTTACACATTCTCTTTTGCACTAACTTCATTAATGCTTCTCTGTACTTTTTTTTTTTAACCTCACACAAAGACATTGATCTAGTGTATAGTAAACTTTTACAAGAAGTCTTAGCATGCATACAAGCTGTTCTGGTGTTGTCTGGTTTTGGCCAGTACTGTAGTTGTATCAGACATCTTTGTGACTGTGGTTTCACTGAGTCAAGCATTTTAAGTGTGTTTAAACTCTTAGGAAAACCAAGTTCATCATTTGTGAAGCAGCAGGCTTGTTTAGATGCCAAATTTAAGACATGTTTTAGGTGCCGTATGTATGTGTAGAAGTTTGAGTATTAACCACTACCTACCGCTGTGAGCAGAGTAATAACAGTAGAGCTTGTTTGTCACTTGCAGTCAGTGCCCGCATGCCTCTGGGCTGAGAAGACCCTGAAAGCCAGATGCTGTTCTGCTGGGCCTTAATGCGCTTCTCTGAATGCTTATATAGTGAGAGGTGCTCAAGTGAACGTAGTCGTGAACTTTTATTTCTCCTTCGTAACTTTCTGAATGGTGATTAAAATATCTCTATGAAAATCATGCTGTTCAGTTCGTCATACCCTGATATTCTATCATTCTTGCCAGACGTGAAGTTACTACCTTGCAACAACATAGGTGACTCCACTCTTAGCCCCTTTGTTTAGATCTTACCTTGCATCTTTTCTGCCTGTCACTGCCCCTGAAAAAGCTTCACAGTCATCATTAGATGTGTGTTTTGGCCTCTGCTTGGCTTTTTGTATTGGATAACTGTCTACCTATTTATGGAGTTTCTCCTATTTCATTATGCTTTGTTGTGAATGCTGCAGGTGGAGGAGGGCTTCCTCCTCTGGTCTGGTGTTTGCTTTGTGGGGTTCCTGGCTGTGCACAGACACTGAGCAGTCCCAGCCTGCCCTCAGCAGACCACAGAGGGGCTCATACTTAACCAAATCTCTCTATTTCTTGTCTTTGTCTTATATCTCATGGACAGCAGTTGTCATTTTTGCCTTATCAAAATAACTTGAGTGATCTCCCTCAGTGCTCCCTGCCTGCTCAAGTCACTTCCAGAGCCGCCAATTCGTGCAGACATGCAGCCTCACTGCCTGCCTTGACTCGACAAGAGCAGTGGTGACATCAGGTGGCAGCAGAGCCTCAGGGACAGAGTAATGCCAAATTCCTTCCTCACTTTTTTCTCATTATGTTTTGAATTCAGTGTGGTGTTGGAATCACTACAACTAGAGTGAGCAACTTAATGAACATAAATAATTGATTTGCTGCTAGATAATTTACTGGAACAAAGGGCACAAATCTATAAACTGTGGGCCCAAATGGATCTGGGATCTAATGCTCCAGCACTGTGCTCTGTCTCAGTGTCAGTACTATCTGGATCTTTCTAGTCTCCCCTTGCTCTGGGGAAGGGAGGTACATCAATACAAATTAATGGTGATAATATTATCTGTGGTTCTTTTGTCTTGTTAGTAATGGTAACTTGAAACCTAAAATGTTACACAGTGGTGTTTTTTTTTTTTTTTTTTTTTTTTTTTTTGCCAGGAGACCATACCAGAAACCAGTGATTGCTTTTATTTTACAACATAAAACATTCCACATGCAAAGAGATAAGCAAGCAGCTTACTGTATGCTGCAAGCTGCCACATTCGTTTTAGTGAGATTAATCTCAGGAAGGAAAGCATGTGTGGAATTGGGTCATAGTGCTTCATGTATTCAAGTGTATAAAATACAGTGATTGATTCCCTCATAAGATCTTTGTGAGCTGAATAATGTTTATTAATTATTTTTGTAAACAAGTTAGCATTTACCTCTTCCAAACATGGCAATAGCATAAAATATTTAACTTCTATCATTTTCAGTTACCTGCATTTTAAATGTTCTACTTTGCTACACCTTCCTAGAAAGTTATGGTTTATAGAAGATACAAGTCTAATGAGAACTAGTCTTACAAGGAGCAGCTGAGGGAGCTGGGGTTGCTCAGCCTGGAGAAGAGGAGGCTCAGGGGCGACCTTATCGCTCTCTACAGGTACCTTAAAGGAGGCTGTAGCGAGGTGGGGGTTGGCCTGTTCTCCCACGTGCCTGGTGACAGGACGAGGGGGAGTGGGCTAAAGTTGTGCCAGGGGAGGTTTAGGTTGGATATTAGGAAGAACTTCTTTACTGAGAGGGTTGTGAGGCATTGGAATGGGCTGCCCAGGGAAGTAGTGGAGTCACCATCCCTGGAGGTCTTCAAAAAACGTTTCGATGTAGAGCTTAGTGATATGGTTTAGTGGGGACTGCTAGCGTTAGGTCAGAGGTTGGACTAGGTGATCTTGGAGGTCTCTTCCAACCTAGATGATTCTGTGATTAATGAAACATCTGCCTTTATTAAAACTTTAGGGAACAATGTCTTTGGAATGCGTGTTTTGTTTTGTTTGTCAAAATGTGTAATATTGTGTAAATTGCTTGCAGTCCCACGTCAGTGGTATTAGAACATTTATGGATCACAGGTTTAACAGGCATCTTTCGTTCATTGACAAGAGTAATGGTGACACCCTGTGGCCAATTCTATAGCAGACTTGCATTGCATTTCTCAGTGTTCTTTCACTTACCTCTGAACTTCTTGTGCCATAGGGAAGGTCACAGGAGGAACCCCTTCCCTACAAATATGAAAAAAATTATGCCCTCGTGTCTCTCACTAGAACTTTCCATTATTGGAATATATGTCTTTTGAGCACTTTAATTCAGAGACAAGGAGAGCGTTCTCTGCCCGTGATGGCTAATAACCTGAGAAAGTAGAGCAGGAAAATGTAGAAACTGAATCAAGATTGTGTTTCATGTTAAATTGATGTAATATGAGTACACTGCTCTATGTGTTCTTTCACACTTTTTCTCTAATGCGATTACAGTTTTGACATACTGATGTAATTCAGTGGACACAAAATAAACATCCACAATATAAAACTGCACTATGTAAATGATCGGGTTTCAAAGTCAAGATAATCTTTATAACTTCTCATTTGTATCATTAACTTCCCTAATGAGTCTAAGTAACGTTATTATTCTGTAATTGCTGACATAATTCTGTTTTCAGTTAAGTCCTGGAGACTAAACAGGTCTTTAAACCTTAGAGGTGAGAATTTGGTGTACGGGCAGTTAAGTTTTACATACACTTCAGGTTTCCAGCAGGCTAACACAAAGTATTTAGCTTTCACTTGTGCAGTGAAGAACAGTTGGAACCTCCTGTCATATGTAATGGTGATAACAAAGAAATCTGTGTAGTAAATTTACATAGGTTAAGATTGTAAGGAAAAAAGAAATCTGTGTGTAAAGTCTATTCAGTAGTTTGTGAAATTCATTCAAAGTGTCAATTCAGGTCCATCTAATATTATCTTATTATCAAGTAGATAAGATGCTTTTTAGAAAAACTTCAGTCAAACTTGAAACAAACAAACAAAAAACATATAAACTACAGATCAGAAATGTGTTTTGCATTTACTAAAATATTCAGTCTTCCCAGAAAATATTTTCATGTTACCCAACTATTAAAACGTGTGCAAATCTGCACTGTTTTACAAAAGTATTTGCAGCTCAGCAACTTCAGAATTTGCCAAAAAATATTGCTTCTAGATGAATGAAGAAGCAAGTTGCCGACTCTTTTCATAGATTCCTCGTTCAGTGAAAGCTGCTCTTGATGGCTTTTTCTGGGTGGCCAGCCAGGGACCCTTCTCCACAGACTTCCATTTTGTTTCAGTTGGTGTCCCAGAAGTGCTTGGAGGGACAGTTCCTGCCCTAGCAGGATGACAACGTTGCATATGGAGCAAGATCACTGCATGTTTCCTTGCACTTCCCATATTGCATGTTTTGTGTACAGCATCAGTCTTGCTCAGTGACCACCTAGCTCATACACATTACTAGTGTAAAGTTTGCAGAGGATCAGTTGTACTCATCCATGTTAGGCAGGCATTTCAGCCTGAAACAGAACCTATAACCCACAGTTTTATTGGTAGAAGAAGAGGCAGAAAGAAAGAAACACCTTTTCCATATTGCTATAGTTTAAATAAATAAAAACACACATTTTATTTGGTGATTCACATATCGGAAATGTATTGATCTGTGAGTATACATTCTAGTGATAAAGCTAGTACACATCTAGCCAGGATGTTATTCAGTCTGCCATGTGTTTTGTAAAAAAAAAAAAAAAAAAAAAAAAAAAAAAAAAAAAAAAACAACAACAAAAATTTGCAAATTCCTATCTTGATGTAGCTGAAGCTTACTTATTTACCAGCATATGCATATACTGTATGTATATCTTCCAGTCCTGTCCCAGAAGCCTTGTTGTTATCTGTGGCAGAGACTTTTGCATAAGTCCCCGCTACATGGCAATAAATGTGCTCACTTCTTTGCATGTCACTGACACAACTTGTTGCATATGGAGAACCTGTGAAAAACAAAAGGATATAAGAATTTCACAGGGTTAAAACTCCTTATTTTGATATTTAAAGAAAAAGTACTTGTCCCCTTTAGTAAATTAATAAATACAAATCCATTCTGCCCTGCAATCAAATGCTAATTCATACTCTGTCCTAAGTCTTAATTAAGATAAGCGATCTACTGGCTATGGTATACTGACTGGCACTTTGGTACATCTTCCCACCTTATGAAACAGTGGGCTTGCATTCTTCTTTCATTTGGAGAACAGAAGCCTAAGGTGGGGAGATTTTAACTTGACCAAGGTTGCAAATCATGAATAAAGAGACATGATGAGAAAATCCTGCAAGTTCCCATACAACCCAAACCATTCTATGAAATAGAGCTTCTTATAGTATTTGGTGTCTATTGGTCTCCTCAAATATCTACAGCTTACTTAACCTGGTTCACTTAGTATATTTCAATTGCCAAGAAGAATCGATAGCATGATACTGAAAAATACACACAGACAATAGTGTGCCTGTGTACCTGGGTAAGTTTGGAGCAGTGTACGGCTACTGAAGAATAGCTCTCTGTGCAGTAACCCCCATGTGTGTGCTTGTTTCTTATATCAAGATCATCTTTAAATTCACTTTGGAAGCTATGTAAACATGATCCCTTGGAGATGGGGACAGAGTGTGTTGTAAGGAAGCTAATGCTGAAGAGCCTGCATCCTCTAAATGTTGTTGTAACTGCCAACAAGCAACTTCCACCTGAGCCCTTGTGTATACATAAACCTTGATAAATCTACTTTGAAGGTAACCACTTAGAAGGTTGTTCAAAACTTCTTGCTTACATTCATCTTCTGGCATTCCAGCAACATCATAATATCTAAAATGAAAAGGATGGAAAGGTCTGTTTATAGTCATGTCTTTCAAACATAAGCAACTTTAAAATTAATTTTCAGTAGTCCAGGATATAAGCGTTTTCAAGGAAATACCTGTTAAATTCTGTGGATGATTTTTTTCCTGAAACAGATAAAAGAAATTATGAAACTTCAGTAATTAAAATATTCATACAAATGATACTTAGCTTTAATTCAACAAAATAATAGAACATGTTCCTTACCTTTTGATTTGGCTGTCTTGAGATAGGTTAGCCATGTTACGACACAGAGAAAAATAATCCCAGCTATAGCTCCAGAGGCGATATACCACTGTATATCTAAATAAAATAAAATTTATATATTATTTAGAATGTGATGTGATAGTGAATTCTGGGTCAAGATAGATTTTTATTTTTTTTAAATATAATCTATAGTGGTTTACAGGTGATCACTTGATCTTTAGTTACTGTGAAAATAATTTACATATAAATCTTATTTTGGATGACTCCAGGGTACTGTATCCTGGGAAATATCTTGATTTCTCTGGGCAAATTTCCTTCATGTAAAAAACAAACAAAACTATTGATATTTAGTGGCACTGCAGTATTCTCAAAGCACAGCATGAGCAGGAAGGTAGGCAAGGTCTTCCTATTTTCTGCCTCCCCTTAAGAAGACAGGATGCAGCCTACAGTGCTACCTGTCCTGCTCCCATAACTTCTCAGGTCCTTAGGCTCAGTGCTCTGTGGCAGTAAGGTGGCTGAATGATGGTAACGCACATCTATGCAGTGGTTGGCAACAAGTAATACGATAGTGAAAGACTGTTTTCACACTTGGCACTCTTCAAACATGGATCATAAAAGAAATTATGGTGAGTCAATCATCCACTTACATTGTCATTCATTTTCCTATTTTTCTTCATGCCCGTACAACTGTTACAAATATGGAGTTGATTTTTATGTGATGCAATTTAATAATTCATCCACAAAGTATTCTGTGTGAAATAGCAGACAAATAGTCTGTGACATGCTGCTACTTAATGATGCAGAGTTGCTCTATTTTATTTTAAGTTATTTAAAGAACAACCAATTCGTTTGTTAAAAAGAAAAAAAAATCATTTTTTTGATCATATTTTTGGGAGGTAGGATTTTGCATGACTGAATCTAGTGATAGAATGCAGTATCTTTATGACAACCAGGTGCAATTTCTTGGATTAGGATAGCTGTCACCTCTCCAAGTTACAGTCTGTTACGAATACAGTTTCAACTTACATGTAGTTTTGTCTTTCCGAACTTCCACAGACAGGTTATTAGCAACTCTCCACACATGTTTGCCGTTTATCCAGATAGCAACAATGCATAAATATTCTCCACTGTCAGCACTAGTAACATTCAGAATAGTCACGTTGCTTTTTTTGTCAGTTGAACTGAAGTCAGTAGTGTTCAATAATCGTCCATGCACGTCTTCATCAATACAGCAATGCTCATTGTAGGTCAAACGTGGGGTTCCAGGTTCATGTGCTAGAGAAAAAATGCATTCACTTGTTTTCGCAGCTCTGATCCAATACAGAGTAAAACATTGTCCTGAGCAGTTAGCTTCAAATTCACATGACAAAATGATGTTGTCTTCAAATACCAGGCTGCTGTATGGTGTTTTAGGAACGCTGTCTAAGGACTTGCTTTCTGAAACTGAGGAAATGAACAGAAAAACAAACAAAAAATGGTGCAAGTGAGTCTAACCTGGCAATATTTTGAAGTGTGAAAGCTGCATGAAGAACTGTGCAATCTCAGACATAGATTAAACAGCGTTTTACACATAGATTAAACAGTGTTTTGTAATTCAGTTAAAATACTTGTGCTCTGTTACATCTGAATAACAATTATTTTATTCATTAATGATACCAAACTAACTACCTGGCATTGAGATAACTGAGTTCTTGGTAATAATTCTAACGCTTGGCTTCTACATACATTTTTAGGCAGTATTGCCTCAAAAAGGATGATGCTGTGATAATTTAAGAAAGCATACAAAAAGCAAAGTAGTCTGTTGTTAACACAGTAGCATATGCTGTCAGTGGTGTGTCCCTGGTCACACTGTTCTTACCGTTGGGGGTGTTACTTAGCAAATCTGTGCTTTCCTGGGTTAAATTGGAGAGTTATCAACTGAACTCCCTAATGTCACCAGTGTGCCAGTCTGGCACAACACCCTATCCTCAGAAAGCTTTCACAGGTCTAATCCAAATGTTTTTAAAAACCTGAAACCGTAAAACTTTGAGAAGTGTGAAGTGCCAACTAGAATTTCTTATTTCTATTTTTCCTTGATATGTATTTAATGTTTTCAGCAGCTTCTCTTACAGTTCTCAGCCATTGACTTCCTCAGTTTTTCCTAGGTTCCCGTTCTCCTAGTGTTCTGTTTGAGCCACACGTTGGGGTTATGTATCCTGTTACTGAGCATCTTCTCCAAAGAATTCTGTATCTAAGATACAGTAGGAAAAGGGGCCTAGATAGCGCCACAGAGCACCGTTATTGGAATTGTCTCCTTTTTAATGCAGGTTTACCAATACTCTTAGTGGGCATCTGAGCTGAAGACAGGCTTATTATGAGGAGTATGGAAATACACACTGTTTAAAAAGCATCACTCACCTTGTGTGGAGTAAATCCTCTGTGTAAGAAAGAAGTTGTAGTGCCTGCAGTGAGAGACATTGCGAAACAGCGGGCAAGTTGCTGGTGTTCCGTCACTGGGAACTGCTCCACATGCAAACAGCCCTCCGCCAGGGGGTATGTGGGTCACTTGTAAGGTGTCATTGCAGCCTGAAGGTCCCCCTTTTTTTCCACATGAGGAAGGAGGCTCCTTGGAAGAGCAGTTAATGAACTTAAATTGCTGCAGATCGTCGTCTGCTATATACCAAGCTATTTCTGCTTTTCCTTTAGCAGCTTGCTGATTGCACTGAAGTGCAAGATTTCCATGTTCTTGTCGATGAAAGAAAGTTTCGCCTGTGAAGCATATTTAAATGGTTGGTGAAGCAAAGTGATCTGGAAAGACAGTCTGATCATTAAAATTCTTGGTGAGATCATAGAATCTTAGAATCAGTCAGGTTGGAAAAGACCTCAAAGATCTTCTAGTCCAACCTTTAACCTAGTACAAGTCCACCACTGAACCGTGCTACTGAGTTCTATATCTAGGCGTTTCTTGAAGACCTCCAGGGATGGTGACTCAATCACTACCCTCAGCAGCCTATTCCAATGCTGTGCAACACTTTCATTAAAGAAATTTCTCCTAAGATCCACCCAAAGCTTCCTCTGGTGCAATTTCAGGCCATTTCCCCTTGTCTTATCACTTGGATACAATGTTATGGTTTTGTTTCTTTTTTTTTTTTTTTTGACAACAGAACGTATTGCAAATGCAGTGATGGATCCTTTCTTGCAAGGAAGGGTATGCTGCTGTGTTCCCCTTGGGTGTGTTCAGCTTCTTCCCAGCACCAGCATCAAGTGCTGAGCTCTCACTCTTCCTGCACTCCTGGCAGTACTCTCTAGGATAAAGCCTTCTGAACAGCATTGACAGCCTTGGGTTGGAGCAATGTAATGGAAAAAAGCAATACTAACACTGATCAAGGGATGCAGTACAGGCATAGATAAAGGCTTTTCTGAACAGAGCATTTTTGTGAACGCTTCTGGACACATCAGTGCTACTAGATGAAAATAGGGTACAGACAGACATTTCTGTACTTTAAAAAGGCCACATAGTTTAACTAGAGAAGTAACAGCTGCGATCAGCCACTACGTTTTGCATGACGGATTTAGCCTGCTGTTTGTACCTTGCGGGGCACAAATGCAATCCTCTGCTTCTGCAAACGTTTAATGCAGGCAGCGGAAACTACTCATATGTAAAACTAGAATCCACCTTTGATATTTTTATGCAGCAGGTATCAAACATAGCCAACAGTGTATGTCAATATATATTTAAAATTTTTCTTAATACACTGGAGGATTCTAGCGCATTGAAGTCAAGTCCCCCCAGTTAGCTGCAAAGTCTTAAATAGGGCCGGATATGCATAACCAACGCTGGCAGGGTGTGTTGAGGCAAAGTAATTGGCCTTTACAGTCTCATACTTTGTAATACCCTAGAAAAAGCAAAACTGAAAACAAATCAAAAAAGATAGCGTTTGCAAGTTGTCTGTCACTTTGGCTGGGAAAACTCTCAATAAATATTACGTCTACTTATCAACACTTGGAGTAACTGGAGGAAATGATAGACAGCTGCAAGAAGAAATATTATTATTGACATCCTGCCTCAGCTGCTTAAGTTTCCTATGTACTAAAGGGTACTTGCTAAAGCCCTGACCCTGGGGTTAGTGCTCTGACATTTCCAAGTCACTCTGTAGCTTGTTCAAAGCCTTCCCTCATTCCTCTTCCCCCATTCACCTGTCCATCAGCACATCAGTTCTTTCTCACAGAGCTGCTATGAGGCAGGGAAGTACTCTTGAGACAGCTGTTAAACGCAGCCCTTCAGGGGTGGAAGCATGGCCATAGCCACTTGCTTGATCAAGTACATTCAGATACTTCTGCATTCAGATACTTCTACCAAATGTACTTAAAGCAACAAAGAAGGAAAAAAAAAAAAAAAAACAAATATCTGAAGTGAGAAATGAGAAAATTTGAATGATTTATGTGAAGAGAAAGCATACCTGTTATTTCTCCTAGAAAAGACGTGATCGTCAGGAAGGTTATTACTTTCTGTGAAAAAGAGGAGAGAGTCTTCATCCTTTTCAGTTCTCTTGCTTCTTAACTCTAAATAGTGCTCAGGAAGATGGATGGGGAGGAAAGAAGTAGAAAGAAGAGGAAGTGCTGACAGCATGCAAAGCCACAGCCTTTCCTCCCTCAAAATGCCCTTCCCTCACCATATCTTCCGCACAGCCTCGTCTCAGGAAGAAATTGTGTGATGAGAAATGAAAGGCCAACACAGGGCTGAGATCCATGCTACTGTCTGCATAGACATAATTCGCTTTAAAACCTGAGAGCCCCTGTATCAGTGAGGTGCTGCCATAGTTTCCAGTAGCATGTGTGCTGTCCTGGAGTGCTTTCCCAGCCTCTTTGAGGCTGCTGCACGTCACGGTAAGCACCAGGATGTCACAGCAGTCTTGTCACTGGACCTAAAGGTTGTTCGTCCATGTCTGTCCTCACAGGAGCATCAGCAGCAGACGTGTGCTCCCAAGAAGTATGAGGAAATCTTTGGTAGAAAAAAGACAGCCAGAGGGGACCCAGTAAATCCCCGCCCTGCCCGTGGTGGCCAGGATCTCCTCCAGGTCAGTGGCCGGGGCCAGGTGCCAGCAAGCAGCAGCTCTGGCAAGTGAGGGCAGCCCATGCCCGGCCAGAAGCCATGCTCTGGAGCGCTCTTAGGAGAACTGCGGCTCAAATGTGTGGCCAGAACTGTGCCTGAGCCACCAGAGCAGCATCACAGAAACAACGCGCCTTCTACACAGAGGCAGGTTTGAAACTGCGGTTTTATTTCAACAGGTGTTTGAAGCACACAAGGTGTTACACAGTGCCATTAACGTTAAGACCTTCCAGCCATTTTCCTGCCACTGCTGCCCCCTCCAACTTCCCAAGCAGTGATGTTAATGGGGTTAGGCCACAGGCAGCTGTTGGGATCAGCATCAGTAAATAAGAAATTTCTGTGGTCATTTGCTGCTGTTCTTCAGAAGTGTTTATTCTTTAAGGAAGATAAATATAAAATACATAAAAAATGTGTCTGCAATAGGCTTTGCCCGATTTCTTGTCTTTTTTTTTTTTTTTTTTTTTTTTTTCCCAGAAATAACCTCCCTGTACGTTCACGCTTTTTCTAGATAGTTCTTATATCAGTACTGGCATAGTACAGTAACTCAGTGTGGGACGTGAGTAATGAAAATTATATAGAAAATGTGTATCTGTGAAGAATAAGAAGTGTTATCTCTGCATTTATAGCTATTTAAAAGACAAGTTGGGAAACTCTGGCTTGAGGAGGCACTTAGTCCTTGTATCTTGGTTATTAGTTGATAAATAGCAGTATACATGTGTATTGCCTGAATAAAACTCCCCAGAAAAAAATAGGATTTTATAAAAGGCTATGATGAGAACTAAAGAGCAGCTTAAGAAATTTTTCTTAAGAGGAAGTAAAGCTGTACATTTTACAAAAAGTTTCTGATTATGACCTTAGTTCCTGTTAGATTTTTATTAACCACAGTGTGCAGAGTGGGCAGCAGAAGTGAATAAGTTACAAGAAGAAATAGGAAGCTGCTGTTACAAGAAGAAATAGAAGCAGCAGTCAAGGCACTGCTGGTATCACATATTCGCATGTGGTGACATTTTTCCTGTGTGCAAATCTTGTTGTGGCCAGTGTTGGTTAAAGCCAGATCACACTTTTTATCAGGGAGATAAAGAAAGAACCACAGGGTATGCAAATAAGGGACATGTACAAAAAGATTTCATGAAACCTGTTCCTTTTGTCCTTTCAGATTTAAAAGGCTTGATCATAAACTGGATTATGGAAATGAACATGTCTTTTTTTTCTTTTTTCCCCAGCTGTAGGCCTTCTGTTTGTGTTTCCTTGGAAAGCTAGTTTCTAAAAAGAGAAACCTGTTAAATATCTCTGAGTAAGTCATGTGTATGCTAGGTAACATCCTTGCTTGACTTCTCATTCACTGAAAAGCATTCACTGAAAAGTTTTTGAGTCTGGCCAGTTGTTTAGGCAATGGGATCAGCTTAAGAAACCTTGGCAAATTTAGCTTGAGCTTCCCGTGTAAACCTGGTTTCCACGCCCCAACAAGAGTCCTTCCATTCACCTCATGCAACATCGTTTCTTTTTATTGTATTAGAAAGGGTTCTGCTTTGGGTTTGCTTTGTCATCTGGTTTGATTTGATTTTAGTTTAATACCCAGAGTTGGAGCCTAGATATTCAGGTTTGTTAGTGAGTTTAAGGAAGCATTGCTCCCTAAAAAGCACATCAAAAATACTGGCGTCACTTGTCAATTTTCTTCTATCCCACCTGAGAGATTTTATCTATGAGTTTAGAGCTTTGGGGTTTGTTGATTCACTATGTAATCTCCTCGTACTCACTTTCAGCTGCACAGTTATCAACATATAATTCTTTAAAGTCATGGGGAGAGGAGAGACGGTCTTCTGATTTCAGAAACTTTCTTGGAAATGCAACTGAAAACTTTCTTGGAAATGCTTCAATCACGAGGATGTTTCAGCATTTAAAGTAGTGCATTGCAGCAGATCCTATCTGCTCTCTGTATCTCATATTACTAAAGGCCATTACAGTGATGAAATTTGGTTTTAAATTTATAGAACTGGGACACTCTATAAATACACAGCTTGGAGTTGGAGATACCCTGGAAATTCCTGGTTCTGTAAGTGTTTGCGTAAGGAGAACTCAGCCAGTCCAGAGGAATGTAGTCATTATTCTTGCCTCCTGTACTTTGAGTATTCCAGAAAAAAGTTCCCCGTTTGTGCAATATGAATTGCTACCTGAGCTCATCTACTACGTGTCCCACACCTTTTGAGAAAGGAGAGTTTTCCTTCAGGGGCCAGTGCTGGACCTGCTGATTCAAGTTCTTATGCTGGTTTAGAAGTCATTAGCGGTAGGGGATAGTGGATCTTCTTGGCGCTTCCTTCTTTTTTTTTTTTTTTCCCGTTTGTTTTGTGGTTGTGTGTTTGTTTTTGTTTGGTTGTGGGTTTGGTTTTTTTTTTGGTTGGTTGGTTTTTTTTTGGTGGTGTGTTTTGTTTTTTATTCTTTGTTCAGAAGCTCTGTATCCCCTAAGAAAAACGTTGCATACTTTTGTTTCTGTATTGCTTAAGCTTTATAGTAAGCACAAGCTCTGAAGACATTAAAGTCTCACCTCCCATTTCATGGAAGTTGGGATCATAGTCAAGCAAGTGGAACAAACCAATGTCCAGCAAAGGCTGTTTCAGTTTAAAGGAGCAAGAGTTAAGGAGTAGTTTTTCCTTCAGGGTAATAGAGATTCAATATAACCTTGAAAATTACCCAGACTAACACTGCCTCTTCTCACTACGTTTCTTTTCTCCCTTTGTGGAGAGAAAACACAGCCCAGTTTGGTGTTGTACAGGTAGTGACTCCTGGAGGTACTAACGTAAGTACTTATGTTGAGTGGAGAAAATATTACTTCCTCCATCAGAAGCCCTCTGCATTCCTGAAGGAATGAAATTAGCACTCCTAACACACAGGAATTTCAGGGGAGACCAACATGGAAAGGAAAAATAAAGGGGCAGCTCCACTTTCAAGCACAAGTATGTCCTTCTGTTTAGTTTTGCAGGATCTGTGCAAGTCAGTGTTTACAACTGGTTTCTGCTTTTTAAAATCAAGCTTTCCTAGAACACAGTATCCATAATACTGTCCTCCTGACTGTTCCCCTGGGGGCAGGCTGTTTCTGCCTGATGAGAGGCTTTTGCTATGCAATTTTAAGAAGATAGAAAGACGTAGGGACTCTAATTCTACATTGAAGAACTCAGCTGTTATTTACCAGAGACAAACACTCCCTGACAGAAGGTGCAGTCAAGATTTTGTAGGCCTAGTCTGTGCAGAAAACTTCCTCCAATAGCACTTCATCGTAGTTGGAACACATTGCTTGATAGGAACTCACATTTCAGTGTTGTTGTGTGTGTTTTGTTTTGTTCTGGTTTGGTTATTTACCTTAGCTGAAACTTAGTAAAAAAAAAACAGCAGAAGTAAAATTAGCAAGGATGTCAAGGATGTTCTACTTTTTTTTTTATATATATATCTGATGAATCACACAAGATTTTACAAGAGAAACATTTTATTAGTCATACATAAACTGTTTCTCTGTTTCCCTGTAAACTCTTCCATATTGTACAAGACTCTCTCAGGTACAGATTTGCAATTACAGAAGAAAAAGTGAGGTTTTGTTCATCTCTTGTTTCTTCCTTGTGTGTTCAAGGTGTGTGTCTGTTTTTTACAAAACACCAGTGATAGCTTTTCCATTGTACTTGTCTAAATATTTAAGAACAGATGAGAATACAGAAATGAAGAAGGAATGAAGTATTAAGACAATTCCTAAAGCATATCTGCAAGCATTTCATTGTGTCCATTTAGAGAACAGGGCTTACCTTTTAGCTGCCGTTGTAAATATACTCCACAGCATGTGGATGATACCAGACAGGACTAACAGAGGCAGTGTTGTTATCAGAGAGCACTAGAAGCCAGAGTTGCAAAAAGCTCAGATATCTTTGATGCATTAAGATACTTTCAACTATATAGGAAGTAAATATCAACTTAGGCACTAATCCTGTAAAGACATGTATGTTTTCCTGATTTTACACAGTACACTGTCCTACTTAATGCACATGTAGTTTTGGAGCATTTTTTTAATATGGTGACTGTGTGGGCCAAACCTTGGTTCATGGAAGTGATGAGACGTTTGCCACTGGTTGTCCAAACACGAATATGGTTTTGAAATATTGGCTAAAAGAAAGGCCTGTTAAAGACAATGGAAAGACATTGTATCAACTTGTACAAGTTGGCAGTAACACTTGTACGAATTAATGGTATTTTTGCACATGAAGTACTATTTACTGTATAAATTAATAGGATACTGGATGAAGCCTGTTATACTTCAAGACTGCTTAATCCTGCATGATTTGAAAACATAAGCAATAACAAGCTCTGAATGAAGATAAAGAATCAAAATATATTTTTTCCCATCTAGATTATTATTCTGCATGGGTGCTCATTTTCAGCATGTAAACTATTATGGGAATGGAAATAAGCACCATTATTACTTGGAAATACCATGAATTACCAGTTTGAACCTACTAAATTATTAAAATCTACTTAAATTTGAAGAGTTAGTTGTTTTACTTCAATAGAAATAGCTAAGCAGATCATAAACTGCATTTCATTTTACACAAAATTCTCCAGACTTTATCTCCAGATCATCACTTTTTCTTTTGTTTTCAAACCTTTCAAAATCCATAGTAATATAATGAAACAAGTCACAGGAACACATGCCCAGCTTATAAAATACTGTATATAAATTTTTTTTACTTTGTCTCAAGTCTACTTGGTTATTCATTTAAAAAGGTCACAATACATAAGACCACAAGTTGTTTCTTATATTGTCATGAATCATCTTAGTCTACAACTACATTATATAATACTATTTAGTTTCCACACACACACACGCGTATGCACGCACACAGGATATTTGCACAGCTAAACAAAAGTTTTCTGACAGTGTCTAAGTTTTGAAAATTGGTCAGTTTGGTGCCAATTCTGTCTCCTCAGGGAGTCAATAGTAGAGAAGGTCACTGCAAAAATGTCCGGTGACTTCAAACATAGTAATTTGTATCAAGGTGGAGAACCTTGCCGAACTGATAATAAACAAGTGATACCAACTTCTTATTTAAAAAAGAATATATCGAGATGCTTATACATATAAGCATATAACTGCCTGATCAAGCCTACAAAACTGGGGAGCATTGAAATGCCTTTAGCAAGTTAGGTGCCAGCTTCACCAATATATTACTCTAGTTTTACGTTGGTAATCTCCTGAGAGCAACTAGAGTAGTGCAGTGGTAAATCAGCACCTCAGCCCATAAAAGCTTCCTGTCAGTTGATCTGTTAAAAGCTTGCATTTACCACTTAAACATACAAACCTGTGCAACAGCAGCCTGTCCTTCGGTACATGCATTACATTTGGATTACAGACTGGAACAAGATTATAGTCTGCCTATTAGCCAGGTAAATATTCATCTCAGACAAAATCTTGCAGTCACGGTCCAGCCTCTCCCCATGCTGGAATCTCCTGCTTCATTTGGTGGATCTGCTTCTGTAGTTCATCTCTGTCAAGCTTCATTTTTGCTTCTAGAACTTGCCGTAGAGACCCAATGCTCTCATAGATAGCTGCAAACCCTAATTGCACATGAGAATTGAATTAGTCTATAACATAAAGCAAAAGAGTATGATGTAGTTAATATCAGAATATGCCTCCTAGCATAACACTCAATTTTTCACTAGAACGATAGTAAAAATTCTGTAAAAATAGGACTTCAATTATTCTGGTGTGCTGATGGTAATAATGCCCCTGATTGCAGCCAAACCGTGCTTACATATGTTCAGGGGAAGCACTTCTAAGCTATTAAGATGTCACCTGCTGTTTCTGTGAGCTTCACACTTAGTGAAAGCCCTTTTAAATGCAACAGATGCAACAAATATGTTTGGCCCCAGTGTCTTTAAAATACTTTAGTACAAAGACATTTTGAACAGTGTTAAAGGTCAGTCATTGTTACCGCAATTCAGAAGAAAGATCTTGATCGATCATAGTCCTACCAGCATTAACTTCAGCTTTCATTTCTTTTATGTCTTCGTTAATCTCATTTTGAAGTTTGCCAATGCGAATATTTATCTTTTCTTCATTCTGTTGTGCCTCATGTGCTTCCATGGTAATCTTCTGTATTTCTTCTATTTTGTCAATTTTCTCTGACATTTGGTTGAATTTCATCTCTATAGCTCTTTCACTCATTTCCTGGAGCCAGGAAAAATAATTTTAATGGTTTCTTTTGAGTATGAAACTAGAGTGGTGTTTCCCAGATATGCAATAGGTATTGATTAATCATCTTTTCTTATGTGGAATTTAAAGGTGTAAGGAATTAAAATTTACTTTAGAAAACACTTTAAACTCACTTGATAGTAGGCTAAAATACTGATGTTTTTAAAGTGGTCAGATCTATTTCAAGACTCTCAGGCCATGGGAATGCTATGCTTGACATCAATGAAAAGAGTTCTGCAACTATTGGTGAGGTCTGAAAGTCCCAGTTACTAATAATGCTTTTGAATAGTTCCTGAGAAGTGTTAGGAGACTGTAATGAAACTTACCGTGGTTTCCTTAAAAGTCAATGAGAGTTGGTCCAGCTTTTGCACAAGCTCTTTTTCAATCCTTTCATGTTCCTGTTCCAACCAGCTGCGTGCAGACAAAATCTGGCTGCTGAGTTCCTCAATAGCGTTTTTTAATCTAAAAGCATAATACAAATTAGGAGATAAAAAGAGCAGAAATTTCAGTCATTCAGCACCATTCTTTTATGATGATCACAAAAATTTAATGATAATTACTGCATTCTTGACACCGTATCAAGGCAAATCTTCAAACTTTAAGGCTAGTAAATGGGACAAGGCAGGCAACATTGTTTTGGAAAATAATGAAAACAAAATAGAAGTATTTATATGAAATACCACAACGCTTTGGGGCACTAAAAATGGGGTCGTCTCTTCGGGCCGATGGCTGCTCACTCACTTGGTGTCCAGCAGGTGGAGCTGCTGCGTGCTCTCCTTGTAGGCAACCTTCAGCTTTGCTTCTTGCTGCATTATTGACTGCTCCACTCTGCTCAGGAGATGAGAAATCTGAAACAGAATTCAGAATTTACTATTTTTCAACAACGTTTCACCACAGTCTCATTTGGGAAATTTCTGTATCAGTAGAAGGGATAAAGAAGGGTCGTATTGCTGATGTTTCCAAAATTATTGAGTTTGTGCATTTTACTTTATCATGAAAAGTATATTGTCTCACAAGACAAAAGTAGAAACACTGTGAAAGATGTAATTCTACAGCCATCAATAAAGTGAACAGCCTCGTCCTGCTCTGAGGCAGCTGGATTTACACAATCCATACATCACCAGGTGTTACATGTGCAGACCCCTCCACCGCAACTAGGTGAGAGTCTTCAGCACTTCTCATGTAATGCCTACTGCAGTGCTGAATTTAACTGCGGATCAGTTATTGCTAATGTAAAGTATTTCTCACAAAAGCAGTCGTGGCAGTACAAAACATACTGTTCTGTTTACAACATTCATGACAATATATTCCTGGCATGCTGAGTGTTCTGAGAAAAGTGAATTTTAACCATTTACCTCCCACAAAGTGAAAGTGCAAAATATTGTTGTTACCTAAGAAAATCAGAAGGCTTTGAGACAGAGTTATGAAGAACCTTTTTTTGCAGCGTCTCAGGACTCTGCTTATATTTAGTGCTCAATTTCACTCTCGTACCCAATGGGAGAGAAACCCAACAGATAGGTTAAGGGATTCTGAGAACCACAAAACAGATTTGTTTTGCTGACCTTCAAAAATAGTGTTCAAATGTATACAAAATAATTTTGGGAAGGCCAAAACATACAGGGTAACCTCAAGCTTGCATTATTACGGTGGTTTTGTAGAACTTCCCTGTCTCATTAACATTCTGACCTCAAGAAACTGTTCACATCAGCAGTCACTGATGGCTGTTCATTCCTGGAGACTTCGTGGGTACCTTTAAACACTAGGACCTTCTGCACAGCATACAAAAGGCAACAATTTAAGGACTTTTTTCTAGTTAGACCAATGCAGTAATGTAGCTGTGTAGCAATATTCAGTCTAATAAGGACTGTGAGTAGATATAAGTCTCCATCTTTAAATCTCTGAACTCCCAGGAAAATAATTAACGTTAATGGTGTGTGTTTGAATTAGACTATAATTCTTACCTATACGTGGATCACTTGGGTCTAAATACTGTACCTGTATTTCTGCCTCTTTGATTTTAGATTCTAAGATCAGCTTAGAGGTGTGTTGGTCTTTACTTAGGCTCTGAAGTCTTTCATATGTAATTTTATGTTCTGCAGACAGTCTGGCTAACCCGGCATCACACCTGTTTGAATAAACAAATACCAAAGCAACAGCTGAATAGAACATAAGGTCCAGCCTTTTAAAATTATCCATTTTAGACTGGGTATTTCTGTGATAGTGATGGCTGTCTAGCAAAATATCGTCTTATGAGGCTGTTAGAATGCCGATATATCTCACAGTACCTATCAAACTGCTCCTGAATAGGAATAGAAGTCAAATAGTCTACCAAACATTTGATGCACTCCTGTTTTCTTGGCTCTGGCATAAATTGTAGACTGTGTTGTTATCAGAGTTGGGGTAATCGCATTACAATTTCAAAGATACGCAGGATTTCAATGTGTCATACTTCTGTCATATTCCAGCAGACAGCTGTCATGGCCTGTAAGATTTGGCCTATGTAGTTAGAGGCCTAACTAATTGAAGACGACTTCTCCATTATTGTAGCTGTGCTCCTCTGAGTCTTGCATTCCTATTTTTATTTTCTTCTGCAAAATAATAGTACACAATCTATGTAGTAAACAATGTGGGGAAAAGTTATGGTTTAGTTAATACAGTCTGTATTTAGGTAAAGCCGTCATTTAAAGCCATGCCAATTTTGTCTTGCTAAGGACTCCAAAATGCAGTACTGGCACATAATAATTACTTTCCTTTCTTCACGTTGGAACATTTCTCAGTGCTGTAACATTTTAAGGGCAAATGTGCTATAGAATACATGCATTTCCTACAACATTTCAAAAATACTTTAATCAGGTGGATTTCATCTACAATAATACAATAAGGACATTAACTGAGCTGCACAAATATAAGTACTGTAATTTCAGAAGTAAGACCCCTGCAAAGTATGAGTCATGTGTGTATATATATATATATATATATATATATATATATATATTAGATGTATAATAACCAAAGTTACTAAATTTGATCTCTGAAACTGATGAAGAACAGACAGCAGTTACAATTTAAAGGGGAAAAAGGCAGTAAAATGGGACAAACTATGGCAGGTTAAGTCATTATGCAAAGCCATGACACATTTTAACTTCTTTTAACTCAGGTTTCAGTTGGAAAGCTTTCACTTCAAAATGTGCTTTCATCACCTTGGTTACAGTAACAACTGTTACTATAAATATGACAGTACAATTTCAATATGAAAATAATAAGTAATGTAAAATATCACAAATTAGAAAACCTGTAGAAAATAATTTATAGTTGAGCAGTTCAGCATAGCAAGATTGATTAGTAATATCTGTAGAAAAAGCAGAATAGGTTTACACAGCAGTGAATTACAGGTCTTAGAATCAGTGGTTCCTTTAGAAAGGCAAGAGAAGCTAAATCTATTCACCAAAAGCATGTGAACTCAAAAAATAAAAATTAAAAAAATAAAAATAAAGTCTTGTTTCTCTGAGGCATTACAGAAAATATGAAAAGCAACAGCTTTGAAACTACTATACCAAAAGTAAAGAGTAGGCATCTGTAATTGCTTTTAAGGCAAATTAGCATTATGGATTTAATCATAGGGCATCTCTTCTTTGTGGAACTGGGTTACATGATCAAAAGGGTCATGTAGTTGTATGGTAACTGAAACCTTAAAAATTCTGACTGTTAATTTAGTGTCAAGCTGGTATGTATGAATTGTGCTTTTAATATTTCTACAGGTATACTGTAATTGGCACCCTTTTAAAACAAAAGTAGGAATACATTTTAAATATCAATGTAGTTATGGAATGTACTTCATTTTTATCCTGGGTTGTTTTTTAAAACAATATTCTCAGTGTTCAAGTGGTCAAAGCAGTCTCTTTACTATATATGTTGTATGTAATCCAAAATGCCTGATCAGTTTTTACCTGCAAAAGAACACTAGTATGCTACATACAAAGATCCTGATATCAGTTATGTGAGTATATATTTTGAGTTTAAGACTTACAGCAAATAATTTTGGTCGATGCTTCCACTAGCCTTCAAATAGTACAGAAAAAAAGTAAACAGTATGAAGATGAACATACAGAAAACCATGGTCTTTCCAATACTTTTGATTTATATTTCCTCCTGCATGATGGATGGGAAGAAAATTGGTAATCTAAAAAATAAATGGTTCATTATAGTTTGGAATTTTTCTTTGTTTACAGATAAGAGGAACATTACAATACCTGCTCGATTTTCCATATGTCAGAAAGCTCTGACTTCTTTATAGATTCATGTTAAAATCAGAATAAATCCTTCGTAAAAGTACTATTTAAATCCAATGTTCAGAAATATTTAATATAATTAATAGTAAGATCAGACTATAGATGAAGCTAGTGGACTATGGATAGAAAGACAAAAGTTGAAATCAACTTTTGAGGTCTGGTCGTCTTAAAAGCTCAAGGAAAGAAATTAGAAATAGTTTAAGATTTATAGAAAGAATACTAATTTAAAAATGTAAGAGCTGAGGATACGGATATAAAAAAATCAATTTGAAAAAAATAGCTGTGCTTCCAGCTTACGCAACACTTAAGATTTTATAGAAAACCATTTTGTACAAAGAAATGCACAACAATGTCTTCATGCTTCAAATGAAGAGAGTAGGCCACACCAACTATTCACACCAGTTTTTCATGTTGCAGTTGCACACATGCACTGTTGAAATTTGGGCCAAAAATGTACTAGGACAGGTTTGTTGTACTGTTATTTAACTGTGGAGGACATTTTCTAAAAGTTATGATTACCAAACTGTGTACTTAAATTAAATTAGTATAGGAAGACTAAATGAAGAGAAGACTTTGTAGTTCCAAGTACTCTGAGTTTCAGAATCCAGTATAAATAAATTAAAAAAAAAAAAGTAATGTTTAATAAAAACAGTGAAATTATCAAGCAGCTGTCTTCCAAATGTTAGTAAGCAAAAGCAATAGTTCCTTTTCTGGCACACTGAAGAATATTTTCATTGCCTTTCATCTCTAAGAAATCAAACTGTAATGGCTGTTCTATGAAGTATCATCAATGACTAGAAAAAGCTGAGAACTAGGCTAAAATGGCATGCACAGATTGGTAATGTTCTGGTTTGTTTGTTTTTTAATAATAGGAGATGTTTTGTTTAAAAACATCTTTAAACATTAAAAAAACATTAAAAAAATGCTTCAGTGAAAAACAGGTAGCTGAAAGAAAGGTTGTGAAAAAACAAGTTGATGCATCTAGGGGATCCACTGGGCTGGAACAGCAGAGCTAGTAGATACTACATGGCCTGCACCCGGGAGGCCAGATCAGTCTTCCCTGTATGTCTTGTACATCACCAGTAGAGAGAGTGCAGCAGATTTATTTTACTTACAGGGATCATAAATGCAGTGCATCCCAGATGCATCAGACTCATTTTCTACTCAGTGTAGGAAAATCTGCCTACATGTTTTAAGTCCAGGGCATCTGAAATGAGTCAGATCTATGATGTATATAAAAATCAACTATATATGCCTGGTAGGCCCAATGTGAACACGCATCATTGCTATTTCTCTGGAGTTTTCAGGAGAGGGCGACCTCTAGACACAGCAACTGCTCTTGTTCTTATAAGGCTGCTGTATTTAAACGTCCCAGACAAGTGGTCATAGTCCACAGAACATTCTATAAATAAATGATAAGGCAGCACCCATGAATTTTATGGTGTTACGAATTTATCACTAGAAATAAACATAGTAAAGCTGGGTTATATAAAACTACCAACATCAGGGACGGGAGGCTGGGCTAATGGATCTATGAGTATCTATCTAGTTTTCTGTTCAGTGTGTCACTGCTTTTAATAGAGGTAAATTCTGTCTTAATGATAATGCTGATTCTTAGGAATATGGACAGCATCATTCATGCTGAACCCCGTAATGATGCTTTACAAATTCATCAATAATTCTTAATGAAAAATGGCCCAGAGACATGAACTGCTCTGTGGGTTCCGTCCTCTCCTGCTAGGGCTATGAGCTGATGCTGTGATGCAGGTGCGCTCGGCCCTGAGGTCTCTCTGAGTCACACGCCTCCAGAGCTGTGGGGCGTTGGAGCTGTGCCTCTCAAGTGCACGTGCGTGTAGGGATCCCTGTTCTCACCGCTAAAAGCAGCAACCCTCAAGAATTAATGAGACAGTTGTTCAATAATATATTGACATGTTACAGAACAGTTGGTGTTAGGAAATAAATAGTACTCTCTCCAATACTGAAGTTGAATAGGATATTTAGTATGCATGTAATTACTGGCGTTGAAATTTGGCCAGGATCCTGAGATTGACAGGAAAATCCTTACAGGATCCAAAGGCTCAGACACAGGTGATTTGCCATCACTCAGCGTATACAAACTGAGTCACAGCAGTAGTCCATGTGTATTCTTCTAGCCTAGAGCAAATGTGATGTACTTTGAGTTAAATTAGCCGACTGTCACTATAGCCTGAGCCACACACAGCACCCTGGCTGTGGCTGAGAGCAGGGCTTAGCTGATGGACCCAAGCTGGTAACCCACAGTAGCTTCAACATGTTTCTAAGCTTTCACTCTCTAAACTCATGTGAGAGCTAGTAAGACCAGATGCTGAAGTAAAATTATAGTAGGTGAATTTGGCTTATTTTATGTAATGTATTGGCTAGAGTAATCAGGAAATATGCAAGGGAAAGTTTCTGGTAAGTATCTGTATAGCACAACAAACTGCAATTTTGATCATAATCTCCAGGAATACCATAACCATTATTCACGGGAGTTTGAAGTAGAATATGTTTGTAGGTGAAGGAAAATAACCTTCTCTCATGGACCACTGCTTTACCTTGATTTCTGGTGAAAGGCAAGCTTATTTTCATCTGCACAGAGAAAATGCAGGTTATAATACTGAGTAGAAGGTAACAGTTAAAAGACAAACTAATTCTCTTGTGGTAATGAATACAAATTTCCAACATTCATTGTTCGTGCTGACATAAGGGCAGATTGGTATAATCTCTTAAAATAATCAGATTGCAACCCAGGCAGAATAAAAGGGAGTTGCCCTAAGTAAATAAAGGAAGAAATCCTGGCAAAGACTGAGCTAGTCCACCACCGCTCCCCATACCAAGGACTCAGTCAGGCGGCACCCCATGGAGAAGCTCATGTTGGCACATGTTTATTCATGTGAGTTCTCTCCTGAAACCAAAGGCACTTTACTTTGCTGCACAAGCAGTCAGTATCTGTGTTGCTCCAGATAAGGACCAGTCTTACGATGTAGTGGGATCTCAAAGTGGATATTTTATATAAAAAGCAGGAAGATCCAAGCATGTACATGTGTCGCATCCATCCTCATGGCCCACGAAGATGACCAGAGGGCTGGAGCTGGGGTCATTCAGCCTGGAGAAGAGAAGGCTCCAGGGAGACCTTATAGCAGCATTCCATCACCTAAAGGGGGCTGCAGGAAAGCTGGGGAGGGACTCTTTGTTAGGGGGTGTAATGATAGGACAAGGGCTGATGACTTTAAACTAAAAGATGGGAGATTCAGATTAGATATTAGGAAGAAATTCTTTCAGAAGGTGGTGAGGCACTGGCCCAGGCTGCACACAGAAGCTGTGGCTACCCCAACTGTGGCAGTGCTCAGGGCCAGGCTGGATGGGGCTTTGGGCAGCCTGGGCTTGTGGGAGGTGTCCCTGCCCATAGCAGGAGGGTGCAACCGGATGATCTTTAAGGTCCCTTCCAACCCAAGCCATTCTATAATGATCCTATAAAATTTCGCAGAGAACAGTATATATTTCAGTCAAGTTTTCATTTGACAAAATGAGTTTGTCTAGTTTGTTCCTGTTTACTAAAGAATAACTTTTAGGAAAGCATAAGTTTTTTTAAAAGTTACATAATCAGTATTTTTAACCTCTCTAAAGTATTCTTTACAAAGCGGGCTAAGAAGTAACTGTGGAAACTTGAAACAATCAAAGAATTCATGAGAAAAATTTACTTCAAGGAAAATCCCTCCCTGGATATCTTTGTAGGCTGTTATCACTACATCAGTTGAAGTACAAGAAAAAATAAAAGTTACCTGTACTATACAGATAATAGGTCAAATTCAGAAGAAGTGTAATTCCAGTGAAGCCAGGATATTTTAGGACAGATTTGGTCCTTTTTTCTGTAGTTGTACAAAACTGTCTTTTAAGTTTCACTTCACAGACACTGAAACAAATGTTGTTGTACTATGGCTTGTAAATGTGTCAGTGGTGGCACAACCTTGTGTATGTGTTGTTGCACAGCTGTAACTTGGAGTTTGAAGTAGCCTGTAAAAACTCAATTGTTTTATAGCTTTCTGTTTCTTACGTGCCAGGTAGCCTACATAGATTTTAATATGGTTAACCAATAATTTAATTCACATATTTCTACCTCTAACACATATGCAAAAATGTGCATCTATTATGTTCTTTACAAGTGCAGATTATACCATACCTCCTTTATAGTAATTGTGCTAATTAGTCTTAAAGTCTAACCATAATTCTTTTTAAAACTGAACTAAATCCAGATTCCTATGGAATTTGAAGTCATTTGTTAAAAACAAATTTGGGGAATTAAGGGTCACGTTGTTAAGTTTAACACGTAATACTGGAATGCAAAGGATTATTATTCATTTTCTGGAAAACACCGAGCAAAATTACCCTGGGAATTTTGCCAAAGTTCAGCCCATTAACATTGACATTCATATTTCAAGATTAAAGCAACATTAGCTAGTCCCCAAAACATACTTTCGTATTGGCATTTACCTTGCCACTCTTCCCCGAAGATCTCCTAAACCAGAAAGCTGCCGCATTTCCAGACTCTTTAGGGTAGAATTTGTTCCATAGCTGAGATTGTCTCTGACACGTATCTGTTCCTGCAGCATCTACAAAGTATTCATATGCAAATACAAATTCAGTATGTTACATTTAATGTACATTTTAAATGTCACTCATTATTTTTCAGTATTTCAGTAAAAAGAGATATATTTTATCATGACTTTAATCAAAGCTTCATCTCATATATACAAAAACAAGTACCTCTAGGTCATTTATTTTTCTTACTGTCCTTACCATAATCTGTATAAAGTAGAACTTGACAATGGAATAAAGTTTTAAATATTAACGTTTATCCATCAGTTTTTCCCACCACGCCCATGTTGCTCATTGAGCAGAGGTCATGTATCTGCGTATGATTAAGTCAGAAAAATGAGCAGTTGGGTTTGGTTACTTAGTGTCATCAGCGAGTCAGAAATAAAAGAAAGTTTATTACAGACCTAAGGCATTTCCTAGTGTTTATTCGGCACAGCCTTTGGATTGAAGTTGAGCTGGGTATTAGTGTCACGTTAATTCATTTTTTTCAAGGTTTTCCAGTGTTGCTTTTGAAAGCAAGCTTATTAGTACCACAAAGGTTTCTGTGTTTATATGCTAATATCCTGTACTATTTTCATAGCTGCTGAAGGAACTGCCTAATTTGCAAACAGTGTTTCAAGTTATAAAAACAATTTATAAGCTTACAGGATCTTCAGACCTTGTCTGAACTTTCTCATCCTGTGATAAGCTTTGTTATTAAATGAGAAGGACTAAGTAGCTGAAATGGTATTAGTCCTTTTAAAAAACCCTAACGTACCTCAATGTCCCGATTAAGCTGCCTCACTATTGCAGTTATGTTTCGGATATGTTCTTCTAAGAGTTGCCTAGCCAACCGATCGCCCCCCCCTTTATTCTGCATTCTGTGCAGAGTGGAAACAATGTCCTCCTTAATACGAAAAGCGTGTTCCACGAGCGCTGCCGTGGTTTTCTCATGGCTTAGGATTCTGTCTTCCAGCTGATCCACAAGGCTTGCAGATGCCAGCGGGACCGCT
Organism: Aythya fuligula; assembly: GCF_009819795.1. Lineage (NCBI taxonomy): Eukaryota > Metazoa > Chordata > Aves > Anseriformes > Anatidae > Aythya > Aythya fuligula. The sequence continues at coordinate 4,560,889 of NC_045569.1, read as the reverse complement.
GTCAACGCCTGGCTGTGCAGCGGTATGTTTCGAACCCGTCTAGTGAAGAAGAATATTCAGATATTATTAAGGTCTCACACAAAACTGGCGGTAGTGGGGAGAAGCACCAAAAGACTTACAGAGAGGGCCCACTGCGGCAAATAAACAGATGCTGCTTGCTACTGCATCTATCTGTCCTGTAGAAAGGCAAGTTAGGCTTTTTCCTACTCTTTAAGGAAGCTTACAAAGGCATAGGATCTTAAGAAGAGGACATTAGCATTATAAAAAGTAACAATTCAGAACTATAATTGGAATAAGAACACAAACCCAGATCCTGTTACTGAGTTTCAGAAGTAATGCTATTTGTCTCTACAGCTTTCATCTTTCTTTAGGCTTAATCAAAGCAGAAACTGTAGAACGTAGATACTGCAAACTAAATAAGACCAGGCCAAGATTAAAAAGTAGTAGCTTGTGTACTTTCTTTCTTGCAGTCTATACAGCTGTCCTCTAATACTGTACAGAAGCTTGTCCTCCCACAAATGGGATAGGAGCATATGCAGGTTTAGAACGTGAGGAGAGATCAAAATTATGACAAGCTTCTCAGTCTCAGAAGCCAGATTAAAAAACAAAACAACATATTTAGGTCTAGGTTTCTCAAGAGCTCTGCATTATGTAGCTTCCATGAAAAGCAATGGCAGCTCATGGATGCTCAAAGTAAAAGAAAATAAATAACAAATTGACCGCATAGACTGCGGATGCACATAATCATTTCCCAATGCTATGTTCTGTAAAGAGTAAATAAATTTTTCAGAACCATAAGTTCCACTCCCCTTCAAAAGAGGAGTTGTTATTTTTATTTTTTTTTTAACTCTGTTAGTTACTGTGTATTGTCCATGTTGTTTCCTGTTAATGAACCAACCTGACAATTTACTTTCACCCTTATAACACTGATAGAGATGTACGAGGACTCTAAACAAAGGTGAGATCTGTCCTTGAGCTTTCACACTTATTCCATGTTTAGAAGGCTTTGGCCTAAGTATAGCATTCTTGGACTTCTACTAAGTTACAGTTTAAGCTATTTAATTTTGTTCAGAAAGGGTTAAGTAAAAGCTGACTAAGGAATTGTGATATGGGCCGTGATTTGCATGAGTCTAGGGTATTTCATTTTGCTTTGCATATAAAATGCCAAAGTTCTATGTTACAGCATTACTATAAATAGACAATTAAGAGAGAATTAAGAGAGACATAATACTCCACAATATGAAGATTTTTTATTTTATTTTTTTTACATTCCAGCTGTACCTTTCAGAATGGGCAAGAGTTGGGAAGATCGGGCTTCGCTGGGCCATTTTCTGGTCAATAATTTGTCTGTTGAAAAAGTACACATTGAATTATTTAATAGTCTATATCTGGCATGAAATGATTCAATGCTTCTGCTTTAAGTGAACCTTCAAGAGGAGTTTAAGAATATGCTGACAGGTCTGATCTTGGAGTTTAAATATTGCTTATGGAATAGATGCATTTGAAAATTGATATAAAGGAACAAAAGAATGTGAACTATAACCTGATAGGAAGGGTTTTTTTTGTAGTGAAAACGGTATTCTAGAGAAGGGCAGGGTTGACAACTTCACAACTGAGATCTGCTCCGACCCATAGAACAGGTTTGGCAAGACAGAGGCAAACAAACTTCTTGACCCAAATATGTCTGCTGGTCTCAGACGGCATCAATCAGCAAATACAAAAGTGAGATACATGGGATTATAGTAAAGCTTAAGAATGCATTGGCTAGAGAATGAAGTGAAAAGATTCCATGACAGCAATTACTGGGGATAATGTATTTTTCAGGTAATCTAAATAGAATGGTAGAGAGCAGTATGGTTTAGCAAAACTGTATATTTTACCCATTTGTTCTCAAATCTAAAAGAGCACACTTTATGTAGTAAATTCTTATGTAGGAAGACTATATGTTTTGTTCTTAATTTTTACATATAGCGGGCCAGACTGTGACAGACATTGCAGCAGAGTAGCTCTGGTAATAGCTTCAAAAAGACATTTTCAGTATCTTACTGTAAGTGAGATCAGGGCCTGGCACAGTAGCTTTCCTCTGGTGACAGAAATTAAAACAATAAAAAAAAGTAATAGCCTCAATCAAATCCAAGTGTTCCACCCCATATGAAACAAACACACATTTTAATCTGCAACAATGGCACAAGTGAGCATGGCTATCCCATGGAAGGCCTGAGCCTGAATTCCTGGGGAACCTAAAATGCTCACTGAAAACAAGAGGCTTACGTATGAAGAGAATTTTGCAATTGCTGATGAAACCTGGTGCAATATGCTGTACAAACAGAAAGAGGAAAACAGGGTTATTGGAACAAAATCATAAAATTTTGACTGTAAAGAAGTGATAGGACTGTCCTCTGAGGTTTCAAAATGCCAAGCATGTTTGTGCTTTAGAAACTTATGAAAGCACTGCCTAAAAACAGAGCAAACATTGTCACAGTATGTGTGTTCTATTTATAGCACAGTGCTTCAGAAACTACAAATTAGAAAAAAAAAAAAAAATAGTTTCAAGAGAGGCTGGGTTGCTGAGCAGCAGTGACACTAGTCTGCAATTCCGAAGGTCTGATGTTAATTCCTTGCGCAACCTCTGATCCTGATGACTGTGGATGTTATTTCCATGCCTAATGACTCGAATTCTCTATACGGGAAACAGAGATAATGGTACCTACCTCTTCGATTAAGCTCTTACATGCCTGTAAGTAACAAGCCCTGAATAAGAGCTGGGTATCATTATGATGACTGAGGCACTGGGAATTCTGCACAGCCACTGAATGTCCAGTCGTGCAGTCTGCTCCTCGCACACGTGGTTCCCCACGTTTTTTCAAACGGTGCCGCTGTCCGTGGGGAGCCCCTGCTGGCTGTCCGGGGGGGCTGTACAGCTGCCCGGTAGTGCCCGAGGTCTTGGTAGGCCGCAGCTCATTTACTCCCGGTGCTCTGCGCCGTACCACAGTTTAATGATCTTGATGAAGCGAAGCATTTGAACGTGCAATTTAACTATGAACACAGGGATATCCCACTGATTTAAGTAGAGCTATGCATCACAGAGGCAAAGAACTGGATTCTACCTAAAAAAAAAATAAATAAAGCATTAAAGTCTGTACATCTAGCAATATCTCAGTGATACACTCCTTATAAAAACAGCCAAACAAAAAGTCCTTAACTCAAGTGTTTTCTTCTTACAGCCTTCTTACATTTCATATCAACTGAAAAACAATTTTTGGAGTAGAATAAGCATAAGGTTGCTTGAAGATTTTATGTTTTCTCCCAGACTACAGCTAAATGCAAGTGTCTGGACAAATTGTGCACATGAAACAAGAGACACATGGATGGACTTCTCGTTCTTCTAATTTAAGCACATCACTCATCACTGAAATCTCTCCTAATCAATTACAGATGACTTGACCTGATGCGGCACTCAGCAGGGCTGTGGGAAGGTGCTGGTCGGCGGCTGCACAGAGCAATACTGCGCTTGTGAGGTGCGTGCAGCAACCAGGGACACCTGGGTGCCAGGACTGATGCCAGATTCCCTCTCGCTCAGCCTATGTAACGAGCGCCCTTTTATCCTAACCACTGTCAAACCCAAGGAACAAGGAGGTGTTCTCATGGCAAGCACCGGAGGCGTGCAGGCTCACGCAGCTCCGGATTTAGCGGTGCTGTGCTGAGGTGGCACCGACACCAGTCGGATCGCTGCCTTCGCGTGTTTAGGCGCTGTTCTAAGCGGTGCTGCCTGCAGCTTGATATTGCTATGGCAATTCCAACCATGGCAATTCCAACCGTGCTGTACCAGCGCAGTGAATTGGAGCAAATCCTGCATTTACCGAACGGGGCTGCGCTGGGCACGGTGGCAGGACGCGGATTGTCCCGGTGCTAAGCGGCCCGACGGCACCCGAAACAGCCCTGCCCTCGGCCGGGGGGTGTCCCGTGCGGACCGGGGCCGCTTGGTCACCGTCTCCCGAAGTCGCCGGCACCCCTTGTAGGGCGCCCCTGTCCCTGCCTGCCCCCCCCCGTCCCTCCCTGCCCTCCGGCCGGGAGCCTCCCGCACCTCGGGGGGAGCCGCGGGGGCTCCGGGGGGCTCCGCGGGGCGGGGTGGCGGGGAGCGGGGGCCGGGACTCACCGCTGCGGCGGGACGGGGCCGCCCGCCTCTCCTCCCCGGCATCCCCGCGGCCGGCGGAGCCCCGCTCCTCGCTGCGCTGTGTCCGTCTGTCCTGCTGTCCGTCCTGCCGTCTGTCCTGCCGTCCGTCCGTACCTCCCCGCCCGCCGTTGGCGCGGGCCTTGGCGCAGGCCGCGCTGCGGGAGCCGGCGGCGTTGCCAGGACGCCGGCACCATGGGAACGGCGCGGCGGGGGCAGCTCCGCAGCCGGGGCAGCGCCGGGCGGGGACGGGGCGGGGCGGGGCGACACGCACGGGTGGTGACACACACACGGGTGGTGACACACACACGGGTGTCCCGGAGGCTGCACGGTCTCCCTGGGCAGTTGCTGGGGGAGGCATGTTCCTTGCACCCAGTCTGAACCTCCCTCGGCTCACTTTATGTCCTCGCCCCCCCCCGTGCGTTGCTGTGAAGAGCTTGGCTTAGCCGTCTTGACGGCCTCCTCATCGGGGGGCTTCTGGTGGGTCCCCCAAAGCCTGCTGCCACCTGGCAGAGGAACCCTTCTCACCAGCCCCCCGGTCCTTGTGATCCTCTGCTGAGCTTGCTCGGGTTTGTTACCGTGCACAGCTGTGTTCCTTCACCTGCTGGTGCCCCAACTAAGTTCACGCACAGGTGTGGTTTTCACACACCTGGTTTTGGATTCTTGTAAAAGAACTGCTTGGAGTGTTAGTGTTTTCTAGTATAGATATGGCTGCAGGACCTGGGCTTAAAAGCAAATTGTTATTTGAAGCAAATTGATTAAGGTTATTTTATTTTAAAAACAGCTAACATGTATATTTCCTATTTATATAAAATCCTATTTATTTCCTATTTATATAAACATTTATATTTCCTATTATAGCCTTGCAATTAACGTTAAACTGATGCACAGACTCACTCTCAGCCTGTGTTCTCCCTCCAGGCCTTCACGCTGGTAACAGTGTTGGCCCCAGCGGGCTCTGGGAGGTGTGACGGTCATGCTGAAATGCTCGTCTGTTCTTACACTTGTCCCTAGGTGTTCATACAGGCTGAAACAGGACGATAAGGTGAGTGATCTTTGGTTTGACCCACGTAGATATTCTTTTCAACTTGTGTTACCAGAAACCATGGCTTTTGTACTTATATTGTTTCCTTGATGTTTCTAACTAAAGCAGTACTAAACTGTTGTATTTGATGTAATTGTATCTTCAGTGTAATCGGTAATAAACAGATTTATTTTCTTTAAGGTAAATTCAGATCACTTTCCTTATCAAAGCACAGTAGTATCATTTATATGGACTGCTCTACTGTCTCATTCCTGTGGAGCCCCATTCTGAGTAATCATAGAATTACAGAATGTAGTAATTTAAGTTTGAAGGGACCTCAGGAGGTAATCTGGTCCAACCCCCCCCCTCAAAGCAGGGCTAATATTGATGCTAGATCAGGTTGCTCATCCAAACATAAAGTTTTGATCTTAAAAACTTCCATAGGTTTTCAATAAATCTTCCTCTGAGGAAACAAATACAATCCTTGTACTTTTGTTGATGTGATCCCACATAGCTTAACTGAAGCCACAGGAATACAGGAGACAAAACTTCTCGGTTACCAAGTCCTTGTGGAGTTCTTCCAGATCTATAGCAGCCTTGAGAATAACAACATTATTCATACGTTTCGGTTTGCAGTTGGAGAACTCAACACTGTGTATTTGGAGCATCTCAAGTCTGAGGCTTCTCTTAATCAGACCCAGAGTAAAACAGCCACATGAGGGAAAAAAAAAAAAAAAAAAGAACCTCAGAAAAACAGGGGGTGAAGAAGGCTGTTGACTTTGTTACGGTACATTTACTCCAGTGATATTTTAGATGAACATGTTAGTAAGAATTTTTCCTGAACAGGTATGCTTCTCTAATTAAAGGCCAGCAAAAGGCAGGGAAGGAGGAGACTCTTGTTAGATATAGAGACAGGGAGTAAAAAAGAGTTAAACTGATTGTACTGTCATCCAACGTGGAGATCCTGTCCTAATCATTGATTTCACCACATTTAAAGTCATAAAATTCTGGTTTTGTTTTAGATATATAATTTAATTTCTCCCTGCATTTCACATGAAGAAATTGCTGAATCCTTACTTTGTTTTCTGTAAGTAGGATTCTACATTCACCGCTTGTAACTGCGGGCAGAATGTAACCATCTGCATTTTAGCATTTAGAAAATGTTAAGATTACTGAAGTGTATGTTTATTCTTTGGAAAGCAGATACAGCAAAGATATCTGCATTGAATTTTTAAAATGACCTTAATTTAATACCATTTGCTTTTCTGTGATACAAATCCTTCATCTTTCTAAGAAATACCAGATTGTGTGGTTTTCTAACTGAAAGTATGGTATTTTGTTAAGGGTATTAAGCCTTATTTTAGTGGCCTTCAGGCATTAGTTAAGTGATTAATGAAATGATTGTGATCAACAGAACACAAATATGTGGCTTGGAAAACTTATTCTAAATGTATTTCCTGAGTAAGAGAAAAGCAGTAATGCTTTTTTTTTTTTCTTTGCCGCCTGTTTTAGCCAATTAAAAATCAGTCAGGGCAGTGCCTATTTCATTAAAATTTCTAATCTTTTCCAGATTCACTGACTGCTTATAAGAGCTACTTCCTTCTGAAGCCTCAGTACATTTTTTTAGAATGAAGAGCACAGGACGATTGTATTCTGTGGTGTTTCCAGAGGTAAGTGATAGGGTATTTTGGAAGACAATTTAGTCTTTATGCATTTTAGCACCAGCCTGATTCCTGTTCTGTGCTGGCTCAGTCGACCAGGCTGTGGGTAGGTAGAAACATGTGTGGGTTACCAGCTGCACGATGGAGGAGGCAACAGCTTCTCTCTTTGTGGCACTGACTGGTGCAGTGCAGGCTCCAAACTGCATGATGGCAGAGGCTGTGCTGGATCCATCAGCACTGTGCCTGTAGCCCTGAGACAAGTCCCTTATGCTAAGCCAATCAACCTACTCAGGCACTGAAGTGAAACTTGAGCTTAAATGTCTCCCTGAAGCTTAACTATAGTGATCAATATCAGGAAGATCAAACACTGCAACTGCTTGCATCCAAAACATATCCTCAAGATAGTTTTTGATGCTACCACTTCCTTGCATGAAATAGTATTGCTAACCAAACACAACACTGTCAAACAATATATGCATGAATGAGCTTGCTGAAAAAAAATGATGGAAGTTCTTGATGCAGGGAGTTCTTGCATCTTTTCGAATTAGGTCTTTTACAGGTAACCTGTCAATATGAATTTCATGATATAAATGTCACCACTTCTAAATTTTGTGCTTCATTTTAAATGTACACAGATTTCTTTTTTTTTACTCTGCTGGAGCTCCTTAAGATGAAAATGTGAGTTCTGCCTTCCTCAGAGATGACTGTTACTCATGATTAGCTGGAGGAGCTCAGGCATGCACAACATTTAGGCACACCACCACTCACATTGGAAGGGAAATGCCTTCCCCTGCTTCTGAGCATGGATGTTGAATAAGTATCATTCACTTAATATAGTCAGCTTGGGAATTCGATGTTTACCATTAAAATAAGCAGAAGTAAACCACTATGTTTAACAGCATGAAAAGACTATTGTAAATTAGACTGCTTGGTACACACTGTGAAAAGGTTAGCACAGAGGCAGAGCACAGATGCTTTTGGCTCTGAATTTTTTTGTTAAAAGTCATCTTGTTGTCCATCTAGACTAGATGGACCCTAGCAGCACATGTAAAATTCAGGGAAGTTGGGACTAGTTTCTCTATTAGCTATGTGGTGCAAATGCTCTTTTTAAATCTTCTTCCACAACCTGAGTTCTCTGTTTTTTTTTCGAGGAGACATTTCTTCTCAGAGTGGAACGGGTTGCCCAGGGAAGTAGTGGAGTCACTGTCCCTGGGGGTGTTCAAGGAAAGGTTTGACCTGGTGCTTAGGGACACGGTTTAGTGGGTGACATTGGTGGTAGGGTGATGGTTGGACCAGGTGATCTCAAAGGTCTTTTCCAACCTTAATGACCCTGTGTTTCCTGTGTTTTTCATAGCTTGTTATAAAGTTGTTTGTATGTAGACACATACATGCAAACATATGTGTCTTAGGAAAGCAAACCTAGACATTAAGAAAGACCCAAATCCAAAGCGAATAGAAAAACCTATAAAACCTAGGGAGACTCTGTCGTGTCTGTCCTCTGTATGCTGTGTGGATTCTTACAAGTTCTTGCACTGATTTTTATATTAGACTTACAAATTTCTGTAACGTTTCCATTTTCAAATGAAATGTTAGGCAAATTGTTTCTGTCCTCGTACAGTGCAACCGCTGCTGCCTTCTGTTGGGAATCGAAGCGTGGAGCTCTGTTCCTGCTCGCTTCCCCGATGTGCTTTTGTTTTAATGGCAGTCGCAGATCACGTCTACCACACGGCTCCTCTCCCAATCCCCTTCCCCTCACGCCGATACCGGTTGTGTCTGAGCAATCCGACAAGGACGTGCCCGGAGAGGGGCCGGGCGAACGGCGGAGCTGAGGCCTGAAGCGGGAGGAGGGAGAGAGGGAGGCCGCGGGTCGGGCGGCCGGGTCACGGCCCCGGGTCCCCGCTCGTCCCCTCACGGGGCTCGGTCCCGGAGCCGCCGCTGCCCCTTGGGCGGGCCGGGAGCGGGCGCTGGGGCGGGGGCGGGATTCCCTGCGGGCAGGGCGGGCGGCGATTGGCTGCGCCGCGGAGACTTCGCCATTTATGGGCACGGCCCCGCGCGGGGCAGCCGCTGCTCCCCGCCACCAGCGCCCGCCCGGCCCAGCCCAGCCCAGCCCGTCCCGTCCCGTCCCGGCGGCGTGCCCGGAGCTGCGCGCGCGGGAGGGGAGGGGAGGGGAGGGGAGGGCAGAGGGGGAGGGCGGGCTCGCTGCTGCCGCCGCCCGCCCCCTGCCTCCTGCGGCCGGGCCGGCGCTCAGCGGAGCCGCGGGCAGCGCAGCAGCGCGGAGCAGCCGCGATGGTAGGCGCGGGGCCGGGGGGCGGCGGGGCGAGGGGCTGGGGCTGGGGATGGGGCTGGGGTCGGGGTCGCCCCCGCGAGGGGCCGGGGGGAGCGCGGCGGCCGCACCTGAGGCGGGGCCGGCGGCGGCTTCGTCCCGCGGCACCGGGAGCGTGCCCGGGGGTGACGCGGCCGTGCGGGGCCGGAGGGCGCCCCCCGAGCCCTGCCCCGAGCACAGCGCCCGCGGGGCTGCCTCGCCGGGAGGCAGAGCTGAGGGGCGGCGGGGGCCAGGGTTCCGCCAGGTGCCTCAAACCGGCCTCCGGTAACTCAGGGAGCGACCTTTGCTCCTCGGCGCGTTACCTCGCGGATACCTGTGGTGCCTGCGGTGCCTGCGGACTTCCTGGTAGGAGCCGGGTGTCGTGCTCCGGGTTATCGCGTCGCTGATGACCCGTCCAGGCAGGTAGGAGCCGCAGCACGGGTCACGCAGAGACGTCTGCCTGCTGGCACTGCGCTGGGATCAGCCTGTCTGCAGCACAGCTGCGGCAGGGGCCAACAATTCCCCTCCGAGGAAGGGCTTTAATCAAGGCGCAGCTCTCATAAATGCATGCAAATAATTGGTAACACACTCAACAAATGTTACTTTATCAAGCTGAGAGAGTTAGTTTAGATATCTTCTAATTAGAAGATATTCTCTTCTAGGAACTACACAGGCAGTTTTTGCCTGGCTCGTGAACAGTACTTTTATGGTTCTCCCTAAGCAATCATTACAATCAGGCCAGAAAAGATTGATGTTTTTAAAAGCACTGCTTTTTCTAAGACCTATACCCAGACGATTGTTTGATAATCCATTAGCAGGTGGTGTTTTATAATGTAGCTGGCAGAGGGACTGTCTGACAGGATTTCTAATGGCTGCTTACGATCATGACTCACGCTGCTGTCCTGTAACTTTGCACTCTTTTCTGTGCTGTATAAAAAAGTAATAATAATGTTGTTTCCTTTATTTTTGCCTTGACAGTTTTGATTTGTGTGGGGGGGGAAGAAGTCACCACTGACACCAGTGGCAGGTTCACATGCTGATTTTCAGGTAGTTTGATGTAGCAGAGAGCATGAAGGTGGTGACCCCCAGGGCAAACGTTCCTTCTCTTTCAGCCTCTGCCACTGCGCATTGCCCTCCTTGGGGCTGCTGGCAAGACTGCAGCTCTATGCAACTTAGCGATGTGCATGCACTTTTTTGCTGGTTTATTTTTAAGCCAGGTCAATATCTATATCCGGTTAACAGCGTGGTTTCGGGAGGAGTTCTGCAGTCATGGAATGGGTGAGCATTTTTGTGGCCGTACACTGCAGTATGACGTGGGAATGAGAAAGAATGGGGCAAAACTGTGTTAAAGCTGACAGCGTTAAGGATCATTGATGATGGTTGGGATTTTTATCTTGAAACGCGTTCCTTTTGTTTATTTTTTACTTTTTTATAATTTTTTAAATTCAGAAGCATAGAATGGCTTGGGTTGGAAGGGATCTTAAAGATCACCCGATTGTACCCCCCTGCTATGGGCAGGGACACCTCTCACCTGCCCAAAGCCCCATCCAGGCCTTGAGCACTGCCACAGTTGGGGCAGCCACAGCTTCTGCGTGCAGCCTGGGCCAGTGCCTCACCGCCCTCTGAGTGAAGAAGCCAGAGCTTCTGATGGTTTAGCTGCAACTTCAAAAATCTGTATTATGCTAAGCATAAAGTTGTCCCAGTTCGGTCATGGACTAGATCCTTAATATTTGGGAAACCTCCCAACAAAACTCAGCTGAAACTTTCTTGAAATGGCACATAAGATCAGGTGAACTTTCTGCAGCTTTTGCTTTTATGCTATGAATTTGAAATTATTTTCACTTGACTGTCACAGTGCAATTAGATAATTCATGCTGTTGCATTGGAGGGCCTACCAGAAGATATGTTACCTCGAGTTGCATGGAGAATCTGAATTGTGCTACAGAAATATATATTTTCTTTTAAGTCCTGTCATAATGTGTTTTAAGGTCTGATCTTAAACCTTGCACTTAAAAGTAGTTCTGTGGCTTTCAATGATGGATTATTCCCATGAGTACTGCCACCTGGCTCTGGCTTTCTCAAGGGTAAGATGTTGGACACTAATGAGATAACATAATACTGTTGGTAAGGCATAAACTGCTACCATGGTTATGTAAAACATCCCAACGGCAGCTGATCAGTGATCAGCTTGGCTTGCTGTTGTACGATCTGTTATACATTAATTTTACTGAAGTTTAGTACCAATTTGTTACCTGTTACCACTTTGTCACTGAGGAGAATGAAAAGGGAGGTCTTTTCTCCAAGAGAAAGCAGGTTCAACAGCATCTGGAGTATCTTTGAGCAGAAGATAGCAAAATCAAGCCAGGGTTTTCAATTTCACTCATGTCAAGCAAAAAAACATGTGTTCACATGTTGCCTTTAATCAGCTTTTCAATACAAGCATTTTGCTGTTGTGCTGCAGTCAGAATGTGCGTTCTCTGGGCATGTTTGGTGGCTTCCTGTTTCCACCTCTTCAACAAAGGTGGAAGGAGAACTGGTTGATTTTTTTTAAAGTTTTCTCTGTACAGAAGTTCAACATAACTTGATACGAGTAGAGGTCAGGTGTTTATAGCTCAATCCAGCAAGATGCTGGGGAGGTCTTGGTTACATGTAGTGCTCGTGAAAGTCTGCAGAAATGAAAATGACTCAATTACACTGCGTGGACTTGCTAGGCTTTAGGATTTGGTCCTAAAAGAGCTTGTGTGATGTTAACTGGGACCTTATACTGTCTTAAGCCACCTTCCTGTAAGAAATTCACAGGCAAGACACGGATGCTTAGAAGGGTGCTTTTCTGTCTGGTGCTGCAGACAGTAGCATAAGCTCAAACCTTGCTCTCTGCCAAAAGTGGAATAGTAGAGACAGTAACAGCATGTGCTTTGCATTATGACTAGAGGTGCATTCATGGAAAAATCTTCCAGCTATATGGTGTTCCTGTCTGGGAGATACATAAAATATAGTAACACAGTAGCGTGTTCAATAGCAAAACTGGTGATTCATACTTGGTGTGTTACATCGAGTGCATGCTTTTCTCTGCCTCTTTCTAGTCTAGACCTTTGGAGTGGTTTATGGATATACTGTGGATGTTAGAGCACTTTTCAGACAACATTAATGTAGGTGGAACATTGCCCAAATGCGGCTTTTGCAGCTGATTGAAAACTGAACGTGTAACTATATACGTACATACATCCTAAACATTTTCCTCATAAGTCTTTTACTTTCCAGAATTACTTTTTTTTTTTTTTTTTTCCTGTCCGTGCATAACTACCTTATAGTAAAGGAAATGGGGTGAGAACGCCGTTAGTACTTTGTAACTAAGCTCTTTACAGTCACTTTGTTTAACTTGAAGTATGAGGTAACTTGTCCTTGTCTTACTGCTTAGTCTTTAAACCTTGCTGCATAAGAGTGAGGGGAAAGGTGAAACAATCTTTTCAGAGCTGTTGTGACAGTTGGCCGGTGAAAGGTTGTCAAGCTGAACTCATCAGCTCCCAAAAGGTTCTTGGTAAAATCTTAGCAGTTACTTGAAACATTAAGTAGTTGCACATCTCTTCCGAGAATTTTCTCAGCTACTCTTGTGATGACTTTAAATATTTAATTTTCTTTCAGCAATACCAATTTGATTTCTTCCCAGCTTCTAGGAGTTAAAAGATGGTGTAAAAATGACATTGATTTAAAAGATCATGCATTGCCTTATCCAAGCCACAGCTCAGAACGAAGTTTTTTGTGTTTTTCTATTCCCAGTGTCAGCATAAGGAATCAGAAATGCCTGTGTGTTTAGGTTTGGCATTTAATACAGTATGCATGTATTACTAGTGTATATATAATGAACATGTAAATAAACATTTTTGGAGCTACAAAAGAATCCTTTATAGCAGTAAAACCTAATTAGTTTCAGTTGTTGCATCTGATGAGGAAGGGAATAGAAAGGTAAAAGGTAATCTTGCTTGCAAAGTTGCTGGTTCTTGTAGTTGCTTTGCCAAGGAGCTTGGGTAACCCTAGGCATGATGCTACTGTGGTTAATTTCAAGGGTTCTGACATAAACTGCTGTAGTTGTGCTGGTGAGATGAGCCTGTGACCTGGCTTACTGTGTCAGCTTATTAGTTGTCAGATTTTTTGCTTACCCCTTGGTTCTGGTTGCTGCCACAACACGTGGCTTATAAATGACAAATCTGCTTTTATTTTTTTTTGAACCTGGACTGTAGATCTAGATGGTGTGCTGCTACTTGGAAGTGTTAAAAGCTCTGCTAAAGGGGATTTTGTTCCTAATTAAAACGGTTGTTCTGGGAGTTAACAGCTCAGAACTAGAGGGAGAAAATCAAAGCAGCAGTTCTGAGAACTGTGAAGAGTGAGTATGTTTGTTTTACAAAACTAAGTATTTGAAAAATAGGCCAGTCCCTCTGCAAACAAAAATCATGGGCACAGGCTTTGACAAGAAAGCGATGGCTTGTGCTATTGTTAGCTTTCTGAATGAAGCTGCTTTGTACTATCTAATCAAAGTCTTATCTTGAATATATGCAACAGGGCTTTACATCAGCATGGAAGGCTAAAAACCCTGTGGGGAAAATCATGTAAAGTTTCTTAGACTTTTATCTGATGGATGTCAGTCACTTCCCCACTACCCTGATGTCAGAACAGCTTCTTGGCAGACCGATGCTAGTCACAAGCAAATAACCAGCATTGTTATTACCCCTGTGGAAGTGTCTTTTATTGCTTGGGAGTGGAGAAGTATTATAGATATGTGGGCTGCTCAGTCATTTCTGCAACCAAAAGGCTCTGTTAGCTGTTGTAGGTTGTTTGACTTCAATTGTTTTCACTACATGGGCATACAGGTATTTGTAAATATCTGAGAAACATGAGAGTAAACGAGAATTTTCTCCTTATCTTAAGATCTAAACCAAGTCTCTTTCACAGATGAGTTGTTCGGGCCTTGACCTCACCTAATCGTTGGGACCCTTGTGCAAGCTCCCCAGGCTCCTGGGGGCTGGGCTGTGAGGAGCTCTGTGCCTTCAGTCGTGCCTCCCCGCGCTCCTCAGCCCATCCTGCTCCCTTCTGCGTGTGCCCTGGGCTGCCGATGGCTGACCTGCCCAGGAAGTGCGGCTGTTGCTCACCTCCTGACTCACCCTCAGCTTCCAGCTCTCCTGTCCTCCACCTACTGACTTCCTCCCCTTCTCCTGCCCCCGACCTCTTCGAATACGCAAATACCCTTGGGGAGACCAGGTGTGCAGTCATGTCCTGGCAGGGCGGGGAATCCCTCCGCTCTGCTTCTCTAAGCTATTGCTACAGGTGGGAAGAGGTTTCTTACCTAGGGTAACGCATTTCTGCATGCTGAACCTCACCCGTATTATTAGCCCGTGTAACAAAATGCACCTCAGCCAGGTGTGTACCCAGCCAGGGAGTGACTGCTCCATGTACCACAGCAGCTACATCTGAGCTCAGGATTAATGGAAATAGCCTAGCAAGGGGGGTGGTCGAGTATCCATTTCCAAAGACAGAGGCATTTAATTGCCATTAAAACCATCAGTGGGTTGAGTTCGTCAACTGTCCGCTTGTTTAAAAGCTTTTACTTGAAACTGCAGTTGTGCTTTTGAGCAGAGCCAGGGGAGGGCTGACACGGTTGGTGCTGACAGTGGGTGTTGGGGGCTGGAGCAGGACTCAGGGGTTCCCAGCCTCGGCAGCAGTGCTGCTTGCTGGAAGGAGCACTTAAGAGGGACTGTGCTAGTCTGAGGAATTGCCTGCTGACATAATTAAACAAATTCAACAACTAAACGAACGTTAAAGCTAAGTACAGCAGTTAGCAGGTCTTCAGCGTGCTTCGTGCTTCTGGAAGTGTAGAAAGGACTGTGAAAGGGTGGGGACTCGGCTTTCTTGTCAGCTGGGTGATTCTTCAGCTGCCAGAAATGTCTCGGGTGAAAGCTGCTTCTGTCTGTCGGGGAGCAACGCAAAAGGTGACAGCACACCCCCCGGGGTGGGATGATAGCTATATATTTATTTAGCTGACTTCAGAAAAAAAAAAAAAAAAAAAAAAAAAAAGAACATAAATACTTTAAACAAAAACATGTGATTCTAAAAGCTACTTTGATGCTTTGTTCAGCAGTCTGAAGTCTAAATAAAGTTTTTTGGCACTCTTCAGACAGGGCTAGCAGCTTTGTAGTGACTGGCTGCACTTGTTCCTGAGCAGGAAGTGTGGGGATTTTTTTTCTTTGCCAGCTCAGAACCACTCACTGAATCACCTTCGTCAGCTGAGCCAGCTGAGCATGAGTCTGCAACCAGTTCTCTGTCAGCCTTGTCTAATTTAAGTGTTGAAGAAACGTTCAAGTCTGAACAGTGCAGCCTGATATCACTTATAAACTATGGCATCTACGCTCTGGCAAATGTTCTTAACGCTCAGGATTTTAAATCTTTCATGCTCATGTCTTATGAAATAACATGCTGCCAGATGTTTGATCCAGCACCTAGGACGGTCTCCTGTTTTCAATCTGACATTCCACTGCATTTGTGAGGCTTTACATTCTAGGCAGTTTACCATTTCTTGCTGTTATTTTTGTACTGATTTATATCTTCTCCTGTGCTTTGAGTTGTATATTACTAATAACATAAATACGGAAGATGGAAATTGGGGCTCTTTGTCAGTAATACATTTGAATTGCCAAGCAGTAGTCAAGAATTTCTCTTTTTATTTTTTTTTTCCTGTCTTGAAGGATACAAGTCTGTACAATGCTGAAGTGCTTCCAAATCTGCTTTTGCAGTTAACCCTTAACTATTTGTTACTCCTAATTCTAGAGAAACACGCTAATACAAAGTTTATTTTTATTTCTTATAACAAAAAATGCTACCAAGTCCATCAGGTTGCAATCCCTGTGCACTGATAGCTCTTCTGGTATGAAAGTACTCTGCGTGAGGTGGGTTGGTAGAAAGAGTCCAAGGATAAAAGGTTGTCCTATGTATTGTAAATATTTATGTGTATTTACATAATTCTTTTAATCGGTTTTTGAGCTGTTGTAATTCTCCAACATGCACTGAATGCCTTTTGATTGCTCAGTTTTTGGAATACTGATTGCAGATGTTTTGGTGATATGCTGATATACTTAACTTGCTAAGAGAAAGCAGTGTTCTTAAGCTGCATTGAAGGAGTACTCTTTTATTAAACCTAATCTTAATGGCCATTTCATGGTACTCAAAGACAAGTGCATGGTCAGAGTACTTGTGTTTTCTCTCAGTATGAGAAGAATTTTATTTGTCTGTTTGCCTGTTGTGAAAGAATCTGTTTTCCTATACAGCACCCCGATTGTATACCAGATATAGCTAAAGAAAGGGCAAATATGCAAATAAGTGCTTGAGGAGTCACCTTTCCAGTACAGGTATATTTAAATGGGCAGTTTCAAATTTGATGAGATTTGTTCTAGAAAGGATATAAAGCTACAAAGCGATGCGTTCTTGCTTTCTGAGCAGAGGTACTAGTGGTCTACACAGTCTGAATTATGAAATAGTTCTACACTATCTAATAATTGCAAAAATTAATGTTTAATTACCTCTATCTTTTTGGCACTTGTAAATTGCCTTCTAAATATGGATCAGGAGATCTGATGTTTTTTCCAGGAGCTAGTGATAGAACTAGATTGTCTAGGGAACAAACTAATTAATCACAGGACTCTATCAGGATTAGATTATTGTATCATTTTTTGTTCTGTAATCTTTGATTCTTGATACTACAGTTTTTATGGAAGTAAGTTATAGACTAGATGCAGTATTCTTGTCAAGAAACTTCTGATGTTTTCTGCTGTAATTTGAATTAAAATTTTGGATAGTGTGGAAACTGACGTATATGATTTTGTTACATATAGCTCCTATACTACAGACCATATAACATTCTGCTGCAACTGTTATGTAAACTTTTGTTCCTGAATTGCTTTAATTCATGTAAACAGATATTTGATTTTACCAGTTAGAAAGCAAAAGTAGTTCCGCTAAGTACAGAACTACTTCAGCTAGATTTCCACCCCTGCACCCTCTCAAAAACTAGGCCTTATGCACAGTCGTGTTTCTAGGACCTGATGCTGTTTTGTTGGTAGTTCCCAAAGCCTTTTTCAGTGCTTCCCCTCAACTTTAAATATACACTGGGAATTACTATATTGGTCAATAATTACTAGATTCAGCAAACCAAAGATTGCTACAAAACCATTCTGGTCTTTGCAGTGGAAAAGTCAAAATAACTTGTTAGGGTAGGGCAGTTTGGCTCCTGGCTGTTCTGTGTGATACCTGCACGACTCGAACAGGCTGCAGGAAGGTGACTTCTTGTAGCTGACGCCTGGGTGGGGAGGGGGAATCATGAGCCTGCTGCGATGTAGTAGTTCCTTAAACCTGCTGAGATGGTTGTGTCAGAAGTGCCAGAAATACATAAATTGGGTCAAAGTCTATCCTGAATGGCCTCTGTGTTGTTAGCCCTTCACTCGCTCTGCAATGGCCGTTGGCTCTGCGAGACATCTCGTCCCCCTTCCTGAGGTGCCAGAGAGCTCCGAATCACAGATGCTTAGAGCCTGCCTGCTCTAGCTGCAGCGGTAAGGGGTGGCATTAGTGCACAGTGTTTGCGTGAGGAGAAACTAGTGTTTTTTTCCAGCTAAGCAGCAGAACACAGTGGGCCCCTCGGGGTTCATATTTGATGGTCAGCATTAAGTTCTGCTTGCAGTGGTTGAAGGCGAAGTCCCTGTGGAAACGGCCTCAGGACACCGTAAGGATCCACGTCCTGTTCTGTTTGTGATCCTATTCATGGGAATGGAGTATCAGCAAATAGTCTTGACTCTTCAAGTTGTATTTGCAGTAACTTCCATAGACTGTGCTCTTTGTTGTGGGTTGTGTGGGTGTATTGTTTTTTAGGCCTGAATTAGGCTTGACATGGCTATGAAGAAGAGAAATGATCTGAAGTGTTGCTTGTGTCAAGTGGAGGTTCTGGTGTGACATTGCATATTTCTACGCAGGTCTCATTCAGGATTTAGCCTTTAACAATCAGAAACCTGACTTCCATGTAAAGCAGAGTTGTATGTGGAGGGAGGCAAGGTGACTTCATTGTAACAGAGGCCACTGCTTTTGCTTTTGGGCCACTCGTCTTCATTTTGGCATTGGGTTGCAACCACAGAGGTCAAGAAGTGATTGCTTTCAGATGAGAGGATAGGGATGGGTCTTCCTCGGAGCAAGTCCTACCTACCTACCCAAGTGAAAAAAAGACCTGACAGTGCTTGAGTATCCAATATGTGAAACTCAGGGTGTATGTTGAGTCCCTTGAAGTCAGATAACTGCTTCTAGGAATTAAAATGTTAGTCTGGTGTCTTAAACTGCTTGTAGATATGTCTGTAACTGTCACTCCTGTCTGACAGCACTGTGTAAGCACTTACATCTGTATGAAAAGAACTAGATCCAACGTACTGGAGAAAATTTGCCCAGTTTGGTATTTGCTTTAAATAGCAATTAAATCAGCATATATGATGCTTGTTAGATAATGAAACTAAAATGTGATACAATTGCAATAGTTATGGCTTTAAAAAAATGTACATACAATAACAAAGGTTTGTTGGCTCTAGCTTGACGCTGCTGTCAAACAGACAGGAACGTGCACCCAGAGCTCAGCACAGTCCTCGCTGGCATTGGTCTCAGGAAAACATTAGTTGAACAAAGTACTTGAACCTATTGCAAGTGCTTAAACGGTGCACAAGATTTCATGTAGATAGTACTACTGTTAACTAAACAGTTTTAATACTGAAAGAATATTTAGGTTACCAATTTGTAACGTCAGTTACCCAGCTGACTTTTCCAGAAGTCTTAGAGATATTCATGAGTACTACTCTTTAAAGCTTTTATAGTGGTAAATAGGCATTAAAAGCCCTGGAACTAGAAATCCTGAAATACCAGCACACCCAGTCCACAGAGACCCAATCTCAATTTGCAGAAAAAGTTCATGACCAACAGTGGTTTCTTCCTGCAGTTTACTTTGTGTTTTTATTCTTGGCTCATTCTAGGAACACTTGAGAGGAAATGAGCAGTGGGTGCTTATTGCCGTATTTGGTATCACTCTAGACAAAATGAATATCCTTCTTCCATTGAGAAACAGTGTTTCTGAAGAATCCAGCCCTCCAGTGACGTCCATGGGTTGATCGTAACAGGGTCACATCAGGCTTATTTTCATTGTAGCTGCATACGGGGCAGGGAGTTAGGGTGATGCTAAGCAGTCAGGTATCACCAGTAGAGTGAAGTGGATTAAGATGAATGTTTGCATCTTTTGCAACAGTAGAAGCTTGTGTTTACATAGTTACAAGCCCTTGTTCTACAAGGGAGTTTGTCTTAGTATTAGGCATTAATAGAGATATATTTAAAATTATGTTAAACAGAATTGGAATTAGTGGATGTGATAAAATACAGTGAAATAAATGTTCAGCTTTTAACTGCTGATGGTGGAAGAGGAAAGAATAAATAGAAGATAAATGTCAGCTACATCTCCTAACTTATTACTTGTTTTTGTTTTTTTTTTTTCTTGATGTGTACTCAGATGGGTTCATGTTATCTGCTGTGTTCCAAGTACAGATCTGGGGTTGGGGGGAACTCCAGTCCTAAACCTGGTTTCTTAATCAGGCACTAATTAAAAATAAAATAGAATGAAGCAAATACACTGTATTCCAGAAGAACATTTTCATCACTAGACACATACTCCCTGCTTCCTGCTGCTATCATGGGCTGCTTTACCTGCTCCCATGCAACTCATTAATAAAAATACAACTAATTCTGTGACAGCATACTTTGATTTTTAGTTTAGGAGTCCTGAGCTTGACCTGCTCTTGTTAAGTGTTGCAATCGGTACTTAGACTAACTAAAATTCAGCTGCATGCGTCAGACTAACCAAAATTAAACTGTTATGGATACATTCTTCAGAGAACTAAAAATGACCAGTTCTGGATAAGGAAGGAATGTCTGAAACCCACCCAGAAAAGCAGCACACAGTACAGAGCTCTCAAAATGAGCCCTGTCTCAGTGACATAGGATAAGTCTATAAACTTATCCTAACTGTTTGTCAGTCCTCAAAGTTTCTTTTGTGGAAAGGAATTTTAGCGCTGTTTATTCTGAAAACAATCTTAACTATGTGAAAGAACGCAAATGCTGAAGCAAGTATATTTGGGCAGTGTTGACAGTACAACTTGTACCGCTGGGTGTATAGGCAGATACCTCATAAACCTGCTTCAGTCACTAAGGATGTTCTGATGAATCTGGAGGTGGTAGCCTGTATGTGATAGAGAAGCATGTTACCACAATTAATGAATTAATCATAGATAGCTATTTAGTCTGACACACCTTGAGAGTGTTCACCTACTGAAACCTGGTTTTCTTTTGTTCAGATAATTTCTTAATGATACAGGCGGAGGCATTTTTGTACATGAGGTCATTAGGTAGCTTGACTCTTTCAGTCTTTTCTGTCCTTAGACCAGAATGCATTTAAAATTGAACAAGGAGTTAGCAGGCCTACCCTGCTACTATACAGGATGATGTCTGTGTAGCTCGAACACTGAAGTAGTGTGTAGTCTTTACTCACTGCTCTGGCTGAGTAACCCTTGTGCCTGGAGGTTAAATAACAGCAACAACTGCAGGCCGATACTACTGTTTTTTCCAGTTAGATCACACAAATTGTTATTGAAGAAAGAAGCTTATGATATTTTTCTGCATGGATTTAATTACCACTAGTCCTATTCATCAAAACATGTGTGAATGCTTTACTGCTTAGGTAGCTAATAGGCACTTAGTAAGCAACTGAAACTGTTGGCAGCTCTGATGCAGAATTCTTGCCTCTTTTGTTTTGAGGGTTTGTGAGCTTTCAGTAGCTGGAGTTCTCTGCCCACTAACTTCTCAGTTCTGTTATCCTCTTCATAGCCGCCTCCTTGACAGTACTTTGGCAGGCTTTTTCTTCTAGGATGTTTTTTTTACAAGCAAATACAAGGGTTGCCAGTCTCTGCCCGTACAGGGAAACAGGCAAAAACTGAATGGCTCCCCAAAGAAACATGAGGTTCCTCAAGCCCTGCAGAACACCTGTCAATAGCTGCTCTTCCTGGTGTCTATAAATCATTTTTTTTTCTGTGGCTAGAGTCCAGCCTGGGACTGTAAGGGACAAATCAAGTTGAACTGCTTATATCAGCTTCATTGCAACCTGCCTTTTGCAGTTTGTGCTGGATCCCTGATACTCAGGAACAGTTAAATAGCTGGTAATTTAGTGTGGTGGAAAAGACTTCAATTAAAAATACTAATGGTAACTTTCAACTCTTCCAGAATTCACTTACGAATTTGGAGAGCTTGTCTTCCTCACCTCTTCAAAATGTAGCCACAGAGTCAGGAACTGGGGTATTAACTCCCTCTTGTCAGGTAGCTATAAGGTCATGAGTTCTGCATTTGAAGTGGCCAATCATTTGGGAGGGAGGATATCCAGTTTGATTTCAAAATAATTTTCCATGAGGACCACAGTTAGATCTTAAAGTTAGAACTCAACTTATTTGTTCCACACACACCCCTCTCCAGGTCTTTGAAAATGTTTTGTCATTGTGCTCTGTACAGATGCAGGGTAGCAGGCTAACTATAAACCACTAGTCCCGGTGCTGTGCTCTCAAAGTGCAGGTGTACACACAGGAAAAGAAAAAACAAAGGGGAAGCCAATATCATCTGATTACCAAAACAAAAAAGCATCAATTCAGTAGCTAAAATTATGTTCAAGCTGGTAACAGGATATGGTGAACAATGAAGAATGTGTTGTGTTTTTTTTTTTTTTTTTTTTTAAGTTCTGTCACTAAATGTGTCCTTTTAGGGCTTGTTTTGCATTTAGTTTAGGCCAATAGAAATTTGTTGGGGGTGCAGGGCTGGAAATCTAGCTCACTTAAGTGAACCCATTTAACTTTCTTGGCATGATATCTTGATTGGAAGCTTAGTTGTTAATTTTTAATTGGGATTTTTGACAATTTGGGATTATACTCAAGACCTGAAATTGAGTAAAAGGCTTCTTTAGGTCAGTTGAGACACGTCTTAACAGGATATCAGAACTGGTAGGTGGGGGGGAGTACTTTCTATTTTCTATTGCAGCTGTAATAAAATATACAGTTTTTCGTAATTCCTGTTCCTGCCTTCCAGTCTAGTGTGATGATGTACAAGAACCTTACTGTGAAGTACCAGAGTTGCACTCACTGCTTCTCTGGATGTTGTTTTGTTCTGGTGCTGTGCTAATAATTACTAGGGAATATAGCTAGGGGACATATTCCTAATGGCTGCCACAGCCTCTGTGTTGTGGAGCTTTTAGGATCTTAAATAATCTGCAGCGCGTGAGAGGACTGGGGTCCTGTGCTGGCTCTGACAGCCAGTGTATCCAAACCACACTGCTTTCTGTCACGGGAGGTATGACTTGGTCTGCAGTAGTCTGAGTGGCAGACCCTCCCTTCTCAAATAAGAAAGGGAATAATGGGATTAAATGTAAGAGGGAATGGCAAAATGGTCTGGGCTAGAGAGATGGTGGGAGCCTAGTTTGATCCAGGTAAACTGTGTCCAGCCCCACTGTCAAGTTCTCCTCCTTCAGTGCCACCTTAACACTCTTTCCATCTGGTTATGAGCCTTCAGTGTTGCTGATGGAACTGGTTTAGTCTAACACCTGTAAATCTAACCTCATGTAGGAAACTTGTGCTTGTCCCCTCTCCTATTGATCAGCCTGAATGTGTGGTCGTAATGCTAATTCCGTGACTTCTCTGATTTGTCTTCCACAACTTTCCCTTTCACATCTTTTACTTCTAGCAAGCCTTTACACACATCTTCCTGTGTTCTGCTGCAAATCCCACAGGACATGTCCCACTTTATTATAGGCTTTGTGTGATTTTTGGATTTGTCTTAAATGTTATCTGTAATCGTGTATAATGCGATGTGTAAGTTACACCTTTACTAGGAGTTCCAAACAGGTTTAACCTTACTCAGTCAATAGTTCTTAAATGGTGTGTGCAAACACTGGAGCTTTTTTCTGTTTCCTTTTTAAAAGGTTTTTATATAGTGCATACTAAAGGAACACTTACAATAAAACACATGGTATAAAGGCAGTTTTATTTTGTACTTTGCAATAAAGTGGTGGAGATGAAAACGGATGTACAATTATATCCATTCACAAAGCTGGTTATATGAATAGGTCCTATTATTACTTCTGCCTTCATTCTGAAATGTCTTTACAATAGATTAAAATGAAAACTCTTACTTTGTCCTGTGCTAGCACTAAGTTGACAAAACACCACTGGTAAGATCTCTGATACAGGAATCTATGGAGTAGTTGATGTTAGATATTGCCTGTATGCCACAGACCACGCTTTTGTATTAACAGATGATATGGGAAAGCCTTCCATAATGCTAGCACAAAAAGGCTATTCCTGTACAACTTAAAATGCATGATGTCTTTTTGAAGCTGCTGGAAATGCAGTATCTAAAAGCAATACAACTACTTTAGGGCTGGACTCCAGAGCAAATAAATCTGTTCCTGCAAAATGTTCCACTGCACCTTGAATCACTGCAAATAATTTAAACCTCTCTAACAATCTGAAAGATCTTTTCCCCTTCAATGGCCCTTCTGTACCTCCAGTGGGCCATTTCTGACGCATCCATGACTAAATTACTGGTGTAGCTCTCTGTAGAATCCCGGGCTTCACCTGATGCTCTCCCATGCAAATGCTAGGTAAACCCAGCCTTGCTGAACATTACAAGATTTGACAGGAGCAAACTCCAAAGCAAGATAGCTGCAGGCTGCCTCCTGTACTTTTGTACTGTGAATTGGTGGAAATAAAATGATTCTGGCAGTCAGACGTTGCGGAAGGAGTATGCAGAAGCACATCTGTGTATCTAATGGTTTACTTCTTTAATCTCCAGATTTTAAGTAGTGCTTTCATTAATTGGATGAGGCATGCTTAGCTGCACAGCATACTTCATACTTAATATGAACAAACATGACATTTTGTTGGAGAAGGAAAAATGCAGAGGAGGGCTGTGTTGGTTAAAGATCATGTGCCTGATGTACAGCGTATGTTTCCTCTATTGCTTCATAGAGGGCACGGAGAACTGTGCATGTAAAGGAACCTTGCAGAAAGCAAGATTTCCTCAAGTGTTATACTTCAAATAGACCAAATCATGTAAAAGCATCAGCATGTGGGTGAGCATGTGAATCCCAAACCGATGTCACCAAATGATCACACTCAAAGCTTCAAATCCCAGTTTATTTGCTGGAACAGTTGATGTATTCCGTAACTTGTACCTTTACCTTTTCTATTACGTGCTTTAAGTCCTGCGACAGGATAGCGTGCTACCCTCAAGTGACATACGGCCCACTCCATCTGACCACATGCCTGTGTCCAGTAGTGTTAGCAGTAGTGGGAGATGGCAGAGTGGCTGTGAGCTGTGTGCTCTTGCCCAAATTCAATCCTAGTGTACAGGTACAGTAATATGAGGAGATATATGTATGGTGGTTAAAACCCAGCATTTCTTCATTAAATTAAAGTGAAATCAATAGACATCAGAAATGATAATGAGATTTAATAGTGCCATGCATGAAACACTTAATAGGGAGTTGTGAAGTGAGTTGTTCATCTACATAGGTCAGAACTTAACTAAATGAGGCATTCCAGTGCTCACAGGTTTTAGATACACATTACTGCATTTAAATGCAATATGACCTACAGAAGATTCATTTTATCATTTACAATACAACAGTCTAGAAATTATACTGAAGAACACTTTGTGCTAGCTTGTCTCTTTTTGTACTGAAAAATTTGAACAACAACAAAAGCATAGGTTTTCCTTAATTGTGAATATATTAACAATATAGTGAGTCTGAAATACTAAAAGCTATGTTCTTACAATAGTGAAAATAAAAAAAAAAAAATCAGATTTGTTCAGTTGCTGTAGTTACAGCCTTTATACCCTTGCTTATTAAAAAAAAAAAAAAAAAAAGTGTAGACACATAAAAGGTTTACCATGCAGGATATTTGAAGATCCAATTCTATGATCAACAAAATGACTTTCACTTTAGAGCGATAGACTAAATGGGATCTGTAACTTCAGTTTTTAGCTAGTTCTCTGAAATGTGCACACATGGCTGAAACCTTATGATTTGTGGATGAGGTCTTCCCTTTATTTTCCTTTGGAGCACTGCCTATAAGAATGGATAGGGTACTTCAGTATTGTCTTTACTTCCAGTCCTTCAAGGACAAACTTTCATAATTCACCTGAATATTTTTCTTGTAAGCAAGGTGAGGATAGTTTTCTTTAAGTTAAAAAAAAAAAAAAAAAAGACTAAGTAGCAAAATAGGTTGACAAGTTATTACAAATACCTGGATGTTTCATGGTTCTTTGTTCTTTTTTAATTATGTGTACATAATTAGAATAATTGTTTCTTCAATTGCCTCAATGAGCTTCAGTACTTTAGCTGTTGCATAATTTATGTTAAAGTTTGTTTACGTGCTGTTAATGACACCAGAAAGAACCTCAAGCAACTGTTTAAAAAAATAAATAAAATTACCACCTTCCTTTATTCACCTCTGGTTAATAACATTTAAATTCAAAATGTCTTGGCAAAATGTGCTTATGTGAAGACTAGGCACTATGCCTAGCCCTAACACTGTGTTATGAGGGCCCTCCAAATCTTACCCCCCTTTCAAAATTGTTTTTATTCAAAAAAAATACATTTTGTTTACAGTCTTCTTTTTTTTTTTTTTTTTTTTTTTTTTTTTTTAAGGGTTCTTTTCTTTATTTTCAGGGTTGTGTGGATGCTATCACCAAGTACAAGCAGCCTCACTCCAAAATGAGCTATGCTGGAGTGTTCTGTTAGTTTTGTTTATAGAGACTGAAGAGGGGTGTCCGTCTCTGTCCTTAGGAAACTGTCTGAGCACTGACTTCTTCAGACTGTGCTGAAGTGATGGTTAGCATAGTATCAAGGAATTGCTTGCTTTTTTTGTAAAATAGTTACCAAATCCAGTGTCTGACAGTGTTCATGAGGAAATGTTTGTGATTAGACAGAGGAAGAAAACACACTTGAAGTTACAGGGAACCCTTTGTTAGCAATCTCATAACCAGATTTTTTTCAAAGGAAGAAAACCAGATTTTTATGGATGTAGACTTGTAAACGTAGAAGCACATACTCCATCAGTGCCTTGGCATCTTCTCATGTGTTTTCAGACACCATAGGTCAATGCTCCAAAAGTTCATGGCGTTGAATTAAATTCTGGATTTTCGTAAGAATCTTACATAATAATATGATTGTGGAATTTAGGGGAAACACTGAATATGCAGTAGTAGAGAACAGGCAGGAGTTGTGGTCTGTAGTCAACTGCAGCGTCTTTGTTGCTCTATCTTAACTTCCTGAAGTAGCAGAAACACCAGTCTGTTGCTTAACCAGGGCTTGGAGCTGCCTGCTCACCTGAACCCTCCTCAAGAACCAGATGTGCTATGGACACACCTGCTTTGCAAACCAGAGGTCAGCTCAGGCACTCACAGAGAAAAAGGGTCAAAACCAGGCAACTGTGTAGTGGCAGAGTTAGAGGTTGTTCTCTGACAGTCTGAAGATGGAGTAAAGCTCTTCATGCATTCCAGTGACTGAAGCCCTGATAACGGATCTGCAGGTTTGGTATTATTCACAGACTAATAGAGCACGTTGAACCCTTAAAGTCAGCATCAGGGGGGGTCTGTAGAAAAGTGTCTATATTTCTTAAGAAGTTTCTTTTAGGTATGGTTTCTGGGATGCTCTCCAACATCTAGTATTCATTCTCCTTTGTTTCTCGGTTCAATTTGTGTCCTAGTGTTTCTATCTCAGGTGTGAGGAGTACAAAGAAACTAGTGTGGAAAGGAGAAATACAGTGGAAAGGTTTGTTAAAGTTCCTGATAGACCTGTGCAGAGTAAGTGGAAATCACTTATGTTTAATGGATACCTAGTAACCAAATAGCTCTCCCTGTCCATCTGCATGCCTTACTTGCATGATGATGGAGCACATGCACGGCTGAGGTATATGTGGCAGAATGCACTCTTACTACTACAGCTACTGGTGTTGTATTTGGGTCAAATTCTTAGCACACCACTTTAAAAGGTATTTGTTTTCAGCAAGGTAGAGTCAAAGGCAGCATTTATGTCACAGCTGAAAGACCTAAGCCAGTCCTCTGGTCCTTGTGGGGTCAGGAGGAATATATTGTTTAGCAAGCTGGCACACAAACTTAGATCAAATCTACCTTAGTACTTGGTTTTTAAGCAAGAACTTTATTTTAAAAGGCCACAAATCTTGACTTAAATACTTAATGTAGAAAAAACATAAAGCTTTCTTTAAAAGGCTTCAACAGAATGTAATGAATAGAGACATCTAAAAAGCTGAAAGCAAATAAAAAGGATATTGGTAACCTGAGCATTTATCTCATGTCTAGGTTGTGTGAAGGTTGGGGGGAGGGAAGAGTACTCATCTAACAGCTGTCTCTTGTGAATGAATGCTGAACTTAGATGGAAAGTCAATATTACAACTAGACTTTTGCTGCTGAGTACTGTGTAAAATTCAGCTGGTCTTAGTTTACATTTCCAATGACTTTTTCCTTCTTTTTGGTTTGTTTAGTTTATGTGGGTTTTAATTTGGACTTCAGTTTGAATAAGCCTAAAAGTTAAAAGCGCTGTACATCCCAGGCTTTTAAGTTTAATATGAATTCATGTTTAAGTCCAGCAAGCTGAGGTCTTCGGACAGTTAATATCTGAAATTTAAGTGTTTTCTTGATTATTCTCAAATTCGGAAACCTCAGTGAAAGTAACTTGTGATTTAGCTTGAATTTTACCTGTTCTGAGTTTCCATTGTGAAGTATAGCATATGCTTAAGTTAAAGGTAAGATGCCAAATTGTTGGCATTAAGATACCGTTAAGAAACATAAACAAGTAGTTGATAAATTGTGTTTTAAAATCATACAAAAGAGTTCTTTGAAGACAGTAAGATTAATTTTGTTAGGGATACAGATGGTAATGATGAAGAAGGGAACAATGTAGAATGTGAAATCACGCTGAATACAGATTTGCATCAATACAGTGGGGGGGGGGGCAATTTATTTGGATTGGGTTTCAATTTTTGGATGCCTTACATCCTTTTCACTGTTCTTGAGTGTTCAAATAGAACAAACTTTCAGTTAAATGATGTATCCTCAACAAAGAAAATGTTAATAATTTTCTCACAGGAAGCCAGGGTCAGACATGGATATGGAAACAATAAAGGGGACAGGAATATGCAGTATCACTGTGCTCCACTTCAGAGATGTTTTTAAATAAAATTTGAGCAACTTACCTGTATTGGTATGCAACATTTCTTTCTTCAAAGCTGATAAGTAGCTTTCTGTTCAGTTTCCCATTAACAGAATTACTTTGAAACTGATAGATATTTATGATGCTGATAGTGAATTACAAGTCATAACAGATGTTTAATTTTGGTGTTTTTACATGTTTCTGCAAAATTGGTGATAAAGCTACTGACTTTGTGAAACAACAAGCTTTTAGAAGTCATTTAAAAACCCACTGGAATATATTCAGAGCTTGTCTGGCTGGCATCTCTGCTTAAAACATAATTATGCCAGTACAACATCTGCAAGACTGAATCTAATATGTATTCCGATAGTACCAGTTTCCTCTAGCAGATATATGAAGAAAGCTGGTTTACAAATGAAATCAGTTGTCAACACATCTGGTAAAAGCCTATAGCTATGGAGGTAGCTGGATGTCTGAACTAGCTTTCTGTTAGTTTTCTTGCTTCAGTAATTTAAATGCTAAATATCTCCATGAAACATTCCAGCATTTAAAAAGACCCACACTCCCTCCTCCCCAAATAAACAACCAACCAACCAACCAAAAAAGAAAGAAAAAACAGAGAAAAAGCTTGGGGAGCAGAATAGCTCTTTGTGTGAGAAGATCTCTGGTAGACTAATAGGAACTGTCATTTGACCTACCAAGTAAACTCTGCACACAGTTCATAAAACGGAGACACTGCGATTTCTGGGATCATACATACGTGTTGTTGCAACCTACGTAATAACTATGAAGACCCAATCACCCAGCTGTAAAAGGTTTTATTAAAGGAAGTATCTGGCCCCAAAATTTTTAATTCAGCTCCTAACCCTGGTGTTCCACTGGAGTAGAATGAATTCTTTGTATTCTGAATGCATTTCTCTGCTTCCATCTTTCTGGGACATAAGCTTTCCTGGCAGAATGATACGAGGTACGTAGCCAATGGAGATCATGTATATTCATTTTTAGCTTTATTTTTCTCAGTGCCTTATGAATTATTATGCAAATGTGAAAGTCTGTAGAGTGGATATAAAAGCTTAATGAACACTACAGTAAATAATTCAAAGCAGGGGATCTGACAGAAAGAAGATATGACAGCCTGATGAAGTCTTAAGCAGGCTGCATTATTTGGAAAAGTGTTCAAAGAATAGCATGCTTTTCATGTTGACTAGGAAAACACTAATAAAAGCCAGTGAAATAAAAACAAGGTATTAAAACAAGCTAAGTGTTCTATAAAACCAAAATATTACTTGCTGTTTTTTATGTACTTTCTTCCTGAAGCTGCTCTTACCACAGAGTTGACTGAATAAACAAAAATATTTTAGAAAATTAGTGTAATGGCAAATACTAACTTTCCGTATGAATAATGGGTATGTGGAAGATGATCTGCTTATGAGAGCATCTCTAATTTATAGACATTCAGTGGGACCTGCTTGCTTTGGCATAGTGTAGTTATTGGTCCAAGTGAAAACCAGTCCCTGACAAAGGGTGTGCAGGAAATTGTCGCAATGGGTAAGTATTTTCATTATTTGTTCACTAAGTTCCCACTTTTGTATGTTTACCTTGAGTAGCTTAGACTTTTCCTGCTGTGTCACCATGTATTTTGCAGGAGAAAGATCCTTTTGCCTCCTGAATGATTAGGTAAGGTCCTTATCTGCATGTCTGAAAACCTGGAGTGATCTGCAAAGTTTCCTGTATTGGATCTTAATAACCTTGGCATATCTTCAGGCTGGCAGGGGAATGTGCTTTCTGCTGGCATTCCTGTCAACTCCAGAAAGCACGTGCTCCGGAGCTGCAGCGTAGTTGTGTAGCAGTCTTTGAGCCTTAGGCCAGAAGCAAATAGTAAGCTCTTTGCAGATCAGGCCAGGTATGGAGGTACAGCTGAGAAAGTGAAGTGCCTGAGAAAGAGTCTCCTACATGGGGCGTGAACTTTGTCAGGTCTCAGGTATGCTGCTTTTCCCAAGATTTTGCTTCTTGCTGCGTCTTTGGTTAAAAGCTGATGTGAGCATGTAGGACTTGGTCCTTTGAAAAGATACATGTAACTAATTTCTGAAGTGGGATGCTGAAAGGAATCCTTGCTTGTATTTATGTAATAAGTAAACAATTTGTATGTGGAAGAACTGAAATAAAAATTAGTGTTGGATTCTTCTGAAGGGTTGCAATAGAGGCTTAACTAGTGTTATCAAATAGTCTACTACACTCTGAAGTCAAATCTGATTTCTGCACATGGATAGCAAAACTTGAAAGCTATTTTATTGTGAAAGCTATATTAAATTCATAAAAAAGGAATTTGTGGGCTAAGCCACGGGCATCTTACAAGCCTGGTGTCAGCTCCCCAATAGGTGGGGTGAACGCTGCTCCCTGTTGCACTGAGCCAGTAGCGTGGGGGTAAACAGGCAGCTGCTGTAGTCCTGGAACATTTACTGTGTGTTTACTCAGCACCCTGTGAAATTAAAGCAAATATAGAAAACAATTTTTACCTCAGAGCCTCCCTAGCTGTGGAACCTCTTCTGCCCACCCCAAGCAAGCACCTCCAGCCACTGCCCCCAGAGACAGGAGCTGACTGCTCCCATGGGACATGTCGGTGTTGGGGGGGAACCGCTCCTGCCCCTGCCTCAGCAAGGAGTCAGAGATTTCCCTGCATCTCCTGCCTCCCGGTGTCCCAGCTGTCAGTGCTGCTGGGGGCACTGCTTGCTCTTGGTCTGCCCCCCCCCCCCCCCCCCCCCGGTACAGTGACCTGAGCTCTACAGCTGAGCACAGTCTAAGGACAGATAATGCAACTCTTCAATCCAACACGACAGCAGGTATTCTTGCAGCCATCTAATGGGGTAAATCTCAGATAAATTTAACTGCAGCCAGGCCTTTGGCAAGCCTGTTCCTTTTCACGGGGCACCAGCATGGCAGCGGTTATCTCGTGCAGCCCAGCGATGCCACCAGGATCTGCTGTGTACACAGGAGGGCAGGCCCTGGTTATACCAGGCAGGAAGGTCAGAGCAAGTATCTCAAAATAAGTTGGCCTGAAGCCACTCAACATTCTTGTGCCCACGTTAATAAATCAGCAGTAGAATTAATTTGGCATGTTTTATTTTGGGCATCTTGGCAGTGCATTACACTAAGCGTTGAGGTATCAGCACAAGGATGCTTTTTGGTATGGACTGTTCAAACACCAGCATTAGCTACAGTTATCATCTGTTGCGTTGCAACTTCTGCTGCTTTATCATGACTATTACAAAAACTGGTGTTTCTTTTTAGCTTGACCTACCTTGGATACGAGGCTACGTAAGTCTCAAAAAAAAAAAAAAAGTTTATGTTCCCTTTGATTTGTAAATAAAAATTCATATATATACATGTTTTTATTATACCTAAAAGGAAAAGAAGAAACCAAAAGAGCCTCAAGGATGATTTTTCAACATGATTTTAAATCCAAATGTGATTCTAGAATGCATAAAAAGGTTAAAAAATAGCACAGAGGTTATTACATTTCAGTTGTCGTTTGTCCTTCTCTAGGGTTTACACCGAGCAGTTTTAAAAGACAGCATGTCAGACTAAGCACTGCAGGGTTAGAAAGGCTGTCGTGAATAGTTATTTGGGGCTTTGGGAATTGTTATTCATGCAGACCCCCTCCCCTCCCCTGCCGGTCACCGATTTCAGCAAGCTTTCAGCAAGCTGAATTAGCGGAGCTGAGAAGCTGGCAGAGTTTGTGCAACAGGGCCCAGGCAGCGCGGCTCCCGCAGGCTGGGCTCCTGGGATCCCCGGGCCCTCCCTCCCTGGCTGGTTGCTTTCAAGCTGGGGGACATTTACAGTTTTTGCAGGAACTGCTTTGCTGCTAAATAATCAGGTTTTAAAGATCATTTTTTTTCACGGGATTGCACAGAATAGTTGGGGTTGGAAGGAAGCGGTGGGGGTCACCCAGTCCAACCCCCTTGCTCCAGCAGGGCCTCCTAGAGAAGCTTGCCTAGGAACCTTTGTTCATCTTCTACAAGTAGTGGTCTACAGGCTGAATACAAATTTCTGAATTTTCGTTATTCTAATTTTGTTAAGCCTTTTCAATGTCTGAGTATTTTTAATGAAAAAAAAATGCAGATACCTTTTGTATGTACTCATGCAGAATGGCGAAAAAAACACCCGAAAACCTTATCAGTCTGGGAGCATAGTTTTATGCCTCACTTTTAATATATCTAATTAATTAAAATGTCTAGGGAAATATTACGATCTTAATGAAAAATGAAAGCAAAAGTCATATTGATAGGCACATAATTCTTAATACAAATAATATTTTCATGCAGTGCCAATACACTAGTTAAGAGATTTACTATCATTTTATTATGTAAAAGTTTCATTTGGCAATGTTATCTCATTACAAATATTTGCTGAAAACTAAATATTTTATGAATAGACAATAACATTATGGTTAAAGTTTTACACTAAATGTAAGGGAAGATTCAAAAATATAAATGCTTTGCATTTCCTCATTTTGTCATGCTTCATGATTACTGACAGAATTGCTTTTGAACAAGTTTTTCAGGGATAAGTCATGCTTTAATTGCATAATTAAGAATACAAACTGTGACTATTTTCTTTCAGGGTATAATATTTTCCTGTTTATAACTAAAATGTTGGACAAATTGTGTAAATACTTATTGAGAATGAAATGTAGTGAAGTCACAAAGGCTTCAGGTGTGTTACCCCAGATATCAGCTGGTTGTGTTACTGAATGCGTGGCTGTATGCCAGGTGATGAGAGCTGAGAAAAAGCTACATTCATCCTCTCACGATGACCTCTGTAGTCTTTGTATACAACAGAGCAGTGGTAGAGAGAGGCAGCATGTGGAGAGTCTGGGCTGATCAGCCACTGAGCAGTTGCCACCAGGTAGCCCAGCGAGCTGCAGGGTTGATGGGGCCACAGTTGATAGCAGGTCTGCTGATGTGAACAGCCCTCCTTGTAATCTCACTGTGAAAGGGTAGTTGGAGGCTCCAAGGCCACAGGCTGCAGAGAAATCATTTCCCTAATAAAGCCCTCTATCTCAAAGCCATCATCCAGGGGCACCGTTTGGGGACAGGCTTTGGCTTTAAGGTCTCAGGTTAATGTCTCAGCAGTACTAGTCTGGTGAGAAAAACAAATACCTTGATTTTATCATGAAACAAAAGGGTCAATGGGAGGGGGAAACCAAAAGCAACTTCCGATTGCTGTTTGTAGATATACAGATAGGGCAGTGACTGAGCAGGAAGGAATCCACTGGGATGAGCTGTGGCCTGTGAATGTGGTTTGGTGCTAAAGGCCTGAGATCCCAAAAGATGGAAGATGGGGGAAGGGAAACGAGCAGTAATGTCAGCTAGAACAGGACAGGCTTGTGATGGCATTACTGCAATATGCTGCTGGTTTTACTTTCTCCAAAAACTTCAGCTGGTACCTGTATATGGTAATGTACCACCATCAAAATGCTGTCTTCTGGCAGTGCATGTGCAAGACGCTGGTCCATGTGTAGAGCTTCTGAGTCATGCTGTTCCAAGAGTCTTCTCTCTGGAAACCAGATGGTAAGCTCCCACTTGACTTCAGTTCTGTATTTAGTGTCAGGATGATCAAGGAAAATATTTTCAGTGTGATGCTGAAGGAGAGGCTGTGGCGTTTTGTCTAAATTTATTGATTGAGGTTTTCAAACTAAGTGTTTCAATTAAAGACCATAATACATTTTTTGTTAATGTGACACACATAGGAACACTTGGAATAAATTCATTATAGACAAATTATTTTCTGTTGCTTGAAATAAATGAAGAAAAAAAAAAAGTGTTTTGTTCCAGAAGGGGTGAAGCATTTGGGAGCATTCCAGCTATAGAAAATCCTGTGATTTTTGGCCTCTGAGATCCCAGTTGCTATGTAGTATTTTGGGAGAGGTGATACTGAAATACTCCCAGAACATGCCATTTCCAGGGAGATGTCAGGAGAATGAATGAGCTCTTGTCCTTTTTTGTAACGAGTGAAAGTAAGAAAAAGTTCACATATACATAGATACCCTTATATTGTACAGTTGAAAAAAATGAATTTTCATACTCTGTGGAACTTTGATAGCAAGTTTTGATTATGTGATATATAGAGTAATAATTTGTGTCAAGAAGATGGTTGATATTGATAAAGAAGGGGGAGATGTGGGAGTATGGCCATGGGGGTTGACAAGTCCCATGGTTGATGATAACATCAGACTCTTAACGATGAGGCCATCAGGAATGTAAAGAGTTTAGAGGGAACAAAGAAGATATGGGAGCACTTCAACCAGGATTACCATCTCCAGCTATGCTCCCCCAGTTGTGGACATTAATAGTCAATTGATACCTTTGCTGATTGTACATATGTATAGGCGTACTTGTGTTTAATATGTAAAAGCAGTGTTCTGTATATTTAGAAAGTTCGATGTTCGTGTGTGCATGTTGGTAGAGCGTAGACTCCGTGCGCACCTAGCGCTGTTTACTTCCCTTTTATAAATATTACTAAATTCAGATTGAGTTGTAACTTCATTTATAACAGTTAAAGTATACAGTATTTTGTAGTATTGCATTTGAGATGGTTTGTTGCACAAAACCTCTTTAAACTTGTTTTAAATGGAAAAGAGGGACAGAAAATATTATCTGTAAAGGTGAATCCAGCCAAGGTGAAACATGTTTGCTGTAATTGTTCTCTTGCATTTTCTTAACTTGTGTAATAAGTATATACAATGCGAACTGCATGTACAATTTAGAGACTGTGAGTCAGTGTGAATGGGTGCTGCTCAGTGATCAGATGATTGGAATGGCAGATTTGTACAACCTGACTAAATTTTGCTATTGCAAGGCCTGTCTGTAATCCATCACTGTTGCAGGGGATTTAGCTACTTCTGCCATGGTGTACAGGTGAAATACAGAACATCTCAGGGGGTTGCCCAGTAGGTCAAGTAAAGTAGTGAATATTCAGGACTAAATCAACCATATTAAATACTTAACAGCATTGCATTTTCCTGAGATATTTCTTGGAACTTTAGGCTACAGCCATCCAAAAAGCTGTGGGATAGACAAACATGAATCTACAGTTCATTAGAAACTTTTTGGTGACTGCCTACTCTCTCTGTGTAAGTTGTATCAAAAACTAATGTATGCTACCGTATCTGCTCTTAAGTTCATTCATATCCTTATTTGTTCTGCAGAGTACCTATACCTGTTTTTAAATTTTTTTTTTTTTTAATTAAAAAAAAAAAAATATTGATGCAATACCTGTTTCCCACAGTCAAACACTGGAGTAATTTTTATTTTGGTGATGTTCTGTTTTTTATGAGAATGCTGATGACTTTCCCGACTCCGACAAATGAGCATAATGCATATACCCTGTAGACATCTCATATTCCCATAGCTCGTATTGTGTTTCAGGTGTGCATTTGCTGTTGGGTAAGCAGGCTCTAGATTGTCTCTTGCTGTCCTCCTGAGCACAGCTGCCGTGGCTGTGCCGGTGCTGGCTGCCAGGAGGGCAGAGCCATGCCCTGGAACCAGTGCCCAGAGCAGCAGACAGCAGTGGGGTGGTGGGGACGTGTCCCGTGGCCACTTCTGCTGCCTCTGAGCTGCAAAGGGGCAGCTCAGGAGCAGATGAGGAGCAAGTGCTTGAGCAACTGGGACATCCCAGCAGCGTGTCACCAGCTCTGGAATCTGTCCTAGCCATGCTAGGCTGAATCCTGTCCTACAGCAAACTGAGAATTGACTTCTTTTCCCCTCAGAAATATTTTTATTGATACTTCATTTCTATAGGTGTGTCTTTCTGGGATATTAAGCTGGTCGTAGTTCCCATTCTTTAATACTTATTTGGAAATTTTAATTCTTTGTATAAAATGTCTGTCCTGCAACTAGATGCTTAATATTTTTGCTTTGCTATTTTCTCAAATATTTAAGTACTGCCTTTTTTCTCCCCTAATGTTTCCATCATATTTAATTTAAATCATTTGCCTTTTATCTTTGTCCATCTAGCTACTGCTTCTGTCTTCCTTTAATTTAGTCTCTGGAATGTGGTCACATCCCAGCAGCCAATGTCTCTGTTTAACATTAAACATTACATACACAAGAGTTATTTTGACGCACTTGTCTACCATGGCTTCTCAATTTTGATTATACCAATCAAGAACCAAAATTCAAGTTAAGCTTTTATGAAATATTTTCTACTGAGAATGGCAGACTGTTTCACTTCATAGAAATACATAAAAGATTCCTGTCGTTAGATTGTGAAAATTTACTAGTTTGGTGAATGTTACTGCAAAAAGCTGGCAGTGCGTTTTGGTTGGTTTTGTTGTTGTTTTGTCTGTTTGTTTGTAAAATGGAAGAACTAGTATGAATTATGCATGTGTGACAACAGTGGTACGCCTCCACTGGCAGAAGCATTGATGTCAGGTGTAGAGTAAATGGTGTGCAGCTTTTTCAGTATTCTGAGTTAGGATGATAACTGTGTGTCATTTAGTGTGTTGATGATACTAATCTCACGTGGAGTGGAGAGACAAATGCTTCCAAAACTACAATGATTTTATGCAATAGCACTCTGTCTGCAATAGGTAAAGAAAATACCTGAAACGGGAACAAAAAGATCATGCTTGTGATCATTTGACACTCCCTCATGGAGGCTGAGTCCCTTCTGTACCGTGATGAAGGATGAATGTTAGCTACTGAAAAAAGCAGTCAGGAGTGCAGGTTGGCAATTTTTCCCTTAGTGGGAACCAAGAAATGATTTTTTTATCATATGTAAGTTGTACTTTAGGCGGTGCTGATGGAGGGGGGGAGAGAGAAACCAGGCACTTTCTCGGGGCAGATTATACAGTCTTCTGATCCCTTGTTTTTAGTGCTTTATTTTTAGATATATTATTTTTAAACAGCTTGAAATACAAAAATATTTGTTCTTTTTTTTTCCAGTTAAAAGAAAACCCTGTTGTGACACAGCATGACTCAATCTTTTTATAGCTACATCAAATACGTGTTGCTTAGGATAATGTAAAAATATATAAACAACAACAAAGGCAAAAATAAGAAAACACCAGTTGCTATTGTGACACAAGGTGGAGGGCAGCAACACAAGTTCTGTAAATAGATGTCTCATCAATATTATTATTCATTCTGAACAAAAACAATATTGTGCTTTAACCATATCGTACCAAAGTTAGTACAGGTCTAGCACATGGGAAAGTTTTTTATCTCCAGGACTGCTGTAGCGGTAGGTGATGAAATCCCCTGGACACGGATGGTTAGTGCTGCTTACTTGTTTGCTAAGTAAGGTGTTTGTATCACTTTGTGTGATTGTAGCAATTGTCTTAAAGTGTTAACGAGTGGGTGTTAAGAGAAATTTGGAAATTGACAGTAGAATTCATTTTAGGCTCTTTAGATTCTTGATTGTTTTGCTGCTGAAGATGGTAAAATTGTGGAGGTTTGCAGGACAGTGCTTCTCGTTTGCCAGCCAGTTGTGACCTGGATATGAGCTCCTGAAGCGGTACGGCTCCGAAACAGTAGGCTTTTGGCTCACAGGGTCATCTTGTGACTGATAAATGTTATTCTTGTCAGATTGCAAAGCAGATCTGATTTTGAGCCTGAAACAGCAACCGGATGAATAATAACAGCTGACAGCAGTGCAGCACACGCCTTTAATTCCTACTTTGCCAGCCCAGCCTTCGTTCCCTGTGCAACTTGAAGCACGGGGTTTGAAGCCCTCAGAGAAGCTCGCAGGAGCCTTGGCAGCCAGGTTGTTCTGTGCCTGCTTGCGTCTCCACTGCTGGGGCTTTTCACCAGGCAGAGGTGCTGAGGGCTTTTAGCAGGCTACTGAGGTGGTTTTGTTTTTTTGTATTTTTTTTTGATCTCCCAAGCTTGTCTTTTTCCAGCTGCTTACAGCTTGTTAGTGCTGACACAAAGACTTGTATTGACTAATTTATTGTACAGTTTGAGCACATCTTTCACCAAGAAAACCTGAGGCCGAGTCGTGGTTTGCTGACCTTTAAATGTGCCACTCAGCCCTGAGCCTCTGTTAGCCCGGATCTGCCCATGCCAGTGCGGCTCTGCTCAAGTCACTGGGTCCAAACTGGTGCTGAGGTGAACACTTCCAGCTGCCCTTGTTCTCCCAGGTCAGCTGTGGGAGACCTGACCTGGCCTTCTTTGGGAGCAGGTGGAGGCTGAGTGCAGTGTGTGAAGGGCTGCACAGGACAATCAGCAGCTTGCTAAATTAGTTTGGGGCCTCCCTGCAGAGGAGGGTCAAGGTAAGGTGGACACCAGCTAAGTAGCTCAGATTTAAATAGTCTCCAGATTAGAATATTGCATTTTTATGCGGATGATAGAAAGCTGTAACTAAAATAAAGGTTAAATTCTCAAGAAATATCCAATAAGAACAAATCATTTGTGTTTGAAATGTGCCAGCTGAGGGAGGTCAGAAGTCATGTATTGCAATCCCTAACCCTTCCCTGCTTAGGGTAGTTCACTTTGCTTGTATTTTTACAACAGAATACCAAAACCTGCTTAGTTATTTCACAGTAAAAACATAATTTTTGGTACTGAAGACACTGATTAAATCGAACTTCTAAATTTGGGCTACTGAAATAACTACATTACTACAGCCCCTATTTAAAAATGATTCTGCTGTTTTGCTTTGGTCTGCAGAGGCTGTAAAAAAGAAAGACCATATTCTGAAGTGTAATTTGGCTGGGTCTTCTCTCCATAGTTAAAATAATATAGAGGTGCTGGCTCCTGGAAGTGCAGCAGAATCAGAGATGAGAAATTTTACTCTGGACTACGTTTGATCAGTGTTTGTCTTCCTGCCAGACAGAGTTAATTTTTCTGTCCGCCTCTGAAAAGCACTTACAACTTTATGAATCAGTGCTCTGTGAGCATTACTACCTATGTTCTTTCTTAGTTTTAGTACCTGCGTGCTGTTTCACTGTTCCAAAATCATTACTACCCATATTCTTTATTATTATTACAACATGCGTGCTCAGCTCTCTTAGTTTATTTGTAACTCCTTCAAAGAATGCAAGACAAGGCTAACTATATAATGTGATGACATGAGAAGTTTTCCTGCCTGATAATCCACTCCTTAGAATTTTCCATTCCGTGAGCAGATCCTTTTCCATCCACTGCCTGTGCCTCTTCATTTGTAAGGGAACAATAGCGCTCCTTAGGGTTAATTTATGAGGGATCCCCGTCCTTGCCTATGAAGTTCTTTTTCTGGTTACTTACTGTTTTGCTAAGTCTGTAACAGCTTTCTACAAACTTGGTTTACTGTACCACATGAAGCCATCATTCGAAAGTCTACAGTGTGTGTATATTACAGTATTATTTGTATGAATCTGAAAATAATTGTAGTTATGCTTCTTCAGAGATGACATTTTCTTTCAGTTATAACTGAGTTGTTTATTACAAACATATCAAGTATAATTTTGAGATGGAAAGGCTTCCACATATGATAGTGTTTTGGGAGAGACGTTTAAAGTACATTTCTATAATTTGCCTCTTGAACAAGTTTTGAAAATGCAATTAAAAACATCATAATTTTTAAATATATGTGCTTGGCCTCTAGGAAGTGTGCAGTGTTGGAGAGGTGTGAAGAGTTCCTTTACAATTGCTGTGATATGGACTTTGTTTGGTTGATTTATGACAGGAAGATTTTTTTTTGTATTTCAGAACAATAGAAGAGTAGTAATTGTTAGTCAGACGTGGTTATAGTACCAGTTGGAAGGGGCTGAGGTTGGTAAATTCAGGTCAGACTTTAACACCATTCTATGATCCATGCTTGGGGGTAGGTGGTGCCCTGTAGGAACAGCACTCCCTGTCTTAGGCACTACATGTGGCCACCCCACTGGTGCTAGGTTCCTCAGAAAAAAAAAAAAGAGGCTGAAAACAAAGCTTAAACATGCAAATGAAATTAGTTACTGCTAAAGCTTGGACTTATTTCTAGATCCACAGGAAAAATCTGACAAAGGTCTGCCAATGGTTTGCTGTTTCTCCATATAGTTTCTTATAAGGCTGTGCCTTAAGGGAGAAATAGTCCCAAACTACCAATAGAAACTTACTTAAAATGTGATACAATATTATTGTGAACTACTTAGTGCTAACATTGTCAACTGTCTTCAGTGCAATTGGTTTCCTGGATATTTAGGCTGCTGCTTTTTTATTACATCTCTGCTGCCTTTTCCGTTCGTGTGTGATACTGTAGGAGTCAGATTTGATTACAGCTGCACATTAAATCAGCGTAAGCACTGGGGAGAGCAGCTCTCGAGGTAAGCTGAGCCTTCCTGGCATTGCTTTTAGAAAGAAGCTTCTGGCCTGGTAGTGTGACTCACAGTCAACCAGCAGTCACTGACTTCTATAAAGCTTGCTGTTGTGTGAACTGTGTGCACATTTTCCATACATCCAATGAGCTTTGTGAGCTTTGTCTTTTTCTCACTGAATTTCCAATGGGAGCTTGGTTTTCTCCTACCATCTCATTTCTGTTTTCTGTAGCTTATTTGATTTTCTGATGCTAAACCACATTCTGCATAGCTTCATGTCATTCTGTGTGTTTATTTTTATACTACACCTTCTTTGTCCATGCTGCCAGTCCCTTTTTCCAAGTGCAATATCACAAATAGTTGATGAGTACACTGAAGGAAATTATGCATTTCTGCTGGACTTCTGTTTTCTCAAATAACCTGACCTTCAACATATTTTCTGTCATGTGTTTTATAACAATTTCCAAAAATCAGTTGGTTCCTTCATTTTCTCAGTGCTTCCAGATCAGTGCTTCCATTTTGCAAATATAAAACTGACAAGTCTTATACAAACTAAAAGAGCTTGAAGATCATTTTGTTTGTGCTTTTGTAAGGTTGTTATGTTCAGGAGAATGGCTGAGATTGTGTGCTTTCAGACATATTTTCCTCTGCTATCCTGTATTAAAAAGCATTCTTTTCATTAAAGCCTACAAATATTCTTTAGTACTGTTAGCAGTGATAGAGCTGAATCAGTGGTAGCAATGGCTGGGGACTTAATAAAATACACACGTAAAGCCTGGAAGTCCCGTGCTGTCTGCAATAGGCAAATGGGTCCGTTTTTAGTGCACACTAATTTATTTTGAGATAAAAATCCAGTTGGGCCTTGTTTTTTTATGTCAGTTAGTCAAGCTGAGATGAGGCCAACCTGCAGGTTTGACTCCACTTGCTAATGTACATTATGCATTAAATTGTGTCTTTGTTAGTTTTTACTGTTTTTTTTTTTTTTTTTTTTTTTTTTTTTTTTTTTCCACAATTGATGCACTGAATTTTGTGGGAAAACATACTCTGAGACTAGTTTAATGAATACTTGCAGCCAACCCAGCTTAAATAAAAACCTTGTGCTCCCCTGCTTCCATTTGTTGCTCCCACTCCTATGCCTGGTATTAGTACAAGTGCCTGACTATCAACACGAGGAAGCCGTTCTGCACCTTTGTACAATCACATGGGTCTTTTGCTGGTATAGAAGTGTGCACACACAAAAGTTGTCCATCTATCAGTTGCTGATGTACCATTTCAAAATACCTGAGTGCGGCCAAAGTATATGGAGTACCTACATCTTCTTTCTTACCCTGTATGATTATGCATTATTTTATTCTGTGAAACACTTTATAAAAAGTTGCACGTATTCTGATGAATATGACTTCATCCCATAAAATACATGAAAGCAGCGCAGCTAAATCTTATTGCTTGGAATTATAATGTTAGAAAATGGGAAGAGTACACCAAATTGCTCTTTTGTTAGCCACATCTTCCTTGACAGCGTACCTGGTAATTTATCAGTGTAAAACGTATTAATTTTTGTATTTCTAATATCAGTATTGTACAAACAAAAATTTAAGTATAAAAATGCAAGAGGGCTGAACTCCGTGAGAATTCCCTGCCAGGCTGCAAGGAGTAGTTTTGGGATTAAAGAACAGATTTATAGCTGCATTGCGTCTAGACAGGATTTAATTCTGCTTATGGGTGCATCCACAGAACCCAACTACTGTTCAAATCAGCTGGAAAAAAACAGATTTTGATTTCAACTGCTGCAAATTGAAATGTCACGAGTTTTCAGTAGCATCCCGAAATAGTCTCTAAGTGTGGGGAGAGAATATCTATTTAGATGTCAGTTAAGTATGGTGACTAACAGATCGAAAGGGACTGTTAAGACATGCAGCTTGTCAGGCTGCACAGCTTGGTCTGCAGAACAAACATCACTGAATACTTTCTGTATCAGGCTGAGCTTCTATTTGAGTAACATCGCATGTCCGTGTTTGATGTAAAACACTGTTAAAGGAGGGAGAATCCACGGCATCCCTGTTTAATGTAGTTCAGGTGGTTAACTATCCTCATGACCAATAGTTGCACTGTAGGAGACTAATTTTAGCATCCTTAGCTTTCAATGACTGCATCTCAGTTGGAATAATTGTTGGTTGTTTTTTTTTCTTCTAGTTTTAGAAAAGTCTGACATCTGAAATCTCTTCGGTGTGCAGACAGTCACAAAACCCCATGAAATTACCTTCTAATTTTTGAGGGCAGTGATGCTTTAATTAATAGTTCAGAGATGAGTAAGGTGACATCATTTGTGTATGCTTTTCTATAATGCCTGGATTAAGGGATGGAATTCAATGTGAGGGATCTATTTTGGAAGTTGGAATTTGAATGGATTGTTTTCAGTTACCTAATGCTCATGAGAAATATAGTAACTTTTTAATGCTTCTTGTGTTTTCCTGCAGGGCAGCAAAGGGCACTACAGATACCACTGGCAGAGCCACAATGTCAAGCACAGTGGAGTGGATGATATGGTCCTTCTTTCCAAAATCTCAGAGGATTCCATAGTGGAGAACCTTAAGAAGCGATACATGGATGACTATATTTTTGTATCCTTTATACTACTACTTTTATTCAGGTCCTGTGGACTTACTGAGGCAATGCAAAACTAGTAGCATATATGTATTCTGTTTAAGTAGATCAGTCAAAGATCCTGAGCATTTTATATGACAGTGCACCTGTGAGTACAGAAAATGAAATTTTGAAATTTGAAATTAAGATCTGAAGGTTTGAAATTAAGATCTGAAAAACGTTTATTTGATATTCGTTTTGACATATGGTAGTGTTCTTGCCATTGTTGAAGATAGGCCTGTAGTTCCATGTATTTATATATCCATGTGACCTCTGAAGCTAGGTACAATTATGCTACTTCAATGATCAAGAATTAATAGGTTTAAGCATTATATATGTTTTGAGATTATGTTTTTGTTTTTACCTATCAAAATCTAACATTCTTTTGTGACATAGTCCTGTTTACAACTTGTTCTAGAATTCTTAATACTGTGGATCGTGGACTGATGGAAACAGATAACCGTATGAACATCTGCAAATCTAAAATGTTTGCACTTCGATTCTTTTTTTTTTTAAACTGTGATTAATGAAAACATGAAAGATTTAAGTACGTGAACATAAAACCCAGCAAGAAAAACAGATTTTAGCACCAAAAATTTGCTTTTTTTTTTTTTTTTTTGAAATTCCATATGAAAAGACTTCTAGAGACAAAACACTAGACACTGTTTCATTTTTAGCTTTCACAATATAACGTGAGCTGTAGTGAGAAATTTTGTAAACTCTAGTCCGTATGACACTGGTACTTCTTCTGCTTTAGCCAAGTTTTCATACTTCCTAGTAGTACCTTGTGAACAGTTTCCTTGAAGTATTTAACGTTTTATTTCCCTTTCTGCTAAATATATATATA
This sequence comes from Aythya fuligula, assembly GCF_009819795.1. NCBI lineage: Eukaryota > Metazoa > Chordata > Aves > Anseriformes > Anatidae > Aythya > Aythya fuligula. The sequence continues at coordinate 4,516,637 of NC_045569.1, read as the reverse complement.
TATATATATAACGCCTCCTGGCTAACTATATATTCAGATAGTAAGAGCTAAGTGGCAGCTTGCTTTAGCAAGGACTGATAGAGGATAAGTAATGTTGCAGCTATGCTGACATTTCCATCCCAAACTGTATAAGTTTTTAATAGGTGTGCATTCATGGTTTTGGATCCTCTGTTCAATTAATTACCTCACCATTAATGATTTTGCATTACAGAAATGTGACAAATTTGTCAAACAGATAATATTGGGGCAACCTATAGTTCTCATCCTATTAGTAAAATGAACACTTCTGTCCCTGTGGAACCCTGCATCTTCCATGAATTACATTCACATTTTTCAGTGCTCAGTGCTGAAGAAACCATTTGATGCTTTTTTTCTTACAAAAAAGTGAAGTTAGCATAGTCTTCTTACTGAAGCAGGATTAACTGTGTTTTCCAAGGGAAATGGTGGTCATGCTGAGGTATGAGTCTCCTTTTAAAAGCATTATAATTCTTCTGTGTGGGGAAGAAGAATCCTTTTGCAGTCCTGTGTAGGATTTTTGTTCTAGAAATCATCTCCTGAATCTTTCAATTGTTCTTATGTCTCCCCATGAATGAATATTTCTCAGTGCCACTCTGCACAGAGATAACTATTCTTCCCAGAAAATGCTTGCATTGTTTACCAACAGAAAACTATCACTTCAGATGTTTATACTGATGCAATGAGTGCTTGTTTTGACCCGGATGTTGTTAATCTTCTTTGAATTAAATTTAAAAATATATAAAGAAAACATTGCAAATTAACAATACAGAGGTGATGTTCACTGATTTATAGTTCTTCCCCAACTGACTACTGTCTTGTGCTCTGGCACCAAGACAATAGGTTATTTTGTAGGGTAACACAGCAGGATAAATTTCTAATTTTCCTACATCTGTATGGAAAGCTTAAATAGTAAGTTTGTCCATGAACAATTCCAGATTGTTCAGTGAAACCAGCAGTACAGTATTTTGGACTTGTTATTATTACACTGTCAACTCCTAACTCATGAACCAGTCCTGCCTGTAAAGCAGTATCAGGTGCTTCATTTATGTGTATAACAATTCAAATACTAAAGGTTTCTGAAGTATTTTCTAAATGTAGGTACGTGTACAGCTCAGTGCAGAACTGTGAAACACTAAGATTCAAAAGGTTGCAAAAAATCTTTCTGGGCATAATAATAGCTTGTCGCTGATTGTTGTCTTACAGGGCAGCCTGCAGGATGACTTCTAGGAACTGTCTTCTTATACAGCCTGCAGGATAAGACTTGTATGGACTGTTAACAGTTACGTTCATAAAGTAACACCACGTAACTGAATTACCTAATTCCCTTAGCTCCCTGACTTGTCCATGCAGCTGAGTGATTGTCCAGTTCAGCTCAGTCCAGGCTGTTTCCATCTGTCTGCATGCTCAGCACAATCTCTGTGAGATCAGAATGTGTCAGTACAGCTCATTCTGCTAAGGTCAAAACAATCTTTTCAATACTAGCAACACGATCTCCTCAGTTGCAAAGGAGCAAAGCAGTTCAAATATACCATTTCCTTTCTGTATTTTTACTCAAGGAGTATTGGATTTGGGCCTGTAATACATGTTCCTGTACTTAGCTTGTTGTAAAACACATATTTTGATAATATGAAAGTATCCTCCTGAATGATATTTTTATATTCTTGTAAGCCTTCTAATTTTATTTTTATTAATAATCGTTTTAAGCTGTTTTTTTTTTTTTTTTTTTTGTATTATTTGAATCTGTGTACTACTGTGTAATATATGGAAAGGTTATTTGGCAGTCACTAGAGGTAAGATAATACTTTTTAAGCTGTAGTTACCTTAACTGCTTTTAAATACAGACATACATTGGCTCTGTGTTAATCTCTGTGAATCCTTTCAAACAAATGCCATATTTTGGGGAAAAGGAAATTGAGATGTACCAAGGAGCCGTAAGTAAAGCAGTCTCTAGTGAACTAGAGTATTGGCAGGCATGTAAATATTATTCTACATTGTAAAACTCTTGAAAGCATTTGTTTCGGGGTTTTGGTAGTTCGCTGTGTTAGAGAAATCGGCTGGGAGAAATCGGCTGTTATCCATCACCATATACTGACTCTTCAAATTGAATTCCCCAGAACATAGAATTAGTATCTCAAGAAAATACTTGCATTAACTCTAGTCCATACCAGGCTTTGCCCCTTGACAGGCCTTTCCTCTTGCAAAGGCAGTTTTTAAGCTATTGGGTGCTTAAAGTGTGGCGCATAATACAAGCTGGCCAGAGTGGACTTGGAGAATACGGGAAGAGATCCCTGACTGGAAAAGAACAATAAGAAAATCGAGATGCCAAAATTGGATACCTGTTGTGAAAATACTGCTTGAAGAGCGAGCAGCACAATGACATGAGGGAGTTAAAATGCAGTTTCCTGCTCTGCTCACATGCCCACAGCCAGAAGACTAGGGAAACCGTTCGGTTTGAGTGGGTGCAGTGGATGAAAATGAGGCTGTTACAGCACCAGGCTCTGTGTAGTGGCTTAGGTAGTTTATTGTTAGCATGTGACCACTGGTGGGTTAGGCTTAAATTATATGAGTTTCTCTTGGACAAGTAATGTATTTCAAGCACGGCCTATTTTTAGATCAGACTGTTTACAATACTTCAGGAGAAAATTATAGATGAGAAAAAGATCAGTAACAGAAGCAGAGGCTTTGGTTTGTTTTTATTAAACAAGCAAAAAAAATCCTCAGAATCTTCAGTGTAAAGTGGGATAGAGAATTGTTTTCTTGTTCTTCCAATTTAAATAAAAGTTTATATTGCTTTTGCTGCATTGCCTAATGCTGTGTTGAAAAAACTACGCTCTGTTTCCCTTTCTAGGCACAATATGAAAACCCACCACATATTTATGCTCTTGCAGACAGCATGTACAGAAACATGATTATTGACAGAGAAAATCAGTGCGTCATTATTAGGTAAGAAAAAGATCTGCAAAAAAAAAAGTTGTTCTTTTTTGTTTTAACTTCAAGAAATGGAAAAGTTTATTTTTTATTATACTAATAAAAACCTTCTGTGTCCATGACCACTGAATATTTTGGGGTTTTCTAGGATAGCTAAGTATTTTCTGACCCTCCCTTTTGTTTTCCAGTAGAATCCTGGTAGCTTAACAAAAAATTGCTTTCTCTCTGCTTCATGCCCAATATCAATTCTGCAATAGCTTGAATGACTACATGAGGTACAGATTAACAGCTATAGCATCCGTGGGCAGTGCAAAATCCAACGCTCACATTGACTACATTAACATACTCTGGGTTTAGTTCTATTTCTTTTTTTTTTTCCCCATTAAAAATAAATGCACTTTTGTTCATTTTATAATTTTCCTTGTATTCAGTCAGAGACAAAAGGAGAAGAGAGATACAAGCAAATTAATTTTGTCCTCACTATTATTCCATTTTAATTATTAGGCTGAGGCACTTTGAATTTATTATTGAGTTTGTTTAATAATAGGCATTACTTAAGTCACAGGCACAGTGAATTTTGGGTACAGAGGTATGCTTTGGTCTCATCTGTGAGTTTATACGTGGTTTATAATAAAAGAAAATGTGCAGAGAGCAAGAACTGCAAGATGTTTTATCTCGTACACTATCCCTCTTAAATATTTTCCTTCTTGAATGGAAAAGTTAAGAGGTTCACTGTAGTTCACCTGGACCTGCAGTTTGCCTATGGCAGTGTTGTCCAAATACATTTATATATTTTGCAAATAATTAAATTATATATATTGGGAGTGTGTGTTGAGTAATTTCTTACTGATTGGGTGCATAGTCAAAAAAAAGTTTGGAAATCACTGGCCTGTGGGAATGTATCAGTCAAGAAGCAGGGAAAAGAAAGAGAAGGAAAAAAATTCTCTTAAGTTAAACAGCCATTATTTTATTAATAACAGTCATTCTTAAGCTTCCTATCATGTCTCTTCAGAACACTCAGAGAGACATCACCATGAATTTAACTGCTGCTGAATTTAACAGAAGAGATTTCAAGACTTGAGTGTTTTTCTTTGTCCGGGGGCCCTCTCTGGTCCTGGGGTGGCTGTGTGCCTTGCAGTGTCACAGCCCCAAGGGGCAGGATGTCAGTGATCCGATCTGATGCCATGTAACTTACTGCTGGCTGGAACCTGCCAGGAAATGGTGAAGGGTCACTGATGTTAAGCCTCAATGCCTTTTCACCAGCCACTTGCTAATTTCAGTTTCACAGCAGTAATAAAAAAGACACGGGCTTAGTGAGTGGATCTTGCGTGTGGAGGTGCTCCATGTGCGAGTTTTCCTGTACCTTACTGAATGATTCATTGTGAAAACAGGTATAATATTTACATATCTCACATATGAGCTATATAAAATGTGCATATCTCACCAATGAGCTGCCTAGAGAGCTTGTGAGGAATAATTGCTTGTAAGTTATATTCATTGTGTTATTTGGATCTATGCCTGGGGGTCATCTAGGCAGAGCATTTCTGGGTGACAGGTTGGTTACACTGGAAAAACTGACAGGTGTCCCTCTTAGTATTAGTAAAAAGTGCATGTAGGTATGCAGAAACTGATGGTTTTGCATTTAGGAAGGTCAGCCAGGCATTAAGAGTTTGTGACACTGAGCTGTACTACAAGGGCCTCCCTATTTCTAGGCTGCTGTTACATGGTGCCATGTAACTTAAAAAGCCCAAAGCTCATACTCTTGCTTTTCATATTTCTAAACTGATCCCTGAGCTGTCATCTTTTGGGGAAAATTGATGCCTGTTGCCAGGATGAAGTTAGTAGTACCATTTGGTCAAATTTAGACCTGTTAGGAATGAGTAAAATTGAGATTTATTTTGATTTTTGTACAAAATAACATCCCAGACCCTCAATATTTCATATTAAGCTAAATTTATAGTGCAAATTCTTAAACTGCGGTGGACTGTTAGTAGAAAGCACAATTTTTGATGTGTTGCTAATGCCTCAAAGTGTAACGTATACAGAGGAGTCACATTGCCAGAGAGTGGAGTCGCAGATCTTTTTCAATTTACAGGTTAAATTCTTGAGAGCATTCTTGTGCCTAAATGATGGATAGTGCATTCTTCAGAGTGTGTGCATTGTGTCTGGGCAGAGTGAATTTTTTCTCAATATATGCACAGACTATTCAAAATATGCTGGAGTTAATTAAAATCTACTGAAAAACTGAAACAAGAAAAATCATGTTTTCCGGGGCTATTTCAAAGAGTTCCTCTTACTCAACATTTTTTATTTTTCCTATGATTTTTCTTATTACAGACACTGGAAAGACTGTAGACTAGACTTACCGGTAGTTTTCATGGTAGCATTTGTTTTTTGGGACACGATTAATTTCTGTGAAATTGGTAACTGGGCCTTTCATAAAATTGATTTTGTTTAGTGTGATATTTTAATTCTTTTGACCACGGTTCATTTAAATTGTTTAGCTATATCCCATATTTTGCGATTAGAAAGACATCAAAATTTCTAATGACTAGCTTGGCTTAAAAGGGAAGTTTTGTGAAATTTGGCATTCTGTTGCTTCCATTTACCTTATTTCATGGACCAGAAAGCACTGAAATTGCTGGCAGACTAGAAGTTCCCAACATCCTGCAGCTCCTGAGTTAAGCAGATGCTTTAGCTAGCTACATGTCTACTGTCACAGCATCAGTTTCACCTAATTGCTGCCAAGGATTTTACCATTATCGTCCCCAAACTGCTGATTGTCAGAAAACTGAGATACAGTTCCAGTTGTTTGTCTTCAGCTCCACAGAAGCCTGTGGAATGTAAGCAGCTTCATATGAACCTTTGCATTTCAGTGAACCATAACTTTTTCCATAAAAATTGATCCTGTGGGAAATGAGTGATGATGGCAATGCAATGAGGTGCTGATTTGCTTCTCTTCTTCGTCAACCAGTCTAAAGTTGGATTGGCTTCGCTGAAAATCCCTGATGGAACAAAAGAAACAGAGAAAGCTAGTACAGAAACAAGTCCATTGTTTTTCTATTTTTCCCCCTCCTGAAGATATCAGTCAACATTTTCAAATAAAGGTTTGCAAAGAGGGAAGGGGCAAAATCATGCGTAGAGTGGGCTGGTTCTCAGTCATGTCTGGCCTATGGTGCACGTGGAGACAAAACAATGATGGGGGTGGGGTTGCTGCACAGCTCTGTCTTTCCACAGCATGGGGTTTGGGCACCTGTGGCATCCACCTCCAGACCTGGGAGGGGTCATGCATTCAAACAGTGGGCACCAGAGGTAGGTTTCCAGGCAGGTGAAGGAAGGTCCCAGCAGCATCCCCATGTGGTCGGGACCCTATCTGTATGTGGGGACCACTCAACCTTTTCAGAGGACATTTTGTTCCAGGATTCTAACTAATGCGTTTGGACACTGGTGGGAGAAGTTCCTCCTCTTCAAAAAGCAACTGAATTAACTAGGAAGGCAGATCCAAAAGAACATAGAGTTCTCTGAAAGGCTGCATTGATACTAACCAAAAATATTTTTTTTTTTACATGATAATACTAAAGAAAAAAAGAAAATCCTCACTGACCAACCATTCCAGGGACGGGAAAGACTATTTCATTAGTGAAATAATTGCAGTATATATGTGTATGCTTTAAGAAAATTATATGTACACGTCTAATTATAGCTGAGGAGCCATGGGTTATTTTGAATGGCTGTTAACAGTGTAAACAATGAAGGGCTGGATTCTGGCTGGGCTGAATGCAGGTGCAGAGTGTGTGCTATGGTGGGAGGAGGGAGCAGCACCTGCAAGCTTCTTCCCTAGTTCAGTATGCACCAGGCAGAATTACAAAGGAAGATTGCTCATACAAGTAATGGAGTTATGCTGGAGTTGGGTTTCTTACTGAGTTTATGTTGCACTGACGCGTGATACTTAATTGAAGCCTCTACTGAACCAAACGGATAAATCTGTGTCTGCTACAGCAGACTGTTCATATTTCTTCCTCACTAGAAATGGCAGCCCTTCCAAATGAGCAACAATGAGTTGTCTAATCAAGATTTTAATTAAGAAGGATTGTCTGTTGTGGCTTTTAATTCCTTCTGGACTATCACTGTCCTTTAGTTAAGAGAGTGGAGGTTATGATAAGTATTTTTCTATTGTGTAGCTATAAATATTTCCTCAGATTATTCTGAAGGTTTTACCTATCTGTAAAATTGAGGACTTTATTTTCCATTTCATTCTGTGATTTCTGCCAGGAGATATAGCAAACAACTATCTGTCTGTCTTAAGCCTACCAAGTTAAAAATTTAATACAAGATTTCTAGTCAGTTTTTGTGCCTCAGACTTCCAGAAGACTCAAATGTCCGATAGTTCTAAAACGTCTACACAGAATCTCACTGGAAATAAGGCTGAACTTTTATGAGGAAGTGGTAGAAATGCAAGTCTAATGTAGTAAGAAAAGTTAGGTAACAACTCTCTGTTTCAGAGGGGAAAATAAATCACTGCTGTTATGCTGCTGAGGTCTCTGAACATCACTGGAAAAAGTAAATTTTGTATTTCAGCAAACTAGAAAGCTTATTCAAACATGACAGAATATTTTACATATGTGGTGTTCTTTGCTGGTAGAGCCAAGTGTTCTTTATAAAAATTTATTATTAGAATTTCCACCTTGTCTTGATTATGTAGATAACTAGTATTGTTTTATATCCAGGGCGACAATATGAAATGTCACTCAGCAAATTAATTTTAGAGAGAAGAATAAAGCTCTGTATTGGATCTTGCTTCTATACTAATCACTGGATTATATTTCCTCTGGGAAGGAAGGAAGGAAGGAAGGAAGGAAGGAAGGAAGGAACTGAAAACTTGCCCTGTGTTATTCTGATTTCAGCTAAGTGTTAATTGACTTTGCTGAACGTAATGTAACTTTTCTGAAATTGCAAATAGTGCTAGAAAAACAATACAATGCCTTTCAGTGTGTTCTTTTTTGTTTAGTGATACATGTAGAGGCTATATAATGATTTATTTTTAGGAAGAAAGGTTTCTAAGAAAATCGTACCATAATACGCTTCTTACTTTAAGCCATTCTCGTTACTTTTTCAACCTTTAAAAACCACTGTACTTCCAACATACCAGTAGTACGTAATTGGCAGAGTACCAGTGCTTTGCTGGGGGTAAGGCACCATCTCATCAGATAAAATTACTTCAGTTCATAAAGAATGTATCATGCTGTTCAACTGTATTTAATTGGAGATATTTACTGGTCTCTGATCAATAAACTTATAAAACTGAGGAAAAGTGTAAGCATACATAAATCTACAGCAAACTCTGAAAGGCAGTCTTTTGGCCAAATTCATTTAATATAAAGGATAACTTATACTGGAACAGAGACATAACAATAAAATGGAATTATATTCCTCCATATTGATGTCCAGGACAGACACTATGGAATGGGTAATGTAAACCATACTTTATTTGAACAAAGAGAAGGATAATGTATGCATCAAATAAAAACTTAAGTAAATGTATTACATTTTTACTGCTTGTTAAATAACATCTGATCTTATTTATTCAGTGTTTGACCCCAGATCCTTGTCTGTATTCAGTTGAAAAATGCATATATAAATTCAAGAATATGTTTTGGGGTAGATTGGTTTCTCTGTCCTGTTCTGCAATAAGATAAACAAATTACTGTGAGCAAATTTTGGTTTGACAAAATACTTTTTTCTAAAACATCTTTAAATACTGCTGATACAGACTTCCAAATATGGTTTGCTATCAAACAAACTCAGTCTGTTCCTGTGAATGTCATAGATACCAATAATACAGGCTTTCTTCTCCTTGATATTTAGGAAAAGATGACTTAATAACAGAAGTCATGATCCATACTTGATCAAGAAGTATTTTTTCACCTTTTTAAGTATCCTGTTTGATCTGTAAAACTGCAGTCAGGAGAAGACAAACACATGAATTTATTTCTGACCCAAAACAAAACAAAACAAAACAAAACAAAACCTCCTTTCAGTATTTCTGTACCTTTTGGAAGCTTTGGGAAGCCTTTTTAGAATTAAGCCTTTGTAAATGTCTCCATTAGTCACGCTGATAAGGAGCTAAGAGTTGACATTCTCAGCAAGTCCTCTTCCTGTGCAGGACATGCTGATGTTTCTCTCGCAAACATAGCTAAAATTTGTGCAGGAAAAGATGTGCAGTTGATCCACATCCAGGAACAAGTAGGCGCAGGATAGAAGAGTCAACATTCATAGAAATTACTCAGGAGCCTAAAGATGATACAGGTTTTCATACAAGAAAAAACAACAACAACAAAAACAAACATTTCAGATGTCTTTATGACATTGAACAGATATCCTTATGTTTTTCTTTGTATTCCTATACAAGTCAAGGTCAGGGTAAATTCATTAAGGACAAAGCTAATTTGCAGCAAGATTTATGTAAGGCTGGAGAAATTCTGTTGAAATGAGATTAGCTTTAAGGTATGAAATAAACCGTTGAGGTTGGATTGCATGAAGTATCAATCTCCTTTCCATCTTAAGAAACTCTTAATAATCAGAATAAAACAAATCTGATGTAAACTGTATTCACCATTGAAGTGAAATATTCAAACGGAAGGAAGGAATTATTAAAGCTAGTATGGAATATTAAGATTTCTTGTACCCTGTGTCAAGAGGCATAGGAACCGGAAGGTGGTTCTTCCGTCATTCCGGATGTGATTAATAATGTCTCATTATTTCATTCAGGAACGCCTAAAACAAAAGAAGTAGGCATCTGGCATGCCACTTAGGGCTTGGACTTTCAAATGAGTTTTTGTGTTGAGATCTGAAATCCCATTAAATTTAAATGGGATTAAGCACTTGTGCTCTTTTGAGCATCTTGATTTAAGTATATTTATTTTGCAATTTACGTTATATTCTGACTTTGAAATCTCAGAGATTCTGGAACCCATGCAGGGTGATTTAATCAGAATTATTTATTCATAAAAATATACAAGCAACCATGCTACAACACTGATCACAGCCTGTGTTACCAACTTACCTGATATAGAACACTTATTATTTATTATTATTCATTATTATGGTATTGTTATTCAATATTAAGATACTTGAACAAGATAAACCATAAGTTACTCCGTTCTTAGAGTTATTTAAAAACTAACAGGTACATTTTTGTGTTCCTTTTTTCATAGCGGGGAAAGTGGTGCTGGGAAGACTGTGGCTGCTAAATACATTATGAGCTATGTCTCCAAAATTTCAGGAGGTGGCCCTAAAGTACAGGTGAGTTGATTTAGGGCAATACTGAAGCATAAGCATAGTCTGAAGATTGAGTTCAGAGGCAGAATGGCAAAGGTCTGTCTTGGCAGATGCTGGCAGCCAGTAGGCACTTCACTGCAGAAGCTTGTGAGCAGCTGTAAGTATATACAAGTCCTCAACAGCAGAGAGTCAGCTGAAGAGAATACTGAACCGCTTGCTTGCAGGTCTCTAGGCCACCTGTGTGAGGAGAAAATCCACAAAACCAGAATGATCTCTGTTAAGTGTTTTTTTTTAGCTCTCACACTAAATTATACCTACAAGTATGTGTGTGTGTGTGTGTGTGTGTATATATATATATATATATATATATATATATATGTTTAGTTAAGGTGGTGTAAAACTTTAATTATCATTCTTAACCTTGTTAAGCAATCTTCTATTAGTAGGTGTGATTTTTTTTTTCTCCTGGACTGGTATTGCATTGAAAACTGAACTGGCTTTTCATGTTTGTATTACTTCCGTTCCGTCTCTGATTTGTAGGCATGCATTAGAGAGCCAACAGCAGGAACATCATCTTGTTTTATCAGGTTATCTAATCAAAAGTATAGTATCTGAAAGCTATCTGAAATAACAAATAGTTCCTTTTCTTAATAACTGTATTACCAACGTCTGCTCTATCTACAGAAGAAGCCCATGAAGTAAAGCCAGTTGTCTTGAGCAATTTCACTTGAAATAAAATTCAATTTTATTTATACAGCTCAGCATGCATTAAGTTTCTTCTGAAACTAATAGCTAGACCATAATTCCAACTCCTAGGATCAGATACAGAAACAATAGTAACAGACTGTATGGCTGTCTAAGATAGATAGGTAGCAGCATCACTGGTCCTCAGACAGGTTACTTAAGTACTTGGAGAAGCCTACATTTCACGTTCTGATTTCATATGTTGTGGTTGCAGACCCTCAAAGTGATCTAAGTGATTATGTGGAGGAAGGAAATTGCTTAAAAACAAGAAGATGAAAGAAAAAACACAAGAAAACCATATCAATTTATTGGCTCTGTTGTTTTGCCCAACAGTGAACAGAAGGACTAGTTGTTTGCAGCCTCAGGCATTTTGTTCAGTTTTCTAAGATTTTCTTCAGAAAATAAGAAGCTTCAAAAACATGAAAGCTCTGAAAAAAGATTGCATCCAAGAGGATATTTTCCAGATATGGTCTTCATTACTTTTTTATACATAATTTAGATGTCATGGTTTCCTTGAAAAACTCTTAAGAACTTAAAACAAGCAAACAAAAGACTGTTAAAAAAAATCTATTTCTGAATCTCTGTTTCTTTTGTTTCCTCAAATTTTAGCACGTGAAAGATATAATTCTACAGTCCAACCCTTTACTAGAGGCCTTTGGGAATGCAAAAACTGTACGGAACAATAACTCCAGCAGATTTGTAAGTCCATCTCCCTTAGAGATTTCCTTCATGCTTCCAACTTCTATAGTGTTATTATTCAGGAGTTTAATATAAAATTGTTTATATTGTTTATGATAGAAGATATATCAGGATAAAATGAATAAAATAGAAGATATATCAGGATAAAATAAAATATAAATAAAATGATTTATATTATTAATTACTCAGGAGTGTAATATAAAATAAATACAAATGAAAGAAAACTATATCAAATATAGACTGTGTTTTCAAACAAAGTATATGTTGAGAGGCCTCTTTAATTCTGTATAGACTGTACATTTGTTACGCTTGCAATATGTACTGGTCAAAATTTATAAAATTCTCAGTCTGTAAGCAAATAACAGCAACAAACCATCCAGGTTAGTAAAATATATGCAATAATATATATATATATTTATAGTACATAAAAGCATCCTTAGAGTTATTTGATGAGAATTAAATACCTCTATTAGTATGTACAGAAAGCAGGAATTATTTTTGTTGTGTCATTATAAAATACTCAAGGTACTGTTGTGAAATAACTACTAACATACTGTAGGTTCTGTTTTTAAAAGTTACACATAGGCTTTACAAATTTGCTATTTGTTCGTAAGCCAACATGAGTGTTAGTACGATTAATGTTTCCCTGAAAAGACAAAATAATTGCCTTTACCTTGCTTCCAAGCAGAACACTGCGTTTGCCATTGGCCATGAATCTGTTACTTTCAGTACAGGTGGGCATTACGGTTTCCTTTATGCTAAGCAAGAGTCTCAGCAATGAAAAAGAAGCCCCTCACTTCCTCTCTACCTTTGCGTTACTGCATGACGTATTATCCCTAGTCTAGCACTGCATAAATGAAGAAAGAAGGGAAGATATGTGATAGTTCAAGATTCTTAGCTCTGGTAAATCTTGAGGTAGCTGAGTCACAATATCGATGATAATTAAATACGCTACTAACCTTCCTTGAGATATAGTACAAGTAGTGCATTATTTACTATTTACTAATCATTCAACAACTTTAATTATTTATTGCAGGGGAAATACTTTGAAATCCAGTTTAGCCCAGGTGGAGAGCCAGATGGAGGAAAAATCTCCAATTTCCTACTGGAAAAATCTCGAGTTGTAATGAGGAATCCTGGAGAGAGGAGTTTTCACATTTTTTACCAGGTCAGAAGCCTACAGCTCTTTTATGAGTTATTTTAAATAACTTGTACCTGTTATTCCTTTTGATTGAAAAGTCATTCTCAACCCAATGAGATTATTGAACACGTTTTCAAAAAGATAATCTGGATATCATTGAGAAACTTCATAGCATCTTAAGGCACCATGTGACAGACCTGTCTAGCTGCCTTTCAACTCTAAAAGGAAAGTACTTCAATATTTCAGAGGCCCAACCTGGAAATTCGGTGTGATCTCCCATATGGAAAAATGCAACAGAATATAATAGAAAATGAGAACTTTCAAACAAATTTATTTTTAAACTGGCTTATATAATTTCACCTTCTGCTTTGGAATTCCGTAGCACTGCTGTGAAAGAGAGATTTAATTCTATTTTGTGGGACACTTAGGATTATATCGGTATGGTGAATTCTCCAAAAATCCTCTCAATTTATGTTACAAAAGGCTTTTCTAGCCTTCGCTGGTCCTTTATTTAAGAGTTTCTTATCTGCTTAAGTGCTGCTGACCAAGCTCTACAAAACTAGAGTAAAGACAGTACATTGTAAGTGACTGTCAACAGCATCACATAAAGTTGAAGTGTTGTGAGGATGGAAAGCTGAGTTGGAGCTGGAATTGCTCCAGGAACTGTGTATTTTCCTTGTCTGAGGCATATGAACAGTTTGCGGTGTCCTGCGAATTTTCCTCTGTGTCTAGGAGAAGCTTTTTGATGCAGGCAGTTCGAAGACTGTATAAGGTTTTGACTACTCCGTGCTGAGATCAGTTTGTTCATTCCTTCCTATTGCAGCTGTATGTCTGCACAACTGTGCCTGCCTTTCAGTAAGTATGGAAAATATGTTGCTCCTGAGGATTTAGGTAAAACATTGAAGACTGGAAAAACAGCTTTGCCTAATCTTTGAGATAAAGATAATAGAAGACATTTACTAAACCATTTATGAGAGAGGGAATGAATATCTGGTTGTTCACTTAGCGAAAAATTAGGAAGGTTACAAACTTTGCACAGTATTACCCTTCTTTCCTAATAATTTCAGACTCAGTCCTGTTTCTGACCAGCTTCATCTGTGCTGAAGGTTGTTATATAATGCCTAATAATATTGGGATTTTATTTTGTAGCTGATCGAAGGGGCATCTTCAGAACAAAAAAGCAGTCTTGGCATTACCACCATGGATTACTATTACTACCTGAGTCTATCTGGGTCCTACAAAGTAGATGACATCAATGACAAATCTGATTTCCAAGAAACACTGGTGGGTTTTTGATGCTGATTTGTGTAGTGGTGCATGTATGTTCACTTCACTGTGAAGCTGTTTTGTGAAGGAAGGTGGTTTTTTTTCCATTCGTCTTTTCTCATAAGGGTGAAAATTTTGAAATTTGTGCACAGATAAATTGTACATTTAGAATCTGGAGTATAAAACGTGAGATGCAAACACACTGAGGAATTTCCATTAGAAGAAAATACAAAAGAGCACCCTTTTAGCTGAATTTTTGGTGGTGCCTTATCTTCTGTTCCTATTTAAAACATCACAACTGAAAGGCTGGATAAAGGGACCTAGAAAGCATAGATTAGAAATCTTCACCCAGTATTGTTGTCAGTTCATTGTGTAACATTTATGGAGGTCACATCAACTTCCTGATTTCCTGTTATTGGAAAATCACTACTTAAAATAAGCATATTAACATGTCTTCTTATTTCTATTTGTAGCACACTTAAAAATGCATTCCAAAAAAAAAATTGTTACTTCTACATTCTAGCTAATTGGGTATTTTGGAAAAAGAGTAAGTTGAAAAGACATTTTGTAAGTTGTCATGGACTCTAGACTGACTCTAAAACACAACGTTGTGCTGAGTCACTCTCTAATAAGTAGCTGAAATAGCCTAAACCAGACAGACTGTGCTACTGTAATGTTGAGAGTCATCCAGTACCTCTTCACAATTGTTAGTCTCAGTAGAAAAACTATGCATAGAAGGAACAAAATCATTGTCTCTTAGGTTCGTTGTTCCCCATTTTGCAGTAAACAATTTATTTTCAGTGTGACACTCAAGGGCAGGTGCTTGTTCAGCACTACATTTTTTCCAGAATTTATTTTGCTAACGCATCTTCTAAATGGTGTAGATGTTTCTGTATATAATTATTAAAAATCAAAAATGCTCATGTAGGATATCTAGTGCTTTTGGATAATTCAGGCTGTAATGTAATTTGGATGTGTTAAGTATTTAAGCTCTTCATAAACTGAAATTTTTAAAATAAAAAATTTAAAAGGACTTTTATGGTGAAAGTAATTGAACAGACTTGTTGACTTTTTTTTCTTCCAGCATGCAATGAGTGTGATTGGGATCTTTGCAGAAGAGCAGGCATTGGTACTACAAATAGTGGCTGGAATACTTCATTTGGGAAACATCAGCTTCAAAGAAGTTGGCAACTATGCAGGAGTGGAAAGTGAAGAGTGTAAGTACCTCTGGAAACTGTTACAGAATTAGCAGTGGGCTGAAACCCAGATGGCATGAGCTGAACTGCCATCTTGAGCTTCTTATCCAAACACAGTGCATCATTTCTTTTAGTGTGAGGCTGTTAATTTAGGTTTTTCCAAAAACAATAATGGTACTGAGGCCCCTGTTCTGTCTAGTACAATGCCATTGACTTTAACAGAAATGTAATTTTGAATTTAGGAAATCTTTTTCCAGCCTTTAAGCATGAAATAATTGAAATTGTGAGAACGTCTTTCAAGCAAACTTAAATGTATTCTCCATTCAGTGCATCAACAGTCATTCATAAAATTAAAAAAAAAAAAGTCTCTTAATGGTTTGTCTGACATCATCCTCACATGGAAGCAGCTACCAACTTGTAGAGTATCTCTAGTCTCAGGTACACAGTTAGTGCTTGGGCGTACATGCACACATCCAACAGAGTAGCCTTGAAAATGCATTGAAGATCAGAATTTACATACTACAAGTGTTATCTTCCTTGTCTCAAATTTCTCATTCCATGCTTCATTATCAGATACATCTACCCTGGAAATATTTCCTTATTAGTAATGTACTGACCTGGCATCCTTGCGCTCTTGCTGCTATTTTATATCAGATGGTGGTGAGGCACTGGAACAAGTTCCCCAGAGAACTGTGGATGCCCCATCTCTGCATGTGCTCAAGGCCAGACTGGATGGGGCTTTGAGCAACCTGGTCTAGGGGGACGCGTCCCTTCCTGTGGCAGAGGGTTGGAACCAAATGATCTTTAAGGTCCCTTCCAACCCAAACCAGTCTATGATTCTGCATTAAGAGTGTAGAGTTATATTGTGTTTGGTTCTGCTTCCCTTACGCTAAATCATCAGCACAGTGAAGGAGGAGTTTTTGAGGTGGCTCTTATCATTATACTTTCCTCATAAATTCTTACAGTAATATTGGCTAAATATTTATTCTGGAATCTTTACAGTATATGTGAGCATATTTGGTCTATACTTCCCTACAGTCTCTTGCCTTTTAAAATACATGATGTTTAACCTTTTCATGTTCTCAGTGAGTTATCAGAGATGCTGCTATAGACTCAACTTTGGATAGTTCCTTGGTTACTAGTACCCTTGGGTAAATTTAAACAGTTTCCTGATTGTAATCAGAAAGCTGTCAGTTATTAACAGTTCTAAAAATACTGTTGGATTAACGTAGTAAAGGGTTTAAAGAAGCCAGATCATGCTGTCATATTACAGATGTGTAAAGCTCAAATGGCCGCTGTCCTAGTGATTATTTTACATCTTCCTCACACCAGTAGAGCAGATCTGAAAGTAATGGAACATGAATGAAACATTGTTAGAGGATTATGTGGTTTAGTGGAAGCACAACAGTAACTCCAAGAGACCTACCCTTGGGAGCTATTTCCATATGCTCTTAAGCAATTTCTTTTTTCCCATTCCTTAAGGTGTGTGACACCTGCAGCTAACATCTGCTCTATGTGCTAAAATGCAAATACTGGACTTGTGGCTGCTTATTGCACAGATGTGTATTTTTCTGCTCTGCTTTTATACAATGGGAACCAGAATTTTCCCTGTAGTTTCAGAATAAGGGTTAAAAAACAAATAAATGGAAGGGAATTTAAGATTTTTTGCAATATTCTTAGAAAGGGAAAGGATTTTAGGAAGCAATAGTACTCTTTTCTTATTATACTTTATACGTTTCATGTATTTACACATTTTTTTTCAATTGCTTCAGTTTTATTTAATATGTGAGCTTTGTGTTTTCCTCCCATCTCCTCCAGCCACTCCATCAACCACATAGTTCAAAACTATGGCTTAAGACAGTTCGAAGGACTGAAGGTACAGAAATAGATGACTACTTTACTTTGAGGTGGTTTACCTTAATTAAAATCCACGTACGCAAGGACCTGAACATTTCCTTGAGGAGCTTAGAGGAATTTTTAAGAAATAAATGCCTATTTATTTTTTTAAAGCTGCATGCCCCATGAGGTTTATTACTGCTGTTTGTTACTAGTGATACAACTATTTTTTTTTTCTTTTATTCTGCACTGGTTTAGCGTATAAGTCATAATCTAGCAACCTTGATTTTTCTTACAGTTTTGGCTTTCCCTGCTTTCCTCCTGGGAATTAACCAGGACCGCCTAAAGGAAAAACTGACCAGCAGACAGATGGACAGCAAGTGGGGAGGCAAATCTGAGTCCATTAATGTAACACTAAACGTGGAACAAGCTTGCTACACCAGGGATGCACTGGCCAAGGCCCTTCATGCCCGTGTTTTTGATTACTTGGTGGATGTAAGTTGTATTTGCTTGATTCTATTGAAGTATTGATACAGTGGGAATGTTCCTTGCAGAGCTTTTTTTTTTTTTTTTTTCACCTGGTATGTGTTCCTTTGCCTAAGCTTTAGCAGCAGCACTGAGCAGTGCAGTGGGAACACAACCACATACAGGGCACTGATTATATGAGAAATGCTACACTTCCTTTGAAGCAAATGAGCTGTGCTTTCAGCACTGTATTTGTTCAGTCTCTTGCCACAACTGACCTGTGTGATGTTCTGACATCTCCTTTCTGTCACCATCCATACTTCTCTGAAATCAGTCTTATTTTTCTCCTACAGAATTGAACATTTTCAAATGAGCAGAATAAATAGGTTATGTTACTTGTCCCCTGTTCTCTTACCCTACTCTCCTGCAGAGAATCTCCTTCAGCATCCTGATACTGTGGCATTTGAGCAAATGCTCAAACTGCACTTTCCATGCTGCAGTGCTTTCTATTCAGGATGACGCTGTAGGCTGAATTGGCAGGGGATAAACCTTACCTTTGGCCACAGATGTTAGCTAGATTAAATGAAGTCTGCTCATCTGCTCTGTGTTGGCACTGCTAGTATCTCAGAAGCCTTCCTGTTCATGACAGTTCTGAAATTCCTGCTATATGAAATAGGGGAATACAGAAATTAGTGAAAAAAATCATGTTACTATCTGCAAAACACATCAAATATCAGACTTAAAGCTGGTCTGTTTTTTTGTTCATTCTTTTTTTCTTCAACTGCACTGAGCCAGTTACTCCAAAGGAGAGATTTTTACAAACAGAAAATCCAAAGGCTCACTGACTTGGAAAACAGGGTAGTATACTGTTAATTTCCTAGATATTAATAACACTTTATTAAAAAGTAAAGTACCCTATTAAATACATATGTATTCCATTCCAATATGTTATTTCTGAAGAAACACTGTATTTATATAAAGATTTATGAATATACAATTTAAATATTTTAAGCTTCACTTTGTTTTATGTTTTTTGTTTGTTTTGTTAGTCCATTAATAAGGCTATGGAGAAGGACCATGAAGAGTATAATATTGGTGTCCTCGATATTTATGGCTTTGAAATATTCCAGGTGAGACGATGCAACATTCAGCATTTGAGCTGATTTGACCTGACAGTTTTTTGTTATTAGAAGGGAAAAAATCTAACAGGAAAAAAAAAAGTTTGGGGGCAGAATAGAAGCCAAAAAAAGACAGCTTCTTAGACATTAAGTTCTTGCTGCTAATGTCTCACTTAGTAAACACAAAATATTGAAGAAAATTCAAAGAAACTAGGTCATTGATCCTAAAACAAAGATCTGAGATTACACACAACACCTATAAAATTAGAAACCTATCCATCATTGACAATATTTCTATGAAGCTTCTCCTACTATTACCAACATAAGAACTAAGAATTACTGCATGAGAATAACTTTGTTTCTTTTTCTGTAGAAAAATGGCTTTGAGCAGTTCTGTATCAACTTCGTTAATGAAAAACTGCAGCAGATTTTTATTGAACTGACACTGAAAGCAGAACAGGTAACCAGACATTATTTTTGACTTCACAGAATGAGCTATCATTTTCTCAGTTGGTAGAAAAAGTGAGGTTTCATCATCTGTTAACAATAAAATTTGCCTTGTTAAGCAAGAAACAAAAAAAAACAAAACAAAACAAAATAAAATCTTTGCTGTTGGCTAACCCTAAAAATGTAAACCAAGCGAGTCCGTCATACTGTGTACTAATGCAGTCATATGACTGCCTAGACTTGCTGCGTACTCTGACTCACTGACAGGAATGGAAAACTGCAGTTCTATTCCATCCCTGTGCTTTCATTGGACATGACAGAGTAAAATGGGAATACTTTTCTTAGTTTCCTCCACACCCATTCCCCTCTCCGTTTCTTTTTTTTTTTTTTTTTTTTTTTTTAATGTATACAAAATAGATCCCCGTGGCAAATGCGCAAATATTCTGTGTATTTGCATTTCTCTGCTCACAGTCTCACTGAAAAACCCCTCTTTATGTGAAGGGAGCTTCTGCATGGGAGGGCAGACATAATGCAGCTGAGACAGTAATTGTGTACAGTATGAGCTCAGGCCTGGCACCGACTTCAGGACAGTGTTTTCGAGAATGTGCATACACAATTGCCTTTGTATAAAAGAAACTGATCAATGCAATTGAGCACACAAATAACCTTGTAAGTGTCTAGCTAAATTCATATGTATGCAACTGAGTGAATCAGTTTAATCAAATTTCAGCATGATTTTTATTCCAGTCTCTGTCCTTATGGTCATAGTAATTGTATACAGAAATAAAAAGTAGAGCTGTCTCCATTTTATGTCCATTTCTGAATGTGTTATTTTGAGGGCCTGATTTTTGATATGCCTGTCATAAACTTATTTTGTAAAATACTTTAGAACATGGATGCTTAATTGCATTGTCAAGATAACATAAAGCTCATTTTGTTGCTATTTGCAAAGGACTTTGACAATAAATGCACTGGCAAAATACTCCTGCTGGTCTTAGTGACTACTCAATAGCTATGAGAGACAAAAGAATGTGCAGAGAGCACAGAGAAGGATCCTAATTCTGCTCTTAGGTGTAGAGAGCTGGCTTTAATCATCATATGGGTCATTCCTCTTCTTTACCCAGAAACAGAGTTGACAGGTTTTTCTAAGCATAGAGTATATATGTAGTATATTGTAGATCTGCTGCTAGAGCTGTGGTGCATGGGAATATTTGCATTTTTCCTCTTACTTAACAGGAAGAATATGTGCAAGAAGGAATCAGATGGACTCCAATAGATTATTTTAACAACAAAATAGTGTGTGACCTGATAGAGAACAAAGTGGTAAGTAATTGGCATAAACAGATGGAAAAAAAAAAAAAAAAAGAAAAAAAGAACTGTCTCTAAAATATTTGGGCAACTGCTTTGCTGTCAAGAACATTCATGAGAAAAATGCAAATACTGTTGTTCAGTAACTGAGTCATACTAAGCCTATATATAAATCTTACATAAGGTATCTTATAAGATCTTACAAGAGCTCTAAGATATGTTATTTAAGATATTGGCCAAAAAGAGAACCATAAGATAGTATGTTTGATAAACATGATTGAAAAATTCACTGGTTGGAAATTACTTTATCCACCTAAATTTGTCATCAATTTCATGACATATGCTCCTGTATACATTAGGTAATTTTTGGTAATATACATAGGTATTTTTTGGTGGAATGAGAAAGAAGATTACTTTGCAAAGTTTTCTAAAAAGTTCTTAACAGGCCTAATTTCCGACTCTGTCACTAGCATTACATGGACTTGTATCTCTCGTTAAACTGTTTACATGCTAGTGTACAAATTAACCTTTACTATGAACTGTATAGATTGATGGAGATTTCTTCCTGCTGTGACTTTGCTCTCATGTTTTTGTACTAAAGAATTTTCTTTTGGGGGTAGGCATTGAGCTTTTTTTTTTTTTTCCTCACTTTGTTGTTTTCCTCAAATGCATTAGAATCCCCCTGGAATTATGAGCATTTTAGATGATGTATGCGCCACAATGCATGCAGTGGGAGAAGGAGCTGACCAAACACTGCTGCAAAAACTCCAGATGCAGATTGGGACTCATGAACATTTCAACAGCTGGAACCAAGGATTTATCATTCATCATTATGCTGGAAAGGTAGTATGGAAAATCATCACTGAATTCCGCATAATGCACTTATAAGGAAAAAGAACAGTCATGAAGGGAAGGGGGAAGTATTACCTCTAGAGGGCTATTCTGATTTTAAATAGGCATATTATCCTAGGAGACAGTGCCATCCTTTCTCAACGCATGGAACTTAAAACACACATGCCCTGACATAGGTCCCTTACTTAGGATAGATGTCTGGGCCTTGCTGCTGTCAACTGTTTTAAAAAAATCTAGTATTAAATGTAATAAATACCTCAATCTTCATTGTCAGTTATAATAGTAGTAGGTTTAAAGCATTCAGGCATAAAAATGATCCTTAATGTACTAGTCAAATTAGAAATATATACAGATCCTGTATACAGTTACTTGGGCATATTTCTCAGACTATTCATGATTTCCTGCTGTTGTATTGAATAACAGTAAACCCTTATTGTGCTAAATATTTTTATTCTATAAAGTATTGAAATCACACGCATTATATTCTATTCACCAGTGTCATTTTTCTTCTTTGAGTTCAAGTATATGGATTAAATTCCTTTGTTGTGAAAGAGTTAACTAATATATGCAGGAATTTTTTAATCCCTATACTGCCTTTAAGTAATACTAGACTAACCACAAAGTTCAGATCAGCTACTGATGAGGACAGGATATAAATTTTCTGTAATTATTGGGTTCTCAACTTACCACAAACAATCAATTTCCACCTTGGCCCAGGTATCTTATGATATGGATGGATTCTGCGAGAGAAATCGGGATGTTCTTTTCATGGACTTGATTGAACTCATGCAGAGCAGTGATTTGTACGTAAGCAAAACTTGCTTAAAGCTAGGAATAATGTGCTAGTTCAGATGGATGCAGAGGGCCTGACTACTACTTTGCAACATGTCAACTGATTTGCATAAAAATGGAAATGAACCATCACAGAAAAACAGCATCACTTGCATTGTACTCAGTCTTCATTTTCTGCAAATCTCAGTAATTATGTAAGGTACCAAAGTGTCAGAATTAGGTAGTATATTGATAAATGTTTTTTTGACCTCAAAGCAGGCCATCACTGATTTGGCATTATCTCAGAACAGGAACTATTTTAACGTAAACGTTTTTTTATTTATTTTAACTAACTGAGGCTTTTTAGGAAGTGCTTTTTGCTTTGAGTCTTGAAATCTGTTATCATGTGTCTTTACGAGGCTCACTAAAATACTGAGGGATCTCTGTGAGGAATGAAGCTCTTGGAAAATAGTAATCTTAAAATAGATTTGATACAACTCTGGGTTAACATAAATAGCTCTTTATATTCTACTCAAATATCAACTTTAACAGCATATTCCTTGACATTCCAGCATTTAATTGTCTTTCTATTCCAACGCTATTTTGTTTATTCTTTTCTAGGCCTTTTATAAAGGCTTTGTTTCCTGAAAATCTTCAAGCAGACAAGAAGGGTCGCCCTACCACTGCAGGCAGTAAAATCAAAGTATGACTAATTTTTTGTTATATTATTGTGTGTTTGTGCAAGTTTAAAAAAAAAAAATAGTAGTCTTTGCTTGTTTTTATTATCCAGATATTTTTGAAGATAGACAGTGGAGTGTTCTGACTGCAAAGCAATGCATTGTTTCAGCTGTTAGAATCATGTTTTGCCCAGCATCACTGTTCATTAAACCTTTTGTTCATCTGCATTCTACAGCAGTGAATTTTCCAAATGAGCAATTGATGGTAGTGATAATACTACTTGCATGTGCATAGTGAATGAGCCCCTTTACTCAGCCACTTGATATCCTACAAATAACTACAGATAACTAGTCTCTTTATAGTGCAGAAATGCAGCAGAGCCTGACCCTACACCCACTGAAGTTAACAGAAGTCTATCTATTGACCATAGTGTGGGCTGAATAAAGCAACAAGTGTTAGAAGGCGTCTCTTTTTTTTTTTGAGACTGGTTGTAAAATACATGCTTAGATGATATACTTACTTGAAGACTTTGGAAATCAATATTTTTTCAGTGTCTTTCCTTATATCTTACCCTGACAGTTAAGCTCACCTAACACATTCCCCATGATATGCATTCCCCACTCCCTGTTTTTATATAGTAGTTTAAATATATTACATGGTTGGAGATAATAGTGCCTTCTGTTTACTGAAAATGTTTTCCTGAGGTGAGAGACTTGTGGAAGGTGTTGAGTTTCTAAGTGGATGTGTTTATACATCTTTTACATACATATTCATAGACACCAACATGGGTAAGTTTTAAATAATAAGAATAAAATTATTTGAGTGAGCAAAAGTGATTTGCAAAAACACAGGAACAAAGAGCAGAAAATTTTCCAGTAATATAAAGATAATAGCATCCTTTCCTTAATTTTGGATGTTTGTAGTATTAAGAGGTGGTTTTTGTTTTGGTTTGGTTTTACTTTCTCCCTCTCACCTTACACATACATGCACATACATGACTTTTTCTGTACATTGTTTCCGGGCTAGAAGTGCAGGTCTGCTACTGCTATATATTATCCCAAGACAGTTCTGGAGAAAAGGACCAAACCCAAATGGATCATCAGTAGATGTTTGATGTTTTTACAACTCTCTCAGAGGATTTACTCTCTTTAGGTCAGATCTTATTATTTTTTCCTTGATTTTACAGAAACAAGCAAATGATCTTGTTGGCACCCTGATGAAGTGTACACCCCATTACATTCGCTGCATCAAACCAAATGAAACAAAGAAACCTCGAGACTGGGAGGAGAGCAGGTATGTGCATAAGCAGCCAAAAAAAAAAGCCACCAAAAAAATCATGATCTTTAATCCTATAACCTACAGACAATAAATAGGGCACATGATCTAAATAAGCAGTTAGTAGATGAAGTTCTTAGTTGTTTTTTTCATATCAGTTAGAGATGATCAAAATTCGCAGAATATGTAGCAGTAAAACTATAAGTATATTAAAGACTTTGTTTTCCATGTGGAATTTGCACACCAAATGCATTATACATCAATTCTAACTTTTGCTCTGTGCTTTGAAAACAGCTTCTATTAGATAGCTGAAAGCCAACAAGACATTTGTATTTGCTGTCATGTATCAAACAAGAAAAACAGAAAAAAAGTGTCTATAGCAAAGAAATATAGGTTTCATGTTTTTTTTTATTTTCCAACATTTAGGTTTCATTAGCCAGCTCTTTAAAGAGAAATAACTAGAATATCATTCATACAGACATTGAATAGATGCCTAAATCATTAATTAGGTTTATTGCATCTGTTTTAAGTCACCTTTAACCATGTGGTACTTTTTAACATCTTCATAATATCTAAAAAAAAAAAAAAAGATACATTTCTTTCTTGTACTGAGGTCAAGTACAGTATTTAACATTTTTAATTATATACCAAGTACTTCTGGTATTGGTAGAAGTGCTGATAATAGCAATTAGTTATTTTTGTCACAGTGAAACGATTTGTGAAGTCTGATAAAGAATATTCTTGACCACATCAACAGCATGCCAGAATTCACTTCCTGCTTATTTGGCACACAGACTAGCACAATTACATGCAGATGTAGAGCACTTACAGAAGCCACAATCATGACTGCCCCTTGAAAGTGTCATTTAGGTCTTGGCAGTAAACGATAGACCCTCTTTCTCTAGCTTTTCCCACCTTTTAAAAATCCTACTATGCAGCACTTAATTTCTCACCCACACTGGGACCAAAGGAGGAAAGTTATTCTAGTGAAAGTATGTCTAAAAGTTGTAGCAAAGCAAAAAGTACAAATTGGGGGCACTTTAAAAATCAATCATTTACATATTGGAAAACAGGCCTATTATTGTGGGAAGTGTTGCTAGGAAACCAGTGAAACGAAACAAAACAAAAAACTAATCCTGACAAAAGGCCAGCTTTCAGGAAGCCCATTTTGGAATAAAAGTGGGTAAGATTTCTCCCCCCTCCCAACAGGGATGGTATTTAGCAAATGCAGCAACTGGTGACACTAAGATAAATGAAATACAGATGACTGTATAGTATCAAACTCAACTACAAATAGAATTAGTTCTTAGGATGGTAATCCTTCATCCCTGTTTACAAATACTAACATTCTTTCCCTTTTCAAACCATTTCTCATATATTCTGACATCATATTGTATACATATGCTGTAACATTTAGTGAAATTTGCAGGAAAAATAAATGTAATTATATGCATATATCAACTCAAAACTTCAGCTTGTTTAATTTTGTCATTTCATGATTTTACCATGAGAAAGTTCTGCTGAGGGAAACAAAAATGCAACTGAGTATGTGTTATTTTTCTGAATGTTGCAGTAGTGTTTTTGGTTTTCTTTTGTGATCATTCAGTCTTGTATCACACACATGCTGCCATACTTAAAAATATGATGGGAACAGTATATTTAATCTGCTTATTAGTAGCATATTACTAGACAGCGGAAGTGTTATCAAGTAAGGAGAAACTTCACAAAAGCCCATCCTCATGCTCATACAACCCATGTCACTTCAGCCTTCTACAGCTGTTGAATAATTTCAGATTGTTTTGTACTTTAAGATAGACCTCGTATAATACCTAAACCTTGTATAATACCTTAGTTATTCAAAAAATTGGGGTGTTCCTTGAAATGTGTTTTTGTTCAGATCCTGGCACAGCCACTTGGACGTGTATTCAAAATTGCTGCATTAGCTGAATTCCCAGACCCTGACCTGCTTGAGGTTGATGCCTGGAGGGAGTTCAGTGTGCCTTTTCTCAGAAAGAAAAAGAAAAAAAGAAAAATGTCTCAAATTCTGTGTTGCTGGACACTAATACTGGCAGGACAGTAAGAAAAAGGGAGTAATACTGTTGCTGCAGTGCATTATTCCAGATGTGAACAGGAAGGAAAAGCTATAAACAGGAAAATGTATTTTTGTCTATCAATTTTCTACTGTTACTGTACCAGAATTTTTGGAGTAGGTTCAAAACATACTTTATTCCTTGAACACAGCAAGTTAAGATGTGCAGTTTTTTTATTATAAGATAAAAGAGCAGCGTCTCTCTGTAATAAAATACCTCTAAAAAGAAATAACCACAGGGCTTCTGTTATTTGTAGCATGGGATTTCAATTTTTTTCCCCTTATACTGAGTCATGTGAAAAGAATGTCTCTACCAAAAAAAAAAAACAAAAAACAAGTGATGAAATTTATATTGAAATTTAGCATTTCAAAATACCTAAAGAAATAATACCAAATTAACCTAGAGGGTTTTCAAGATTTGAAATATCTTGATTCATAAAATTGGTGAAACGGTACTTTAAAAAGGATTAAAATTAAATGGTTCCTTACAGACTCACTTTTTTTTTTTTTTTAATAATATGAAGAATTTTTATATACTGTTCATTAAATTTACAGGACTAAAATCTTAACTTACTTCTGACTGAAAGCTAAAGCTTGCATAATTTGCCCTATAAAAAAAAACAACAGAGCCCCTGGAACACCACATTTCAGAATTAAAAGCTGACATTGCTTCTTTCAACCACATGACTTAGATGAGAAAAGTAAAGAAATGCAAAGGAAAACAGCACAAATTGTACATTGTTAGCAAAGTTAACTGAAATTCTTCAAATCAAATCTCCAAGCATTAAAAAGCAGACTAGTAGGATATGTAAGAAAGAACTTAAAATATGTTCCACAGCTCCAGAGACAGGAAAAGGTGCCAAAAGATTTATGGGGAAATACTTGTTCCTTGTTTAGAACCTGAAAGAGTTTTGCATGAGGGAAATGTAATGGTGTTGGGATAACAATGTTTCAGCTTGTGTGTACAGCAGAATCACCCCACAGCCATTAATTAACACTTTCATCTGGACTAGTACCAGCTCAGTTTTTGTTTAGAATTAAAGTATGCCATGAGCAAACTTACCAGGCACGCTTCTGCAAGTCTTATGCCTATCCTCAGATCCTCCCTTTGCAATATGGTAAAGTCAAGAACAGTGCTAGCTTTTCACGAATATATTGCCCAAGGTCTCCTATTTCTGATTCTGTGTGTGCTGGAAGTTCAGAATCTGGGCCTCTCCCCTCTCCTCAGATGCAGTTCTTCTCCAGAACAGCCAAAAATGAGCTGTGTGCAACTGTCAATGTTTGAGCTATATAAACATAGGTGAAAACTACAATAAAAGAATGCAATTTCCCACTGCCTGGAATATCAGCTATGTAATTGTGTAGGTAGTTATTTGGCTTTTTATGGGTAACGTTAGTGAAGAAATCTATACATGAATTAGGAGGTAGGTAGGTAGGCTACAATAGGGAATGCTACAGTAAATTTCCTGCATATATTTCAGTAATGTAGTCTACCTGCGCTGAGTATTTGTTCTGCCATGCAGTGTGCCTGGTAATATGCAAGAATAAATAGATTCATATATGAATTTTATTATTTCATATGTGCATGAATTTTACAAGTAGTCTTCTTTACTTCTAAAAATAACAGATTTTAAATCTTGTTTTGTCCACAGGGTAAAACATCAAGTGGAATATTTAGGTCTTAAAGAAAATATTCGAGTACGAAGAGCTGGCTATGCCTACAGGCGGGTTTTCAAGAAGTTTTTGCAGAGGTAGGATAATACTAATTTTGAAATATTACAGTACAATTGTTTACATGATGAGGAAAAAAAGAAGTTGCAATTTTTAAGCGCTTCTCATGTCCCACTTTTCCTTTCTCCTATTTACCTTTATCTAGGCTATGCAGAGATTTAAATGTATCTTAAAGACTGTCTATTGTTGTCTTTGAAAGTCTTTTCACTTTCCTGTAAACTTGCTGAAGAATTCAGTTTTTTTGTAGTCTTTTGAAAGGGTTGCTGAAAGTTAGAACTGAAGTCAAGAGAACTTAGAGTTAGGAGCTGTGTGTTCTGGAATCTGAGGGTAGCTCTCCAACTGCTCTCTGCCAGTGACAGGATAGGCAAAGAAATATGTGCCTGCCATTCCGCTATTTCAGTGCAAATTCATACCGTAACGTGTGGACTCCATTTTCATTATGAAATAATTTTTAATCCTATTTTTTTCTTTATCTTCAAGCCCAGACATAATAAACATGAATGTGCTTCAGAGTATAAAACCTTATGTGAAGGCTACTGCTGAGACAGAATAACAGATAATAATGAGTATGAAATCTAGCCTAACAGTTGTCAAACACTGATTATGAGGGCTGTGTCTAGAAATCTGCCTGAGGTCTGCACAGAGGAAAGCCACATGGTGTTTCTGGAAGGTGAATAGATTTCTATACTTCATTTCATGTGCAGAGATCCACAAGCAGCTGAAACCATTCTCTGTGGAATTCATCCATTTGTTTCAAATCTGTTTTGTAAAATTTAACAATTTAAGAGTAAACCTTGTCCTGCAACCTTTCCATTCACAGTTCCTAATATGCAGAACAACCTGTTCTGACACGATGAGTCAGTGTGAGTAAAAGTGGGCTGAGGCATGGGATGGTCAGGAAATGCATGCTTGTACATTTGTTTTCATTGGGAGCTACTTGGCATCTTGATGTAAGAAGAGATTTTGGGGCTGAATAGACTTTTATGTACGAAATTTACATTTGCATGCAAAAAGCTGATGTCACTGAAAAGGCCTGTGTGTTTCAAAGCATAACCAATCTGAAAGCTGAACTCCATACTCAGAGATAGGACCTAACTCCATACTGTGAATCTGTAATAGATAATATTTTTGATCTTTTTTTTTTTTCTTGGAATTGTTACACAGCATTTTAAGAACACAGTCGTGCTGAAGTCCCTCATAAGCCCAAATTACATTTAAAGTCACAGAACCTATATATACAGATACCAACACAACCAGTTTAATGAGAAGTATGCAGAAGTACATTGGAGGAAAGTGCTATTCATTCCTAAACAGCAGTGGACAATGATAGAATTGATGCACATAACATACTAAATTCCAGAATTGTGATATGCTCAGTTGGTACATGTTACAGTATAATATAGTTTGTTTTTTTCTTTTTTTTTTTCTGCCCATTAGACTTGTAACAACTGTAAATTATGTGAAGCTAGTCTAAGTTTATGAAAAAGCAGTTCTAATCTTTTCTTATTCTGTACCTGAGAACTTTACTTACATTAAAAGATCTTCAGTCATATTTTTCCCAATGTCCTCCTTTATATAGCTTAGATGTAGGAAAGAATTTGTAACATGCTGAAATGTAGTGTCAAATTAAGTTTTGTGAGGGGTTGCACAACTTTGATTGCCTTTATTAACTTCAGCACCTTTATATTCAGACTCCATTATCCAACTAGATTGTTGGAGTTACACGATGAACCTGCAAAAGAGGCTGTTAAATAAGCTGGAAGTTAGTTTAACTTACAACTCCTCCTTACTACTACACATCTATCTATCCCATAATACTGATAAGTAAATTATACTGTCTCTATACAGACTATATGTAATGGACATCTGTAACATAACAAAAGTAGCTCTTATGACATAACATCATGCTAGTGTCTGAGTATTTGTTAACTAACTTCAACAGGAGAGCAGTATGGACCCTTTGAATCTCACTGAATTTTGTTTGCCTTTTCTTTTCATGTACATGCTATTTAGAAGTATTGTGTTTTTTGTGATATGCTCCTTTTTAACTGTTTGTTATTTTTATGTGGTATTAAGTTGCATGACACTGTTTCTGCTTCTGGCTAGATAACAATTTAGATATGACACAATAGAGAAATGAACATTTCCTGAATAAAGTTTCTAACGACTTGTGTGATTTTGAGAAATTTTATTAGAAGCTGCCTAAATCTTCCTAAGAAACGTGAACTTGGGAATTACAACAAACTAAATTCCATACTCTATCAGTTTTTTCATTAATTTAATAGTTTCACTAATATAAGCATGGGAGTATTATGAGACAGAAAACTACTCACTGCTACCTATCAAAGACATGGTATTACAGCACTTCCCTGCCTCCTTTCCTAGCTGTTTGTATGGTCAGTTGACCTCAATGTTCCCTCCAGATAGCACCAACATCACAGTATCTTCCCTCCTGTAGCAGGTGCCAAGCCAAAGGCTTTCTGGGATAAGGCCAAGACTGGCTCCTTGCTAAATGCGGACCAGCTGTTGTTAACAGGTGCGTTAGGAGCACGAGCTGTCCGCTTGCTCATAAACACAATAGACCTTTGTAAGAATACGGAAGACAAAGGCTTGAGTGGGAAATTGATCCCATACTTGGGAAAAAAATCTAGCATATTAAGGATATGGAGGTACTTAAACTTGCACCGTAAGTCCTTGCTAGTAAATAATCTTGCTCTGGCTTTATGGAGAGCAGAGCAGAACTTTCTGTAATTAACCACTGCAGTTACCAAATAGTTAACTTAGGATCTGGAAATGGGAGACTCGTGGACAGTTGCCATTCTTGATGCAGCTGTTTTGTCTCGCTAAGCAAAAAACACCTTAATATTCTGCATCTTCCCATGCTCTGAGCTTCTGTAATTCCTACCAAGGTAGTCAGTATGCCCCCTGGGTAATAATACTAAGAATCAGTGGTATTCTGCTGCTGCTCTTTGCTGTTTTAACTTCTTTTCCTTCTTCTTTTCCTTGGTGGTTAAGATACGCCATTCTGACCAAAGCAACCTGGCCTTCCTGGAAAGGAGAGGAGAAGCAAGGAGTTCTCCATCTGCTTCAGTCTGTCAACATGGATCCTGACCAATACCAACTAGGGAAATCCAAAGTCTTCATCAAAGCTCCGGAGTCTGTAAGTGTGGTAGGACATGAGTCTATAAATATGAAGCTTTAGCTGAAATCAGAGGCCTGCCCACTCAGAAGTTTCACATGATAGGGTGGGAGAAATATCAGAATATAAGTCAGGCTGGGCAGGCCTGTCACAGATGCCTCAAGTCTGTGGGTGCAGTAGAGATTCTAGTCGCTTCATTGATGGGTACAGTATAAGGACGCTGCAGAAGTTTGACACACAAGGAGCATTAAATACATGAAGAGATGAGATACGCAAGGATGCTTTGCACGCTTTGTCAGGTTACATATGATGTTCCATCAGTGAATCTGTCATTTGAAGGAACGCGATGGTTTGAGAAGATATCTGTAGCCATTAGTCCAAGAAAACAGGTGCTTTTCTCAGTATAAGAACTACTGATGGAAATAAGAGAATAGCAACAAATATAGTAATGATATGTTATATATTATGGAGTAAATCAATGTCACAGGATGACTGTAACTTGAAATCCCATCCTGAAAGAACATTAGGTAGTCAGATTAAGACTTTTTTTCCCATGGCTTTTAAATTGCACAGTGTTGGAAAAAAAGTTCTTATATCACTCATACATCATTCAGGAAACTTGTCAAGGAAGAAAAGTACTCAATCCACCATCCTGTGTTCCTTATTTATTAGTAGCAGGTGACTTCTCGGTGCTTTGCCTTAAGTTACACATCAAAATAAGAGCAGAATATTTCTGTTGCTGTAATTTTCAGAAAATTTTTGGTTTTGTTCTGTATGGTAGGCAGTAGATTCAGGCAGTAGACTCTGCTATGCCCATTCACATGGTAAAAGCTCAGAGGGAAAATACTTGTCCAAGTCTTAAAATTGTTTCTACCATGAATAGGGTAAGTCTCATCTGTTTATATAATAAAGCATTATAGTGTTCAAGGTGTATAGGGTATCTGAATACTTGGATGCATGTTGACAGAACAGGAACTTCTAGTAGAGGATTATTTTCACTTCAATATTGCAGTCAATGAGACTTAACCAGCTAATTATAAAGAAGCATGAGCTTTGTTTGCCTTCCACTGTAGCACAGGTCATGATTTATTTGTTAAGATTTTGGTGAGTCTTACAGAGTTGGTGTGATAGTCTTGGTCATCAGTGAATGTCATTCATATCTTTTCTTGTGACAACAGTTAGGACTTTCAATCCTTTGCTGATGACTTCAAGTTTATGATATGGCAGTGGCAAATACCCATTCTGGTCAAGTAGCAGTTTAGAGTAATACAGATTACTTAGTTGCTTGTAATTACAAGGGACCAGAATTAGTAATTTAAGCAGCATCTTCTAGTTTGTCTTATGCTGTAGAAAATTGTTTTTTCCTGTTTTCACTGTGAAATTATTTTGCATCCATTGTAGTAAGTTTCAAACCCAATGCAATCTCAGTTTGGGAGATAAAGAAACCAAAATAATTTGCATAAAGGCCACTTTCTTGATGCTATGCTATTTTCAGGAAAAAATAGTTTAAAGTTTTAATCTATTTTTCTGTTTTATATAATAAACTGTAAGGAAATAAGCTTCTCTGAATGCTGAAAGACCCTAAGCTTTGGTATCCTTGCCCCTTACAAGAGGGCAGATTTCCAGCAGCCATATCTTCAAAGAAAGGAATGAAAATGTTTGCTGGTACCAATCTTCTATTTAATAGCTAAATGGTTCAACTAGTCACTTAGGATCGATGCATCCAGTGCAGCCTACTCTGAAGTAGCTAAAACCTTAATCTTCTGTACCCCAACATCACATGCTACTATTCTGTTTCCCAGGGGGAAAAAAAAAAAAAAAAATGCTTCCAGTTTTGCAGCATCTTCCCATTTGTTTCAGTGACATTTAATGACATATCTGTGAGTTTTACTGAAGGGCACTTCTGCAGTATAAGACAATACGAGGGTGACTGAAAATAGTAAAACTTTTAGGGTTGCATTGTGATTTTAATTTAAATTAGTGCTTTTGATTACTATATATTTTTCTTTTAAAAATGTATTTTTTTTCAAAAGCCATGAGGTTAATTTTAAAAATACTAAAATAGTTGGTTTAAAAATACTAAAATAGTTGGGGCCTTTTCCATTTTAAGTTGAAAGAATTTGAGGTGAATATTCTAAAGCTGTTTTTTTAAGCATTGAAAAAACATCCTGAAATTACTAAATTTAAGGCTAGTGTCATTACTTCTGACATAGTAAATGAAAAGTTTTCTTGCACCACTAAAGAAAGTGACTGTTATAGTTAATTGGATGAAAAAGTACCTGATTTGTTCAGGAGTGTGAGGGGTAGCTTTACAATACATATTTTTAAAAAAAGTTATGCAATATTTTTAGTTTATAATGTGTTTCAGTAAAATATTAGTTAACTTGATGTTTTCAGTGAACTTCCTTAATTGGGACTCTGACCTTCAGCTGCAGGTGACAGACTATTTTACACTGATATTTTGCAGTTAGCATTATTAGAGAAATAAATGACATGTTCACGAGAGATCAATGATTACTGTAAATTGAATTAGACACGGGCTTGATCATGCCCCTGCTGAAGCTTAGGAAGTTTTTGCATCAGGAGCATGCGTTTCATGCCCGTGCACTGAAACCCGATCTAGCACTTGTGTGTTTGTGAAAAGATTTTTTTTAATAAGTTTCTGTAAATGGAGATTTGCCAACTGCAAAATAAGGTTTTATGGGTAGCAGAAACGAGGCTTCATTACTTACATTTCCATCAAACACCTGAATAAATAACTCTGTACACAAACAAGTAAGGTCTTGCAGAAATGGTTTGCATTAGATCAAGTTTCCTTTTAGGTCA
Organism: Aythya fuligula; assembly: GCF_009819795.1. Classification (NCBI taxonomy): domain Eukaryota; kingdom Metazoa; phylum Chordata; class Aves; order Anseriformes; family Anatidae; genus Aythya; species Aythya fuligula. The sequence continues at coordinate 4,482,832 of NC_045569.1, read as the reverse complement.
ATATGAACAACGCTTTTCCTAGATTTGCATCATTTAGCAGCAAATTTAACAAAGGGTCCCATAGCCCAAGCTCACTTCTTGATACACCTTTTTGTTTGTTTTGTATTTTTGTGTTTGTTTTTTAAAAGCTTTCTCGCTTTTGAGAGCTAGGAGAGAAGCCCTTACGTGTATTTAAGTCACAGTATAGGAAAGTAATTAGCAAGAGCCAAGCTAGTGAACTGCTTTAATATTATAATCGTTAGCCAAATGTTGAGGTTCTGATAAGACAAGAAAAAATAAATTACATAAAAAGACTGTAGTGAAATATGCCATCCTCATTAAATAATTATGAGACTATTATAATGCATTAAATTTACATATATTGCAGTGAAACCTGGAAAGAAGATGCACCTGCTATTTCAGTTTTCATAAATCAGCACGTCCTCTTGATTTCTGACAACACTGTAGAAACAAGTCTTATCGTAGCATACTGAAATATAAGATTGTATTCTAATTACAAGTCCTGCAGCCAACTTCACTGCTGAGGAAGAGTGGAGCCAGCAGACACAGCAGGGTAAAGTTTAGATGAGGAAGAAAGATATATATGAATATGGTGCATTATGGTGTTACACATTGCACAGATGCCCATTGACATTCTAACATTGACAGGAGAAATGTGAATTTTAAAGAATATGGCAGGTTGGAGAGGCAGACTGGATGGATGCCCAGTGGAGAACTTCAAGTTGCACCAGTAGTATTTCAGGAGAGTTCACATTACTTTTTCTTCCTAATTGGGTTTCAGGGTTAATAGGTAAGCTGGTAAAACACAGAACCACTAAAGCTTCTCAGGTCTTCCTACCTTAGCATTCTGATCCAAGAATCCTTGGTCATAGTAGAAGCAGCAGCTTGGATCTGGAGTGAAATACATTGGAAAGTTGAAAGTAAAGTGTTTTTTCAAATCTTCTCTTGTAAAATGTTTGACCTACCTATTGTCCTTTTGTGCAGCTCTTTTTATTAGAAGAGATGAGAGAGAGGAAGTACGATGGGTATGCCAGGGCCATCCAGAAGGCATGGAGGAAGTATGCAGCCAGGAAAAAATATGTACAGATGAGAGAAGAAGGTAGGTCCTAACTTCTGGTGACTTATTTCACATTTCCTTTATCTCTTGCACCATATTTTTTGTTATTGGAATCATCTCCCTCTCTTTAAAGGAAATGATTGCTTTGCAGACTAGGAATGACTGGAAATTGTTGGACCCCTGAGGTACCACTGATGAGGTTAACTGTTCTGTATGTGTGGTTTTGTTGGACTACCCAGTGCTTTGGTCTCAAAACAAAGCCAGACTGAGTAGGAGAGAATTTCCGTAGTTTCAGAAGCACTCCTGATTTGTCAGAGCTGCCAAGCTTGCCATCAGTGTATTTCAATAGGAATGGATTTAATAACCATGTGGATCTTTATATAAGGATTAGTAGCAGTGCCTCACTATTCTTTTCCTATTAGAAGCAATTTGGTTATCACTTCTCCAAAAGTTCTGCTTTAAACCACTAATGCTCCTTCACACTGAATTTAGAAAATTTAGTAAACAGTATTAATCAATGTCTATTTTTTGTATTTAAGCATCAGATCTATTGCTGAACAAGAAAGAGAGGAGACGGAACAGCATTAACAGGAATTTTGTGGGAGATTACATAGGCATGGAGGACCATCCAGAGCTACGCCAGTTTGTGGGCAAGCGGGAGAAGATTGATTTTGCAGACACCGTAACTAAATACGATAGGCGGTTTAAGGTAGGCTTAAGAACAAGATCCACTGATGATCAGTTCTGCTAGGGAGTCATACTGATGTCTCTACAATCATTTAACAAACTCCATGTGTCAAAAAAATCTAAGATAGTAGCTTGAAAATAGTCTTTGACCCCTCTTAACTCTCAACATTGAGATTTTCAAGCTGTTTGTTCCAGGGCAAAAGGGAATTGCTTTATGGGACTTGCTGGGCAGAAAGCTAAATTAAGAAAGGGAAGAAAACCTACTTTAGTCCAGTGCAATCTGAGGCTGTGATTTATCACATCAGATTCCCCCGCACGCATTCAAATCAAAGACTGATAGCCTTGCCCCAAATCATTATATATTGTATGCCCCCAATACATTATGTATTTTTGGAACAGCATCATGACATTAATGCATTGATCTCTGTATAACTGTATATTTTCAAACAATTCTGTTTCAGAGCGTGAAGCGAGATCTTGTCCTCACTCCAAAGTGCATATACCTCATTGGGCGTGAAAAGATAAAGCAGGGTCCAGAAAAGGGTCAAGTTAAGGAAGTCTTGAAGCGAAAGATGGAAGTGGAGAGAATTCTTTCTGTTTCTCTAAGGTCAGTATCTTGAACACATCTTTCCACTGACAGAAATTTGTGTAAAACAATGAAATAAGTTGATTGATGAAGGGTGAATTCCATAAGCTCTATTAATTGAATGTTGTAAACAAAGCTGGAATCACTTTCACTCACAGCCCTAGTATGTTATAGCAGGTGTTTGTTAATAAACATTTTCTGACTAATTGTTAAAATGGTTCACTTGGTTTAAGTCTCACCCAAAATGTGTTCTGTGAAGCATATATGCACTATAACGTGCTCAAGAAGGTTTAGTGAGTTTTGGCTTAAGCTTGTATCTGAGAGGTAGTTCTTGGATATATATTTAAATACACCTTGTGTGTATCCAGTGCTTCCTGAAGAGTGGTTCTCTGTGGTGAGCTGTTAAAACCTTCATTCCTAGTTGGATTTCACATCACTTCTGATGACTGAATATCAAACCAGTCCCAACTTGCAGGAAATATCTGTGGTGTGGTGCCCACAAAGAGATAAGAAACCTGGTTAGGTGAGTAAATAAAAACAGGAAGAAACTTCCCATGAGACCCATAGATTTTTGCCTGTATCACTTCATCCCCTTGAAGATGAACAAAAAAAGTCTCTGAATACCTTTGCATTTGTTATTGCAGTTTATCAGAGCTGGCAGCTGAGTATTAAATTTAATATAAAAGAATACAGATCCAGCCTAATGGACCAGCAATAATTCTATAAATATTAAAATTTTGTAGTTTAAGAGAATACTCTGTAGTTGAGTACTATCTATTGACAGCTACGGCAAAGTGGTTTTTTAATAATATGCTTATAGAACATTGTTCCTATTAAGATACTCAGAAAAGATATTCAGAAGTCTTCCCACAGACATAATCCAGTACTAAAACAAAGATTTTCACATTTCTGCATTTGTAGACTAAATTAAATCTTTCCAAGATTAGGGAAATGTCTGCTTTTACAATACTGTTTTCAAATCTTGTGGTTTATTTTAGCACACATCTTTCTAACAAAAGCTGCAACAGCAATAGATCCAGGTTAAAAGAGTGGAACCTGCCTAGTTAGTGTTCCAAGTTTCAACTGTGTGCTGTACAAATATTAAACAGATTTCAGCCAGACACTTGAACTGGGCCCATAGCATTCCACAGGCAGAGTTGCATTGAGTCAGCTAAAAGCACAGCTGCCTGCCAAGGTAGTGAAAGCTGTTACACTCTTCTCAAAAGTAAATAACAGTTCCACAGAAGGTTTTGAAGGAAAACAAAATGTGCATAGTTTGGAGGAAATGTGTATATTACATTGTGTCTAATACTGTTTTAAACTTAGCTTATTGAATTTATTTTGTTGGAAAAGCCATTCTTCGTATATTCTAAAAGTAGCGTCAGAATTACAAACTGTCAAGCTATCCAGGTATTCCCCCCAGAACAAAGCTGCCCAGAATACACAGGATCAGGAGAGCTTTTCCTGTTTTCGTGTTACTATGGGCTGAGTTCATAATGGATCTTACTTAAGGAATATTTTAACTCTGTATTGATACAGTTTATTAGTAATACAATACCCTGGCTGCAGAGGCTACACAAATTACTGCTTCACTAGAATCTGAGATGATCTTTTGTCAGTGATCAGAGTTGCAGCTTGTAGTATTTAACAGTCTTCAATTAATAAATCCAGAATGAAACTTTTACACAGTACAAGTATTGCCTCTTTGTATTTTTGAAAAAAAGTTTTTCAGAGGTCATGCTCAAAACAAAAATTGCGTTAGCTCTCTAGCTTGCGTTGTCTCATGTGTTTTCAAAACTCTAGTTTGTAGTTTATTTTTAAATAAAATTCTAATTCTCAACTAAAAAGGAAGGGAAACTCCCTGTACTTTAAATTTTGACACCTGTAAGGTAATTGACTTCTGACCAGTTTTGAAGTCTCAGTCCTCTGCCTTGGAAGAAAATAATTGAAATGACACTTTTTAGGAGCTAATCTAGACTGGCTTTTAGCTCTGTTCTGTATTACAGACAAGAAGGGCAGAATATTCAAGCAGTACTGCCACATACTCACATCAAGTAACACTACGTAACAATTACTAAAGGAATTATCCTTTAAAATACAATTACCCAATTTGTAATTTGTTCTGTGAATTGAGTATGACAACTACTCATAGAAGTCTGCTAGTGTTTTTAATAGCAGTAAATAACTGAGTTTTACAATTTATCTGATAACCAGTGACACAGGATATCCTAACACTGTTGCAAAGGCAGGCTCTTTGCCAAGCAAGCTAAAATAGGACCACTGGCTGGGTAGTATTTCCTGTAGTGCTGGGGTTTTTCTTACATGTCTCTTTCAGAACCCTGCTGATACTCTGTTTGCTTGATGGTAGGAAGGGAGGTCATGGTTTTACTTTATTTTCTTTCATTTCTTACTGCTATTTTAAATACTAAGTAGGTAATTAGGTAAGTTTGTGGCTTCATACACACTTCCATAAGCTATAGGAAAGATTTCAGAGTTTGATCTTTTCAATATGGAATATGTAAGTGGTGGGTAAACTTTTGGAAAAATGAGTAGCAGTATGACTTATTCTTCATCTCAGGTTAGAAACATTTTTATATCTAACAGTCAAGAGTATCCATAGCAATAGTACAAAATTTTTTAATTCTGCATGAAATAAATTGGTACTCACTGTCTCTAGAGGGAGTCATAGTCTTCAGTAACTAGATGAAAAATGATGATGAGAAAGCTACCTCTGCTTACCACCTTCGTATTTAAAGAGTCAGCAATCAGGGAAACCAGCTGTGAGAGGAAAAGGAAAGAGCATGCTTAAAGTGGAAAGCTGTTAATTGCTAGGTAATTAGGATCAGAAAAGAGTGATGAGGGAAAATAGATTTAATTTTCTCTCTGATGGAAGAGAAGGGACTTCTTTTCTGAGCTGGAAGTTATTTCAAGTTCCTTATTTGCAAGACTTAATTTACTCTTTGACTTACTGTGAAACTTTGAAGTATTGCATAATACGTAGATGGGATATCAATGCCTTCTCTGCGTGATTTATTGCTATGCAAACCATTTAAAGATGTTTTTCCTTAGTGCTCGTTATGTAACTTTGGCTTGCCCTTCACTTGGCTGCCAAAGCCACCTGCCTGGTTTTCCACAATCTTAATCACTGATGATATTGACACTGACAAGTTTTATGCCATTAGCAAGTAAGTTTTTAGTATATTGGTTTTAGAAGAAACTGTGAAAACTACTAATAAATGCTAATTCTAAATCCAAACCTTTCATATCCAGGATTTGAAAGGTTTATTTCTCCAGAAATGCAAGCAGATAGTGCCTTTTTCACTTATGAAACAACATCTAATGTATTGAAATAAATTGCTATGCTACAATTATATTTTCTAATATTACTAAAAGCAGATGATGATAAGATGGGAGCAAATAAATAACAAAAAGTCACAACTAATATGGTTAATTTTAATTCTGTGTGAGATTTTAGCATGTTGTGATGGGGAGGTCAGCTGCTTGCTTGCAGTAAATGACCTTGCTGTAGATAGCTTTTCAGTGTAACAGTTGTAGGGTGTTTTGTTTTAAATGCAGCAGCTGTGGATGGAGTTGCTAGACATTGTATTGACAATATCTTTATCATCAGTTGTGACTATGATAGCTTGCTGACCATATTTATGACCTGCTTTCTTTTCCTTGCTTTCAGCTTTCTTCTCTTAAAAAAATAAAATCCTGTAATCATCCTTGTTGGAGCAAGGAGAGGGTGTCATGGCTAGACAAAGTGAAATCTTATTTCACAGAGACATCATGTTATATTAGGTTTAAAAAACCAACCAACCAGACACTTATGTCCTTGTTCTTGTTTTATTTGTAAAGCTTTATGTATATTGCTTTTTAGAGAGGTTGCAGAAACAGATAGCCACCGATATAGTTATAGCGAGGAAGTATGCCAACATGTTGTTAAAAGGAAAAACAATACATTTATAAACAAGTTAGCATGCTGAAACAACACTAATCTAGCTAGAACTCAGAGGAACTGTGGGGACTCGGCAGAAATCAACCAAGTAAATTGCTGATGTGGATATAATTTTCTGTGGAGTATTTTTGCAGCATCTGTAAGTAGGAATCGATCCATTGATGGCAATAGATCCCAACACGTGTGTTCTTTGTACTGTATAATCATTAAGCTAAAAACGATGGAGAGTTAAGAGCTTTCATTCAGAATTTGCTTGCTTTGACTTTCAGTCTTACTTTATGACTAGCAACTTTCAAGTTTCCAATTCATCTCTAATCACAGATTTTGTCATTGTTAAGGAGATGGACTTTAATTTTAACTTCAATAGCACATGTTTTTATGAAACATTGATTACTGTAAAATGAGCAAACAGCTTGCCTATGTTTCAAACAGGGTTGTTTCAGGTATTTCGTTATCGACTGCTCAAAATAAGTGTTCTCATAAAGCAAGACTCTATGGTACACACTCTTTGGACTTCGTGTTTTTAAAAATTAACCATGTGTACAAATTTCATTATAATGCTGGCTCTATTTGCTATTGAAATTTTAATCTGAATGGTAAATCTCTCTGATTTCTTTTCAGCACGATGCAGGATGACATGTTCATTCTACACGAACAGGAATATGATAGCTTGCTTGAATCAGTCTTCAAAACTGAGTTTTTAAGCCTTTTATCAAAACGATACGAAGAGAAAACACAAAGAAAACTACCTCTGAAATTTAGCAATACGTGAGTTATGTTTTTTCAGTGCGCTTTTAAAGAATAAATAATCATTGCTCTTGCTGACAAGGCGGATGAGTGAGAGCTGCTTGCTGAGCTCCTGCCTAGTGCTTTGCTTTAGAATAATAAGAGACAATACACTATAAAAACGCAAGGAAACCAGACGTTTTTTAGCTCATTGGAGTAATAGATTGGGGTTGTATCTGGGCCATCTGCCACTTTCCACTGTCTGTGGGCGTAGGGGAGTTGCTTGCATTCTACTGAACGTGCAGCAGGATCAAGGGTCTGCAACTTCGGCCTGTCACAGCTCAACTTTGTGCTGTCAGTGCTGTGGCTGTGCACTGTGTGGCTGTGGCAGTGTGTGTCACTGCACAATTAATGTGCACCCATAGAGCAAGCTTTCCCATCTCTCTGCTGCCTGCTGTTTCCTCTCATGAGAAGGGAACATCCTCTTCAAACTCCTTAACCTTGACCCAGCAGTGGAAACATTGTGATATTTGGAACACAATTCCAGAGACATAATATAATAATCTGAAATAAGGTCTCTTCTGCCAGGTGAGACGATAATTCCTGGAGGAGCTTGTAAATTATTTTGGGAACATTCCTTATAAACAAGCCTGAAAAGCTACTGAATGTTTGATGTGTGTTTTAGCTGTAAGGGCGTGCTGGAAACTATCCCAACAACTGTTTTTGTTAATACTCCTACCCTTGAAGTACATTAGCAGCAGCAGGCCTTGAATTTTTTGTATGTTCATTTCTTTAAAAGAAGTGCAAGAAATATAAAAGTTAAGAGGAGAGTCTTATTTTAGTTTGAAAGGGTATAGGAGGACAACTGAAGTTTGGAACACTCCTGTAGCATATGCTCCTATACTCAAAGCCAGGAATAAATATTTTTAATAATCCAGTACCAGGAATAAAAATTTTTGTTCATGCCAGTTGTAGTGTGTTATATTTCTTGGGTCTTGCCCCAAACCGTGATTTTCTTAGCTTATATCTGATTGCATTAGAGAGCAGAAGCAGACAGATAGTATGGAAATACTTGGAAAGAGTGTGTGTGTATATATATATATAGTCATTTATATAGTTCATATATATGTGAAAATAATTAGAAAGATTGAAGAGTGTGTGCAAAAAATGTTCACTCCCCAAATATGCACAAGGCCCACTCATTAAGCACATATTGGGCACCTAATGGCATATACAGAAGAACATTTAGGAATAGAGCACTTGCTAGCTTGCACTGGTAGAGTCTTCTAGTGAAATCTGTCTTATGGTAGACATGTCTGTTGCTTAGACCCTTGTATGTTTTTCCTCAAACCTCATGTATCTTCTTATCCTCTCCAGAGTGTCTTAAACTTCCTTCCTGTATTATGAAAGCCAAAAGATCAGTTAAGTAGAACATGTAAAAAAAAAATAAAAATTAATTAGGTGCTTTATATCATTATTCACGCATTGAATAGAGATTCTCAATCTAAGCTTTTTATTTTTATATCTCTAAGTTATCTGCTGCCAAGTGATATTGTCCTGGTTTGACATGTAAATTCTTTGGTGTTTGGTTTTTTTTTTTTTTTTTTTTTCTTCTTGTTTTCATGTGCTTATATTAGGCTTGAAGTAAAGCTGAAAAAAGAGAGCTGGGGGCCCTGGAGCAGTAGTGGTTCTCGACAAGTGCAATTTATGCAAGGCCAAGGAGATATAGCCATTCTCAAGCCAAGCAATAAAGTGCTGCAGATCAGCATTGGACCAGGGCTACCAAAGAATTCCCGTATGTATGATTTTCCTTTAGAAATGAATGACTCCCGCTTTCCCTCCTTGCCTCTCTCGCATCAGCATTTTCATTGTTTCTCTGTTACACTGAAAAGAAGATCCAAGTTCTGGGTCCCACTGATGCAGCAAATTTCCCTACTGTTTTATAGTCTTTCTGAAATTTAATAAATTTTTCTAAGTTTTTATTTCCCTATATACCAAATGCTTCTGAAGTGTCTGAGGTTCTCCTTGTGGCAAAATAAATAAGGGTGTTAACTTACATGCCATAGTACAAGCAGCAAGCACAATTAGCCAAGCATTTTGAAGCCGAGTGTTTCAGTCTACTCAGAGCTCGTGCAGTTCTTACAGTCATGCTGATGCAGAAAGGACATGACCTTTGTACGTCACCGAAGACTGAGCTCTAAATAGTATTGTCTGTAAAAAATAGTCTCTAAAGGTGTTTACCTTTTTGCCATATTAAATCCTTTCTGTGAAGCTTCTACCTCTTAGAGGATTCTATGGGGAGAATAGGGAAAGTTTTTTTTTTGGCACAGCTATCTTATAGGATAAAAGAAGGAAGAAAATAAATCTCTTTTCAAAGTAAAACACCTATGTTTTAACTAGACCTGGAAGCATACTGCTAAATTGTTTTCCTGTTGTTTTCCTATCAAACAGGACAGTGCAATAAAATGGGGGGGGGGGATTTCTTGGTATCTAAAACTTGATTTCTAAAACTAGTCCCTAAAGCTAATAGTCCTTAAGGCTCAATTCACTGCAGTAAATTGTCTTGAGACATCTCTACCTTGAATCCTACGGCTGAACTGGATCACAAAAGGGAGAATATGCCAAAGGCATCCTTGTTGCACCTAAAGCTTTAGCAGAACATGGCCAACACCGCACATTAAATTGATTACTCCTAAGATCAGCCTCTCTGAACACAGAGGGGCCTGGTGGCCATAACCTTACCTAATTAATGTAATCAAAAAAGGGTAACAAAATGTTGCTGATTCTTTCAGGTCCTACTAGACGTAATGTTACGCAAACTAGAGGGTATTCTAACAGGTCTCAAACTCAGACTTATCCTATGAGAGCTGCGCCTCCTCCTCCCGGTAAGTTTTCTTAGCCTCAAGTTTAAAACAAAACTCAAAATTTAGGCTTTCACTTTTTTCTTTTCATCTGTGTTTTTTTTTTTTTTTTTCCATAAAAAACAAATATTAAGAGGATATTAAAATTTTGCTGTCTTAAATTAAACATACACTGCAGACATTTTTGAAGTGTGTCATTGGGAGATTAGTGGGAATCATCATCAAACTGGTATTCCACCAGAGACAGCTTGGTTGTTAGGGATGCTGGCATGCTCAGTCGCTGAGGAGAAGATACTGAATCTTAAAACTAACCCCATAGCCTCTCTATCGTCCTTTTTAGGGAAAAATACACACATTAATCAGGATATAGCCAACACTTTGTAATGAAACTGCTTTCAGGGCCATAAAAAACAGAATGCAATTTATGTCTCATTGTCCTACCCCGTTAGATAACTTTCATGTGTACTGAATGCTGAGCCCTATGAGCTCTGCCAGCAAGTTGCATGGCTTTTTTTTCTGTATGGGATTGATGTAATTAGGGTGTTTCACATCTGCCCTTGAGCGATATGATTAATTTAGCCTGTGAACTCAGAGGAAAGAACAATATCCCATTGACCTACAACTTCCCAAGTAGTTCTTTTTTCTACATTCCCAGAGTGTTTTTTTCAATTATTTATTTAAACAAAAGGTTCTCTTGCAGTCAGCTGCTGTTTTTTTGAGAAGCACAATGATAAGACTGTAAGTCGAGTGTGCAACCAGTCTTGGTTACCAAATGCCAACTCCCAATCCTATTGAAAAAAACAACTCATAGCCATATGACTCAGACAAAGGCCTGCATGATCAACAAGAACTGCATATATTCTAGCAAAGTGGCAAATTATTGTAGTTAAAGAAATTAACCAGTTTGTGGACACAGACAGTAAATACTTGTACAGAATGAATTAAAAAAAAGCAAGGGAGGGCTGCTTTCATTTGTATTTTCAAAATTTCAGCACTTTCACAGCTACAGGAAAAAAAGAGACCAAAAAAATAAATTAAAGGAGTCTTATGACTGTAGACCTAGCTCAAACTTGCCTTACAATAAGGCAAGTTTGGATGTAGATTTTCTTTGCATTCAAGTCAAAAGCATAGACAAAACATAATTGCAATTCAGCCTTTTGTCATAATATAGCCCCAGCGCTCATGACAGCTGCTGAGCAGACATGTCACAGAGTCCTAACTAAAAGAATCTGATTCTGTGTTCAGCAAGACACTGGGCTGACTTTACTGTGGTACTGAAGTAGATAATCACAGAGCAGTAAAATTACGCTGCAGTGTTCAGGCAGGATAAATGTAACTACTGAAGTTAAGTAGTTGCTGTGTTGACCCATAGGCATTGAAACAGCACGTTTAAAAGGTGAGCAGACTTTTTTCATTCATTCACTCATCCATTCAGTCACATCGTTTTTTAAGGTACATGTACACTTACAGGAAGCTAGACCAGTGTACATGCACACATGTATGTCTGTACGTGTGCACGTTCACATTCATGTGTCTGTATGCACAGGCATACTTATGTGCATTTTATGTATTTGTGCATTTGCACATATGTACATCTGTGTATCCATGTGTTTGTGTCTGCTTTTCATGTGTGTCTGCATACATATCCATAGTTTGGACTGGATGTTTTCATTCTTTATTTACTTCCAGGACATCAGCAAAATGGAGTAATAAATCCTTCACAGTTTGTACCACATCCCCAAGTCCCAGCCAATCAGAGAAATCTGTATACAAATATGACACGACCAACTTTACCACGGCAACTGTCAGGAGGATCGGGCAAGATTTCACAGCAACCAGAAAGCCTGGATTTTCTGAAAGTACCTGACCAAGGAGCAGCCGGGTAAGTTTCTACATTAATTTCTGTAAATACTTCTGTAAATACACAAACTGTTCATGGCTGATTAAGTTATCGTGGATGACCAGCTTAGGCCATTAAGCAGCTCTCAGAGAACTCGCCTTCCATAGGATTTTAAAACACATGCTCCTTAACAGGTTATAGGCCTTTAGGAATGAAGGTAAACCAGTTCCAATTAAATATCTTAAGCTTGCATGGTGCCTTCTGCTTAAGGATATTAAAATACAGTAGGCCTTCTTTCCCTTCTAGTTTAGGGATAATAAAAAGTAGATGTGCTGTTTCTTGGGAACTATCAGCCACATGCTAATCACAAAAGTTGCAAGCATATTCTGAGCATTTGTAGGCACTACTAATTTTGACAATTTCAAAACCCTCAGCATATGCTAACACCTTTAAGCATGCTTCCATCTTCAATGCCTTAAAATAGTGAAGTTCATTAAATTGACATACAACAAGCAAAGGTGTTTTGCTAATGTTAGATTCTTATTTTGTCTTGAGAGTAGTTCACATAACAGCAACAAAAACTAAGCCATATGCAGGGTAAACCACTATGATTTCTACCAGACAATTGCGAGTAAAATTTATTATTGTGAAATGTAGCACCTACCAAGTACCTAATGAGGTAATGTTAGTCACGCTATCGCATAGGATTAAAAACATCAGTTGCATCATACTATATAGTTCCTAATGCTCTGGGTATACACCAACACACCCATCTCTTTCAGTCATCAGTTTATAAGGATCATTAGTATATATATCACAGTTTCTACTTTTTGTAATTGCCATTTAAAATAGTTCACCAAGAATAAAAAAGTACCTCAGACATCTTCACTGTCTGCCCTAGCTTGCACTAATATCAGTGTATGCTTGAGACAGGTAGGAAAAAAAACACAACAGCAATTAAACCCACCAACAGCTACAGCAGTAATTGCAACTAGAACAAGTATGGATCTGCCATCCACCTCTTTGATTTTATGAATGTCAGTTTTCTATAAGAAGCCACCAATGAGAGACTGCTCAATTCTGAAGAAAACAAGGAAGGAAGAGGATGTTGGAGAGAGTGAGGATTGATTTTTATTGTTCTTATTCTAAAAACAAACAAACAGCAACAAAACAAACAAACAAACAAAAAAACAGCTAAGTCACATTTAGGCTTTAACATTCCAATACACAGGTTGCTGGCTATGTAGTAAACCCCACAACTTCACCAAATAGTTTGTTCCACATTTTGAAATACAGTAAAATGCAGCTTGGGGAAGAAGTATTTTGGTCAAAAATGTTAGGAGGTGCTGCACACTGAGGAGAATACAGCCAAATAATAATTTCAGGTGGGCATTGCATTACAGCTTTGGAAAGTGTTGGGGTATTGTTGGAGTGAATATACAGTGGTAAAACCTACAGGAAGAAAGATTTATTCGGATACTTTGTATTCAATGTGTTAATGCTAATAATACCCAACTCTGAGCACAATTTGTAACTGCCATAATAGTAATAATACAGCCTTGTTCTCCCTACCAGTACTAATCATTACTGAGCCATATTTCAGTAGGCGTTTCCAGAGCCATTTTATAATCTAGTTTCCAAGCAGAAAAAGCACGGTGCAACACTGTCAAATGGTCCGTTATAAGAATACAGTAGTGTCCTGAGGGAAAACAGCAAGTCTATTAAAAATAAGTCAAAAAGCTGCAGTTCTGGGAACAACTCCAGCAGAGGCCAGCCCCCTTGTTGCCCAGTAGTGGTGCTGGTCCGCAGGCCGGCTGTGCCCCGTTGTGCTTGAGGCGTGTGCACGCACCCTGCTGGCAGCCGGGGGAGGCTGAAGCCAGCCGCAGTCAGCAGGAGCAGGCCTGACTCTGGAGGTGAGAGCATTTTTGCTGGGACTTGCTATGACCACACAGCGCGCTGCACAGCAGAGTTCTGCTCTGCCTGGCTTTTTGTTCCTGCTGCAAGGGGCAGTATATTCAATTTTTTTAGAGAGCCTGGACAAATACAAGTGTGTCTTACCACTCCAGCAGAAAGGCTAAGGTACACGTCAGGTGTAGCTCATCTTCCAGCAGAAGACATATTAAAGAAATAGTTTACCTGGCAGCTCTCTTCCTAGTTTTTCTAATCCTGTATATAGTCCTGGGGACTGGCAGCAACCTCAAAGCCTTGCCATTGCATGGGAACTACGCTGATTAGTGCACATGGGTTGCTGCACTGAAACCTGTGCAGTGAAGTATGACAAGGCACCAACACAGTTCAGGCTTTAATTTCCCTGATACCAATACCTCAAGATCCAGTACAGACAGCAATGCAAGTTCTGATCCTTTTCATCACCTCACTTCTTACTGCCTGCACTCTTGGCCAGCACAATTAGGGACACAACTGGTCCAAACTATCTCACCAAGCTAGCGTATCATTTCTCACCAATAACCACTCCCCCAGTCAGTCCAAAAATAGTCTAAAAACAAGAAAAAAAAGAGAGACAGGCTCACAAAGGAATGGAGGCAGCAGATATGCCAGAGTTCAGAAAGGGCACCTGAGGGGTTCTTCCTGGTCTTCCTTTCAGCTGAACCTGTTCAGTGGCACAGCCAGACATTTCGACGGGACTATCTGTAAGTTTCTGTGATACATTCAGCTACTATGAAAAACCAATATCCCAAAAAGCAAAAGAACAAAAGAAATACACAAGTGACATTTGCAAGGCTTTTCCTCCTAAGTGTTGAGGTCCTTAATTTACTAAAATGAAGTGGTATTGCCATAATTCAGCAGTGGCTTCCAGATTTTTTTTCAGTTTTTCCTCTAGTGTAGCTGTACACAAGACATTATGAGGAGTTATGAATTTACTATTTTAAGACCACAGCTGTTATTGATGTCATTTTAAGGGTAGTATTTTTACCAAGTTAAGTTTTATCTTTAACAAGGTTTCTGTATTAACACATCTTTAATTTCTAGTGATTACTAACAATCTAATACAAGTCCAAATCAAAAAGGCAAACAAAAACCCACCGTGCTCTCACCATCAAGACATTTCATTTAAGATGTTCTTGTTCTGCTGTAGGCCCAGAAAAGCTGTTACTTCTGTGAGACTTATGCTTAACATATTTCCACATCTATCTAGTTGGTCTAGGCTACACACTGTATTGTATCCCAAGCAAATCAGCAGCCTAACAACAGGAGAACAATCCTCCCTCCACTTGAAAAATTTAGTCCCAAAATGCTAAGCCACGCTTTAAGACAACCCCAGCTTATTCTGTGATGTAGCTCACTGACAAAAATGAAGTGTAGGACTTATTATAAGTAACTACAAACATCTTCTGCAAGAGCTATGTTGCATTGTCCTGGTATCACATATCATTATCACAGTTCAGCTCCCCCACCCCCACTCCTCCATCACAGCTTTTAAAATAGGAAGTGCAATGAACAACTAAAATGACATATTGCATCTAATACCTGTTCTTTCTTCCAGCCTTTATTAGCTGATGAGCTGGCAAAACACATTTCTTCCCTTTCCTTTTCCTAATCTTTGGAGTGGTCATAGCTGTGACAGACTTTGTGCAGCATCTCCCCAGCTGCTTCAGAGTTGACTATAACAGAACAAGTCCGTAGACGGTCCTGGAATCTGAGACAACTTAGGACAGTCTCTCTTAAAGCTTAGTCACAAGAATGGTAAAGTAGCAAACCCGTGAGCTAGAACTTTGGTTTTATTACTGGAAATTAAATTCCTGCTGAAATGGGAGCACAGAAGGAGCTAGACTAAGCCACGTAGTTGCAAAGATATGCATGAGCTGCATGTGCCCATTTATTTACGTTCTAGTCTGAGCACTATCTTCACCTATGTATTTAAACTACTGTTTGGAAGTACTCGTTCATCCATTTTCAGTAGGAAGTAAACAGCAACTCTTAACCCTTTCATGTGGAAGAGTCTTATATGCCTATATTTAATTGGTGTGAAATTTAAGAGCTATTTTCCCCTTTTCTTTTTTTGATATTCTTTACAATCTGTTCATCGGGATGGGTTGATAAAGCTTAGGTTCAAGTCATAACAAACTTTGAAACACATTAACATTGCCCTTCCATCCTCTCTTAAGTGTTCGCAGGCAGACCACAAACCGGCCCCCACCAGCTGGAGGAAGGCCTAAACCACAGCCAAAACCTAAGCCTCAGGTACCACAGTGCAGGGCACTGTATGCATACGATGCTCAGGACACAGATGAACTTAGCTTTAATGCCAACGACGTGATCGATATAATCAAAGAAGGTACGTAGAAACATAGAAAAAAGCTTTTGTTACTAATAGTTAAGAACTGTTTTTGGAGTTACCCCCAAGTTATCTTCCCTGATACAGCTTGCAAATTTCTGTGATAGTTCAGAGAGCAGAGACATCCACAACAGTCACACCTATGCACTTTAAAATATCAGAGTTGACAGTTGAAAGCTATTCACTTTATTTGCTACTGTAGATCTGTCAATTTAGAGTGTAACTATCCAGGTTCTGACTGAAAGTTAGCCTAATCCACAAGAACCAAGTAAATCCAGCTCCAACTCTTTGATTTCATCCAAAGCAACCTAACCTGAAGTTGCTGTGATTAGCAAATTCAGTTCTCCAAATCATTTATCATTATCCTTCGTGAGAAGGCTGTCAGAAGTAGAACAGCTTGGTGGGCTTGCCTCAGAAAGTATACAATAAGGTATACAAAACCTCTATCCTTACTTTACTTTCTTTGTCACAGATCCTTCTGGTTGGTGGACAGGAAGACTACGAGGGAAACAAGGTCTGTTTCCTAACAATTATGTCACTAAGATATAAAAGACTGTTAGGCAAGAAAATGCTATGAAGCTAATGATGTTTGAAGATGTTTTCCCTTACCTTCAGGACACTGTTCTCCTGAGATCTGCTATTCTCAGCATTTTTCACCAGTAAAGTTGTATACAAGGAACAAGAAACTTATCCACAGCAGAGACTTTGATATTTGTCTCAGAAACGTATGGCAATGGACATACTAATTATTTATTATATTTAAAACCTGGTTAACACCTAGCAAGTGAAAATACTCAAACCTGTCATTGTTTTGAAACAGAAAGGTGCTTTGCAGTCTGGGACCAGGGACTTTAAGGTGTATTTAATAAGTGCCTTTAGTTGAATATCAGTAATCTTTTTAATTATCTGATGAAGATTATGTTAAATGCACATTTCCTCTAATGCAGATCATTCTGGGGAACATGTTAAGTATGCTGCTACGTGTTTAAAAGTTAGGGTCATTTGGGATATTACCATCTAAAAATCTACTGCGATGGTATATTTAAATAATTCTGTACAGAGATGTAATAGAATTGGTTTGCATTTACTGATCTATTTAGGGACTCCCAACAGGCACTACAAAAAAGTTTAAACAAAACTATGTAGTACTGTATGCTAAACAATGTTGCCTTCAAGATTTATATTGGAATATGGCTGGCCCATGTTGGAATTCTGTTTAATGCTCTACCTGTTATAAGAAATGTCTTTATGCACAGCTGTACATTTATAGAAACAAATCCTATACTGTATATAAAAATTGAATATGGTAGAAACATGTATGAATGTATAACATAGTATTCCACTGTTCTTACCATAAAGTAGTTCTACTAGAATTTTTATGCCAGGTACTTACAGATATGCACTACTCCTTTTAAATGGTAAAGCAAGTGTTACTGCTTAAGTCTAATGGCCTCCCACACCATTGAGAGTGACTGTTGCTTGCCATACAGTTATCAGCATTCATTGCTTTGCCTTGTGAACCTCCATAAAATAAAACAAGCAGCAGTTAGCTCAACAGGTCTCTGTGCAGTTTGTTTTCAGATATATATATATATATAGCAACGTTTCTTAACCACTTGTTTCAAAAAAAAAATCCTCTACCGTGCTCTAACTCAGCTTGTTTTCACTCTACCCAGATAAAGAGCTATGCACTACACTTTTTCCTCTGAGCTTTTTCTGTTTTAAGGTGTTGAATCCTGTCCCTCCTAAGCTTCATTTAGGAACACAAACTCCATCTCCATTAAGAGATTTGGCTCCTTCAAAAATACCTATTTGCATTAAGTGCTAGACTTTACTTATTCCATGGGAGAGAAATCTCTTGCCATAAAGATAAAAGTCTGCAGCTTCAACCTCCCACAGGCATGGATGGCATTGAGGCCTAGGCACAGTTCTGTAGTACTGGGGACTTGCCTTCTACATCAGAGCCCACACACTCATGGAGTTCAGCCTAATTTACAGACCAGCAGTTTGAAGGTCACCATTAAACACATAGTACTAAGTTAATAAGCATAAATGAAGTGAGGCAGAAGAGCTGCAGTACTTACATGCTTATATTCCTCTGAGCATACAAGTAAATACCTGTGCTTATTAGAATAAAAGAATAACAAAGGAAATCAGATATTGTAAGTGTATTGTATTCTCTCAGGTATTGAGGTTTACTGAAAAAAAATAAAAAGGGGAAAAAGAACAGGCAATGAGAAGCTATTTTTTTTGTTTTTAAGACGTAGAGTAGGTTTTAAGAGGCAAACTGATACAAAGGTCTGATCCCTGTAGTTCTACATCTACAACCAGTGCACAGAGTAGTCTGGCATCACAGAGGAGTTTCCTGCCTCAGCTCTCTGTTTAGGCGTACAAAGACAGACAACACATTGTCTTATCTTCACTCCGTTGCCTGAACACAAAGCCTTACAAGGCTGCATCTGTTAAAGCTGGGAAAAGTAGGAGGCTGTAAGTCAACAAACTACAAAAAAACAAGTTCTTGAAGACTTCTTTGGGACATGGCACTGAAATAAACACCGTATTCACTACCCCATAATGTATACCAAGGAAAGTCCTGCTCTTTAAAAGTGTGAACAAATTGCTAAATGCAAAGCCAAAAGATACTGAACAACCGCAGAAAATACACGTATCTAACTGCACATTGTATCAGTCACCTACTTTGTCCAATGTCCTAATTCAGCAAATTGCAGGTATTTCTAGATATTGCCCTTAAAAGATTCACAGTTGCAGAGAGGCGTTATTGTTCTTTTTTTTTTTATGGTTTTGTTTTTTTTTAAAGAGAAGAGCTTTATTTCTGAGCATACAGTTGTATTACAAAGCAAGTTTAAAATTTCACCTTCGGAGGGTCTGAAACGTCTGTGGTAAGGCTAGAATGCTATTTACAAAGACCAGTAGCTTTATCTCAATAGACAACTAAGGACAAAGTGCATATCATCAGATACATGTCTAGGGTTATCATAAGAGTGATGATGCTAGGTCCTTGATTGTCTTGCCGTTCAGTTGAGAGATTGTGCTGATCCTCAGGAGTTTGCTACTTGCATACTTGTTCTTTATAGCCTGCAGAGGCAGAGGAATAATGTTACAGAAGATCTACACACACAACCCTTACTTTGTTCAATTATTCTGCTTTGAAAATAAAAGTAAGGTTAGAAGTGAACCAACACAAAATAGCAAGAGCACAGTTTTACTTTAAATGTTTTGTAATTGTTAGTACTGATGGAATATTTTTTCACAGGCTTGTCTAAATAGCTTACGCTTTAAGGTAACATACACAGAACATTTATCTAAGGAGTCACAATATGCAGCAAAGGTATTACTAAAACATAAGGAAGTTTAAGTATTTATACTTACAGTGTATTTTGTTAAGTTCCCATTTACTTTAACCACATTCTTGGCCATATGCTTCATAGTCATCACAAGACTGTCTTCTGCATACCCAGTGTAGTACTGCTGCTTTGTACCCTACCGTGTAACAGTAAGAAATTTAAGATTTACAAAGTGGGGATTCTGCTTACGGCACAATCACTTCAGGTAGCCAGCACCCCAGGCTTCAACTACTAACTTTGAGTACTAGAAGTTGTAGTACTGTCAGTTTAGAAGACAAATTCAGAATCATATCTAGTGTGCAGTGAAATCTGGACACATAAATACCAAGAATCATGCTTTCATAATGCATGGAAGACAAAAGAAACAACCCTTGCAAGAGTAACCAGTAGCTGATTTACAATTTACTATTCTCAGTCCATAGCTTCATTATCCTACCTGAGCTACTTAGAGTGTAGTCTTCTGTAACTCAACACTTTCATAGGAAACCATTGTATAGTGGTGTTCATATAGAAAAAAAGTCAGTTTTGGTTTTAATGGTATGTTCCATATTCTACCTTCAGCTTTGCATCAGCCTGTCCTAATGTCATTTGATCCCCCACATTATTACTGATGTAAACACAATTTCCTTCAGTAGTGGTTTTAACAGTTTAATTCCATTGACTGGAGGAAAAAAAACTCACAATGTGTTTGATTAAAATACTTACCCATTTGTTCTGTCCCAGAATCTTTTGAGACAAGCATAGCGCAGCTGCTGCAATCTCTGAAGGATGATGGTGTACCATGTCATAGTCTATCAATGTCAATTCCATCAGGTATTTTGCTAGTGTATGTTGCTCAGCATCAGCCTATCAGATTGAGAGTTCGTTAAGACACAAAGTTTCACTTCGCCTCATCAAGATACTTCAGGGTTGTTTATTCTTTTAATTAATTAATAAGTTGACTAATCTTGTTTTGCCAAGAAGATCTTTATAAGGCCTAAGGACCATATTAATTAGCAGTTACTTCAGAATTCCAAACCAGTGCAGTCTAGCAGCCATTTGGCATTTAGACATAGACAAGTGAGAGATTTTAACAGAAAAACGGCAGCATCGGGCACTGCTGTACCCAGCTAAGGGCTACAAGTGCTCCCTCTGTAATACACTACTAGGTGGGGAAAAATATACATTAAGTAGATCTTCATTAAGGCATCAGCTAACTTCAAGAACTACTTAGTGGTCTGTTAAAGTAAATGAAGCCCACTTCAAGTGTGGGCAGATTACTTAAGTGTAAGAGCCTCCTAATAGTGAAGGCTCAGCTCAAACAGAAAGCTTACCTTTTGATTCTTAAGATAATACAGCATTTGCATCCAAGAATCACGAAGAACTGATATTGCTTGCCTTTTATCAGGAACACCCTGATTACCAGACAAGAGGCTACTCTGAAAGCTGGGGCTCTGCTCTAGGTGCGTTCAGTTTACTGTAACAGTAAACTCACTGCAATTAAGACTGAACACAGGCCCCAGTAAATACAAACATGAAACCACTGCTGGCTGCCACAGTGTGAGGTCTTATTCCTCTGCCTGCAGTTTCATAACTGAACATTCCTTGACACAGCACAAAGCAAGCAAGATAACAACACCCAAAGCGTTACCATCTTTACACCATCTTGACTGTCAGGGGTGTTCATATCATCATATATCAATACCTGAAGGGAGGGTGCAATGAGGATGGGGACAGGGTCAGCAGTGCCAAATGCCAGAGGAGAGGCAATGGGCACAAACTGGAACACAACAGGTTACGTCTGAACAGCAGGAAGCACTTCTTTACAGTGCATGTGACGGAACTGGAACACATTGCCCAGGTTATGGACTCTCCCTTCCCGAGGATCTTCAGAAGCTGCCTGGATGTAGTCCTGGGTAAGCAGCTCTAAATGTCCCTGCTTGAGCATGGGGGTTGGACCAAATGACTTCCAAAGCTCCCTTCCAATCTCAACCATTCTATGATATATACACAGGAAGGTTCTAGGCAATAAGGCAAGCTTCTAGGTTCAGTAAGGACAAGTACCCACCTCTCCAGCTTTTGATGCTCTTCTTAAGAAATGAAGTGGAAGAGGCCGCCCCAAATCAAAGTTCAACTCTTTAAGTATTGTCATCTCCATTTCTCTAACTTCAGCACCAGTGTAAGCGTTGTCAGTAATGTAAACAAAGTCTGCTACATCAGGAGAGAACATCTCTTCATATTTTGAAGCTAGAAGCAGCGCTGTTACACCTACCAACTGAAGTCTCTTACGAGATACTGAATAAGTCTGCAATATAAGAATTTGAAAAGTAAGACCCAAAATATCAAACTCTAGACACACAGATTCAAATTCATCGGTTTAAATGCCAGTATGTGTTTATTCTTAAAGACATAAAAGAAATTTTCTACTTTTGAGTCAGAAGTAATTACAAGCTCAGAGAATCACAACTTTGGAGTTAAGATGTTGTGTTACAGAACTCTAACATGAAGAGCAGCAGACTTTTTAGGATTAATCGAACTCCTTTAAAAGGATAGTTATTGTCTTGTACTTTTTCTGCAACGTTGCTAATTCAGCTAGAGACCATTGGATGGTTCATACTGTGGTATGAACATCATTATCACTATCATTTACAACTCCAGTTCTGATTAATGGTCATGTAAGTACTGGTTCTGGGGTAAGATTGTAAGATCCCACCAATTGTTAGTATCATTACCATACCAATGTCCATCCCACGTCTCAGGATTTGCACAGTGTATCAATTTGCAGATTTGTTTAGCAGAGACCAAGCATAGCATGATTTAGTAAGAGATCAAATACTTCCTCTAGTTGTTTTTCCTCGCCTTTCAGCTGAGACCAATAGCATTTTAAGTTCCCTAATTTCTGTCCCTAGTTTCTCTTCTATTCCTGCTTTGGATGGTGCGCACTTAGATTTTTGCAGCAGTTTACCCATGGCAATCCTGCTGACTACTCCAATTTTAGTGTCGCATTAAAGTGAACAGAGTCAATGTTTGCCCGTTTCACAGCCCTGCCAAGGGCTTTCACTGAGAGAGTTCCACAAAGTTAAATGTATTTAATAAGGTGACAGATATAACAGATTTAGAAATGCCGTTGAATAAATACACTTACTGCAATAGCACTAACATATAATAGTGCTAGCAAAAATCTATCCCTCACCAAAAGGTGAAGGCACAGAGCTTACCAAGGTGTCCCTGTCCTGGCAGAGGAGAAGGAGCCCAGTCCATCAACTGCCTCCTCTACCTTTCCAATTTCTTTTTTCTTCCCTAAGCTTTCCTTTCTTTGTCACTATAACTTTTTTTCCCCCTAACACAAACTTTTTCTTTAACTGTTCCATCTCAGGTGTGATGTTTAGCACGATTTGGGTGAAGAGTTTAGTACTACAGTAATAATATGTTTAGCATGTACCTCATTATGCTCATTATCATATCCAGGGGTGTTAACTTTAATGTTCATTTTACACATAATGGAGTAAAAGTTTTCTCTCCAGCACCATAACCCTCAAGATTCTGTTATGTCACAAGAACAGGGCCGTCACACCAACAGAGGACTCACTCCATCAGCAAGCTCTCTTACCAAGCTTGCAGGCCTCCATCCATAATGTTTGCATACTGGATAGAAGAACAAGCTGTTCATCTCCCCGTTGCCTGAGGCTGGTGCTTATCGGTGACACTAACAAGTCTGACTAATCCCCAGTCAGTGAGCAAATCGTGTAATCCAAACATGTTGACAAACATTGCAGACTTACTTGTAAGAAACGGTCCATAATCGCAACACACATGTACAGTGTTTCCTGCAGAAGCTGGAATCTTGAGTGGACCTGGACAAGCCAGTCAACTAAAATTGCACGCATACGCCCATTGATCGTCTTCCCGTCAAGGTAATGTGGGCGCACCGACTGCTGCAGCTGTTGGAGAAAGAGCTGCGTGAGCAACAAGATAAACACTACGCTGCAGCAGCACAGATTCAGTATGTCATACCTCAAGCTGTCTCAGATACAGATAGATATCCTTTACGTAGTCACTACAGAGCTGGGGATTCCCACAGTCCTCAGCATCGATGTCTTCTACATTGTTGAGCAACACATCCGAGAAAGCTTGGCACAAATCCTCTTCTTGCATAGATACATCCATAGGGACAGGAGACAGAACCTAAGGAACAGGTCAGTGCTTACATAACCACAAAGCGGCAATGTTCCTTTATCCCCACGTTTTTCAAGTTACTAATGTAACAATTTCTTAAGATAAAAGTTGAAGAAGAAGCTGCACTTTAGTGTGGCAAACTTTCACCCACATGCCAGCCAGCCAGAATCAGTAGACCTTTTAGTAATCACCCACTGAAAGAGAAATCTGTAGGCATCACCCTGCAGTACTTCAACAACTAATTCTGTTGCTTTAATATTAGCCTTTAAGCACATGTATTGAACCAAAACCTCAGTACAAAGGGTTTGCTTTTCCATTATGGAAACAGGATACATCTACAAATAAAATTTGATGTTAGCACTCTCACTTACAGAGCTGAGATTAAGGAGCA
Organism: Aythya fuligula; assembly: GCF_009819795.1. Classification (NCBI taxonomy): domain Eukaryota; kingdom Metazoa; phylum Chordata; class Aves; order Anseriformes; family Anatidae; genus Aythya; species Aythya fuligula. The sequence goes on along the minus strand of NC_045569.1, from coordinate 4,458,909 downwards.
CGTTAGCATCATAACTTCCTACCTTTGGAACAGTAGTTTCTTTGAACACTTGTTTCACAGCAGCAGGACGTTTAGGCTGTACGATTGTATTCGTCATCTTACTGGGCTTTGCGGATGGTTTGAAGCAGTCTGTTTTCTACAGTGAAATCAATAATTATTAGTATAGAGCTAGCTATGCATCTTTTCCTTATCAGTAGATTTCAAATGTTACTTTACCTTAGCTGCACGCGTTCCTCTTGTTGTAACTTTGTTTCCTATTTCTTCCAAAGCAGCCCTTTTAGCAGTCACTTGGGTTTTGGCTTTACCATTAAGTTCAGTCACAGCATTCTCCACCCCCATGGTGATCTAAAAAAGTAAAAATTCAGTTTAAAAGTCAGAGACTAACTTCACTTAGTTTTCAGATACCCGACGACGTTTACAGCACTTGCCACCACTGTACTGGTATACCTCTACATATGCCATCTACTACCAAAGGTCGTAGTTTTTATTTCCTACACATTCACGTGGGCTCCAGGAAGAAGTCTCAAGCACACGGATTGAAGAGAGTACCATGAAAAGCACAGCCCATCTCATTCTCCCTTACAGCCTTTTAATTCCATTTCACAAGGTAGAGCTCTTACCCGCCCCCTAGCTATCTACCGTGTTTCCCCACCCAGTAACCAGAGCAGCATTTCCATGCAGATGAGCAAGGCGCTTTTTGTCCACAGAATTCTAAAGATTGGAAAAGACCTCCAAGATCGTCTGGTCCAACCGTTCCCCAAATTCCAAGCCACGTAACGAAAATCCTTATATACATGGAGATAAACGGCCGGTGTTTGCCGTGGGGAAAGGAAAAAGAACAAAAAAGAAACACAACACCAAACAAACGCTACTTTTCAAGAGCTGCTACTGAAGTTTTTAACCCTTGCACAATTATCCCAGAAAAAAAAAAAAAAAAAAGTTGCGTTTTTTTGTTTCCTTCCCTCACCTCGTGGTTGAGCAGCCGGGATCTCCCCCCCCCAACCCCCAACCCCCCCACACACACCCCCCAACCCCCCCCCCCCCCCCACCCCCCGCCAGCAGCGTGAGGCCGGGCCCACTTGCTGCGGGCCGAGGAGCCGCCAGGGCAGGCGCCCGGCCCCGTGCCCCCGGGAGCAGCACCCAGCGCCTCAGGGGCTCCCCCCCGGCCCCCGCTCCCCTCAGGGCCCCCCCCAGCCCCCCGCGTGCACGCGGCGCTGGGCGCCCCCGGCCCTGCCCGACCTCAGGGCGAGGCCCTGCCCGGCCGCCCACCCACCGCCCGCGGGCCCCGCGCTCGGGCAGGTGCCGGGAGCTCTCCCAACGCCTCGCCCAGCTGCCCAGCGGGGCCCGGCCGCCCCCCGTCCCCGCGGCACTCACGGCTGCGCGGCGCGTTACGGCCATGGCTCGGCGATGGGGGAGGCTGCTGCTGCTGCTGCTGCCGCCGCCGCGCCGCTGCCACAGACGGAGACCCCCAACTGCTGCCTCGCGCCGCCGCCGCTCCCCTTTAAACTCTCTCCCGCGCTCCTATTGGGCAGCTTCGTACGATGCACGCGCTCCATTGGCCCGCCCCTAGGGGCCCCGCCCGAGGAGGAAACGGTTTCAATCGCGTCCGGCAATTCCGGGGGGGCGGGGCTCGCGCCCCGCCGGCGCTGAGGGGTGGGGCTCAGGCGCCGCGCGCTGCCCCCGCCATACCGTGCGCGGACGGCGCATGCGCAGTGGCGGGCAGGAGCCCTGAGGGGAGGCAGGGCCCGCCTCAGCCTCAGCCCCCCCCTCCCCGTCAGAGCTCAAACAAAAAAAGCAAAAGTAACGAGTGGAAATAGGACAGCAAGGGAGGGCGCTGCAGGGAAAGCGATCCAGGGAGGGCTTCCCTACCCCCACCCCCTCTCTCTAAAGAAAGAGCCAAAAAATCATGCAAAGGTTTTTATTACAGCTTACTAAAGCAAGCACTGGGGCGTGGCTCGTGCATTTTCCACTGCAAGTAAACTAAAAACAAAAAACCCTCCACACCAAACAAGAGTGCTCAAGTGCTGTTGCCACCAAATCCTTACTTCACCTTCCCATTTTAAACGATGTTCTATTCCATTGAGGGTTTTGTTTATTTATTTATTTTAAATAAATGTAAATCTTACCTTGCTTGTGGTATTTTAAAACATAACAGTACTGAAGATTCAGTAAAAGCCTCCAAAACCGTAAATTTGGAGCCTGTACACACTGAAGATGTAACTAGCACAAATCACCTGAATTGCAAAGAGCACTAATAGATGTATGTATTTAGGATGCAATTTCAGTTTTCTTAAATATATTTTGTATCATGCTCCTGAGATTCAAGAATTTTGATACTAGAGTAGTTGCCTAAAACAAGACAGAAAAATCTACTTACAACTGCCTAACAATCTCCCCAAACTGACTGGCTTTGTTTATTCACAAGCGCACATTAACAATTTGATAGCCTTTGTAAGATCAGTCTCCTTGAATTCCTAAACTTCAGATAAATGACACTATGTATTATCACACTGAACTGCCGCTAAGTGTTGGTTGATCCTTCACTGAGACTATTTTTCCTTGTCAGTACCTGTGAGAATACACATACACAAAAGAATTTTTACAGATCAAGACTTACAAAAGCAAAGTAAGGACGGCAGAAGGAAAAAAACTTGCATAAGAAACAGGTCTTGAATGATACCAGTCTAACATTTTATTTATTGCATACAAAAGGATTTCTTTTGACAATGGAACTTTATATGAAAAGTAATTTAATGCATACTGTTGAGAATCTTATCTTCAAAGTCAAAGATGCTGCAGAAAACTTAAGGCAATGCATCTAAGCATGTAAAGCACAGTAAGTGGTGGAAATTTTCAAAATCAAAAAGCCTATTCATTTTCTTTCCTTTAAATTATGGTTAAGTCACAACTTTCTGGAATAGAAATAGGCTGCAGCTTTAGTAGCCCCTGCAATAGCATATCAGATCAGAACACTGATTCCTGGCAAATACCTAAGTGTTCAACATCACATTACAATGTTATGCATACATTTAAGAGCAAGACAATATCAGTAGCAGTTATAAAACAAGTCAACGCATGGGCCACTAAAATACCTCTAGTACCAGGCACCCAGACTAGGTGCGTAAGAGAATCCCTAAAAATAATCCCACAAACCTGTGCTTCTTTGTCTTCTAAGAAATCCAAAAGAGATTACATCACATACCCAGGGTCTCACTTATTTCACAGGCCCTGGTTGTTGTGTTGTTGTTTTTTTTGCCCCAAGTCTCTCAAGTACCTTCTTGGAAACTTTTTAAAAGTGATTATTGTCAAACTTCAAGCATCAGTGGTCAACTAACTTCCCTCCTTTTCAACAGTCACTGAAGAATAGGAAGTGTTTACTGTTCAGTCCTTCCCAGTAACTTTTTTTTTTAATTAAAAAAAAAAAAATGCAGCTTCAATTTCACACTCACTTTCAGTTTCCCATAGCCATAATATTCAAGAAGGTTTAGCATAAAACCATGCCAGGTTTTGAAGCAATCAAATCATGTTACCTCTCTCCCATATTCCCCATTGTACAAACACAAAGTGGTTTTAAGTTCAGTTTTAGCAATGCAATTAAGCTTGAGAACATTGATTTAACACACATGCTGGAAAAAAATTCTCCCCACTTAATGCCTCAGTGCCAGAGGTGTTAAGTCTGTTGCCAGCAATAGACACTGCGTTGGGAAATGCTACTCCTAACAGATTAGAGGACAAAAAAAAAAAAGGGGGAAGCAGCTTTAACCAGACAAAAAACAGGCATTAAATTAGATAAGGTAATATTTATAAATGGATCACTTTTTTAGTGTAAACATAACATTGTTTTCTAGGTTTACTGTAAACTGTTTTACACTTAATCTGATTATGAAAGACAAAGACAAGAGAAACTGAAGGTATTTATTATTCAATCCACTTACAAAGCAGGTAGCTTAATGCAAGCTTATTGACATGTTCATATATGATCCCCTAGGAACATCTTTTCCAATGTGACAGTAATACTGTCTCAATGTTTTCGCAATTTTCAGCAACTGTTTGAGCACATTTAAATAAACTATAATCTATTATATGTGAGACAATGTTTATGAGCAACTTGAGACCTGATGTGGATTAAAACTTCCTCCAAAGGCGAAATGTTAGTACATTATAACTTAATTCTATACACTATATTATGCAGCAAATCTCAACTATAGAAAATATTTCAATCAGTGATGGACTGTTGGTAATTTATAGAGGGAATCTATGATCAAGGCAAAACTAGGCAACCACAATTTGTGTCTCAGTTTCTACAGAAATTTACAGGCTTTCAATTTACTAATGAAAAATAAAACAAGAGACAGCTGAATTTTGCTAATTTTATTAACTTTAAAACTAATAAAAATCCCAAGACAAGCCTGGAACCTTTAGAAGTTCTACGAATGCATGTGTATGTGTCAAAAAACACCAAAAAAAAAAACCAAAAAAACCCTGCAGCTCTAAATCCTGATTGAATGGTTTTTATATTAGAAAACAAACAACCTTGATGTGCACAGATACTTCAACTTAAGTTAGCAGAAGACCAAACAAAGATTCTAAGCTATTTTTCCATTTCCCTAATAATTCTTTCAATTTGCAAGTATCTACAATCCAGCTAACTGAAATCAACATTTAGTGTTCACTAGAGAGCTGTTTCACAGCAGCAAATATTAAGTTAGGGATTCAAATTTCTAGACATAGGAAGAAAATGATAAATACAATCTGAACAGCAGTCTAAATGTTTAATATTGACATTCAAATACATCTGCATTGTGCTGAAATCTTCAAACAAACACAAAAATCTGATCAGACAAACTGGTGATGAGTATGCTATATGTATCAGTCAAACTGAATATAGTTCGTATTCTGTTCCCACTATTTAAGGATGTTATTTGACTCAAAACTGATATTGTAAATATACAGCAGCCATTTTTTCCTAATTAAGGAATGTCTCAATACATAATATTATCCTCTTCTAGATGATCTTTATACATTAAACTAAAATATATGATTGATTAAATTAAGGAATCCGAGGTTAGTAATGAGTGAAAATCATACTTTCAAAGCTCGATACTATGTAAAACAAACCAAAAAAAGAGACCACACAGTTCTACTTACTAAAGCAGCTAATCTTGCCTGCAAGTTTGGGGTCACAAAGCCCATAATATGTGCAAACAAATGCAATACAAGGAACCATGCAAAAATACAGTAATGAATCAAAAGAAAGATGTAAAACCTAAAAAAAAAAAGTTTTATAAATACACTGAAACTCAACTGTCTTCTACATAAACTGTAGGTCTAGCATTAGTTGTACCATATAGCAGAGCCAGCACTCTAGGTTCAATGCTTCCAAATCTGCGCAGGTAAGTCATGCCATCTTTGGTTGACTGCAGTACCAGGAAGGATGAGAGGGAGCGAGAAGGAGGACCATAGTTCTGGAAAATGGTGTCAACTTTCACTAGGCAGTTGAGCCTCAATGTCCACTCTGCAAATGGGGCACTTCTTGTTAGTAATCAGCCACTGATCTACACATACTTGGTGGAAAAGGTGCATACATGGAAGTCGCCTGTCATCAAAACAGAAAAAGTGCATTAGCATTAACATAGCATTTTCACATCAACATTGCCGTTTTTTCAATGGCTATGCAGACCTCACTGTATTTTTTGTATGTGTATGTTTTTCCACAAGTTTTACTAGCCTTTCCAGTTGACCTGCATTTTGTCTAGTTCCAAGAACAGGAAATGAAGTTAAGTACCAGGTTGCTCCTAATGTGTTACAACAATTTAAACCTGTTACACAGCTTAAATAGCATTATTACTCCAGATAAGTTGAAATTAATCTGGAATTCACTTGGTTAATTCCTTACGCAAGATACTGTGCAGAGAGCACAGTATGATTTGAATGAAGCACTATCATCCATACCCTAACTTTTTTTTTTAATATAATGTTATCATCTTCATCTTTTGTTAAAAGATAGACAGTCAACTTAAGGAAGACCATAAGAAGAGAACCTACATCCTACCCAAAGACAACACAGAATGAACAATAAGTGCTTTCCATTAAAGCTTGTTTTATACAATGGTTATAAGGACAGATAATGATTAGTCGTAAAAGTTAAACATGGTAGTGTTGCAAAGAGTAGCATAACATATCCAAGTATGGTCTCAAATCCAGAATATTAGCACAGTATTATGATATTCAGTGGTACTATTTACCTGACATCTTCACCTTCCTCTAATATAGATAAGCAGATGGTACACTTTTCCTCTGTGTCTTCTTCCGTTCCTTCCTCCCCATCTTGCTTGCAGTGCAGTTTCCTCTGTGAGAACCAATCAGTTGTTACCTTATTAGTAGAGACGACATTATTGACAAACTGAGTAAAATCTGTTTTTAATACAAGTTCAACACACATTTCTTTTAAAACATTCCATATTCTTAAGTATTACTTATTCAAATGTGCTTGAACCAAATGAAGAATTATCACTTGTAGCAAAAAAAAAATCACAAGATAGTTCAACTTTAATTAATTCTTGTGACTGGACTGTTAATATATGTATTTAGTATTGTTGCAACCAGTCCCTTCATTTGTGGCTTATATGCAAGTATCTTCATTTCATTCACAACGAGGCAAGAAATATACACACAGTATCTTAAAGTCACTCTTTATCAAATGATAAAGAACACTACATAAGTGTGGATGGGATTCTATATAATGGTATAATAAACCAATTGAGAGAGAACAGAAGTCATGGAAATTCTGTACCAGACTCAAAACTTGACTGTCTTCCTAGTGTGAGCAGGGTGAAGGTTAACATTTTAAGTATCAAGCTGGTAAATGTTGTGAACAAATTATTACAACTCAACTCCAAATGAAGTCTTACTGTACCTGATGAGTCATCCCTGAAGCCTGTTGACTATTTAGTTATTACCAATAGCTATTTCATTGCTCACATGGCTATTCATAATTGCTGGACAAGTTATTTAATAATGTGGCTGAAGATGGCATCTGAGTGCCACTGCTGGGATGCAGGAAGAAACAAAATTTTAACCTACCATTTCCTTTCTTACCCAAACAGAGGCATTTAGGAGAGAAGGCATATTTCCACTATTAAGTACTTAACTATTCTGAATACTGAAGAAGCCACCTTGAAAATTTCAGCTGTCCCATTCTTCTCCCCATCTACATTTACAACACTTACTTCCCTGTCCCGCTCATTGCTTAAAGTATTCTATAAAATACAGTTTTCAATGCAAAATGCACAGTTCAAAACCACAGTAAAGTTATCAGCTAACAACCGAAAGAACATTATTCTGACTGATCTGGAAAAGAAACACAGAATGAAACGGAAATCTAGGTGGAGAAGCAGATTAATACCTCATAGTGGGTCTATGGTGCCAATGAGAAGTGTGGGACTAATCAGACCTACCAAGCATCCCAAGCAGAACTGTCCATATGAATTTGGCTCTGAATCTTGTCAAAACTACACAGTTAAACATTTTGGCCCATTAAACTTGAAAGGTATTTGTTTTCCCTTTTCCCTTGGTCTGTGAAAGAACATTTTCCTGTTTCTAGTTTTTAGTCTGCGAAGACCAGGGATACTCTTCATCACCCTTATCTTAAGGTGATATCTGTATGTGCAAGCATTCACTACAAAATAAATAAGGCTAAGCTTTGACCTGTTTGTGTGTCAGAAACATATGAATACCAAAACTTTGCTTATCACATTACAACAGATCTCTATTTAGAAACCACATTTTTTTGTATTGCCCTCATGAAGGAAGCGGTATTGTATGCTTTGCTTACAATCCCTGAAATTGCAAGACAGGGTAAACACGCACTCTTTGAGATCAACACTTCTGCAGATTTAAGCTAAATACAAACGTTACTACATTTTAGGGAAAATATAACAGCCCACAGTTTAAAAAATCCTCACCTTTTTGTACTTATGGGGATATGTGCATCTTTCTATAGTTCCCTGTGTTGCTCCACGATTCACATTGCCCAATCGTTCCTCCAAGTGAATCAGCTCCTAAAAGAAATATCAAGAAATAAACAGCGTAAGAACTGATAGTTCAACTACCTTGAAAAAATATATTTTTTATTCTAACCCATTTGCAGATTGACAGACAAATTTTAATTCCCTAGTTATTCAAGTGCAAGAAAAGCAAAAAAAGGTATATTGTATAGAAGTTACGGGTTTATGAAAAAAGCAAACTAAAACCCCTAAACACAACACTACCTGGTATTTTAAGTTACAGGGAAACAGTCATGTAATAGCGAGAGAATCAAAAACTGCTTGCCAGCTAGGAATGTTTATCAGTGTATTTACACATACTTGTGTTTCTACTGAGGAAAAAGCAATTAAAATGTACCAGGAAAGTATTTGCTTTCTAACAGTCATTAAGGCTTGGAGGCAGGGGGAGACATTTCTTAAGATGAAATACAATGACTGATTTCTTTTTCTCCAGCAATAAGTTTACTAGAAACATAAGATGTCACTGAAGATGTTTTCAGTGGACTAGGTCATTAACTCTCTGCATCTGATATTTTATTATTACATTTAAAAAACAAAAACAGCTTCAACTCCCGCACTACATAATAAACAGGACAGCACTGTCAAAACTGCCAAGTTTCACCCTCACTAGGAGGATTCTGGCACAGATATTCAGAGACACGTGAATACTACATCCTACTTAGGGGAAGAAGACCAAAATGTACTGTCAGTTAATAACCACCTAAACCTGTGTTATCCACGGCACCTTTTCTTGACTGACTCAAGATACTTTCAGCATCTATTCCCAGTCCACACCAGTGAGGACATTCTATGAATTAACAATATTTTCTTTATGATTCTTTTACATCTACATATAAAACTAGCTCTACCATACACCCTCCCCGTATTCCCTCATGACATATTTTGGCATTGATCTAGTTTTAATCTATTACAAACCTCAAAATTGCCCCTGAAAGGGCCTCTGAATGATGTTCCATCCAATCCCGATGAAATGTAACGGATGTGAGGATAGCCCGCCATGTCTGGTACCTATTCAAACAGCAGATGTTAAGTTAAACCTATTCAGAACAGTGCCAGAATTTTACTGTTCACTTTGTAAAATTTAAGATCCTTTTGCTTTTATTGAATCACTTATTTATACTCCTCAGCTTGAATACACTATTATAACCGACAGCTTATCACCACTCTGAGCTCTCTGAATATAACTGGGAACGAAACAGAAGTGAGACTAGATCCTCTATTATCAACTCTCCAGATATGCATTACCTATTTCTTGGCATCACTTGCCAGCTCTCAAAGTCTCAACCTGCTTTGTATAACCACACCCTAGATATCTACCTGTATTTGTAAACAAACACACTAAGACTATGCATGAAGTTACCATAAAAACTCGTTGTAGATTCTCAAATATAAGTTTTTAGTACCACGGAAGAAACAAGGCTAACATTCAGCCCAGAAAAACAACCAATTTCCTTACCTTACTCAAGAAAACTGAACATCTTTAGACACCCTTCACATTTAGAGGCAGATAAAAGTAACACTTGAATAAATCTGATCATCTAACGTCATAGACATCTCTACATACGCTGTATGTTCAAGCATCCACTGACTTCCTTGCATATTAAGAGATACAAGCAGTGAACAAATTACCAGTGTTCAGAGATTTACTACCCTGCAGGCACTTCAAACACCAGTGCTTTCATACAGGAGAGCAGAAAGGTAGTTAAAATACGACGGATCACCTTCATAGCAGAGCTTCTTAGTTGCATTTTGGCTACCACAAGACAAGTAAATAATGGTGCTGCCTTTTGGTCAGAAACTTAACAGTAGCAATTTGTTTTTTTAATAAAAAGGTGAGAAAAACAAGATGATCAGTGGATTCAATTTACTTTCAACATGGAGAGTGTACTGATGTAAGGACTGTAAGAAGCAATTCATTTGGAAATACTGTAATGTATTTTAGAAGTGCTATCTTCCTTTCTGTGCTGTCAGCTAGTAATGCCCCTGCTGCTGTATGTCACAGCTCAAAATTAATTTTGTGAGTCTGTCACCAAGTTAGACATCTCAGATATTATCCTTTAAGTTGGATACTTGTATGATTTCCATGATTTTCAGCAAATTCTTAACATATAAAGGGTGTAAAACTGAGTTAATGCACCGTAAGGAGCCACAGGTCTAGACAAAGTTACTCACATATCATTAACAGACCAATACAGTACCTTTCTATGTTTTTCAAATCCCGTCTAGTAGCTAAAAGCTGACATGAATAGCAAAAGTTTCTAAACAACTTTATTTCGCTAGCAGATGCAGAAATTACACTTGACATTGCCTCAAAGGTCAGAGGTTACCAACTGGAGCGACATGTAGCCAGTCAGTCCCCCAGCTAGAGTGAGTTCTGCTACTAAAAGCTATTTGAGAAACCTACTAACACCACCACAAAAGCAAGAGTTTCTCAGAGCACATATTGCAACAAACAACTGAATTTACACAACAAACGCTGGGTGGGACATGATATATTTTCACAGTACTAAACGTGCCTTCACATTAGCCTGATGGGAAACATAGCACCTCTGTACAACTATCTGAACATGGCACATACAGGCTCTTTTATGCAATATTCTTGAAGAGCAGGTTACATTTCTGGCCAAGTAAAAACACTATCTTGAAACAGCCATCTTTGTAAGAACAAAATAGCTTTTATGCCTGCAGAATAAGCAGTGTGCTAACACAGCAAAATTTTAACTGATTACATTTGTGCCTACAAGCAACAATGGGCAAAGGAACAATAATGCCCAAGAGACAATAGCCTAACTACTACCCATTTAACTGTCACCAACTGCAAACAGAAGATTTCTGCTCTCTTGAAACAGCTTCAAGAAAGTTAAGCACAGATGAAAGTGCACTTTCAGTAAGTTTTGAAACTGCAGAAGAAAGAAAAGACAGATAATGCCAGCCTATGTTAAGTAACTTACTTTTTTTTTTGATATAGTCAAATAATAATATACAATTTAAAGCAATATACTCTGAATCTGCAAAGTTCAGTCCATGCTTGCCAAGAACTGTGTGTTTCCTGTAAAACAAAGGATCACTTGTTTCTGGTTTTGCACTTCCTTACGATGTTTCCTACTACCAACAAAAATGTACAGTGACTCAGAAGTTCAAGCTGAAGTCTGAACTAGTTACAACACAATCATTCTGAAACAGTTTGAAATAGCCTACAAGAAAGATATAGCTTTCCTTGCTATCCTGTTTTCAACACCTTCCGTATTTCCAGGATTTTTCTGCCTTTCCGCTGCCACCAGTGATTTTTCCATTGCATTGTACTATTTATCTTCCCCATCCCAGCCTTCCATTCAACGGTTCTCATTAAGGATCTTAACAGTACACTTATCCAGTTAACTGCTTTAATCCATGTCAATACTTGAAAAAATAAAGCTGATCAATTTTCTTAAATAAGTCAAATTCAAACAAGGAAAAGTTGCAATTTTCAGAGAGACGCTGTGGGAAAGAACAATTAATATATGTTGCATAGCTAAAGACCTAGGTCTATCTGTGCCAAAGGGGAACATAAAATAAATGCTCTTCAGTGGTCCATAATCTCTTAAAAAGCAAGCAAACATGAATTCATGTTTATATGGGAGAAAAAAAGGATCAGTTGTATTACACAGTTCCATTTTTCCTATTTGAAAAACAGTTAAATCTGTTGCAGTTAATGAAAATCTATTTCAAACCTAACATCCACCTTCAACTACACTACAGCGGCACATATACAGCCTATATCTCCTGTCTCTCTCATATGGTGCTGCATTATTTATGTGACACATAGATCTTTAGTTGATTCCTCTGAAAAACGTTCAAGTTTGCTGTGCAGAATGAATCCATCACAAAAAATCGCTTTGACAGGAGCTTTTTTCCCTCACCATATGCAAGGCACTGAAATAATAATGATGGGAACACACACTACTCTCAGGCAGAGTCACAATGATCAAAGTAATTGCATTAACTCAAGGAGGGAAGTAGACTAATCCTTGTCTAGGTAGGCATGAAAGAAGTGTTCTTTAAACTGCTTTTAATCTAGGATTCCTCCTGAAGCAACACTTAAACAAGTGAAAATTGCCTCCACCAAGCTAATAAGAGGGTGAGGGAAACAAAATCTTTTCTATTTGGACTGGCAGAGCTGCTGAATGCTACTCCTATCCCCTAATGCATCCTGATCTTGTCTTGCTGAGGACTGAAATTGCAAGTCTGTTTGAGTAGACCAGATTAAAATTAGATTACCTGCATCCGATTAAGATCTGAAATTGATACATCAGAGTACTGATGTCATTTTAGCCCTAACAATCCATTATGCCCTTTACATCAGACATTAGCTTCCAAGAGTTTTTTGTAACTCCCCAAAAAAAAGCACACTGCCTACCAGGCAATTCACCATTTTTGGAAAGTATATTAAACACAACCGATTTTCAGCTGAGCTACTGCATAAGTTACTTCAAAAGACTTTTTAAAAACAAACAAAAACCAGAACATCAACAGTTTATGACACCTGCATCAAGAACACAGCTAATGAACTTGCAAACTGCTGCTCAGTACACCCTGTTTTCTGAAAAAGAAAGCGCTCCTCATAACATTAACTAACCTTAGCAGAGGGCCTTCAACTATAGTTCAGCCTCTCCTTCCCTGCCCCAGTTCCTAAAGTTACAATGAAAAGACCCTGATGACAGAAGCAGTCGCATCTGTTGTTCTTTAATAAAAAATGGCACTTTTGGTTAAGATTCAAATTTATTTTATTTTTTTTTACATAAACTTCACAGATTTGCTCCATGTTCAGTAGTCATTTTTGCTGACCAATCTCCTATATTCTCACGTACGTATAAATAAAGAAAACTTTGGCTTTCATTACCACCAGAGAAGGGGCAGAACCATCAAAGCGCTTTGAGCCCCTTCTGTATACAACTGCTAGCAGTGCTTTAACCTGCCTTTATTTTCTTCTAGTGCATGTAATCTGCATATGTTTCATATGACTCAAAACACCACTGCTTCAAAGCCTAACACTCAACCTGATTTCAGCAGGGTTCAAAACAGATCCCAAACTTTCAAGGAATTACTCCTTCCAGATGTCTGTACACTGCAAAATGCCTTGTCAGGACAATGAGTACAAAAACCTGACACACACAACTTGAATTCCACTTCATCCAGAGATTCATGACTGACTTATAAGGACCAGATAGCCCTACACAAACACATGCGCAAGTTTTTGTAGAGTTAAAGAATCCTACTTCATCTGACATATCTGTTACTAACAGCAGCTATTTGGCAAGACTCCCCAAAGTATCTTATCAGACATTCATCAAATACTTCTAAATATTCTCTAAGTTTTTTTTTTTTCCATTCTACTGCTAACAAGACAGTAAAAGGGGGGTCCCAACTACTTCTCGTGTATCATTTTTGATGTATGCACACACCTGCAAAAGTTAAAATACAGGTAAGTTTCTCAACACATTAACACAAGGATGAGCTCACCTCTCAAGTTTCTAGAAGCTCCACAGCAACAGTGGAAATAAGTCTCATAATTGAATTAACTAGCCCTGATAGTGAGATAAAATAGACATGTTTAACTTGCTGCCTCCTAACACAACTGCAGGTCACTGACATATTTAAAGGGCCGTTTTTCATGGAGAAGGCTATATAATTTTATTGTCTATGCTAAAATACTGAATTAGAGTGCACTGAATGGTCTATGGTAACTATGAAAGCTGTGCAACAAAGAATTACCAACCCTACAGAGATCAGAGATACCTGAGGATTATTACATTAGATAAGTAGCAAGGATCAAGCAGTTTAAGAACAGACGACAAAGAGACCACTATTACAGTATTAGTTATAAATTTATAATCCAATCTCTAGATGTCAGTTCTGGCCTCTAATACAGAAATCTTGTATGGGCAAGACTTGCAGGTTGATTTTTTTAATTACAGTTTTAGCATCTGTCTCTAGATGAGGCCACCATTTGATTAGATTGTCTAGCTTTTAGAGGGCTAAATGAAACAGATTAGCCATACAGAATACCCACACAGAAATGGTGCACTTACTCAGTTCAACTACATTTCTGTCTTGAATTGTCTTGAAAGAAAGTTAAGAATATTTTTACATAACCATACAGAAATTCTTTCAAAAACTAGTATTCTGTATAAGTCACAAGATACAGAGATTCTTGTTTTTCTACTGTAGATTTAAAAAATTGTGTTTAGTAAGGGACTAACCCTCACACTTAATTCTGCTTGTAACACTTCATGCTACAAAATCATATTATTTTATCATGTGGAATAAGGTTGATGAACACCAAATACTACTGAAAAACCAACCAAATCTCTATACAGAATTCCAGCTGTACATATGGAACTTAAAGTTAAGTGAAGCACCAGCGCCAATCCTTATGCGCTGGGTGGAAAGCTGGTACCTTTAACGAACTAAAGCTCATTAAAGAGCACAAGTTTTAGAAATCAGATGCAGAGGGTCAATGCATTGCAATGCACATGACAATTTAATTAAAATATGATTCATTTTACAAGAGCTGAAGTTAGAAATGTTAGCGTCCTAAACTATTTTTTCTCATTAGATATGAGCCTGTCTGTTCTTGTAGCTTTCTATCTGGGAACAACACAAAAGCACTGGATTATTTTTTTCTTTAGTTAAACCAATACCTTTCACAACAAGGTATACATGCCTAATCAAATACGTTAATCCCCCAAATAATTTTCTTAACAAACAAAATAATTACAATGACCAATTATTGTGATTTTTCACAAGCCATCTCCTTACCATTAGGGGAAGAGCCCCTATTTGCAAGTGATGAAGTCGAGGAGGTGCGTGGTAGTGGGCCAAGTGAGGATGCAAGGGCCCTGGAGGGTAAGTAGCTGCAGTCACACCAGCTTCAATTCCCAGTTCCCTGTCACATGAATGAAAGTAGCATTACAGTAACGGTACATCTTGCCTCCTAGATACAATTTCACTGCTTTGGACAGCATAAACCACAGCAACACTATCTTAATACTTTTTTAAATATATGTAAACTTTGCTGAAAATCTTCTTAATCCTACCATAACTAAAAGCAGCTTTTAAGTAAGCTATGAAGATCCAGTACATTAAATCAGTAGAGACAACTACATATTGATCGTGTTGACTAGTTCATGCACTATGGGAACAGAAGCCATAACCCAGGAGCCTCTTCTCTGATGGCTCAGAAGTAATTTTTTCCAGATATTAAATACATAGTAGAACTTAAACCTAATCTTCCCAAGTGGTCTGATGCAATTTCAAGTAAGCTAATACATACATACGAGATAATGATAAGGTAGATAAAGTCTGGATTTGATTTACAAGCTTATTTTATAAACAAAAAATACAAGAATAGGCTTCAGCAATATTTTACTTGCCTATTTTAAAAAATCAGTTCTTGAAATAACAACCTACTGTCAGTGATCCTCAACTTTCAAGAAGCAATGGATAAAAAACTAGAAATATGCTTCATATATGGAGTGCTAAAAGCAACGTTTCAAAGCCAAATCAAGATATACCAATTTTAAATTACAGGTGCACACAGCATTTTTTATTTTTGTTTTTTAAAAACAGCCTGCATTATCAGCTATGGTCCTTTGCATTGAGTCTCAAAGAACTAAAATAGTTATCTGATTACTAACCAGGCAGACCTCTCTGGAGCTTGTCGAGGATGGGAAGACATTGTCTGAGGCACATGAATGTGATGCCCATGACCGTAATTTGGGTGCATTCTGTGAGGATGCGGAGGAGGCCTCTCATGAGCACGTCTAAAAACAAAACAGCAACAGTTAATTCCACACATTTATTAGGGTAGAGAAAGTAAAATTCATCAATGTTACAGCCTGAATTACTGGAACAAGTTAAAATGGAAAAAAAAAAAACACTCCCCACGCTGTTTTAATTTCAATTTATGTCTAAAGCTAGAATTTCAGACTCAAACACAAAACTGACCAAATAGTTATCTTTATAGCAATATACTGAGATACACTGCAAGCACTGTCAGCTACCGCGATCTGGTCTTTACCTGACAGATACAATCAAGGGACTGACACTGTTTAATCCTAATCTCAAACTGCAGAAGAGGAGAGCAATGAAAGTGCACATAATAGTCATGTCACGATTAAGGATGTAGTCTGTAGCACTGCCGTGAATGATTTTTAGTTTATTTCCAGTGAAATTATACCACCAGAAATTATTAGGGGTAAACAAGCACACTAATCAGAGGTAATTTGCCTTGAAACACGTTTGCATCATAGCTCAAGTAATAAGAGAACAGTTCCTTCCATTCCAGCTGGTACAGAACAACTACAGTTTTGGACAAAATCTTTGCAAAAAACCTGCTGGCTGATTTCTGCTACTTTACCATCTTCCACTTACCACAAAAAAATTGATTAGTGTTTTTATTTCCGTTGCATTCAAAGCAGAATTATTTTATTATTATTATTCAGCCTAGAGACTTGGATTTTACTAAGAGCAGGAAACTCCCTTCACATTCAGTCCCACCTTAAACTTCCAGACAGAGCAGATTACATTTTGTAATCTACATACATCTAAAAAAATAAGAGGTTACTTAAAGCATACTATTCTAACCAATGCAAATTGATGCTTCTTCAGAGAAATCTGTTGAGCTTGTATAAATTATGTTACATGGTACGTACCACTGCAGGAAACTAACACAACACGGATACAATTATCACAGCAGAACCTATTCCTAGTCTCACCTCTGTTCAGTTCATTAACTATGGGAAAAATCTGGAACAACATATTTTTAAAAAGATTTTAAACATAAATACTATATGGTATATGAACGCAATGCACCATCAAATGCTGCCTTCTGCACATTTTGTTGCCAATCCCAAGATCCAAAGAAAGTTTTAGTTGTACCCAGTGTTTGAGACATGACAGTAAGGATACTAACCACTCTCTACTTACAATTTTGAAAGAGTTCTGTGTCACTAGAAGGTATACAAGCTGGAAGACTATCCCATATACTATTTCTAGAAATGAAGGATGAAACAACATCCTGAGAACTCTTGAGAGGTTGAAACAAGGAACTGAAGGAATCAGAATTCTGCTATCACGAAGTTTCTAGAACAAGTAAGATGGCTATCACTTTTGTTTTTGCTTGAAATTCAGTCTCCCACTTGACCTGGCTTGAGCGTTCCAAAATTGATTTTTGTATACTACTCCATAATCACAGGCATACACAACCAGTACCCTTGCATGCTGAAGTCAGGGTGTTGAGGTCATACCATTTGCATAACAGATAAAGAACAGGTCCAGGTTCAAAACTGTCATGACTGAGAAAGAAGAGAAACATATGACTTCCCTACAGAAAAACACAGATCTGTCATGTATGTCATGTATCACTGTCAGCAGAGTTAGTACCTATAGGGTTCTTTTGTGGTTTTGTTTAAGTATCTGAAAACTGTTTACGAAGTTGTGGTTAAAGCAAATTTTTGTTTCAGCATTAACATCTAAATCTGTTTTATATTAGGTACTGGTAGAATTAATATAAAAATGTTAGGAGAAACAACTAGGGAGTTCTTGCTTGAAATGCTCTTGAATATCTAAAAGCATTATCTCCAAAACAAAATAGCTTCAGTTATGCTTTGATTGAATTCCAAGCCAGTACTGACCTGATTTCTGTTGATACTAGCGTCTAGTTTAGCAACAGCAGTATCTCTTAAACAGTATCAAGAAAGCTACACCTCAATATCCGTCACCTTCTGATAGGCATTATTCAGTGTTTCTTCTCTTCTCAAGACCAAGGTGTAGTAAAGCTAGGCATTTATCTAAGATTAAATCTTCATTAAACCTGGTAAGCCATCTCTTATGAGAAGTCCATCTTATCTTAAAGCATTAGTTACATAAGAAGGATCTTAATAGTATCAGCAATGCAAAAGACAAGACATTTTTAAGAAACATGGAAGGAGCTTATGATGTACTTTTTAGGCTGTCCAGCTTGAAAAGGAATTCCTGCCTATTATCTGAAGGATAATTAATGGGCAAGAGAAACAAAGCTTCACTTCTCTTCCATAACCAATTCACTGTACTTCTTGCCTCACCTGGACGCAACAATGAATGTAGTGACAAGAACAGGTTCAGTCTAAATGCTCACTCAACTGCGATGGTATGTAAAGACACTTGGTTTAATGCTAACAGTTCCTAACCATGCAATTACAATTTGAGATCCACATGCAACATTTTACAAACCTGAGGGAAACGAATTATATGTTTAGATAACGTTCTGAGTACATTTGTGACATACGTTGGGTGTTGCATCATTCTTCTTCTCTGGACCTCCATCCTCTGGATCACTTCATGAGGATGTAGCCTCTGTGCTGGAGGTGCTGTTGCAGGGATGTGATGGGAGATAGGCTGATGTGCTGCCGGAAGATGCTGTGGAATCGGAGCAGCTGCATTGGCTAAAGGATGAGTTGGTGGCGGAGGTGGAACAGGATGAGAAGATGCGTGGGAGGAGATTGAAGGATGGAAGGGATGCACTGGATGAGGAATAACATAATCTACTTGAGGTGGAGGTTGTGGCTGCGGAGGAGGATTTCCATGAGAGTGGGGACATGCAGAAGCTTGATGGTGAAGAGGTCTGGTCAAAGAAGCATCTGCAATGAAAACAGAGACTTTTGATCTTGTCCATAGTAGTTTCTGGATGAAATTTATAAAAAACATCAGTATATTCACACAGGTGCTTTGATGTTGTTATACCAATATAAAACAGTGGCAACATGGGAATTTGTGTATATTCAGCTTCTCAGATGACTCCAGTGATGCATCCTACAAGCCCACACTTCCTGCAGCCACTACTCTTTTTTCTTAGGTTGGTAAAAAGTAGGCATCTGTGATGCATGTTGAAAAGGATATACATAGTAAGAAATTTTACTTCATTTGTTGTTTTTAAATACTCTTTTTCCCCTTCAAGTCCGCTATTTTGTAGACATAACACATCAAACGAGTTAGTTAACTCTGAGCCTGCTAAAGCAGAACTCATTGGAGATATATGGAAGGGGAAGATATAAGGAAAAAAACGAAAAGGTGTTACTAAAAAACAAAGGATAAAAATATTTTTGTAGTAAATACTTTTTTTTGAAGTTTGAATGTTAAGAGCTGCCACTCAAAAATGACTTCTTCCAAAAGAAAATATTTTAATTTCCCCTTGGTTACGTGTAATTCCTCTACATAAACTTAACCATTTAAATACATTTCTTAGCATGCATTTTTCTAGGCCATTTTTACAATCAAAGTAAGCAGACAGTAAAAGTTTTCATATGTTGTCAGGGAAGCTGTTTTCTTGTTTGTTTTGTCATCCGTTCCAACGCACAGATATCCAGAACTTATCATCAGTACTTACAGGGAGAATGCATATAATGCCGGCAGGAAGAAAGCGATGCCTGAGGAGGAGGTTGGGGCTGGGGCTGTGCAACCATACTTGATCCATACCCATCTATCGTTATTGATTGGCTTGGGCCAGCACCAGCCTGATGCCCATAAATCGCAGTTCGAGATGAAGAACCAGGACAGCAGGGGTCAAAAGCAGACGTTCCATGAAAAGCACCACTTCCATGACTTCTTATGCCATTGCTGCTTAAGTCTACTGGCAACGCCTGCTGCATAAACAAACCACCTCTTTTTCAAGCAATTCTTCAGACATTGAAAACAAAGTCACCCTCAAACATAATATGCTAAAAAACGAATAAATACTATCTGGGATCCAGGTTTTTAAGTTTTAAGACTTGGTTCTGGAACATTCCTTAGATACGATTAACATTTCTTATTCCTAAATTCTTGAATCTGACAAAAGAGACTGAATTAGTTATACCAGTACCATATAAACACACAAGGCTACGATGGATAAATCAAGTCTGTGGGAGCTGCACACTTTGAATTATTTGCAGGCAAACAACAAACTTTAGTGTTTTCAGTTGTGTCTACTGTATTACACTTAAAACATACACCAGATTGTGCCAATTTAATTTACAACATGTAGAACTATCAGTAACGTTCTTAGATTTTTAACAGTATTGTTTTAGATCTGTTTTTTAGTTACTTTGGAAGTCTTAAAAGCAATGACTTTAGAAAAGCAACTTTTCTTTTTATAAACTGAACCTTAGACTGATTTTTCTTCCCTTAAAGCAGCTCACTTATGCACAAAACTATGATCTGCAAAGTGTATTCCAAGGTATTTATGTTTGTTTTGACTAAATAGCAAAATAAAATAAGCCTTATAGTCATCAAGATAACGTCAGCTGTCAATGATTATTTGTCAGGTTATGACTTCTCTTACAATATGTGGACACACAAATGCAAACTAACTCAAATTTTCTGTTTAGTTCCTTTTTATCATGTCTGCTACAGAACATGAAAATAATCCACAATTCAGCATCCTATTCTATTCTTCCATACCTATAACACAACTTGAAATCACAAAGGAATAGTTACAAAAATTAAACGTGCCTGCTCATGGTAACTGGTGCCAGAACTGCTGCTTGCTCCACAAGGGGCAGGCACTGGAGGAGGCCTTTCAACAGGGCAGCTGGAGTCACTGAACGAAGGAGACAGCGGAACAGCTGGGTGAGGGTTGTGGTGGTGGTGGTGGTGGTGTTGAAAGTGGTGGCCATGCTGCTGAAAGCAGCTTGTATGCGGATGCCCCAGTGCATGATGATTCTGTGAAGATCCTCCACATGGAGAATGCTGAGGGCAGCAAGATGGTAACCGTGGCATGGCCGGAGGGCCAGTTTCCAGTGTCGTATTAGATGCAGTTCTTCTCGTATCATCTTTAAATTAAAAGAAGTTAATATTAAAGTATAAGAAATTAGTAAAGCCAAACACCATAAAGCAGAGTCTGAAATTTAAAAAACAGTACTTCATGATTAAATAATTAACTGATCAGAAAACAGATATAGCCTACAACAAAACAAACTGGATAAAAAAAAATGAGGATTTAGCCATGCCTGCCAAATGAAGCAAACATGAACAGTTTCAGTGAATGTACACATGAAAACCACTAGAGGAAACGAACTGAAACTTGCTTTATTATTCCAGTAGTTTAACACACATTATCAGGGAAGTAGAAAAGACTGTCCCTGTGGCTAATATGTACAGACCTATTTTGATCCAGTATCCTCAAATTCCTTTGTCAGTGTGGTCAGCTCAGGTTGTTTTTGTACATCACCTGACTTGCAGAAAGTGAAAGAGCACCCATATCTCAGACACGTTGCAAGTGCTACCCATACTTACAGCTGTTATAGGTCTGTATAGACATGCTTCCAGTGAAGCAATCTACAGGTTGACATCTTTCACTTCCTTATACCACATACATAAAAAACCCTACAACACTGCCATGGAGGTCTCCACTCCCAGTGAACTATATTCTGCCTCCTCGGAAATTAAGTGCATGGTTATTGATCAGATATAATCGAACCTTCCCAATAAGTGAGCATAGAATGCTCCTGCACCACCTCATTCATCTTTGGGACAAAAGTGATCACTGTTTTCAGATTCCTTTCCTCTCAACTTTACACAGTCAATCTAACCAATCTCAACTTATTATTGCTATCTTCAGTCCTAAAAGATCATAAGCTACTTAAGCTAGAGGAGGTTAATCAGCTTTCTCTATCTCCTTTGTACTGGCAGGCAATACAACAGTTTAGAAAGCTCTCATATTCTGTACCTCCAGCTGAAGAACCAGCAGTGCTGCTATTCGGAAGACTGGAAGTCGTCTCTGGTGCTGCAGAGGGCTGGCTGGTGGAGACGTTTGGAGCTGCATCAGAGGCCTGCTCTGAGGTAGACGTACTAGAACTGTTACTGGAACCAGAACTCACAACCTGGGGCTCCACCCTAGCTGATGTGGTTGGCACAACTGTCGGCTCTAGCAGGGGAAGAAAAAAGTTTCCACGTTCTGAAAACAGTTACTAACGTATTTGCGGAAGTTTTCTATAAATTCAAAGGCTAAGTATTCTAAGATTAAGTATTACCCTTACCATCTTTTAAGGCCTACGAAGCACAAGAAAGTTTTTAGATAACTAACCAAGAACATCATAATAACATCTAAACTAGATGAGCTACTTTACTTCACAAGCTTCAGCTATTCTATATGTACATTTTTAAAGACCACTGTGAGATAAACTTGGTTTCTAGTCTCAGTAGACGTTGAGACTAGAATCAGATTCATTAATCAGTATTTGAGACTTCAAGTTCATTTTGCAGATTATGAAGAATATACATACATACATATATATTTCGTTGGACCCACAGAAAATTTACCACACTTCATAGATTTTGTTCTCTACTACACAACTGTGAACAAGTAAAGTTTTAAAAGGATAAATAAATGGTGGCATAGTTCAAATTCAGTTTTAAAAAGTCTGCCTTTGACTACGTTTAAAATTTCTAACTACTGACAAGGCAATGACATGCCTAGGAATAAGAGATACCATAAAAGGTAAGATCAGAAACAGAACAGCTTTTTTTTTTTTTTTAGTAAAAAATGCCTGCATGGGTATAATAAAAAAGCATTAAGATAGTTCAAATGCTTCTCTTACACAAAGTCTTGAAGTAAAATGACTCGTTTTCAAGATTTCTCTCCTAATCTAATAGGTATATCAGCAACTCAACACGGAAGGGAATAAGCGCATCTCCCTTTCTGCAGTCTTCCAGATGATCACATTAAAAACGTCACTTGATATCTATGCTTAAATCCCTTTAAATTTAAATGTGGCGTTCTGATTTTAATTAAAGCAAGTATTTTCGGGAAGTACGTTTAAATTCAGGCAAAAAACCATCCGTGAAACAGGACACACAGAGCCTAAGACTGGTGTGTGAATACATAGTACATGAGACTGGATGCTAATGCATTCTAAAAGCAATCCTGCAGCCATGCAACTTATTCTATTAGCCTCAAGCATCCTACTAGCCTATTACCGTTTTGATTTGTTACCAATAATGCAAGCAGTTCTGTTCCCTCTCTACCTCTCTCCACCCCCCAAAAAACATAAAACAAATAAAAGCCAGTAGGCTTGGTCAATCTCAAAATGCTAGCTAAGAAAAAAATATTTTTAAACACACTTCCCAGGTGTTAATTCACAAAGGTAAGTGGGAAGATAACCCTTTTACACTCATGTAAGTAGCCAAGTTTTAATACTGGTACCTTTGAAGACATCCATAAAGTTAGGAATAAGTACATCCTTGCCTTGTAACAGTTTCAATTCAGAATGTGTCTATTTTCACAATGGTTTGTATGTGACACATGTACATGTAAGTTACATCAATAAATGCTATTTCCTCTCCAATGATAGAGCTGTTGGGATATTTCATAGTAAAACTATAAAGCACAAAAAAGCTGTAAATCAACCTATCTTCTTCCTTTAAAACCATCAACAAACCAAAAAATTCCAAACCATCCAAATCACCCCCAAAAATCAAAGCATCTTAAAGAATAATACAACTTTCATACAGAGATGGAACTGTAACAGTGCAAAACTTCTGTTAAACATTCACAGCAGGGCATACCCAAAAAATTCTTCAGAGTGACTACCAGCAACACCAACAAAAACACGTATGAGTTTAAGACTTTCCTCTGGCAACATCTAACAATAATAATTGAAAATCTTTCTTATGATTTTCAGCAGGAATACATTTAAGTGCCAGTACGTTTTAACACGAAGAGGCAATGAGAGGTCACAGTTTCAGAAATCGAGCATGCTTTACTATACATATATATATATATTTTTTTTTAATTCATTTGTACTCCAAAGAAGAGTCATAACTCCGAAGCACTACCATGAGATTTTCCTTTCCTAACGCCGTACTGAAATAAAAACATAGATTTAGAGCCGTGGTTCCAACCTAGTCTGTAATTCCTGCCTGGTGACTCACCTTTCAGACTCACACTCAAGTCAGCTTTTTAAAGAAAGTTAGACATGGAGGATCCACTGAAATATCTGAACTTTTAATTTGAAAAATAAAGTTGCAAGAAGATTTTCTGACATTCTACCAGACTTTTCCACAAAACAGTATGCAACTAATACAATTAATTCAGCTCACCTTAAAGGAAGGAACTTCTCAGAGCAGTATGACTTACCATCCTCATCCACCGTGAGGTCCACGACTTCTGCTGCGTTCTGTCTGAGGGGCTGTATGACTGTGGAAATCCTGCTGCGGTTCCGCTGCTCTTGAGGCCGCGCAGCGTGAGAACTAGAGCTTTGTCCCCAGTGTGATCTTGAGTGTCCGAGTGTTGAACGAGACCTTAAAAAAGGTATTAGCTTAACTACTGACCTAAATCTTGCCTTTTTGTTTTTCCTTCCACCTCACTGTTTGGGAGGCTGCTGTTTTATTTTTCAATAATAGAATAGAGTTTTGTTATGCTGAAATACACATCTAGTGAATATGGCGCAGCAAGGCATTTAAGTGTTACTGCAGCCTGTAACAGACAACATAACAGCACCTATCTAACAGGTAGAAATTAGACATCTTTAATATTTGTTTCTGTGAAATAAACACCAGTAATTTATTTTAAAAAAAATCACTGTGAAACTGTATCAGTCAAGCAGCGATCACATCAATATTATGTTTTTATTTTCTTGTAGAACACGAGTCTCTGAATCCTATGCTATTCCTATGCAGTCTGAAACAGATCTATCAATGATGAAAGAAGCGTTAAGATTGTAAAAATTAGTAAATATTAAGTTTTGAGTGTTAATTTGAGATGACGTGTTTTCAGAGGATGATTTCTAATCTTTAATGTTGAAGTTCAGAGATTGCTTTGGACATTCTCTTAAACATTTCCCTCACTCCCATTTAGAAATAAACACAGCTTTGTATTATGCGTTATGAAGCTTAAGTGAAATGTAGCTGAAGAAAGGAAATCATAAGCCCGTACCATACCTAAGGAAACGGACAGGTTTGTTTCTGTAATATAACAGCATCCATTCTATTTAATGCTACAGAGCATCAGAAATAGTATTTTAATTTTTGCTACTCCGATTTTTTTTTATTTTTTTTTTTACTTCCACCAAAAATACATTTTTACCATTTAAAGCAGGTAAAAGTCTATCCACAAGTTACATGACAATAAAGGAAACCATTTATCTTGCTCTGAACAGTATTCTGAGATTGGTAGATAGTTTTCATAATGTTCAGTTTGCTTACAGCATTTACATTTTTATCCTGAACTACCATTAAGACTTCCAATAGCTGCCTTTGTTCCTTAAATTGTTCTTTGACAAAGCTAACATTCCTGAACCACAGGAAAATCTGCATAGTAATTAACATTCAAAGTACTGAAGACTAGTGTGGAAGGGACACTTCCTGACGTTTTGGTATCAAGATTGGAATTGGAATTTAAGACTCTTCCTTGCCATAGCAATCTTCCTGGAATTGTTTTTGTACTGTATTTGTTAATCACACAGAATCATGACATTTTCCAATAAAAAACCAAAAATTTCATGAGAAGATAATAAATTTTGAGTACATCTCTTCTTAACAGTTGAGGGAAAGTACATAAAGGGCTCGACAGCAAAAAAAAAAAAATTCTATTTGCCCACCCCATTATGAATTTAATAAAAATTAATTTAAGAAGTCTGCATGTTAGAAAGTCTAACAAATTGAATGGATCAAAATTTAAATACACCAGAAAAAACTCTTGGTTCAGTCCCTTCCTCAATGAAGAGGAAAACACCACTGACATCAATATAAATAAGAGGGGTGTTGCTGCTGTTATCTTGGCAGTACCACTGCAGAAGGTAAGGTAGAAAAGTAGTAATTTTTTTGTATGTATTTTTTTTTATGGCTACTACAGCAAACACTTCCTATTGATGGTGAGAAGAGGAAAGCTGAGTTTTAAACAGCATTTTATGCATCTTTAATCAGGTTTCAACTGACATTCTGTAAGCACTATCATCATATTGCCTCCTTTTTAACCCCCCTAAAGCTTCACATGAAGTTTTAAGTGGCTAAAACAAACTTGATCCAGCTCTAGCTGAAGTCTTTGCAAGAATATTTCTCATAAGTTTTACAATTGTTCTTCTCAACAACACATTCGTATGGATAAATTAACTATTTCTGGAAACATATTTCTAACCATCTCAAGAGAAAGCATCTATTGATTCTGCAGCTTTTGCTTTCTTACAAAGAATATTCTACATCTTTAAATATAAAGAATTATAAAGAAACATGTTGTTGAATAAATCCATTTTTAAAATGTTGATTTCTTTCATCTCTCCCTGTTTTCTCTGCTACAAAATATGCAACCCAGATTTATAAGTATGACATCTTGTGTGTGTGTCAGTTTTAAAAAAAAATATCAAGGAGCTTGTTTGAAGCACTCATGAAATCCCCCTCATTATGCACACACCTGACTAAACCATGAAATGAGTTTTGCTAGGATATGCCATTTATTCCAATGAAGTGATGTCTGTAGGAAAATCCATCTGTTTTTTAACTTTAAAATTACATTAATGAAAGCAAAATCTGCTGAGAAACACACAGGATGTTTGTATATTTTACTGTCTATTTTTCCTTTGTCATTTTATAAAAAATTGATGGCCATTCTTCATATTCCACAGTTTTGTCCTCATGTTCACAAACAAGTGTATTTAATTGGTAGGCATCTCCAACAGTCCCATGCACATGACAGTTTCAAGTCTTCCACTTCAAGGAAGTCCTCTCTATTAGATTTTAGAGAACCTGACAAATATGGAGCAAAATTTCCATAGGGGCACAGAAGAACAGGAAAACATTATGAGGCAGTGGCTTCACAGAAAGATGCTTTCAGAGCAAGGTTGTTCTCTCTAGGATCACACTACACAGCTTTGCTTCCCTGAAGTTCTCCCTCTCAGACACACTATCCACAGCCACCTCACCAAATCCATCAGTTGTATTTTCAAGCTTTAGCAAAGCTGTGGGGTTTGACTTTTTCTCTTTTGGAATCATAAATGCATACTAGGCCTGGTAGTATATAATTTCTGTAACGTTACGTTATGGGCTTTTAATGATACAGACCCTTGTGACAAACACTGAGTCAAGCAAAATTTTACTAATACAAAGAGACACCAGTCTTACTCACCTGTAGCTCTCACCAACTGTGACAATCTCCACTTCACTATCCGTTGAGGTAACGTTTATTTCTTCATTAGCAGTGACCTGGGGAGTGGAGGATGCTTCAATCACCACAACATCTTCATCAATACTTCCTAATGAGGAAAGAGGAAGAAGAAAGTTTGCATACTTAATTTTAAAAGCTGTCATTTGAGACTTTTTTCCCCCTTGACTTAAAATGTAGGTGCATTTCATAGTTTATGTCAAAACTTTAGGTGCAACTGTCAAATACGTGACCTAATTATGAGAGGTAGCAATTCTGCTTTAAGTATTTATGAGTAAAAGGAAGATGACAAAGAGGGGGGGAAGCTACAGATGTGCAAATTTACATTCTACTGTGTATTGGAAGTGATTCTGGCTAATTTTATCAGCTGTAACACCGATGAGATTCAGTCATTTAATATAAAACCAAAAGCTTTGAAACTAGCAAAGCAGGAGTGGTTTATTATTATTTAATAGCTTTATTTTTTTCGTATGTTCATACGTATTCAAATCTAACCTTAAGGCTAGACAATAGCAACAGGAAAAGCGATGTACCAACTAAGAAACGTTACTCATTTCCAAAACAAATTGAAGACCACAAATGCATTGATGCTTATAACATCTTTAAGTCTACACTTTCATTGGCATTCACAATCATATAATAGACTGGCAAAGTTAAAAATGGAACTATCAGCAGTAGAAATAACCAAATACCTCACAAAATCAACTCAGAGACAAGATTTGCCAGGAAATAATTCCTGCTTTAGGAAGAGTGGTTAAAGTTCCAGTCTAGTACCCATACATATGGGAACCCTTCTCTGTAGCTACGATACTGGCAATGACAAGTTTGAATACCTAGAATACTTAAATTGAGCTATAAATTTACTCACTGTTCCAATGCCACTGAACACAAAGGAATTTATTAAATAAATGAGCTTTCTACCTTAGAAAGAACAAAGTCTACCATTTTGAGATCTGAGAATTTCTCTAAGAAAAGTGCTTAAAGAATTTGGCCTCACTCCAGTCAGTAATTCTGTCCTGTATGGACTGTTCTGCCCCACGACAAGGTGCATGCTCCTTTCTTCATTCATTCACAGCAGGCAACAGCTCCCTGGTCTAGCAGAAGGGCTCCACAAGAGCTCTGCAACTTCTTAGCTGTGCCATTATAAGTGAAGCAGCAAAGACTAATAGATTTCGGAGGTTGGGGGGTGGGCCACCCTCCCTCTTATTCCCCTCAAGCACCAACTTTTTTATGCGTTGACAAACCAACAGCTTTCCTTTGTTTCTGGTCACACTACTCCCAGAGAGACTGGTGCCTGACGATGGGAACAGCCATACTTCCAAATGCTGTTATTCACCAAAATGTCACAAGCACAAGTAGTGTGTGACAAAATTAAGTCACGGAACTCATTTGAAAATATTGGCAGAAACCGAGCGCATTATTACAGCGTCTCAAAAGCAAAGTCAGACACTGAAACCAAAAAATACAGGGGGGGCATTTACTCAAAGTGAAAAAACTGCAGCTGAAGTCTTCACCATGTTGAGCAGAAAGTAAATGTCATGCTGCTGACATCTTACAGGTCACAGGCGAATGCGCAACAGCTTCCTTACGCAAAACAATCTTAGGAACTTCTCAGGTAAAACCAACCAGCTACGCAGCTGGTGAAAGGTCAGTTAGAAAACACGTGACTGTTTTTTACCCCATCTCTTGGCTTCCAAACACGCACTGCTTTAAGCATAGTAAATTTGAAAGCACTCCTGGGAGTCCAAACCGCCTCAGTAGTTATTTAAGTTTAAGACAGGTCAAAAAGCAAGAAGATTTAGGCTGAAGAGAGATCTCAGTATTTCTGAACACAAAGAGCACCTCCCTGAGGCCGAAACCATATGCTGTGTAATTCCAGCGTGCATCTCTCTGCTTGAGCTCTGAGGCAAGCTTCTCATGAAAACCAAAGGCAACTCTCAATTGAATATCCATGCAATTCAGATGCCCACCTTTCCACCTTTTAAAGTTGATTTTTTTAAAGCAAATCTTTAGCTAAGACGTGATTTTACAGACTATACATTAGTCAGACTGTAGAAAGCATCAGGCCTGTTACTAGCTGAACAGGTTTTATAACCTCCAAAATAATAAAGGAAGTCTTCAGGAAAATAGCCAAAGGTACTATAAATAGGATCCAGCGTGGCTATATTCCAACCTTCCGCCTTCCTACCTGCTTATGCTTTCCAGTGGGTCTCCTGAAGTCAAAAGCACAAACCGATTGGGTTTTCATGCCAGAGCACTTTCAGAACTACACAATGAATCAGTAATACACTGCAAAATGAAGACTAGCAACAAAAGTCTCTAAGCTACAATAAATGCCTTACAAGCATTTGTAAGATTATATTCCTAGGGAGAAGAGAGAGGAATGTTAAATTATGATCATACACAACAAACTTTGTAACCCCTTTTATTTAAAAGGGTCTTCTGCGTAAAGTTTATTAGAAGCACACCAAAAGGAAAAATTGCATGTATGTGAACCTTGTGTATTTTAGGAACACTGTAGTTGTTTGGAGAATGGCATATAAAAGTTGACCAATCTACCAATATAAACCAATTTCATTACATACTTTTATCTGAACAATAACTTTAAAAAGATCAGCTGAACAGCAACATTTCAGAAACAAAGACCACTGAGGTAATGTTGGTAATCCTTATGAAGTTCCTCTTCTGTAGTCAGACAATTATTTTCAATAAAACCCAGTTTTAATGTGCTTTGTAATTTATAGAACACACCAAGAGACAAGGGGAAAAACAAAACCAGAAAATATCCAAACCCAAGAATGCACAAAGTGTGAAAATACTTGCATTTTGTCCTCAGTATTATTTCTGACCCCACAGTCCACCACACAGGATGTTTTTATATAGTTTGCCATCACAAGGTACACAATTATTTGTTTTAATAGATGTACCAGTCACTAACCAGTCACCTTCTCCTGGAATGAACTCTAACAAACTTGATCATAAATTATAAATATTAATACATCACTCGTCAATGTATCATCTCAATGATCTATCCTGCAAGAGAACAGCTGAATTTGTATGAGTGTTACTATAACAATCCTGTACTACTGGAAATTATTCATTCTTCACGAAGAAGAGTCATTGGACTGATGGCAGCAAAATAGTTATCCAGACTTACGTTTTTTTTCCTTGTTGTCTCCCCTGCCCCCCTGCTCTCAGCATAACACCTATTGTTATATAGCAAGCAGAAAACAACCCTCCTGTAGGTATACACCACTCTGCTGTCTCCTGAGTAACAAACTGGAGAATAGTTCACTTGCTATGTTTTGTGATGAAATTAGCCTTTGGGCTACCACTGAAGGATTCATTCAACATTTTTAAACGAGCTTGTTAAAACCAAAACTTCTGAAAGTTACAAACTTTGTTGTTGTTGTTTTATTATTATTATTATTTGCCCTACCTACATCCACAACTTATATTTTACAGCACATACAAGACACCAAATTTCAGTTTTTAAGTTCCTCATAACCTCACAAACTCAGAGATATTAGCAGTAGTTAGCAATTAGGTTTTGTTAGTAGTTAGCAATTGAAGCTTTTTAAACCCTTCTTTATATTAAAAACCTAGTGCTCAGCCAGCCTAGGGGAAAGGATGAAGTAGACCGGCATGAACCCAAATTCAAGCAGGCTCAAATGATACTCACCCCTTAACAAGCAAAACAACCCCCACCACAGGCCCTATGCCACCAAGACAGCAAATCTGTCAGATTAATTTACTGAGCCAAGTACAACTCTTGAGTAACACTCTGCCATCCCGTATTCAGACCTTTAAATGAGCGTAACTTCTCCCCAGAAAACTGCAACGTCAGAAGTATATCTGCTAGGTGCTGCTGACAGACCACGAGCAGTTCTGGGAAGCAAGTTTTAATCTTAAATGCTTCAATAACCCAGAGGTTGTAAACAAGCTGGGCTTTACACACAGTAATATCACTTCACCTTGACAGACCATAGCATGGCTTAGAGATTTAGCAGTCACCAGTTAGCACCCATTTCCTACAAAGGACACAAATATTGCTGCTGTAACATCCAAGGTTATGCTTGGCCAACTACTGTCCTTCCTGGAGGGTACGTTGCTAGATTTTAACCAGATGAAATACTACATGTAAAATAGTCAACAACTTTTACCACATACGATTTCAAATGAGACAGCCTGACCAAGCCATAAGTGAAAACAGAAGATACTTCAAGTAAGAAGTCAATTTCCAGTGACAAAGATGACTTATTTTGAGTTCCAAGCTTTCACTAGGTCAGACCAAGGGCCTGTTCCGACCCATATTCTCTATCAGCTGCAACACACACACAAAAAAAAAAAAATGCTCTGAAAGTAGAAAATCCAGGCTACAACCTTTATTTGAAATTTGTCCTACCACTGAGCAGTCACTACTCCGTTACAAACACCAGGAAGCGTATCCTTGCCTGCTCGCTGTTGATGGGCAGCTGTCAGTAAGCATCTAACGCCCTTCTGAACTCGCTGGCACTACCTGCCTCTGCAGCACCTTGTGATGGTGAGTTCAAGTTCACTACCTGGTTAGTAATTCAGCTTGAAATTGATAATATCCTAATAGCGTTAATGAGTTTTACGTGTGACTTGTGTGGAACATACTTTTCAACAGCTGTGCAAGATGGGAGAAATCTGCAAAAACATGCAATTGCCTAGGACTCTGCACCCTAGCGGAAAAGGGAGTCAGGCACCAGAATTTAGGGGATCTCACCCAACTGTGAGGTATGCTCATGTGGGTTAATAAGCCCAGACTCTACTTATGTTGTAACCAAGCACACAGGCCTCAGCCCTATCAGCAATGCCACAGCAAGCCAGCTCTGTAACGTATTTCCAGCACAAAACGCTGCAGCAGTCAGTGAAGTGCTGAAGTGAATCCCCAAGCTAACTGATTACTGCAGTTATTTAAAGCTTCAATTCACATCGGATAGGTACAGTGAGAATAGCTAACGGGGGCTGCTCACACAGCCAGGTGCTGCCTTCCGCACTACTCGGAGCTCTTCCCTAGCCCCCGTCCAGTAACACAGTAGAAAGGACACAGATTGGTTTCCTTGTTCGCTACTGAGATAAAAGCTCTTAATTATGACCTGCATCAGTTACTGTGGGAAGAAAAAGAGCACAGTGTAATTTTAGCAGAAATTAAGTAACTGAAAAATCATTAACAAAAGACAGCTCATTTCCATTTCATATGTGCTCATCTTGAGCTGCTAACAGAAACCCGTTAATGCAAACAAGTAGCACTTCATGTTCGGATTAGCATTTTCACCAGCCTCTGGCTTCTAAAATATCAGATGTCTACATTCAACATTCTTGGAAGACACACAACAAATACGGGAGTGGATTCGGGCTCATCATTCTTTTTTAACAGAAGCTTGTTCCAATCAGCCTTGAACAAAAGCTGGAGCAGCTTCTCATCAGCATCACATTCTAAGCAAAGTGACAAGACCTGTCTAGCACCAGCAATCAGAAAAAATACAAAGTCTGGCTTGCAAGGAATTCGAAGGCCTATTAGGCCAACAATTTATAACAGTACAAAATTATACTTTTTTTTTTTTTAAATAACACTTCCCATTATTCATGGTTTAGATTTACTGCCAACTGAGAGTATGTGAAGCTAAAACCTGCTCCACTTCTAGCTTTTTCTGAAGTGCTGGCTGTCTCCAAATGGCAACCCCAGCCATTTTAGGTCCAAGCTGAAAATGCTGTCAGTACCAGAGTATCAGAGAAGTTTCATTACAATGCTACAGAGATCCAAAGCCAGTAACAAGCTGCAAAGCCACAGGATTTTCTCTATAGGTGTTTACACAGGTCCTCCCTCTAAGGGAGAGAGAAAAGTTTCTGGGCTACCTAACAAAACACAATCAAATACCCATTTTACAGTAAAATGACTGCAAACGGCAACATCTTTAACTGTGAGCCCCCTATTTCAATTAATATTAACTGAGCATCATATAGATTAGAATAGATAGCCCTAGTAGCACTGCAATTTCAAGTGTAACCACATCATTGAACTGCAGTGAGTTGTTTTGTCCATGTCCCCAAACTTTCCTCCCTCCCCTGAACAAGCCTCATCTGGTCATCTCCAAATTAATGAGGACAGCTGCCCTTTATGACCAACAGGTGGTAAAACAACCTAATCCAGTCCCAGGTGTCCTGACTTGGTACTTGCTCAATCCCCTTCTATTCCCAAAGCACCTAAATTCCACCAGAAGAATAGCTGAAGCCCTGTAACAGAAGAGAAAAAGGTAGACAAACTCTGTAAAGCATTGGTTTCTTTGGGTGTGTTTTTTCTGTTGTGTTTTTTTTTTTTGGGGGGGGGGGGTGAAGGTGTAGTAAATATTTTATAAAAGGCATCATTAAAAGAATAACAAAGAAAACGCAGACCTCCATTCACATCATTTTCCAAAAATAACCAAGTTAATTTCATTACCTACAGGAACTCATGTATTACTTCGTTGACTCAAAAGATGTGTTATTTTGATTTCTTGCAATAGTCAAATATTTTTTACTAACAGTGTATGTTAATCAAAATTGCCCAGTCTTTAAATGCATTGTGTCTTTAGAAAAAAAATGAATGTTTGAAACAAAGAAGTATTTTTGACATATCCTTCACACAAACTGCTAGCAAGTAGGCCACAACAATAGTCACATCACTGTGCTGACTGCTTAGTAGGCATTTAGTTACTACCTTATCTTTTAAAATAGTATTTTTCCTTTTCTGATTCTTCTTCTCCTTTCCTAAGACCCCCCTCTAGTACTTCTAAATATATGCTGCAGGCCTCCCAATCGTAGTGGAAGATCTTTGCCTTTCAATATATTGTGTCCTTGCAGCAGATGCATACACAACCCTCAAGTGCCAATCTAGAGGGGGGTGAGGGGAATCTTCCCAAACAGTAACAGGTTAGGGTAGCATTGCTAGCAATACAATCCTCTCCATATAGATATCTAACATTATCATGCTTGTTCACTATAGAGAGGAATTAAATACTATTTTCTCAGTCAGCCCCATTTTTGTCCCAATTTGCTCAGTAACTAGAAATACCTTATATAACCAAAAAGCTACGTGAAGTGTTAATCAGGCTCTTCTCTTACTAAAAATAGGGCACTAGCACAAAGGAAGTCTGCTCAACTTCCCATTCTATCATTCATGTAAATAAAACGCTCAAAGCCTTTCCATCAATGTGTCCACTGCAAAAAGAAATACAGTATTTGTATCTCCTAGCCCAGAATTACTTCTCAGCTCACTGAAAGTGTTAATTCTGAAGTACAGCCACCATAATACATATTCTTTAAGTGTAACTTATTTCAGTTACAACTTACACCAGTAGTTTCATCTCAATTGGTGCCGAGTTAATCAATGTGAGAATGAATACTACCTCAAATTAATTAAATGTGCTTTTCAACGCATGTTTCAAGTAGCAAGTATAAAAATAAAGCTATCAGACAATATATTTACTTTTTCACATGACTACATGAAACAAATTGCAAATTCCAGTCTCCCGACCATCAGAATAACATCACACAATTATTATTAGAATTCACCTGACCAGCTTGAATATTCAGTGATTATTACATCCATTTTTAAAGAGCTCTCTAACAGACTCTTTTCAAATACCTAAGGAGAGCCCTGCTGTAGAAATCCTTGTGTTCTACCCTTCAACAGAAAGAGAAGTTCAGACATGGCGTTAATTGAATTTTAATTTTAGAAGTGCAATAGGTTTTAGCAGTTCAAGTAGATTAAAACACAACTGCAAGTTCTCTCCATAAATACATTTATCGTGG
Organism: Aythya fuligula; assembly: GCF_009819795.1. Taxonomy (NCBI): domain Eukaryota; kingdom Metazoa; phylum Chordata; class Aves; order Anseriformes; family Anatidae; genus Aythya; species Aythya fuligula. Next base: position 4,423,875 of record NC_045569.1, on the reverse strand, counting down.
TTAGAAATAGATGGTTGCCTGAGAAGCCATAACCTACGTTTCCTCATCCATTTACTAGTTTCACTGTTGCCTGGCACACTGTGTGTGCTTGCATGTGGAAAGAGCATTGTTAATGGTCCTACATCATTCTACAGTTACAAGAAAGTTCATCCTCTCTGAAAATGAGAAGAAATGATTAACCAGGAAATAGGAAGTGTTGACACAGTAATTTCCCAAACTTGTTTTTAGTATGAATGTACGCATGTCCTCTTACGTTAATTATTTACAACTTGTACCTTCTCTACGCTTGGACATGCATTTCAGACGCGTAACTTTTCAAAGCTTAAAAAAAAAATTGCATTTCTGTCCTCACAAATGTGCATGGAGATAATTAAGCCTGCGCAATAGTCCTCCCATTTTAGAGTTATTTATGCAGTCCTAACACTGCTTGAGTAAGATTTTTGCATTACAAATTTTACTTCTTGTATTAAAACAGTATATTAAAGAATAGCATTTAAATTATTTCCTACAACAATGAATAATAATCTATTTAGTACTGTGGTTCTGTTCAAGCATACGTTGTGCTCTAACATAAACATACAGATTTTTTACCTTGTACTTGCAATTTCAGTCAGTTTTTCTTTGAATAAAGATCAGCACAGTCCAAGATACTGTTTCATTTTGTAAAACACATTTGTCATTGAACAATAGATAAATGAAACATGGCAGCACAGACTAACACTATGTAACGTCCTGTGTATCTACCTCTCCATGCTCAACAAAAAGCTAAAATGATTCACAGAAGGCACAACTGCAACATCATGAATATAACTGGCCCCAGTCTTGCAACTGCCTTTCTCTTGGCAACTTTATGAAGAACGGAATTCTAAGACAAGTGGTAGAGGAGGAGAAAAATAACATTTGAGCATATCCTTAAATACCTATCAAGACATACTAGAGAAGCATCTCTGTAAACAACTGCAAGATCATTCACTAACTAAGTATTTGGTATATATACAATACTCTGCTTTCCACAACTTCAGGCCTTAGAATTTGCTTTTATTATTGCAATAATAAAGCTACCTTCCACTAATCCTATTTCACATAATTACCACAGTGACCTTGTCTTTTTAAAGTTGTCAAGCATTGTTAATTATATTAGCAGACATGTTATAGATACCTCTTCCTACGTCCTGAGACCATTTCCACAATCGGTTAACAAAACAGTATTACAAAGTTTAGCAATTCCAGTGTAAAAGTTAACATCTTTAATGCTATTTAAAATAACTTTAAAATGTAACAATTCCACAGCATGTGACTAATTAGATTCAACAATGTTCCAGCACCTTGTTTAGACCATTAACTTCACCTTTTACAGTGGAGGATTCTCAATTTGTAATTTTACTGGAAGTTATCAGTGTGCTTTTCCCAAGCATTTATGGTCTAATGTTCAAATTATTATTATAGTTAAGTCTACTTGCAGTATAACCTCTTTAAAAAACACAAAACCAAGCACTCCAAAGCACCTATAAATTGAAGAAAAAAAAGCATACTGCACATAGCGAAAGCTCCATAACAAAAGTAGCTCAGGAATTCAGTTTTACCTGAAGGAACAGCTGTATTGTTCTGGTGGTTTTCACCGGTTGACACAAATAAGTCTTCCTCCCCTTCAGTAGATGAACTGGAAGAAGATTCACTACTGAGATCATTCTCACTTGAACTGCTAGAGCTGGGTAGTAAAGCGTACTTTCTCCGAGCTAACACTTCCCGTTTTTTCCTCTGCATTAAAATTCGTTCTTTTTGGTTCTGTGTCCGCTGTGAGGAACTGGTTTTCACAAATCTCTTTCTATAAGGAAGTCTTCTCAAAGAACTGCTGTGAAAACAGGGCCTTTTCATTAATAACCCAGGTACAGAGTCTGCCTCAGTCCGAGGCCACTTTTGTGACCTTGCACTATGAGTTCTACTTGTAGTATTCAACACTGCCTGAGGGTGTCTTACAGGAGCATCTTTTTCTTCTTCAGACGTTACTGTGTCAGAGTCTCCAAAATGTAGGCTGGATGAAGGTGAAGAGATACAGTCACTAAAAGAAGAGTCATTGTCTTCACTCTGTGTTTCTAGATGCTGTCTTAATCCTAAGATTCCTTGGTTTTCTTTATCAGGACAATTCTGAGTATATGAAGGACCAGCCTGCTGGCTCTTGCGTTTTTTTCGCACCACAATACTTTTGTCTGGGTCTGTACGATTGCCATTCATTTCCTTCTGCTTTTGAGAATCACCACATAAGTGAGAGAACTCATTCCCTACTTTACTAGCAATCATCTCAACTTCTGCAGGGAAGCTTTTGGCTGCCCCAATAGGCTCAGGGTTCAAGAGGATCCCCTTCAGACTCTCCTGTCTCTTTGGTGCATCAGAAGGAACTTCACTCTTCATATCCGCTTTTAGAGTATAAACTATATTACATTCAGGAGTCCATTTAGACATGGAAAGTTTTAAGAAAGGCCTAGAAATAAAAACAGATATGCATTAGAAAAAAAGAAAGCAATGGATTTTTTCAAGACCAAAATAAGAAAAAAGTCATTTGTCATTTATTGATAAGACTCCCCATCCCTCAGGAAAAGTGAAACAGGAATAAATGAAACAAGTATTTCATAACAATATTATAAATACTGCTTGACATGTAATTTTTAGTTAAGATGCAACTATACTACTTGCATTGAATAGACGTTCCTGTAGGCAGCAAAAATACTACCGCTTCCACGGAGGAAATATCAACATATGTCTGTGAAACACATGAATGTCTGTTTTACCAGTGGTTAAGCATGAGTTTTACAGGCTACTGTTCACAGAAATTGCATGACCTTGAGCTAAAGAGCTCCAATATTTAACCATCAACTAAACTGTATTCTTATACAGACATTGAATGCCTTGCATACAATGCATGATACAGTACGGCAACAACTGAGCTATAAAAATGAGTTACTTCGAATTCATGATTACTTTCTGACAAGGGAACGAATAAAACAGGAGACATTTTGAACCTTACTATTTTGGGGTAAAGTAATAGAAAACCATCAGTTTATTTAAAGAGAATAAATAACCACACATTAATAGTATAGTGTACATACAAAGCTGTTTTCAGCCCATGTTCTACTCCGCAATAGAAATTGAGCATCTATCACATGTACCCTTAATAGTCAGCACCAGACGGGCTCCCCTCCGGGTCAAATACCAGGCTGATAACATGCAAAGTTAGCCTCAAAGACCATTTCTAATAAAAACTTGTGTACCAGGTGACTACAGAGAGGAAAACAAAACAATAACCTCAGTAATACTTGACCTTCTACCTGCTTCACCTGGCACCTCTGCTTTCTGCTTAAATTCCCAAAAGGAAGTGACAAAAGAATTTGGTTCCCGCTGTGATAACCACCGAAGCACTCTTTACTGCAAGTAATACAACTTTTTTTTTTTGCACCTCATATAAATAAGGCTACTGTAGACATCTGCCACTTGTACTACTTAAGCAGCTAAGTGCTCCCTCTTTACTGCCACCCCCTCAGCTCGCTTGAAGAACACCTCCTGTGCTCTTCTGCCAGAAGTGTTAATACACTGAAACAGACTACAGAGCTGACCAAACTGAGAAAGATTTCCCAGTCAGATCAGACACCCGCCTGATTCATTGCATACACACGTAACCAGTGGTACCTGGCTTAACCAGGAGGCTGCGTCAAAAAAAAAAAAACTGCGTAATTGTAGCTCATGTGGAAATGAGGCTCCTCAAGCAGCACATCTGGTACATCCGCGAGGCCACAAGAAAGACTAAGTCAGCAACGGTAAGATCTCTGGTAGGTAGCACTGCCTACTCCAGTCAGCATCTTCTGCCTGAACCACCAAATTCAGTTTTCAGAAGGCTGACATGTTCTTACTTGTTGCCAACATTTAAAGCTCCCGGTCACTGTCATAGAATTAATCAATACAAGACTGAAACTACAACAGTCAAATTAACATTTCTGAGATTGTTCCACAAATTGGTACTTCCAGGAGCAGCTGTGAGCCAGTTGCTGTTCATGTTCTTACAAAAGACTTGTCTGAATTGGCAACAGGTCTAAATGTACATGTTACCCCTGTCAGCCTGTGCTCTCCTCATAGCCATAAGCAACTCATCTAATTCTTCAAGTGATGCAATCTGAAAAAAAATCTGCACAAGGTATAAATGTTGCAGTGCTAAGCCCTAAAGAAACCAAGATGTTCACTGGATCTTCCTGGAAATCAAGAGTCTTGTGGACACCAGAACCCCAGCTGAAAAGATCATTCGAGTCTTCTCACCAGGAATCCTACAAACAGCTCTGACAGTTACTGTTAAACGCAAGACCTACACCCTGCGTCAGCTACAAAAGCACTGCTGTTTTCTACCGGAATTACTGATGGAAAATATAACCATATGCTGTAGGTTGAAAGCTCACTGCACGCAAGTCGGACTAAGCATTTAAGGGCTTTTAAACCTCTAACTCTTCCTGTCAGTACATGCAGCAGGTCGGCCTCTTACTTTCACTTCAACGAAACACAACCGGCAGTAGGAGGTATTTCTCATGTCCAAGTGCTAGCGGAGCTGCTGCACATGTTCGTAATTTACTGCAGTACAATTTAGTGGCATGTGCTGTAAGGCTACCTCCCTGTCTAGGACTAAATAACAAAGATGCAAAATTTGAAACAAACTGGGGACAAATATTAAGAGAGTGTAAGTTTTCACAGTAAACAAAAATGAGAAAAGGCCTCTACAAAAGCACTGGAATTGCTCTCTGCTCCTGACAGCTCCTGAAGGAAAATACCAGTTCTCACTTGCTTACCCCCCCCTCCCCAATACCATCTCTCTCTGGAACCAAGACTTCCATTTTACAATATTTAATTCTAATAAGAACATGAAATTGGAATTCAAAGCTGTTATAAGCACACAGAGATGAAGGAATACAAAGTCTCTCTCATCCTTACAAGGTCACCTTTAAGCAGCTCCTTTGGCCTGTTATTTCAGCACTACTATTTCATAGAAACACAACACAAAACTTTTCCACAATCCAAATACAAGCCAGCCCCTCCCACAATAACCCTATATTTCACCACAACTCTTTCAGAAAATCCACAAAACACTTAGGTTTGGTAAACAAAGGAAAACATTAATTTATTCAGAGGTTGCTCCCTTTGAACATGAGCAGGACTTACGTTACACTACACTCCTGGCCTATTCACAAGTTTGCTGTTCTTGTATTATGATAAACTAAAGGAATAATTCAATTTAATTCTGAATTTCTCAATAAAGAAACACGAACAAAACCGACAAATTTTCTCATTATGCAACCACAAAGCATACACCTTTATGTAAGCTGCTTACTGCAGCACAGAGGCCACTGCACTAGAACACAGAGGTACTGAAGTTACAGCAAAAATACAAAGTGAGAAACTTTACACTCTGAGAAACTTCAAACTACTCCAAGATGACAAAAACACCTCAACCACCACACAGAGAAAACCAGCACATGTGAAACAGTTACTAGCTTAGCTTTCCTCCAGTAAGCAGCCTAGATATTACAGTCAGGTAACTCGGAGCCAAATACCTTGTGTGTTTGCACTACTAAAAACATGGGAAAGTCAGCAGTAACTCATTTAAGTAAATAATCAAGAACCTTTCATTTTTGCTAGTCAATACACATCCTGATGGACTGCTTGCTCATCTGAGAGCTGCTGGCTGCCATTTAAAAATTACACAAACAGCTTAAACATTTTTGAAGTGAATGGAGGCTATCAACAATTACTAATAACCTATTCATTCAAAAGTGCTATTAGAAATCTTTGAACAAAAAATCAGCAGAAAAGACAGAAGCAAGATGAACAGCTTACTATTCAAGTGGAGTCCAATTTCCTAAGATTTTTAGTGTTCAGGTGAAAGAAATACATGCTACGTACAAGTCCAGTGTTTTACACAGAATTTTAGACAAACTTTAAGAGGGACTACAAAAATACTACGCAATGAATTAAAAGTCATTAGAATATTATCTGCTGTTAAACTATTAGAATGTCCTACAAAATCGCCCACTAAAATAGTCCTCAGAAGCTTTTTCAGAAAGCAACAAGATGCAGTAAGTGCTCCTCTTCCTTTTTAACGTAGGGAATCAAGACTCTGAGAGGAAAGAAAAAGGAGGTAACATCTTTTATGCCATTTTAAATGAAGACTTGAACAGCTGGAAACAGAGCTATCTGAAAACCATACATGTAAGTTCCTCTCTAAAGTGTATGACTTGATTCAGAATCGAGAAGTGCCCCATCCACAACTTATCCACTGACTGCACGAACTGAAGAATATTGGCATCAGTCCCCGCAGGCCATGCAGCACTGCAAGAACGCTCATGCGAATTGGGGAAGTCCTTCGAAACTGCTCAATCAGTCAAAACAGAAGTTTTGAGATCTTTACATCAGACAAAAGTTTCTGATCACATAAAAGCAAAGCACATGAGTTATCAGAGAGCAAGGTGGCATTAAGAATTAGTTTCACTACTGACAGTCAAGCAGCACGATAAAAAAGTGCAACAGTTCAAGACACATGAACTCAAATTTTCATGTAAACTTGATGAATATAAGTAATCTATCATTATTTTGAAGATGTATTTTCAGGTAGATTGTAAAATATACTCAGCTCCCTTTGTTACCAAGAAACAACCTTTTTAGGCATCAAAAAGCACCTTGATCAACTCCCTCCAAGGTGTCTACAGTAAGCACACTGTGCTCTGACACATGGCCAGCCAGCCACTGCACACCTCCCGCTCACCTTCAGAGCAGGCTTCTTACATAACCCCAAATCACCGGTCTCTGTCTTGTTGGTGTAATACACACCTGCACCCAGAGAGCCATATAAAAGGTATTTCCTGGCTGAACTATTTTGGTAGAGTTCTAGGAAGCCTGCCTTCCTAGGCTTGATGGAAAGCAGCAAGGAAAAAAGCTTCATCTCAAGTCAGCTATTTCCCCACCTTACATCACAGAATGCTTTGGGGTGGAAGGGACCTTAAATATCACCTGATTCCAATCCCACTGGACACCCCCAACCAGCCCAGGCTGCCCAAAGCCCCATCCAACCTGGCCTCGAGCACTGCCAGGGATGGGGCAGCCACAGCTTCTCTGGGCAGCCTGGGCCAGTGCCTCACCACTCTAATATTAAATAATTTCTTCCCTATATCTAATCTAAACCTGCCCTATTTTAGTTTAAAGCTGTTACTCCTTGTCCTATCACTACATCCCCTGACAAAGAGTCCCTCCCCAGCTTTCCTCTACCCCCTTTAGGTACCAGATCTTCTTCAGTTTCCCTCTCCTCTCTCATTACGGTGATTTCCCCTTGCCTCCACGCACTCCCCACCGCACAGACCCTAAATGCACTTACAAGTCAGTCAGGTAACCAGGGTTAAACCTAGAGGACAATAGAGGGAAAAAATTCTTCCAAATATGATGGCTCTGGGGAGTACCAAGAGCTTGCAGAACATATTGCTATCATCACCCTGAAAGAATGCAGCAATTTCCATAACAACTCCGTGGTCTCTTGGACCACTTATGAACCCACCTCAGCTGCCCATGCACACAGGGACACCAGGCAAGCGAAGCTATTTAAGATTCTTTCAGACAGAAAGTTTCTATCACTTTCCATATGTAAATCCTTTACTAAGTCCTACCTTGTATTTTCTTTGCATATGCTATCTGAACTCACCATTACAATTTTAAAAATTACTCCCTTCCTTAGTACTATCAAATGGTTTCTATAAAGGCCATTTTTACATTATTTTCTCTTTTAACATTATTTTCACTCCTGTAAGCTAACATGGGTACGGCTGTCTTCATGAGAAAACTTCTGTTAGCCTCTGGCACACGCCCACAGACCTTGTTTTGTATACTGTTCCTAGCACAGTATTTTTTCGAACTGGCAGACAGGGCTATCAAGAGCTCGAAGCATGGACCAGTGAATGAAAGTAGAGTACAAACTGCGTCTTGGAACCCCAACAGTCATCCTTGTCCTGTTAGTAGAAGATGCATTTTTATTCTTTCAGCAAGGCTTTTCCACCAGATGGACCAAGACACCAGAGAAGGGGTAAACTTAGAAACTTACACTTTTAAAATTTGTACAAGTCCTTGGGCAAATGCAAGATAACCTAAGTACTACTACTCCCCTTCCTCAAGGGCAGAGAGCCAAACAAGACTGATTAATGCATGACCCCGACCCAACTGAGGTTGCCAGGGGATTGGGAGCCATTTGAGAAGCTATTACAATGCCACAAAGAACGAATTGCAGTGCTACCATGCCCTGCTTCAACAAAACCAAAGGGCTCACTGAAGCAGCTCAGGACAAAACACCTGTAAGCCTTGAAGGCGCAGTCACGCCCTATGCATTTCAACCCTATCAAGCAGGGGAAATCGTACGATGTCGAGCAGCAAGAACACAAACATTCAAAATTCAGTCCCAGTGTCAGCAAAACAAGTGCAATCACTTCAGAACCACCCAGCTTTGCTTTTGACTGTTGTTCTTTTTCACTGTGTAATGAGAAACTGCGCTCTTTTAGAGTTTAACACCAAATTTTTAGTATACTGTATTTTGGTCTTTTAATCTTTGCTGGAAAATAAAACAATTGATGGTTTAAAATCTACACACCTTTACAAAACAGCAACAACCAAAAGCTGATCTGAATTTCTGTTACGTTTGCTTTGCTGTTAGGTGGCATCACTCCCAATTTCCCAACCACTCTCCATTTCCCTTTTTGTGCCCTAACGCAGCTGGAGCAGTAACGGATGCCGTGATTTTTGAGCGACAGAACTGCCTGAGAATTCCCCGGGCAGAAAACTTACCGTTCGCCCTACACAAAGGTACAGCACATCAGAACAACGTATAGTATTAGTTATCAGCTGCATGACAGTGTTTGGAAACAGGTTCTTGCTGGCAGCCTCCTAAAGACACCCCATTACAGCCAGCCCTGCGGGAAGGCTTTGCCAGTGCTTTGGAGAGGGGCGCTAGTTTTACCTGAGCCACAGCACGGCAGGGCAGGCAGGATTACTGACCCCATGCAGCCACTTCTAGGAACCATGAACGATGTGGGAAGGCTACTCTCCAAGTGAAACAATGCTACTGTAAGTACAGTACTACTCTTATTAACCTTGCAAAGGCATCTCAAAGGTAAGTCAAACCACAGTACACGTAACCAACAGAAACCAGCCTCTGGACCAGCAGACTCCTTAATTTTATGTCTGAAAAAAACCTCCTTCCAGGTCTGTTTCCTCATGCACTAGTCAATTCACAGCAGTAACGCAATCATCTGACAACCAGAACATCAGGCCACCTTTAAAGTAGGTGCAGAAAGCCTCTGTTACGCCATGTTCGCATTCACCTCTGAGACTTACTACCATTGGATTTCTGTTTATTCTTTTTATTCAAGAGGCCACTGAAAGCACTGCACTGTCTCTTACATCTTTGAGGAGAACCCAGCACAGGACAGCTATGACAGAAGAGCTCTTCCCGAGGACTGGATGGATCCGTGGCCTGATTCCAGCTGGAATGGAGGGAGCCCACAGGAGCATGCGCAGCTGGATGCACCTCAGCTAGATGAGCTGGCAGGCTAGGAACAGCTCTGCACAGAGCCCTCTGAACAACAAGCAAGTTCCCCTGCGATACGCTATGAATCAGCCCAGGATGGTTAAAGCACCCAGGGAAATCCAAGCACCAAAGCATTAACGTGCGCTTACCCGCTTGGGCAAGGAATCCATTTGCCTTCGCACAACAGATGCAAGCAGGTGGATTTGACAAACACGGTGCTCATGAGCACATTCTTCAGTCTAGACATTTCTCTGCTCTGTCATAGGCTTAAACTCTGTTAACTACACTAACACCATGTAAATCACTGTTTTAAGACAGAAGCATTATGATTTGGCAATCAGGAATGCTTTGGCTTCGGTGAACTCCAAGACAAACATAACTGCAGTGAATTTGGGAGTAAGGAGTTGTAGCTTTACAAAAGAATGACAAAAATACACTTGCTCTTTTACTAGACTTAAGATCTTAACTGGGGATTCTGCTTCAGCCAACTTTAAGAGAATTGCTTCCAGAGATGCTTAGGGAAACTGAATTATATAGCCATCAAAAATAATTTAACAATTTATTTATTAGTCCCTCCGGCAGTTTTGACCTTTCAGGTACACTTAACTGTTCCTAATGCAGTATCATTTTGCAAACGCTTCTTGATAAAGCCCTAAGGAGCTAAGTATGACATGATCTTTGCTATGACTGCTAACAAAAATCCTGCAGGTGAGAACTAAGAAATTAAGCATTAATGCAGGGTTATGCTGTTCTTTAGGAAGCCGGTGAGAAGTAGGAGAATCTGCAGACACTAAACAAAGTAGACGTGCCAGGTTAAGATGGAAGGAGAATGAACCTTCTCCAGTCCTTTCACCTACTAGAGCAAAGCAGCTGTAGGTAAAAATCAAACATTTCACTTGACAGCAGCCAGGTATTATCAGGATGGCACTTGATTGCCACCACCCTCCCTCCCCTACCCAAATAGAGAAGGAAGTCTCTTGCTGGTAGTCTCGGACAAGCCTTTTCCAAAGAAGTTTCATTTGGTAGATAGTAAGGAAAACATCATTTCAAGTCACAGCCGTTACTTTTCCAAATTGCATCAACCATAAAATTCTGGGCTAGTGAAGGAAACATATTCTCTTCTCTCTTCCCCTTTTTTGTATTAGGGGTCTCTGTTTGGCCTGACATTAAACCACCACACAAAAAAAAAAAAAAAAAACACTAAACCTAGGCCTTGTTTTCTGAACGAAGTTTACTAGCGTAAAAACTAAGGATGCATTTCGCATTTCTTTTAAGAGCACTGCAGACTTCAGCAGCAGCTGATCACTACCACTCACACTGCAAAATCTTTAGGGACTATGACTGGGAATAACTATTCTATTCTTATGTTGTGCAGATTTCCTATCCTATTTCCTATCATATTTCTAAATCTCTTTAAATGACATGCAAAGAATTGAAGCACTACAGACCCGGTGATAAAATTGACCTTAAAGAAGTTATGGGTTAGTAAAGCTGTTGGGAAACCTTTATATAACATCTGCCTGTGGCAAATCCATCTCTCCCCGTGCTAACCCCATTGTTTACCTCTGAATTAAGTTGTCCTGATGCCCCGCACCCCTGTACTTTTTCCCCATTTATTAAACTGCCTGACACCTTGACCTCTGGACTTCATCAGCTGGGGATGGGGCACTAGTACCTTTATCTTCTCAAATTCAAGTCTTCACTACTGGAGGAAATGGAAACAACTGAGATGAAAGGTTCTTGACTTTAAGAAAAAAAAAAAAAATACCATAACTGATGTCAGCTAACTGTTATTGCAGCACAGCCTCCTCTGCTGAAAAACTAGGCTATTGTAACTGCTTACAAAGGTGTACAAAACTAGTAATTTGAAGATAAAGTGTTGATAACGTCATGGATCTACCAAGATACACTACTCTTGGTACACGTTACAAAAGTCCCTGCTTCAAGAAAGACACTTCTGAAAGGTCAGAATGCTCTCATGCAGATTTTGAAAGGCCATCTGAAATATGCATAAATGCTTAGGGCTGCTGTTCACCCCCGGGCTCCCAACACTAGACATAACTGCAGCGCTAGCTGTAGAGGCTTCAACTGTGAATAAAGAAGTTTCAATATGCATAACTTCGAGAGTTTTAAAATAGGAAGCTTGGTGTCTTATACCCTTTTAGTTAAATCAAATGAAACACAAGATGTGCACAGACTTTCCTGTTCTATGAATTCAAAAAGAGGTCATTTTCTACTGTGGATAAGAGCATGACAGGTGACCAGACATTCACAAGCACGGAGATCACATCAATCACATCTTTCCCTATCAAGCCCTGCACACGAACAAGAGCACAACCTGAACAACCTGAGCCACTGATAATCCCGGCTAATAGCTCTTTTTTTTTTTGGGGGGGGGGGGGGGGGGGGAGAGGGAGTTGGTCAGTAAAGTTCCTCTATCCCAAAAAAGGAGGAATAAGAACATTTACATTGGTGTAAAGCTACTTAGGCAGCAAGAGCTACGTGTATGCCAACTATTAGAAGCTTTAATTTTTAAGAGTGACAAAACATTCCAATTCTTTTCATATGATTTCCCTCAAAAAATATTTCACCAAGCGAACAGAATTAATCTGTTTCTGGAATTTCTCACTAGCTACAACAAAGGCAAGGTAAGCCTTATTTTCCCACCTGATAACCCGGCTCTCCTTTATTAGCTTATAACGCTGCTATTCCACCGCGATGTTACCTAGAGGTGCCCCTGCCCAGCAGTTGATTCTTTTGTTTTCACTAAATATTAATTTCTGAAGTAATCCCACCAAGAACCAGATAAGGTTTTACAATTCCAGCGAGCCCCTAACTTCCATGTGGTATCTTCTTTCGGCGCAGTGCCGGAGGGGGAGGCACGAAGGCTGCCACCGATCAGCCGAGGCAGCCAGGCCTCGCTGGGGGTCTCACAAAGCCATGTGAGGCCGTGGAGGAGCGAACTCAAACCCAACAAGACCCCCACCAATGTACGCCCGGCTGAAACACCACCTGAAGGACAGCGTGCCTCACACCTCCCCGCTGCCCTGCACCCGCGAGGGGCCGGCCCGCCCCCCGCAGGGTCACAGCCTCCTTGCTTACCAGGCGGGGTGCCTCAGACGGCTGAGGGCAGGAGCCGGGGGCCGTTGGGGCGGTTACGGGCGCAACCAGGACTCGTTCCCGGGAGGGGAAATTCTGTGACCGATTCCCAAGGAGACCGCCGAGCGCGGCCCGGAGCGGGGCCCCCCCAGCCCGCAGCGGGGCCGCCCCCACTCCCCCCCCGCCGGGCCCCGCTCTGAGGGGGCGGCCCCGAGGGGACGAACGGCCCCGAGCGGCCCGGCCCGGCCCGGCCCCGCCGCGGGCAGCCCCCGCCACCGGCCGGGGAGCGGGGCGGAGGGGCAGGGAGATGAGGAACGGAGAGGGGAGAGGAGGGGAGAGGAGGGGAGAGGAGAGCAGGGGCAGCCCGCAGCCCCCCCCCCGGCCCCTCCACCCGCCGCCGCCGCCCCGCCCGGTACCTGAGAGCGAGGCCGAGGCGGGGAAGGAGCGGCCCCGGAGGGTCCCCGCGGCCCCGGCCCGGTGCCCGGCGCCCCCCGCGGAGCCGCCCGGGCTGGCGGCGGGCGCGGTTTTGTTGTTGCGCAGCCCCCGGCGCTGCCCAGGCGCGGCTGGGCTCGGCTCGGCGCGGCGCGGCTCGGCGCGACACCCGGCGCTGCTTTACAGCCCGCAAAGCGCAGCCGCCAAGGGGCGGCGCCGCGCTGGAGCCCGCCCCGGCCCGGGTGAGGGGGGGGGGGGCACTAACCTCGAAGGGCAAGGTGAAAAAAGGAACCAAATCCAGTAAAATCACGCAATAAAACACAGGCGCTGCGCCCTGCGGTGCCAGTTGCTTGGGGCACGTCAGGCACAAAGCCCAGCAGGGCAGGGCGAGGCGCGGCAGCCGCTGTCCGCAGAGCATCTTAGGGGAAGCGCTGTTCATGGGGAAGTTTTAATGCTATTGTAAACGGTATTGCAGGTATGGGCTCACAAATACCTCACACGGCCTGCTTAGTTAATAATGTGCATTGAGAGAAGATGGAGTCTAAGCTTCAGAGGATGCTCAAGGGAACAGCACGTGTGAGAGGAAGCAGAAGAAATCGGGCTGCTTCCCCTCAACGAGACGGGGGAGCTCTCCATGGGCTGGTCAGAGCCGCACGCCGGCAAAGAAACACACCAGCGGGTTGTGTGTTCACATATTTACCTTTTTACTTAATAATCGTTTTGAGCACTCGTGGCAAAAATGACAGGAACTTCCTGGCAGAGGAAAGGACAGTCACCCTGCGCTCACCAGCTGAAAGGCATTCCCCGAGGAATAAAGAGAATAATAAGGAAAAGATTCCCCTTCTCAGAGTTCTTAGCTACAGGAACCCAAAAGGTTAAATCTAGACTTTCTAAATGTCTAATTCAAAGTGCAGAATAGCTTGCAGGCCACAGTGTCATCGATTTGTACTGAATTCTTCAACTGCTTCTCACTGGGGCCAAACGAAACCATCCCAGGGACACCTCAGGGCCCAGCAGCACCAAAGACGGAGAAGAAACCACCTCATCTAAGGTGAAAATAATGCCAACCAGCAGGAGATAGCACTTCACATTTGGGGGCGAATAAATTAAAAAATAATCAACCACTATCCTGAGACGCTTTCAGCAGCTCGGCTTTGTAGCTGGACGTTGCTGTGCAGCCCAGGAGCACTGTCTGAGTGTCCACAAAGGAAAGCGAGGCACAGCTTCTTCCAGACGCAAACACCGGCGTTTGGAACCCAGTCCCACCGGGCACACAGCCAAGATGCAAGGTGTGCGCTGTCAGAAAGAGGTGTCCTTGCTCGGGGCTGCCTGAACTGCAAGCCTGGTCATGCCCAGGGCGGTGCGAATACTACTCACTGCACAGGTACACAAAGATCACCATCTGGAGCTCAAAATGACTTGCTGCCAGGGTATTAACCCAGATGAAGCAGCCCCTTTCCTTGACACTTACATCCTATGTGGCTGTGTAGACTTAAAATGGACCATCCTTAACTGTTGAGGTGTTTCTAAGTGTTTGGTCAATTCTTAACTGCTAGTAACATTAACAAATAGAGAGTTTCTTGTGATAACATTATGTGGCTGAGACAGAAAAAGCAGCACAAAATCTGTGCAATTGATATTCAGATGATACGAACTGCCACAGCTCCCACCAGTTTGGATGAAGATCTTACCAAATAATGAAAACTGGATAGATAGGGACAATGGTAAACTCAACCCTTAAAAATCCATATAGTGAAAAATGCCTGCTAGGAAACAAGACTGACACACTTGTATGTTCAAAAAATAAATCTCCGAAGCTCTGTGCTATATATTTCATAGGGATAACTATAGGAATTAATGAGATTTATCTGAGAGCCTTGGAAGGCTCTGGAAAGTAACACACACCACCTGGGTAACTGTATTTTTTAAGATATGTGGAAAAGCAAAATAGCCTCCATTACAGTAAAACAGAAATGACCCGCTAGTCACTCATTTCATTTCATATTATATGATGTGACAAGGCTTTGAAACGTCAGGCAACGTTGTTGCAACACGTTACTTCATAGAGCACGCAAATCCCTAATAAGGTCTCAAGCAGTTAGATCACAGATAGTCTAAGCAAGATATTTTAAGTATTTACGTTGTCACTTAATTAAAAGGTGTGTATAAATAATTTCTTAAATACTGCCAACAAGGTCGCTGTTTCTTTTTAAATAGGGAAAAAAAAGTTTCATTTTTTTACCAAAACACATATATGCCACCAACCCATTAACAGAAACATGATATGAGAAACACCTTTAAATTCTTACAGAGCTTTTAACAGAATGGGGCCAAATGTATGGATTTTAATTATGAACCACCAACTGTTTTAGGGCAATCAGGTTTAAAACAAATAAAAACTCCTTGAATTCAAGGATCTGATTTTACACTGGGAAATTCCATAGCCACTTCCTAGCAAGTACGTATACTTTCAGCAGTCACACAAAGGAGAATATTTGTCCTTGATTTACAAGTGCATTGTGTTCTCCGCCTTGCTGTTCTGCAGAGGAATGGTAATGCGGGCGACTTACAGATCAAAAACTCATTTGTACAGCCTCCTGACTGCTCATCATACGGTATATCAATAATACATCAAAAAGAAGACTCTACATCCGAAGTGGAAAAAGCTGTTTTTCTAGCAATGATGTATATTAAATTAGCAGTGATTCTTCATTTCAAAATGCATCTATTGTCAGATATTCCCTGAAAACATCTCAAATGTTACTATTCTTCCTTGCCCCCCCCCCCTCCCCCAGAGGAGAGAAATGGTGCAGCAAGCACACCAGCTGATAATTTCCAATTGAAAGCTTGGTCGGAGGTTTGAATACAATCAGCTTGACATCAGAATTACTAAAAGCAGTATTTGAAGTTGTAGTAACTAAGCAATATAACATAATAACTGGGAGTCAATGACTTTCAAAGTAAAATGGACTCTTCCTGTTGATTTCAGTTAATCACTCATAAAAAAAAAATATCTAAGAAGGAACTGAGTCATTGCATCATTTACTGTTGTAATAACTAGCTCTGATGCAGTCAGCACCCATAGTATCCAAAATACAACACTGTATTAGAAACTTAGGTTTCTGAAGCAAAAAAAAAAAAAAAAAAAGCCTAAAGCTGAAGTGAAACCTTGTGCTCCAAAATGAGGTTTTAAATGAACAGCACGTCAAGCTGCATCTCCCCCTCCACATGTTCCTAAACCAACATCTCTTCTCTCTAGAAGGGCACACGGACAAACACGTGCCTGTGTGAAGAGGAGAAATGCGGGACACAGTTCTACTGGAGATGAATGCTCTAGCCATAAGGCTGTCTTAAAGAGCAAATCAAACTATCAAAAAGAGCAGGAACTTCCTCTCCGTGTTTTGAAGTCAGTGAATAATACTGTTTTAGAGTCGAGTCATTAGAATTGCACCAACTACATGAAGCTGTAAAAGAAGATAAAATAGCTAATGTTTGATCCTCTGTTAGGCTTCCATGTGAGGTAGGAAATAGACCGGCCAGCACTGTCAAGACCGAGATTACCTATGCTGAATTACAGAGGCCATGGAAAAAAAAATAAAATCTAAGGCCATTCACAGCTTCCACGTGTCTCACATAAGGTAGACAAAAATTAGTTTATAGGAGCACAGTTTGGGGTTTCTGTCTTTGCTGTTATTTAAGCACCAATATCTTGGCCAACCATTTCTCCTCTTTGAAAGGCTCTTACTGTTTCCTAATCAAACTTTACCGCAAATTTCAGAACCTAACCGTATAGAAGTCTTCTCTTTGAAGACTAGTAGATGTTTTGACAGACCACACAAGGTCAAAGAGTACTTTTCTTAAAAACAAACAAACAAAATACCCCAGGAAGTTAGAAACTAGCCAACATACTTAAAATTCCTGAACAAATTCAAAATATACCTGGTAATAACAGGTATACCTGGAAAATAACAAACAAAATGATAAATACCAACCACCATGACTTGCTCACAGCAACCTATTGGAACAACTTCATTTTTCAGCTATGTTACCAGAGACATGAATAAAATGAAGATTTTAGTTTTACTGTGACTTTTGACATTCTGTTCCATTCACGCTTACTGTCAGTGAGGACAGAAGGGCAGTAAACACGATGAAGAAATTTCATTTGGATACAAAGCACAAAAGTGGTGCCAAACTGCTTGTTACCAGAGGATCACTGTTAGTATTTTAATATCAAAACAGAAGTTTTTATCATATAAATTCCCTCATACACTTCAATATTTTAATATATTTGGGTAATGGCTTAGAGATTATAATTATAAACCTGCAGCTAATGCAACGTTGACAGGTACCACAGAGCAGAAATCTGCATCGGTCTGAAATCACCTGAAAGAACACAGAAATTCTATAAACACAAGTGCAAAGTGCTGCACTTGGCAGGAAACAATCGCCTGCAGAGAAACGGGTACTCTAGTAATCTTGCAGAAAAGAATCCAATAAGAAGAGTGGATCACAAACCCTATATATCAACAACTTTGTGAGGCTGAAAAAGGCATACAGCACACTGAGATGAGTAATCAGAAGCGCTGTCACCACGACAACTTGAGGAAGTTGTAAAAAGACCGGACAAGAGCTAGGGAGGTGCAACAGGGAAAAGTCATGTGTTCCAGAACTCTGTTTTAAAAAGGAAATAATCTGAGCTTTTATTCAGAAACTGAAAGACTGAACAAAAATATGCTAATAGTTCATTTGTGTAAAAGGATGCTGCAGAGACAAAGGGAATGCTGTCCTTTAGATTCACTTTGAATAAGAATGCTAAACTGCAGCAAAACGATTTAGTTCAGACATTTGAAAAAGGATAGTTAAGGGCTACACTAGACAGCCAGAGGAATGAGTGGCATCTGTATTTAAGGCTTCAAGAACAGGTTAGACAAACATTGGTCAAGTCTGTTCTCATAATAGGGTATCGTGCCTCAAGGCAGGATGACTGAGGTTACATCGTGAGGTCACTTTTAGCTCTTTAAATCTACAGCTTTGACATCTACAGGACATCAACAAATTTTGAAGTTTAGGTAAGTCAAGCAACCCCTATAAAACACTTGTGTCTTTCCTGAGACAGAGATTAGAACCTAACCAGTGGGTTTTATCTGTATTTGTACAGGAGCTTACCACTGAGAAGCTCACAGTCCTGACTGAGATTTTGATACATTCCTGAATTCAAAACAGTATGTAAATAAACAAATGTACGACTTTCCTATGTATTGTTTAAATGTTATACAAACACCCACAAAATCTGTTGCTATAGCCTACAGTAAAGTTAAGGAGTTACTTGGTTAACCTCACAGACAATCCTGATGTATTTCATGTCAAGGCAAATACTATCATAGAGGACAGCATAAGCAAGAACACATGCAGATTTCTTACTTGAGATTGTTGTTTTTATAAATCTTTACCACATCGAGCAGCACCACTGCACATTTAAAACACTCATGCAATCATCAGGCCAAGTTGTTTCCATTGAGACTTAACTACGTGCTTGACTTTTACATATCCGGATATCAGTCTTTTTTAAATGGTAACTACGTAAGTGTCTCCTACATACTTCACCTGCATTTTGAGAACAGAAAAAGAGGATGGCGTTACAGGCCTTTGCTGGATTTGGGACTTACTTTGCACCAAAAAAAATAGGTTTAGTTAAGGTTTATTAAATAAAATGAACACTTTTTTGATTTTATCAGGAGGCTGTTTTGAGTGAAGGGACAGAACAAGCAGACCGTTGTGACAAACCGGTGCCAGATACATTCGAGCTCACAGATTCTTCCTTAGTTGCAGATTTAATCGCATTCATAAGATCGAATATTGACACGATTACCGGGAGCGCTTCTGACGGGAGGTGAACGCCATGACGACGGGAGGGCCGTACCCCGCTGTGTGGCACAAACACCCCCCCCCTCCCCGCAGGGGGCCGCCGCCTGCCCCCAGCCCGGCCGCCCCGCGCCTCCCGCCGCCCCGGGGCACCTCCCGGCCGCGCCGAGAGCCCAGCCCCGAGCCCCAGGCCCCGAGCCCCGGCCCGGCCTTCCTGGGCGGGCCCGAAGCGGCGCCCCCTCCCCTCCCCTCCCCGCCCGCCGCCCACCTCTGGCGGGGAGGTCCCGGGGCCAGGTGAGCCGCACCGCGCCTGCGCCGCGCCGCCAGGTCGGCCGCGGCCTCCATCCGGGTACTCGCGGCCGGCCGGGCGGGGGGGGGGGCTCATTGTGCGTGCCGCCGCCGCGCTCCCTCGCCCTAAGATGGCCGCCGCCGCCTCCTCTCCCGCCGCCGCTGCGGGGGCTCCCGCGGCTCCCAGCGCCCCGGCGGCCGCGGCGCCGCCGCCTCCGCCTCCCCCCACCGAGAGCAAGAAGCTGGCGGAGCTGCGCGTCATCGACCTCAAGTCGGAGCTGAAGCGGCGCAACCTGGACGTCACCGGCGTCAAGACGGTGCTCATCTCCCGCCTCAAGCAGGTGAGAGGCCCCGCTGAGGGGCCCGGCCCGTGCTGCCCGCGGCGGGGCCGCTGTGGCGGGGCGCCCTGCCGGCGGCTCGGAGCTTCTGCTGCTGCTGTGCCACGGCCCCGTGTGTGGCGTGGAGGCCTCCTCGCGTTATGAGGCGTGCTGCTTGTCGCCAGGCTGCCCCTCCGAGGGGTCGCTGCCGCGGCTGGAGCTGTGGCCGTCAGCCCCGGCCTCTCCTCGGCCTCCCCCAGCTTTCAGTGCGAGGTTTAACCTAGGGTGGTTCGTAAAATACCTAATAGTTTCAGAGAATACGTGTTTTGGCTCAGTGATGCTTGCTGAAGTCAAATTGTCTAGCTTCCAATCGAACTCAGTTAAAAACTGTCCTTTTTTGTCTCATTCAGGCTATTGAAGAGGAAGGAGGTGATCCAGATAATATTGAAATAACTGTTTCAGCTGACACACCCACCAAGAAACCAACTAAAGGCAAAGGTTAAAATCTGTTAATATAGATTATGTATTTAAAAGAGCTTTTTGTTGCATATATCGCCTTTAAGGAGTGTATGGTTGTAGCCTGTAGCGTGGCTGCAGTTCTGCTCATTACTTCTGTCACGTAACACACCTCATTCTCCTCACCCACTGTCGGGCACTGCTTCTCCTTCCCCCATCTCCGTTCCCCCCATCGCCACCTGTTTCACCTGCTCACTTCCTTCTCCTGCACGCTGCTGTGTCTGTCTCTGTGTCACACATCTACTTATCCTTGCGGGTGTGGGATGTGTGGAGAAATGTGTTGAGGCTTAAGGGGCCCTTGCAGAGCATAGGGATACCGGGTATATATGGAAAATGGATTGGGTAGGTGATGTTTTATGAGGTAGTGGCTGTACAGCCTTCTGACAGGATCTGATCTTGGAGACTTCTACTGTGTGTGCTCAGACTGTACAGATGGTCTGTGAGATTTATTTTTTTGGAATATGCTGTGTGCAGGGGGTCCTGAGTGTGGACTTTGCCTCCTGAACGTAGGCAAAATGGGTATAGGAACCATGCAGCTCTGATGCTAGACATGGACATCAGTGTAGAGACTGAGTCTCTGCGCAATGGCAGAGGGAAAACTAAGAGGTTGTTTAGCCATGGGAAGGGACCCCAAGTAGTGATGTTTGTGGTAGGGGTCACGGCCTGAAGAGTATTGTGTTGTGCAGATTTATAAACATACTTTTTGCTGAAGTAAGACAAGATTTATAAGTAAGAGTTTCCTGATTATGATTTGAAGGCTTTCTGGGAAATGAAACATCCAGTTAGGAGACTTGAGTTCTTAAGTTGTAAAAACTAACTATTTAGATCTTAAGTTGGTATATTTGGCAATGGTTGCATTGGCTGTGTTTCCTTATGCATAACTATTTTAAGATTTTTTTGGGGGTGGAGTGAGAGGGGGGACAATGATGATACTGTTTCCTGTTTTTCTGGGGACATCCATAACCTGCAAAATAATACTGGGGAAGGAAACTCCTGTTTTATGCATAGTATTCTTCATTGAACATATATGCTAGGTATGTTCACACATGTGCTATAGATACCTGTTGTGGAAATGATCAACCTTATAACAGTGTCATTTGTCTTAGGCTGAGTGTTGTGATGGAAATGATTATTAACGTTTTTGCCTGGTGCTGTGAATGGGGAATTTATTAATAAAACATACCTGTATAGGAAGTTTGAGTAGTAACTCTTCTGTGCTTTTGGCACACTAGAAAAGTGTGAGGAAAATAAGCCAGCAATGCAGTTTCATTTTCTGTGGCATTGCTTTATTCCTTATTTTGGGAAAGGTAACTGATGCTTAAGAAAACTACATGGAAGCTAAACAAGGGAATGCTTCCACAATTTTTAATGTAGAGACCTAAATGGCTGTTTGTTCTGCTGTAATAAAAGTTTCCCTTATCTCCTGCTTTTCATCCTCCTATTTTCCAAACTAGATTGATGACATGCACGATGTGTTTGAACTGGCCTCTTCTATACTCGTGCTATTTTGCTTCTGCAAAGATTGCTTCCCTACTAGTGATGCTGCTGCCTGAGCTGAGGCTTCATTCAGTAGCTGCGTGCTGCCACCTCTTTTATGGAACTAAATTGTAAGGCTCATGTACGAGATGTACAGCCTTGCTACAACTCAGAGCTAAATATGACCTCCATGAAGTTGGTACTGGCTCACTCTGAACTGGAGAATTTCTCAGTACTTTTCAGATTACAAAAGTCTTATGAGCAAACTTTGTGCCAAAACTTTGAGAGGTTTATGCAGCATTAATCTTCCAAGTAAGGAACAAGAACTCATTAATTTGTCTAGGGAAAATCTTTCTGGATCTTACTGGATCACTACTAACTGTTCTTTCTGTTAAGTACCTTTGAGCTGGAAGGAAAGGTGTTCCACAGAAGTTCTTTGCTTTCTTTTCAGCTGTCCCTTGTGGTCTTAACTGCTGATTTTGATGTTATCTTTCCCTCTTCTTATCCTTGTTGTTGAAATATCTTACTGGTTACCAAGAATTTCCCTCCTTACTGGTTTACCTCTAAACTTGGAAATGTAGCACTTAGAAAAAATCTGTTCCCAGCCGTGTCACTAGGGAACTTTCGAAGGCATGTAGAAGATGCATGCCTATCAACTGGATTTTCTCTTGAAATTAACTATCTTGATCCTTCTTGTACTTGTACATGGTCTTTGCTATGCGTAGTGTTGTGCCCTTTACTGATTTTGCTCACAGATTGTTCCTAGCCTTTTGCTAGTGCTTTGCCTCTCCCAAGAGCTTCAGACTAACTCTAGTGAGTTTTTATTTTAATTATTTTACTGCTGCCTATCAGTAAAATAAATGACACTGAGTTCTACAGTAGTTTTTCATGCTATCACTGCTGTACAAAGGAGGGTAGGAATACTAGATATTTGTTGGAGTTACAAAGAAAACACAGCCTCGGAAAAGGCCAAGGAGTGGGAGATTTCTTGCAGGGGGTAGAATCAATCGTGTCAGGTGGCCATCAGTTTTAGTTCTGAATGTAGCCAGTTCTACTGCATCTCTTTAAGATCTTTGGAAACAGTGAGGTGGCTAATTCCATAGCAGTGTCAGAAAACCTTAATCCAGAATATTGATGCAGGCTGAGTTGGGAGGAAGGGGAGGGTACTCTGTTTGTTCTCCCTCTCACTCAGCTGAGTGTGTACTGTAGACTTCTACTAGACTATGACAAGCTTTTGACAGTGGTGGTACTGAACCAGCTTTTTACGAGACAGGGAAGAAACAGCTATAAAAACTACCATGAACAGAAGAATAAGGTCTTAATTAAACTGACTTGAATATAGACTTTCTTCTACAAACAGTACCTCACCAGTTCTGCAGCATGTGATACTGTATGGATGGGGGGGGGAGGGGGGAATGAGTTTTATTTAAAACAGAGCATTTACAGACCTGCCAACATGTAGATAAAACACAGGGAGCCGTGTGGATCCACTCATGAGGGAAGTGTGCTGTTAGAAGCTTTTACATCAAGACTCCTACTTGCAGAAGGAATCTGTAATGCAAGCAAAATCCTTGATCAATTCTAGACTTAAAGTTAGTCAAAATGTAACACTTCTTACCTGAAGCTAATTTAACTATCTGGAGTAAAGAAGAGCTACAGAACAACTAATTAAAAGAGCTATATAGGTGAGATTGGCTGGCTTTGACAATTCAAGTCTGAAAGCCTGAACTTGAATAAATCCCGGGTGTTCCATCAAGCCAACTTTAATTGCCTCAGTTGTGCCTCCACTCCCTGGAACTTAGCAGCTGTAAGAAAAATTCATTTTTGTAAAAAACGTGGCAGTTTTTTTAAAGTGTTCTTTTCAAGCTTCAATGTTCTGTTATTCTAGAATTTAGAGCAGGTTACTGCTAGTATTAAATCTTCTTAATGCTTGTGATATGAACGTTCCTTTGAAGTATCTGTAATCAAAAATATGGTAGCATTGCATTGATACATCGTAATGCAGTGATTGAAAACTACTTTTCTGCCACGTTTTGCATTGTGTAGATGAAGAACAGATTTTGGACTAAGCAATTTTAACTTCAGAGTATTAATGTGGGCAAAGATGTTTTCTGATGCTTTTCAGGTTTCTAAGGCCACTTAGTCACCTATTATTTTGCAGCTTTAGTCTCCTCCTGGTTTACATCTATTTCCAATTTGTTTCATCTGAGAGTCAGTATTGTCACTGACACCTGACAGTGTCTAGCTTAGACTATTGCCTGCAAAATTTTTCATTTCTTTGTTAAACCTGTTAAGTGACTAAAACAACCAAGTAAAGCTGTTGGCCTTTAAAAGGAAACTGGAGTAAGGAAAATGATCTGTTGCGATGTCATCTGTCCCTCAGAAATATTAAAATTGTTTTATCAAACTGTCCAGTATTCCTTCTCCTGTTAAAGGTGTTAACATCTGTCACTGTACTTTTGTGGTTTGACTTCTGAAATACTGCAGCGTGTGGTGAAGTGTGCCCAGCACTAGATCAGAATTCTCTGGCCCAGTGAACCAGCATTGGAGAGGACAGGGACTGCAAACTGCATTTTAAGTGTGTGTTACATATGTGATGTAATCTGCTGGGTGCTAGTACCAATGGCTTAATTCTAATCTTGAATAACGTGATTTTTTCCTAAATAAATATTTTTAGAATACTTTTTCCAAAGTAGTTGTCCTCCTGAGCTTTGCTGCCCTGCTTTTATTATTGTTTTTTTTGTTGTTGTTGTTGTTTTTTTTTTTTTTTTTTTTTTTTATTTATTTATTGAGGCAAGCAAGTAGCTTGTTTGACCTTGCTGGCCGGTTCTGTTGATCTGTTTCACAGTTGCTGAATAAAGTAGCACAGACTGAAAAGTGACCTCTCCAAATGCTCTTGTGGGGGGCTTGCCCTTGCACACAGCACTGCTGCAGTGTCAGCTAATTAAGCCTGTTAGTGTTGCAAGTCATGTCTGTCTTAACAAACCTACTTTGTGAGTCAATTAATTTATTTTTTTTTCTAGGCATCTGAGCGGTGATGCATTCAATCACTCTAAGTATTTCTGCAAACTTTGAAGTATTTCTGTCAATATTAAACCAACTGTTGAGACCCTCCTTTCTCCTAAATATTTTACTCAACATACAGTACATCATAAGGAAATAATAAATGCAGTTCTGTTCTCCTCTTTCGAGGAAAGACGTACTTAAATTATTTGTAAAGAGAACTTCCTTTTGCAGGTAGAATTCTTGCCTATTATTCAGTAGGTGATATATAAAAAAATCTTTCTTTGGGGAATTAAATTCTTAAGCTAAAATACCTGAACTCAGTTTTGATCTGATGATTAGAAATTGAAGATATTGTAATCAACACCTGAAAAACAGCACACAGCCTTACTCTTAGCAACGCTTTGCATAGGTGGCTCCAATGTTAGAAAGCTGTTTCCATCACTTGAGTTGGGATACATCAGCCTTACTGAAGTGAGATATAAATAGTATACAAGTCTTACTTACAGCTTTTTATCTGCTCTCAGAAAACTTGTTAGGAAAAACTAATCTTGCTAAATACTTCCTAAGTAACTTCATTAAGGTGCAAGTGAGTGATATCTCTAATGAGCTGCACTAGGAAGCATTATGAATGCTTAATCATATGATAAGAAATTATGGCAAATGTTATGAGCAACTTGGTGATTATCTAGAGAATATCTGGTTTTGCAAAGTGCATCCTTTCTTAAAAAATAAATGAGTAACAGCGGTGTTGTGCAGAAGCTATAAAAAACTTAACTGTTCTTGGTACCCTATGATACCATTTAAGAATACAGTAATGCAACAGGGTGACTTCTGGTAATGTTATGACAAGTGGTCCTATTCAAGTTGCAGCAGCTGTGGGCCTCTAACGTTATAAAGAGTTTACTCCATTGTAAGGGTTGTCTTTCCCCATCTTCCTCTTTACTTCCTGTCCCATGTTTTTAATGATTCTTTAGCATCAGGTATGAGAGAACCTTGTTGCGGGTTCACCAGGAATACCAGAGGAGATGCAATCACTAATTCTTCCAAAACTTGGTGACGAGTGTCACTCTACTTCTGCATGAGATGCAGGTTTCTAGTTTGAGTTGTGTGGAATAAGCTGTTAGATAATTCTGGATACTGTTGGGGAGTCTCAATTCCCTGGGTAGAGGACAGTGAATGGATATGATGAACTTAAGCTACTGCAAGACTTTTCAATGAGAAAGTAAAGTGTTGGTTTGATATTACGCAGGTTTAAAGATGCTTCAGATCTTCTACTTACCTCTAAGGAGGTTACCCATTCTCTGTGTAAATGCTCTTGCAATTTCATGGTGGGTAGCAATTGCCATAGCCGGAGAAATGACTGAGCGCAGCTTATGAGAGTACCAACACATCAAGGTAAATTAGTGGTTGTGGTGTTAGCTCAGGCACCCAGGTTTGTGGGGAGTACTGTTCACAACACTGACACTTCCAATAGCCACTGCATGGATAACCTGTACACGTGAGAAATCTTGTTGTGTTAGCAGCTTGTGTGCCTTGAGACCCACTGCACCTGTTGCCTGCAGAAGACCCAGCTATTCTGACTGTAGTTGTTTACATACCTTGTAATCCAAGTTACCTTCCTTGAAGTGTGTTTGTTGTAATCTCACAGTAGTTATGTGAAAATGAGAGTCCATTGTGAATGAGTATCGGTGTAGAGAAGTTCTGAATTTTCATTGAGGCAGGGGTGGTTTGGTGGTTTGTTTTTTTTTTTTTTGGTTTAGCAAGTTACTGTCGCTAACAAACCTGTACTAGCATCTGAAAACTATTTGTATCAGACCTTTCAAGTACTGTGGTGCTAACCAGGTCAAAGTAACCTAAAACACAGAACTAGCAGGGAAAGTAAGCTTCCTACCACTTTCTGGCTAGAGGCTGCAAAGCAAAGGTCGTTATTCAGGTTTCCTTATGTGTTTTAATGCCTCTGATACTCAGAGCAAACTGGGCTTTTATTGCAAAGGCAGACCAATTAAGATACATATGTCTGTCTCGTTTACTCTAGCAGAAGGTAAAAGGTACAGAGGGCTTCTTTATGCAGAGGTATAACTTCCCTTTGATGGGGACATGGCAGTAAAATGCAGTTCTCTAGCTGTCATTGCAGAGTGATGGACTTACTTGAGGCAGCTGTGTCAATTGTTTTTTCTATTCCCTCTGAAGTTCACCTGCCAGATTTCCTCTGACAAAACAAGTGAATTAAAGTAGTTTTCAAAATAGCACATGCTAGCTAGTTGCTAAATGTCCAGCATCTGCTGTATGTATTTGCCTGTCTGTGTATGCCTGTCTGGATATGAGATGCGGAAAGAACTTGGACTTTGAAGTTTAATAAACTGAGGAACTGAAATGAGAGGGTTGAAACAGAAAATCCATGCTGTTTCACTGCTTTCTTACATTGAAGATACTTGTGGTTATGGATTCTGTTGCAGAATGCTGAAATATTAATACAAAGTTGGGTTAGTCTGTCTTTCACACATCAGATGTGAAGCATATCAAAAACTGTCCTTTCTGGTATAAGTCCACAACTCTTTTTGAGGGAAGCCGAGCTTCCCTAAGTATACATCTGCTGTTGGGTTTTTACTCCAAAATCTCACAAACCTATTGCATTCCACATATAAAATGGGAATGTGTTGTTGATTCTCCTGTGCATTTAGATCTGAACTTTTTCATGTTTTGCAATCAAAGACTTCTGCAGTGTATCTTTTCCTGGAGACTAGTGCATTTCTGACCTTGTAATGCAAAATGGTGTATACAGGAGTGCTGTCAGTGTTGCCTTTCAGTGGAAAAAAAGGGAAAACAATTGGAGTCTAAATAGAAAGAAAACATATTTTTTCATCCTGTAGTATTGCAGTTTCTAACTTTGAAATGTAATTTGAGCTGTGTGTGAAAGACTAAGAAAAATTGTTGACAAAAAAAAGACTATTCCAAGTCACAGAAATGTGCATACTACATCAGACTTCAGCTTGGGTTTTCCTTTTCTATTCCTTCAGAGTATAAAACTGATAATTTAGCATTTGTTTGAAGATGAAGTGATGAGCAGAGAGATGAGGTCAAAAACTAACGCGTTAAGTGCTGATCCTGATTGCCATCTCATTTATGTCTTGAATTGATACTGAGTTTCAACAGAAGATAGTAAAGCTCCTTCCCAACTGAACTGCTTTTTCACCTTGAGCTACTGAAAATTGTCACGTAGGCTGATCTTTGATAAAATGAAACAGAATGCTCTAAAAAGGGCTTGTTTGTCTGGACATACTATATCTAGGCCTCTGGCCTCCTTTTTGCAGAGGGTTAAGGAAATGCAATGGGTTCCAAAGGGAACTCTGTCTAGTTGTCATCTCCACTGAGCCATATTAATTAGGAAAAAAGCATGTGTGTACTGGAAGAACAGAATTCTTTGATGGAACATGCCCTCTGTACACTAAAGAATATGTAGAAAAGCCAGTGCTTGACCTGACTCAATTCTGCTGCTAGTTCCCTCTAGTGATGAAAAGCACTGAAAATGGAGGCTTGTAGAAGCTGTGGACTTCACATGCTTGTAGATACTCAAAAACATAGCTAGATAAAACCCTGAGCAATCTGATCATAATTTGAAAGTTTGCATTCTTTGGAGCCAGAGGTTCGGCAGACCTTCTGAGGTCCCTTCTAACCTAAATTGTTTTGTGCTGCTAATTATCCTATAAAGAGTGGCCTTTCCAGAATGTTAAAGTATAGTTTAGCTCCAGTAATTCTAGAAATACACACTAACGTTCTCTTCAATTTCATCATCTCTGGAAGTAGAAGAGTTGATATCAAAATCACTAACTTGGATGTAACTGCTTGTTTATGAAACAGCATTGATTGTTCATATTAGCTCGTGTGACTTTTTTTCTCCCCGCCTCAAAAACACTAGACTTTGGGAGGGTTATATAATAGTGAACAGAGAATAATAAACTGTAGCACAGCACATAATCAGTATTGGAAGAAAGCCTGCTCTGCTTAGCAGCTTTCATCATTAGCATATCCTGTCATTTCAGGTAAAAAGCAGGAAGCTGATGAATCAACTGGTGATGCTTCAGTTGAAGAGGATTCCTTTGTCAAGGTAATAAAAGTATGTATTTAAAAAAAAAAAAAAAAGAATATTCCAGTTGCTATTTAAGTTCAGTGTTTTGCTTTATTTCAAAAACAAACAAAAAACTCCGTTTTCTCTGGGCTAATTTACATGGAAATCTGGATCATTGTTTTTTACTGTGTTAAGAGCTGTCATGCTGCAGTGTGTGAAGGTGTGGGATTTTTTTGAAGTATACTTAATTCTTATTATGGCTGCGATACAGTATTTTGCAAAAACAGCAATTTTGGCAGTGACTTTTTTTCAGAATATAGCTGATAATCATGCCAAACATTTGTTGTTCACATCAAAAGGAAAGTGAATTGGAGACTCAAGATGCAAGTGATCAAGATGGAAATGATGAATTAAAGGACTTTAAAGAATCTGTTGAAGATGAGAACTTGAATTCTAAAGAACTCCCATCAGCAGAAAAGAAAAGATACCACAACTTGGAGCCAGCAGAGACAACAGAAGATATAGAAAAGGATTCTGAAAGTCAGGTACTCTTGTATTTTAATGTGCTTCTTTATCAGCAAAATGCATATTTTCTTATCTGTGCTAATGGGACGTTAAGAACTAGTTTTTCTGCTTTGTCTTGCTTGCTTATCTCCAAAAGATGAGTTACTTTTTTTTTTCTTCTGTTTTTCTTGGCCTGTATCTGAATAGTCCTGGAACAAATGTGGTATTAGTTGATAAAACTGTACCACAGTCCACGACTGGGTTCCCAAGAGGTTCTTTTCCCTTTTTACTAGTAATGACGTACATAATCTGAACACTGAACTCTAAGATGCAAATTAGGAAAAGCACTCATTGATGTTCATTTTGAGTGTAAAATGTTTTCTGAATTAATTGAATTTATTGACTCTGAATGTATTTAAAGTATGTTACAAATAGCTTGCTTAGCAAGTCCTTTTTATGTTTTCATAGGAAAATGAAGGTCAAGACATAGAAGATTACACTTTCACAAGTGTCCATGTAAGTTCCAAATCATTTGTATAAACTGATTTTCATATCAGTTAATTTGGAAAAGATCATTTTACACTTGCTTTCTGTTCCAGTTTGCATCTTAGAGGGTCAGAGACTGTTTACCTTTATTGTATTACGTTATAGAACACTTTTTTTAATTAAATAAGAAAAAAGTGTATAAATGCAAACTCCTGTCTAATTTGGGAATGTTCGGTGCATAGACTTAGTAAGGTATTTTTTTTTAAACTCTTAAAATTACTTCAAAGGGCCATGACAAATGTTAACAAAGTATATAACAAAGTGTATACAGCCTTCTAGATATACATGTACATCTACTACTTCTGTTTTAACTTTCTAACTTTGCCTTTGGAGAATATTTTTGTTAAACTAACATCTGTAACATCTTTAAGATCAGAAAAAAAATTCTGAGTTGCATAGAACTGACATCTGAAAAGGGACAGATTAGAGGTGTTAATGATAAATAAATGTGTGTTAAAATTGCTGTTTCATTTAGAAACAGTTAATGAGGGAAGTCCTATCTAGTTTTAGACTTTTCTGAAACCAGGTAGTTTCTTCTTTCAAAGCTGATGATGGATTGCTTGCATTTTGTTGTAAGTAGTACTCAGTGTAACATCTGTTCAGGAGGTTTTAGCAGGATAAGGGACAGTTTAGAAACATCTTCTTAAGGGAAGGTGGTGTCTAGAGGGAGAAAACAGCTACATATTGCAAGTATTGGAGATAAATACCAGTGAAGTTTATACTAAACTTTCAGTGATTTGAAAAGGTTGGTTTCATTATCTTTTCTTTGGAAATGGTTTTTATGATTCATTAATTTACCTTAGTATGATAGAAGTTCTATGGAAAATATGAACTGTTCTACTTTAAGTTCTAAAATAGAAGACATTTAGTCTTGACTTCCTTTTCTTGCAGGATGGTGAAGATGAAGAAAATGAGAAAGGTATGTTTGAAGTTTAATAGAGTTTAAGAGGTCTTTAGCCTGATAGACCAAGCAATTTTCTCTTGTAACTTTCAGTCTCTTTGCTAATAGTAGTCTTCTCTGAAGTACTAAGTATCAGTTGTCTCCTTATTAAGTTCAGCACCTGGAATTATTGCAGTCATTGGGTTTATTTTGCTCTTAAGAGTTACTTTACTTTTAAGAGCTGATTACAGTACTTATCAGTTACTGTGGTGGATGTATAAAATAGTTGTAATACTATGAATCTTAACTGAATCAAAAAACCATAGTATTCAAGGACTCTGATTTTAATATACGGTAAGTCTTGATGCAAATGCTTCCAACTTGCACTGCAGTAACTGATGTTTACTTGAGTGGAAATGATACGCTCTTACGCTGAACTTGAGCGCCCAACATATGTATGGACCGTTATATGCTTGAGTTAACTGTCACTTGGAAATACCGGTTGTATGTAGAATGGTAAAACAAGTATTTGGAAATCTGTGGAGTGGCTACTTTTTTTTAAGCTGTGCTCATTAGTGAAACTATAGAAGGAATATGATGCACTTGGGCAAACAGACTTTCTGGACAGAAGTCTTAAGGATTCTACATATTGTGGACTAGAAAGGACATGGAACACCATCACTTTACGCAAGATGGAATAAACACTGAAGTTACAGAATAAAACTACAGACTCCTTGTTTACGAGGGACCTACAACTGAAGTATCTCTTCAGTGCAAACCCAAGAATTGTTGGAGATGCCAGTGTGGGACTGAGATGGAAAATCCGTCCAGTGGATGAAGACTGAGAACCATTCGTCTACGAACTCTGGATTAAAGGACGATCCTCCGTTTTCTGCAGCAACCTTGTACAGCTAACTTGACTGCCAAACCGCTCTTGGAAAGGAAAAGCCTAAGAAAACCAGTATGGAAGACTGACTGAAATTCTCCAAGACTGTAACTCTTTTGGATTTGGGAAGTCTGGAAGTCGTACAACCAGGAAGATTCAAAGATGGATTAATCCAAACTGTGAGCATCCAAAGCAACTATTTTCTTACGACATGCTAAATCTTAAACTGGAAAATGGATACTTCTTATGAAGAACGGGTATCTCCAGGATGGAACCATATTCTGACTCCTAATGTTTTGGTATTTGTCTCTAGAAAATGTGTTTTGCCATGAAGAATAAGTGATCCTGGGTAAAGGATTTATATTTGTGTTAATACACCTTGTGTTTTTTTCCTAACCTTCCATCAGTGCTAATAACTGGCTTTGTATTTTCTAGGTCCTATTCTAGCTTATGAATATGAAATTGTTTAAACTTCTTGTTTTGCCATATTTATTCCTGTTAAATCCTCTTAGATAAAGCAGGTTCTGGTGATGGTACACAAGAAGTATCTAAACCTCTTCCTTCAGAAGAAAGCCTAGCTGAGGCTGATCACACGGCTCACGAAGAGATGGAAGCTAACACCTCTGTGAAAGAAGCTGAGGATGATAACATATCGGTTACAATCCAGGCTGAAGATGCCATCACTCTGGATTTTGATGGTGATGACCTCCTAGAAACAGGTAAAAATGTGAAAATTACAGATTCTGAAGCAAGTAAGCCAAAGGACGGGCAGGATACCATTTCACAGAGCCTGGAGAAGGAAAGCAAGGACTATGAGACGACTGAGAACCATAAAGATGGTAAGAAGGAAGACTGCGTGAAGGGTGATCCTGTCAAGAAGGAAGCCAGAGAAAGTTCAAAGAAAGCAGAATCTGGAGACAAAGAAAAGGATACTTTGAAGAAAGGTCCCTCGTCTACTGGGGCCTCTGGTCAAGCAAAGAGGTTTGTTTTTCTATGTCAGTTCTTTACGATACTGAGTACCAGCATTCAATAAGATCACTCTACATTAAGGGGGTAGCAGCAAGAATCTTATAATTAGTATCCTATGCTCCTGCCTATAGATTTTTTTGACCGCCATAAGTTACTTTTTAAAATTCAAGATCTTCGTATAGACACTATGTCCTACTGTGATTGCATTGTCGAATTGTCAGCATTTATTTATTTTTTTCAAATTGACGAGTTTTTTAAATGTCCTTGTGATGATGGTAATGAACAGCTATCAGTTCTAAGAACACAAAATGAAGTCAAGTCCCCGTCCTGAAATCTGGAGAAGATTGCCATATATCCACTGAATAGAGTTGTCAGAAAATCTAGATCTTCAGGCATCCTGGGGAAAATCAGTGCAAGAATCCATAAGGGAATCCTTTGTTCAAATATACAGCCTAGCCCTTTTTATTTTTATTTTTTGAAATGTTAACTTGTCTATTAGTATTAGTAGAATTTGTAAGTATTGCATTTTATACTGTGTTTTCAATTTTCTTGTGATTTTTGATTTGCTTCTCTAGCTCCACTAAGGAATCTAAAGAAAGCAAGACAACATCAAAGGATGATAAAGGTAACTATTGCAAGCTAGGGTAGTATTGCCTTGGAGTAAATGCCTTCCTCTTTGAGAACTTTCTTGCCATGCACTAAAATGGCTTATTTAATTGAACTCATTTGTCTGTAGTAAATTATGCTGGAGGTGCAGTAGTTATTAGCTCTGTGTGTGTTTGTGTGTATTTCCCCTTACGTTGGACTCCTTATAAAATATTTATTCTAAGGACTCTATGGAAAATATATTCTTCTATTTCAAAACATTACCGTAAGCAAATTCTACTTAACATCTCCCAGGTGTTTGTTTTGTGAGAATTTGGTATAATTTTCAAATATGCCTGCTCAACACAAATGGTTGTATATATATACACAGAAAAAATGCAAAAAACACTTAAACATAACACCAACAAAATTACTTACATAGACTAATTCTAGCTCACTTCTAAATAAAATGAACTGTCAACTACAATATAACAGCTAGCATGCTAGCTAACAAAATAGCACTTGTGGCTATTTAGTATGTTGAAGTTGGAAGCTATTTGTATGCATTGGAGTTTCCTTCTGTTACCATAAAACTTGGTATTACGATCTAAAAATATAGAGTGGAGCTCCAGTGTGTGTTAATGTCAACAGGTATACTGATGCCTCAGAGCTGAACAAAAGCGTTCTTTGTGTCTCCTTATTCTGCCTATTAGCTCTCTGCCGAAAATCTTCGTCACAATCTCTAGCATTTCACAATGGATGAATAGAACTCTACCTGATAAATGAATTTTTGGGGGGAAATTTGTGTGACAGACATAACTGTCTTCTGTAGATGCCTGTCTGTTCATTGATATGTATATACTTGAAGTTAAATAAAGATACAGCAAATCTGTTTTCATGTTATCGATGGCAAATACAATAACTATAGTAGTAACTATCATAAGGCTCTCTTAAAATACATATGCAAAGCCAGTATAGTGGCTATTTAAGGATATTCTAAGCATATTGCAGTGTATCAAGATAATTAGGATTATCAAAATAACTATTGGGATAATCCTAGATGAAGATAATGGTGGGTTTGTTGCCTTTTGCTTTAATTAACCGATGCATTGAAGGAGAACCACCTGCTAACAAGATGGTAGTTCTTAAAAAGTAACTTAATTATTTTCAAAAATAACATACTACCAGATTTTTCCAACTGCTTAACTGGAGCTCCAGTTCTGGTCTCTCCTGTATAACTAGCTATAATTTAACTTAATCAGAAGCAGTTCAAACATTTAACAGCAAACAACAAGGAACTGAGCAAAATAATACAATAGATGTTGAGAACACCTATACGTGACTTTCTTGAGTTCTTAGTTCTGTGTTGCTACAGAAATGGCTAATATGTGGAAGTGGTGGTGTTTTTTGTGTCGTTTGGTGTTTTGTACTGTTAGCTTGTATGGTTGTTTTTTAAATGTTAATGTAAAATTTTAATGTTTTTCCAGCTTCTCATTAGTGTTTTCCTAGTATACGTGAAATCACATTTGGTGGGCTACATCCAGCAGTACTTCTAAAAAGCTGCTCTGGATGGAGGGCAGATGCTTCCCGAAGTTGTGGAAATCGGGCACATTCTGGGGCTAGGAAAAATAAGCTATAATGAGGATTAACTGTCTCCTCTGTTTACCTTTCAGTTGTCTCTTTAACGTTACTAGTGTAAAGACACACTGATGAAGAATTAATGTTGGGTGCTAAAAAAATCTTTTCCTTTTTAGATAGAAGTTACTTAATAAGAATCAAAAAATTGAAGCTAAATTTACGTATCTAAATGAGGGGTAAAGCATGTTTTAAGCAGAGGATTGTATGATTTTCTAGCTTTGTCTTCTGGGTATGAGTTAGCCAAGCTGTTGGTCTCAATACGTGGGTGAATGAATTAAATCTTATGGCATATATTTTTTTTGTATAGAAGTCTTTTCAAGAAAGGTAACCGGATAAACAGTTACTTAAAGGTAACAGGCTAAGTTTCTCTTTTCAGCAACAGTTTAGTTCAATATTGATAATACCTTTTGTTTCCTTAATTTTTTGGCTGTTTTGCAAAACTTGTTTCAGGAAGTGCAAGCAGTGTTAGTGGTAGCAGTGGAAGTTCAACTAGAAACCTGTGGGTTAGCGGACTCTCTTCCAACACAAAAGCTGCTGACTTGAAAAATCTCTTTGGCAAATATGGAAAGGTATTCCATGTGGTGTGATATTGTGTGTTGTGTGTGTCTCCTCCCCCACCCCCTCCTCTATTCAGATACAGAAACTAAATATTTATTCATTTAAACACAAGTGAGTTGAAATGTCTAACCAGTGTAATCAAAAAAAAAAAACAAACAAACAAACAAAAAAACCACAATACCTTCAGCACCTAAAATAAGAGTTTGTGCTTACAGGAAGAACCATAAGTTAACTTTGAAAATTGTCTTCATTTTGAGGTAAGACAGAAAATAAATGTCACTAATATGACTGGTCAGGACTTAGTGTAAGATAATGTGCCAGTAGCTAAATTGCAAAACAAGCAGTCTTTATAGCATCTGCTGCAAAACAAGCAGTCTTTATAGCATCTGCTGCACTGGGAAACCTTTTTTTTTTTTTTTTTAAAAAGCATTCTGAGGGCTTCTGAATGATGGAAAAAAGAAGTTAAAAATATAGTAGCTTTTAATGTCTGTTCTTTCAAAGAGTCTTAATATTTTTATGAGCTTTGTTACATGTTGCTTAAACCAACTTACTTTTCCTGGATTTTGGTTTGGTTTAACATGGGAATTGTATAGAACACTTTAAAAAATAAATAAATAAATAAAAAAATCCATATAAGCTCAGCATTCTTCTGAAAACAGTTGTTTTCTCCTTGCTCAAAGGAGTTAATGTCAACTGTGTGAATTCATAGCATCTGTGTGAACTTGTGCAGTTATGTTGTTTTATCTTTGGGGCTAGTTAGAAACTTCACACTGTGGCTAATAAGTATGTGTACTGATTACTGGAAATCTGATTTTCCTAATAAATTAAGGAGGTGTTTTTATTTAGCACCTTCACAGGTATTGAAACCTGAGAGTATATTTTGTTAAAACTTCTAATTCTTTGTCTGCTTTTGCTGTAGAGATGCTTGGCAGCACCTGTATTTACTTACATTTCTTATTTAAATAAATTGGTAAATATTTAACGTCTGAACGACTATACCATTGAGGCTGCTAGAAAGATTAAATTGTTGCATTAGAGCAAGACTAGATCAAAAAGATTAGCTCCAGAAGGTAAAGAAATTCTAACAGGGAGCAGCAACACAAAGCTTAATGCTTTGTCAAGATGCAGGTGTCAAAGAGCTGGTTGCTGAAACTGCTTAATTGACACATCTGCTAGTTGCCTCTGAAGAATTTTCTGCCTTATTAAATTACCGCATAATAATGCTTATACCTTCCTGTGATTAATTGGCAGCTGCTGACTTTTTTGAGTCACACATCAGTGGTGTTTTTGTGAATAACTTTTGATGGTAATTTATCAAAAGAAGAGTTTGGGTAATGTGCGTGAGGCTCTTATTGGTCAAAACATGATGTAAGCGTTAATTTGCCATGATTTGAAAATTTTCAAAAAGGTGAACTATGCTTTTAAAAATTTGTAGAATCACTCCTAGCAGAGTGTAGGTTTTTATTTTACATATAAGCTAGGATAAAAAATATTATTGGACTATCATCTCTTTCTTATTATAAATGTATGTCTAAAATCCTAAATTTCACCTGTTTATGCAGGTACTTGGCGCAAAGGTGGTCACAAATGCACGAAGCCCAGGGGCAAAATGTTATGGCATAGTAACCATGTCTTCAAGTACAGAAGTGGCTAGATGTATTGCACACCTCCATCGAACAGAGCTGCATGGACAACAAATTTCTGTTGAGAAAGTAGGTTTACTAAGATGCAAACTTCCTAGAATAGACCATCTTATGCAAGAATCCGTACTAACTTTTTTGCTTTTGGACAAAATATAGGTGAAAGGTGATCCCTCCAAAAAGGAGCTGAAGAAGGAAAGTGATGAGAAATCTGGTTCAGGTAGAAGCACGGGAGATAAGAAAACGGCATCAAGTGATAAAGCCAGCAAGTAAGAACTTCATATGTGTCTTTTGAAGTTGTAAAAATCCTTTAAGTTGAATCTTCCTCATCGTGTTTCTGCATCTCTCCTAACAAGAACTCCATCAACCAAAAAAGAAGAAAAGAAATCTGAGAAATCTGAAAAAAAAGAAAGTAAAGAAGCCAAGAAAACAGAAGGTAAAGATGAGAAGAATGATAATGGAGCAAGTGGCCCTAATCAAGAATCCACTAAAAAAACTGAAGAAAAGAAAAGAATAAGTATGCAATATAGCCATGTTTCTTCCTTTTGAATCTGTGTGTCTGACTTATTTTGGGGGCATGTTCCTGCTCTTAATGTGGAAGCAAAGCAATTAAACGCCTGTTTTTTTTTTTAGACTCTAGTAACATCTACTATATCTGATGTGAAAGCTTCCATATTTTATATTACTACTTAACTACAGACATGCTGGTATGCTTCTACCAGTAACAGCTTGGTTTAGAGATTTATAAATTTTGCCCAAGAAAATCTGTAGTAGGCAAATGGAGATGTTTGTTTTAAACCCCTTCTCCTTTTTTTCTTCCCCCTTCACTAGGTGGTAAAAGCCCAGGTCAAGTTGTAGTTCTAGACCAAACAAAAGGAGACCAAGGCCACACTAGGACAGTTAGAAGGGGAAGATTTGAAAAAGTAAGTATCTGTAGATTTGATAGAATCCTTATTTGAATTGATGCTACTATACTGTTGATGTCTTTACTGTGATGGGTCAATAAATTATCGCAAACTGCTAAGCAGAGATAGAAGCTCTCTATGCTTTGGGATAGATAAGTAGTTAATGATATTTGAACATAGCATCCAGAAATCTCCCTAAGGAATGAGACTTCTGAAATAACCATTGTAATCTCTATCTATAGCCACAGATATTGAGGAACAAAGAGCGTATTATTCAAGATAAAGTGAAATTCAGGGAATACAGGGGTAGAAAGGATATCTTGCCTTTTGAAAAGATGAAGGAACAGAGATTGCGAGAACACATGGTTCGATTGGAAAGAATACGACGAGCTGTTGAACTCCGAAGGTAGTAATTCAACTTTTTGCTAAAGGCTTTTTTACACATTAATTGATCAGATACTATTTTTAGAAATTTAATTAGAATGTGTTCTGTCAAGCCTTTTACTCAGATGTTAAAGTCTGGGACTCTACCTAACAATATCTTCATACAAATTAACTGACTCCAAAATTTGCTTAATCTTTTAATAGTCACATGTGTGTACACGCATAGCTTAGTGTTTGTTAGAGGGGGTGTTACTGCATGCTAGTTTGCTTTTTGAAAATATGAGAAGTTGAATAGGAGATGTGGCCAAAAATAATGATTTTTAGAGAACTATTGTATGCCTAAATGACAAATCAAGCACAATACCATCTTGTTTCTACGTAAAAGGACTAAACAGTTGGTCTCTTCTATTTGTCTCACTTTATTTGGCCAAAATCTTGTAAAGGATAAAGTGACTTGTTGTTGACTGGATTTCCCTAAACAAAGGAATTCCCAGCAGGCATAAATTTTATAGGAGAAAATGCCTTTCCTGCTTCTTGTAAGCTGTTTTATAGGAAGTGGGAAGAAGAAAGCCAAATCAAGTTGTTCACATGTATACCTAACCTGTGCAAGTCAGAATTATGAATGAATATTGACAATGTTATTTTGTCTTTATTTTTGGACAGAAAGCAGTAAGTAAACTTTTGTTAGCTTGAAGCAGGCAAGAGCTAAAACAAAGTATTTTAAAGATCCAGATCATATTCTTTACTACGCTGTTGTTATCTGGTGGATAATAAACATAGTATAATAATAATAACAACAGATAATAAACATAGCAGTATGAATCCAGCACAAAAAAATAAAATCAGAATGATGATTCTTGACATAAACTTTTCTAGTATCAGTTGTCTGCTTAAATGGCTCTGCAGAATATGCTAAGGACAGTTTGGCTACTTGGGGCTAGAAGGAGTATAGACTTCTTAATACCAGGGCTTCTCTTAATAGTCTCCTCTCAAATAGTTTGTCTATGTCTGCCTGAGGTGATGTTAGTTTTGGATGAGAATTATTTTCAGATGAGTTTCTGCTACCTCCTTTGCTTTTTCTTTTTCAGGAGAAGAGAAATTGCGGAGAGGGAGCGTCGTGAGAGAGAACGTATACGAATAATGCATGAACGAGAAGAATGCTTGCAGAGGGAAAGAGAACGATTAGAAATTGAAAGGCAAAAACTAGAGAGGGAAAGGATGGAACGTGAGCGTTTGGAAAGAGAGCGTGTTCGTATTGAACAGGTATTGCATTCTAGTCAAAGAATACAAATATGCCTGTCATAATGGACTAACCCAATTTGCACTTCCTATGAATTTCTCTCTTCACCCTTCCACCCAGGCCTTAAAAGAACCAATGTAAAAACAAATAATTCACCATGTAAAACAACAAAAGTAGTCTTTTATCTTGTTTAGCTTGTAAATTGATGGCAAGTTCTTGCTACTGATTATACAGTAGCTGTATATGTCTTGTCACAAACACTGATACTGAAATTCACGAGATCATTGCTAGTTTTAAGTAACTTTACTGTTTTTTTCTAGAGAACAGTGGCAGAGCGAACCTAATGAAATCCATTTCTGGGCAGTGAGCACATTAGCAACATAAGGAAGCAC
Organism: Aythya fuligula; assembly: GCF_009819795.1. Taxonomy (NCBI): domain Eukaryota; kingdom Metazoa; phylum Chordata; class Aves; order Anseriformes; family Anatidae; genus Aythya; species Aythya fuligula. Next base: position 4,384,091 of record NC_045569.1, on the reverse strand, counting down.
CTGGAGATATTTATACTTAATAGCCAATAGCTTCTCCAGATATAAAGAGGAAGAACACTTCCTCTTAAAGTAGTCCTTATGCTCTTTAATGTGGAATGCTCTCCAAGGATGATATATATATCAGACAGTCTCTAGCAGAAAACTGTCAAGTATTAGGTCTGTATGCTTGCTATCTGTTTTACAGGTTTCCCTAGTAAGAGGTTGTTTGTGTTTTTTCACCCTTTTATGGTAGGAACGTCGGAAAGAAGCAGAGCGTATTGCTCGTGAAAGGGAAGAACTTCGTCGACAACAGCAACAACTTCGTTATGAACAGGAAAAGAGGAATTCTTTGAAACGTCCACGTGATGTAGATCACAGGTACTCTAATTCTCAAACCACTGTTTTAGAGCCCTTAGTAAAAACAAACAGCTACAGCCTTCATGGCAGACCTGAAAAGGTGTTTGTGCCTGAAATGAATCTTCCTAAAAGAACTGAATTTCTAGTATGATTTTTACATTAGGCTATGCCAAGTATGAAACAGAAGGTTTTGAAATACAAGAAGCAGCCTGTGAATAAATTCTTGTACCAAAAGAGCATAAAGTAATTGTGTGCACTTGCTGAGAAAAGCTGTTCATTTCTCTTTAAATGGTTGAAATGTCTAGCTTCCACTTCATAAAGAATTCACATATCTGGTAAATTAATGGTTCAGAGAGTCAATGTGATGGCTTTTAATTTTTACTGAAGCTGATGACATCTATCACTTGATGTTTGAGTCACATGGCTGAGACCTTAGCCATAACATTTACGTAACAGAGATACAGTGGAATGTAAGTTCTCATTGTAGAGACAGTAGCAGAACACTAATATTTTTTCATTAGGGGAATAAAGACAGCTTCATTTGTATACATTTCAGTATCTTGCATTCTTGTCATAAAGACTGTACCTGAGTATTTCTAATTAACAAGGCTGTGACACTCCCCATACTGTTCTTTCTTGAGAATACTGTTCTGAACTTTTTGCTTCTCTAGAAGGCTGCTTTGAAGGCAAAATCTTGCATGGATTCAGTTTGCATGGATGGGGCATAAAATGTTTTGTTTCCTTAAACTGCTCAAGACAGTACACTGTGGCATAGATCTTTATTACTGTTTATTGATACCAGCTCTTTAATTTGCAGACCAGAGTGGGGGGAGGTGGTTCTTAAATGATTTTGTTCACTATTTAAAGTGACTGACTGATAGAGGCTTTTCACGGGTTAAATACTTGTCTTTAAAGCAGACAAGTAACTGGTAACTTGAATGGTTTTCTGTTAGGCCATGATTTGGATATATGTAACTGATAAGGATTCATTTGCTTCTCTTAAAGGAGAGATGATCCTTACTGGAATGAAAATAAGAAGATGGCTCTTGATACAGATGCACGTTTTAGTCATGGTTCAGACTACAGTCGCCAGCAGAACAGGTTTAATGATTTTGATCACAGAGAACGGGGACGATATCCAGAAGGTTCTTCTGTTCCATCATCTTCTTTTGATAGGTAAGTTTAAGTAATAGGGCAGGTATTTACCTCCAACATCTCTATCTCTCTGGAGTTCACCTCTAACTACTTCAAAATTTAAAGTCATGCTAAAAGCTTTATGCAACAAATACATAGAATTGCAATAGAATTGCAGTAGTGTCCTGAAAAGATCTTGGGACTTGCCCTTCATAGCATAAAATATCTGCTTTTCTCTGGCGACATCAAATTAGCTGACTGGTGGACTTTTTTCATGACACTTCAAAAGAAATTCCGCAATTACTCCTCCTTCAGCATCTAGTTGTAAGTGGGTTCCAATGGATTAGATCTGTTGTGCTTGGTAAATTCATCATAATAATTCATCATAATAAATAAGGCTAAAAGCAACTGACCTAATGAGAAGAAGACTTGCATGAGTCACACTGGTTAGAGTCTGTGCAACTCTGCAGTAGATGCTGACTTCAAAACCAACTTAATGTTTCCATTAAATATTTCCAATAACCAATTAATATAAGACCACATAACTGTGACTTCTGTACTTCAACTGTTATGCTGCAGTGAACGTGAAACATATTTTCTAGCTGACTTAAGAAACAGAAATCTAGCATTTCCTATGCTTCACACTAGGAAGGTAAAGGGGAGGTCCTGCATCTGTTGAAATATTACTCTTGCCGAAACTATGAGCAGATAAATCCATTTAAAAATGTCATTTTGAGCTTGAGCCTAACAACTGTAAAAATAAATATAATTTGGTGTGGGAAGGGCCTTGAGATATATACCACAGATTCACATTCAAAAATACTGTTAATACTTATGAATATTTTCTAACCTTTGTACTTAGATGTATGGAGAAATGCGAGTAATGGGAAACAATCAAATTACTTTTTCCTACTTTAACAACTTAGGCGAGAACGTTTTGTAAATCAAGGTGAAGCAAAAAAGACTCGCCCAACAGCCCGAAGAGAAGAGCCAGGGTTTGAGAGATATCCTAAGAACTTCAGTGACTCTAGAAGAAATGAACCACCACAACCAAGAAGTGAACTTCGAGATACAGACAGACGGGAAGTGCGAGGAGACAGAGATGAAAGAAGAACGGTGATAATTCATGACAGACCTGAAATACCACATGGTCGACATCCAAGAGAGACTGGTTCAAATCCACCTAGGCAAACAAATTGGAAGAGTGAGGGAAGCATAAGCACAGATAAACGGGATGGCAGGTAAGCTTGCTGGCTAACCAAGAAATTAGTGATAGTACTGATTCTTGTAGAATCTATCCATAGTAATAATTCCTCAGGAACTGGTGCGTAAAGAGAACAGATCCCACCCTAAAGAGTGGCAAAGTCACCTTCCAGAAAGATTAGGAAAAACCTGTGTGTCAGCTGTCAAGTATGCTAAACCTCATGTATAAACTTGCTGACTCCCAGCAATTTATACCTAATTATGCATGACAACATATAGTAAGGAGGCTGTCTATGTAAGACTGCTGATGTGAACTAATAGATGCAAGCTTTAATTATTTAAAGAGCTATATCGATTTAAAAGAATGTTTCTAAGAAGCTAACTGCATATTGCTAGGAAACTAAAAACCACAAGTCCATATGTAATTCTATATGTAATATGATTTGGTACCAATTCTACTATACTGAAACCAGAATTTTGATGAAAGCAACTTTTACAGAGGTGAGAGGCCAGACCGATCAGGAAGAGAAGTGTCTGGACATGTGAGAGGTGCACCTCCTGGTAGCCGTAGCAGTGCTTCTGGGTATGGAGGCAGGGAAGGAGAACGAGGCGTGATGGGAGAAAGAGGAGGTGGAGGACAAGTAAGTCACGTTTTTCTGTTTGTGGTTGGAGAATACAAAATAATACTGGAAAAATAAGCTGACCATATTCTATGATTCTACATAGCATCACATAAATCATAACAAGCGTTCTGACTAATTTCAAGTTACTTTTATTTTGAAGGGTGCATGTGTTTTGCTTTCTTTAATAAGCTAATAAATCTGCAGAAAATACAGTACTTATGTCAAGCATCTTTGAGGCAGCGCATGTTACTTCTAGTGCAGTTGGTCACTGTAAGCTATAGCATGCTACTCACTGAAAAAAGATTCTGCATCACTTGTTTTTAAAGCCCACAGACTAAATGTTCCATGCTACTAGATCCTGAAGCATTTAATTCTTTCCTCTGTGTGTTTATATATATAAAATATTTTATATATATATATATATATATATATATATATATATATATATATAAAAAATATGGAACGTGCTCGTCAGTGATTAAGAGATAAGCACAGAACTGGCAGTAAAGTATGAGCTCATAGAACTTCGCTCCCCGGATACCCATACACTCATTAATGCAAAATAGTTCCATTTTATCTAGAGTTATTTTAACAAGACTTTTCTAAGATTGCATAGCTGCTTATGGACCAAAGTCTTTAAAAACTACTTGATTTTTGAATAGTGTTAATGGAGACCTTTATAGAAAAGCTCACTTTGTGTTTGATAATGAAAAATGCCTTATTATTCATTTATTCGTTATATAATAATAATTATATATGAATATATAATTATATATTATATACATCATATAATCATTCATTTTCTTGCTAGCACTATAATGAGGACAGACATGTTGTTGAACGCCATAGTCGTGAAACTGGACCAAGGAAAGAATGGCATGGACCTAGTTCTCAAGGAAGTGGGTATCATGACACAAGGAGAATGGGAGATGGCCGTGGAGGAGGTGGCATGATGTCTCCACACACAAGGTACAGAAAATATTCCTTCCTCCCACTCCCCTCCAGTCCCTCAAAGCTCTTCTTATGTTTAGGAAGTGTAATAGTCTCAGTACAATCAGCATTACTTTCAGTGGATAGCTTGCTGCTGTACATCACACCATATAATCAGTCTTTCCATGCCAGCCTCTGGTTCCACAGTTCCTGTATTACTAGTGGTAGTGCTGTTAAAGCCTTTCCTTGGGTGGCTTCAAGTCTCTTTTGAGACTTGAGTTTAACAGTTAGGTAATATGATAAATGTTCTTACCTGTATGCACAGAGTATAGATACTTTTGATAACTCTTTTTTTTTTTAAAACCTTTGTTTCCAGTAACTCTTCACCAATTAATAGAGTTGTACAGATCACAGGGAATTCCATGCAGAGGGGAAGTGGCTCAGGATTTAAGCCGTTTAAAGGTGGACCTCCACGAAGATTCTAAGATCTACAGCTGCTTGGTTTCAAGATAACTTATTGAAATCTCTTGTAAACTTTCTTTGATTAAAAACAGGAAATCTTGTCTGGAAGTCCTGGTTAAATTTTTTTAATTTAACATGATTACTTTCCTCTCAATTTTGGAGGCATTTTAATAGTTACGTTGTAATTTTGGATAGTTTTTGTGTATCTTTGATAAGCATTTTCCTTGAGGCACTAGAGCTGTATAAAAACAAATTGGAACCAAAATATTTGTTAATCCTGTACAAAAACAATAGTTTGCAGCTGTGTGCTAGTAGTTTTGATTTACCAACATTAGCTCCGTGGTGTCATGCTTTAAAGTTAGCTACTTATCACACCATCATACACAATTATAACCTCCATTTTGAAGGTTATCCAGGCTATTCTCTCTGCTTTCTAATTTGTAGAGAAATAAGATCGTTCTTTCATTACCGGGTATTATGTAACCTATTTTTGCAGAAGGTACTGTTACATTGAGTGCATTTATGTGTATTCTTGCAAATGTATTCTTTTGAAATAAACCTTCATATTCTGTATAGCTTCTAGTAAGTCTCTGAAACAGTCTTTTGGGAAGGAAGAGAATATTAAACTGACATGTTAGTATAGCAAATCAAAAAAAGTATTGACAGACCCTTCTGAATAGCATGAGTGCTTAAAGTTCCCAAACCATTCTGTTGTAACAAAGACACTGTCAAGCTGCAGCTGTACTATATCACAACAATTTGGTTTCTAATTGGCGCAAAAATCTTTTGCAAAAGATGTTTTACTTATCCTTAAAGCATGCCTATTTTTAAATAGAGATCGACCCCACCATACTTATATAGGAATGTATATTTAATAAAGGAGTAACTAATCATACAGTAGGACCTCCTCTACTACTTGGTACTACTTCTTCTAGAGACCATAGCTAAAGAGCATAGCAGATGACAATTACAGGTCTACCAACTAAAATGTTTGCTTCAAAGTACAACTGAAATGTTCAGCTGCTCAAATTTCTTCTAACAATAAGTAGGCTGTAGTCTACCTCAAAAAAGTACCTGCTTATTTCAGCAACACTTTTAAACCCAAACCATAGTTTGAAAATACTCTTAAATATACTTCTCCTACAATAGAGGAACTTTCATGAAGAACTTTAGTTTTCATAAGTGCATTCAGTAGCACATGATTTAACAAAATTAACAGCTAAGAGAAAATAGGATCTTTGTATTTCATACAAATGCATGGTATCATCTTACCATTACTGTGACTTTAGTAGAGTGAGTCCTAGAGGTATTGACTATTGATTACCTTATTCTGGTCGATTATAAAGGGCTTTAAGAATAGTATGATTTCCAACATCTACGTAGACAAAATACAGTTTTCACATGAACATCGTGTAACTGACTGTAAAAAGCTTCTACCTTCATTGCCTCCTTAACTACTATTAAATTGAAAACAGAAGTGCCTTCAATAGCACCAGAAAGATAAGTACCAAAAAAATGCTGAACTCTCAGGGGAGGCCTAAAGAAGTATTTATAGACTTTTGCTTTTTCTGTATAGCAAAGCTGTGGTAGAACGTTACCCTTAATAGGGCCTGGATACAGTTTACTTTAATATGGATTACTATAACTGAATTATAGTGGCTGAAGAGTCCTAAATGCACCATGTTGTTTGGGTATACCAATAATTGCTCTTTTGTGTGGTGTCAAGCAGGATGATTTTTTCTTTTATTTAATGTTGAATGGTTTTGGGCTTGGTAAAGAAAGGTTTAACCTATCAGCAATATTAGGTACAAGACACCTCTGTTACCTGAGCAGCATGAGCATATGATTACAACCTAGGTGTTTAAGAAGTTAAAAGCCAATTAATCCACTACACTGAATTGTATATTTGCAAAACTGGACGCTGGACAGAAATACATAGTTTGCAAATAAAACTTGAGAAGGGTTTATAAAGTATTTGAATAAAGGCTGAAAGCTTTTATTGGTCCAGACTGTCTTTTAGAGAAGCATCAAGTTCAGTTACAGATCATGCTCAGTTACAGTCTGCTGTATGGAGAAACTTAAGTATCTGGAATGTTCCAGAGGAATGAAATAAAGTGAGTTAAATTGTGTTGTGTTTTTTTTTTTTTCCTGGTAAGTAACCTTTCAGGAAAGATGGGAGCAGAGAGAAACCTGGTACAACAGTATTTTCTATACGTAATGCTATGTGAATATTCAAACGTGGCAAATACTTACATTTAAACAAAAGAAATATGCCATATTAGCAAGTGTGCCAAGACACCCTTCTCTAATAAATAACTTATCTTGATGATTTAATACATCTTCTCTCATTTATCTCTTACTAATTTGTACTTCTTGATTTTTTTCCCCTATGATTTTTTGCAGCAGGTTCTAATAAGAGAAAGTACAAATTAACAGGTTAGAGTACATTTAAAAACAAGCAGTCTGACAGTAATCCATGCTTTAAGTGACAACATACAAAATATTTGCTGTAGGATGGTTGATAGATCACATGGGAAATATGAAAGTTAATAGCCTTAGAAGACAAAGCTACAGGTGGGCACAGAAATAAAAGCAGAGATGTATCTTACCTGAAGTAAATAGATCCAGATGTGCATTTCAACTGTTAAAGGAATTAACAATATTTCTTGGCATTTTTTTTTGCTTTATTAAAAGAAAACATGCATATGTAGATATTTCACTTGAGTAAAAATAAATGAAAGTACTGAAACAGGAGTAATGGGGATAAACCTAATTGAAAAGAAATTACCAGAAACTTTGAGTTTATAGAGTATTTAGGTCAACTGAAATCTACCCTTTTCTTCTCCAGTATGTTTTATTTCATCCAACCAGTGTTATTATGAAAGTTAGTATGAAAGAGTTAAGATGCCTAAATTAAATGTTTATTTCACTTTGCTCAAATTTATTAACAGATAATGACTTTCAGAGGACTGTTAACCAAAATCAATTTCAGCAGGGTGAACACCTTAAACTATAGAGGTTGATAATCACAGACTTCTTGTTAAAGATACTAGAATTTAGCAACTTTCCTTGAAAAAAAAAAAAAAAAACCAACAAAAAAACACCAAAAAGGGGTATTAAAATACAGAATTAAACTTCTCTGAAAATGATTCAAGTGTTCAAAAGTATTTTAACAGTTTACGAGGAAAGTGTCAATTCCTTATAGTATTTAAAAATATTAATATAATATAAACAATTAAGGCCTTTAAAACACGAACCATTCAGTAGCTGTTCTTGTACATGCCATTACAACTAGCATCATAATGAAAAGGATTTCCATCATATGCTTTGGTACAAATGATACTGCATGACTAGATTTAATCATGTCATGCTTCTAAAATACAAGTTTTAGAACTTTAATTTTTCTGTTTCCTAGTAAATCTCTAGTAGCTTCTATTACCTTTTTAATATATATTTCCTGTTAAAACTAGATTTGGAGATACAAGATAAGCTTTAGGTGATTAACAGGCTTACAACTCAACTTCTAATTTATCACAGCTGAGCACTTGCATGATTCAGGTGGGTCTAAGCATAGCATCTTGAACACATTAGTATCTGCTTCAAAAAGCAAGTCTTTCTGAACTTTTCTAAAATAACTTCTAGTTTTTAATTTCCTGGTAATGCTATTGAGACAGTTAATATGGTAACACGTATGTCAGTGCTGGAGAGTGAGGGGCAGTTTCTGTATGACTCATCTGAATTTCATCAGTTTGTTTCAGATGTAGTTAACTTCAAGCTTACATATGTTAAAGGTGATTATCAAAGGTTGTACATATAATAGCTATGCATCTGTTCACTTGCTAAGAGATTGATAAGAACTTCTTTCATGGAAAGTTGTAAAAAAAGATGAACCAAAACCATGTCACCTAACAGGAAAGATGTATCTCTTAATGGGGGGGCTGGGGAGAAACACTGATAGTATTTTTTACTGCCTTATGAAGTAGCTGTATTCATTCTTATAATGTATTAATATTGTGACTTTTTTAATGTAAGATCTAGTACTGAGCAGGTAGCAACAGATTTAGAAGTTATTGTTATAGAAAATGACAAGATACTTTTTGCATTAAGTACCACTAACAAATTTCTTGAGTATTAACCTGTAAACAGTGACTCTACACTGCAGACATATCAGTATAGGAAAAAAAAAAAAAGTTACAAGAAGGGAATAGTTGTCAAATATGATCTGATAGCAATCTGGGAACAACTATTAAGTGCTTTCATTTTGCAAGTACAAACTGTACCAAAAGCACAGTTCTGCTTATTTAATGGATGTCTATACTGTAATTACTTGACTAGTCACAGTTTAGCATAATGTAACAGCACTGGCTATTTCAAGAGTTAGCCACAGGTGGAGAAACACTTGCTACCTAAGGTCCCTTTTTTTAATGGATTCTTAAAGGTCAAGCTCGAAGAGAAAGCATGTAAGAAATCCAGAAATGCAAGCATACTGACATCAACTTATTATATGAAATATGAACATGTAATTATGACTATTTGAGATAAAAATGCAAATTGCTGAAAAAGTAATTTAAAACGCCACAGGTAGGTTCATTGGGTCACCGTATCTATCTACAATAGTCTAATACAATCAGCTATTAATTTTTATTTATTTATTTATTTTTTAAAAGTGAAAGAAGAATTTTGTTTCCAAAGCAGTAATTTTCTTCCTACCGTAAATACAACTCAATTGTAAAGTCTAACAAGGCTGCAATGGACCAAAAAAAAGCATAGTGTTAATTATTCACCTCACATACAACCTGTTTTAAAGCTTTCAATCTAAAGAACTTCACCAAAACCCAACTGTAAACAAAAACAGGAATTATACAGCACTTTCTGGTTCTGGTAAACCTGCAATAATAAAACCCTTAAAATTACAAGACCAGTTGTTGCCCTGGCACCAAAATACTGAAGAGAAATTAAAGTTGCCTTAGAAATAGGCATAAAATGCTGAATGTGCATGCTTTGCAGAAGACATGGTTACATTCAAAACTGAGCTTGTTTTTGCTGAAAAAATGCCAAGGATAATCTAACAGTAGCTTTCCTTGGGGAAAAAAAAAAAAAAAAAAAGATTCCTTATTTTGTCTAAGATTTTTCAAAAATGTAATAAGTTATATGACTGGCTTGCATAAGCCTATACTGAAATGCCATGTTTTAATTTCCTCCGCATGCTTGTGTATCGTAGTATGAGGTTGGAGTGGACAGACATTTAATTTAAAAAAATTAGGACAAGTGATAGTAGTATTGCAATACTGCTCAGGAAGTTTAGAAGGATCCTAACACATAATTTAGCCACCACTAGTTACTGTAAGATAGCCCTAACTATTAGCTGTAGGAATGCACAGTAGAAACCATAGTTAAAAAGAGAATTTAGCATTACATTATTTAGAAATAAATCTGTTCCTAACATTTATTAAATTCTTCCAGTGAAATTTCTAGAGCATACATAGGCTTGTTACTCATGTAGCAGTTTGTTAGTTCTAGGTGATTGCAGCATATATAGGTAGTTACAGCATTATTATACAAAATTAAATACATATTTTTAAATACTATGTTCCCCATAAACATACTACAAAAGAAGAAAAACATGCATTAAATCATTAAATTTCTTAATCAGAAACTTCTATGCATTGTTTAATATTCCAAGAGTGAAAAATCCAGTATCACAAAGAACATTTCAAGGCAGTTTCAAAGCCTATTAGAAAAGCGGTCATCTAATTCTCTGTAATTCTTTCACAGGGGGGAATTGCAACTATAGCATGGACTGAAATAATCATACTAGCTCTATTATAGCCGGTACAGGTAATAAATTATAAATATGGACTTATGACAGTTATATACTTGGAATTGACATATTACATGGTGAAGCCCCTATTGTCATGTTCCCCATATTGATTCAATACTGTTAGTACTGAGCTCTGGATTCTGCTAAGGAGAATCTGAGTGTGTGTGAGCTAAAGGCACTGTCTCATGAGACACCAGTAAATCACTTCCCAAAATTTATGAGTTTCACAGTATGTATCATAAACTGGGTGGTACCTAAACTGAAATCGTATTAACACTAAAGGACCTTCTCAAAAGATCAATTAAAGAAATAAAAAACTTAACAAAAGATCTAATGTCCCAACCTGCTACCAAGATTTATATGCATTTGGCTTAGTGTTTGACTATAGCAGACAATGATATTTCACTCACTTTTTGGCCCCAGGAAGACTGTAGCAAGACCCCTACCTGGTTCCTTAAATGTGTGACTCAACTACTGATGAAAGCACTTGGTGCCTTATTTCATGTTTCATCAACACATTTAGAGAAACAGATTCCTTTATTTTCATATTAGTACAGCAAATTGTTTTTAAACTATACTGTTTAAACTAGGTTTGTACTTTTGAGTACGGAAGCTCATCTGAAATATTCCTATGGATTTCCCAACCATGACATTTCATTGAAAATTCTGTGTGTCAAGCAGGCAAACATGGTATTTTGACTTCTACAGACAATTAACTAAATGTTTAAATTTCTTAGCCTCAAAGCACACTGAATTGTCCACTTCAACATATGAATTTTCTCTATGAGCATAAATAATCCTACAAACCAGAAGAGTAATTTTAAAGGCAGTAAAGAACTTTAATGTTTCAGCAAGTTCTCCAGAGGTAACTCTCCAAGTAAAGAAAGAGCTCATAGTGACAAAGCTGACATAATGACCAAAATTAAACAGCAGACAACTGACATTTAATAAAAACGTTTGGAGTTTTTAAGAGGGTCCAAACAGCTAGTCTTAACCTAGAAGCATTATGAGAGTGAAGAAGGTGTACAGAGACAGACACTGCCAACCCATTATAAAACATGTATTCTGGTCATTTCTCAGAATCATAGAATGGCCTTGGTTGAAAAGGGCCTCAAAGATCATCTATTTTCAATGCCCCCACTCGGGGTGGGGTTGCCAACCACTACAGCAGGCTGCCTAGAGCTGCATCAAGCCTGGCCTTACTTAGGTGAGGTTTGGCCAGTACATGCTATGGCGACAGCTATTTATTATGCTACACCATAATAAATGCTGTATAAAGCATATTTACTATGCTACCACGTAATAAATGAGGGCAGTGAGGCACTGGCACGGGTTGCCCAGAGAAGCTGTGGGTGCCCCATCCCTGGAAGTGTTCAAGGTCAGGCTGGATGGGGCTTTGGGCAGCCCGGGCTGGTGGAAGATGTCGCTTCCTGTGGCAGAGGGTTGGAATTGGATGATCTTTAAGGTCCCTTCCAACCCAAACCATTCTGATTGTATGAAAATTGAGGATAAATCCCTAGACAATCTCAAGAAAAGCAGGCAGCATAGAGGTCTTTTATATTCCAGCCTCTTCTCTACATTTCTCTGCCACACTTCTTCCCCTTCAGAGGAAGGGACAGTTGAGCTTAAATACAATGCTTTTCTACTGGACAACTGTAAGAACAAGCTGTTAACCAGAAGGAGTATGTGGAAACACTATGGAAATTAACATCAAATAGATTTCTGTTTAGATAATTTGGATGAGCGTCATTCATCTCACCAAAACTTCGCATTCAAAATAACACTGCTACCAGTCTAGTGCTGGTTATGCTTAAAAGACTGTTAAGTAACTGCACCAAATCACAAAATAAAATGCCTATGTTTAAGTTGCTGCATTGACATTTATTGTCATTGGATTATATGAACACTTTTCAATGTCAGATTTTTTTTTCCTGGTACCAAGGTCTTACTCTCACAGCACAGATGGAGAAATAAGAGCATTATAGTGCAACCAAACTAAGGCTTTTTATTTTTGCTTTTTCCTTACATGCTTTCTAACAAGAACACCAATTAACTTGCATTTGCTGACTTATCTGCTCTTTAAGATTGCATAAACGTAGACTTCTTAAGGTTGTAAAATGAATACAGTTCTTAATTCATTATGTTGTATTTGAAGATCTACTTTGTGTAAACTTTAGTAATCAATTGTGATAAGCATCCTAATAGTAAAAAAAAAAAAAAAAAGCTGATCTAAGCATAAGCAATAAGTTAGCTTTGGGTTACAGGTTATAGATCTATTGTAGCAGGAAAGAAGAACAGTTAAAAGTCTATCAGCTTCACATTTTACTTTAGTATTTCCTGCTGAATACACCAGGAGATCCAATTTCATGACATCGAATTGCCTTTTATTACATACTGGAAAAAAATTTCACGAACTTGTGTGTACAAGTTTGAAGAAACATTTGACAATAACGTGAAGTATCAAGCAAGTGCATAGACTGACTGGCAATTCAATGCAAGTGTATATGGAAGAGTGTATGGTTCACTTTCCACTCGTGTGTCTGTGATCCACAAGAAGAGCTCTGTAAAGACAATCTGAACATATACTTTATTCTATTAGGTAGGTGGCTTGCTACAGATTTTTTTTGCATTGTGTTTTAAGTGAATTTTCAGGAATGCTAATTTCTTCTCATGTTACAGCCTTATTTGGATCTGCTTTGTTGGGCTTCAGATTACACATAAATGGAACTTCAGTGGTAGATTTGAGCATTTACAAAGTGCCTTTTAGAAAGACATTTTAACACTATGGCAGTGCTTGTAGCTTTATTTCACGACTGTAATGCAACAACAAAAAATTCTATGATTCTGTCTTTTGTGCTAGCTTTTATCTAGTGGAAAACAAAGTTCTACTCTACTTTTCTGACACTTTCATATACGCTATGTAGGTATTTGTAGTATGTGCATGCTAAATTGTATAAACAGATTTAAAATATAAATCTGTACCTTTTGCCAGAAAAAGATTTGAAAAAAGACTGTAAATGAAGTAAATAGAGCCAGAAGTACCCATCATCTTACTAGTGCTCCCTGATTACTTTGACATTGTTTTCCAAGCTCACTATTACAGATAAAAGCAGTTCTATTCAGTTTTTTGATATCGTATATTTTGATATTTTTGATATTTTACATATTGTTATTTTTTCAGTTTCAGATATTTTATATACCGACTGTGACAGTTACTTTTGAAATGGTTAGTCACAGTGGGGCGTTAATTAATCTTCCAGACATACTTCATATTGGATATTAAAAAGCTCACCTGCTTATAACTTTTGCCACTATCAAGCTCAACCCATGCAGAACAATGCCCTAAATTTTAGGAATTCTTTATCTTTTTTTTTTCCCCAAAGCTCCGAGACCTGTAAAGAAAAAAAGGATATAAACAGAAAACTGTTTGAATAGCATGCCTGCCATCTCAAATAACCTGAAAACCTTACCCTGTTATTGAAAGGAAATTGAATTACTGGGAAGTCCAGACTTTGTGATGAGCACTGACATTTAACTTTTCTTCCATTGTGACCAAATAACATTACCAACACTACAGTATATTAGATTTCAGGCACATCTGTCTGAAAGTGGAAATGCTACATGAATTGTTCTAATATGAGCAAGTATCTCAGGCAAAAAGATACTCTGAATAGCCACAATGTCTGCTCAAGTTAAAGTTTAAAAAATAATAATTTAAATTGGCAATACTGTCAGTGAAAAATAATAAGATAACAAACACTTAGCTCGACATATTTATTTTTCAAGGGCAATAAATAAATGTAAATACACAAATTTGGAAAAAATCTTAGTAACAGAATGTTTTTAAACAACATTCTGGCTTAAAGTCTTTGTTATTGACACTATTGAAATATTTTCTGATTTGATTAAGGTAGACAAGTCGTTATGTTGGTGATCCTCCATCACATTAGTTTGAAGAAGTTAGGCTGCTGCAAAGGAAAAAAGAGGTCAACCTTTGCTTTGACACAGAAAGTTAACTAAACTGCATACGTTAAATGTTAAAATGACTTTTCTGGGCGTGACTTTACTAAAGAATATAGAGAAATCTTTACATTTACAATTTGCATATTAGATAACTACCATTCATAACTTTGTTATTATTAAAAAAAAGTGTAACAAAATTGAAAAACAAAAGAAAAAAATGTCATGGAAGAAAAAGGTGATATAAACTGGCCCTTCAGTTAATAAGACATTCTTCCTTTACAAGTCTAACTTTCCTTCTAGGTTCGTAACAGATTTTATGTAATTACTGGTTGCCATCACCACAGCAGGTCTGCCTGAAATAACTGCAAAGCAGCTTTTTACCTGTGGACTTGTGTTTAAACACCCACTGTCTTACAGACATTCTTCAAACACCGGAAACCAGGAATGTCATATTCTATCCAGCTGCCTTAGCTGTCCTAGACTATTGTATACTAATGCACTTACCCAGGCCTAGAGCATGAATCGTAACTTGTCCAGGAGAAGCAGCCTTTTTCAAAAGTATCTACAAATTGTGAAATACAAATCTTATCAAAAAGGTTCAGCAAGAAGGTAATTCCTATTGACTTAATGGAAATGGAGGAGGATTTGCGGTTCCCTCATAATTCAGTAAATATTCTGTTTCTGTACGCTATAAATACTATAAGATGCAACACGTTTATTTGGTTCCCATAAATTAGAAAATTGTTTCCAAAAATTCTAAATTAGTGATTTAAAACACAAAATATTACACCTGACCACCTTTCTAGACAATCTCAGAGAGCAGCCTAGCTTTTCTCTCACCCTTCGGAAGTGTGCTTTTTAAAGATATATCATCTAGAAACAAAAAAGTGTTTTTAATTACAGTCCACTTGCTTAAATATGCAAGTGGACATGTTAATGTTAAAGGTACTTCTGGGAAAAAGAGGCAGATAGTTATTTTAACTCTGCATTCTTAGAATAAGGATTATTATAGATCTTAGTTTCCTCTCATCATTCGCCTATCATATAGAGAGGTCAATAAATAAGAAATTATCTGGTCCAGTTTACCTACAAGAGGAAAAAATTACTAAAAGAAAAAGAAGTTACCTATAAAATCACTTGTTTAACCCTGATAACATCTGAGTTGCCATACCCAGTTTATAACTGCAAGAAAAGCAAACAATATTCATCTTGCTCATTAATAAATGCCCCATTTTCTATGACAATTTTTGTATAATCAAGTCATATATTCTTGGGGCAAGAAAGCTGGCCAGGGGTGCAACAACAGCACTAACAGTATAAATCTGGGTTCAAAAAAATAATAATAAATGTACTAAATCCAGAAGCGAGGATATCTGGACACATTGAGGAGGCAGTGCCCATCTGTTATTTGGGCTCTTGTGTTACAGAGACTATACCCAACCTAAGATATAGTTTCTCATCATTAAAGTAACATAGGATTCTGTTGTGCTAGTGTACAGACTTCAGGAAAAAAGTCTTACACAAAACCAATTACCTCCTTTGTTTAGAGTAGAAGATAAAATAGCTTACTAACTGATGTAATAAGTAATGGATGTCACTATGACACAAAACTCGCCATGATCTGTGTGTTCAGCTACAAGGTGCAGTATAACTTATGACTAACTCAAAGCACAGCCGCATCCAACTGTGATTTGGAATTCCATCTCAAGCAGGACACGCGCTATGACTTTGAAGAAAGTCTGCATGATTGTAACAAAGTCACCCATCCTCTCCTGAAACATGAACAAAATCCGTGGGGTAATCAGGCACAGGCGGCATGTAACGGGTTTGTCTTCCTTTTTACTCCTTGCTTTTGCTTCTGAGGACATGCACTTGGCTCCAGAATAAATCCATTTTCTGTTACAAGAGAACACAGCTATTCTTCTCTTTTTCTCTCTCTTTCTCTCGAGGCTCTTTACGTTTGCGTTCATTGCTCCCAGATTGTCTTCCACTTGCTACAGAAGGAGCACCTTGCACCTGCTATGTAAAAAAAAAAATAGCATTTTGAATAAAACAAGCAGAAGCTATTGTATATGTAAAAAATGGAAGTGTTATTTAGTTTAAAGTATACAGAAGTTCATCTTTAACGCAACAGCAGAATTCAGGTAGAAGGTCTTTCAGTGAAAACTTTCCAAAACCTCCATGCAAACTTATTTCTGAAAAAACAAAATATATTTAAAGTCCTATGAGTCTCTTCTATTGTGTTCACGTATTTTATTATTGAAGCAACTGATTTGAATTTGTCTTCAAACATTTTCTGGCACATCTATATTTACTTGACTGTTTTTTTTCCAATTTCTTTTTATAAGAATATAATCCACATTTCAGAAGTTGTGAGTGAAAGTATGTTTTTTGACAGCTGAAATGTGGTAAAGCAGATGTTTTTTCTGACTAGGAAGTAGTTAAGAATTTGGTGAGTTGTAGACAGAAGGCAACAGAAGGTTTGCACATTCACCATCTTTTCTGGCTACTATTCATTCATAGCTGCAAAAGAGGATACTGTTAAGTCTTGTTAAGCAGGTTCCTCAGTTCTTTCCAACTTTTTGCAACCAGCAGAAATTAAATCCCCTTTCACTCTGTTTACATCTTTGTCTTAGAAGTAGTTACTGATGATTGTATATAAGCAATAAGCAGCAGAAATCACAGAATTTGGAACCATCAAAATTTATTGTTTCACATTTAACAGCTGTGTCCATTAAGGGTTCTGAACTGACACAGGCAATCCAAAGACTTGGCCTTCAAACAGATTGCTTTTATTTACAAATATGTGGAGTGTGTGTGTGTTTTGAAAATCTCCAGCAGGAAAGAACCCCCTGAATCCAGGACAACTTAAATATTGCCTCTGGCATGCAAAAAATCAGTTATATGGCCACTTCTTATATAGATGTGCATGAATCACATTTTCCACACATTCTGAACACAACTGCTTTTTAAGGGGGAGCAGAGAAGGCATACCAGCAGTAGCTGTTAATTTCAGGATGAACAGGACAAAATAGATTCACAAAGTATCATGACTAAAACATGTAGAAAGGTAAAACCATGAATTTCCTCAACACAACACAAAGACAATTTTGACTACTGTTGAAAAGCTCCTATTTGAATGCTATTTTGCAATTAATGTAAAATATTTTTAATGCAATCTTTGCAACCTTTAGTAGTAACTCATCCCATCATTCCAACTTAAACAGTATGAATGAAACTTTGATTTAGGTTAGACATGCTTTGAATATTTAAGTACCAGCAACTGTCATATCTGCATGCACACTGCGAAAGTTGTAGTGCTATTTGTTAAGATTCCTATATTCATCTTGTTACTTGCTGTTTACAATGTAAACAGCATCAGTCTTAACTGTCTGAAACATTTACAAAGGTAGATGTGTGTGTGTTAAGTATTAAGTTAATACTCACTAAAACTGGTGATCATATTCTGTAATGTTTTCTTACCTGGACCTGAGCAGCTGCTTGTTCTTGTTCTTGATAGTACTGAGAAGCTCGCCTGTCCTCCTCTTCCTGAAGCTTCTTTGCTAGCTCTAGATCGCTAATTCCTTCTGGTATCTGTTCCCAGTTAATTTCTTGATTTTGCTGCTCTTGTTGTAGAGACAAAGCCATCAGATAATCCTAAAGAGTAAACTTGCTTATTAACGCTCTTTCATGCAGAAAAGAGCCAAGTACATAACATAGTACATTTTTCAGCAAGGGCAGCTACACAGTATCATCCCTTTTCCCCTAGCCTCCATCTTCAAATCCATCCACCTCACAGAAACAAGCAGAAATTCTGTTTCAGAACATGTTCAAAATCTGAGCCACAGAAAGGCCGAAAACTCTACTTCGGCTTTTTTCCCTTCACTGTACTTATGTCACAGCACACAAAACACAAAAGCTAGTTAAAAGAATGGCTTTCAGTTTTAAATTCCCTTACTTGGACAGCAGCAAACGAAAGATAATGCCCAGCTCATACCCGTTTAAGGTAGAGATAACAATTTTGATGCTGTCTCATTGTTATTTGCTATTTCTAAGTAAAAATGGGATTTATGCTCATTAGAGCATCTGTTCCCACTGTACTGAGCTGCACTGACACCAAATCAATGAGGAACACTGACTCCTAAACCAAGGAGAAGATAATCAAGATAGTTTGGGATATATCCAAACAGACAGACAGCAGTAGCAGCTCAAGATTTTACCAGTTGTTATCTCTACCACGTTATCTACTAAAAGAGATGT
This sequence comes from Aythya fuligula, assembly GCF_009819795.1. Lineage (NCBI taxonomy): Eukaryota > Metazoa > Chordata > Aves > Anseriformes > Anatidae > Aythya > Aythya fuligula. Next base: position 4,365,359 of record NC_045569.1, on the reverse strand, counting down.
ACAGTGCCTAAGATGTTCGTTTTTTTTTTTTTTTTTAAGCATCTGCTTACTCTCTCTCTCTCTCTCTCTCGCTATATATATATAAAATATTAAAAAATGACAGTGATTATAAAGATAAATCTTACATTCTAAACAAGCAGAATTTCCAAGTGGTCTTGCTACACGCTTATGCATTAACACAAATAGTTCTTGTCTCCAATAGGACTTCCAGAAACTATTACTTATAGTTAGGAATAACATTACCACCATCACATGCATTCTACTATAGCCCTAGTCTTATATTCAGCAAAGTTGGCATCTGAACACAAAATTCCATTTTGACAATCAACGTGCTGAAATGAATTTATAAAATGAGGAGAAGTTTCATGGTACTGTTCTTGTTTCCATATACAAAGTAGATGTGACATTTCACCTGAGTAAATTCTTTGGAGACAGGGATGCTCAAAGATTAAAATCAGACCTTTTAAACTATTCAGGATTGGTCTTAGTCTTCTCCTCCCTTAAAGTTGTGATAGTATTTCAAAGGAGCACTTTTGAAAATCTCAATGTAGGTATCTAAAGATTTTTTTTTCTAGTCATTTTTGTATGAGTACACATATACACACATCTGTATGACTAATATGACACATATGACTAAAAATAAACAGTATTTACTACATATAGTCACCAGTGAACACAAAAATACAAGAGAGGCAGAAATCCAGTACTTGATCTATTTGATCCTGCTGCCCTCTGTAGACAGTTTCAGGGTCTGATGGAGGCCGTAGGTGGAATTCAGAATCACAGAAATTTCCATCACCATCCACATTGTGTAAGCTTTCCCAAACAACTTTCTCTTCTGTAAGAAAACCCTGGTCTGTCACCAGCAAGTAAAGTTGACCCTATGGAATAAAGAAAACCTGTAAAATTATGAAAATGCTTTATCACAGTCTGATATATAGTTATGATAAATGAGCCCCTAGCAACTGTTGCCTTCCAGTAAAACATTCATTTAGATTTTTTGGTGAGTTTTAAATTTAAACAAATCTACATATAGCATTAGAAGACCAGATATTAGTATGTAACTAGCCTCAGAACAAGTAGTTTAAAGGCATTATTTTTAATCACTTCATCTCCTCATGAAATTAACACAGGAAAAGGAGGCCTTGTAACAAGTAGTATCACCTGCAGCCTACATCTATTAGTATTTTAGAAGGTTTTTTGTGCAAACCAGAAGAACTGAGTTGTTCTGTAGAATGATTTCGCTTTAACTATGGCAAACTCAGACATCTTTTTCCTTGGGAAAAAAAATGCAGGTTTTGCTATGAAATACATTTTCTAGTTGAACTAAAGCCCATGTGGAGTATCAAAACAGAAATCCCACATTTATTTATAAATCTAGAGAGCATCATTGCAATATGCATACTCAAAAATTAAATCCCTTGTCACTTTTCAGGTAAAAAACTGCTAGGTTGTATCACAGGCACATCAGCGGGAAAAACTTTCCAACTGAACTAAGACATTCTTAAACTGATTCCTTCTTTACAGTTCTGTTTTTCCTTGATCTATGTAATTATCATTTGACATATTTAGTAGCTGTATAATGAAAAGCAAAGGCAAAAAGAAAACAACAGCCTTTAACTGCTGAAAATGATTACTGTATAATCACAAAAGCCAAGACTATTAATATCCAATTAAAGAGACAGGAAATAGACTAAATGAGTACTTGGGCAAATGGATAAATTGGATGCTTATTCCCTTTTGTTGTTATAACTGAACTACCATTAACACCTTCCATACTTTGCTATTTTTGCTTTTATCTTACATGAAATCATGGATATTTTTTTAAATGCCACAATTTTATATCAAAATAGTGCTTGAACTTTTCCAAATGAGAAATGACAACTTCATATTGTATCATGCAGTTATCATTCAACTCTTCAAAGAGCAATAGTGAAGTATTAATTATTCAAGACTACATTAAATAACTAAAGTGGATAAATGGACTGATGCTGTATTCTAAAATAGGATCTGTGAATCTTCAGTTACATTGTAATATCAACTCAGTAGCTTTACAAATAGGAAACTGAAGTCTTCAGAGGAAGATTTCTTCAAAACTTTTAATATTAATTTCTGAAAGAATGCACTGCTACCATTCTATTATTGCTACTTTATTACTCAACTTCCATCATTTAAGTTAATGATGCATCTAAAATTGAAAAACTATTAGATGCACCCTTTCTATTTGACACTCCTTGAATGAGGAATTAAAAAAAAAGCCAATTAAAAATCACATTACCTGCCTGAAGATTAACATTTTAGAGGTGTCTATATGTTTCATTGAACAGGAATATTTCAAAATAAATATTTTTAATAAAGCAGCAGACCAAATTAAAAAGTTTTCTTCCTTTCACTCATTCTCTTGTTTGTAAGTCAAACATTCTTTTTAAAATAACAAAAATTTTAAAAAGCATTCACATACAAACAACTTCTCACCTATTGTCTATGTCAAAGCCCAAAGTATTTTCATTCCCATAACTAGCATAGAATTACCTTTTACAGATCAGCTATCAGTGTTAATAATTTTTTTTTGAGTTAATAAATTGTTTTACAGTATGAAACAACACTGATACTTTCCTAATCTATGGCAGGTATTCAAAATAGTTATTATGAACATACAAACGTTACATTTCTGATGTTTCAAGAAGCACTTAATATTAAAAAATAGAAAGAATTTCAAACCTATATTGTTACTGTTAAGTTAGTAATAACGCAAAAAAAAAAGTTTGCAAGGAGTCACTCCACTTCCCTTCCTTACACGGAACAAATTCTTTTACTATACATGCAAAAACTATGGAATTCGGAGTACTGGACTGTTTCTCCATGTTTTCACATAACTCATTTCAGTAACATAGCCCTTTAAAGTAAGTAATCCAATAGCAAGGTAGACATCCTTCAGTCTGACAGCGCAATGCTCCTCTAAACTCAGTATATAATTGGGTAAAGTATTGGCAGTGTTGGTGAATCTGTTTTTAAATTGATAATGTGTAAAATAATGACAAATATTGCAAATTCTTTGAACTGAACATGTAAGAACTAGGAAGCTCTGATTATTTGCAGAAAGGATGTTACCAGTGTCTACAACTCCCCAGTTAAAACATCTGCAATACAATATCCCTGTATTAAAATATCTGCAAGATAATACCTTGTTGAGCAGTTATAGATAAATGTATATTATATCATAATAAATTTAAAGACAGAAAACATTAATTACCTCTAAAACAATCTAACCAGATAGGATGTGGAAAAAACTAATGCGCAACTTAAAAAAAAATTTGCTCAACCCAGCACCACAAATAATAAGAATTGCTCAATCACAATCATGTAATTGTTATGTGGCACCAGTACAGAGCAGAAGAAAGCCTATTTGTTCCTACCCTAAAGTTTTATGTCTTCATCTTTTTTGACATATGTTGCATCTTCAGTTCTCATAATTGATGGGCATTTCTCCATAACACAGCTACTGCTGACTACTGCTAGAACTCTGAAATAAAAGCAAACCCATTAAAAATCTACAGAGCTAACATTAAATCTAATAAAATAGTAAAGCAGTTGAGAAATCTCAACTCTGACAACAATGTATTTAGCACTCATGAGTATCCTGGAGTACAAAGATTTCAGATAGCTAATCTTGGCTAAAAGCCCAAGTCAAATCTGTTTCTGACTTCCTTGATCATCAAGAATATAGTTAGTCATACAGCTGCTGCAAATAACTAGGAAATAGATGGAAAGATTACTGCTAACTTTTTAAAATAATGAAGAATTTGTCTTGATTAAGACAGTTTCTTGATATCTTATATCTTGTAACATTATGTCCATGGAATTAGTCTTTTTTTTTTTTTTTTTTTTTTTTTTAAAAAAAAAAAGCTAACCAACACATAATTTCAATAGTTGTATACAAATTTAAGAACTCACTATACTTTCATTTGAGAGAAATATCTAACTACATGTAAGATTTTTATATCATAATCCTAGGAAAAATCTACTTCAAAATGCATGATTTTATCACTGAAAAGAAGGGAATGATTAAATCTTAGGAGGCAGCTTTATTGCAACCTGTTCTGCCTAACACTCAGATATGTAGAAATACACAATCACCTTAGAGGCAAAGTTGTGTTAAGAACAAAGATGCTCCATAAGTGACTATAAACTTGCCTGAGCCAGATTTTACAGTCCATGGAAAAAGGAGTATCAGAAACATTCAAGTTGTCGCCTGCTTTTAACATTCTGCAGTACTCTTTTCACAGTTCTCACCATTTTGTCTCCTTATCTTCAGACTCAATTGCCTCTCTAACAAAGGGAACAGATATTATGGCTCATCTCAACTTCCCCAGATACTTGGTATTCTGAACACCAGGATACATGTATAGAGCTACTCAATTCCTGGCCCAAATAAAAGAAAATCCCATATCCTCAGGAACAACAAATTAAATGAATCCATTAACCTTACCCTTGCCACTCACATACTCAAGTAAATTTAAACCACATAACAAAATCACGTCATTACACATAACCACAAAATGAGTTAACACAAGAAACAAACAGAACACAAAGGGAAAAGTTACAGTAAGATTTCAAGTGATAATGGATCCTCATATCTAAGACTGCAATCAATACATTGCAAGTAGCATTCGTGATAGACCTTACATTCATCCTTACTTAACAAGAACAAATTTATTTCTTTTTCAAGACAGAAAAATCAAGATTTGCTTTGAAATGCAAACAAAACCCACCAAATTAAAAACAATGAAAACACTGAATATACCTTGTATTTGGTCATAGTGCTAAAATGGTTATTCCTGAAGAACACGCAGAGCTCTCCTTCCTGGACAGCTGAAGTCAATTCACACAGCCCATGGTATGTCAACTGTGTAGCTGTGTTATTTAGAAATTGCTCAGCTACAAATCCTACAAAAGCAATACATACTGTTATGGGTCTGTTACATACTTCAAAGCATATAAATACCTGGTAATCTTCCCTGCCCCACTTTATGTCAAGTAAGCAAAAATATTTGCTGTGATGACACTAACAGAAAAAAGAGAGTGAAAACCCTACAAATTCATTTTTATCTGTTTTGTCTTGCTAAGGTTGAGTTAAAAACAAGTTTAACCTAAGCTTAACCTAGAGACCCAGGGTTATAACTACTGGTAGTGGAATGTGGACACTGCTCATTATATACAGTTGGTCTAATGCCAAGATATACAGGAAAAAAAAAAGGGGGCTGTGTTTTGTCCTCACCACAGTACTGTAAGACTGCTAACTCTCTGCCCTGGATAAGCAGGTGGTTCTGAACGTTGAGACTGCATTCACTACTCAATAACTAACCTCCGTAAAAGTGGGCCAAACAAAAAATAATGCAAGAGATATCGTTAGGATAATATGCCAAGCAAATATAACCCTAAGAATTCTTCCAAAACCCAAGACTAAACCAAGACAAAAACTACTCCTTTAACTATAGAGTAACAATAAAAGGGGATATCCTCTTCTTTGATTTCTAAAGACCTGCAATCACCTATTTTCACCAAATTTACACCTATGTGCAAATTTGAATGCAACAATTAAATTATTCTCACCCCCCCCCCCCCCCCCCCAATTTCCTCCCTACGAAAGTGCCCCCTTACTACAACAAATATAAGGGACCACATTCAGATTGAAGAAAACAAATAGATTAAAAAACCTGAGCATTGTAAATAACCCTCTCATATTTAAAAGTGCTGTATCCACTTCTGGTATCACTGAGTTTTTGCTTCTCATTGTGTAGTGTATAATTATATAATTATAGGAGATGATACGTTGCCAAGTTGAAATCTGAATGTTGCCCATATTACGTTTTTATAAAAGGAAGTTATATTCATCTTTTAAAAAGGCACATTTCATATATTGAGAGAACAAGGTTGATCCTTGTTTTAGAAATTGCATCAGAAAAGTTAAGATGAGCACAGTTCTGTTTGTCTACCCAGGGGAAGTAGATACCACGCAGCTACACACCTATATTGCTACATACCATGACCCACACTCAAAGTAAGAAGTTAAGAGTCAGTAGGGCAGATAATTAGATAAAGAACAGAAAAAAGTTACTCACCTTCACTAACCAGTTCGCTGTTGTCAGACTGTTTACAAGAAATTATCTTCTCCACTAGCTGATTGTAACTGCAGTTACCAACTGCTTTTACTATATCAGCAACCTGGAGCAGGAGACAACAGGAGAACTCATCTTTGTGAAGAACGGAACAAAACTGTAAGCTTAGACTAATTATTCTTAAGATATATATATCTATATATATCTATATCTATACCTATCTATATATATATATATTTTTTTTTTTTTCTTAAGTTTCAACAAATAGAGAACGTTATACTCCTAAGAATATTAGGCCAAAAAGATTTACATCAGACTGTTAAACATCTTGCAGTCTCACATCCCATTTTGGATCCCTGAAGATAACACTTAATATCAAAAGCTGTTGCTAACCTGGATAGAAGAGAGTATGGGATGCAGTTTGTTACAGAGATATTCTCCCTTCCAGTTACTTCTCCATTATGGTGTTCACAGCTCACGTTACAGAACCCCCTAGCATTCAGGTAAATGCTAACATCTTGAATATATGTTATACACATCAACATTGTTTTCTTTGTAAGCATTATACTTCATTAGAAAAATGGGTACTTCTAAAAATCAGTTTTTATAGGATTTCACCTCATGAACAGACACACAAAAATGTAAATAACTATAATTACAGTGAGCTTATTATCTTTGCAAAAAAGAACAGCCATCATTTAGGAATCCCAGTGGATCTTAATATAAAGCATCATTAAAAGACACTGTTGATACACTGCATTTTAGAACTACAGTTACAAATTGTGATCTGCTATGGTATAAGCCACGTAGGTCACATCAAAATCATGCATCCTGGGACAGAGTCCATTTGCCTATAACGATCTCTTCTTGATAGGCACCATTATGCTAAATTATAATAAAGCCATTTTCCAATAAAGAAAGGGGAATAAGAGAATAGTAGCTTTCATGAACAAGGTGTGAGAGAAAAAAAATAAAAATCTCAGAGGCGGATTATTCCAGACAAACTCCTCAGTTTCACCTTAAGTAAGCAGTATCATTTTTACTGTTTATTTAAATAATACCTGAATATCATGAAAAAATTTTTTTTAAAAGTTTTACTTTTGTGAAAGATGCAGTTCTCCTTAATTGGTTCTAAAGTCCTCAGTTCTCAAAAGCTGGTACTGGTAGATGTAAATCAAACGTAAACTGGAGAGGAAAGTAACCTTGCATTCCTTCCAAGTGCTCTCTCTTGAGCTTTCAAAAACACTAACTGGTACATTGTATCTGGCAACTTCTTATGTCTCTCAGAACAAAAAACTCTCATTTACACTGCTGTGATTTTAGTTTAGTGGGTTTGGAATGTTACCTTCAAAAAATACCTAACCTCTGCAAAGTTACTGTAGAAAAAAAACAAGTACCGTCTAGATTCACTCCTCTAAGGAAAATACTTTTTTTTTTTAAAAAAAAAAAAAACTAGATTTAAGAATATCCATTACCATATTCATTATTATTGACTGCAGTTAAAATTCTGAAACATCTCTCCTACCCCAATAAAATTTGGGTAATTTATTTTCTCTTGGAGTTATATGGAAAAAGGAAAAAAAAAAAAAAGTTACCTGGGGATCCACTAACCATCCATGGTACAAAGGGATATCAAGAAGATCAAACACTATGCATTCAGGTGTGTATTCAAATACTCGTACACCTGTAAATTTCACGTTGACATCCAGGCCTGTCTGTAGTTTATGTAGAATTGCCATTGCATCACTCATATTCTGACAACAGAAAGAAAAGGAAACAGGTGACCAACTAGAGCTTTGTACACTTGGTAGTTACCCTTGTAATCACATAGTTCTCAGCAACTCAGTGGTTCTTAAAAAAAATTAGAAAAGGAGAAATTAGCTTCAACACATTCACATTATTCATGCCACTGCCAAGTGCACACTTAAATGCAAGTTTGTCCAATTGGATTTGTATATAAAATGCTTATTTGAAAGGAAGCAGTGTTGCTGTTTGTATCATCACGGTACATAGCATCTCTCTGGTCACAGACTAAAACACTGCAATTTTGGTGTCTAAATGATGAAGTTCACACTTGCTAAGCCACACATGCCACAAGGACAAAAAAAGACATAGCTTAGAAGCCTGCAGTATTTTCTACCAAGTGAGAAGAATCCACAAAGAATATCTTCAGAAAGTACTTCAGTGTTTGCAAGAGATTCAGGGAAACAGAGTTTTTATGTTTGCTTGGTTTTGCAACATTTGTTGCTTAAGAGGAATTCAGGATTGCAACAATGGTTAAAAAGGCACAACAAAAATAGAGAAATACAGATCAGAAATGAAACAGAGACAAGATTCACAGACTAAGCCCACTGGTCATGAAAGACAGTTGCCTCTGTCTTCTTTTAATAAGACAGTTAATGGCAAAACAACAACTAATGGGCTCAATAAGGGAAGATAACGAGGAAACTATTAAAGAGCTAGATAGGCTAACAAGGTGTAAGTGGGGTACGTAGAGATGACATTTCATCACTCCAGAAGCAATTTGCTGAATTTGAAATAACTGGCTTCATGAAACAGTAACATAATCAATACATTGATAGGAACACTTGTTTCGGCAGCATATTAAAAGACAAATTAATAGATTGATAATTAATAGGGCAGGATGCCAACACAACACATGCCTGTACATTAGAACATAAGGCAGATCTTAGTATTTTTAAGAAGTCACTCCATGCATCTTGTAACTTGGTATTCTAAAGAATATACAAATTTCTTCAATGTTGTAAGAAAAAAACATATTGTTTTAGGCAGAGTGTTAACTGTGTGACATGATAAAAACAAAACTATGAGTAACACCAAGACTAGTTGCAATGCTTCTGAAATGTAATAATTTTATAAGACTCAGTTACCTAATTCCTTTTTCCCTCTCATGTAGTATCACAAGTGCATCTACAGGTATGTTTGAATGGAATGTAGAATACTCCTAGAACGGGAGGTTTCTTTAAAATTGTACAGTTACATATCTACCAAAAAGATTTGTGACATTTACTTAGTAAATACATATATTTAGCACAAGAAAGCCGCAGGGGTTGTAGTTTTACCAGGTATATAATTTTCTTCAACCTCCTGTAACTTGATTACTGCTATAATCTTTAACAGCGTAGCATTTTGTGGGGAAAAAAAAATATAGCTAACTCAGTTATCGCAAGGAGAATTCATGTAACTTGATATAAGCCATATTTTGGAAGGTTCTTAAAAGAATCCATTCAATCTTCATTCTAATTTAAATCATCCCAAGATATTTCGGTTTTCAACACTGAACATTAGCAAGAAAAGACAACCTAACAATAAAGAGAACTAGCTTGAAATACTTAAATTCAAATCATTTTTTACCCCACAAGTAATCAAAACGAAACAGCTGTGATCACAGAGCTTGAAACATTTGCTCCAAGATACATATATACATCAATATTTTTGGAAAAGAATAACATTTTCTTTTAATGTAGAAAGACTTCTGTGATAAAACAGTGGTCAGTGTAAATAATATTGCCTTGTATAATATGGAATCAACCTCTTTTTGTCCATCAACACTTAAAACCAGATCTCATTTCATCTGTTATCATCAGTGAAAGACTAGCAGAGACCACAGAGTGGAGCATGCTGAAGAATGCAAAATAGAAGACTTCAAAGAGCAGCCACCCTGTTACACACTTCCATGTGTATCCCCTGTTATTCCCTGTTATTCTTCCTCAATACGAAAAATATTTTTTGTTACACTCATTGCAAGAAGAAAAGCAGTAGTTTCTCATGTTAACGGGTAAGAAATTTTTCTTTGCTAATAAGAAATACTTACAAATAATATTCTACATCAAGCCTAGAGAAAAGGGAAGACTACTAATAACAGTTAATATGCCTCTGGTTCTTAACAAATCAGTAAACCTTAAGTGAGGAAAAAAATAGTACCTTTTAGTATCTTACATAAGCAATTGTATTTTAGGAGCAGCTTCTTACCTGCTCATAATTTAGACGCTGAATTTCAGATATCTCTTTTGGTTTTGCATCAAGAATATAATCTCCTAAAAAAAGCAAAAATATAGTTTATTCAACATTTCTTTGAACACTTCTGACTGAAGCTAACTGATCATAAATATAACAATTTAAGCTTTCTGTTAAATGAGATGCCATTGTTTTATAGCCTGAATTATAAGTACAAAGTAAAAAAAAAAATATTTTAAATATTCAGGTCATATATTCAGAAGTGAAATTCAAATGTCATTACTAAAACAGCATTCCATAATCACTTAGAGTATCATGCCAGTCTCTTAATTATTTACCTTCCCTCTTTGCCTTGATTCATAAAAAGTCCAAACTGTTCACAATAAAACATGTAATTGCATAACACAATTTAAGAATTGCAACTGCTCATCCTGACTGACACTATGGACATTTCTCAATATGTTTTCATACACTAATAATTATGAATGGCCTGTATTCCATCTGTGTCTGCAACATAAAGGTTATTAATCAGTTAATCAAGGTATAGGGGTTCAAGATTTGCAAAAACTTTGGTGACCAAAAATTGTAGTCTCCATAACCTGCCTCACCCAGAATTTTCAATTTTATTTCTATGCTTTTCATTTTTATTCCCTTGTTTCATTTCTAAAAACTATGTTTCTACACAAGGAAGTTCTATAGATTTAATAAAAGCATCATCATAGGTTTCTTATTTTATCACCTCTTCAAATTGTTCAGTATGGTTGAGGGGCTTTTCTATTTTTTTTTTTCCCCTCAAAGTTCTTTTCAAGCTGTAGGAGAACAATTTGGCAACTGCTAATCCTGTTGACTAAATAGGAATCTACACGATCTAAGAAAACGATTTTGAGATTCAATTTAATAAAATAATTCCAGAAAGTGATATGTCTTGAAGACAGAAGACACTTCAAGGCACATGTTTAGCCAACTGTGATTTCAGATAGCATTGTTCTATCAATACAATTAGAAAAGAGTGTTTAGGCACAGGAAATTAGAGTTCTTAAAAGATGTTGGTGTCTCTTTTTTTTTTTTTTTTTCCCAAGTTAAGTCATTAACTACTTTTTCAGCTATTGGAATATTCATCAGTAGGCTTTTGAGAAGCTTTCTTTACAAACAAAAAGAAAGAATATAGTAAGTTTTTCTTCTGTTTCAGAATACCAAAGCTAGTTAGTATATTAAGCTTAAATGTTTTACATTTGTTAGGCTACAAAGGCAAGGATCTGTGGTGCATATAGCTTAAGAACTAGGGCAAATGCACTTGTAACATCTGGATCACTCTGAGCTGTTGAAGTTAGACTTGTCAGATAGAAACAGCTGCAGTTTTGCCGAAGACTGAATCTGGTAATGGAACAGTGCCCACAAATGAGACCCCAGTCACCATGACAACTAAATTCATTTTTCATGTTATTTTAATTGGGTCAAGGATTATAGTTACTGCTGACAATTAAAGTTCAACTGACTTGTTCCATTCTGTGGACTGTAACAAAACATTAAAAGACGTGAATAAGTTTAAATCTACCGACACACTGGCATACTAAACTGCATCAACTGCATCATTAGGCTAACAACTTAGGAAAACAGTACAGAAGACTTAAAAACTGTTGAGAAAAAACGTGTTACTGAATACCATGAGTAATTTTCTTGAAATATGCATTCAAGTAAAGCTAGATTAAAAAAAAAATGTTAGTACATAACAGTCCTATCCTTCTACTCACTAAGAAGTATAACGTAAGCAAAAACTATCTATTGTGAGTAATTACTAACCCAAATATTCCATCAGCTGTTCAGCCGTTATGATTTCCATCATCGGTGGCAGCTTAACCTGTGAAAGTAAAAGGATATTCTCTTTAAAATTTCGAAACAATGCAGATTAGGAAGTATTAATAAGGTATTTCTAGCCTGAAGTCTTCTGATCACATTTGGCTCACCAATTTGTGAGACCATTAGCCTAGCAGGGCTTCTACTAAAGAAAAGCTATGAGAAGGATAAGGTTGCACTTCAGTTTTTAGAGAAACCACATGCACACAGTACTCTTTCAGTTGCAGCTCTGTCCTAGTGCTCCCTTCTCCCATCAAAACCTCTCACCAGCATCCCCCTCAACTTCACAGGAGTTTATGCTGTTCACCATAGCTCAGCTGCAAGCATGGAGGAAGAACAGTCTGAGAAATGTAGCCACACTTAGTTTAAAAACCAAACAACAACAACAAAACTACTTCTTTATATCTCTTAACTGGTCTTAACTCAAAAGTTCCAGCGAACAGATATGAGGCTGTAGAAAATCTGGGGGCAGCTGCTGCTGAGACAGGGAAGACAAGACTCGCACAGGTTTGAAGAAATGACCTCCCAGCCTCTCATCCCATGCTCACATTTCAAGGGTTCAGTTTAACTCCTTACAGAAAGGCCAAATACACACAACTCAGTGTGAAGCTTCCATTCTCCCTGATCCATTCCTGTCACCATCACGTACTACAACTGACCACCCTGGCAGCTGTCAAGACCAAAAACTTCTTAGATTCATCTCCTCCATGCAACATCCTGGGTAAATGCTTTGGTTGCTCGCTCACATTTACATATTTCCCTGCACCAAAAGCCCAAGCACAGATTCACACAAAACCATGCTTCTGGCAGTGTCAAGGAGTAACACAGCAGTCTTCTGTTTTTTTTTATTTTTTAAACTTTCTCATCAGTTTTTCATCTCATCCTCTCTTCCACATCTTACTAGAGAAAGTCAAGAAAGTCTGGTATTTGAGTATTAGGAGATGTATATACACACACACACATATATATATATAAAATCAAACTCCTTAACACTGATCACCATTCTCCACCAGAAAGAGGCTGACAGTACGATCAGGGATCTGGGGAAGGATAAGAATAAAAGTTGAAGGCATTGGAGTTAAAGATCAGGGGGCTATAAATTGTTAGTAAAGCAGGAAATTAGTGAAGCATAAGTTTGCAAGAAAGTTTAATTAGTTCTGCTACTTCCAAAAAAACTTAAAAGTATATGAATTAAACAAGAAAAAAAAATCAGTCATGCATTCATAAGCACATACATTTTTGAAAGCATCTTTTAAACGAGCAGCGACTGATTGCAACTCTCGAAATGCCTTAAAAAGTATGGGGAACAGGTTAAGTTTCACTAACACTATGCATGCTAAATGTTTCCAGAATCTTTGATCCTGTTCACAATATTCCTATTCAGTGTGCACATAAACACAAAGTATTTTGCCACATAGGTAACAGGACTAAAGGCTTAAAAAGCTGATTCCTACACATCCAGTTCTGAGCTGGTATCATTTAAACCCGAGCAACTATTAGCTGTGCACAGCCCTGATCCTGCCTGAGCTGGGGCTGGGTCACTACTGCTGCTAAGGCACATCCAACAGCACGAAACAGAATGAATGAGACTACCTCAACCCCAAACAGTCCTGGGATTACAAACAGTACGGTTGTATCAACATCACATCAAGAAAAATTATCACGCCACTTCAACTATTAGCAGGACTAATGTTATGATTTCTTCAGGACTGAAGATAGCTTGTTTGTTTTTTAAGCATATGCATCAGCTCAGCCAGCATTACTTGGGGATTTCTGCTCTGTGTCAATTTTGAGAATCTAGAAGCATGCCTACGTTACAAACAGCAGCTATAAAGCATAATTACTTGGTTTGCCCATATTTAAACTCTGCATATTCATGGCATAAATATATTACTGTTTCAGACTTTATGAATTAAGGGATGTATTTGTGTTATTGGTTAATAAATCTCAATTTTCCCTCAAACTGCGGTGGTTAGGAATTTATTTAGTTTTTAACTGAAGAACTGAATCAAAGTAATTTTGCTCATGTCTGCAGAATCTCCCAGTCAGATATTTTAACAAGCTAAATACCAAAATTAACAGCTTAATTAAATGCTAAACAAAGATAATGGATTAGTTTACAGCGTAATTTTAGGCAGTGCATGTTTCATGAGACCTCGATCACACCTTTACAGCGGGCTAATTGGGCTCCAACAGTCATGAGTACTTCTCAACAAAACTGCCTCGATACACAGAAAACACAACATTTCCTAACTGTTTAGGGCTTCGTTGCGAGCGCTTGAACTACAGGAAAGACAACACAACAAAGAGGAAAAAGGAAAGAAAAATACCTTAAAACTAAAGTGGGGAGACAAAAATCACGCAGGACCACAGCCATGCTCCACATGAATCAACAGAAGAAAACAATGTAAGCAGTAGTAGTGAAAGCTGTTGTCCACAACACTTCTTTGGAGGGACAGAAAATTTACAAATACATGCCCGTGCTTTGTTGCTGGATTTTACATTACTTTCATGTTTTAGGAAAAATGCATTTCCTCAGCTCCCACCCAGTTCCAGCACCCTTTTACTGCTGTTTCGTTGTCTTCCTCCCTAATCTCTCCCCCAACCTTGCCTAGTTTTCATTCGAGCTTCCTTCCAACCCTCTGGAGTTGGGGGGGGGGGAAAAAAAAAAAAAAAAAAATCTTTCTTAACCAACTATGTGAGGTACAGTTGAGACATTTTTGCAGTTAAAAAACAGTTCGTAAACAAATTTTCATACTGAACAGTTTGTTTGGCAAAACCTATGCCATTTCTATGCAATAGACTACAAACTGGGAAATGAAATAATACTGACTTGAGATAATTCCAACTGTATTCTCTAACACTTCAGAAGGGCCTAAAAAAAGTAAGTAATATAGCTCTGCACTGAAACTAACACTTCTGTAAATACTATGCATAAAGAAAGGGACCATAAACATTTCTAATTGGCTTTATTCATAGTCTCAAAACATACTTATTCACAGCATGCAACTCTCTCAACTCAGTGTTCTGGAAGAGAGAAGGGTAGCTTCAGCCTGCGCCAGCAAGAGGTGATGAGTATCTCCTACAAACATATCTCTTGCCTTGCAGGAAAAGCTTCATAAACTCATAGCCTGATAGTATGTGTTATCGCCTGGTAATCTCACATCTCCCCTCTCAAGCAGGGTTCCTTCAGTCCCTTAGAGCAGGCTTCCTGTCCTGGAAAATGCACAAGTACAGGCCCATTGATCTGCAAGCTCAACTCATCTCACAGATGCAGAGGAAAGCTGCCAAGGCGCCTGCTGAGCATTCATCAGAAACTCACTGGCAACTCATCTTAGAAGCTGAGCAAGTTCATCTGAGCAATCTGTGCAAATTCTGGCCATAAGAAGGTTTAGCTCAGTAAAAAGGAAAAGCAGAACACATGTAACGAGCCAATGCCAGACCTCAAACTAGGCACTGCCACTGCAGACTCCAACAAACCAAATGGATATCAGCAGGAGCATACTGTACGCAGCTCCTCTGAGAAACAGGCCATTTTTACAAGAACTTAACGCTAAAAATTTCTAACTAGCAATTTTTTTTTTTTTTTACTCTCTCTTCGCTGCACCTCAGTTTGGATACACGTAAGCATCAGTGGTTATATAACAATAATTTACAGAACTGCTACAGTCATCTAACTAGGAGTTCATGGGGTTCTGTGTAACTAGGCATGCAGGTACTGTCGCTCTTAAAACCTTCCAGTTGTTAAGAGGGCTGTGATCTATAAAACTTTTAAAGATGATATCAGTATATACTACTAGAATTATTCTCCTATAAAAAAAACTTGAACAAGATACTCCTTATGTATTCACCTCCCAGGACTTCATTAGTATTAGTTATTTATATTTCTATTTAAATATGTTTTCCCTTAGGCTTATTTTATGTTCCAATATGATTCGTGTTCTGTGTTGCCTGTTTCAGATATGTAGTTTCTGTGCCTTCTGTTAAAGTTCACAGACTTCCTTGGAACATTTACTAAGCTTCCAGCATCCAACAATCACCATACAGTAAGTCTTAACGAGGGCTATTCCACAACCCCACACAAAACTGCAGTCTAATACAATGCCAGAAGCTATCAGAAAGCAATGAGTGGACTACGTCTAACAAATACCACAAAAGGTACTTCGAAAAGCAAGCTTCACATTGCTAGCTCAAGTACACAGCAAGCCACAGTCCTGAAGGAAAACCGAGCAGTCTGCAGTTTTAAGCAAGCTGAAAGACTGTATCCAAAGCTGCTCTGTATCAGAAAACTCATGCTTTGACATACATTTTATATGCTTATTTCTATGCTCTACTTTTGTTTTCATTTTATGATTTTCATGAAAAGTCATTTTTTCATTTTGTTTTCATTCACGATTCTATGATTTCCATCACAGAAGCCTCAATGGTTTCCACATAGTTGTGCACAACAGTTACTTTTTCAACTTGGTCTCATACTGCTTTTGTTTTCCTTTGATTTAGAGCATTTCTGTAACTTCTTTTTAACAACTCATCAGCTCTAGCTCCTAAAGGCTATACAGGCAGTCTGCAGAAACAAGAGAAAAACAATGATAATTGTAACATTTGAAAGTGCGACTCGTACAATCTGCCACCTCAGAGTTGTACATCCAGACTCCTTGCTACTATTCCGGAATTTCCAAAAACCCACATATTGCCAAGCCACTGTCTCACAGCCAAGTACGTATAGGCGCAACACTCAATTATTTTCAAGCAGTCTTTATGCTTGCATCATTAAATAAAGATCTTAAATCTAATCTCAAAAATACCTCCCCTGAGACATAGTAAAAGCTGAATAGTGACTAGGAACAGAGAAGAATCTTGCTCAAGTAACGAACAAGATTTTCAAGAACCACTAGGAAGAAATACTTTGAGTACATGACGTGTTTAAGGTACAATACCTATTAGGTCTTCCTGTATCATAGCTATTGCAATCCTTTAAGCAAATTAATATCCTACCTATTGCCCTCACTGAGTTAAGAGATGCTATCTCAAAAAAATAATAGTAATAATATGTTTTATCGGAGGGCAATTGGGACACAGACAGGAGAACACACACCTGCTAACATTTAAAATGATAATCTAGCACAGGGGTAAGAAGCTTGAACTTTGAGGCACTGAAACATCTGGAAAAAGTGAGTTCTCCTTAATATATATTTGAGGTTAAGGTACAAATAGTGCCATGATTATGGTTTACATTATTAAGAAGTAAAGGTAAATTTTCGTTCTAAACAAATTGATTGTGTGCAACTCATCACAAACAAAAATCCAAATTCAACCTTCACTTCTGCGTGTAGTACTGGATCTCAAAATTATCACTCCCATTCTGGGATAAGCAATGTCCATATAACTGGACATCCAAAGGGAAATAATTATGAAAACAAGAACTAACATTTTGACTGTAACACTTCTCAACTCTGAGAACTTCCATGCATTATCTGAGACCATATTTACCTACAGCTTGACCACAACACTCACCCTTGTCATGACAGAGTTCTAAGAAGGAAGGTTAGTGGTGGATACAGGGAAGAGGCACTAAAGTGTAACTGTTTACATCGTTATACTCTATTCAAGTTATTTCCCCTCCTCCCCATTCTCATCTCCTTTTTTTACTGCATTTTTTCCCCTGCCACATTAATTCCCTTTCATCTAACACACGCTATGGTATTCTCGCTCTGCTTTTGCCTGTTTTCAACTCTTTGTCTGCTCCCTTGTTCCCAAATCATAATTACCTGACCCAATCTAGTGTTCATCTTGGTTCAGAAGGGAGAAGAATGTGGATGTCCATCCTCAGCCTTGGTATGTAGCTGGCTACTGTCAATGATGTGCAGGTGAGCTGCCAATAAGCTTGCCACTCCAAACAATGCCAACATGGTTCTTGACTATAAACTGGGGAAAAGAAAGGCTAATTTGGAGAGGCGCTAATTAGGAGAATCAATTACAGGCAGGGGAAATACACAACCAACTAACAAGAAAACACTGAAGCATATAAATAGTCACATATTGGCAGTTTCACCTAAACTGCTGAATTGCTGTCTGTCTGCAAATCATGTAAATTCTGCTGAGGTTTTATACAAACTGATAGAATTATAGAAAACCCTTTCTGTAATGCTAGCAACAAGAAGTGTAAGGACACTCCAAAGATGCATTTTGATTTCCACCGACTCATAAAATTTGATATCACATTAATTATTGCTAACATAATATTTGATCAAAGCAGACTGTCAGATAGAATTCTGCATGGAGGACAGCAGAAGAAAGTTATTATATAATTGTGGAATGAAAGGAAGAACGCTAAGGAAGAAAACCTCTCAAAAATTAAGAGCAAACAACAAGGACAGTGCAGTCCCATTTATATTCTTTCATTAAATGGACAATTAAAAAGGTAAATCCTTAAACCAGCCACTTCTTTCAAAATCCCACCACAACTAATGATAGAGAACAAGCTCTCCAAGGCCCTGTACTCATCTCTACACATTAAAGAGGGAGCATAAGAAGAAAGCATTAAATACTGAAGTCTATAAAGACCTTCACACCCTCTTGAGGTAGGCAGGACCTACTATATAAGATGATAGTTTAAAATCACACAGCTGCCCTGTACTGCTTTCACTAATGTCTAAATATCAATATTACAGAGTCTGAGCCCACAGCATTCCTCCTGACGCATGAGCTATTCTGCTCAGGAAAGCGTACAGGGACATCAACTTAGAAAACAAAACAAAACACACACCCCATCACTAATCTTCTGAAAAATCACTTCTGAACAAATTTCTTCTTATTGTTTTAATTTTGGTCTTCTTCTTTATCACCTGTTATACCTGCGAACAGCCTCCTACTCCTCCAATACCAAATTCATTCCCCTTCATACTACAACATAAGATCTACTCTCATAAAGCTTTCCTATCCTAAAACTTCATTCTATCATCTCGTCCATCTTTTGGGGTTGAATTGTAAGTATTTTTTGAAAAGGACCCCTTCTTGTTTTGCAATACACACAGCTCACTAGCTCTTCTCCAACTGATGTTCCTTTTACCTGTAAACGCTAATAATTATATTACGCCTTACGTTCAAGTCGCCTACTTTAAATATTTAGAAGTTGCTCTAAGAGTACAGGAAGTCGCATCCACGCTGGTTATGCAGAACACAAGAACTTCCAGGTCTCAGCAGTACTTGGTCACGACCTGATTTACAATCCCTGCCACGTAACTGTGCGAGCACATCCCTATCGCAAACCTGTACTTGTTAAATCCTGCATACACCTCGCTTCAGAATTAACCCATCTTCCAAAAACATTGCCTAAGTTTTCAATGCTGTATCTAGAAACATTTCCTAAAAACCTCGACACATCTGCCAACAACACGGCGTTTAGAAAAGCACCGCCTAGGCTTTGACTTCTCCAGCGAGGCAACAACACCGTGAGCCCCGTGTGCCACCCCCGAGCAGCGGCCGGGCAGCGCCCAGAGCCCGCCCGCAGCTGCCGCTCTTCATCCCCCAGCTCTCCGCGTGCTGGGAGCGGCAGGGGCTGAGCGCAGGCTCCCGGCCGGTGCCCCCAGCCCCCAGCCCGCCCCGCCCAGCGCCCGCAGCCCCGCTACCTTCCAGGCCAGGAGCAGCACGTTCATGATGGCCAGCAAGGGGCAGGGGCCGTTCTCGTTCTGGGTGATGACGGGCGTGTTCTCCTCCTTCCAGCGGACCCACTTGATGTGGTACACCGACTGGCCCGGGAAGCGCTCCTTGGAGGCGGGCAGCAGCTGCGCGCCCGCCGCGGGCCGCTCCCCGCCGGGCTCCGGGGCCGGGCCCCCCGGGGCGGCCTCCGCCGCCGCCGCCGCCGCCTCCTCGGCGTCGCTGTTGAGCTCGGAGCTGCTGGGGCAGCCGGAGTGCAGGTTGGAGAAGGACTCCAGCGACTCCAGGCTGCGCGACTCCTCCCCCGGCGGGCTGGGAGCCCCGCTGCTCCCGGGGCCGGCCCCCGCGGGACCGCTCTCCGAGCCCGAGCCCGAGCCGGCCGCCTCCGCCTCCGCCGCCCCGGGGCTCCCGGGCTCCGCCGGCCCCGCGTCCTCCGCGGCCCGCGGGGGAGACGGCGGCCGGGGGGCCGCGGGGGCCGGCCGCGGGGAAGGGCTGCGCCGCCCGCCGCCCGCCTCAGCGGGCCCGGCCCCGCCACCGCCACCGCCCGCCGCCGCCTCCTCCAGGAGGAGCTCCCCGGCGGCGCCCCCGCCGCCCCTCTGCGGCGAGCCCGGGGGCGGCGGGGGCTGCGCCAGGCCCTCCATGCCCGGCTCCTCCGCGCTCTACCGGCGCCGCAGCGGCCGCTCCCCGGCCGGCAGCGCCCGCGACGCCATGACAGCGGCGGCGGCTCCGCCCCGACGGGACGTGGGGGCGGGCGGCGGCCGCCGGGGGCAGGCAGGGGGGAGCCCCGAGGGCGGGGCGGCAGCGGGGCGCTGAGGGGCCGTGAGGGGCGGCGGGGGGCCGGTGGGAGCCGGTGGGAGCGCCCCTCCCCGCCGCTGCGCTCGGGGTTCTGCTGGGCTCCCCGCACGTTGTTGCATCAACTTCAGCCGCCGCACCCGAGGCGCCTTGCTGGCGCGGTGCTCCCTGCGCACGGGCCTGCACAACTTTTTGGGGGAGTTTGGAGACGAAGGGCGGCTTTCCTGGGAAACCAGTGTTTTGCCCCGAATTTGTTGTTTTCCTGAGTTCCTAAAGTGGCGCGGTGCGGGAGCCGGGCTCCTGTGAGCGGGGCGCCGGCCCCAGGTGCTGGCAGAGCGGAGGAACCGCCAGGCTGGCCCCACACGGCTGCGGGACGCGCGTTTAATGAAGTAAATAAACAAAGCACCGGGGGAAGGGCTTCGGGAACCGACCGATGCCGTCAGCGGGGACTCATTGTTATACGGAGCGGACAGCGAACCGCGAGGGGCTCGGCGGGCCGGGCACGGAGCAGGGCGGCCGAGGGGGAGCGGGGAGCGGGGGGCGGCTCCGGCCCGCCCGGGGGTCGCGGCCGCCGCGCCTCAGGCGGGGCCCGCCCGGCGCTGCCCGCGGCCGCCTCCCCCCTCCCCCGCCAGGGGGCGCCGCTGAGCCAGGCTCCGGCCGCCCCGCCCCGCCCCGCCCCGCCCCGCCCCTCCCGCACGCAGGGGGCGACCCCGCGGCCCCGCCCCTCCTCCGGCGGCGGTGGCGTCGGGCGGGGGCGGGCGGAGGGAGCGGGGCGGGGGCAGCCGGGCAGGGCCGGGCCGAGCGGAGCGGAGCTGAACCCGACCCGACCCAACCCGACCCACTCGGGCTGAACGGAGCCGAGCTGAGCCGGGCCGGGCCGGGCCGCCGCTGCCAGGCGATCCGCGGGCGGCAGCGCGGCGGGGGACAAAGCGGAGCGAGGCGCGGCGCTCGCCCCTCCCTCCCCATCCCGGCGCCGACCGGGGCGGATGCGCTGTGGGTAGGCGGCGGAGGAGGAGGAGGAGGAGGAGGAGGAAGAGGAGGAGGCGGCGGGGCCTGGGCCCGGCGAAGATGGACCTGGCGGGGACGCTGCTCCTGCTCTGCTCCTGCGCGGCGGGCGCCGGAGGTGAGCAGCGGGCGGGGGCCGCGGCTCTCCCCGGTGCCCGCTCCCCTTCCTTGTTTCCTTCCCTTCCCTTCCCCTCCCCGGGGCGCCGCGCCTGGGCGCCAGGCCTCGGCCGCGCCGCTCCCGTGGCGGGGCCGCGCCCGGGCCCTTTCCCCGCAGCCCCGGCCTGGGACTTTCCCCGCTTCCCCCCCGCCCCGGCCCCGCCGGCCGCGCTTCCTCGGGACTTTCCTCGGCGTCCCGGCAGCCGCCTCCCCCCCCCCCCCATCCCCCCTTTCCTCGCCCCGGAGCTTCCCGGAGCCTCCCCGCCGCTGCCCGTCCCCGTGCCCGGCACCAGGAAGCGCGGCGGGGGGGCCCCGGAGCGGCCCGGGGGGGGCCGCCCGCTGCTAGGCCGGGGGGGGGGGGGCGGCAGCCGGGGGGCTCCCGGCCCGGCGAGCGCTGCCGGGGGGCTCGCGGCTGGGTGAGGGGCTCGCTTCGGCTTTGGCTTTGGCTCTTATCGCGGCCGGGCACGCCGACGCCTGGGGCTTGTCAAAGGGATCCGGCCCCAAACCGGGCCTGCTGCGCCTTGTCAAGAGGTAGCAGGCAGGAGGGAGCTGGGGCAGGGCGTGCGGGCGGCCGAGCTGAGGTCAGTGTGGTAAAAAGCAGCGGGGCACACGGCCGGAGCTCGCCCCGCGGTGTGCGAGCACGGGACACGCACACAGGGTTTCGCTCGTGACTTTTCCCTCGTGAACTCCAGGCAGTTATTAGGGCACCGCAGGGTAACGCTGTGGGCACGCTTCTCAAGGCCTTCTTGTTTTCTAAACTAAACTGTGCTGGCATGGAGCTCGTTCAAAGGGGAATTCATTGCCCAGTTGTGAGAGTTGTTGTCACGGTTTAATTTCAAGCAGGCAAGTACGCTTTCCAGCTCAAATCATGGTAACGTGCATGTACTCCAGATATGTAGAAACGGGTTCATGAAATGTATCTTGGAAATTCATGATTAATTTTTTCTTTGAGAGAAAAATAGACACCTTCAACGTTACCGGCAGTAGGAAGTGCTCCTCACACTAACAGAAGTACGTGACTGCCAGTGCTTAGCAATATAGATCAGTCTCTAAACAAAGCTTTAACAGTGCTTGACAGGAACCTGGGAGCGCTGGCTGGTTCGCGTCTCAGAAATAACCTGTAAAGCTCTTTCCTCTTTTTGAAAGTCTAAACGTAATTATGAAAAAAAAAATTAACTTTTGATTTAAAATCGCTTTTTAGTAATAGAATTATCGGTTAGCTTTTACTTACATTTCTAGAATTTCTTACCAACTGCAAATGTTTTTGCTGAACTATAAAGTTCTTTATTTAAACGCTTATATTCTAGGAGTACAGTATTGTCTGTGGAAAACGCAACTTCATCCTTCTTAAGTGTTACTGCAAGAACAATGCAACCTGGAAACAACTGAAAAACAGAGTCTACCTGTGCTACATTTGTGTACGGTGCCTCTTGTGCTCACTAGTTTTACAAAGATCTAGAAGCCAAATAATAATATTCTTTGAAGATGTATAGTTTTAAGCTATATACACATGAAATAGTAATAATTTTGAAAATTACATGAATTTGTATTTTATTGAATGTGCTTCTGTATGGTGACACTAAGCTTGGAACGTTCGTCTGGGATACCAGAGTAATTCTTTCAGAAGTACTTAAGGCTTTATGCCTGTGTACCCTGTCTACACTCTGTTGTGGTATTCTTGGGGTAGTGTTAAATAATGGTAGATTAACAGAACTGATTACAACTTCAGTTCACAGTTAATAACGGATGACAAAGTCAAGATTTTTGTCTATTTTAATATTAAGATCCTACACAGCTTTTATGGTTTACTTGTTTGATGGCTCATTTGAGGAGAAAACAGTTTAATGCCTAAATGAAATCTGTTTCAATTGATCGTAAATTCGTTTACATTTACATAATTAAAAAAAAAAATAAACTGGAAAAGGAACATAACCAAAAGCAATTACTAGTGTTGCTGTACAGATGAAGTGTACTGCAATGCCTGTACTTTGATGCTTTATAACCCTCTGCATGGCTTATGGTTAGAACAGAAGAGTTATCAGTGATTAACTCTGATAGGACCTGATCATGCTTGGTCAGGTTCTGATATTAGATAACTTCAAGGGCTGTTCTAGAAATTTATTTCTTTACTACCAGTGAATAAATACAACCTTCCTAAAAACATGTATTCCAGCTGGTCATTTTGAATGTAGTTTCAATTACATGAGAAGAAAAGTCATGCCAATTTTCTTTTTTTCTTTTTTTCCTTTTTATTATTATTAAGAAACTGGGGAAAGGTAGAATTTACCTTAAGTAGATACACACATCTGAAGTTTCTAGCATATAGTGCCTTGAATTTTCAGACTTCCTAAAAAAAAAAAAAAAAAAAAAAGTGAAGTGAATCTCAGTATTTTCATCGATACCTTCAGAGTTGCTTAGTTTAGGGATCTGTTCATTGACTGATGTTATGAGTAATTTTGACATTTATAAAGCAGTCCTTAGGGGCAATATTCTCCTCAACTGTTAGGAACATGCTTCATTGAATGTTATGGAAATGCATGCAAATGTATTAAACACTACATAATTATTATCATGTCCTTTGAGGAATGGAAATAACTGATAAAATATGAGGGTGATTTTAAGAAGTGTGGGTATAGTATTAGAAAATACTGAAAAGAAGCAATGAGGCCCCCAAAAAGTTTGGAATTAACAAGTGGTCATGCTTTGCCTAGGCTGATCAGATGCTGAACGTCATTGCAAATCTATGACAAATTGTTTCCTGGTAGAGCACACCCTTCGATGTTGTTGGACTTCTGAGTTGTGTCGTAGTGGCTTGTGCTGCAGGATATCAAACAACCTATTTCCCGCTGTGCATGGGAGAAATTCTGTTTTTTTCTGGACACATGGGGGAGTTGTAGGAAGGTATTTATATGAGCTATCAGTATCTGAGAGATTAAATCTGCATCCTTGCTATAGATTGAGAAGAATACTACCCTTCATTAAAATGGCACTCAGCCTCTAGCACGTATCTGGGATTTAAAATTAAAACATTTAGGACTTTATACTGCTGGATGAGGCAGTGTCTGGCAAAGGTGATTATTTCAGAAGTGTACGTGGAAATTAAATAAAATCAGGTTTTTAAATAGTAACTTTGAAATACCATCACCCAGGAACCTAAGCCAGTAGTTTATCATTGCTTTTAGAAGGCTCGAGTGGTTCAGTTCTGCGCTATGGCAGAGCCACTCTCATGAGCTGCATCGTCTTGCCCTGGCCCTGAATTCCCATCTCTCGTTCACCACCTCTTGACGAGCCAATTCAACCTGCAAATTTAAATGAAAGAAATGACTGCTTTCCTGCCAGACATATCACCTCAGTTGGTTTGTTGTGCAGACCCAGGCCCAGCAAGGAGGAAGAGTTGAGACTTGTGTGGGAATGGGGAGAAAGAAAGGGAGAAAAAAGAAAAGAAAAAAAAAAAAAGCAGACATCAGTTAGTCTGGTGGTGCTGTACTAACTGTGCCTTAGATGCAAGTTTCCAGTCAAGGGGAATGATCCTGACTTGGCCTTTGTTTGCATGTGTGTTTTTTTCACCAAAAACTAACGACCAAAAGAAAACATATATTTTTCATCCCAATTGGCTGTAGTGCCAGCACAAGGGAAGAGCAAAAATAGGATGAAAGGGGGTGGCAGGACCTGCCCTTCTTCCAGCAGTCACAAAAAGACAGCCTAGATTCATTCTTCAGTGAAATTCTTGTTGGGAGATAGATTTTAGGATTACTGGCTTTTGATGTGCTTCAGCACAGAAGTACTACATTTGAATGTTACCTATACTTTTCAACAAGTGTCCCGTGTAAAGGGAACGTTTTTTTTTTTAAAGAGAATTAACCAAAAATTCAAAACAGCTTGAAAAAATACAATGTTTTGATAATTTTATCTAAATTAAAATACTATTAATCATTCTCTTAAAGGTTTTTATCAAATGCTGGCACTTCAAATCTGCAAATCAGTGATGATGCTTGCAGTAAAGAGTTGTCCAGTAGGTTAGCTTGAGCACTGAACAATTTCTGATAGTCCAGCATGCTGTATTTTGTGTGTTTCTTTTCCACTAACAAACTTGAGTTGTATTTGAACTATTTGCCATTCTTGTGCAAGTCTTAATCTAAGCGTCTTAATATAAGCTTCACCTTTTAGAACAGTGCGTGCTGGATTTATCCACTTAAAGGACAGTTAAATGTTATCTTTTACCATGATACAGATACACATAATAGATGCTTGTGTTGCTAAATTTTAGTGCTGTTTATTACTAATCTTTGTGCATGTGGAGCGAGCTTCTATGTGAATTTCCTCCATGGTGTTTGCAGATACTGAGGTTAGTCTGACCAGCATATAGATCTCCAGGTTCTGCTTAAACACAGGCGTGATGTTTGTCTGCCAGTTGTCAGGAACCTCGCTCTCCCAAAAACCTCTCCAATGTGATAGAAAGCCTCAAAATGGTGTCAGCCAGCTCCCTCAGTGCTCTGGGATGCAGCCCTTCCAGTCCCATGGACTTCTGTACATCCTCATGGTTTACACATTCCCTAACGCATTTCCTCTGCTTGTCTCTCACAGACTGCAAAGATTTTGTCTAAGAAAAAGAGTTTTGACAATCTTTGAAAAAAATAAACACTGTGAATGAGCAGCAAAGCCATTTAGCCCAGACCACCAAACAGCAGTTATATATAGCTGCTCAAGGTGTGCCAAGAGGCTTACAGCTCAAATCCAGTGTTGGGTACGTTTCACCCTTTGTATGATGTGCGGAGCTTAGGTAGGAGCTGAGAGGGTGTGCCTGTGACACCCTGTGTCCAGTGCGGTAGTGGCTGTTCAGGAAGTACAATAAAGTTCTCAAAGGCTGCTGAAAAGCTCTAGACCCTCACACGCAAGATTTTTTACAGCGACTATCACCTTGGGACATCTACCTAAACGTTCTGCGTAGTCTGTTTAGAGTGAGTCCCTCCTTGTATTTACTTCTAATTCCCTGAAAATAAAGCTTTGTTCTTGGAGGTTTTTTCTCTTGGGAAAAGCAACATCTAGTTTAGCAAGTCCATACATCAATCTCCTGTCAGCCTCAAAAGCCATCCCACTGCTACCCTCTGGTATCTGTATCCTGTGTTCCTGTCCTCTGCCCTGGCATTTCTCCGAAGTAAAATGGTGGCTGGTTTCACTAGGTTGCCTGGAAAGGCGTTGTGCCATCTTTGATGTTTGTTTGATGGCAACACGATACACGAAATTTGTAGAACAGCTCCCTTAAACTCCACCTGGGTACAGGTGGTTCAGTATTCCTTACTTCAGGTTTTCTGGTTGTGTGCTTATTTTAATAGAAGTCTTGAAGTCTCAATTCAAAAAACGATAGTTTTTCGATGGCAACAAAATAATCACAGTAGTTCATCCCAGTTTTAGGTCTGTGTGCTTGCAGTTGTAGGAGATTCTTGGGGTGCAAGGCTCTCAGATGCTGTGATAGGCATCTTCCTTTCTGACACAGACTGCTCCAGTTAGGGGAGCTGCAGCTAGCAGCTGTACCTGCCCGGTGGGCCACAAGGAAGGGCACTGAAGTGTCTGCGGGTGCGTTTGTGATGCCTCTGGCGATGATGCTTATGTGCAGCTTAAACGCCGAGTCTGGCAAGAGAAGAATCTGAGACATCTTGTACCAGGTACTGCATGGGAAGTACAGTCATCTTTCCAGCTCAACAAACTTTTGCCGTCGGCATCCTATAAATTCGTACCTTACGGAAGCTGAGTTGCTTATTGAGCTACCTTTGTGACGAGGAGAATCACTTTTGATTACTGGCTGGTTTTATTTAAAGGAGATCACAAATCGATTCGAGACTTTGGGCGCTACTGCAGTGTTACCATCATGCGTGTTTCTGGAAATGAAAGCTAACACTCATTTGGAAACTGCTTTCAGCCCTGTCTGAAGGCCATCTTCAGAAAGGCTCTGCAATGGCATGTGCCCTGCGTGGCAGGCAGCTGCTTTGGTTTTTTAAGAGGGGAGAGTGCTTGTGGCAAGTACTTGCCATGAGGGCCTTTTAAAAGGAGGTGTGGAGTTTGGGGTTTATGTTTGCATTTTGTTTTTTAGTTTGGGGGAAAGTGTGTGTGATTGCAGAATGTGTGTAACTTTGCTTTAGCAGAAGGGCTCTCTTTGTTTTATTTTAACTTTTGCTTAGCAGAAATAACATTGTAAGGCTTTTTAGTATCAACAGTCTTTTAATCTCTTGTCACATTCGCAAACTATTCTTTACTCAGCTGAGGGCAGCCTCAGCTTTCCAGGTGACCACGAGGCCTGGAGCAGGTGCAAAGTGTTTTGGGGCCTTTCAGGAAGCTGTTCTGCTTTAAAACCTTTTTCTAGGTGCCTGATGCTGTTTAAAAAGTACCTTGCAATGCTGAAGGAAAAAAAATAGCCTATAGTAATTTAAAGAATGCGTTAGTAGTAGTTACCTACCACAGAAAAGTTGAAGATAATTTAACTTGTTAAATAGTCCTGTGTTGAGAGAGCACAGAAATGTGCACCTTTGCCGCATACAAACTCCTTGGTTTTGACGTTTTCAAAGAGTATTCATATCATATTCCAGACTTACATTCATTTTAAAATTAAAACTTCAGTTAATTATTCCAGCAATTGCGTAACTTATGCCAGCTAATTCTGAAGTTTTTCTCTTAATGTTGATGCTTTTGGCTCACATAGCTGGAACTGGAAGGCATGTACTGGCAGTCAGGTGAATGCATGTTGTTCAGCAGGCTGATCTAACAACTAGGCCCAGGCTAATTGTGGTACAGAAGTCTCATGTGCAAGGAGGTGTTTCTGGTTTGTGTTGTGGGAGTAAGCCGAAAGTGATAGGAGAGACATCAGACAGGGACAACATTCCTCACCCCCAGTATTCTTCATGCTGGTTGGTGAAACTTTGGCTTTGTAGAGTTTCTTATTGGGATTAGAACTGATGTAGACATGCTTAAATAACAAATTCTGTGACTGGCAAAGGCACTTAAGAAGCCTCTGGTAAACAAGATGAGGATGAACTTTTGAGACTAAGAGTAAGATATGTAGGCCTTCAGTACCGGGAGGAAATTTGAGTGGAGTTTATCTGCAGTATATCATTACTTGAATTTTAAAGAGAGATGGCTGCATCATGTTGTGCACGTTCCTATTAAACGCAATTGACGCATTTGGAAGTGTTCATTTATTTGGTCGTCTTCTGTATCACTCTGAGGTGCGTGGAAATCAGACATTCTAATCCCTTGAAAAGGAATAGAGATGCTGAGAAATTCATTATATTAATTTAAAGAAGACCTCGTGGTAATAAATACAGGAAAAGGTAAATTTATATTTTGCTTACAAAATTTTGCTGTCAGTACAATAACTTTTCCTTGTGCAAATGTAACTATTTGTACCGTATTACTGAGGCAAAGTTTTGGGATACGCTTCTTTCCCTGAGCATGCCTGGGCCTTGTCAGTATATGTATCTGAAGGGAAATACTGCATGGAATCTCTGAGAATTCTCTCTTTGAGGTTTATCTGACATTAACTGATTATGAGATGTACTGTGTTATATGGAATTAATGGTTCTGGAGCAAATCGGGGGTTTGACTCTTCATGTGATCTCTCAGACGCTGTACTTCATTTCTTCAGAAAAAAAAAAAAAAAAAAAAAAGATCAAGTGTAAGGTTCCTGAATCAAGCATAAACTAAAGAATTGCTGTTTTTCCTGAAGCAGGAGGTTAAGGAAGGAAGGCTTTGAAGCTAGGTGGGGAGCCAGGAACAATGGCACAAATGCATACATGCAACTAAGAACAACATTCAGTGACTAAAGTAAATACCACAGAAAATGGGAGGGGAAGAAAAAAAAAAAGAGAGAGGGAAAAAAAAAAATACAACCCTAAAGCAGAAACTGGTGCATAATGTTATTCTATTGATTTTTGGTTGCCCAAACTTCAGAACATAGTAGTAGATACTGCTATACCAATGTAGATGCTATGATATTTAAACAAGTGCTATACTTTCAATTCAGGAAAAGTTTAAAGATTACTGATTAATCCTGGAAGTGAAAAAATAGCAACTTACAAGTTCTGTGTTCTAATTTTATATTGTAGTTAAGACTGCGTTTTTATACTGTAGCTTTCAATAGACAATTCAGGTTTATGTCAGCTCAATTTCTTCATAAATGAAGTTGTTGACAACTGAAATTGTGTCCTTTTTGTGAAAGGTGATGTGCTATGACTAGTAAAAACGATGACCGTGCATTTACTGTACTCACTTTATGTTTGTAGCACCACATTACATCTCAGTGCATTGAAAGGACAGAACTGCCTTGTTTCGATAAAGACAAATAGTTCAGCAAAACACCTTCTGAAGTTTTAGAATATGCTTTAGCAAAAGGAAGAACTTGTATAGAAATTTTTACTGAACAGTTCTAAAATGTTCCTTCTAGAAATAAATTTGGCAATGTATTGTTACAGATTGCGTAAAAGAATACTTCTGCATGATAACTGCAGGCTTACCTTTGAGTGCCGTGATCCACAAAGTAGTTTCTGTAATGAATTGTTGATTTGTTCTTCAGAAACAGTTGCTTCTGTGGAGTTACAAGAGAAAAGTTGGTGTTACGTTAGTTGTATAAAGTATATAGAAGGATACTGAAGCCTTTGTTTCAAACGGGGAGAATGCTTACATGCTAACTACTGATAAAAGTTATAGATCAAAACATACAACTAGGCTTTGAATGTTTGAAACAATATATGTTGCTTGATACCTTAACTCTTTCCAGGCTTCAGTGTTTAGTATATCAAGAAATAGGATACAATGTGGGTCACATATAATCTGGTTTTGAAACCAGAACCACTGAAGCGATCTTGCTGTTGACTGTAGTAGATTCCAGATATAGGTATCTAAGTAACTTCTTATGATTGGATATTTTAATTACTGAAAGTGTTTAAAAATATTTTCAGAAAGCATGTAAAAACAACAAAAAGAAATCCTATGTGCATACCTCTGTTGTAAAGCCACAGTGATCTACTTTTTTTTTTTTTTTTTTGTTCCACATTATATTCTATTGTTTGAATTTTAACTATCTTTTTGCTCTCTGACCACATTTAATGAATCACCTCTCAGCTCCTTCCCCAAGTCTGTGTTTACTTTTGGCAAGCAATGCAATATTTTCCATGTGTGGTGTTTTAGAGCAGGCCTTTGATATGGAAGTGCAGTCAAGTGTTGTTCTTGTGAAGAGAAGCACAGCCGGATGTGCAGCAGCAGGGGATGGAGGCTTTGGTTGTTGTTGGGATATGAAAGTACACTTCGCATTGAATACATGCTGTACTGTCAATTTACTGTGCATACAGTTCTGTGATTGCATGGGCTATGTTAACTAATAAGATCGTAAAATCATTTAGGTTGGAAAAGACCTCTAAGATCATCAAGTCCAACCATGAACCTATCTTAAAAAGAAGTATCCAAAATACACTCAACTCAATGTGCGTCTTTGGTGATGGCATCTTTAACACAACTCTTCCAGTTGATAGAATGTTCCATGTAATACACAACATATTGCTAGATGGCATGATTTGCTCTTAGTTTTCCTGGTTATCTGGCATCTAGAATATAAACCTGAGCAGGTGTTTCAGTGCTGTGAGAGTAGAGTGAAAACAGAAGTATGATTCTTTTAGGGAACCAGAAGAAAGAGGCTAAGCTGTTAACACTACTCATGTCTGGATCAGGAGTGAGTTTCTGAGACGTGTCTCAAGCATTCCCAATGTAGTTTGCATTGTTGGAGTAGTTTTGATTGAAATTAATGTGGAAGATGCCCTTCAAGGTCCATCTATTGCACTCCAGCTGCAAGTGTGCATTCAGTCTGTGGGACCACAGTAGAATGAATGTGAGGTATACAAGGGGGTAAAAAAGAAAACCAAAATGTATGTTGTGTGTGGGAGTCAGGTTCTCATTGTCACCATTTTGCTCCACAGATGTGTCAAGCTTTGTAATGTGGTTGTTATCTTAATAATTTCTCAGACATGCTAAACTTTCCTTATTTCTCTTTTCAGGCCAGTATGGAAATCCTCTAAATAAATACATTAGACATTATGAAGGATTGTCTTATGATATGGATTTGTTACACCAAAAACACCAGCGTGCCAAAAGAGCAGTATCGCACGAAGATCAGTTCTTGCGCCTAGATTTTCATGCTCATGGAAGGTTAGTGGTATTTTAAACATGTACTTGTTTTTAAATATTTTAGTCTTTTTTTTTTTTTTTTTTTTTTTTGAAATATAAATGGTGAAATAAAGTCACTAGGTTTTTAACTAGAATATACTAAAATGTAATGTTTGCAGTTTCTATGGAGTGTTTGCTCTGGTTTCCAGTATAAATGTGAAATTGTTACTTGTAATCACTCATTCAAACTTCTGGTGGTAACTGTTAATGTACTTCAAAGGTTAAACAGAGACATATTGGGAACAGAGTGGCACATGATTCTGAGCTGCTAGTGCAGCCTTGGCATGTTGGTTTGCAAAAAAGATGCCAAACCTTGCCTAAGCAAATTTAATTAAAGAAAAGTACACTTTCAAATTGCATTTGAAACTACAAAATTGGCCCCCAAAGTGTTGTTTGGTGCGTAGTAAAATGGCATTTGTTTCCTGTGCAGCTGTGGAATTTAGCAGTTATTTGACATGGGAAAAACATGATTGCTGCTACAAGATTTGCTTGGCTTTATATTTAACTTCTGACTGAAACTTCTCAGGTAGAGAAGTTAGATATCCAGTGTGAGCAGCTGAAGTATAATATGAAGATGTTATCTAGGCAATTCTGAAATAGAGAGATCTTTCTTTTTTTTTCTTTCTTTCTTTTTTTTTTTTATAATTAAGAAGGAAGTGAAAGTATGTTAAAATATTTGTCTGTATCTTTGTTTCTGTGTAAACTATCCCGTGTAGCACCACTGTCTTAACATTTTTTTTTAAGGAATATGTAATGCCCTTGGTTGTTTAGTGATTTAAAACAAAATTTAAGTAATTAGCACTTGCTAAATAATTGCTGTCCATATCTAGAAACATAGGAAGCTTGACAGAGAAAAGGTAAAACCAGGTCTTCCAAGTCCATGTTTGGAGTGTTTGTTTCTTCTGTGCCAGCAAGTAATTTCTTCAGGGAATGAAGTGTTGCTACAGGAGGTGTATGTTGTAATGACTGAATTTTAGTGCATGTTCCCAAAAGGTTAGCGTTAGCATTGTATTTGCAACTGCTGTAGAACAGTAACCAAAAACCTAAATTCCTGTCCTTAAGACCACATCTTAGGGTGTGATTTTAGTCCAAGAAATTTTATTATTTAAAGGAGAGTCACACTGCTGCTGTCTCTGCTTTAGCTTCACAGGCAATCATTAGTCTTTGCTATTAAATTGTTCTTATAAACAAAACTGCAGAGTAGAATATTGCAAAGGCTCCTCATAATGTAAACCTCTCTACTTTGTAATTAAATCTCCAGGGAAGTTACAAGACAGTGAAGTTCCATTGTAATGCTGCCACTCTTAAATTAACCGTCAGCCAGCTGTTTAGGCTTACCAAAGTGGGGAACAGGCCTGACAGCATTCCCAGCATCTTCTGTGTGCTAGTACAAGTAGTCTTAGAACTATGCAAGGAATAGTATCTGGGAACTGATCGAGCTGAAAATGATTTGGCAAAAAAAAGATTGATATGACTTGAAAGGGTAATGCAGGGAGGATCAGACTTGTTCTTGCTGGGAGCAGTCCACATTTCTGTCTGCTTGAGCAGGTTCATCTTGTCGTTGGTAAAGACTCCATAATACTCTTTGTAAAACACAGCTCCTGGCGTAGCCTGTGCATTCTCTCTGTGATAATAAGGTGGGCTGAAAATCCTCAAAAGAAGTTAACAGTACTGGCAATAACGAGGTCTAAAAATTCTTTTCTTTCACTTTCAGGATCTTAGTTTCACCTGGCCATAGTCGAGCAGGTCTAAAAAGATTTTGAGAACAGCTACTGTTACTCATGAAGGAAGCGGTTGATACTTATTTTTATATGTGGAACTGTTTCTAAGTCCCTGTGCTCTGAGGGATAAATTTTCCATTAACGGAGGAAGCTGAATGGAAATATAATGTAAGGGAAACCAGTCTATATATCAGGATTTTGGTAGTTTCCTGTGATACATGCAACACTTCCTGCCAAAGAGAGAATAGTTGCCAAGATATAAACCTAGTCCACAAAGTCCTGCTAATGAATTTGAATGTGTTCTTAAAAATTGTTTTCATTTTTCTTTAAAAGTGAATTAGGAAAGATCAAATGAATTGTGTTTTAATCTGTACAGTATGTTTAGTAACTTTTGAAGAAAGTATAATGACAGTTTGGAAAAAAGTGTGAAGAGGATTGCCGCCTTTTTGTAATTGGAATTGGCGTATTGTGACAAACTATTTAAGTGATGTGTATCATCATGACAACATTAAAACCTTTCTATCAGATATTCTAATTAGTTTGCAATAAGGTAGAAAAACACTTGTGCAAAATACTTAAACCATTTTGATTTAGCCCATAGACTCTCAAAGTGTATTTTTATTTTAATACAGCCAGTGAAACTTTAAAGCATTCAGTCAGCATGAGGCTTGAGCTTCTGAAAACTCAACCTTATTTTTTTTTTTTTTAATTTTATACTAAATAGTTCATTAAGACTTTGGGCAGGTACAGTGATCTATTGGCATACAACCAGAGCACTTCTGAGACCTCAGGGTGAAGTATTTGTATGAAAAATCTTTGCTCTCTGAAACTTTGTTAGAGTACAGTCTAGAAAAATTATTAATTATCTAATTTACTAATGCTGTCCAACCTGCATCTAGTTAACTTAATAAAGATAGTAAACAGCTATTACCTATGTCAGTACCCTGATGCTAATCTCTGTTTTGAGTTGGCTTCTGAAGAACTGCTTATCTTATGTGGACAGGAAACAGTGAAGAAACTGCCCTAGTATCTACAGCAGTTCACTGCTGGAAATAGCAAATGGAGCTAGCTGCGCCACAATGGCTTTTATGCTGCATTTCAGGTACAGGTTTGAACTTTGTAAGCCT
This sequence comes from Aythya fuligula, assembly GCF_009819795.1. Lineage (NCBI taxonomy): Eukaryota > Metazoa > Chordata > Aves > Anseriformes > Anatidae > Aythya > Aythya fuligula. The sequence continues at coordinate 4,330,745 of NC_045569.1, read as the reverse complement.
AATTTTCCCATTTGGGCTAGAAGGGCCTGTTGGTCACACTGCTGGTCAGGATAGGGAAGTGATTTGGCTGTGTGTTTATCAGCCTGCCTAATTACTCATTCAATTCACTGTGTAAGCAAACTTGTTGTTGTCAAAAAAATGGGTGCAGAAATAAGCAGATGTGATAAGAGGGATGATGCAACACTACTTTTCTCAGTGGCAGTGCTGATGTATGCCAGAATAGTATTCAGCAAACTTAAGGGTTTGTTGTCCAGAAAATGGTTGGCAGCTACAAGTATCCTCTGATTGTAGAAGTTGCATCTGTTCTTTTTCAGGTTTAAGTAGACTGTTCAGGTTTAAGAGCTCTACTTCGCAGGACTGTTTTGAAAAAGATAAAAGAGAAATAATACCAAGTGACTGCGTAACCATGGCCTTAGGAACTGTTTAATAACGTGAAATAGATACTGTAGTGATAGAACTAAACCCACAGCTATCATTCTTCACAGCAGGCTACGTAGTTCTGCAAATGGGTGTATATCACACCATTGTTTGAGAAACCCCGCCTTATTTAATCTTCATCTGAAAGTTAAATGTTACACAGTAAGTCTGTTAAGAACACATTTTTCAAACTTCTTGTTGTTGGGTGATCTAAAATACAACTTGCTATGTCAGGTTGAATGCCTGTATTAAAACATACCGACCACTATCCAATGCTAAAACACTAGCTTAATAGGTAACTTAAGATCGCTGAAAGTAAGCTACAAATTCTTTTGAATCATAACCCACGTAGTTTAGATGAGTTGATGTTGTTGCTTCACCAGTGGTGCAGAATGTGCTTATTTCTAAAAGGCTTGAAATAAGAAGGAATTTGAAGTTAAAAACAATATAGTTAGGAATCATACTATATCAAAGGTGACATTTTATAGTCAATGTTTTAGTGTGAGTTAATTTAAGGTATCCTTTGAGCACTGGCAGGATTCACACAAAATTAATGAATGCATGGCATTTCTATTAACCAATTAAGTTCCTGTTATGTTTTAGCTTTTAAAAGAAAGCACCCAAATGGGATGGATCATAGAAGAGCAATGCCTGTGGTGCCAGGATGAGATACAGTGAAGTAGTTTAATGTGATATAACTTTATTTTGCGTGTCAAGGTAATGTCAGCAATTTTGAGAATGCAGTTCTTCGCTGAAATTGACGTAGTATTTTATACTTGGCTCGGCTTACTAAACCATAAAATGTGTGCTCATTTGCATACCGAGCACAACCCTTCTCATGCAGAGAAGTTTGAAAGTTTTCTTTACTTTATCAGTATAGATGTTTGCAATATACCAATTGCAGAATATCTTAAATTGAGCTCCCATCAACTGCAGAATGTCAAACATATGCTGGATGCTTCTCTATTAGGGATTCCATTTTCAGGACAGAACTTCAAAAACTTGCCTGTCCTCTGGTGATCTCTGAACTTAGAAACTGGGAATTGCTGAGAGCCTGATACATTCAGAGCAATAAAGGAACTACAGCTATGTAGTGTTTAACTGTACTCTCAGTCGTTTTACATAATGCTTTCCTAATAACTTATGCTTTCTAATTTTTTCCTAATTTGTCCTCTTAATAACCAGTCCACACCCATGTTCACTCTTTCACCTGGATTAGTTGATGACTCTTGCTTGGTAAAGTTGCCTCTGCTACTTCAGTGAGTGAACAAGTAGAATTTTTCAAGAGGCATTCGAACCCATAACACCTTACTACTAAATTAAAGGTACACCAAGAGCTTCCTTCAGATCTTTTGCAATTTAACGACCATTTTTCTTAGGTTTTTACTTAAAATTGCAATTAAAAAAAAATCTGTAAGTTAAGTTCCAACATTGTTGCTGTTGGAACATATAGCCTCTTTGTAAGCAGTACAAATGAAAAGACCTTTCATATGGTTATGCTTGTGAACACTTTAAATTATTCACTTCTTTGATATTGGTAGATTGTTTCTATAAAACCTGAGATAGCTGAACAATATGGGCTTTGGGAATAAAAGTGCTTCTCTGTGTTTTAATTTGGGCTTACAAGTCATGCAGCTAAACCCATCCCAACATCTTCAAATCTTAAAAACTAGCTCAAAATAGGAAAAAAATGACATAAAGACTATAAGGTTTTATGTCAGTTGGTGCAACTGCATTAACCTGATCCTCAGCCTTCACCTTATGCAGCTTGTCTGGACTCAAAAGTACTTCTGCTCTGGCATCTGCTGACTATCATTTCAGATTTCAGAACACTGCATAAATGCTTGGGGAGGCTTGCTGTATGCTATGAGCTATGCAGCATTTCTGGTGCAGTTGTGAATGGCAGGAGTGGAGCACAATTTCAATCTTCCTTCCAAGTGTTAATTTTTACATGTATATTCTTGGTTCTGTAATTCGTAACCCATTTTATTGCCCTCACTATTCAGAGCTGTTAATTGTTTGTGTTTAGGACAGTTGTTGACTGAGCAGATTATAAAGAGGCAAGGAGGCTACCCACAAGGAAGCCACATCTGATTTCTTGAATCTCAAAAGTGACATTCTGAGATGCTGTCGGAAATGGCCTGCAGTAACTGAGCTAGATTCTCTTGGATTAAAGAAGACTGTTTTGTCATCTGCTGGCTTTTATTTCACATTAGCCATTCTTTTTATAGCTTTTAATTTATTTTGAAGTACTCCTGTAATTTTGCATACGATATAACTCATGAAATTAGTCTTCTACTTTCTTCGAGTCTGGTAACGAAAAGCATATTCTTAGTTACTGGGCTAATCTAAAAATTTACATTGTGTCTTTGTTTTCCAGTTCCATGTGTACTTAAAATCCCAACTAAACAGACTAATTTCTTAAGTAAGCTGTTTTAGTGGTCATCCAATAGGGCTGGCTGGCTTCTGCGATTTATTTATTTGTTTGTTTGCTTGTTTCCAAGATTCTCCTCCTACAATTCATTTTAGGCTGTCCTGAATTAAAAAGCAAAAACAACCCCAAACTGCAGCATTTTCAGCATTATTCAACGCTCTGTAGCCATTCTTTCATTATCCTGTATCTATTATCACTTCTTTTAAGTTAAATAACTTTTAAAATATCTTCCTAGTCAAGAGACCAATGAATTAGGTCTCCCTTTTTACATCCATTTTGTTGAAAAATACCTGTAGGCTAAAGATTTGTCTTACAGAGATTTGATAAGCAAGAACCTAAGTTCTTACTTATTCATGGCTTAATCTGTTTTCACTGATACTAATTAAAAAAAAAAAAAAAAAGAAAAGGATTGATCTGTGGGTTAAATGTCTTGATTTTTATGGGTTTAAATACAGTACCTTGGAGTTTGTTTAGCACTTAAGGGAAAAAAAATATTTAGCATTTCAGTCAAGTTCTCCTGGAAAATCCAAGTCTCACTCTAATGTCTCTTGGCATCAAGGTGAGCCTGCCCGGCTGCGGCGCAGAGCTTCCCGGAGTGTGAAGGCGTTAGAACTCTTTGGCCAGCAAGCTTTGGTGTACGTAGCCAAATGAAAAGCGATAGGCTTAAATGAAAGTGCTTAGGGAATGTGTTTTCTATCTACTCATGCCATGCTACCAGCTAGCAGATTTATCCTGATGTCTTTCTTTGTTTCACTAAGAAAACTTCTTTATAAACTGGTTTCTTAGTTTGAATTCATGGAGTAGCTAACATTTTTCTTCACCTGTTTTTTTGGGTTTTGTTTTGCTTTTTTTTTTCCCCTCACCTGTTTTTGAAATCTGTTAGAACCTGGCACATATTCAAACCTTATGTAAATACAGATGGGAAGGTTGTTTTGGATGAACAGGAAACCAAGTGGCATAGAGCTTGTACTTTAACTCTCCTAACTAAAAGTTTGTACTGAAAGGAAAAAAAAAAAATCAGCCCTGGATAAAGATTATCTGCTCTTAAAATCTGAGCACTGTACTCTTGAGGACAGAGAAATGCTTGACCTACTTTCTAGGAGTGTACACTGGACAACATGCAGCTACTTGTTAGCCTACTTGGATGGTTTCTGCTATCGGAGCCAGCTGATGTGTTTACAGCTCGGTATATGAAGAATAATCAGTGGCACGTTGTTTAAGGTGAAGGCTGCCTCCTCAGTTATGTGCTTGTAGAATAACGAGCTTGGCAGGTCTGACTTCTGAAGGTCAGGAAAGAAGTCTCTGAGCAATTAGAAAAGCCACTGTAGGGGTGTCAACAGCAAACAAACACGAGCTGCAAGCATTCTAGTTGGGATTGCTCAGTGCACTGATGCTGTTGAGACGGGTTTTTATGTGAATACCTACTAGAGGCTGATATTGTCTACCTGCATCTAAGTAGTCAATAGAAAGAATGCTAAACCTGGAGACCCCGTCACCTGCTGTTTCAAAGATGTATTTTCTTTAGTGCAGGTAGACGGACCTTGGGAATTGTCGGTTAAATGCTGATGGATAGTGTTTGTAAAAACAGCGTAAAGTAATAATGTCCCTAAGTGTGGATTTCACCTGTAAGTAGTTTAAACCCACTATTCAGTTATTAAGCAGTCTCCTATTTCTTACAGTTCAGGGTTGGAATGAGTCGAACAGCCTGTAAGTGTTGAACTTAGATTTTGTGATGCCTCATGTGGAGGGCAGGTAGAAAGAGGGGCTTGAATTATTTTCAGCAATAGACTCTTTCAGTTTCTCAGAGATCTTTGAATTCTTAAATGGGAAAAAGTAAGGGTAAAAGACTTGCACCTCAAGCAGAGTAGTATCTTCTGGATCCTGCCTTGTGAGGAGACTCACAGAAACACATCTGCAAAGATTTGTTGTCTATCTGATTCCTACCAAGAAGTAGAATATGAACCTAAATGGTCTTTCCTTGTCACGCTGCATATTGCTGCAAGCCCATAACCTTCTGTTTCCTTTTCTCAGGCACTTTTTCCAACTGTGGAGTAACTCCTCCATCTTCCTCTTTTCGTATATATTTTTTTATTTAACAATCTCCTCTGGTCCCTGAGTGATTTTGCACCCTTAGCCTGCCACTGGTTGCTAATGGGAATCTGGTGGAGGAAAAATAGGAAAGAAAAAGCACTGAGTACCGTTTCTGCATGCTACTGATAGTGTCTTTCTCTGCAGACTTTGTCGGTATCCTAATGTTTTGAATGCTTCATCATGGCCCTAGACTCGTACTGAAAAGAAATGGAATAATAGATTAAACATTAATTCTTGCGTTTGCACCTTTAATGTTCTATTTGTCCTGTGCTGTCAGCATATGCACACAGCTTTTTGTTTAAAACTGCTTGCTCTGTGATTAGAGCACGAGATTCAAATAACCGGAGCCCATGGGAAAACAGTGGTTTTTTAACTAAACATGTCACTATCACCTATTTTTCTTCAATTATCACCAGGTTGCTGCATTATGTATTTGCAAGTCCCTGAGGTAAACTATGGTAAAATCAAAATCTACATCTTGATAGTCTTTAGGGTACTGCTGTTAATGAGCAAACAAAGCTGACTATATAACAATGTGTACAGTTTTACTAAAAATTCTGGCTTCGGTCAAATGAGCAGCCACACAGTAACTAAATGCAGTTGCCAGGTATGTGTAAGACAGAAGCAGCAATCAGTAAGCAAGGTCAAATCTTGGTCTTAATTGATTTATGCCTATTCTAGACACTCCTGCTGCTGAGAAATGTCTTACGCAAGTTAGTAAGTGTGAAAATAAAATGAGCATTATTTTTCTGGAAATAATTACCTTCTGCCTGGTGTGTAATTAGCCTAGGAAATAGCTTAGTCTATACTGCTACAGGTGCTAGCGCAGAGAACTCTACGTGCTGCAGATATGGTAATTACAAAACAAAAACAACTTTGAAGCTTCTTGCTTATTCCATTGTGGCTGGGTTTAGAAACCATATCCATGAGTGACACAGAAAAATCAGTTGCTCTTCTCTGGAGTCTTCTGTCCTCAGAACAATTCATGATGTTACTGGATCTAACCCAGGAAGGAAAATCGAGATGCGTTCTCTTCCATATAATTTCGAGAGGGATAGAGTCTAGTGTATAGTCCCTTTAAGAAAGGGGAAGAAATACTTACTTAGAAGAAATCTATAGTAAATGTTAGATCATCTTCTATATCAGGTGAGACACCAAAATGGATTTTCTGTAGGGTCTTTGGAAATTTCTTACTGACAATTCAGATGCATTACTGAAGTTGGTGGCTGCATTCTTAATTCTCTCTTTGTAAAGTGGGATGAGCTGGATTTTTTGGGGTCCCTGCCAGCCATGCATTTGTTTGGTGCAGCCATTACAATTTGGAGTTTCCCCAGCTATAAGCTGTCATCTTTCAGTGCAATTAATTTCAGTGACACTCATAAGAAGCGCATTAACATGTCTCTGCATAGCCATAAAAATTGAATTTACTTTTCCTATTATAGCTTTCATGTAATACACGGAGTTTTATGATTATTGTTGTTTAAAGTTTGGTAATCTGTTAAAGTTGTTAACTCTTGGAAGTAGAGACTAATTGGTAGTTTATTTTTCTTTCCCTGACTGCTTATCTTCTCCCTCCATTTTTGATGGGGAAGAACTAAGGGAAGAGTAGTCGTTTCATTTTCAGAATGAGAAGGGTCAGCAGTCCAGACAGATAATCCTGTTACCATCAAGCATGTTTGAATGACCAAGAGAAGACCTATTTAAAAATAGCTCTGAAGTGTTCAGGTTATCTAATAGTTTGGCTAAATTAAGAAATCAAATGGTTGAGAATTGTCCACATGAAACACATCTGCATTATTTTGTACTTGAAAAAGTTCTCTAATCCTGCAAAGAGAGCTAATTATATTAATAATCAGATAACTGGCAGCATAACAGACTTAGCATTTGAGTTACAATTTAGTGTTGTGTACCAATGCCAAAAGGAAGAAAGAAGAAGAAATGAAAAGGAAAATAAATAAACAAATAAAGGCTTCCTAGTTTTAAACCAGTGAAACTGTATTTAATACATCTAACTTCTAACAGCCCATGCTGAAGTGACTGCGTAATAGTGATGGGAAGGGGATGCCACCCAGGAGGAAGAACAATTTCCAGCTTCTATAAACTGTGCTCAGCTTCCCCTGGCCCCTCCAAAGGGGAAGGTAGCACAGGCCATCTACTCAAAACTGACCCTAACGCATGGTTACAGGATGGTCAGCAGTGGTAGTTCAGGAGTGCAACACAAAACATTATACTAATTTGTAAGATGTTTACTTAGGTGACTTGGTGACTGAGGAGAGGATAGCTTGGATGACTTCCAATCGAGGCTTAAGGCTTGTTCATCTATCTACTTTGTTATTTCAGGCTCAAATTGATAAATGATTCACTTTGTTCTATGGTAAAGTCCAAATTTTTCCTGCTCCACTTACATATACAGGAGTTAACATATAAGAAGTATTACGTTGTGTTATAAGGTGTATTTCAAACCTACAGAGAAGTTCCTGATGCAATTGGCTATTAGAAATAACAGTTTCTCCAGTGTCTTTTTAACTGAGATTTTTCTAGTGGTATTCATATAAGTTTAATTGCAAAATAATTGTTTCATACTTCTGAGCAAATATAATTTTTTGTCTGTTTTTTTTTCTGGAAGTTTACTTTCTTCACCAGAAAAACAAACGAACATACAAAAAAACAAAAACAAAAACAAAAAACCCACAACATAATTTTAGCCATATTAGATGTTCTTGGTGTGAGATTAGGAGAAATTTTGGCTCACCACAGACAAAAATATAGAATTATTACAGTAAGAAGTCTTTATCATATGTTAGACATGGGAGGAGAGCTGCTCTAAAGTACTGAGGGTCTCTGCTCATTTAACTTCAGTTCAGATGTACTTGGAGAGAGTCTGATCCATCGTCAGTAACTGCGGGGAGCTTGGCCACAGGGGAAATTCAAACTGAAGTTCAAATCTTTCTAACACACAGAGCACAGTATTACAAAGTGAGTACTTCTTCAAGTACTTGAGAGAAAATCCTTAAGTTCTTATCATTCCTGGTCTTACTTTTTTCTGCCTGTTCATTTCCAACTTCCTTGCAGAAAAGCCACACAAAATAGTGTTGTGTCATCCACCCATAATGTCTTGTATAATTTTGGATAGGGTGCTTTCCTGCGATGCTCATTCATGTTATTTCATCATCATCATTATCCTGTTATGAAAAGACAGCTTTTTAGAGCTAGTAAAGATGCTAACAGAAAGGGGAAGAACTCTTACTGCGTCTGTCTGTGACAGTGTCAGTACTACTAGCTTTTGTAAAGCACACACGGGTGGTTACCATCCCCATGTGGGTACTGTCTGCGTGTGGATAGATAGTGACTGTTTACTGACATGCATTTTTCAGTGACTGATATTCAAGTGCATCTGTAGTGAGTTGTTTCTTCATTTTAAGAGGAGAATCTACCCAGCTATATTACGCCCATATTGAAATAATAATGCGAGCACTGGCAGGTTTGGCTGTAAGCCTGAGTGTCACAGGGAACTGCTGAAGTTTAACCTTTCACATCCATTAGCTATATCTCAGAATTTCATAACCTATAACCTCATAGGAGATAACTCTCATGCATCACCAGAGGATAGTGGTTGCTTTGAAGGTTCATTTTCACTGTGGCCACAATAATAAATAAAGACGGTTTGACTGTAGCGTAATGTATGCATTATAGAATAGCCAACATGAGTCACTATAGAGCCCTTTCAAGCATAGGCATGCCGTTTTGCTTTGATCTTGAATTTTACATTTTAGCATACAGTTGTTTCAAAATATTTATACCTATAGTTTCATTATAATAGCTAATATGCAAGCAAAAATGCAAGATATTCTGTGTTTAATTTGGATAAAGCCTAATTACTTCCTAGTGTATCTAATTGACTTTACACTGTGGTCCTTAATTCTTTTGGTTATTCTTCCGTTAGTACAAATGGACAGAAGCTTTCCCTGTGGAAAGTCTGCTCTGTCATTAGTATACAGTGTATATTGAGAAACTGGTCGTGCCCTTTTGGATGAAGACTCTGACACAGAGCTAGGCATCTTACCAAGGCTACTCTTGATGTAACAAATTGGTGACATAACTATAATATTCCTTCAAATTCAAGATTGTGCAGATCTAAGAAAATCAAGGATAGAAGTTCACTAATCCATATTTAAACAGTGTGTTGATACAGAATTTAAGAAAATAACAAGTGAAATGCTGAAATAATGGATGTCACAGGTATGAATTTATCTAAGTGTTCCTGCTCCAGCAGGGGGATTAGACTAGATGATCTTTCAAGGTCCCTTCCAATTCCTAATGTTCTGTGATTCTGTGAATTCAACCTGAGTGTATAACACTCAGGTTATGATATGTGACTCTGCTGAATCAAACTTCCGTTTTCTTACAAAGATAAGAATGTCATATATTTCATACAAAGACTGCCAGTAGGAGTTCTGTCAAAGAACTTAGTGTTGTAATTTGGACAAGATAATTAAAAGAGTGGAGTTGTTTACATAGTTACATGTGTAACTCTACCAGTTTTAGTATTTCCTTCAATACAAATGTTTCAGTTTCAGATGAAACAGTAATTAGCTCATCTACATGTCATTTACATTACACTTAAATTTTGGCAAATAAAGTAAAATAAGCTGATAGTGGTTCTTATTTATTCTGCTTCTCATCTATATCACAGAAATAATTGATTTTTCCTATAGTTAAATCTGCATCTTCTAGAGGAGTGGGAAAGTCAGCATTTTAGATGTATGCGCTTAGGTCTAACCCTGTGTTCTAGCTTAAATCTTGTAGATTTAGCTTCTTGTATCAAAAGCATCTAAATAGTCTTGTTTAAGGAAATCTTTCTAGGCTATGGTCAAATTATTGGACAGTATAAACATTTTCCATAGGTAAATTTTACAGTTTTGCAAATTGTTTGCATGGCAGTGCTGGTCAGAAGTACTTCACTGAGTGCTTTTGTAACTGAAGCTCAAAGCCAGTTTACCATCTGTTTTTATTCACTTCAGGCACTTCAACCTTCGAATGAAGAGAGATACATCTCTTTTTACTGAGGATTTTAAAGTAGAAACATCAAATCAAGTAATTGATTACGATACCTCCCATATTTACACTGGACACATTTATGGTAAGTACTATGCTTTAAAATGGATTAAAGTGCAGTCATTTTAAAACAGAATTTTTTAAAAGTACATGCAGGAAGTGAATATCAATATGATTAGGTTACCTACATTGTTAAACTTTAATAATGCATCTTAATGAAATTCCCCCTGCTTTTATTCTCAAATGAGTGATAGTTAAATGATTTTTTTTACTTGGTATTTCTTAAACATCCATGTAACATGAGGCTCAACTATGTTTGTGAACTTATTCTTTATAGAAGTCTGATGCATTACAAAAAGAAAAAGCTGTCTGCATTTAAACAACAACAAAAAAAGTAAAATCAGACACTGTTCTTAGTTTAAAGAAATTGAACGACTATAGAGCTGCCACCATTAAGGGTAAAATACCTCATTTCTGTTATTTCAGTAAATATAAAAGAAAATTGATTAAAAGGGAAGGAGAATGAAGGAATTAAAAGTAGATGAAGAGGAGGATTAAGACTTGCTCTGTCCCGCTATACAGTCTGTCTCAGATCTGAAAGAAATCTGACTGGCTCCTGAAGATCTCTATTAGTAATGTCCTGCAGTCTTAAAGTGACTGTTTTGAACTGGGGAAAAAAAAAGTATACACAGTGCTTAATATGCATCTAGGTAGACCAGCGTGCTTGTTGACTTGAGTATGCCAGATGGCTTTTGAGGTATGGGAGTTGGAAGTACAGTTTTGATAACTTGATAGTGTGATTCTGAACCCTCCTCAGTGGAGAAGTGTATAAACGTTTTTCAGTAATCTTCTATGCTTTTTACGGAGATGGCTTCTGGGGATGTTGCATGCTGTAGTAGACAGTTGTACTTATCCAGATTGTAAATGTTTCAAACAAATAATCATTTCATCCCACATTTAAACCTAGCTACAGTTTTAAGAGGGTTATGCCTGAAGAGAAACATGGGTGTCTTGCATATAGGGAAATCTTCCTCAGAAAGCTTTCAGAATTCAATATACACTCAATGATTTTTTTTTATAATTGTATGAATAGGTGCATAATGGCAGCACTAGATTATAAGATTTAATGCTCCATACGTGACAATTCTGGAATATGGAGTTGAATTCTTCATTGTATGCTTTTTAAGTCTGTCACGTATGTATCTGATTTGTGCTGAAGGCTTGGGAAGCTATTGAACTCAAGAACTAAGATTTTGGGCAAACATGTCTTACTGTTGAATATTCTTAGCCTTCAGAGTTCAGACACAAATTTGCTGCAAGAATGTTTTACTGTTATTATATTGAATCTTACTACTGTATAATTAATAGGTTTTTACCAGTTGGAAACTGCTGCACTATTAAGATAATTATGCAAGTATCATGCCTTAGCATAGTCTGATTAACATCTTGTGTAGAGTGTATTCTTGAAGTTTGCACAGGACTGAAGGCTTTTAGGAAGGTATTAAAAAAGGTACATTTTTTCCTTAACAGGTGAGCAAGGGAGTCTTAGCCATGGATCTATTATTGATGGAAGATTTGAAGGGTTCATCCAAACTCATAGTGGGACCTTTTATATTGAGCCAGCAGAGAGATACATTAAGGACAAAACTTTACCGTTCCACTCTGTCATCTATCATGAAGATGATATCAGTGAGTATTTCCATTTTGTGCTACAGATGAAATATTTTTGTTATTAAATGTCAAAAACTGTAAGCTGTTTATAAGCATCAAGTGAGACTTTGGTTTGCATGCGACAATGTGAATTGTGCTGTTCTAACGTGATTAAAACTTATGGTGTGAAAAAGATTTAGTTTTCCTTATTCTGTCATTTTAAGCGATCCTTAGCATATAAGCAGTGTATTTTCTGCTCAGTGGACACACGTTTCTTTAGAAAAATGCCTTTTTAACACTCCTTGGTCTGATTGATCTTTCCTGTGATCTGTAAAATAAAGTGTACTTAAAGTTCAAGACCCTATGCGCTTACCAACAACTAGTAACAGTGGTGTTTGTGGAAAATGAAAGCTTCACCTGCATGTATAGGTCACAACGGTCTTCAGATAGCTTTCTAAAAGATGTGGTGGCACCCAGTATGTCCTGTTTTAAACAGCTCTGATGGGAGTTCTGTCTTAAGTCTATACCTTAAAGGACCAAATGATTTGATTTTATGAAAATCAGTATTGCTGTCTTGTAGGAGTAAATTCATCACTTGAGAGCTGGATAAAGCTAACAATGAACTTGGTTCATAGTAATGTCCTATTAAACTGAATAGGAGTAGGATATATATTCAATTATTTAGTTAGTTGATAGTATGTTGGCTTACACTGGTTTTGCTCTTGAATCTAGTGCATCAGTCATCAGTTAGAAACAAAATCAGATTATCAGAGAGAATTGTCTCAATCTTTTCCAAAGAGCCACATCTAAGCAATAGTAAAATATGACTTCCAAATCACCAAATGAGTGAACATTGGAGCTTGCTCAGCATGGTTGAAAATAGCCCATCCTGAAGTTAATTCCAAGCAGCACTATTTGAAAATGCACCACTCCTGGTGTTTACAAGGCAGAGTCTGATGTGTGTGCCTGATGGTTGTACAGTTTAATGCTTTTTTCATTGGTATCGTAGACTCTTCTATGATTTCTGTGGTCTGAAATATCTTTAAGTATACAACTGCTTCTGTCGCTTTCTTAATAGTGCTTTTGAAATTATTATTTTTTTTTGCACCTCCTTTGAGCTATTTTTGAAATGAACTGCATTAAAAAAGTAGGCTTTACAGTAGCTTCAAAAATAAAAGCAAACCCTAATCTGTTACTGTATTAACTTAAGCTAATTCTTGTGAAATAGAGGCAAACTTGTAGTATCTTACACAAGACAAAGGCAACAAAAATGCTCACATAGCTAATTTAGGAGAGACCGGGGGAGGAAAAATCTTTGCTTTAATTTGATATATTTTCTGGTCACCCACATATCTGCCTTTTGAAACAATATGCTTTTTAGTGCCTTTCAGAAATCACAATGCAACATATGATTAGCATCTCAATGAGCTCTTTTTCAGTATTTAAACAAAAGTGTTTTTTGTAAATGGGGATTATATTGTCAACTTTGTAAGGCTGCTTTTGTCTGTGTTACAGTAGATGTGGTGACCAGTGGAAGGCAGCCTTCTATTCATGACTTGAAACACAAGTTGAATGATTTTAGTTTCTAAGTCACTCCTGATCAAACAATTTTATAATTTAGTGCAAGAGAGATGTAAACTACTATTTTCATTAAAATGTTTTGGAAGCTATTTTCTTTTAAGGGTTAGGATTTCACTGGAGCTGTATTTACTGTATTTAAATCCCGTATGCTGCAAATGTATCCCTGAGTTCATACAGTCAAATACAAAATCAGTTGCCTGTTTCCTCGGATCAACAGTAGACAGGAAAATCCTGTTCAGAACTTCAAGGAAATGAAAGTGGTCATTTAATCTTCCATGGCCTGGGAAGAACTCTACAACTGAAAAGTAAAGGATTTTGTAGTTTTGCAAAGTAGTATCTGCTGATTGAACTGAGCAAGGATTGCAGACTGTGTATGATTTGAGAACTTGATTTCTTGGTGTGTTTTTTTTTTTTTTTTTTTTTTTTTTTTTGTAGGGTCATTGCTAATATTGTAATGAAGGTCTACTTGGCACTTGTCACGGGAGCACAGTGTGACAGACGGCCTATAATAATAACAAAAACAAAACAAAAAATACAGCTTTAATTCTATCTACTTAAATTTGGATTTTGTTCTGACACTGTTGCTTTTGCTAGTATTGGCCAGATCTCCATGGCTGTTGAAGGACTGAATCTTCATTATTTTTAGTGGAACCTTGTCATGTCCTTTCCCCTGCTGCCTAAAGCAGTATCCATTGTGTAGTTAACCTAAATACTTAAGAGATTACACTATTTGCTGACAAAGATTCTTCATCACATTTTTTTCGTTTTGTCAGATGCAAAGGATACCTGCCAAAGGTATTTAAAGGATAAAAATTCTTTTATTTCATCTGAGTGTCTATAGTTGTATATATCATTAATAACTTCTACCTCTCTGCTATCTACCTAGAATAAGATAATGAAATGAAAATGATTTTGTTGTTTTTTAATCTGTTGCTACTTTTCTTTTCTTTTCTTTTTTTTTTTTTTTTTAACATTGTGCCAGATTGTACTAAAATGGAAACACAGACTTTCAACAATAGAGAAATCAAGTATTTATTTTACCTGAGGATTTTTCCTAGTTAGAGAATTGATCCTGTAATTAAATTCTTCTTTGATAGGCTGTGTTGGAAAATAGGCTTCTAGTGTTTTTCAATTTAACATTGACTGTAAGCAGCAGTTTTGATGGTAAAAGCACGTGTGTTCTTGTGATCGGTTCATGAGGTTGTGGTAGGGATAAGCCAAGAAGCTCGTGATCCCAAAGAGCCAGCAGGCGGCTGTACCTCTCAAAGCACTTAAAAGCATCACGAGAACATAGATCAGACCGCTGTGATGGGGGGCAAAGTTGTCCAAGTCATCTGACACCAAGTAACTCCTGTCTAGCTTCAGCACTGGAACTGCTGCAGGGGATGGTGGAAATAAATCTTGGAAGATGAACAGGGAACAGTGCCTTCACAGTTCAGGGGTAATTCATTATTTAACAAAAGAAAGCTTTGTGTGTAACTTTCTCTGTAAACAAGGCATGCTCCCAAGCTGTACTACCCACTATTACCTGCCTCCTGTTTTTAGTGGAGTGTATTCAAATCTGTTCTTGGGATTTGTTTTTCCCAGCATATGCTAAATGGTGGCAATTGTTGTTGCAGCCTGTTTAATGTACAATTTTAATGGTCATCCACTTAAAGTGTTTCTTACCAAATTACTACTTTTTGAGGTGATAAATATTTGCTTGAATTGCAGTTAGTCAATATTAGAAATGTATTAAGGGATTTCCTAACCTCTTTGGGAAACAAGATGCAGAGGGAAGACTGCTTGTTTTGTGTAATACATTGGCAGCATTTTTTTCTAGTACTGTACTGTCAATTGTCATCATGCCAAAGAATGAATAGAAGTGTGCTGATAACATAAAATGGTGTTTTGTGCTGCTGCAAAATACGCTGTGCAGTCATGTTTCCAGTTACTTTCTGCAGATTCCTGCAGTTGCCACTTGCAATTGCTTTGAAGCTATGGTGGCTTTGCACAGATGAAGTGTGCTGAAGGTGAGACAGTATTGCCCATTAGCTTCTAACTCCTGCCTTGTATAACATGCCTTTGTCACAGGGATAAATAGTGATGTGAAAGCAGGCAATGAGAATCACAGATTGAAGAAAGTAGAATTGTTCTACAATGGAAAGGGAGAAGGGAAGAGTTGTATCTATGGTTCTTTGCTCTTAATAATTTTAGTATAGTGATGGTAGCCAGGGTACCACAAAGTGCAGAAGGTAGTGACTGGACAGTGCTCTTTGTTCAGTCTTGGTTGTAGCAAAGCCAGTATTACACCAGCTTGTTAATCAAATTAGTGAAGGGATGAAGTGGCTTGTAATATGAGCATTTTGGTCTCTTCATTCCTCTGGCACTGTGCTAGGGCTAGCCATATTGGGAGGAATGTGATGAGACAACCATTCAAAAATGGTATTTGTGTGATAAAAATTGAAATATGGGAAATAAATATACAGAAAATCATTAAATAAAGTTACCTGGTTTTAATAACTACAACTCATGGACACTTGTGTGACATAGTGAAAAGGACAATACTAGTTCTTTCATAAGTGTAAGATCATTTTTTTTTCAAAATACTAATTAATGCACACTTACTAAAGTTACCACTGAGGATTATTTTTTTATTATTATTTTAATTTAAACCATAATCCTTAGTAGAATCCAAACAAATTATCTTCTGTGCAAAATCAAGTTTTTGCTAACAATCTCATTGGCAAACACTAGTCAAAAAGAAAAAAGAAAGTTGACTGAAGAAAGTGATGTATTTTCATGTATTTTCATGCTTCTATAAAGTTCAGACTTAAAATACACTTTGAAGTACAATACTGTACTTGGATATTGTTATAATAGATAAAATTAATTTGCTAGTGAGATAATGAATAACTGTTTGCATGCAATTGTAAGCTTTCAATTACTCTTTAGCTGAGATTTTATTTGCAGAGAAGCTTGATTATTAAGAGGTTCTTCCCTACTATGCAAAGTTTACAATCACAGTAAAATATTTTGTAGCTAGTAAAGGATCCAACTTGAAAAAATGATGTTAACTATGTTTAAATTAGCCTAACTAGTTATAAAAAACAAAACAAAACAAACACATGGCTTATTTAAACATTTGTAAATATACATAGTTGGGAAGAAGGAAGGTTGGAATGCTACTTTAATTGTTGATTTATTTGTCCTTTTAAGCTTATCATTGTTTCAGTTGGATGTTGTACTGTTAGTTGGTATTTTGAACCATAAACTCATATGGAATGCTTTTTTTTTCAGAGCTCCAAGGCTGCATGCCAAGGATACAATATTTTAATTCCTATTGCTATTTAATTTTCCCCAGCTTTTAATTATTGAAATTTGAAATTCAGAGCTTGATGATGTAGGGAGAACATCTGAAACAAGTTGGGCTTGTATATTGAAAGAGCTTAGCAATATCATATAGTATGAATGCAGGAAACAGACTGAGAATCAAAGATAATTAAAGGCAACTTTCAGATGAAGCTGAACCAGAATACATAACGGTGCATGTACTGTGCAGTAATGGCTAGTGGGGTTTGACTCCACAGAACCAGCCTAGCAAAATCTTCATAGCAAACTTCATAGCAAAATCCCCAGAAATACATATAATGTGGAGATCAACTTCTCAAGATCCAGCTCTTAGGCTTTAGAGTTATACTGCTCCAAGCCTGTCCTATCTTCCTGAAAGGAGGTTGTGGTGAGGTGGGGGTCGGCCTCTTCTCACAGATAACTAGTGATAGGACCAGAGGGAACGGCCTCAAGTTGCACGAGGGGAGGTTCAGGATGGAAATCCCAAGGAATTTCTTCCCAGAGAGTTTAGGCATTGGAATGGGTTGCCCAGGAAAGTGGTGGAGTCACCGTCCCTGGAGGTGTTCAAGGAAAGGTTGGACCTGGTGCTTAGGAATGGTTTAGTGGGGGATACTGGTGGTAGGGGGATGGTTGGACCAGATGCCCTTGGAGGTCTTTTCCAGCCATATCGATTCTATGATTCTATTTACTCTCTGACTTTGGATCTTTGCACTTACAACAACAACAAAAACAAGGCATCTTGGTGAAGTTTATGCATTTCTGATAAAACCTGCACCCTTTTGTGCTGATGGTAAAGAGTTTGCCCTACAGAAACTGCCTCTGTAAGTATTAGTATATGTGGATCACCATCCCATAATCTTTCCTCTATTTGTTACTGGGGCACCAATTTATGATGGATTCCAGTTCGTAGAGAAACTGAAGGGGCAAAACCTCTTCCCTTTGGCAGTTCTCACCTCTGGAAGGAGTTTCTGCAAGCACAGTGTGCTTACAGATCTTCAGTAGGTACTAACATTCAAAGTAGATAAACCCAACTGTGTGTTTCTGAAGCACATTAACGTGTGCGATGAGGTCTGCATTGGCAAGTACTGAAAGAATTGCCCTGGGTAAGCAACCAGTTGTTGTAAAATCTTCTCAGTGAGCTGATTTAAATTTCCAGCATATTTAACTTTGATGTGTACCCAGATAATACTACTGTTTTGCTATTAAAATTTAAACAGCGAGCTATAGTAAAGCAGTGATGAAAATGTTTCTTTTCAGCCTCATTTTAGTTTGCCTGTTTTAACTTTTTGTAATCTCTAATTCTGTCATTTTTAACACATTTACATGCACACAGTCTTCTCTGTTACTGTTGTTTACTTTCCAAAATGGAAACCTGTGCCATTTACTTTCCAAAATGGATATCATGCATTCACCTTGTCAACAAAATGGTTAACAAACTGATAAGAGTTTGAGAGTAGTAGAGGTGAGTTTGAAACCAAGGATCATTGGAATTTCAGTTCGAATGCATTGGCAGTTAACATGCCACTAACAACACAAAAAATTGTGAAAGATGAATTAATTGGAATAATAGAATTCTATAAGAATGTTAGCAAGATTTTGTAGTTTTAGTTTAACAAACATCCAAGCTATCTCTTATCCAAGTTGTCTTTGATGTAATTGATCTCAAATTGTCACTGGGAGTTCAGTTTTTTTTAATGTTGCTATTAGTTGAAGATAATCTGTAAAGATGCCTATATAACAACTCTCCTTCTTACATTATATGTTGCTCACTTCCTAATTTCTTTTGCTAGTCGTAAGAAAACAACTTTAAGAAGCAGTCATTGCAATTTTGGCATGTTAAACTAAGAATGTATCTTAGTAGAAATGGTGAGTGGAAAGACAGCTGCTTGAATCTGAGAATGCTGCCTCAAAAACTACATGAGCAGTATTGGACACAAACTGAGAAAGCTGCAGAGATAAAGCTATTTTTAATACAGAATTGACGTTTACACATTTGAATTTAAAACCTCAGCCTGGCTTTCCTCTTTTTAGAATATCCTCATAAATATGGACCACAAGGAGGTTGTGCAGATCATTCGGTATTTGAAAGAATGCAGAAGTACCAGATGACTGGTATAGAAGAACCAACAACAGAGGTATAAAACCAAGCTATAATGCATTTTGTTGATTAGAAATTAGTGTAATAACTGCCTGTTTCTTTTTCACTTTTGGTCATTCATCCCTCTACTTTGTGAGAGACAATCACCTAAATTATTGCTAGTTATTTCTTAAAATATTTTTTCTATTTTTTTTCATTGCTTCTACAGCATAGATACGCTAGCTCATAGTCTTGATGAATCCTACATGGTCTCAAATTTTTAGACAGAACTTCAGATGAATTTTTAAGTAAGCTTGAGATAAGGAATATATTTTATTGCAGTGGAGAAGGAAGAGTTTCAAGTTCCCATGGTATTTAAGTAATATATTGGTCCTTGAAAAGCAGTAACTGTCAGATTTTCACGATCTGTTAGCGTGACACTCGTGTAATATCTGAGTGCTTTCTGGTAAATGAAGCCAATATGAGTGCGAGGGTCTTACTAGCAATGTTGAAAGATGGAAGGGCATACTACAAATTGCCTCTGAGAGGAGGTAAGTGGTCTATGGTAGGGATTTGCTTAGCTGTTCAGATTCCTGCCTTTTTATTTTTTGTCTTCAGGGTTGCACCACTTGTCATGACATCAGATATTTTTCAGCACTTTCCAAATTGAGTTCATCTTAGTTTTAGGTCTGTTATGAACTTTTGGCATCATTTTGTGGTGTTAAGTATATGCCAACAAAAAGACACACTACAGCCAATAAAATAGCATCAGTAGCTTACCATATTTATGTTGTAACTTCAGAGATTATCCACAGTATTATTCAGCTCATTGTTGGTACTGATAACAAACTTTCCCCAAAAATTTTATGAAGAGTGTGTGCGCTATCAACCAATGAATGTCATAGTGCAAAACTATTAGCAGATACTGCTGTAAATAGTGAGCATTATTTTAACTTAATGTTTGGTGTACCTTTTGTTCTATGCTGAAGTGCTTAAGTATCCCTGTTTGCTGAGGTAGCTGACTGAGGTAATCACAGGATGAAGTAATCTGTGTTAGAGAGGATGCATTTAAATTCCACAGCACTGTTTTTTAACCTACAAGCTGTTCATTTTTGAAAAGGATTATGAGGAAGAAAAATTCCAAAGATTGCATGGATGAAAAAATCTATTTCACATTGATTGCTTTTTGTAATAAAAACATAAAATGCGCGAAAGGTTTGGCTGAGGTATCATTAAAAATAGATGGCATACTTGAAGACTGGCTATAATAGACTCAGTTTAATTCAAATTTCATGAAACTTTATAGGTCTAAAATAATAATGAGAATCTGTTTATATTATTTGAGTGTGTTTAGAAAAATCTATTGCTATTTTTAGATAATCTAGTTCAGTATGTAGACATGTAAAACTAATATATTTGTTTCTTGTGTATATATAGAAGCCTTTTGAAGAACCTAACAGCAATGGTCCACAGCTTTTAAGAAAAAAGCGTGCCACTCAGGCTGAAAAAAACACTTGTCAGCTGTATATTCAGACTGATCATCTCTTCTATAAGCATTATGGAACAAGGGAAGCAGTAATTGCACAGGTATTTCCAAGCCCTCTATTTAAATAATCTGCTTTTACTTCATTTCTGACAGATTTAATTCAATTGGGTATATTATTGTTTATTTAGCTTAGAATGCATTGCTCCATTTGTTACAATGAACCTGGCATTATTGAAACAGCTTTTCCTATTTCACTAAAAGGATGTGATACACCATTAAAAAAGTCCTGGGCATTTATGCTTCCTTTAGCTAATAATCATGGCTGTAGTTTGTTGAACACTTCTGAGTAAGACTTGTTTGGTTTTTCTCCTCTCAGTTCTTACTCAGACACGTGCTTCCTGAAGACTTTTGTTCTGTTTAACAACCTACCCAGCCTTTCTGTTAACACCCCTGTAGTCTTCCATTTGAAATTCTGACACAAATTACTGTGAGTTCATAACACAGAGTTTTCCATACCTCTAGAGTCTGCTATAGTGGAAGGTCAGAAAAGCAGCAGTAACTTAAGGCAGATGCTTTTCACAGAATCACAAAATTGAAGGGGTTGGAAGGGACCTCAAAAGATCATTGGGTCTAACTCCCCTGCCAAAGCAGGTTCCTTAGAGCAGGAACGTGCTCTTTTCATTTGTCAGCATACTGTTACCTGGAAAACATTTGTTGCTGACCATTTGTGACTGAAAATATAAGTAGCACATTTAGCATGCTAACAAATCTGATTTACACTGTTTGTTCATTGCACTATATGTATACAGTTCAGTTGAGAAACATTTTCCAAAGCTCTGAAGTCACCTTCCAAAATCAGGAGTTCAGTGAGTTAGCATTTTTATGCTCTTGGAAAAGGTAAATGAATTTTTTTTCACACTTATTTTCTAACAGAAATGAAATAATAATGCTCTAAAAAGTATTTTTTAATACAAAGCTTCAAATAAAATTTTAATTGCAGGACTATATTGAATGAGTATCGCAAATAGGTATCTGAATTTCTAGTTAATATAAATATGTAAAAGAAAGTTAACTTGACTGCAAAAGATTTTACTTTTACCTGGCATGTTAGCAATGTAAATACTAGGGTTATGAAGTGATTTATTTCCAGTACTTGCCATTAGCATTTGCTTAAGAAGGCCTGTTAGAGTTCTATGGCACAATATTTTTTATGTAAAAGTATAGACTGTGCAGTTGTTATTTAAGATTAGTTGGGCATAGTGCATAGATCTTTGAACTGTGGGTACTTTTTTTGTTTTTGACAGATATCCAGCCATGTTAAAGCAATTGACACAATTTACCAGTCAACAGATTTCTCAGGAATCCGTAACATCAGCTTTATGGTGAAACGAATAAGAGTAAGTTGTGCTGGCAATGCTTGTAGCTTCACCTTTTTGCTTGGACGTGCTATTTGTTCAAAAGACCTATTGTGTTTCCAGGGCTGTTTAGCATTACTATTTACTGATAGTAAGTATGTAGCATGACTGTCTCTTTTGCAAATGGTTCCTTACCCCCTTTACTTGATTTGGCTTTAGTCTGTATTGTCAAAGGCATGCTATGTTGTTATTAAGTTGTAGTCAACTCTTACAAGAATCAACTTAGGTTTCACTAGCACTGGCTCCAGCAAATACTGTATTGCTCTCCAAGGACTTTAAAATAGGTAACTGTTATTTAGGTAAAACTTCCTTCTAAAAGCGATGATTTAAGAGGATAAATATAAACCTATGAATGCTGACGATAAGGAAAAAAAGAGTGATTAAAGGAGTGAGGATATATTACACAAGTGCAATTCTTTATTTTTAGAACATGTTTTTTGAAATACTGGGGTTGTAATATGTCATGGCCTGTAAATCTTTAGCAGCATCTTTAACTATTAACATAATAAGGTATTGACAATAGCACGCACCTTAGCTGGCATTTACAAGTCTAGTGAAAATGAATCACTTGTAACAGTTTGTTTTAATTTACTTTTAGATTAACACAACTATAGATGAGAAGGACTCTTCAAATCCCTTCCGATTTCCTAACATTGGTGTGGAAAAGTTTCTGGAACTGAACTCAGAACAGAATCATGATGATTATTGCTTGGCCTATGTGTTTACAGACCGTGATTTTGATGATGGAGTCCTTGGTCTGGCTTGGGTTGGAGCCCCTTCAGGTAACTATATCCAAACCTTCAGCACTATGACATTAAGAAAGTATTGTAGGTACATACAAAGAAGAAAAGTAGAAACTGTCCTTTAAGTTGACAGCAAGTAGACAAAGTCTCACAGCTGAAGCCAGTCTCTAGCTGACTTCTCACAATTTTGTCTGGATGTTCTTTGATTTTTGTTGTAATAGGAATAGAGTATCATATCTCACTTCAATTAGTCGTGCTGTCTTTCTGATGAGTAGTATCTCAACAATAAGGAAAGGCATATTTCTTTTCATGGACAAAGGTCATATTGGATGGCTTTTTATTTATGACAGGTATGAGTAAATTAACAGAAGAGAAAGAAGTATTTCTGCTATATACAAACAGAGCTCAAAACTATGTAGCTTGCATTTTGTGGTAGAATAACACTGCAGAATCCTTAGTTTTTCTAGGTCGTGTTGGAAGCTATTTGCTTTATTTTTATACAGAAGTAAAACCGGTGAGATTTTGTTCTAGGAGATACCAGAACAACTGTGTAACTGTTCTTGAACTGTTTCTCATTAGTTTCAATCTAGTTGTGTATTTTGAGTTATGTTGTAAAAATAAATAAAAAAAATGAATAAAAACTAGACCAAGTAATGGTTTCCATGTGTGCAGGATCTTGAAATGTTTGTCATGGATGTATTAGTTTTATGAAACGGTATATTTAATAGTTGTTAATCTTTAAATTCAAGTAAATAATTATGATTCAGCATGAATTCAAAGTTGTGGAAACTTCACAGAAATCAAAATCAAATTCGGAATGATCAGTCTAAATTCATTCTACAGCTTAATCCTTGATTACATGGCAGTCACTTGATGGAAGAAATAAGAGAACTCTGAGACTGCATGAGCCTTGATACTTCTATGAGAACATTATGAAGAGCTTCAACAGAGTTAAAAGTCTAAACAGAGTTTGTGGAAAAAAAAATTAAGCCTTTCATGAAATTTAGATATAAATTATAACCTCCCTTTATCTACTTCTGTATTTTCCCCTGAAGCACATCAGCTAAAGAGCACTGGAGATATGTGGGGAAACAGTCTGCCTTTCATTTTAGGAGAGTAAAATGCTCAAGTGTTAGTAGAATATTTGGAGTGGAGTAGGTATATTAAGATGACTTGTGTGAACTAATTTTAGTGACTGTGGAAAAATCATAGGAAGCATGCATTTAATACACAGGTGACCCATGTAAATAAGAAACTGAGCCTGTGATGTCTAGCCTAGTACACAGAATGAATTGGAGTGAATTTTTCCATAAACTCTCTTTCCAAAAAAGGAATTTTACTGGCAAAAGTGAAATTGCTTTGATTTATTTGCATCCTTAATGCACATACTGACAAAGGTTAAATGGGATATTTCATTAAAATAAAATTTTACTCCAGAAAATAAGGAAAGGCCTTTATAGAGTGTTTTTTTTTGTTTTGTTTTTTTTTTTTTGACACCAGTTCTGGCAGTAGTAGAATAGCTGAATTTTAGGATGTTCTTAGTGGCTTAGTACAAACCTCAATTACAAAAAATTTTGGTGAAATTAAAGTCATAATTTCACAACTTTTTCAAACAGTAAGTGTGATGTACTTGGTTATTGACCTTCTAAATAAGGATCTGGATAACCCACACATCAAAACCATTTTCAGCTTTAAATTGTATGGTGGAAGAATGAGTCACTTCTGCTGACAAGGCTAAATAGCTAATCTTAGGCATTTTTTATAACTGTTCTTGCTGTGATAGATCATTTTCTGTGATTGTACTGTTCATGGGTTTGTTGTTTGTTTTTTTGTTTTTTGTTTTTTTTACTCAGTGAAATCCAATTGGTATGTAGACTGAGAACACCTGTATTGGGCATTGCACCCTGCTAGTCCTGTACTGTGGGTATGACAAAATCAAGGCTTCTGCGTGCAGTGAAAGCCCAAAATAGGTCTGTTTTAATAGCTATTCTAAAATAGCTGATTTCTTGTGTGAATGTATTCATTCAGTGCTGAGAGCAATAGTGCGGATAAACTTAATCTACTTTCAAAGTTGGGTTAGTATTAATTACCCAAAAGGAGCCCTGGTCTGTAAGGATCCAATGCGGTAGTGAGTTGTTTCTTGTTTTAACTGATAGATGAAAAGTACACAGTGTTTAAGTGACTGTTATGCTTTGGTCTAAATGCAGGGAGCTCTGGGGGAATATGTGAAAAGAGCAAACTGTATTCCGATGGTAAGAAGAAATCTTTGAACACTGGAATAATCACTGTGCAGAACTATGGCTCTCATGTTCCTCCCAAGGTTTCTCACATCACTTTTGCTCATGAGGTTGGACATAACTTTGGCTCACCTGTGAGTATTACTATTGATCTGTTATTTTCAATAATTTTGAAATGCATGGTTGGTATGATTTGTGAATGGAGTTTTTGCTATTTATACATGTAAGTAAGGAAAACGTGAATTGTTTACTTCTACTAGTTCAATGTCTTATAAATAAACTGTATTATTATTCCCTGAAACTTTCATGTGTTTTTTTTTTTTTATTGAAGACTAGGGTTGCACACATCTTTTAAATGTATTTTGGTTTATGCTAGAGTGGAGGAAGAATCAATGCAAAATTGATTAAAATGACACTTTATTCAATGAGAAAAGATGGAACTGCCCTTTTTTGTTCAATTACTTTTACTTACAGGATTACAAAAAATAAATGAAGGGGATTAAGATACCTAGAGTGGCATTTTAGAGCAAAATTCTCCCCTCATTTAGGGATATGATTTGTTTGTGACAAACCAAAACCAAAAGGCTTTTGTGATTTTGCTGGACTTGAGAACAAAGTGGAGGGCTTTTTTGTTGGGGGGGTAGGAGGCTGTTTTTTTGTTTTTAACTTAAGTATATAGGCTTTCTACTCTTGGAAGTAAAATGGTATCAAGATACAACAGAAATAATGAGTTGTTCAGAAACTGGTGCTTGCGTATGTATCCTTACTTCATGTACCTTGAGAACATCCCTAATACAGCCGCTTTGAGAGGGAACAATAGGAACAAGCTTTCCAAGTACAATTGAAAATACTAGCATGTGAAACTGAAACAGTTAGTCCTACTGAGTGAAACGTCTTTTGGATTAGTTTGTAAGATGCAATTTACAGTGAAATTAAAAGAACCATTTTATTGCAGGAAATATAGGAAAGTACACATTTGGTTCTACCAAACTGTAAGTTACACAGGTCTCACAAGTATCTTTTTAGTTTTAACATTTACCTACTACTTTTAGAGACATAGGTTACATTTCTGGAAAGTTGGATACATCAGAACTTCATCAGAGGTCCTCTGCGCAATTTATTTTTCAGTCTAATGGCTAGTATGCTAGCTTGCAGTACGTCATACTGAATATTAGGCTTGTCACTGGAGGACAGAAACCAATTTCTTCCCTAATCTAAAGTTCTCTTTG